>NC_133468.1:7810000-9069166 GCF_048565385.1 Saimiri boliviensis
TGATCCATCTATTCTTCCTTTCCCCCAACCCCATCCCTGACAACCACTCATCTTTGCACTCTCTACAGTTCTACCATTTCCAGAATGTCACATAGTTGAAACTGGCCTTTTCAGACTGGCTTCTTTCACTTGACAATATGCTTTTAAGGTTCCTCCATGTCGTTTCAGGTCTTAATACTTTTATTTTATGCTCAATAATATTCCATTGCATGGATGTACCACAATTTATCAACTAACCTAATGAAAGACATTTTGGTTGCTTCCAAGTTTTGCCAATTATGAATAAACCTGCTATATTTGTGTGCAGGTTTCTGTGTGATATACATTTTCAATTCATTTAGATAAATGCCTAGGAATATAACATGCTGGACTGTACATAAGACTATGTCCCAAAGTAGCTGCACCATTTTGCATTCCCACCAGCAATGAGTTTCTGTTGTTCCACATGCTTGTCAGTACATGGTGCTGTATTTTGGATTTTAGGCATTCTATAGGTGTCTGTGGTGGTATTTCATTGTTGTTTTAATTTGCAATCCCTTAAGGACCTCAAATCCTTAAAGATTTGAGCAACTTTTCATATGCTTACATGCCATCTGTATATCTTCATTGGTGAGTTGTTTGCTCTAATCTTTTGTCTACCTTTTAATTGAGCTGTTTCCTTTAGTTTAAAAAATGTCGGCCGGGCGCGGTGGCTCAAGCCTGTAATCCCAGCACTTTGGGAGGCCGAGGCGGGTGGATCACGAGGTCGAGAGATCGAGACCATCCTGGTCAACATGGTGAAACCCCGTCTCTACTAAAAATACAAAAAATTAGCTGGGCATGGTGGCGCGTGCCTGTAATCCCAGCTACTCAGGAGGCTGAGGCAGGAGAATTGCCTGAACCCAGGAGGCGGAGGTTGCGGTGAGCCGAGATCGCGCCATTGCACTCTAGCCTGGGTAACAAGAGCAAAACTCCGTCTCAAAAAAAAAAAAAAAAAAAAAAAATGTTTTGGGGCCAGGCACGGTGGCTCAAGCCTGTAATCCCAGCACTTTGGGAGGCCGAGGCAGGTGGATCACGAGGTCGAGAGATCGAGACCATCCTGCTCAACATGGTGAAACCCCGTCTCTACTAAAAATACAAAAAATTAGCTGGGCGTGGTGGCATGTGCCTGTAATCCCAGCTACCCAGGAGGCTGAGGCAGGAGAATTGCCTGAACCCAGGAGGTAGAGGTTGTGGTGAGCGGAGATAGTGCCATTGCACTCCAGCCTGGGTAACAAGAGCGAAACTCCATCTCAAAAAAAAAAAAAAAAAAAAAGTATTTTGGGCCAGGCACAGTGGCTCAGGCCTGTAATCCCAGCACTTTGGGAGGCCGAGGTGGGCGGATCATGAGGTCAAGAGATCGAGACCATCCTGGTCAACATGGTGAAACCCTGTCTCTACTAAAAATACAAAAAATTAGCGTGGTGGCGTCTGCCTGTAATCCCAGCTCGGGAGGCTGAGGCAGGAGAATTGCTTGAACCCAGGAGGCGGAGGTTGCGGTGAGCCGAGATCGTGCCATTGCACTCCAGCCTGGATAACAAGAGCGACACTCCGTCTCAAAAAAAAAAAAAAAAAAAAAATGTATTTTGGGCCAGGCACGGTGGCTCATGCCTGTTATTCTAGCACTTTGGGAGGCTAAGGTGGGCAGATCACCTAAGGTCAGGAATTCAAGATGAGCCTGGCCAACATAGTGAAACCCCATTGCTACTAAAAATACAAAAATTAGCTGAGCATGGTGGTACACACCTGTAATCCCAGCTACTTGAGAGGCTGAGGCAGGAGAATCACTTGAACCCAGGAGGAAGTGGAGGTCCAGTAAGCCAAGATCATGCCATTGCACTCCAGCCTGAGCAACAAGAGCAAAACTCTGTCTTTTTTTTTTTTTTTTTTTTTTTTGAGACGGAGTTTTTGCTTTCATTACCCAGGCTGGAGTGCAATGGCGCCATCTCGGCTCACCGCAACCTCCGCCTCCTGGGTTCAGGCAATTCTCCTGCCTCAGCCTCCTGAGTAGCTGGGATTACAGGCACGCGCCACCATGCCCACCTAATTTTTTGTATTTTTAGTAGAGACGGGGTTTCACCATGTTGACCAGGATGGTCTCGATCTCTCAACTTCGTGATCCACCCGCCTCGGCCTCCCAAAGTGCTGGGATTATAGGCTTGAGCCACCGCGCCTGGCCTGAAACTCTGTCTTAAACAAACAAACAAGCAAAAACAAATCCAGCTGGTCTTCATTACTACTTACTATGCTATGCAGAGTCTATGAGACAAAGACAGAAGTTCTCTTACCCAATGAGAATGGAACCATAACTGATCAATTAACTGAAGTGAAAGTGAGTTATAAAAATATTCTATATAGGCCAGCTGCAGTGGCTCATGCCTAGAACCCTACCACTTTGGAAGGTCAACGCAGGTAGATCACGAGCTCAGGAAATCAAGACCATCCTGGCTAACATGGTGAAACACTACCTCTACTAAAAACACAAAAATTAGCTGGGCATGGTGGCACGCCTGTAGTTCCAGCTACTAGGGAGGCTGAGGCAGGAGAACTGCTTGAACCCAGGAGGTGGAGGTTGTAGTGAGCCAAGATCATGCCACTGCACTCCAGCCTGGCAATATAGCCAGATTCCATCACATGTAAACTTCTACACATTATGTAAATATTTCATTTTAACATCAAATATTCACATTTACACAGCAATCTTTTGATAAAAAGCCTATCCTTTTCTTTAGGGAAAAGATCCACTGTTACTCCTTGGATCTTTTATATCTTTTATTTTTAGTTTTTTGAGAGGGAGTCTCGCTCTGTCACCCAGGCTGAAGGTCAGGGGTGTCACCTCCGCTCACTGTAACCTCCGCCTTCTGGGTTCAAGTGATTCTCTTGCCTCAACCTCCTTGAGTAGCTAAGATTAACCTCCTGAGTAGCTGGGATTACAGATGCACACCACCATGCCCAGCTAATTTTTGTATTTTCATAGAGATGGGGTTTCATCATGTTGGCCAGGCTGGTCTCAAACTCCTGGCCTCAGGTGATCCGCCTACCTCAGCCTCTCGAAGTGCTGGGATTACAGGTGTGCGCCACTGCACCAGCTATTTTTTACTTTTTTTGGAGACAGTGTCTCACTCTGTCACCCAGGCTGTAGTGAACTGGTGCAATCACGGGCCACTGCAGCCTCTACCCGCTGGGCTAAGGTAATCCTCCCACCCCAGCCTCGCAAGGAGCTGGGATCACAGGCCCACAGGCATGCGCCACCATGTCCAGCTAATTTTTGTTGTAGCTTTAGTAGAGATGAGGTTTCACCATGTTACCCAGGCTGGGATTTTTTTTTAGCATAACCCACACTGATTTGATTTTTTTAAGTGGAGTGCAACCTTTAACACTTGCCAAACAGTAAGTGCATAATCTTGTATCTCAATGATTTTTCCCAAACTCATTTACAGTTAACTTGCCCACACCTAAATGAACAACAATTTTTTTCAGCAATTTGCCTGGATAGAGCCCATCTAAAGCTTGTAATTTAGTTTTCATATGAATAAAAACTCTTTTTGCACTGGTATTTTATTGATTTATGCAGTATTTAATTAAATGTACATGACAAACATAACTAGCACACACTAGTTTGGGAGCAAACATAACTACCTCTTTTCAGGAATACAACTCAACTGGTGAGAGCAGAAACGCTTGAGGATATTACAGAGTAGAGTTTAGGAAAAGGAGGATATCTGTTCCAATTAATCAGTCAAGTGACGGTTAAGGTTAAGAGAGCTTCCACATTAAGCGTTTGCAGATCTGTATATGCAGAAGATGACAAAAATACACAAAGATAAACAACAAACCTTGAATTATAATGGGGGACTAAAATAAGATTTCATTACTTTTAAAAATACAATTGCATGTTGCTAACTTGCCACAAGCAGGTAATATTAGATTTTTTTTTTTTTTTTTTTTTTTTTTTTTTGATACAGAGTCTGTCTCTGTTCTCCAGGTTAGATATAGCACAGTGGTGTGATCTTGGCTAACTGGAACCTCTGCCTACTAGGTTCAAATGATTCCTGTGCCTCAGGCTCCTGAACAGATGGGATTACAGGCCTGTGCCACCAAACATGGCTAACTTTTTTTGTATTTTATTTATTTATTTATTTATTTATTTATTTTATTTTTTTTTTTTGAGACGGAGTTTTGCTCTTGTTACCCAGGCTGGAGTGCAATGGCACGATCTCGGCTCACCGCAACCTCCGCCTCCTGGGTTCAGGCAATTCTCCTGCCTCAGCCTCCTGAGTAGCTGGGATTACAGGCACGTGCCACCATGCCCAGCTAATTTTTTTGTACTTTTAGTAGAGATGGGGTTTCACCATGTTGACCAGGATGGTCTCGATCTCTCGACCTCGTGATCCACCCGCCTCGGCCTCCCAAAGTGCTGGGATTACAGGCTTGAGCCACCGCGCCCGGCCCGTATTTTATTTATTTTTGAGACAGAGTCTCACTCTGTCACCTAGGCTGGAGTGCAGCGGCATGATCTCAACTCACTGCAACTTCCACCTCCAGGGTTCAAGCGATTCTCCTGCCTCAGCCTCCCGAGTAGCTGGGATTACAGGTCCGTGCCACTAGGCCTGGCTAATTTTTATATTATTAGTAGAGAAGGGGATTTGCCATGTTGGTCAGGCTAGTTAGACTCCTGGCCACAAGTGATCTGCTTTCCTTGGCCTCCCAAAGTGCTGGGATTACAGGCATGAGCCACCACACCCAGCCTACTAGATTTTTTAAAGTAAAAAATAAAGAGAATGCTGTGAATTAGGTAATAGCATCTCCATCTTTTTTTTTTTTTTTTTTTGATAGAGTCTCACTCTGTTGCCCAGGCTGGAGTGCAGTGGTATGGTCTTGGCTCACTGCAAACCCCACCTTCCGGGTTCAAATGATTCTCCTGACTTAGCCTCCTGAGTAGCTGGGATTTCAGGTGCCTGACACCACGCTTGGCTAATATTTTTGTATTTTTAGTAGAGACGGGATTTCATCATGTTGGCCAGGCTGGTGTTGGAACTCCTGAGCTCGTGATTCACCCATCTCGGCCTCCAAAAGTGCTGGGATTACAGGCATGAGCCACCATGAGGGGCCGGTATCTCCATTATATAGCAAATGAAAGAGGTTCAAAGAAGCGAGAACCAGTTCAAGATCGCAGAACTCACCAGAAGCTGTTGAAAAGTTAAGTCGTGTTTGCCTGGATTTTCAAACCTCTTATTTTCCTGGCAGTGCCACATTCTCTGGCAAAAAAAAACCCCAAAACTCTCAAACGAACCACTGTATGTTCTGTTTAAAATACACGAACAGAAAGCACTACTTTTTTTTTTTTTTCCTTTAGGTAACAGGTGAAGAAGCTAAAAGAAAGATTTTCAAAATGAGCTATAAATTTGATTCTATAGCCCAGAGTACAGGTTATCATTTAAAAGGATGAGGGTCATAAATTTCTTCCTCCGTTACAAGCAGAAAAGGGATCATTTCTTCCTCTGCTGACGTGCACAGCTCCCTTAGCTCCCCCTTCTCTCTGTCCATGCCATCCTTCTCCAGTTGTTCAAACAGTAACCCGGGGCAGTAAACCAAGGCACTAGGAGAGTCTGCTATATTTGGAAATTTGGGAAAATGAACCCCAGTAAAAGTAACCTTCCACATACCTGCATTAGCTCCCCTTGAAACCTATGTTCTTATTCTTTCCCATTTGAAATAGCTTAAAACAACTGCCTGCAATAGTTATTCATATTCAACTGGTTCCAAAATAAACAGAAGTGGAGAACTAGAGAAAAATCTTAGAAGAAATCAAACGGGCTGAGAAACATGGTATTAAATAAAATGCCTTAAGTTCTAACCAAATCACGTCACAAAAAAAGTGAAACACAGGAAACCTGAGATTTCTAAAATATTTTACTTTCACTAATTTCAATACACCAAGTGAGGAAACATATTGAGAACCATCTTCCCGGGCGTGGTGGTGCATGCCTGTAGTCCCAGCTACTCAGGAGGCTGAGGTGGGAGGTCTGCTTGAGCCCAGGAGTTCTGGGCTGTAGTGCGCTATGCCGATCGGGTGTCTACACTAAGTTCGGCATCAATATGGTGACCTCCTGGGAGCGGGAGACCACCAGGTTGCCTAAGGAGGGCTGAACCGGCCCAGGACAGAAACGGAGCAGGTCAGAACTCCCGTGCTGATCAGTAGTGGGATCACGCCTGTGAATAGCCACTGCACTGCAGCCTGGGCAACATAGCGAGACCCACCCCCCACCCCCCAAAAAAGAAAAGCTACATTTAAAAAAAGAAAGAAAGAGAACCATCTCCTAGGAGTGCCATCCTGTTCCGTCCTGACCCCTGTGGAGTTTCCAAAGACAAGTTCCATACTGTTAGTGAAGCAAACCTCAAACCTACCCTAGTTGAAAAATCCTTTGATGGCTCCCCTTATCTGCAGATTAAAGTTTAAACCATTGTGAACAGTTTTGAAAGGCCTCCAATATCTGGCTCTAATCTACCTTTCTAGTCTTATTTTCCACTCAATTCTCTTCAGTTCATTACCACAGACACTTCACTTTCCCATCTCCCTACTGTGTGTAAACTATTTCTTCAGCTTTGAATATTCTTCTGCCCAACACCTGTTGAAATTCTATTCCTCTTTCAAAGCAGCAAGGTATGGTAAGAGCTCAGCCTTCAAGTCCAGATCTAGACTCACTGGAATTCTGTGACCTAACAGCTTAATCACCTCAAGCAAATACATTAACAGATATGTTTCCTTACAAATACCACCTTTGGTGCTTTATATAAACTGCTGTAAGGATTAAGCATAATAGTTATACATTAACACTATGCCTAAGGCATAGTAGATACTTAATAAATGTAAACTGCTAAACCATCCTTCTCCCCTCACGACTACTCTTGGTCTTCCCTAAGCTCCCACAGCACTCTTTTAAATACAACATTATGGCTGGGCATAGTGGTTCATGCCAGCACTTTGGGAGGCTGAGGCAGGAGAACTGCTTGAGCATAGGAGTTCAAGACCAGCCTGGGCAACATAGGGAGACTTTATTTCTACAAATAATAATAATAATAATAATAATTTTCCAGGCATGGTAACACAAGCCTGTAGACCGAGCTATTCAAGAGGCTGAGCTGGAAGGCTCAGCTTGAGCCTGAGAGATTAAGACTGCAGTCAGCCATGATCATGCCACTGCTCTCTAGCCTAGGCAACAGAGCTAGCCCCGTCTCAAAAATAAAAAAATAAAAAAAAATTACCCAGCACTTTGGGAGGCCGAGGCAGGTACATCACCTGAAGTCAGGAGTACGAAACCAGCCTGGAACATGGGGAAACCTCATCTCTACTAAAAATACAAAAATTAGCCAGGCATGGTGGCAGGTGCCCATAATCCCAGGTACTCGGGAGGCTGAGGCAGGAGAATTGCTTGAACCCGGGAGGCAGAGGTTGCAGTGAGCCGAGATTGTGCCACTGCACTCCACAACGGGAGACAGAGCAAGCAAGACTCAGTCTCAAAAGCAAAGAAACAAAACTTAGCCAGGCACTTCTAGTCCTAGCCACTTAGGAGGCTAAGGTTGGAGGATCACTTGAGCTCAGGAGTTTGAGGTTGCAATGAACTATGATCACACCACTGCACTTCAGCCTGAGCAACAGAGATACGTTGTCTCAAATAAATAAATAAGTATATACATTCATTATTCATGTGTGTACTTTACTTCTCCATTAAGTTATACATAAGATGGCTGTGGATATGAATTTCCAAATCTCTACCACTTACTGCTTGTGCAAGTTATTTGACCTCTCAGAACTTGTTTCTTCATTATTAAAATGAATAAGATTAACCCTTTACAGTGTTGTATTAAAAGGTTTAGGCCAAGCATGATGGCTCACACCTGTAATCCCAGAACTTCGGGAGGCCTCTGCAGGAGGATCACGAGGTCAGGAGATCAAGACCAGCCTAGCCAACATGGTGAAACCCTGTCTCTACTAAAAATAAAAAATTAGCCGGGTGTGGTGGCAGGCGCCTGTAATCCCAGCTACTCCGGAGGCTGAGGCAGGAGAATAGCTTGAATCAGGCAGTCGAAGGTTGCAGTGGGCCAAGATCGCGCCACTGCACTCCAGCCTGGCAACAGAGCAAAAACTCCATCTCAAAAAAAAAAAAGATGCATTTCCCTCAATAAATCTGATTTAGTAAAGCAATCTTAATACAACTGGAACCTGCTACCCAGCTCTCTTCTAACATAGATGCCCACAGAAGATAAAATGGAGGTTCCTATGCACTTTACTCCAGAAATGCTGTAATACAATTCATATTCATGTTCTTCCAGTGTAAGACTGAATATACAATAATTTATAACTCATATTACTTCACTGCAGTTAAACAATATGTTAGCTTACCTCTGAAGAGATATAAGGGGTAAAATGGTCAGCCGAAGTTAAACAATACTCTGAAATTGGTGGTCTACCTGGAAGTGTAAGATGGTTGTTCTGCTGTTTACTCATTCTTTAATTATAATTTGCTGTGTCATCAATTCAATTTCTCTACCAAAAATTCCAATCAAACATCAATTGCATCTATGACAGCATTTTTCCATTTATACACTTCCAAGCCACTGTTCAATTTAAGAGGGGAAAAAAATAACCACTTCAAAATTTATTATAGTGAAGTGGAATTTACTATAGTGAATTAAAGAAATTGCAGAAAAGTGGGAACTCGCTAGAAAATATTATCTCAACGTTTGCACTGCACACTCAACTGTATACTGACATATAAGTTGTACAACACAGAAGTCAGAAGCCTGGGAAGTGTTCTGGAAGATGGACATAGCTTTAAATCTGACACCACCACTTTCTAGCTGTGCAACCTAAGCATGTTATTTCTCTTTTTTTTTTTTTTTTTTTTTGAGGCGGAGTTTCGCTCTTGTTATCCAGGCTGGAGTGCAATGGCGCGATCTCGGCTCACTGCAACCTCCGCCTCCTGGGTTCAGGCAATTCTCCTGTCTCAGCCTCCTGAGTAGCTGGGATTACAGGCACGCACCACCATGCCCAGCTAACTTTTTGTATTTTTAGTAGAGACGAGGTTTCACCTTGCTGACCAGGATGGTCTTGATCTCTTGACTTCGTGATCCACCCGCCTCGGCCTCCCAAAGTGCTGGGATTACAGGCTTGAGCCACCGCGCCCGGCCAGCATGTTATTTCTTAGTTCTGATACTCTTCATCTGTAAATCAGAGACTGTAACAGTATGAACCTCATTAGGGTTGTTGTATGAAATGAGGTTATGTATGCTAAGTGTTTACAAAGTACTTACATCTGAAATAGTAAGTGGGATTCTACCTAGCAGCGCTTAGCACTAAGGTTCTTCATAAATACAGCTGAATAAATGAATATTTACAGATTTTATATAAGGAAATAAGTGTATCAATAACTTTAGGTCTGTCCTAAGTCAAATTAATAGCAGAAACACTATCAGGGGGCATTCTACAGTCTACAAAGCCCTCCTGACACCCATATGTTCACTACATCTCCAGAACATCCTCAGGGGGTAGATATTTTTAAGACAGTCCTCTCAGAGATAAGGAAACTGGTAACAAGGTGCCAAGGCTACCCACGCTATTGGTCTCCTCCAACCATTCTCCAGCTCAGGGTTAAGTGATTAGTGGCAAATGTTCTTAACCTGTATTAACAGAACATTCCTGCAAGTGACCACCCTCTTCAAGCATAGTCAAGCACAGGAGTCCAGGAATAAGCCCCAAGTAATCAATCCCGTCAGAAGCCACTGACGACACTTATCATCTTGCATTGTTTCCTCACTCGGTGTCCTCCCACACCTTTAGGGCGGGGACCAGGTCTGTGTGTAGGTGCCCCCTCCCTGACCGGAACCCCCAACACGAAACCTGGTATCCAAGCGGCCCCAGGAAACATGTGTGGAAATGGCATGGGATGCTGCTGGCAGAAGGTTTTCCAGAGACCCGAACTGACGCCAACTCCGCGGTGGGGATTAAGCATGTCCGGCAGATACAGACTCGTTGGGCGGAGAGGGTCCGACGGGTAACAGGGCTGGGAAGGATGGTTGAGAGCTGGCGCCGCTAAGGGAAACCTGGGAAGCTGACACGCTGAGGGCACACGGGCACAGACGAGGCGGGTCTGGCCGCAGCGATGGCTGGAAGGCTGGGGACCAACAGAGGCTCGGGGGCCGGGGGAATCGGGGCAGTTGGAGTCTGGGGGGAGGGGGCCGGCCTGCTGGTCTGAGAAGGATCTGAGCCCAATCTGAGGAGGGTTCTGAACTCCTCTAGGGGCCCACTCCCCATCCCGCGGAGGCATTTGCTGCACCGAGTACTCGCTGCTACCTGAAACTGCAGCAGCTTCTCTGTCTGCTCCTGGGTTAGATCCCGCTCCTCAGGCGCCGCCATTTTGCCGCCGCCTCTACGCTCCTGACCCGTCCGCACCGTCACCCGCCGGAACTGACCTCAGCCACAACTACATCCGGTCTGAATGGCTGCCGGCGCGCAACTGCGTCGGCGCGAGCTGGCCCATTAACCGCCCCGCCCCGCCTCCACCCCAGGCCGCCGCCAGAGGGCGCCACGCTCGGGACTATCCCGAACACTTACGGAAAGTGCCGAGGGATTGTCGGTACGAGTAGTCTTTCCCATTCAAGCGAGGAAAGATTCCTAAGATTCCCGCGCAGTCTCGCAGAGCCGAGAGGGCCCGAATGTGCCTCGAGAAGCTCCGGAACGTCCCGAATGGCATTCCGCCCCTGGCGTGCTGCCCCTGCTCCTTCTCGAGGCAGTCCTGATGAGTTTACGCTGCACTATCACCACCTGTCAATCTCTGTCTTCCTCTGCACGTCTCTTGCCCTTCTAGTCCGCCATCTATCTTATTTTTTTGTTTGTTTTGTCTTGTTTTTTCTTTTTTCTTTCTTACTTTTTTTTTTTTTTTTTTGTATTTTTAGTCCGCCCTCTCTCTTTAGATTTCGTTTTCATTTCCAATTCTCCCGCCGTCCACCTCCCCTGCCCACCTTCCAGAGAGGCCTGGGTCTGGTACACACTTTTCCACCGAGGACCTGTGTGATTCCCAGCAAGTCTCTCGGCCACCTGCGCCCCGCTGTCTGGTGTAGTCCCCATCTGTGGAATCCCACTCTCGTACCCTTGCAGGGTTGATCCGGTGAGACAGAAAAGGCTTTGAAAGCTGGTTCTGCGACGCGTACATGAAATTCTGGCTACTTCGTTCAGGCCTGCATCAGGTCTTACCAGGTCTGCACAAACCACAACGTCGTGAAAAAACATCACATTGTACACCCTAAAAAACAAACAAGCCGGGCGCGGTGGCTCAAGCCTGTAATCCCAGCACTTTGGGAGGCCGAGGCGGGTGGATCACGAGGTCAAGAGATCGAGACCATCCTGGTCAACATGGTAAAACACCGTCTCTACTAAAAATACAAAAATTAGCTGGACATGGTGGCGTGTGCCTGTAATCCCAGCTACTCAGGAGGCTGAGGCAGGAGAATTGCCTGAACCCAGGAGGCGGAGGTTGAGGTGAGCCGAGATCACGCCATTGCACTCCAGCCTGGGTAAGAAGAGCAAAACTCCGTCTCAAAAAAAAAACAAAAACAAAAACAAAAAAACAAAACAAACAAACAAAAAAGTGCTGATTTGAAAAACAACAACAACAACAACCAATGCTGCAAATTTGGATCTGCATGTGAAATATGTCCATTTAAAAATGGTGTCAGCCCTGCACGGTGGCTGACCCTGGTAATCCCAGCACTTTGGGTGGCCAAGGCGGGTGGATCACCTGAGCTCAGTAGTTCAAAACCGGCCTGGCCAACTTGGCAAAACCCCGTTTCTACTAAAAATACAAAAATTAGCTGGGGGTGGTGGCGCATGCCTGTAATCCCAGCTACTCAGGAGGCTGAGGCAGGAGAATCCCTTGAGTCTGGGAGGCGGAGGTTGCAGTGGGCGCAGATCAGCCACTGCGCTCCAGCCTGAGCGGCAGAGCGAGACTCCGTCTCAAAAATAAATAAATAAATAATAAAATAAAATAATAAAAATGATAGGCCGGTCACGGTGGCTCACGCCTCCCAGGTTCAAGTGATTCTCCTGCCTCAGCCTCCCGAGTAGCTGGGATTACAGGCATGTGCCACCAAGCCCAGCTAATTTTTGTATTTTTAGTAAAGATGGGTTTCTCCAGGTTAGCCAGGCTGGTCTTAAGACCCTGACCTCAGGTGATCCACCTGCCTCGGCTACCCAAAGTGCTGGGATTACAGGCGTCAGACACCGTGCCTGGCCTTCTTTTTTTTTTTTTCTTTTTTTTCCCTTTCCTTTCTTCCTTTCTTCCTCCCTCCCTCCCCTCCCTTCCTTTCCCTTCCCTTCCCTTCACTTCCTTCCTTCCGTCCCTCTCTGACAGCAATCAGTGATAAACTCAGGGTACTAGTTTACCATGTCTTAGAAGGACCTCAAGGGCTGTTAAATGCTCAGAGCACGAGTTTTTCCTTCCTTCCTTCCGTTTTTTTTTTTTCTTTTCTGGGGTGGGGGGGGGCTCTCTCTGTTGCCCAGGCTGGAGTATAGTGGCATGATCATGGCTCACTGCAACCTTCATGTCCAGGGTGCAAGTGATCCTCCCACCTCAGCCTCCCAAGTAGCTGGACTAGACTACAGGCACACACCACTACACTAGGCTAATTTTTTTTTTTTTTTTTTGAGACAGAGTTTGGCTCTTGTTGCCCAGCTGGAGTGCAATGTGGCGATCTTGGCTCACTGCAACCTCTGCCTCCCAAGTTCAAGTGATTCTCCTGCCTCAGCCTCCCAAATAGCTGGGATTACAGATGTCTGCCTCCACACCCGGCTAACTTATGTATTTTGAGTAGAGAGACAGGTTTTCGCCATGCTCGCCAGGCTGGTCTCAAACTGCTGACCTCAGATGCTCCATCCACCTCTGCCTCCCAAAGTGCTGGGATTACAGGCATTAAACCATCATGCCTGGCTTAATTCTTTTATTATTTATTCTAGTTTAGTTTATGTTCTGGGATATATGTGCAGAATGTGCCGGTTTGTTACATAGGTATACATGTTCCATGGTGGTTTGCTGCACCTATCAACCTGTCATCTAGGTTTAAGCCCCGAATGCATTAGGTATTTGTCCTAATGCTCTCCCTCCCCTTTCCCCCAACCTCTGGACAAGCCCCGGTACGTGTTGTTCCCCTCCCTGTGCCTATGTGTTGTCTATTGTTCAACTCCCACTTACGAATGAGAACATTTGGTGTTTGGTTTTCTCTTCCTGGGTGAGTTTGCTGAGGATGATGGCTTCCAGCTTCATCCATGTCCCTGCAAAGGACATGATCTCATTCATTTTTTTTTTTTTTTTTTTTGAGACGGAGTTTCGCTCTTGTTACCCAGGCTGGAGTGCAATGGTGCCATTTCAGCTCACCGCAGCCTCCGCCTCCTGGGTTCAGGCAATTCTCCAGCCTCAGCCTCCTGAGTAGCTGGGATTACAGGCACGTGCCACCATGCCCAACTAATTTTTTGTATTTTTAGTAGAGACGGGGTTTCACCATGTTGACCAGGATGGTCTCGATCTCTCGACCTCGTGATCCACCCGCCTAGGCCTCCCAAAGTGCTGGGATTACAGGCTTGAGCCACCGTGCCCGGCTCATTCTTTTTTTTATGGCTGTATAGTATCATGGCGTATATGTGCCACATTTTCTTTATCCACTGGGTCATTGAAGGGCATTTGGGTTGGTTCCACATCTTTGCTATTGTAAATAGTACTGCAATGAAATACATGTGCATGTTTCTTTATAATAGAATGATTTATATTCCTTTGGGTATATACCTAGTAATGGGATTGCTCACAGCAGGCTAATTCTTGTATTTTTTGTAGAGATGGGGTTTCGCCATGTTGCCCAGGCTGTTCTCATACTCCAGAGCTCAAGCAATCTTCATGCCTCAGCCTTTGGAGTAACTGGGGCTAACAGGCCTGCAGCACCACACCCTGTTTACATTTTAATTCAAAGTGTATTAAAAATTCCACCCAGGGCAAGAGGATTGCTTAAGACCAGGAGACCAGCCTGGGCAACACAGCAAGACCCCTGTGTCTATAAAAAATAGTAAGTAGGCCGGGCACAGTGGCTCAAGCCTGTAATCCCAGCACTTTGGGAGGCCGAGGCAGGTGGATCACCAGGTCAAGAGATCAAGACCATCCTGGCCAACATGGTGAAACCCCGTCTCTACTAAAAATACAAAAATTAGCTGGGTGTGGTGGCACGAACCTGTAGTCCCAGCTACTCGGGAGGCTGAGGCAGGAGAATTGCTTGAACCCAGGAGGCAGAGGTTGTGGTGAGCTGAGATTGTGCCACTGCACTCCAGCCTGGCGCCTGCCAACAGAGCAAGACTCTGTCTCGAAAATAATAATAATAATAATAAGTAAATCAGATCCTATCATGCTCCTGCTTAAAACCCTCTATTGGCTTCCCATTGCCCTTTGAATAGAATCCAAGCTCTTTACTGTGACCTAAAATTCCCTGTGGCTGGCCCCCATGGCTTCTCTGACCTCGTTAGTGCCAAGTCATTTCTCTCAAGCCTTAACCTCATTATTCCTATTCACACATTAAGGACTTTACATCCGCAGGACCCTCTTTCCTTGAGTCCTCACATGATTGGCACCTTTTGACATTCAGATCTCAGCATGAGAATAATGCATTCTCACAGAAGACCTAAACATGTTGTGTTTTCCTCAAAGCATTTATTACACAGCATTATCTTGTTTACCTGTTTATTGTACCTCCTCACTCTGGATATATAAGGGTTATAGAAACCAAGCTGGCTTTGGCCACCACTGAATCCCCAGTGCCTAGAACTGGGTTGCACACGGGGTACAAGGTCTCTAAATATTTGGCCCAGGCTAGCTCCTTAGAGCAAGAGCCTAGGAACATGGGTGGACTCACAAGAGTAACACTGTGGATCAAGATGGTTAGGGGGAGAGCTGTGTGGTTTTTTTTCTCTTTTTCTTTTCTTTTTTTTTTTTTTTTTTTTTGAGACGGAGTTTCGCTCTTGTTACCCAGGCTGGAGTGCAATGGCGCAATCTCAGCTCACCGCAACCTCCACCTCCTGGGTTCAAGCAATTCTCCTGCCTCAGCCTCACGAGCTGGGATTACAGGCACGCGCCACCACGCCCAGCTAATTTTTATATTTTTAGTAGAGACGGGGTTTTACCATGTTTTTTTTTTTTTGAGACGGAGTTTCGCTCTTGTTACCCAGGCTGGAGTGCAATGGCACGATCTCGGCTCACCGCAACCTCCGCCTCCTGGGTTCAGGCAATTCTCCTGCCTCAGCCTCCTGAGTAGCTGGGATTACAGGCACGCACCACCATGCCCAGCTAATTTTTTGTATTTTTAGTAGAGACGGGGTTTCACCATGTTGACCAGGATGGTCTCGATCTCTTGACCTCATGATCCACCCGCCTCGGCCTCCCAAAGTGCTGGGATTACAGGCTTGAGCCACCGCGCCCGGCCTTGGTTTTACCATGTTGACCAGGATGGTCTTGATCTCTTGACCTCATGATCCGCCTGCCTCGGCCTCCCAAAGTGCTTGGATTACAGGCGTGAGCCACCTCGCCCCGCCTATGTGGAGTGGTTTTATTTTATTTTATTTTATTTTACTTTATTTTATTTTTTTGAGACGGAGTTTCACTCTTGTTACCCAGGCTGGAGTGCAATGGCGCAATCTCGGCTCACCACAACCTCCGCCTCCTGGGTTCAGGCAATTCTCCTGCCTCAGCCTCTTGAGTAGCTGGGATTACAGGCACACGCCACCATGCCCAGCTAATGTTTTGTATTTTTAGTAGAGACGGGGTTTCACCATGCTGACCAGGATGGCCTCGATCTCTTGACCTTGTGATCCACCCACCTCGGCCTCCCAAAGTGCTGGGATTACAGGCTTGAGCCACCGCGCCCGGCCTTTTTTTCTTCTTTATTATTTTTAATTTTGTAAATTCTATGTTTTGATGATACCTGGACTAGAAGGGGAGACCTATGTTAATTCTAGCTAAATAATTATAAGCTTGTTTGGCTCAGAGTATACTGAAATTTATACACGGAACTAAACTATATTATTGGTGCAGTTAATCAGAGATCAAGCAGCAGCAAGAGGCCTAATGTAAGGACCATCTGAGAGCGCAGTGACGCTGGGGAGAACCGCAGGGTGGCTGCAAAACAGGCAATACCGCTTTGGTCCCACGAATGCCTTCTCAACATGGAGACTGCACGAGGGTCTCGTAAAGAGGGCTGATGCAAAAATATCTGAGAACAGTGGTGACCTATGCTCACAAGATCCGGGAGGGTCTTTGCGGATGGAAGCTGGCAAGGACTAGAGAAGTCTTGCAGGTCAGAGGTCATGGAATGCCTCAGACTCTGTCTAGGTTCTTGGAATGTGGAGTGTTTTTTTTTTTTTTTTTTTTTTTTGAGACGGAGTTGAGCTCTTGTTACCCAGGCTGGAGTGCAATGGCGTGATCTCAGCTCACCGCAACCTCCACCTCCTGGGTTCAAGCAATTCTCCTGCCTCAGCCTCACGAGCTGGGATTACAGGCACGTGCCACCATGCCCAGCTAATTTTTATATTTTTAGTAGAGACGGGGTTTCACCATGTTGACCAGGATGGTCTTGATCTCTTGACCTCGTGATCCGCCCGCCTCGGCCTCCCAAAGTGCTTGGATTACAGGCATGAGCCACTGCGCCCCACCTATGTGGAGTGGTTTTATTTTATTTTATTTTATTTTATTTTATTTTATTTTTTTGAGACGGAGTTTCACTCTTGTTACCCAGGCTGGAGTGCAATGGCGCGATCTCGGCTCACCGCAACCTCCGCCTCCTGGGTTCAGGCAATTCTCCTGCCTCAGCCTCCTGAGTAGCTTGGATTACAGGCATGTGCCACCATGCCCAGCTACTTTTTTGTATTTTTAGTAGAGACGGGGGTTTCACCATGTTGACCAGGATGGTCTCGATCTCTTGACCTTGTGATCCACCCGCCTCGGCCTCCCAAAGTGCTGGGATTACAGGCTTGAGCCACCGTGCCCAGCGTGGAGTGGTTTTAATTGCTCTATGTCCTCAATGCTCGAGAGAGAAAAGCTCCTTGATGTACTGGGTGTGGTCAGACTGGGTGGCTCCTCATCTGCTATAGTTGTAGCTGCACCCTGATAACAATCGGTGATAAACTCAGAGTACTAGGTTAGCATATCTTAGAAGGATCTCAAGTGCTTCCCCCAGCCAGCTATCTTACCTGCCCCTTTACCCTCCCACTTCCACTACCAGAAGATCAGTGAGATTATGCACATAATAAAAGTGTTTGGAGCCCAGAGCTCGCAGCCAAGGCAGTTCCCACACTTGCGTTGGTCCCTTGGACCCCTGCTGTAAATTCTACTCTTGTGTCTCTGTCTTTATTTCTTTTTCTCAGTACCTTGTCACCGCTGGGACTAAGGGCACTCACGTACAGCATTGGGGCTGGTACCCAACATAACGGCAAGGACACTAAATTGGGAGATAAAGCCACTGCCTGTGAGATACAAAGAGATGGGATTTAATTAGAGCATCTCAAATCAGAAGATAAAAGAAGTGTTGGGCTAAGAAATGCTGATAACAAGTGATTTGAAGGCAGAAATATTTTATTGCTCTTAAAACAAAATCTGTAAAAAAATTGCATGATATGTAAACTGTGAACAAGTTTAAATAACACCTGAGCTGGCAGAATGGGAAAGGGAGGAAAAGCAAGAGACCTACTTACAGATGGTTTAAATAACCCATTTGCAGCCAGGTGTAGTGGCTTATGCCTGTAATCCCTGCACGTTGAGAGGCCGAGGCAGGTGGATCACGAGGTCAGGAGTTCAAGATCAGCCTGGCCAATGTGGTGAAACTCTGTCTCTACTAAAAATACAAAAATTAGCCTGGCCTGGTGGTGTGCACCTGTAGTCTCAGCTACTTGGGAGGCTGAGACATGAGACTCTCTTGAACCCGGGAGGCGGAGGTTGCAGTGGGCAGATATTGTACCATTGCACTCCAACTTGGACAATAGAGTAAGACTTGGTCTTAAAAACAAAACAAGCCGGGCACGGTGGCTGATGCCTGTAATCCCAGCACTTTGGGAGGCCGAGGCGGGTGGATCACGAGGTCAAGAGATCGAGACCATCCTGGTCAACATGGTGAAACCCCGTCTCTACTAAAGGTGTAAAAAATTAGCTGGGCATGGTGGCGCGTGCCTGTAATCCCAGCTACTCAGGAGGCTGAGGCAGGAGAATTGCCTGAACCCAGGAGGCGGAGGTTGCGGTGAGCCGAGGTTGTGCCATTGCACTCCAGCCTGGGTAACAAGAGCAAAACTCCGTCTCAAAAAAAAAAAAAACAAGCCGGGTGCGGTGGCTCACGCCTGTAATCCCAGCACTTTGGGAGGCCTACGCGGGTGGGTGGATCACGAGGTCAAGAGATCAAGACCATCCTGGTCAACATGATGAAACCCCGTCGCTACTAAAAATACCAAAAATTAGCTGGGCATGGTGGCGCGTGCCTGTAACCCCAGTTACTCAGGAGGCTGAGGCAGGAGAATTGCCTGAACCCAGGAGGCAGAGGTTGCGGTGAGCCGAGATCACGCCATTGCACTCCAGCCTGGGTAACAAGACCGAAACTCCGTCTCAAAAAACAAAACAAAACAAAACAAAAAAACACCCATTTGCATTTAAGTTGTCCCTACAATCTTAGCCTCTGCCTGGTTGTGGGCGGGGGGCATGTTTCCCAGGAGACATAGTGTGGGTTCCATTGAACTGCTTGCTGCAATGACCATCTGGACACTTTGGACACCCATGCCACAAACCTGTGAGTGGAGGGGTTGTCAGAACAGCAGGGCAATCCCCCTATTTACAATGAGGGGCCAGGGTTGCCGTTACACACCACAGAGTCAGGAGTGTGTCTGGAGCCCAGGGGACTCACTGGGACATCTTTTGGCACCTCCACACCCAGTGATAGAAAACAAGCAATTGCAATGACCACAGCCCAACAAGGTAAGGTAATTAAAGGCTGAGATCCTTCAGAAATAAAAGTCTAGATTGGGCAGACTGGAAAAGCATTCAGGCCAATCAAAGTACTAGCCAAGGGTGAGGGAAATGCTAAATGAGTAATGAAGGAGGGAGCTGAGGATAACCACTTACAGCCTTGGGACCAGCTGCAGCTGCAGAAAGCTTTGTTTCACCAGCTAGCTCACCTTAAGTCTTTACTTAAGAGAGTGTTGGTGGCTACTACATCAAAGGGGATTGTTATGAGTGTTTGGACTCCTACCGGCCCTCTGGGAAGGAATGAGGGCATTTTGTTCCTACAGTAGTGGAGAGTCCATACAATAGTATGGGACTGCATATAACAGGAGGGAGTGAGCAGTGCAAGGAAGGAAATGCATCCAACACCTCTTACATTTCACTTGAGATCTCTGCAATCTTACGGACTCTTCAAGGCCCTTGGTCACTTGTTGCACCCCAGCCACTTCTGTGGTGACCAGTTCTAGTTAGATGGATTCTGCCTGGTGACCCCCGTGGTGACCAGCTTGCACAGACCCAATACAACAGCACGTCACTTGCACGTACACTACAGGCTTCAGACTCCCGCCCTGGAGCTTCCCTATTGCTACTGGAGCAGGAGACACCATGGACCTGCCTAGTGCCTACCCTTGTGTGGTCAAGAAGGGCAGGGGGACTAATGTCCTATGGGCCAGTTTTTTGGTCAATAAGAGATGGACATGTGAACCCTGAACCAGCCAGTCCTTCAAGATGGATCCTGAGTGGCCAACTGGGCCTGAATTCAAAATAGAGCCAAGCAGCCATTTGCTGGCTCTAGGTTACCCATGTATCCTGCATTCCCAGAAACCCATGCGCTCATGTAACATTTGGACGGTCATCACTGTCTGTTCTTCATCCTGCCTGAAATAACGGCTGCTGGAAAATCCCATTTCACCTCCTGAACTGCTAATTGCTTGGATATGGTTTGTTTGGTTCCACCAAGTCTCAGGTTGAAGTTTGATCCCCTATGTTGGAGGTGGGGCCTTATGGGAGGTGGCTGGGTGATGGAGGGGGATCCTTCATGAATAGCTTCGTGCTGTTCTTGTAGGAGGGAGGGAGCGCTCACTCTTAGCTCCTAAGAGAACTGACTGTCGGTAAGAGCATGCACCTCCTCCTCTCTCTCTTGCCTCTTCTCTCTCCACGTACAAGCCTGTTCCCCTTCATCTTTTGCTGTGAGTGGAAGCTTCCTGAGGCCTTCATCAGAGGCAGGTGCTGGTGCCATGCTTTCTGTACAGCCTGCAGAACTGTGAGCCTAATAACCCTCTGTTCTTTACAAATCATGCAGTCTTAGGCATTCTTTTAGAGCAACACAGACTAAGATGTGGACCTAATCAATAGACTGTGGCCTGTATCGACCAATCAGAACTCAACAAGCATCAGTCAGTCAGAACCAGACAAGATTGCATCCCTCATTTATGTAAGTGGACCATAGTGAGAACCTGGGCAGAACTTTCTCTATAAAAGACAGTCCCCCTCTTTGTTCTCTGGTAAGGCATCTTTGTTTTCATTGAAGGCTCCATCTCTGTGGTTTGCAAACTGTTCATTAGAATAAAGTCTCTCTTTCTTTTTTAAAAAAGGCAATCCTCAGCAGGGTATGGTGACTCATGCCTGTAACCCCAGCACTGTGGCAGGCCGAGGCAGGTGGATCACCTGAGGTCAGGAGTTTGACACCAGTCTGGCCAAAATGGTGAAACTCCGTCTCATAAAAACAAAAATTAGCCGGGCGCGGTGGCTCACGCCTGTAATCCCAGCACTGTGGGAGGCCAAGGTGGGCGGATCACGAGGTCAAGAAATTGAGACCATCCTGGGCAACATGGTGAAACCCTGTCTCTACTGAAAATACAAAGATCAGCCAGGCATGGGGGCACGCGCCTGTGGTCCCAGTAACTCGGGAGGCTGAGGCAGGAGAATCGCTTGAACCCAGGAGGCGGAAGTTGCAGTGAGCCGAGATTGCGCCATTGCACTCCAGCCTGGCGACAGAGCAAGACTCTGTCTCAAAAAAACAAAAAACAAAAACCAAAAATTAGCTGGATGTGGCGGTGGGTGCCTGTAATCCCAGCTACTCGGGAGGCTGAGGTGGGAGAATCACCTGAACGCAGCAGGCAGAGGTTGCTGTGACGCCACCTGAGTGACAGAGAGAGACTCTGTCTCAAAAAAAAAAAAAAAAAAAAGAAAGAAAAGAAAAAAGACAATCCTTGTCAGTGGATTTCATATATTTATTTATATATTTTAGATAGAGTCTCAGCCAGGCACAATGGCTCATGCCTGTAATCCCAGCACTTTGGGAGGCTGAGGTGGGTGGATTCCTTGAGTTTAGGAGTTCAAGAACAGCCTGGGGAACATGGTGAAACCCCTACGCTACCAAAAATACAAAAATTAGCGGGGCACATTAGCACATCCCTGTAGTCCTGAGGCAGGAAAATAGGGTCTGGAGGCAGGGAACATAAGGCCGATTCACGCTTTGGCTATGAGAGGAAATATCCTTTCCATAGGGTGTACACTGTAAATAACTTCGTCAACTTTAGCTCATCCTCTCCATTTAGATATGGTGTACTGGAGGTAACCAGTGGAATCCTCTAGGGGATATTTAAACTCCCAAAAATTCTGTAACGGAGCCCTTGAGGCCCTATGCTTGGGCCGCTTTCACACTGTGGAGTGTACTTTCATTTTCAATAAATCCCTTCATTCTTTTCTTGCTTTGTTTGTGTCTTTTGTCCAATTCTTTGTTCAAGACTCCAAGAACCTGGACATCCTCCACTGTTAACTATCCCAGCTACTCAGGAGGCCAAGGCAGGAGGATTGCTTGAGCCCCAGAGGTCAAGGCTACAGTGAGACATGATTGAGCCACTGCACTCCAGCCTGGGTGACAGGAATAAACTCTGTCTAGAAAAAAAAAAGCCGGATGTGGTGGCTCATGCCTGTAATCCCAGCACTTTGGGAGGCCAAGGTGGGTGGATCACCTGAGGTTGGGAGTTCAAGACTGGCCTGGCCAACATGGTGAAACCCTGTCTCTACTAAAATACAAAAATTAGCCAGGCATGGTGGCACATGCCTGTAATCCCAGCTACTCGGGAGGCTGAGGCATGAGAATCACTTGAACCCGGATGGCGGAGATTGCAGTGAGCTGTGATCGCACCATTGCACTCCAGCCTGGGCAACAGAATGAGACTGCATTCAAAAAACAAAGCAGAAACCATAGAGTAATGTCTATATATTCCTTTTTTTTTTTTTTTTTTTTTTTTGAGACAGAGTCGGTTGGAGTGCAATGGTGCAATCTCAGCTCACTGCAACCTCCACATCCCGGGTTCAAGTGATTCTCCTGCTTCGGCTCCTGAGTAGCTGGGATAGCAGGCATCTGCCGTCATGCCGGCTAACTTTTCTATTTTTGTAGGGATGGGGTTTCACCATATTGGCCAGGCTGGTCTTGAACTCTTGACCTCAGGCAATCCACCTGCCTCAGCCTCTCAAAGTGCTGGGGTTACGGGCATGAGCCACTGTGCCTGGCTTGTATATTCCTTATAGGTTATATCCTGAGAACAAAAAGAACAGCAAAGGAATCTGAAATGGTTGTAAATAATCCTAGTGTTGGCCGGGCGCGGTGGCTCAAGCCTGTAATCCCAGCACTTTGCGAGGCCGAGGCGGGTGGATCATGAGGTCGAGAGATCGAGAGCATCCTGGTCAACATGGTGAAACCCCGTCTCTACTAAAAATACAAAAAATTAGCTGGGCATGGTGGCGCGTGCCTGTAATCCCAGCTACTCAGGAGGCTGAGGCGGGAGAATTGTCTGAACCCAGGAGATGGAGGTTGCGGTGAGCCGAGATCGTGCCATTGCACTCTAGCCTGGGTAACAAGAGCGAAACTCCGTCTCAAAAAATAATAATAATAATAATAATCCTAGTGTTGATAACATTGCTATTGCTATTTTATTTATTTTTGTTTTGTTTTGTTTTTCTTTTTTGAGACAGGATCTTGCTTTGTTGCCCAGGTTGGAGTGCAATGGTGTGATCTCGGCTTGCTGCAACCTCCACCTTCTGAGTTCAAGCAATTCTCCCACCTCAGCCTCCCAGGTAGCTAGGACTGCAGGCACACGCCACCATATCCAGCTAGTTTTTAGTAGAGATAGCATTTCACCATGTTGGCCAGGCTATTGTCAAACTCCTGACCTCAAGTGATCTGTCCGTGAGATTACAGGCTTTGAGCCACTGTGCTCAGCCTGATATTCACACACACACACACACACACACACACACACACACACACACACCCTCCCAGTGAGTCCTGAAACCACGAACAGTACCAAATTTGAATGCTCTCAGTTGAAACTTGTTTCTGTTCATCTCTCCCACCCACAAATTTTCCATCTGAACTAAGCACTTACCACATACTGCAGTGTAATTTTTTTTTTTTTTTTTTTTGAGACGGAGATTCGCTCTTGTTACCCAGGCTGGAGTGCAATGGCGCGATCTCGGCTCACCGCAACCTCCGCCTCCTGGGTTCAGGCAATTCTCCTGCCTCAGCCTCCTGAGTAGCTGGGATTACAGGCATGTGCCACCATGCCCAGCTAATTTTTTGTATTTTTAGTAGAGATGGGGTTTCACCATGTTGACCAGGTTGGTCTCCATCTCTCGACCTTGTGATCCACCCGCCTCGGCCTCCCAAAGTGCTGGGATTACAGGGTTGAGCCACCGCGCCCAGCCTGCGTTTTCTCTTTCAAACAGAAAATGTATTTCCTAATTTTGTTGACTAAAGAGGTTTATAAGAACTAATTAGGCTGGGTGCGGTGGCTCACGCCTGCAATCCCAGCACTTTGGGAGGCCAAGGAGGGTGGATCACCTGAGGTCAGGAGTTTGAGACAAGCCTAGCCAACATAGAGAAACCCTGTCTCTACTTTAAAAATGCAAAAACTAGCTGGGCATAGTGTTGTGTGCCTATAATCACAGCTACTCAGGAGGCTGAGGTGGGAGAATTGCTTAAACCTGGGAGGTGGAGGCTGCAGTGAGCCAAGAATGCACCACTGCACTCCAGTCTGGAAGACGCTTTCTAAAAATATACGTAGATATATATAAACATATATATATGTATGTATGTATGCTTGTGTGTGTGTGTGTGTGTGTGTATATATATACACACACACATGCCTGTAATCTTATATATATATAAATCATATATATATACATGCCTGTAATATATAATACATATGTATATATATGCCTGAGGTGCCCACCTAGTGTTCTCTAAATATCATTTCCCAGTGAAAAGTTACAAAACTCCCTTTATTTTATTTTATTTTATTTTATTTATTTATTTTTTTTGAGACGGAGTTTCGCTCTTGTTACCCAGGTTGGAGTGCAATGGCGCGATCTCGGTTCACCGCAACCTCTGCCTCCTGGGTTCAGGCAATTCTCCTGCCTCAGCCTCCTGAGTAGCTGGGATTATAGGCACGCACCACCATGCCCAGCTAATTTTTTGTATTTTTAGTAGAGACGGGGTTTCACCATGTTGACCAGGTTGGTCTCGATCTCTCGACCTTGTGATCCACCCGCCTCGGCCTCCCAAAGTGCTGGGATTACAGGCTTGAGCCACTGCGCCCGGCCTTATTTTATTATTTTTAAGAAGCAGTCTCGCTCTGCCTCCCAAGCTGGAGTGCAGTAGTGCAATCTCTGCACAATGCAACTTGTGCCTCTTGGGTTCAAGCGATTCTCCTACCTCAACCTCCCTAGTAACTGTGACTACAGGTGTGCACCACCACTCCTAGCTAATTTTTGTATTTTTAGTAGAGATGGGGTTTCACTATGTTGGCCAGGCTGGTTTCAAACTCCTGACCTCGTGGTCCACCTGCTTTGGCCTCCCAAAGTGCTGGGATTACAGGCGTGAGCCACTGCACCCAGCCACAAAATCCTATGAAGAAATGATTCCAAGGGCCGGGCGCGGTGGCTCAAGCCTGTAATCCCAGCACTTTGGGAGGCCGAGGTGGGTGGATCACGAGGTCAAGAGATCGAGACCATCCTGGTCAACATGGTGAAACCCCGTCTCTACTAAAAATACAAAAAATTAGCTGGGCATGGTGGCACATGCCTGTAATCCCAGCTACTCAGGAGGCTGAGGCAGGAGAATTGCCTGAACCCAGGAGGCGGAGGTTGCGGTGAGCCGAGATCGCGCCATTGCACTCCAGCCTGGGTAACAACAGCGAAACTCCGTCTCAAAAAAAAAAAAAAGAATGAAGGAGAGGAAGAAAGGGGAAGAGGAAGAGGGAGAGAGAACAGGGGTGTTGCTTTATTGCCCGGGCTAGAATGCAGTCTAAAAATGGGTATGCCTATAATTATGCTTAATAATAGAGACATAAAAAAAATGAGGAAAGAAAATAACTAACAAGCAGCCAACCAATATTTCATTTAAACCTGTAAGTAGGTGTGATGTGATAAGGGTGTATATTTTGTGTATTTAAAGTGGAGAGTTCTATAAATGCTTATTAAGTCTACTTATTCCAGATCTGAGTTTAAGTCCTGGATATCGTTGTTAACTTTCTGTCTCATTGATCTGTCTAATACTGATGTTGAAGTCTCCCACTATTATTGTGTGGGAATCTAAGTCTCTTTATAAGTCTTATATATCTGGGTGTTCCTGTATTGGGTGCGTATATATTTAGGATCTTTAGCTCTTCTTGTTACATTGATCCTTTTATCATTATGTAATATCCTTCTTTGCTTCTTTTGATCTTTATTGCTTTAAAGTCTATTTTATCAGCAAAAACGGCCTCTCCTGCTATTTATTTATTTTTGCTCTCCATTTGGTTGGTAAATCTTTCTTCATCCCTTTGTTTTGAGTCTTTGTGTATCCTTGCATGTGAGATGGATCTGGATGCAGCACACTGATTGGGTCTTGGCTTTTTTTTTTTTGCCTGTCTGTGTCTTTGGATTGGGGAATTTAGTTGATTTAAATTTAGAATTAATAATAATATATGTGAGTTTAATACTGGCATTTAATGTTAGCTGGCTGTTTTGCCCATTAGTTGATGTAAATTCTTGATTATGTTGATGCTCTTTATTTTTTGGTATTTTTTAGAAAGGCTGGTACTGGTTGTTCGTTTCTATGTGTAGTGGTTCTTTCAGAAGCTCTTGTAAAGCAGGCCTGGTGGTGATGAAATCTCTGAGTGTTTGCTTGTTCATGAAAAATTTTATTTTTCCTTTGCTTTTGAAGCTTAGTTTGGCTGGATGTAAAATTCTGGGTTGAAAGTTCCTTTTTTTTTTGAGATGGAGTTTCGCTCTTGTTACCCAGGCTGGAGTGCAATGGCGCGATCTCGGCTCACTGCAACCTCTGCCTCCTAGCTTCAGGCAATTCTCCTGCCTCAGCCTCCGGAGTAGCTGGGATTACAAGCACGCACCACCATGCCCAGCTAATTTTTTTTTTTTTTTTTTTGAGACGGAGTTTCGCTCTTGTTACCCAGGCTGGAGTGCAATGGCGCGATCTCGGCTCACCGCAACCTCCGCCTCCTGGGTTCAGGCAATTCTCCTGCCTCAGCCTCCTGAGTAGCTGGGATTACAGGCACGTGCCACCATGCCCAGCTAATTTTTTGTATTTTTAGTAGAGACAGGGTTTCACCATGTTGACCAGGATGGTCTCGATTTCTCGACCTCGTGATCCACCCGCCTTGGCCTCCCAAAGTGCTGGGATTACAGGCTTGAGCCACCACGCCCAGCCGCAAAATTTCTTTTCTTTAAGGATGTTGAATATTGGCCCCCACTCTCTTCTGGCTTGTAAGGTTTCTACTGAGAGATCTGCTGTGAGTCTGATAGGCTTCCCTTTGTGGGTAATCTGACCTTTCTCTCTGGCTGCCCTTAGTATTTTCTCTTTCATTTTAACCCTGGTGAATCTGGCGATTATGTGCCTTGGAGTTGCTCTTCTTGAGGAATATCTTTGTGGTTTTCTCTGTATTACCTGGAGTTGAATATTATCCTGCCTTGCTAGGTTGGGAAAGTTTTCCTGAATAATATCCTGAAGCGTATTTTCCAGCTTGGATTCATTCTCTTCGTCACTTTCAGGTACATCTATCAAGCGTAGATTAGGTCTTTTCACATAGTCCCATATTTCTTGGAGATTTTGCTCGTTCCTTTTTATCCTTTTTTTCTCTCATCTTGTCTTCTCGTTTTATTTCATTGAGTTGGTCTTCGACCTCTGATATCCTTTCTTCTGCTTGATCAATTCGGCTGTTAAAACGTGTGCATACTTCACGAAGTTCTCGTATTGTGTTTTTCAGCTCCATTAATTCACTTATATTCCTCTCTAAATTGTGTATTCTCGTTAACATTTCGTCAAACCTTTTTTCAAAGTTCTTAGTTTCTTTGCATTGGGTTAGAACACGTTCTTTTAATTCACAGAAGTTTCTTATCATCCACCATTTGAAGCCTGCTTCTGATAATGGAACACACTCGTTCTCCATCAGGCCTTGTTCCGTTGCTGATGAGGAACTGTGATCCCCTGTAGAGGGAGAGGTGTTCTGGTTCTGGTTATTCTGAGCCTTTTTAGGCTGGTTTCTTCCCTTCATTATAAATTTATCCATCTGTGGTCTTTATAACTACCGTCTTTATAGTTGGGTTTCTGAGTGGATGCCCAACTTGTTGATTCCCAGCACTAAAATCTAAGCAACCCACCGCGCTGGCCAAAACAGCGGCGTTAAGATTGATGGTGCAAGCCGGGCGCAGTGGCTCAAGCCTGTAATCCCAGCACTTTGGGAGGCTGAGGCAGGTGGATCACGAGGTCAAGAGATCGAGACCATCCTGGTCAACTTGGTGAAACCCCGTCTCTACTAAAAATACAAAAAATTAGCTGGGCATGGTGGCATGTGCCTGTAATCCCAGCTACTCAGGAGGCTGAGGCAGGAGAATTGCCTGAACCCAGGAGGCGGAGGTTGCGGTGAGCCGAGATCGTGCCATTGCACTCCAGCCTGGGTAACAAGAGCGAAACTCCGTCTCAAAAAAAAAAAAAAAAAAAAAAAAAAAAAAAAAAAAAAAAAGATTGATGGATTGATGGTGCTTTTCTGACTCTGCACCAAGAACCGCTGCACCAAGACACCGGCAAAACTGCCGTGTCGGTCACAAGAGTCGCGCTGGCGACCTGTGGGGCTCCTCTGCTGGGAATCTCCTGGTCCATGAGTAACAAAACTTCGTCTGAAAGTGTGGCGTCCTCTCGTTCTCTGCACTTTCACTGGGAGCTACAATCCCGAGCTGCTAGTGATCAGCCATCTTGGATCTCTCTCCTGTAGTTCTTAAAGTATTAGGTCTTTTGTATCATTCGTTATATTTATCTTTAAATATTTGTTTTTGATGCTCTTGCAAATGGCAGTTTCAACTTTTTCAATTTCCTCTTGATCATTGCTAGTACGTAAAAATACAATTCATTTTGTCTGTAGATCTTGCATCCTGCCACCTTGCTAAGCAAACGTTAGTTCCAGTAGCTTTTTTGTAGAATCTACTTTTCTAAATAGACAATCATGTAGATGCATATAAAGATAGATTTATGGCAACTGTGCCTGCAATGACAGTACTTTGGAAGACTGAGGTGGGAGGATTGCTTGAGGCCAGGAGTTCGAGGCCAGCCTGGGCAACATAGACACCCTCAACCTTCTACTGCCCTGCCATTTCTATTAAAAAAAAAAAAAAAAAAGAGGATAGTTTAACTTTTTCCTTTCAAATCTGGATTCCTTTTGTTTTGTTTTGTTTTTTCTTTTTCCTTTCCCTCCTTCCCTTCATTGTTTTTCATATTGCACTGGCTGAAACCTCCAGTATAATGTTGAACAAAAGTAGTAAAAGCAGACATCCTTGTCTTATTCCTGATCTTTGAGGGAATGTGTTCAGTCTTCCACCATTAAGTTTTTGTTTGTTTGTTTGTTTGGGTTTTTTTTTTTTTTTTTTTTTTTTTTTTGAGACGGAGTCTCGCCCTTGTTACCCAGGCTGGAGTGCAATGGCGCGATCTCGGCTCACCACAACCTCCGCCTCCTGGGTTCAGGCAATTCTCCTGCCTCAGCCTCCTGAGTAGCTGGGATTACAGGCACGTGCCACCATGCCCAGCTAATTTTTTGTATTTTTAGTAGAGACGGGGTTTCACCATGTTGACCAGGATGGTCTCGATCTCTTGACCTCGTGATCCACCCGCCTCGGCCTCCCAAAGTGCTGGGATTACAGGCTTGAGCCACCGCGCCCGGCCGGCCTTTCCTTTTTATGTCTCCCCAGGTGGCCTCCCTCACCCTGATAGTGTAAATTAGCAGCTTATCTTCATAGGGGTGGAACAAAAAGAGACTAGAATCATCCCTCCACAGCCTCTTCAAATAAATTCATATTTGACCTCTTCCTCTCCTCTGTGTTTATATTCTGTATAGATTTACTGACTGATGAATATGTGACTGACTATTCCTCAAGTCCTTTTCACATGGAACATGTGGATTCAGTGAGCACTAATCAAAGCCTCGAAATAATGCAAGGACTTATCTCATTTGTCTACCTTCCCTTTTTTTTTCTTTCTTCTTTCCCTTCCTGCCCACTTTTTCCCCTTTAAATAACAAAGTCCTCAAAATCTTCTTTGGAAAAAAGTACAGGCCACAAATCCTACTGTGTCTTGTGTCTCTTTTTCTTGGGTGTGCCCACAATCTTGGCAAAATAAACCTCTAAATTGATTGAGACCTGTCCCAGATACTTTTTGGTTTACGGTAGCATCCCAGGGAATACATGTGCCATGGTGAACCATGGGGGCCACCCAGAGAGGAAAAGAAAGGAAAGGGTTTTTTTTTTTTTTTTTTTTTGAGACAGAGTTTCGCTCTTGTTACCCAGGCTGGAGTACAATGGCGCGATCTCGGCTCACCGCAACCTCCGCCTCCTGGGTTCAGGCAATTCTCCTGCCTCAGCCTCCTGAGTAGCTGGGATTACAGGCACGTGCCACCATGCCCAGTTAATTTTTTGTATTTTTAGTAGAGACAGGGTTTCACCATGTTGACCAGGATGGTCTCGATCTCTTGACCTCGTGATCCACCGGCCTCGGCCTCCCAAAGTGCTGGGATTACAGGCTTGAGCCACCGCGCCCGGCCAGGAAAGGGGTTTTAAAGGCAAAATGAGGAAGACTGCATAAGTTGTTTTGAAACAATTATCCTTGGCTACAAGGATTGATAACAAAGGTGGCATTAGTCCAAGATTGGACAGACAATTGCTGGCCAGGTGTCCTTGCAGAAGTATTCTTTGTGCATGGGTATGACGGCCTTTATGCAAGAAACCACTTTACGTGGTTTCCGACAGTCCTTGTTTTTTGTTGTTGTTGTTGTTGTTGTTGAGATGGAGTTTTGCTCTTGTTGCCCAGGCTGGAGTACAATGGTGCAATCTCAACTCACTGCAACCTCTGCCTCCCAGGTTCAAGTGATTCTCCTGCCTCAGCCTCCTGAGTAGTTGGGATTACAGGCGTGTGTCACCATGCCCGGCTAATTTTGTATTTTCGTAGAGATGGGATTTCACCATGTTGGTCAGGCTGGTCTCAAACTCCTGACCTCAGGTTATCTGCCCGCCTCAGCCTCCCAAAGTGTTGGGATTACAGGTGTGAGCCACCATGCCCAGTCCCTTCATGATGGCCTCTTGAGTCCATCTTGTTAGAGTTTAGCATAAGTGATTCCAGTTTGATTCCGACAACTTGTACAGAAGGATGTCCACTTTTGCTACATCTATTCCATGTAGTACTGGAAGTCCTAGCCAGGAAAATTAGGCAAGAAAAAGAAATAAAAGGAACCCAGGTTAGAAAGGAAGAAGTATCTCTGTTTGCAGATGATGTGCTATTTGTTTAATTAATTAATTAATTATTTTTGAGATGGAGTTTCGTTCTTGTTGCCCAGGCTGGAGTGCAATAGTGCGATCTCAGCTCACCACAACCAGCCTCCTGGGTTCAAGCGATTCTCCTGCCTCAGGCTGGATGTAGCTGGGATTACAGGCATGCGCCACCATGCCCGACTAATTTTGTATTTTTAGTAGAGACGGGGTTTCTCCATGTTGGTCAGGCTGGTCTGGAACTCCCAGTCTCAGATAATCCGCCCACTTTGGCCTCCCAAAATGTTGGGATTACAGGCATGAGCCACCCGCACCCAGCCTATTATTTATTTATTTTTGAATAAATAATAAATATCACTTTCATTTCCCAGGCTGGAATACAGTGGTGTGATTGTTAGAGGACAGGGCTCCCAATCCAGACTCCAAGAGAGGGTCCTTGGATCTCGAGCAAGAAAGAATGCAGGGTGAGTCTTCGGTGCAAAGTGAAAACAAGTTTATTAAGAAAGTAAAGGAGGGACGGGCACGGTGGCTCAAGCCTGTAATCCCAGCACTTTGGGAGGCCGAGGTGGGTGGATCACGAGATCAAGAGATCGAGACCATCCTGGTCAACATGGTGAAACCCCGTCTCTACTAAAAATACAAAAATTTAGCTGGGCATGGTGGCACATGCCTGTAATCCCAGCTACTCAGGAGGCTGAGGCAGGAGAATTGCCTGAACCCAGGAGACGGAGGTTGTGGTGAGCCGAGATCGCGCCATTGCACTCCAGCCTGGGTAACAAGAGCGAAACTCCGTCTCAAAAAAAAAAAAAAAAAAAAGAAAAAGAAAAAGAAAGTAAAGGAATAAAAGAATGGCTACTCCATAGACAGAGCAGCCCCAAGGGCTGTTGCTTGTGTATTTTCATGGTTATTTCTTGATGATATGCTAAACAAGGCGTGGATTATTTATGCCTTCCCTTTTTAGACCACACAGGATAACTTCCTGAGGTTGCCATGGCATTCATAAACTGTCATGACGCTTGTGGGAGTGTAGCAGTGAAGATGACGAGAGGTCATTCTCATCGCCATCTTGATTTTGGCGGGTTTTGGCAGGCTCCTTTACTGCAACCTGTTTATCAGCAAGGTCTTTATGACCCATATCTTGTGCTGACCTCCTATGTCATCCTGTGACTTAGAACACCTAATGGTCTGGGAATACATCCCAGTAGGCTTCAGCCTCATTTTAACCAGCTCCTGTTTTTTTTGTTTTGTTTTGTTTTTGTTTTTTGAGACGGAGTTTCGATCTTGTTACCCAGGCTGGAGTGCAATGGCGCGATCTCGGCTCACCGCAACCTCCGCCTCCTGGGTTCAGGCAATTCTCCTGCCTCAGCCTCCTGAGTAGCTGGGATTACAGGCACGCGCCACCATGCCCAGCTAATGTTTTGTATTTTTAGTAGACACGGGGTTTCACCATGTTGACCAGGATGGTCTTGATCTCTCGACCTCGTGATCCACCTGCCTCGGCCTCCCAAAGTGCTGGGATTACAGGCTTGAGCCACCGCGCCCGGCCTTGAAGTTTTGTTTTTGTTTTTTTTTTGTTTTTGTTTTTGTTTTTTTGAGACGGAGTTTCGCTCTTGTTACCCAGGCTGGAGTGCAATGGCGCGATCTCGGCTCACCGCAACCTCCGCCTCCTGGGTTCAGGCAATTCTCCTGCTTCAGCCTCCTGAGTAGCTGGGATTACAGGCACGCGCCACCATGCCCAGCTAATGTTTTGTATTTTTAGTAGACACGGGGTTTCACCATGTTGACCAGGATGGTCTCGATCTCTCGACCTCGTGATCCACCCGCCTCGGCCTCCCAAAGTGCTCGGATTACAGGTGTGAGCCACCACGCCTGGCCAATTTTTTTGTAGTTTTAGTAGTGATGGGGTTTTTCCAGGTTGTCCAGACTGGTCTCAAATTCCTGAGCTAAATCTATCCACCCTCCCAAAGTGCTGGGATTATAGGTATGAGTCATGGCATCGGATGGTAAGCTCTTATATGTAGAAAACCCTAAATATCCCACACACAAAAAAGTTAGTAGTAATAAATGAATTCAGTAAAGCAGCAGGAAGCAAGCCAAAGCACAAAAATTAAATCTGTATTCATTAACAATAAGCAATCAAAAAAGAAGGTAAAACTTCCATTTACAATAACATCAAAAGGCCAGGTGCAGTGGTTTATGCCTGTAATCCCAGCACTTTGGAAGGCTGAGCTGAGAGGATCACTTGAGCTCAGGAGTTGAGGCTGTAGTGAGCTCTAATTGTGCCACTACTCTCCAGCCTGAGCAAGAGTGAGATCCTGTCTCAAAACAAAAACCAAACAACAACAACAACAAAAACCCATGCAAATAGACAACGATAAATAAATACATTTAATTAAATAAACCAATTTTTAAAAACCACTTTAACATCAAAAGGTGCTCAAAGTATTACCAAGTAAGCTGCAAGTTCCAGCTGGGCTTGGTGGTTCACACCTGTAATCCCAGTGCTTAGGGAGACCAAGGCAGGAAGATCCTTCACGCCCAGCAGTTCAAGACCAGCCCAGTTAATACAGCGAGGCCATCTCTAAGCAAAAAAACTAAAATAAAAAACCAAAAAACTCTGGAAGTTTCTTTCCTTCACCCTACCTCCACTTCCACCCACAGCTTCGGGCACATCTTTCCTTTCTCTCCTCCAGTCCATATTTCATAGTTGCCTTTTAAGTCCCACATTAGAAATAGCAGACAACCCAAATCCCATGATGTTTCTTGGCATCGTCTCCCTGTATCCCGTGTTTAAATGTCACAGCATCTCACACGCAGTGCTTTGACAGGCCATTTGCCGTCGTTGGTCTCACTGGATTGTCATCTCCCCAAGGCCAAGGCTGGATTTTACAAAACTTCGCTGTCCTGGTGCTTGGCAAAGCGCAGACAGGGAGGAGGCATTCAGAGCCTGTTCGCGGAGGGCAGCGGGCAGCGTGGAGAGCGGCAGGCTGAAACCAGGTCTACCTTTCTCAGGCTGGTTCATACCTAAAGGACATTTAAGGGGCCCAGTTTCTAAGCAGGGGCTCAGCCGGGCCATCCAAACTCTGGCCATATGAGCTGAAGCCTCCTTAAAGGAGACACACACAAAAATGCGCAAAGCAACACGGCCTAGTGGAAAAGGACCTGCACTTGCGTGAAAACGCGCGGAGCAGGCTTTCCCAGCCTGTTTTTCTCCTCTTAGGGAGACTCATAGAATGAGGGGCTTGACATCCCAGAAACTTTTGCAGAATGAATCAGCAGCCAGGTCTGCGCTCCCGAGGCCAGGGCTGGCCGCCTGTCGCGGTCCTGTGCACGGTACAGCCACCTTGTCCCCTGCGTTTCGCCTCCAGACCGGGAGGGAGCTGTGCATCGCCCAGGTGTCCTGGACGCGGAGGGAGGGGAGCGCCCCGCCCCGCCCCGCCCCGCCCCGCCCCGCCGGCCCCGGCCCCGCGCCGCGCCCTGTCCTGCTGCGCCCTCCTGCGGCGGCTGCTCGGAGACCGCCCGGCCCTGCGGCCCCGCCCCCGCGGTGACGTCACCGCATTCCGGCCCCGCTCCTCCCGCCGCGGCGCCCGCAGCGCAGTGACAGCGAGCCGGGCCCGGTGGCGGAGAGGAAGTGCGGTCCGCGCCAAGCCCGTCCCCGCCGACGCCGGCTCCCCGCGGCTCGGGTGACAGCGTCGCGGCCGCCGGGCGCAGCGCGGGGCAGGCGCGGGCAGAGCCGAGCGCAGCGGAGGCTCCGGCGGAGGCGCGGGGAAAATGGCTGATGACTTTGGCTTCTTCTCGTCGTCGGAGAGCGGGGCCCCGGAGGCGGCGGAGGAGGACCCGGCGGCCGCCTTCCTGGCCCAGCAGGAGAGCGAGATCGCAGGCATAGAGAACGACGAGGGCTTCGCAGCACCTGCCGGCGGCCATGCGGCCCCCGCGCAGCCGGGCCCAGCGAGTGGGGGTGAGTCAGCGCCGGGCCTGGAGCGGGGCTCGGGGCGCGCACCCGGCGGACTGGCCGCGGCCCAGCGGCACAGGGAAGAGGGCCTGCTCTAGGTCAGCCGGGGCAGGAGCTGGGTGGGGAGGCATCCTGTTAGAGATCTCCACGTAGGACCTCTGAGCTGGGATGAGGCCTCGCCTGGGGCTGTGGATGCAGCGACTCCCGGGACAGGAATTCGGTCCTGACATTTCATCCCCAGGCCAGCTTCCCCGCTGCCAGGCTCTGGAATCCAACCCCGGCTCAGTTTTCAGAGTCCTTCCTGAGCCTCCTAATAGCCTGGCTGTCCCAGGCTCCCAGCTAAGCGTGCAGGTGTCGGCAGAGCACAGCCCTCCTGGCTCCTCAGCCTTAGCTCTCTCCTGCAGCTGGGAACAAAAGGGGACCCTGGGTGCTGCGGGAACTCAGTAACCTTCCCCAGGGACCACCTGCCATTCGGCAGCCAGTGAGCTAAGTGCCTTGATTACATTTAATCACTTCATACTCTTTATTCAACCCATTTCAGAGATGGTAAAACTGAGGCTCAAAGAGGTATGCTATTGAAATAACTAGTAGTGGCAGATCAAGAATTTAAACCCGTTTCTTTTTCTTTTATATATATATTTTTTCTTTTTCCTTTTTTGAGATGGAGTCTTGCTATGTTGCCCAGGCTGGTCTTGAACTCCTAGGTTCAAGCAAACCTCCCACCTCTTCCTCCCAAAGTGTTGGGATTACAGATGTGAGACACTGCACCTGGCCGTGAATTTAAACCTGTTTCTGTCAGACTCGAAGCCCTCTCCACCTGACCACACTGCCTTCCAAGTGTCTGGCTCTGAGTTAGACACGGGGGTGTGGGTCGCAAAGAGGCATCAGTCAGATGCGGTCCGGCCCTGCAGGGTTTTGTGGTTGCTGACTCAATGGTTTTCCAGAGGTGGTCCAGGGCTATTATGATTTCTTGTGATTGGCTTCAGACCTCAGAGTTCAGGGCCTGGTCCCTGTGAGATCATCTTTATCAATGATGTTCCTGCTCTAGTTCTGGCTAGCAAGAATGATTTTGTAAACTATTTAGTAAAAAAGTAGGTATCACCGGGCGCTGTGGCTCAAGCCTGTAATCCCAGCACTTTGGGAGGCCGAGGTGGGTGGATCACGAGGTCAAGAGATCGAGACCATCCTGGTCAACATGGTGAAACCCCGTCTCTACTAAAAATACAAAAAAGTAGCTGGGCATGGTGGCACATGCCTGTAATCCGAGCTACTCAGGAGGCTGAAGCAGGAGAATTGCCTGAACCCAGGAGGCGGAGGTTGTGGTGAGCCGAGATCGCGCCATTGCACTCCAGCCTGGGTAACAAGAGCGAAACTCCGTCTCAAAAAAAAAAAGTAGGTATCACCTTCATGGTTGCATCCGAAACAGGCCTTCCTGTTAACGTCACTTTGGAGAGGTTTATGGAGAGGTTATGTTGTAATTAGTGCTGACATATATACCAATAGATATATTTTGGTTAATGATGTTTACAAGGCTTTTCAGTCATGTTTGTATTCATTCGGCATTTGCTGAGCATCTACTGTGTGCCAGGCCACTGGGGATACAGAAATGAATAAGACAGTTCTTGTGGCTGAGAAGTTTGAATCAACTCTGTATCTCCTTGATATTAGAAATGTAACCAGGCTTTTGTAACATGCAAGAAACTCTTGGCCCAGAGAATTTGAGTATCTTGCCCAGAGTCACACAGCCAGATGTGACAGATCTAGGACTCGATCCCAGGCCTCCCAACTCCGGGCTCCATGCTCTTTCAAATGCTGTGGGGCCTGGGCAACATGGTGAAACCCCATCTCTACAAAACATACAAAAGTTAGCCATGTGTGGTGCCATGCAGCTGTACTTATAGTTCCAGCTACTTGGGAGGCTGAGCAGGAGCATCACTTGAGCCCAGGAGGTGTAGGTAGGTTGTAGTGCGCCGTGATCATGCTACTGTACTCTAGCCTGGGCAACAAAGTGAGACCCTGTCTAAAAAAAAAAAAAAAAAATGCCATAGCAGTCTCCTTCCTGGGAGGAGATAGGATGTGGGGTGAGAAGCAGGGGGTCTTTTGCCACCTGTCTGAGACAGCGATGGAGGGCTTCTGAAGTGGCAGCTCCCAGCACCTCAGCACAGATGCTGTGCTGTCCCGGGGAATTCCTAAGAAATACCTGCCCCAGTTAATGCACCAGTATTCATTGGTCCATATCTCTGTGAGACCACCCTTTTCCTCAGGCTGGCTCATTGGGGTCTGTTGGGGGAGGGATACTGGACGGGGGAGGGGTGCAGGGCAGAGGAGGGATGCCTGGTGGGGAGGTATTGCTGAGGGGAGCCATTTTCAGAACTCTAGGAGAGAGAAGATGGGATTCAGGCCAAGGGCAGTCAGCCGCCTCTGGGAGTTGAGCGGGCTGTGGCCTCTTCCCAGGACGATGGGGCTCCAGGGGTTTACAGCCTGGATGGGAGGTTCCATCTCTGGCAGGGGTGGGGCACAGATTGGCCTCACACCCGAGGTGGCAGGGAGAGAAACAATGACACACTCACTTCTTCCAGGGAGCTTCCGGGGACACAGCCTTCTGAGGGGCTCCCAGGCACATACCTGCTGACTCTGCAAAGGTTCAGATGCCCTTCTCAGTCGTGGCTGGGGAGCAGGGAAGTGCTGAGGGCTGGCGGCTCAGTGGGTGGCCAGATAGGCTAGAATTGATCTGACCTTCTCAGCCTACGCAGTGCTAAACAGGTAATCCTCCCCTGACCAGGGATGTGTGCCAGGAGCCTAGGTGGGGCAGAGAAAAAGCACCCTGGCCTGCTGGGAGCTGGGCAAAAGCTGGCTCTTGGAGCAGCCTTCAGTCAGTACCTCTGAGGCACCTTCTCTTAGATGTTGGAATACTCAGATTAGCAGTCTCTGTGCCGACACTGGGCTCAGGTGCCCCCGGGGAAAGAGGTGTCTGCTGCAGGCCTGTGCTGGAGCCACAGGGAGCGCCTCCTCTCTGGCTGGATCCGTGGGCCTGGGTGATCTGGGTGATGGACGCTTTGTTTCCATTCATCGGCCTTGAGTAGGTTTCCATTTTCACACTCAGTGTTCTGAGCACCAGGCCTGGCTCTGACTTGCCCGTCAGTTCTGGGCAAGCCCGTTTTCCCCGCTGGGCCTCAGTAAGCTCACAGGAATGTTCTGGACCCTTTCTGCCCTTGTTCCAAAATGGGTCAGGCAGCTGAGGGAAGCAAACACCCAGGGGTTTATCCCCAGGACGAGTCTCTGCCTCAGTCCTGTTCTGCCGGCCTGCGAGTGTGGACTCCGGGTGATAGATGTGCAGTGGGCGGTGGGAGAGCACTGTGGGAGCAGGTACCGGGAACTCTGTGTGGGTGTGGGTGGACGACTCCCAAAGAGGCTAAACCGAATCTCCAAAGGAACACTTCGAGGCTGAGGCTGGGGCAGAGAGAAGCCTGCAGATGGGGGGTCTGAGACTGGGGTTGGTCAGAGCGTAGTGGCGTGGTGCAACTTCTCGAGAAGGCCAGGTGTACAGACCGGCATCACAGGGAACAAAGCCTGGTAGCATGAGCCCTGCTAGAGGAGACGCCCCAGCAGAAGGAGCCCCTTTGCAGAAGATGCTGCCACTGAAACCCTATTGGTCTCACTGGTTTAGGGGCCAGGACACCCATGCCAGAGAAGCCTTATCTAAATGAATGGGGGTGACAGCTGACAGAGTTGGTTGGAATCAATCACTGTTTGACTCTGAAAACAAAGTCAATTATGATTTATGTCACCCAGGGATTATTTCCATGGGATTAAGCATCCTTCCGTTCAGTCCCCAGGCCAAACACACTGTCACTGCTGCTCACAGCCCTCTCTGGCTGGTGAAGGGCTAGTTGTCCATCTGCCTAATAACTTAATGTGGCCTCCATGGCTTTCTGCTAGGAGGCACCGCAGTTTCTGAGAGCCTTGCAGATAACAGCAGGCCTCAAAAGAACAATTCAACTTCCACTTAGCTGACAGTTACTGCTCACTCATCCCGTGCTGGAGCCCTGAGGAGCTGAACAGGACACAGAGCTGAGTAAGGGGGTACACATGGCTCCTGGGGGTCACGAGTAATTGCACAAGAGGGTGGGGGATACTGTATGATATTCTGGGATACCCCAGAAGTGAGACCTTCCATAAGTGCCTAGGGAAGTGGAAGAAGCGGAGGAGGGCTTCCCAGAAGAGGTGACTTATGAGCTGGACCTTGGAGAATAAACGGTTCCAAAAAATTGTTCTTTTTTTTTTTTTAAGACAGGGTTTCACCATGTTGGCCAGGCTGGTCTTGGATTCCTGACCTCAGGTGATCTGCCCGCCTTGGCCTCCAAAGTGCTTGGATTACAGGTGTGAGCCACCACACCCAGCCCAAAAAAGCGTTCTTTAGAGAGGGAAGCAGGAAGAAAGCTCGGGGATAAGGGTGGTATGTTTGGGGAAGGAGGAAACCAGAATTTAGGGTTTGTGGGATGGGCTGATGAGAAGTGAGTCAGGGATGGGGAGGGCCAGATTGTAGAGATCCTCATGTTCCAGGGTTAGATGTATTCATCTGGCAAATATTTATTTATTTATTTATTTATTTTTTTTTTTTTTGAGACGGAGTTTCACTCTTGTTACCCAGGCTGGAGTGCAATGGCGCGATCTCGGCTCACTGCAACCTCCGCCTCCTGGGTTCAGGCAATTCTCCTGCCTCAGCCTCCCGAGTAGCTGGGATTACAGGCACGTGCCACCACGCCCAGCTAATTTTTTGTATTTTTAGTAGAGACGGGGTTTCAATGTTGACCAGGGTGGTCTTGATCTCTTGACCTTGTGATCCACCCGCTTTGGCCTCCCAAAGTGGTGGGATTACAGGCTTGAGCCACCGCGCCTGGCCTCATCTGGCAAATATTTATTGAGTCCCTGTTATGTGCCAGGGAATGCTCCAGGTGGTGGGCCTCATCATGGATGAAACCAAGTCCACGCCTTCATGGAGGGTCCATTCGAAGGGGGAACACAGATTAAATAAACACATATACAAATAAACATAGCAGGCTGAGTGAGTGTGCTTAACACTGCTGGAGGAATAGGAAGGGGTGTCCAAGGGGTGGACTGGGGTATGGTCAGGGAGGCCTTTTTTCAGGCAGCATCTAAGCAGAAGCTGAAGGGAAGGAGGGAGCAGCCTTCCAGGTAGAGGGAACAGCACCTGTAAAGTCCCCAAGGCAGGAGCAGGCGCTATAGGCCACTGTGGTCCATGGGAAGTGGATTTCTTTGGGGTTTGTTTTCATGACATTTTGAGTCAGAGGAGAGGCACAGGTAAGTGCGTGTTTTACAGACTGTCAGCCCTGGCAATTGGTTTGAAAAAGGGATGGGAGAGGCTGGAGTCAAGGGGGCCTGTGAATGGGTGAAAGCCATGCATTCATTGTCTTTCTTTCATGCATTTATTTACTTGTTTATTAAAGAGTTATTCAGCACTTGCAGAGTCACAGGTACCATGCAGATGTCTGGGAAAGACACAGAGAAGAGAAAGAGACATGGTTATACCTTCCCAGGTGTTTGTCCCTAGCAGGCAAAGCAGTTTTGCGGGCGCCAGGTGGTGAGGGCCTGGCTGGGGCTGAGCTGCAGGAGAGAGGCCAACTGTGAATGTCACTGTTGCAGCAGAAGCCCCAGGAATTTGTGACTAATAAAATGTCAATTAAAGGGATTGGGAGGAGTCACTGCTGAGGGCAAAATTAATTCCTTCTGGGAGGGGCACAAAGAGAAAATATATGCCAGGTGCTGCCTGGTGGAACTGCAGCTCCTGCTCAAGGCACCACAGGGACAGGCAGAGACGCGTGGGCCCCTGTCTTCCTTATCCCATATGGCCCCGCCCTGAGCTTATGGCTGTGAGAGGCTCTGTAAACAGGAATGGGATTGAGCCTAAGTTCCTGTGTGTGTGTGTGTGTGTGTGTGTGTGTGTGTGTGTACATATACCCATTATGTCTGTTTGCATGTAGGTCAATATATACATAGGTGTACACAGAGTTTGGCTCGAGGGGCTAAGGTAGGATCATTTCCTGCTTGCTATAAGCTGAACAGTCAGTAATGCTATCTCCCTGTTCTCTTTCCAGCTGGCTCTGAGGAAATGGGGACCACAGTCAATGGAGATATGTTTCAGGTAAGCAGGGCTCTGTCTCAGCTGTGGTGAGGACCAATAGCCCTGATCTCAGTAACTTACAGCCTCATCGTTGTAGGCTTCTGGCTCCAAGTTCTCCTGTTCATTACGTCTGTTGCATTGGCGTGGGAACACAGAGAAGGGTTTTTGACATGTTTTCTTGTCATGTAGAGGGTGGGGAAGAATAATAAAGATCACTAGAGATTGAGATTGATGGAGGGTAGCCTCAAGTTGCTTATGGTGATGTCTGGTTTTGGGAGGGAGAGGTAAAGTGGCCCACAGTGGCATGGGATGAAGGCAGCATAAGGCCCTGCCTGACCACGCACCACTGCTGGGTGGCTGAACTGAGACCATCTCCACACACAGGAGCATTTTAACTGGGTGAGCCCTTTGATCCAGAGATTCTGCTTCTAGAATTTTCCCAAAGGAAATAATTGGACAAGGCCACCCAGATTCTTTGGAGGATTATTTATAATGGCAGACAAATTGGAGACAACCTAAGTATCCAGCATCAGGGGACTGAATAGATAGATTAGAAAACCATGCTGTTGTTAAAAAGGGTAATCAAGGCTGGGCACGGTAGCTCACACCTGTAATCTCAGCATTTTGGGAGGCCGAAGCAGGTGGATCATATGAGGTTAGGAGTTCAAGACCAGTTTGGCCAACATAGTGAAAGCCCGTCTCTAGTAAAAACACAAAAAATTAGCCGGGCCTGGTGGCAGGCGCCTGTAATTCTCGCTACTTGGGAGGCTAAGGCAGGAGAATCGCTTGAACCCGGGAGGAGGAGGTCGCAGTGAGCCAAGATTGCACCATTGCACTCCAGCCTGGGTGATAAGAGTAAAACTCCATCTCAAAAAAAAAAAAAAAAAAAAAAAAAAAAGAGCAATCAGTGCCTCCTGTATTGACATGAAAAGATGCCCACAATATATTAAGTGGAAAAAGCAGCTTGCAGAATATTATGCACAGTATGGTCCTGTTTTTTATTTATTTATTTATTATTATTATTTTTTAAAGATGGGGTTTCACCGTGTTGGTCAGGCTGGTCTTGAACTCCCGACCTCTGGTGATCCGCCCGCCTTGGCCTCCAAAATGCTTGGATTACAGGCTTGAGCCACCACGCCCGGCCTGTTTTTTTTTTTTTTTTTTTTTTTAATATGTCTGCACAATATATCTGAAAGGATGTACATCAGCTGTTAGCAATGGTTAGCCCCAAGGGTGGGGTGGGATGGGGATAAGAAAAGGGCATTCACTTTGACTGGGTTGTTTAAAAGCTCTTTAAGTGTTTTTATACTACCAAAAAGGAAGAAAATCCAGCTGGGCACAGTGGCTTACGCCTGAGATCCCAGACTTTTGGAGGCTGAAGTGGGAGGATAGCTTGAGTCCAGGAGTTTGAGACCAAACTGGGCAACATTGTGAGACCCTGTTTCAGCAAAAAGTGAAAAATTAGCTGGGGCAATAGTGTGTGCCTGTAGTCCCAGCTACTCAGTAGTCTGAGGTGGGAGGATTGCTTGAGCTGGGGAGGTCAAGGCTGCAGTGAACTATGATTACACTCCTACACTTCGCCTAGGTGACAGTCTTTTTTTTTTAAAAAAAGGAGGAAAACCCTAGTAAGTATATTTCTAGTTAAGACTGCTTCTGTCTGCACCCACCTAACTCTCTTCCCCTTGCATACACACAAATCCATTTGAGTACTGTGAGGGAACTCAGACCACAGAGGGATGGTATAGTCCTCACCCCGGCCCCCCAACCAGATGCCTGGTGGGGCTAAACCTCCCCTCAGAGAGCATTCATTCCCACTTAGACTGGGCCAAAGGCCCTTGATCTCGGGGGCTGTGGCTGTGGGATCTTCTGAGCCCCACCCTGGAGGGGCTGGCTTCCTAAATCCTCTGGGGGAATAAACAGTACTTATTTTCTTATGTAAGAGGGATGGGCTGGTACCTTATGCAGGGAAACCGGCCAAGTCCTGTTTCTGGAAAATTACTCAACTATCAGCAAGCTGGAAAAGTCAATCTCTAGGACTTCAGCAGCTTCATGTCTAGTTGGGCCCGAGAGTCAAAGAATGAGGATTTGCTTCTGTACAGTTTGGTAGATCATTGAGACTTAGGCTACCCAGGCTCTGGGCACATTCAGAAGGACTTTGCTTGACCCTATAGTTCTGTGTCCTAAAGTGGACCTGAAGCTGAAAATGTGCTTGGAACATGAACAGAAGTACCTAGAACATGATAGGGTGCAGTGGCTCATGCCTGTAATGCCAGCACTGGGAGGCTGAGTGGGTAGATTGCTTGAGGTCAGGAGTTTGAGACCAGCCTGGCCAACATGGAGAAATGCTGTCTCTACTAAAAATACAAAAATTGGCCAGGCAGGGTGGTGTGTGCCTGTAATCTCAGCTACTTGGGAGGCTGAGGCAGAAGAACTGCTTGAACCCAGAGGCAGAGGTTGCAGCGAGCCAAGATCACACCACTGCACTCCAGCCTGGGTGACAGAGATTCTGTCTCAAAAAAAAAAAAAAAGATAAGTACCAGCCGGGCATGGTAGCTCATGCCTGTAATTCCAGCACTTCAGGAGGCCGAGGTGGGTGGATCACCCGAGGTCAGGAGTTCGAAACCCTAGCCAATATGATAAAACCCCATCTCTTTAAAAAAAAAAAAAAAAGAGAAAGTATACTCTGAGCAGGATAATTTACCTTTTAAAGATTAGCATTGTGAAGCTCAGAGAGGTGAAATGGTGAAGGCAAAGTCACCCAGGAAATCAGCTAGTTCTGGTGTGCACCCTATTTGGGTGACTTGGCCTTCTCCCTCCCTACTCCTCAGCCTTGGGTGAGCCCTGGGTGAATCTGAGGAGTCCTGGGCCTCCTTTCCAATCTCAGCGAGAACTCTTATCCTTACTGTTACTAAGAATCACTGCGGCCGGGCGCGGTGGCTCACGCCTATAATCCCAGCACTTTGGGAGGCCGAGGCGGGTGGATCACGAGGTCAAGAGATCGAGACCATCTTGGTCAGCAAGGTGAAACCCCATCTCTACTGAAAATACAAAAATTAGCCGGGCATGGTGGTGCACGCCTGTAGTCCCAGCTACTCGGGAGGCTGAGGCAGGAGAATTGCTTGAACCCAGGAGGCGGAGGTTGCGGTGAGCCGAGATCGTGCCATTGCACTCCAGCCTGGGTAACAAGAGCGAAACTCCGTCTCAAAAAAAAAAAAAAAAAAAAAAAAAAAAAAAAGAATCACCGCAGGTGTGTTTATTTGTAAATCATATCACATCAGTGCCATCTTAGAATCCTTACAAGCAGGGCAGGGTCACAGATGAGCTGAATCACTCAGAAGTTAGTGGCAAAGCCCCAGCTCGCCTATATCTCCTGACCTCTGACCCAGTGTGGTTTGCAGTACTGCTCTGTTGCTGGAACTGGCTGGCCACAGCACCTGGGTCACAGGGGGAAAGCCCCAGCTCTTTAGGATTGAGCATAGCAGGTCTGGCCTGCACCTGCAGCGGGAGGAGAAACCTCGGCCTGTGCACACTCAGCATTTTCAAGGATCCTGGACGGAGCTTTTGTGCTTCCTTTCTTAGTCCTCCCTACAGCTTGTGTACCACCAGGGGGTCCAGCTACAAACCTGATTGCCAACACGGCCTAAGGACAAGCCTGCCCACACCTATTCCAGCTCCGTTTGGCACAGTCAGGGGCAGGGACAGCAGGCCCCTGCAGGATTGCACCTCCCCACCTCTGCACAGATTCTCCTTTTCCCCTAATACTCCCATCATCCTCCTTTGAGCTACTTAGAGGAATCAGCAGCTCAGCTTAGCTTAGATTTAGCTGATCAATCCCAAAGAAGGATGTGGCTCAGCCTCTTGACCATCCCTGGAGGGGCAGCACACGCTTGGCTGGCGTGGGTCCACAGAGGCTCTCATGAGTGGGCCCAGCAGAGAGGTCCCTTGGGCGAAGGATTCTAGGGGGCTAGACTGAGATAAGCCTGGCCCGGAGTGTTGCCTCCTGCCTTATGGTCCTGGCCATTCCTGCCCGCTTCTCTCTCCAGAGCTTGGGAGGGGTCAGAGCATTGCTGTAGCCACTGGTGAGCTCTCCTGGTTGCCATGCCTCCTGGCCGTGATCTGATCTCCCCACTGAAATGCTCAGGTGATTAAAGGAGAGCCCAGTTGTGGCCCATGACATTCCCTGTCACTAGCAGGGGTTGGGGTGGGGACAAGGTCAGGTAAATAAGTTCTGAGCAGCCCAGAAATAATGAGTGGCCGACTGCTTCTCGGGGCTTTGCCTGCCGGCATCACCACTGTGCTCTCCTGGCCGTGGTGCGCTGAGGCCCAGCAGCTATGGGGCAGCGGGTCACAGCAGTCTTGCTGTCCCTCACACACACACCTCCTGTGGGCTGCAGAGTGTTTCCATAGCATCTCATGTGAGCCTCATTTCCCACCTGGAGTAGGATGTTGTCACTCACTTAACAGTTTTTAAAGCCAAGCTGTGGCTGGGTGCCGTGGCTCACACTTGTAATCCCTGCACTTTGGGAGGGCAAGGCGGGTGGATCACCTGAGGTCAGGAGTTTGAGACCAGCCTGGCCAACCTAGTGAAACCCCGCCTGTACGAAAAGTACAAAAATTAAATAACTTGATCAAGACAATTGCAGGTGGGGGGGAAAAAAAGTACAAAAATTAGCCAGGTGTGGTGGCAGGCACCTGTAATCCCAGCTACTTGGGAGGCTGAGGCAGGAGAATCGGTTGAACCCAGGAGGCAGAGGTTGCAGTGAGCTGAGATCATGCCACGTCATTCTAGCCTGGGTGACAGAGCAAAACTCCATCTCAAAAAAAAAAAAAAAGCTCTTTCCCATCTTGCAAGATGGCGGGTGAAAAAGTTGAGAAGCTGGATACTAAAGAGAAGAAACCTGAAGCCAAGAAGGCTGATGCTGGTAGCAAAGTGAAAAAGGGTAACCTCGAGGCTAAAAAGCCCAAGAAGGGGAAGCCCCATTGCAGCCGCAATCCTGTTCTTGTCAGAGGAATCGGCAGGTGTTGCCGACTGCCATGTATTCCGGAAAGGCCGTGTACGAGAGGAAGTACTCAGCAGCTAAATCCAAGGTTCAAAAGAAAAAGGAGAAAGTTCTTGCAACGGTTACAAAACCAGTTGGTGGTGACAAAGACGGCGGTACCCGGGTGGTTAAACTTCGTAAAACGCCTCGGTATTATCCTACCGAAGATGTGCCCCGAAAGCTGCTGGGCCACGGCAAAAAACTCTTTAGTCAACACGTGAGCAAACTGCGAGCCAGCATCACCCCCGGGACCATTCTGATCATCCTCACTGGACACCACAGGGGCAAGAGGGTGGTTTTCCTGAAGCAGCTGGCTAGTGGCTTATTACCTGTGACTGCACCTCTGGTCCTCAATCGAGTTCCTCTGCGAAGAACGCACCAGAAATTTGTCATTGCCACCTCAACCAAAATTGATATCAGCAATGTAAAAATCCCAAAACATCCTACGGATGCTTGCTTCAAGAAGAAGAAGCTGCGAAAGCCCAGACACCAGGAACGTGAGATCTTCGACACAGAAAAAGAGAGATTCGAGATGACAGAGCAGCGCAAGATTGATCAGAAAGCTGTGGACTCACAAATGTTACCAAAAATTAAAGCTATTCCTCAGCTCCAGGGCTACCTGTGATCTGTGTTTGCCCTAACAAATGGAATTTATCCTCACAAATTGGTATTTTAAATGTCCTAATAATCTAATTAAATAACCCATTACCTTTATATATATATATATATATATATATATATTTTTTTTTTTTTTTTTTGAGACGGAGTTTCGCTCTCGTTACCCAGGCTGGAGTGCAATGGCGCGATCTCGGCTCACCGCAACCTCCGCCTCCCGGGTTCAGGCAATTCTCCTGCCTCAGCCTCCTGAGTAGCTGGGATTACAGGCACGCGCCACCATGCCCAGCTAATTTTTGTATTTTTAGTAGAGACGGGGTTTCACCATGTTGACCAGGATGGTCTCGATCTCTTGACCTCGTGATCCACCCGCCTCAGCCTCCCAAAGTTTAAATTTTTTATAGAGATATGGTCTTGCTATATTGGCCAGACTGGTCTTGAACTCCTGTGCTCAAGCGATCCTCCTGCCTCAGCCTCCCAAAGTGCTGGAATTACAGGTGTGAGCCACTGCACCTGGTCCCAAACTTGCTTCTGATAGAAGACAGGGACCTGGAAAGAAGCAGTGGGAGCCCAGGAAGGTGAGGGCTTGGCTCTGGGCAAGCATTAAGAGCTAACAGATCCAATTCTTCCTCCGTGGAGGCACCGTCCGAGAGCTTTGCCTGCTTGATCTTACTGAGTCCTCCCAGCTCGCTTTGCTGTCGGTTGTCATTATCCTTGTTTTATACAGGACGTTTAACAGCTCACTCGAGTTGTGCAGCTAGTAAGAGGTAAATCTTGAATCCAGGATGAAGTGCCAGAGCCTACACTAAAGTCAAGGAACGCAACTGCGAGGGGACGCTGGCAGGGGGTTCCGAGGCTGCCCGGGGGCATGTGGGTGGTCTTGGCCAAGGGAACAGCAGGCACAGAACCACAGAGGGTCAGTCATTCAGTCCGGGGTTCACCTGAGCCTGGGACTTGCTGCATGAAGGGATGTGCCAGGAGAGCCAGGAGAGAGGCCAAAGGTTTCTGGTGAGCCCTGCACAGCCCCCACCAGAGCGCATCAGTGGGCCCTACAGCTGGTGGCAAGTGGCAGAGATGGGGGCCCAGTTTGGCCAGGCTTGGCACCTTGGGTCTGGGGCAGGACACCGTGGGGGCTGAAAGTTTCGTTAAGGCTGTTCCCACCCCCAGACACAGGCAGCAGCGGAGGTTTAGATGGAGTCAGAGGACGTGGACTTCACTTTCTGCTTTTTCCCTGCTGGCTGGCTGTGGGTAGTCACTTAACTGCTCTGAGCCTGGTTTCTCTTTTGTAAAATGGTAATTAGAGGCCCCGCTCTGCTGCCCCACAGCGCTGTGGAGAAAAATTGCTCTGCAGCCCTGGACGCCTCTCACAAATTCCTGACCCAGCCCCTAGGTGAGCTGAGGGTGGTGTGTGGGGGTGTGTCCCAGAGGAAGGCTGCATGAGGCGTGCGGCAACTAGAGCAGGGGACCCAGTCTCTAGCCTTGGGAGGGAGACAAGCAGGCATACAAATCATGCGTCACAAAGTGACTTTGGGCCCTATTAGCTACCATGTGGAGAGTCACACCTAGCAATTCAGTTTGAATCCTGGCTCTGCCACTTCCTGGCTGGGTGACCTTGGCTCTTTGGAGATAAAGTTTCACTACGTGTAAAATAAAAATAATAAAGCTTGACTAGGCATAGTGGCTCATGCCTGTAATCCCACCACTTTGGGAGGCTGAGGCAGGTGGATCACTTGAGGTTGGGAGTTTGAGACCAGCCTGGCCAACTTGGTGAAACCCTATCTCTACTAAAAATACAAAAATTTGCCGGGCGTGGTAGTGGGTGCCTGTAATCCCAGCTATTTGGGAGTCTGAGACATGAGAATCACTTGAGAGGCTTGAGTCCGGGAGACGGAGGTTGCAGTTAGCTGAGATCGTGCCATTGCACTCCAGCCTGGACAATAGACTCTGTTCTTCCGCCCCCCAAAAATTAAACACACACACAAAAAAACAGGCCGGGTGTGGTGGCTCATACCTGTAATCCCAGCACTTTGGGAGGCTGAGGCAGGCAGATCACTTGAGGTCAGGAGTTCAAAACCAGCCTGGCCAACATGGTGAAACCCTGTCTCTACTAAAAATACAAAAATTAACTGGGCATAGGGGTGGGCACCTGTAATCCCAGCTACTTGGGAGGCTGAGGCAGGAGAATCACTTGAGTCTGGGAGGCGGAGGTTGCAGTGAGCCAAGATCACTGTCATTGTACTCCAGCCTGGATGACAGAGCGAGACTTGGTCTCAGAAAAACAAAGAAACAAACAAATAAAAAACTTGCCATGTAAGGTTGTGAAGATTAAAGAAAGCCGTTGAATTGCAAGTCCTCTGGAGTCTTAATTTAGGGCAGGCTTTATGGAGATGGTGAGCCCTGAAGGATATAGATGAAGAGAGACTCCTGCCCAGGGCCCCTCTCCATCCCTCTCCTCCCACGTCTGGGGGCATCTGTGTACCCATTTCCCAAAGGCTCCAGGCCCACATGATTCTTACACGTGCTGGCTCTTGGCCGGACGTGCGCTTCCCCATCTCTCCCCACTCTACTCTGCCTCCAGGCAAGAACAGTGCCTTCCCTTGCCCACTCTGTTTACCTGACCTGTGTTATAGCAAGGTTGATGTTTCCTCAGCTATGGTTCTCAATTGTGAGGGATTCCCTGTCCCAAGCTTCTGGAAGATGTCTTGCTCATCCCTGTCCCCAAGCCTGAACATCTATGAATTCATGCAATATTCTCGAAAGGCTCCTGCAGCCGGGCCCTCCCGGTGCTGGGTGCCGTATGGAAACAGGCAGCCTCTGCCCGCATGAAGCCTGCTTAGGTTTTTGAGGCAGGGAAGCGGGAGGACACACACAGATAATAAACACGTAAACAAGCTGAGGCCTCAGTCAGGAGGCAGGGGAAGCTCTAGGAAGATGTAGGCCCTTGATTCTAGGGGAAGAATGTTCCAGACAGAGCCTCTGAGGGGGTATAAGATGAGCTTGCATGAAGACCAATATAGGAAGAGTGCTTGGATAGAGGACAGAAATCAGAGGCCCAGGGAGAGACCAGATCACTTAAATTTTGTTCTAGCCGTAGTAGGGAGCCTTCAGATATTTTATTTCAATTAATTAATTAATTATATTTATTTATTTATTTTTTGAGACAGAGTCTCACTCTGTCACCCAGGCTGGAGTGCAGTGGTACGATCTCCACTCACTGCAACCTCCATCTCCTGGGTTCAAGCGATTCTCCTGCCTCAGCCTCCGAAAGTGCTAGGATTACAGGTGCGAGCCACCGCACCTGGCTGCCTTCAAATATTTTAAACTGTGACATGATAAATCAGATTTAGGCTCTGAACAGGTCATTCAGGTGTTTTTTGGCGATGGGGCTGCAGGAAGCAGAGAGACCAGCAATGGTCCAGGCCAGGGCGACGAGGGCCAGAGAGAGAGTTTTAGAGATTACGATGACAGGCGTTGCTGACAACTTGCACATGGGATGGGAAAGAAGGAGAAATCAAGGCTGAACATAAGCCTGGGGCCTCCACACCCTTGGTGAATTGTTCAGTATCCATAGGCTTCCGTTTTAACATCTGTGACAAAAATCCAAGGAAGCAAAGGGGGCTTTGTAAAAATACTGCACACTGCAAGGCGAGTGAGTGAGTGGTGACTGGAGAAGGCAGCCCCAGTGCCCTTTCTGACGGACTAAAGGCTGAGGTCTCCATGCCACGTGGTGTCATCCTAAAGACAACTCTCGGGATACGGCCCTCTCTTCCCCTCCCCCTGCCCCACAAGGGCATTGTAGTGTCTTTTTCTCAGATGGAGGGTGGGGGAAGTTTCAGGAATGAAAAGTCAAGTGACATCCGGGATTCCTGTTAAACACCCACATGGGCTGTCTCAGAGAAAGGTTCCAGTATATGTGTGCTCAAGGAGTGGGGATTGAGTGGTGGTCAGATGGATGCCTTCATTGTATTTTTCTTTTCTTTTCTTTTTTTTTTTTTTTTTTTTTGAGACAGAGTTTCGCTCTTGTTACCCAGGCTGGAGTGCAATGGCGCGGTCTCGGCTCACCGCAACCTCCGCCTCCTGGGTTCAGGCAATTCTCCTGCCTCGGCCTCCCGAGTAGCTGGGATTACAGGCATGCACCACCATGCCCAGCTAATTTTTTGTATTTTTAGTAGAGACGGGGTTTCACCATGTTGACCAGGATGGTCTCGATCTCTTGACCTCGTGATCCACTCGCCTCGGCCTCTCAAAGTGCTGGGATTACAGGCTTGAGCCACCGCGCCCGGCCTGTATTTTTATTTTCATTTCCATCTTCTCTGACCTCACAAGTTATTTCAGATAGATGTAAGTGCTGGGAAGAAAATGAAATAGGGCACCTGGAGAAACCCATATGCACAGTCGCGGTGCAGTTGTCTGCAGATGGGAGGCTCTGCAGGTTTGGGCAGAGGTGCTGGGAGGATACCCTGGTAGTCTGGCCTCAGAACAGGGCTGCTCCCAGAAAGGAGCAGCAGTGAGCTTGTGTTCTCCAGATAAGGGCCCCAGAAGGGCCTCCTGGGATGTTGGGGGTCTTTGAACTGAAATGCAGTGCTGTGCCCGAAGAGGAGTAAGGGTGGCGCCCAGCTGCCCCAATGATCCCAGGTGCCAGGCTATACCCCGTCCTGGCCCTGCCCTTCCCTCACTCTCCAGGCAGCTGGAAACAGTAGCCCTGATGTCCCATCTATATGCTTCTCTCCCAGAGCTCCTCCTCTGAACCTTGCACCTGCTGGCTCCAGGGATCTTTGCTCCTTTAGCCACTGCTTAGGGAGCACCTGCTAGGCGCTGAGGCTAGATGGGCGCAGTGTGACAGAGGACGTGCCAGACACTCCTGTGGGGAGAAGATGTCAAACAGCACAGGCAGTCAGTTTTGATAAGTGCTGGAAGGAGGAGGGAGGGGAGACAATTGCAGGCCAGAAGCACCAGGAGACAAAGGTGGGGTGACTGGAGTGGGATGCCTGCAGACAGGAATGCAGAGGGTGCGGGTGCCAGAGTGGGTGTGGCTGGACCTGGATCGGAAAGGCTTTGCCAGGCCGGAGGGTGCCACACCCTCGTGGGCTGAGCTCATAGTCCTCAGAGTTTTGGGTCCCCAGCTCTGACAATCGGTGCGGGGACATGAGCAGAGCCCCTGCCTGGGAGTCAGGGACCTGGACTCCAGCCCTGGCTCTGCTACTACATTGTGCTATGTCTTTGGGCCTCAGTTTCCTCCTCTGTAAAATGGGAATGGATAATATAATAATAGTAGTGATTTTAGCTACTATTCACTGAGTCGTCAGTCTAGCCAAGTACTCTTCTAAATGTCTCACAGATATTATAGCATTAAATCACCACAGCTCTTACAGGTATTCGTAGTATTATTCCCTCTCTCTTTTTTTTTTTAAACAGTCTCACTGTCATTGCCCAGGCAGGAGTGCAATGGCATGATCTCAGCTCACTGCAGCCTCCACCTCCAGGGTTCAACTATTCTGTCTGAGCCTCCCAAGTAGCTGGGATTACAGGCACATACAACCACGCACGGCTAATTTTGTATTTTTAATAGAGATGGGGTTTCGCCATGTTGGTCAGGCTGGTCTCGACCTCCTGACCTCATGTGATCCACCTGCCTTGGCCTCCCAAAGTGCTGGGATTACAGGCATGAGCCACTGGGCCCAGCCTATTTCCATTTTTCTTTACTTTTTTAGGGGGGTTGGGGGGACAGAGTCTTACTCTATGGCCCAGGCTGGAGTGCAGTGGTGTGATCTCAGCTCATTGCATCCTCTGCCTCCCCGGCTCAAGTGATTCTCCCAAGTCCCAGCTTCCTAAGCAGCTACCACGCCTGGCTAATTTTTTATAGTTTTAGTAGAGATGGGGTTTTGCCATGTTGGCCAGGCTGGTCTCGAACACCTGGCCCCAAGTGATCTGACTGCTTTGGCTTCCCAATGTGCTAGAATTATAGGCATGAGCCACTGTACCTGGCCTTTTTTCCCCATAATAAAAAAAAATTTTTTTTGAAAATAGAGATGGGGTCTTGCTATGTTGCCCAGGCTGGTCTTGAACTCCTGGCCTGAAGCGGTCCTCCAGCAAGGGCAGCAGAGACAGTAGGGCAGGTGTACTGGCTGGGTAGACTGCTGCGTGTTTGTGTTCTAGGAGGCCAGTGGTCCTGCCAACAGCTACACAGCCACTGCCCAGGCTGACAGGCTGACCCAGCAGCCCGAGAGCATCCGCACGTGGAGAGAAGAGCAAACTGCTGCAAGAGCTGCGCCCCTTGGCCTCCTGAAGTTGCTGGGATTATAGGCATGAGCTACCAAGCCTGGCCCCATTTTTCAAATGAGAAAACAAAAGTCAGGCAAGGTTAAGCAATTTCTCCCAGGCCTTCCACATACCTCGTAGTATCAGAGGTGGCATCTGAATCGAGACAGCCAGGCCGCAGAGTCCAGCTTCTTCCCTGTGGTGTCCTCTGAGCTGTGATATGCCACACGTCCCAAGACTGCTTCTCTGCTCAACAAACATCTACTGAGCATCTACTGAGCATCTGCTGTGCAGGCACCATGTTGGGCTCTGGGGATGTAGCTAGCAGTGAACAGGACAGAGGTGATGTTCGGATGGCAGAGACAGACAGATAAACACATTATAAAGTCAGGTCCTCTTAGGCCAGGCATGGTGGCTCAGGCCTGTAATCCCAGCACTTGTCGGGGGGCGGGGGCAGGCAGATCACCTTCCGTCAGGAGTTTGAGACCAGCCTGGCCAACATGGTGAAACCCCATCTCTACTAAAAATACCAAAAAAAATTAGCTGGGTGTCGTGACAGGCCCCTGTAATCCCAGCTACTAGGGAGGCTGAGGCAGGAGAATCACTTGAACCTGGGAGGCGGAGGTTGCAGTGAGCCGAGATTGTGCCATCATACTCCAGCCTGGGCAACAGAGTGAGACTCCATCTCAAAAAAAAAAGGACCTAGAAATAGAATCCCATGTGGCCCGGCGATCCCATGACTGGGTATGTATCCAAAGGATTAGAAATCGTTCTACTACAAGGACACGTGCACACGAATGTTCATCGCAGCACTGTTTACAACAGCAAAGACCTGGAACCAACCCAAATGCCCCTTGATGATAGACTGGACAGGGAAAATGTGGCACATATACACCATGGAATATGATGCAGCCATCAAAAACGATGAGTTCGTGTCCTTTGTAGGGACATGGATGAATCTGGAAACCATCATTCTCAGCAAACTGACACAAGAGCAGAAAATCAAACACCACATGTTCTCACTCATAGGCGGGTGTTGAACAGTGAGAACACATGGACACAGGGAGGGGAGCATCACACACTGGGGTCTGTTGGGGGGAAATAGTGGAGGGACAGTGGGGGGGGGGTTGGGGAGAGATAGCATGGGGAGAAATGCCAGATATAGGTGACGGGGAGGAAGGCAGCAAACCACACTGCCACGTGTGTACCTATGCGACAATCTTGCATGTTCTTCACATGACCCCAAAACCTGAACTGCAATAAAAAAAAAAGAAAAAGAAAAAATTTTAAAATTAAAAAAAAATTAAAAAATAAAAAGAAAAGATAAAGTGAGGACTAAGTGTTAGGAGTTCACACAACCACAATAGAGTGATTTTAATGACTGTAGAACAAGGCACTCACTATGCCAAGCAGTGACCTAAGTTCTTTATAATTTTTAACTCATTTCGTCCTTACGTCCTCCCTTTGGGGTGCATACTATTATTTAGCCCATTTTATGACAAAGAAAGTGACTAGCACACGGTTTCTTGAGTCTCCTGCTTGGGGGGTATCAAAACCTATGACTGGGCTGAGGGCAATGATCAGGCACAGAGAGGGTGAGTAACTTGCCCGCAGTCACACAGGTGGAGGATTGTTGCTGGCAGAGGGAACAGCAAGGGCAAAGGGAGGTGTAGCCACCAGAGACAGTGGGTATGAGGTGGTTTGAGGCTGAGTTATCCAGACGTGAGCAGGTCCCCAGCAGGGGCAGCAGACACAGCAGGGCGGGGGTGCCCGCTGGGTAGACTGCTGCGTGTTTGTGTCCTAGGAGGCCAACGGTCCTGCCGACGGCTACGCGGCCATTGCCCAGGCTGACAGGCTGACCCAGGAGCCCGAGAGCATCCGCAAGTGGCGAGAAGAGCAGAGGAAACGGCTGCAAGAGCTGGGTGAGGGCAGGGCTGAGGCGGGGTTGGGCTGGGGTCCCCTCCCCAGCACCCCCAGCGGGGTGGGCTCTGCGTGGGGTGAAGTGTATGGGAGGCCTTGGAGTGCATGGAACCCCGCATGCCTTAACGCGGGGCTGAGGCCAGCTGGAAAGCAGCCGCCCATTCTCCTGTGGGGTCCCAGATGCTGCGTCTAAGGTGACGGAACAGGAGTGGCGGGAGAAGGCCAAGAAGGACCTGGAGGAGTGGAACCAGCGCCAGAGTGAACAAGTAGAGAAGAACAAGATCAACAACCGGTGAGGGGGCTGTGGGGACGTGGGGGGGCTGTGGGGACGTAGGGGGGGCTGTGGGGACGTGGGGGGGCTGTGGGGACGTGGGGGGACTGTGGGGACATGGGGGGGCTGTGGGGACGTGGGGGGGCTGTGGGGACGTGGGGGGGGCGTGGGGACGTGGGGGGGCTGTGGGGATGTGGGGGGGCTGTGGGGACATGAGGGGGCCGTCGGGACGTGAGGGGGTCTTGATGACATGAGGGGGCCAGGTGTGGAGATGTGAGGGCGCTGTGGGGACGTAAGGGGTCCGTGGGGATATGGGGGGCAGCTGATGGGACAGGAGAGGGCTGTGGTATGGGGGACGGTCTGGAGGGGCTGGTTTGGTGATGGGAGCAGGGAAGGAGAAGGGAAACCCCAGGGCTGCTTCCTCATTTGCTCGTGGAGTTCAGGGCCCCCTGGAGCTGCTCACCATGGAGGCCTCACCTGCTTTCAAGAGGAAGCTGAGTCTGAGAGGCAGCTAAAGGGGCCCAGGGCCCTGGAATGCCAGCCAGGCTGTCCAGGCCCCAGAAGCCAACAGTGAGGTGTGGCCCTCTGTGGCCAGAGTTAGGGTCAGAGACAGCACAAGCCGCACTGAGGGTGAAGAGGCGACTTGTGCATGGGATTTTACTGCTGGAGAAATGCCACCCCGAGTGGCTAAAGGCTAAAAAAATCACAGGCTGTATAACTACAAAGGCCAGGGGTAGGATGGTGGGCACTGGGGCTCGAGGGGCTCCATGAAGTCCGTCCGCGCTCACTCACTGCACCCGCTGCCCTTTCCTCCAGCCGCACTTCCCTGTCGGGCCCGCACCCTGGTGTGGAGGGAAAGATGGCCGGCAGCAACTCCAGGCTTCTGCCCTGTTCTCTTGGCAGCCCTAGTGACAATAGCATCTTGTGCCCCAGAGCTCCAGCTCACGTCCTTGGCCCGACCCTCACTGGCTTGGATCATGCCAGGCCCAGTGACTAACCTGGGGGCCCTAGCCTGGGTGATAGTCCCATTCCTTAGGTTGTTCATGGGGATCAGTCCCACTCAAACCACAGGGACTGAAGCTGGGGCAACCTGGTCCAGCAGAGGACAGTCAGGGCACCCTTCCTGGAAGAAGAGACATGGATGCTGGGCAGGTGAAGACAGCAGATGCCCAGCAGAGAACACCTTTGTGGAAATGGTCTCAGACTGAATACTGTCCGGTGCTCCCTGCCTTTGAGGCTACCCGCTTCAGAGTCCAGGGTCTTCCAGGCAGAGAAAGGCCTGCTCTAGGAGACAGCTACCCTTCTGTCCAGAAAACCGCTGCATGCCAGGCTCTGGGGTAGGCACTAAGGAGATGGAGATAAGGAAAGACCCTGCCTTATGTCTTCAAAGGGCGCAGAGAGAAAACCACACATGTTCAACTGAGTTCAAATACAGTAGGGCCCTCTGCACGAAGGCCGTGGAAGCCAGGAGATGGGTCAGGGAGAGAGCTCTGTGTCTCGGGACTTGGACTTTGGAGGAGGACTAGGAGGTCATCAGGAAAAAAGGGCAGGGAGTAGGGGAGGGCATTCTAGCCCTGGGTATGAAAGAACAAATGTGATGTATTGGGCAACAGGGGCTGGGGGTGGAGGGGGAGAAGGCAGGAGGCTATGGACTCACATTGTAAGGGCCTCTGCTGATGAGTCAGGCAGTGACGGGCAGTGGGGAGCCTCTGAAGGTGTTTGAGCAGGAGTAACATGATCAGGGATGAATTTTAGAGAAGGCGCTGGGGCCAGGGCGGAGGCCCCCATTCTCTTGTTTGGGGCTGTGGATCATTGCTGAGCCTTCCAGAACTGTGCTTCCTAACACCTCTCCCACTGGAGGTACTAATGCTGTCTCTCTCTCTCTTTAACCCTCTGCCTGCCTGTCTTGCCATCTGTCTTTCCCCACCTAACCCCTTCCCTCAACCTCTCCCTCAAGGATCGCTGACAAAGCATTCTACCAGCAGCCAGATGCTGATGTCATCGGCTACGTGTACGTGTCCCTTTTGCTTCTCTGTCGGGGGAGCTGGAGAGGGAATAGATGTGGCGGCCACAGTTTCTTGAGTTCCTTGCTTGTGGGATATAAATGAGTATGGCTGGGCTCGGAGCAGTCAGAGCACGAGGCAAACGCCCTGGCAGGTGCAGGCACCAACCATTTCTCTCCCTCCAGCAAACTGGAGGCTGCTTGGCTGAATCAGAGCCCTGCAGGGTAAAGGCAGAGAAAGGAATGCGCTGGCCACTCGTTCCCATGTGGGAGGGACAAATGGCAAAGCAGCCCCGACTCCCTCCCTCTGAGATGCCTCTTGCAGGGTGTGTCGGGTGAAGGGTTTTTTTGGTGGTTAAGAGTTTCGCTCTTGTCCCTGACTGGAGTGCAGTGGTGCGATCTCGGCTCACTGCAACCTCTGCCTCCTGTGTTCAAGAGATTCTCCTGCCTCAGCCTCCGAGTAGCTGGGGTTGTAGGCGTGCGCCACCACGCCCAGGTAATTTTTGTACTTTTTTTTTTTTTTTTTTTTTTTTGAGACGGAGTTTCGCTCTTGTTACCCAGGCTGGAGTGCAATGGCGCGATCTCGGCTCACCGCAACCTCCGCCTCCTGGTCTCAGGCAATTCTCCTGCCTCAGCCTCCTGAGTAGCTGGGATTACAGGCACGCGCCACCATGCCCAGCTAGTTTTTTGTATTTTTAGTAGAGACGGGGTTTCACCATGTTGACCAGGATGGTTTTGATCTTTCGACCTCGTGATCCACCCGCCTCGGCCTCCCAAAGTGCTGGGATTACAGGCTTGAGCCACCGCGCCCGGCAATTTTTGTACTTTTAGTGGAGACAAGGTTTCACCATGTTGACCAGGCTGGTCTCCAAGTCCTGGCCTCAGGTGATCCACCTACCTAGGCCTCTCAAAGTGTTGGGATTACAGGCGTGAGCCACTGTGCCCGGCCGAAGGGGTCTTTAATTGAACAAAATAGACACTAAGCGTGGGATGCTGGAGGCCCATAAAGGACAAGAGCTGCTCCTCCATGTCATCCAACCCTTCCTCCTGCCCCAGTGCACTGACTTTGGCCAGCAGCCCCTGCCCACAGGCCCCCTCGCATGTTTCAGGTTTGGGGTCTACTTGGTGTGGTGAGTAATCAAGACCAGGGTTGGCAAACAGGTTTTATGTCATGCCAACCTCAGTTGGTGGGTAGAGACATCCTGGAGGGTGGCGGTGGGAATTCTGGAGCTGAAGAGAAAGGATTTGCCGTCGTTCACTCTAGGTGTACCCTGGCAGCCTGTGGTGTGTCGAGGCTGAGCCTCCTCTCACAGGGCACAGAGCACACACCAGGGCCTTCGTCTCCTTCTTTCCGCTCTCCCGCATTTAGTGCTCATTGGCACTCGCCTTGTGCCAGATTGGTAAGACACACACAGGCCTCCTCCCCACCCCCCACGGTGCTTATGGTCTGGGGTGTGTTGTGGTAAGAGCCTCGTGGAAGGGCACAGTGAGCTCTGGAAGCCACTCTCTGCTGGGGGATCCCGGGCAGACTTCAGAGAAGCGAGACCTTCAGCTGACCTTAAAGTGTGAGAAGGAGTTTGCTGGATAGGGAGGGTGGGAAGAGAAGGTGGGAGGAGCAGCTGGGACCAAGGCACCCAGAGAGAAAAGGTCCAGCTGACTGCAGCGGCAGAAGCTCTAGAAGCTCTGTGGGGGTGGGAGCTGAGGCTGGGAAGTGGTTGGCTTAGGGCTGGCTACAAAGCTCCTGTTGTGCCAAGGCTGAGCTCAGATGTGATCCAGAAGGCAGTGGGGAGCCATGGGAGGCTTCCACGGGGAATGGGCATGTCAGCTGGGCATGGGTGCTATGGAATACCACAGGGGGCTCGATGCTTGAAATGGCCCAGAGACCACCCAGGAGAGATCATGGCTGCTGCTGCTTTTTTTTTTTTTTTTAAAGACAGAATCTCCCCGGGCGCGGTGGCTCACGCCTGTAATCCCAGCACTTTGGGAGGCCGAGGCAGGTGGATCACGAGGTCAAGAGATCGAGACCATCCTGGTCAACATGGTGAAACTCCGTCTCTACTAAAAATACAAAAAATTAGCTGGGCATGGTGGTGCATGCCTGTAATCCCAGCTACTCAGGAGGCTGAGACAGGAGAATTGCCTGAACCCAGGAGGCGGAGGTTGCAGTGAGCCGAGATCGCGCCATTGCACTCCAGCCTGGGTAACAAGAGCGAAACTCTGTTTCAAAAAAAAAAAAAAAAAAGAATCTCGCTCTGTCACCCAGGCTGGAATGCAGTGGCATGATCTTGGCTCACTGCAACCTCTACCTCCTGGGTTCAAGTGATTCTTCTGCCTCAGCCTCTCAAGTAGCTGGAATTACAGGCACCTGCCACCATGCCCGGCTAATTTTTTCCATTTTTAGTGGAGATGGGGTTTCACCATGTTGGCCAGACTGGTCTTGAACTGCTGACCTCAAGTGATCCACCCACCTCAGCCTCCCAAAGTGCTGGGATTACAGGTGTGAGCCACTGCTTCCGGGCTCAAACTTTCATGTGCCTATGAATTACCAGGCAGTCTGGTGAAAACCCCGATTCTGATTCAGCAGGACTGTGGGGAGGCCCAAGGGTCCACATTTCTTTTTGATCTTTTTAATATTTTTCCTCTTCGTTTTTTTCTTTTCTTTTCTTTTTTCCTCTTTGGGTCCGCATTTCTGACAAGCTCTATGGTCGCAATGATGTTGCTGGATCATGGACATTTGAGCCGCAGGGACAGAGAGGAGCCTCTGGATCCTGAAGGGGCAGCTCCGAGCATAGCTCCCCTCAGCGCCCCTTGCCACCCAGCTCCACACAGCACTTTCCTTTTTTCCAGGCCTGCTTGCTACCTCATTGAATTCTCAGGCCAGTGAGATAGTTGGTAGGGCAAAGCTATGATCCTCATTTTTTTTTTTTTTTTTTTTTTGAGATGGAGTTTCGCTCTTGTTACCCAGGCTGGAGTGCAATGGCGCGATCTCGGCTCACCGCAACCTCCGCCTCCTGGGTTCAAGCAATTCTCCTGCCTCAGCCTCCTGAGTAGCTGGGATTACAGGCACGCGCCACCATGCCCAGCTAATTTTTTGTATTTTTAGTAGAGACGGGGTTTCACCATGTTGACCAGGTTGGTCTCGATCTCTCGACCTCGTGATCCACCCACCTCGGCCTCCCAAAGTGCTGGGATTACAGGCTTGAGCCACCGCGCCCGGCCCAATATGATCCTCATTTTACAGGCTAGGAAATTAGCATGGAGCCAGCATCGCTAGAGAGGGGCCAGGTCACCTGTTCCCAGGGTCAGCTGTTCCATGGAGAGCTCCTGCCATCAGTCACGTCTGGCATCGGCAGAACTGGTCCTGCTCGAGATGCAGAGGGGGCTTTCAGGAAATTTGAGGGCCCCTCACTGGCCAAACAGGACATAGACCCAGCACTCCTCACCAAAGAATACCTTATCGTCTTTCTCTTAATGAGTCCCACGTTTCGATTTTGTCCACTATACTGTATTTACTTGTTTCCCCACTGCCCCGTAGTCAGTGGCTTCTGTAACTGTCAACCTGCACTTCTGATGAAGGACCGCCAGTTTTCTTCCTAACTTGATTTACAGCCAAACTCAGACTCCAGTGGAGCATTCATTCCCCAGCCTGTGGCTCCACGGTGATCATGGTTGTTCGTGACTACAAACGGTTGTTTGTGTTCTGTAGTCAAATATGCTTGGGATGTGGTGGATTCCATATCGATCACATACCCACCTTGGAGGGTCACGATGCACACAGCACATTAAAGGCTTTGAAAGTCTTCCTATAAAGATCCTCTTTAGCTGAGTTTTCCATACGTATTTGACCAGTCTTTCTGGAGAATACTTACACAGAACATTCGGGCAGTGCTGAGCTAGGCGCTTCTGCTAGGTGGTTAGTCAATGTCGTCCTTCTGCCAAGTTTTTGGAAATGGTGAAAATAGCTAAGGTACTGCTTTAGGTCCACCAAGGGTCTTTAGGTGTCAGGAACCCCAGGTTGGGAACTCCTGATGGGGAGGTAATGAACAGAGTGCCTAGGCTGGGAAGACCTTTCTGAGGAGGTGGGGCCTGCACCGAGAACTGAATGACAAGAAGCAGTAAGCCAGGAGCAGGTCTGGGGGAAGTGTGTCCCAGGAAGACGTGATAGCAAGCGCCAAGGTCCTGAAGCAGGACCAAGCTAGGCTTCCTCTTGTGCCAAGGCTGCTTTCCTCTGAAGTCAGAGGGGCACAGGGCTGGTGGGGAGACTTCTAGATAAAAGTGCCCCAGAGTAGGCTGGGCAAAGCAGCCTTGCTCAAGGGAAAGGCTGGGGAAAGGCGGGCAGCTATGAAACCCCCTCTCCTATCTCCACCTGCAGGGCATCCGAGGAGGCTTTCGTGAAGGAATCCAAGGAGGAGACCCCAGGCACAGAGTGGGAGAAGGTGGCCCAGCTATGTGACTTCAACCCCAAGAGCAGCAAGCAGTGCAAAGATGTGTCCCGCCTGCGCTCGGTGCTCATGTCCCTGAAGCAGACGCCACTGTCCCGCTAGGTGCCTGCTATAGCATGGCCACAGAGCATGGGCGGGGCCTGGGCAGAGGAGGAACAGCTGCTTCGTTCAGGGCGGAGATTCCCAGCAGCTGCTCCCCACAGCCTCTTCCACTCCTCCCATCTCCAGGGGCTGGGAGGGGACCCTCACGCCTCTCGCCCCTCACTCCTTCCCAGCCCTATGGTCCAGTCCCTCACGCCTCCTCTCAGTCCACTCAATTGTGACTGTCCCTCCTGATGTATTTTTTTCTTGGCTTAAAGGGTGTGTTGTTAACTCTTTTTACACTTATTTATTATCATTCTCATTTCTCTGGAAGCCGCAACTGGTGTCAGGGCTCAGTTTGTGCTTAGAACCTTCCCAGCTTCATGGTCTTGAGAGAAGGCGAGACTGTCTCCCCATTTCCCAGCCAAGTGGGGGCCCCAAGCTGTCTGTGATCCCCAGGAGGAAAGACAGCTTCTTGTAGAACGCTGTTGTAACCTCGATCCTTAAGTCTGTGAGGTAAATTCCGTTATTCTCATCATACAGCCAAGGACACCAAGGTCCCCAGAGGGGAAGCGGCTTGTAGTGGGAGGGAAAAGCAAGACTGGAGCTTCCTCCTGAGCCTGGGTAACAGTCTCGAAGACCCACGAGACTCCCTTCCTCAGGGTTGGCTGGGACCCCTCTGGATGTGGAGGCAGAGGGTCCCAGCATATTTCGCTTCCTCCATCAGCGGGGCCCATCTGTGGATTTGGGATAAACAACCAATGACCACACCTTCTTCCCCTTCAGCAGAGTTTGCAAACAGGACATTCCTGACCTGCAGGGTGTTTAAAAAGATTTGAGTAATAGCCAGTAAATATTCGCTTCGCAGGGCTTCTGTAACAAAGTACACAAACTAGCTAGCTTACAACAGAAGTTTATTGTCTCATAGTCCTTGAAACCTGAAATCTGAAATCCAGGGGTGGCAGGGCCGTGCTCCCTCTGAAGCGGCTGGGGCAGGGTCTGTTCCACTTGCTTCTGGCTGTTGGTACCTCAGGCATCCTTTCACTCCAGTCTTGCCACCATCAGACGGCTGTCTGCACATTACCTTCTATGCATGTCTTTGTGTCCAAATCTTTCACTCATTCTTTCTTTTTTCTTTTTTTGTGAAACAGGGTCTCGCTTTGTCACTGAGGCTGGAGTGTGGCGGCACAATCTCGGCTCACTGCACTCTCAATTTCCTTGGGTTAGGCTATCTTTCCACCTCAGCCTCCCAAGGAGCTGGGACTAGAGCCATGTGCCACCACACCTGGCCAATCTTTGTATTTTTAGTAGAGACGGGCTTTGCCGTGTCACCTAGGCTGGGCTCAAACTCCTGGGCTCAAGTGATTTACCCACTTTGGCCTCCCAAAGGGCTGGGATTACAGGGATGAGCCACAGCACCCAGCCTACGGTCACATTCCAAGGAAATGAAACAACTTCAGCAGCTTTGGAAGGGGGACACCATGACACCACTTACAAACAGTCCTCACTATTCCATGTCCTTATATCTGGAGGCCAAGGGTCACCACAGTGCACGCTCTACATCTACCATCTGTCTCACAGTTGAGAGAACATGGTGGAGGCAAGAAACTTAGTTGGCCCTAGTATAGTCTTCCACTCTGAAATCTAGACTGTCTGAGGGTTCAAGAAGGGGTGTGTCTTCGCTCCCCCCTTTTCCTTCTGCTAGTTTGAAGCTGGTGTTGAAAACAGTAGAATCACACATGGGAAAAACCTGGGTCCTCAAATCCAACATTGGAGGAGAGCTGACCACAGACCAGGAATACATGTGTGAGACTTGACGTGAAGGAGGAACTCTTTTGGAGTTTGCTCAGGTTCTCAGCCTCCTCTTCCAAAACCCTAAAACACCACAGACACAAACTGCTGGACAGCTTTGGGACTGTGTTCTTTCCACTGTACCAGACTGCTTCTCTGAGCCTGTTTCCTGTTCTGTACTGTGTCAAGAACCAGTATGGTCTACATCAGTGGCGCCCCACAGGCTCTCGGGAGGTGGTAGCAGGGTGAGGAGCTGGTGCTAAGTGGAAGGCAGAACCCTCCGCCTCTGACCGGACTATGAGAGGTCTCATCTGAAGGAAGGTTGTCCTACTGAAAGTTTCAAAAACTGCTGGCTAGATCAGTATTTTTCAAATAGCATTACTCTAGGCCCACTGAACTAGAATCTCAAGGAGTGATCTGGGAATCTCTACTTTCAAAGTGCCCCAGGTGGCTGTTACTAGGAAAGTTGGGGAATCGCTAAACTACAAGATTTCTAAGTGCCACTCCAGTCTAAAGTCTGTTTCCTCCAAAGCCGAAGACCTGAAACCATGGGGGTGAGACTGAATTCACCATACTACAAGTGGATTTTTAAGAGTTTTATTAAGCAGACTGGAGGGGAGATGTGGCACAACTAAGAAGTATGTAACATTTAAACAACAGATTCTGGGATTTTTGAAAACATTTTTCAGGGTTACACAAAGGGTCACTTTCTCCCCCAACGACACAGGGCGCGCTCAAAGGAGAGGAAGGAGTACGTGCCATGGTAGGGCCAGTGGTTGCTCCTGGAATGATTTCTGCGGAGCTTTCGAGGCCAGACCCTGGGCTCATGGTCGAGACTTCATAGAGGTGACAACTAGACCCACCAAGATGGCTGCGATTGTGAAGCCCTGGGCGGCGATCCGGGTTCGCATCATGAGCTGAGAGCGCCGGCTGTGGCCCTGGTTGAAGCAGTAGAGGCCATAGCCGAGGGCGGTCGCCGTGGCCAGGCAACCTGCGGAGTGGACAAAGCAACTGGGAGACAGCCGGCCGGGCCCCGCAAATCATTCCCCGCTTTGGGTCTCTCTTCCCCAAGCCAAGATCTCTGGACTACAGCGGAGGGAGGGCGCAGAGGGTTGGTCGAGGTAAGGTCCTCCTAGTTAGAGTTCTCCCGGGTTCAGGCCCCAAATCCCGCCCCCTAAACTTGCTGCTCCCGCTCCAATCAGTTTCGCCCCTCACCGCCCCGCCCCCTTGTCACTACTCCCGTCCGCGCTCATTCCGCTCCCCCGGGCACTCTGATCCTCCTCTACTTCCTTCCCCCCGGCATCACTGTCCTCTCCGTGTGCAGCTCCTGCAGCACCCACTTACCTATGGGTACCAGCGGGTTCTCGCGGACCTTGCGAATGAATTTTTCCTTGAAACTCTCTGGCTTGCTGTAAACAGTGGGGCTAAATCCCTCAATGACTGGGGCCTTCGATGGTTCTAAGGAGGCCTCCGGGGTCACAGGGCCGGGAGTCGCCATGACCGGGCCACGCAGCTGCAGGAAAAAAATCGGGACTCTGAGCTCCGCTTTCCGGTGAAGGTCATGAAAGGGGCGGGGAAACGAATATATTGAACGTTGTACGCAGGCGCAAGTGCTCGTTGCATTCTGGGCATTGTAGTGCTCAGGAAGTGCTACGAAAGGACTACATTTCCCCAAATGCCCGCAAAGCCTTGTGCACGCCCCCCGGAAGGGGTTTGTTACACGCTGTCTAAGAGTGAGAGGCACCGCGTGTGAGTTGCTGGTGGGGTGGTCGGCGCAATGCCCAAGGCCAAGGGCAAGACCCGGAGGCAGAAGTTTGGTTACAATGTCAACCGAAAGCGCCTGAACCGGAATGCTCGACGGAAGGCAGCGCCGCGGATCGAGTGGTGAGGGGACTGGGGTTCCGGGTGGCGGGACGCCTCGGCCGGGGCGGCCCGCGAGATGACGGATCCGCGATGTCTCTCTTGCTGGTAGCTCCCACATCCGACATGCCTGGGACCACGCTAAATCGGTGCGGCAGAACCTGGCCGAGATGGGGTTGGCTGTGGACCCCAACAAGGCGGTGCCCCTCCGTAAGAGAAAGGTACTGACATGGCAGGGTCTCGGCCTTTGTCGTCTTTACTCCTCCCCCGCCATACTGACCTGGGTTTCAGAACTTGGTCCTGCCCATTCCTTCCCTCAGGCCCTTCCCGAGTTGATCTAGGGTTTCCTTACCACCTTAGTCACACTCCCTCCCTAGCGCACATTCCCCATACTCCCTCCACTCAGTCTTTTTTCTCTGAAATTAACCCGTTGGCATCTCAATGATATTTTGCATAATTTATCTTTTTCTACTCCTAACTCTCCTAATTAGTACTCCCTAACAGTTGGCGATCTTTACTTACACCTTTTCTTAGTTATTCAATCATCCTTGGTCTGAGGCTTCCCTGACTTCAACCTCCTCCTCAAGCCATCTCCGCCCTCAGCGTCCCAAGTAGCTGGGATTACAAACAAGCGTGTGCCACTACGCCCGGCTAATTTTTGTGTTTTTAGTAGAGACAGGGTTTCGTCATCTTGGCTAGGCTGGTCTCGAACTTCCGGCCTCAAGTGGAGGCTTCAGCAACTGTTAAAATAATCCAGGTTCCCAAAAGGAACACAGGCAAGCAATTACTCTTTCTCTGCCTATCTATAAAATGGGTATAACGCTCCTTGCCTTAGGAACTAACCGTGTGGCCGTAGCCTCACATTTATGCAAGAAATGGTAGTGTCATTATCCTCTGCCATGAAAGAATAAAAAGAAACTTGCCTAAGGCAATGGGACAAATTCATTCAGCGAGCCCATTTACTAGTTTAACTACTTATTGATAACATGTCACATCCTAAGCACCCTGGGGATTTAGTAGAGAACAAAACACAAAGTCCTTGTCAACAAGATTATGTTGGGGGTAAAAGGCACAGTGGGAGCCATAATTCCAACACTTTGGGAGGCTGAGAGTGGGCAGATTATCTGAGGTCGGGAGTTCAAGACCAGCCTGGCCAACATGGCAAAACCATCTCTACTAAAAATATATATATAAAAGGCTGGGCATGGTGGTTCATGCCTGTAATCGCAGCACTTTGGGAGGCTGAGGCGGGTGGATCACTTGAGGTCAAAAGTTCAAGACCAGCCTGACCAACATGGAGAAGCCTCGTTTCTACTAAAAATACAAAAAATTACCTGGGTTTGGTGGCACATGCCTGTAATCCCAGCTACTCGGGAGGCTGAGGCAAGAGAATTGCTTGAACCCGGGAGGTGGAGGTTGCGGTGAGCCAAGATCATGCCATTGCACTCCAGCCTAGGCAACAAGAGTGAAACTCTGCCTCAAAAAAAAAAAAAAAAAAAAAAATTAGCCTGGTGTTGTGGCAGGCATCTGTAATCCCAGCTACTCAGGAGGCTGAGGCAGGAGAATCGCTTGAACCCAGGAGGCAGAGGTTGCATTGAGCCAAGATCGCCCCACTGCACTCCAGCCTGGGCAACAGAGTGAGACTCCGTATCAAAAAAAAAAAAAAAAAAAAAAAAAAAAAAAGGCACAGAGGAATCACTTGAGGCCAGGAGTTTGAGACTGGCCTAGCTAACATGGCAAAACACAAAATATAGCTGGGCACAGTGGCACACGATTGTAATCCCAGCTACTTGGGAGGCTGAGGCAGGAGATTGCTTGAACCCGGGAGGAGGTTTCAGTCAACCGAGACTGTGCCACTGCATTTGAACCTGGGTAAGAGAATGAGACTCTGTCTCAAAAAAAAAGAGAGAGAGAAAGCAGTTTCCAGGGCATTAGCTCTCATTGTTACCTACTTCTGCCTAACGTTGGGCAGGGATTCTTATGGGTTACGTAGTTGTGTTGGGATAAGCAGGAGTCTATAACTTTCCTTCAAAGATCCTTCTGGTCCTGGTCTCAAGGGCTTTGTTCTCTGCAGGTGAAGGTCATGGAGGTGGACGTAGAGGAGAGGCCTAAGGAGCTTGTGCGGAAGCCCTATGTGCTGACTGGTGGGTGTGGTCCTTATATTCCTTTAGGTCACTGTCCTGCACTGTTGGAGCTGGGAAGGGCCCTAAGATATCCTCATTTTGCAGATGGAGAAACCAAGGTTAAGAGGGGATAAGTTCACAGAGTTTGGACTGGGTCCCAGCTGGGTCATTTTGCATTCTACTGACTAAACTCTGACCTTACCATGTGAACTAAGGTCAGAGATGTTCAGAAGGTAGCGAGGTGCCTGGGAGAATAGAAGAGAAACTAGTAAATCAGGCATGTGTACGGCTTCTCCTGAATTTAAGGGTGAACTGATTTTTAGAGATTCTACCATCTCAATAAATGTTTCCAATGACAAAATCAATTTTATGTATATTAAGGCTACAGAGAGTGGATGCTAAAACAGAGGAGAGTAAACCCTACAGGAAAGTGGGAATACTCTAGAATTCTTCATTCTTCCTTCCCCTTACCTTTCAGGGAGTTGACACAGCTCCTGAAGATAAAGGATTTGAATAGCCAGACATTTGATACAGAATTCATTTAGTTCCTGTCTTTATCTCAGTGGTTCTCTTAAGAATTACTTGGCCAGGTGTGGTGGCTCATGCCTGTAATCCCAGCACTTTGGGATGCCAAGGCCGGCAGACCACCTGAGGTCGGGAGTTCAAGACCAGCCTGACCTACATGGAGAAACCCCATCTCTACTAAAAATACAAAATTAGCCAGGCGTGGTGGTGCATGCTTATAATCCCAGCTACTTGGGAGGCTGAGGCAGGAGAATCACTTGAACCCAGGAGGTGGAGGTTACGGTGAGCTGAGATTGTGCCATTGCGCTCCAGCTTGGACAACATGATTGAAACTCCATCTCAAAAAAAAAAAAAAAAAAAAAAAAAGAATTACTGCACAGGATTATATATAAAAAGCCATGTGTACTTACTGTAGTCAAAGAGAAACATTTTAAAAAAATAAATATTAAGTTGTGGTTAAAAAATACATGAAAGTTATCATCCTAACCATTTTTAAGTGTACTGTTGAATAAAGTACATTAATTTTTTGGTGCAACAGGTCCCTAAAACCTTTGCATTTTGCAAAACTGAAACTATACCTATTAAATAACTTCCCATCTTCCCCTACCTCTAACCCCTGGCAACCATGTCAAAAATAATTTTGACTATACACAATAGTAGGACCTAATCCCTGGATATGATTTGATGACTTCATTTTTCTGAGGTAGCTCTTTCTCTTCCTTCCTAGAGGAGAAATGGAGTAGGATTTGCCTGCCTATTTTAAAAGTGAAGCCTTTAGTTGGCTCCACATCCTGGCTTTTTTCCTCCCACAGAGCACTAGTAAGGTGCTGGGCCGGCTTCAGGCCCCAGTCCCGGCAGCTCTAGATCTAATTTATTTAGACCGTCCCATTTCATGGGTTGCAATGATACATCAAGAGCTTCTCTGAGAGACTTATAGCTGGAAGGGAGCCCTGTCCGGTGGGCAGGTGTGTGCCTTCATTTCTGTCCTGAGACCTGCCACTAAGTAGAAGTTATTAATTTGGTTACCTTCCTTAAAAACCCACCTGAGGCCCAGAGAGAAGTGACTTGTCTTTCAGAAATTTGGCATACTGGTAGATGATTGGGTTATAGGAGACGGAGTCTGAGATCCAAGGGGCTGAAGAAGGTTCCAGCAATGAATTTGGGAATGGGGAGGCAAAGACCCCCAGGTGGTTGGTGTAGTGAGTCTTGCGGCTTGGGAGTGGGTAAAGGGGTGATTGGACAGCTCAAAGAGCACAGAAAGCAAAGCCTCATTCCCTGTCTCCCCGCTTCTCTCGTCACTCCAGACCTGGAGGCAGAAGCCAGCCTTCCAGAAAAGAAAGGAAATACTCTGTCTCGGGACCTCATCGACTACGTACGCTACATGGTGGAGAACCACGGAGAGGACTACAAGGTGAGCAGCTCAGGCCACTTGGGCTGGCTGGGAAGGCGCCCTGGACCATTCGCGGCTTGATCTGCTTGTGCGGCAACTGTTTCCTGAAACAGTGCAAAGAAAGGGGGAAAAAGAGACTCTAGGAAACGGTCCCATCGACAGTGACCAAACTTGAACGAACGGCTCATGGCCAGGACAGACTGAGTGGCCTTGGTTCCTCTCTCACTCTCAGATAAATGTTTTGCTTGCATCACCTTCTTTTTGGTTTGTTTTTGAGAGTCTTGCTCTGTCATCCAGGCTGAAAGTCTGTATTTTTGGCCTCCTTTAACAGTGTAAAGATTTGGCTGCATGGGACCCCTGGGCCCAGGTGGGATTAGTTGGCTATGATGGGTCACGAGCCCCTCAGCTGGCCCCAACTGCTCCTTGACCCACTGGACTCTCGGGCCTCCCTGGTCTTTTTTTGAGACCAAGTCTTGCCCTGTCACCCAGAGTGGTATGATCATGGCTTACCATAGCCTCAACCTCCTGGGCTGATAAAACAGTCCTGCTGCCTCAGCCTCCCAAGTAGCTGGGACCACAAGATGGTTATTGTTTTGAGAGAGACAGGTTGCCCAGGGTGCCTTGGAACTCCTGGGCTGATTTGGTGGCGATCCTCCCACCTCTGTCTCCTAGAGTGTTGGGATTATAGGCACGAGCCACTGTGCTTGGTGCACTACAGCCTTTGAGGTCAGGATTCTGGACCTCAGGGATAGTTAGCAAATGGCTGCCCAATTCAGGATGACCTGGGATCTGAGCCTTTGCCTGTCTAGCCCTCTTTAAAGTAGCCCTTCTCTTTTCTTAGGCCATGGCTCGCGATGAGAAGAATTACTATCAAGACACCCCAAAACAGATTCGGAATAAGATCAATGTCTATAAACGCTTTTACCCAGCAGAGTGGCAAGACTTCCTCGATTCTTTGCAGAAGAATAAGATGGAGGTTGAGTGACTGGTTTACATCACACCTGCCCCAGGCTGAGGCCTCTCCCTGGATCAGGGAAGAGACCCGAAGCTGGAGTCAGGGTGTAAGGCAAGGAGGGCTGTGTGGCTCCAGCGGGGCTGGCCAGATCCCGTGGAATCAGGTTTTACACACACACACCACACACGAATGCATACTTCCCACTCTGGGGAAGGAACTGTTATCGAGGCTCTAATTTATATTCTTCTGGGGGTTCATGGAAAAGCCAGAACCTGCTGTTTTCAGGGTGGGTGGTTTATTTGAATATAGTCTCTACATAAGAAAATAAAGATATTTTACTTCTCTGATGATTTTGTATTTTCTGCTCTTAGCCAAACCCCGGGTCTGCCCAGTGAAAACCACCTCTACCACGGCTGAGGCCATCCTATTTGTCAGTAAGTGCTACGTTCACATGCCCTTCTAAGCACGGCCTCTGGCCTCTTCCCAATTGCCCTCTCTGCCTCTGTTTCCCACACAGCAGTTCCTCTCACTCTCTACAGAAGCTCGCTGAGAACCCTGGACTGCTTGGAAGGGGCCTGCCTTGCCCATGCTAGTCCTACCTCTAGGCTGGGGGCTGGTGGGTCCCTTGAGATGTTTCCTTTACCCAGTTGAGGAAAGAATTTTAGGAAGCCTTCCCTACCACTATCCTCCACCCCCAGGCTATGTGAGTGTCTTGTAGGTATTTTGAGACAAGGTCTCACTCTTGCATCCCAGGCTGGAGTGCAATGGCATGATCATGGCTCACTGCAGAGGCAACCTCAACCTTCCGGGCTCAAGTGATCCTCCCTCCTCAACCCATCCCAGGAAGCCATCTCTGGTGGCCTCTCTTAAAGGGATGGTAATAGGTCAGAGAATGGAAAATGAGAAGCCATAGCTTTATCTGAGTTACTTAAGAACAAAAGCCCCCAGTGCCAGGTGAGTGACCAGGCACAGGTTCAACAGGTAAGTGTAGTGAAGACTTCCATGAGAGCAGTGGACACTCTGCATGGTTTGTGCCAACCACTCCCTCAGGTCCACAGCCTTCCTTCCCTCCATCCATCTTTGTTGGAACATGAGGGCTGCCCAAACATTTAACTCTGTTCCCAAGCTCAGCTAGGTTGGCAGCTGTTGGGTTGAGGCAGCGGGGGGAACACAGTATCATCCAGGCTAGATTATTCTGAGCTGAGCAGCTCCAGGTGACTGGACTGGTTCCCAAGAGCAGATGATCTTGGCTCCTGAATCACAAAGTCCTATTCACAAGCAGGTGGCTAAGAGCACCACACAGCCAGGCTGTGGTTCGTAAGGCCTTTTCACCCACTTTGCCCAGTCTACATGTGGTAGAAACCAAAGCAGATGAGCACCATGGCACTGTGACTGAGGGACAGGCCAGCAGCCCCACCAGAGGAGCACAGCTGTTGACCACCAACCCACAGCCTCTAGGACACTTACATTCTGTACCAGTATTGGAGAGCGGTGGCATGCTGGACCTTTAGTGCCCTCAGTGTGCTGCTGGGACCTGAAGTTTTGAGAGTGGTCTTGATAAAAGCAACTCAAGTTGACATAATGAGACTTTATTCTTCAAGTTTACCTCCCACAATTGACTTTAAAAATTGTTCTACAGGCTGGGTGCGGTGGCTCACACCTGTAATCCAAGCACTTTGGAGGCCAAGGCGGGTGGATCACCTGAGGTCGGGAATTCAAGACCAGCCTGACCAACATGGTGAAACCCCATCTTAAAACAAAACAAAACAAAAAACTGTTCTACATAAAAATATTAGACACAGGCAGATCTTAATTGGGTAAAAAAGGACCCCTCAACAATTAATGCTGGTTCCAAAGGTGACCTTTGTTAAATTAAGTCTGGTCTAAAGCTGCCTCTGTACATAGTAAATTATAACCTAACTTAATGTGTAAACAACCTGCAACCTAATCTAACAGTATACTCTTGTAATAAAAGTAGCCAAATGTCAGCCGATCATAGGCTGAAGGCTGCCAAAACATGTCTGAAGAAGGAAAATGCCAGCCTGCAGCCAATCGGACTATCTCTATGTCTTTTCCATTTCTTTGCCTATAAATACAGCCTGCACACATTCTGCACCATTGCTCTTGGTCCTGAGTGCCACCTGATTCATGAACCCTTTTCTGCTCAATTAAACTGTTAACTTGTCTATAAAAATTTTCTTTTAACAAATTGGTATCAGAAGTGAGATCCAAAATAGAACTTCAGTAACCTCCAGGAGCACTGAGTGACCACACAGAGGTATCTGCCAGGGTCTATTGTGCCCACTGATCCCTCACAGCAACTGGAGATCATAGTGAGTTCTTTCTAGGATTCTGAGCTCCATGAATTTGTGCTTTGAGCTCTCCAAGTTTATCTGAGCAATTTTTACTGGACTGGGTCCTGGATTGGACTGAATCCCTTAATTAACTGGATGGATACAGATAGATAATGGGCTTGTTTCAATCCAAGAAGTCTGGGACTCCACCTTCTGGGACTCCAGCTAATTTTATATATAAAAATTATGGGGTTGGTTGTGGTGGCTCATGCCTATAATCCCAGCACTTTTGGAGACCGAGGCAGGAAGATTTCTTTTTTTTTTTTTTTTTTGAGACGGAGTTTCGCTCTTGTTGCCCAGGCTGGAGTGCAATGGCGCGATCTCGGCTCACCGCAACCTCCGCCTCCTGGGTTCAGGCAATTCTCCTGCCTCAGCCTCCTGAGTAGCTGGGATTACAGGCACACGCCACCATGCCCAGCTAATTTTTTTTTGTATTTTTAGTAGAGACGGGGTTTCACCATGTTGACCAGGATGGTCTCGATCTCTTGACCTCGTGATCCACCCGCCTCGGCCTCCCAAAGTGCTGGGATTACAGGCTTGAGCCACCGCGCCCGGCCGGAAGATTTCTTGAGGTCACAAATTTGAGACCAGCCTGGACAACACGGCAAAACCCTATCTGTACAGAAAATACATATACACAAAAATTAGTTGGACATGGTGGTGTGTGCCTGTAGTCCCAGCTACTTGGGAGGCTGAGGTGGGAGGATCTCTCGAGCCCGGGAGGCAGAGGTTGCAGTGAGCCAGTATCACACCACTGCACTCCAGCCTGGGTGACAGAGCAACAATCTATCTCAAAAAACAAAATGAGGCCAGGTGTGGTGGCTCACACCTATAATCCCAATGCTTTGGGAGGCCGAGGTGGGCAGAACACCTCACCTGCCTGGCCAAGGTGGCGAAACACCCTCTACTAAAAATACAAAAATTAGCTGGGTGTGGTGGTGCATGCCTGTGATTGCAGCTACTCAGAAGCCTGAGGCATGAGAACTGCTTGAGGCTGGGCGCGGTGGCTCGAGGCTGGGCATGGTGGCACGTGCCTGTAATCCCAGCTACTCGGGAGGCTGAGGCAGAAGAATCGCTTGAACCCAAGAGGCGGAGGTTGCGGTGAGCCGAGATCGCGCCATTGCACTCCAGCCTGGGTAATGAGCGAAACTCGGTCTCAAAAAAAAAAAAAAAGAAACAAAAAAAAGAAAGAAAGAAAGAAAGAGAACTGCTTGAACCTGGGGGTGGTGACAGAGTAAGACTGTACAAAAAAAAAAAAAGAGAGGGAAAGGAAGGAAGAAAGGAAGGAAGGGAGGGAGGGAGGGAGGGAGGGAGGGGAAAGAAAAGAAAATAGAAAGAAATAAGATCCTCATTGAGACATGAGAATTGCTTGAACCTGGGGGTGGTGACAGAGTAAGACTAAAAAAAAGAGAGAGGAAGGAAGAGAGGGAGGGAGGGAGGGAGGGAGGGAGGGAGGGTAAAGAAAGAAAGAAAAAAGATTCCCAAAATTATGAACCCAGAACTTGTTTTTAGAAAAACACTCTAACCTCACTAGAAACAACTTAGAATTAAAATGGCCACAATGAGGAAATTTTAATTTAAACAAAATTGTTTATTTGTGGGGCACATTAGAAAAGAAATGGTCCAAAATTCCACAAAACCAATGGGATGCATTTTAGATTGGTATGTAGAGGCATCTCAAAGATTGTACAAATCTAAAATTGCCTCCCTAAGATTCTTTACAAAACACAAATCAAAGGCTCATGCAGCACACTAACCCCAACTGCTCCTCTTTTTCTTCTTTCCTTGAGGGTAGCATAACCCTTTTGCTCAATTACCTCTTCTCCTTGAGGCTAATGAAAAAGGGCAAGTTGGTAAATGCCTTACAAAGTGAGATTCTCTAGCCAAGGAGCCCTGCCTGCTGTAACCACTTTTACTCCAAGGTCTATAAAGCTGAGCTTAGAGCCATCATAAAGACTTAACTAATCCAAGAGAAAACACTCAAAAAATGTACGGAGAAATTGAGAATCCTCATAGGAGCTTGTGATCCAGGACTCCCTGATCGTTACCAATTTCTTCACATGATACTGGGACCTGGTGAAGCTCGAAAATGGATGGCAGGAGCAGAATGGAAACAACCCCAGGATATCAAAGACCACTCCAAAACCTCAAAGGAGGGCCAAAAGGAACTAGAAGCGTTGCTGAAAATCTTTTAAATTCAATCTGTAAGGTTTTTCCACAAAAAAATGGATTGGTCAATCACATAATCTTGAGAGCAAAAGAAAGATGAAGCAGTTTCAGATTATAGAGCTCATTTAGAAACACTACTTGTGAAAACCTGAAGGGACAGAAATGGCATTAACTGCTCTATTTAAAAAGGACTTCATTCAGAACTTCGTAGTTTAATTAAGAAACATAAACCAGGATGGAAAGTAACAGATATGGTCGCTCGAGGGTTTCCAAATTATACTGAACCCTTCACCTTATTTGTTCATAAACAATCAGGCATTAGGAGTTCTTACTCAACAACCAACTTGGCTCAGCATTTTGGGAGGCCAAGGTGGGCAGATCACCTGAGGTCAGGAGTTTGAGATCGGCCTGACCAACATGGTGAAATCCCATCTCTACTAAACACCAAAAACTATCTGGGCATGGTGGCAAATGTCTAATCCCAGCTACTTGGGAGGCTGAGGCAGGAGAATCACTTGAACCCGGGAGGCGGAGATTGCAGCGAGCCGAGATTGCACCATTGGACTCCAGCTTGGGCAACAAAAGCAAAACTCCATCCCCACCCCCCCTCCCAAAAAAAAGAACATAAGAACATAGCTGGGAAAACATTGGCCCATCACATATTATGGCCTGCAATAGCTAAGGCATATCCTAATTGTTTAAAGGCAGTGGCAGCAACCACCAGATTGGTAAAGGGTTCATCTGAGCTGGTTTTAGAGAATGAACTTTTTTTGCAAGTTCCACATGCTGTGGAAAGTCTATTAAATTCCAGTCAAAGCCAGCATGTTTCGGCAAGTAGACTAACATCATTTGAAATTATTCTTTGGCAAGATATGTCATTACAACCCAAAATGAGTTAATAAAAAAGCGGACTCTTCCCCAGTTTAAGTCTGCTCCAACCACAGAGCTATCGCTCTCACCTGAGCTTGTCACACAGCTAAAGGGAAATCAGTAAATGTTATTTACATAGCAGACATGCCTTTGGAGTAGTCCACAGTTGTGGCATGTTATAGGAACAAAGAGGGTTTCTCACTTCTAGTGGAGCCTCCATTCAAAACAGACTAAACTGGATGAACCTGCTACTATCCTGTTGGCATTACAAATTGCTCTAAGTTCCAAGCTATCTTGAGTAAAGGTGAAAAAGAAATAAATAACAAATTCTTATAAGATTGAAGCCCATACCTGCAAAGCTGAACCTGAATCTCAAGGGAATACTCTGGCAGATTTTCATGCTAAATCAGACAGTGCTGAAACAGGATGTGCAATGAATGAACACCATTAGACTGATGACCTTTTTGATGACCCATCTAACCGTGCAATGCACCTGATCTGGAAAACCAAAATTGTTGTCTGACAGATGTAAACATAATGTTAAGTGTGAACTCATGGAGAGCCCAGATGGCTCCCTGGTCCTTCCTGAGCCTTTGAAACTTCCACTGTTAAAAGCTTTGCACTTGGCCATATGTAGTGGCTCATCCCTATAATCCCAGCACTTTGGGACTTGAGCTGGACAGATGGCTTGAGCCCAGGAGTTCAAGACCTCCTAGGCAAGAGGGTAGAACCCTCTCTACAAAAATTAGCTGGGGATGGTGGTGCATACCAGTAGTCCCAGCTACTCAGGAGGCTGAGGTGGGAGGACTGCTTGAGCCCGGGAGGTGGAGGTTGCCGTAAGCCATGACTGCACCACTGCATTCCAGCCTGGGTTATAGAGTGAGACCCTGTGTCCAAAAAAAAAAAAAAAAAAAAAAAAAAAAGCTCTGCACTTCACAATTCCTCATGAAATGAGCAAAATGATTCAAATTATAAAACATATTGGTAGTGTGACTAAATTGCTAAAATGGGTTATAACCAATATTTAGTTTGTCAAACTCATAATCCTGGGAAGATAATAAAAACTCCAAGTGGTATATTTCCATCACCACCTGATAGACCATTTGAACATTTACATATGGACTTCATTCAACTGCCACCCTCAGTTTCAGTATGTTCTTGTAACAGCTGGCGTGTTTTCTGGCTGGATAGAAGCTTTCCTGTGTAAGAAAGCTGATGCTATGACAGTAGCTAAGGAGTTATAAGAAAATGTGTTTCCTGGCTGGGCTCAGCAGCTCACACCTGTAATCCCAGCACCTTGGGAGGCTGAAGCAGGCAGATCACAAGGTAAGGAGTTCAAGACCAGCCTGTCCAATATGGTGAAACCCCATCTCTACTAAAAACTACAAAAACTAGCCGGTGCGGTGGTGCGTGTCTGTAATACCAGCTACTTGGGAGGTGGAAGTTGCAGTGAGCCAAGATCACACCACTGCACTCCAGCCTGGGTGACAGAGTGAGACTTTGTCTCAAAAAAAAAAAAAAAAAAAAAAAAAAAAAAAAATAGAAAATGTGTTTCCTTTCCTTTATGGGGCATCTCTGGAAGAATTTCCAGCGACAGAGGAATTCATTTGACTGGAGAAACTATAAAGCAGCTAAATAAAGTGAAAGAAACACAATGGCACTACCATTGTCCCTTTCACCCTTAGTCTTCTGGAAAGGACAATAACATTTTAAAATTAAAATTGGCAAAATTAACTGAATCAATTATATTATCTTGGCCAAAGGTACTACCATTGGCTTTGAATTTAATTTTTATTTTTCTGATCTGAAAGTCAACCATTGGCTTTGATCAGCAGATCAGAGCCACTCCTACAAGAGACAGATGGAGCCCTTATGAAATAGTTTCAACTGAACGGTTTGTGCTCCTAATAGAACTTTATGTAGTTCCTACGCTCCTAAATGCTGATATGACTAAATACTACAAAGCTACAATGCATTATGTCACACTGTATTTTGACAAAATAAACTTCCCATGACCCACAGAGGACAATCAAACCCTTCACAATCTGGAACCTGAGACTGGATCTTCTGGAGATGACATCAGAGAAGTGCCCTTAAACCTCAATGAAAGATACACCAAGTTCTTCCATTCCCCACACTGTGGTAAAACTTCAGGGCTTCAAACCTTGGGTCCACATCCCACAACTCAAAAGGACCTCTCCAGACTCCTGGAACTACATGGAAGCTATTCAGTAAAGCTAAGCAGGTAAGTTTTTCCCCAGAAGCAAATGACATCCTAGATATGAACAGCTTTCCCTAGACTGTGGATCAGGACTTCACTGCAATAATAAAAAATCATCTTTTTCCCTCTCTTTCCAATTTTCTGCCACCCAAATACGTTCTCTCTCTTTGTGGGAAAATCCATGGGACCATAATCTAGGGCTGGCTTTAGCAAAGGCCAATGCTCTAGCAAGAAACTGGAGTAACTGTTGAGTTTGCGAGTCAATGCCCAAATCAGGAAATGATTCCATTAATGCCAGTATCTCTCTGTGTTCCCAATGAGTCACCCTGAAACCCCAAAGGAAGAGTGGAATGCTAACCTTGATATTGTAAACACCACTACTACTTGCTTCCCTATACTCACTGGCAGTGGTACCCTGACCTTTTTAATTAATAATAAATGCCAATTTATTAGTTATTACTTGGCCAGGTAATGCCTATGCAAGGAATACTGCCTATGCCTATGCTTCCAGGCATCACGTATTTAAGACCTGGAAACTACCTATGTGATTCCAAGCGATTGCTTATATAATGTTACTGGGTTACATCCAGTAGGATCCCTTTTCACTGGCTGTGGTTATGTACCCTTACAGCATGCTATAAAAGGACCACATAGCCGGGTGCGGTGGCTCAAGCCTGTAATCCCAGCACTTTGGGAGGCCGAGGTGGGTGGATCACGAGGTCAAGAGATCGAGACCAGCCTGGTCAACATGGTGAAACCCCGTCTCTACTAAAAATACAAAAAATTAGCTGGGCATGGTGGGGCGTGCCTGTAATCCCAGCTACTCAGGAGGCTGAGGCAGGAGAATTGCCTGAACCCAGGAGGCGGAGGTTGCGGTGAGCCGAGATCGTGCCATTGCACTCCAGCCTGGGTTAACAAGAGCGAAACTCCGTCTCAAAAAAAAAAAAAAAAGGACCACATAAAAACAAGTTCCCCACTGGACCTTGTTTAGGAGCTATGCAGACTTAGGGGGGAACATTAAGTGACCCCTGCTGAAATGCTACCAGGTGGTCCTGCCTTTCCAGCTTCAGAGGGTATACATTAGGTCTCTGGATAATCTGCTTACTCTGTCCTGACTTCAGATCTTGCTGTTTGACCCAATTCACACTTGCCTTATGAACAGCTTTCCCTGCAAGTCCCCATAATCAGAGGTCAAGGACTAAAATTAATACCTACCCTCAAACAGATGATTAGTTTCCACTTATCAAATGTCCCAGTGGTGTTCCTGGAGACTCAGTTTTGGCAGTAGTGGGGTGCCAACTCTATGGAAATTAAAATTAATGCTAAATTGAAAAAAATTTTGTAGCACATAGATTCACACGAGTAGAAGCCACAGATGGATGGATGAGGCCATCTGTGTTCAACAAAAAACTTAATGGAACTTCGTGTAGCTTTCGATTTCCTTTGCCCAGCTAGGAGCTTGTGTATGGTGCTGAACAAAACTGAATGCTGTGCTTACCTTTCCCCTGATTCTACTAATACGGAGAGCTTCAAAAGGTGGTGGTGGGGCCAGGTGCACTGGCTCACACCTGTAATCCCAGCACTTCGGGAGGCCAAGGCAGGTGGATCACTTGAGATCAGGAGTTCAAGACCAGCCTGGCTAACACAGTAAAACCCCATCTCTACTAAAAAAAAAAAAACACACACACACACACACACACAAAAGCCAGGTGTGGTGGTGGGCGCCTGTAATCCCAACTACTCAGCAGGCTGAGGCTTGAGAATCGCTTGAACACAGGAGGCAGAGTTTGCAGCGAGCTGAAATCGTGCCATTGCACTTCAGCCTGGGGACAAAAGCGAAACTCTATCTCAAAAAAAAAAAAAAAAAAAAATGCAGTGGTGACTGTTACTTCTGTAGATAATGCCACCAAACACATCAAGGACATTTCTTAAGAAAAAGGAACACATAATGTGTTTGCAGAAACACATTATGGTTGGTTTGTAGGCATCCTGAATGGTAGATAGCAAGCTTAACTGTTTAAGGTTTTCTGATCTTTATGTTTCTTTTTAGTGGCTATCCCAGTAACTATGACTTGTGTTACCAAGCTAACTAAAAAATCAAACTTTAAAATTGAGCTACTTCATAGTGAACTATGTCCTTAGTTGCCATTATGCCCTGAACAAAGACTGAACAACAGAGCTGGAATGCCATGGAACTATTTTTATCATCTGAACTTGAGCTGTTTGATTCTGATCAGTCTGGTTTGTGGAGACTCATATTAAGGAATGCATTGCAGTTTCTTGGTATGATGCTCCTGATAGCCATCCTAAGGTCCTCACTGATGTGCTATAGTCTTAAATACACCTATGCAGCCATCCTTTGTACCTCAAACGGTCTCATTACGATTAAAGTAACAAAAACATGAAGACATGAATAATCTGATAACATTATAAACTGTGAATTCCATAATGAGATCAAACAAGTCTCTTATGACAGTGCTAGAAGGTGGTGTCAGTGCCTGGAATTATCAATCTCTCAAAATTAAGAGGCTGACCAAAATGGGGGAAATTGCTAAGCTGAATTAAGTCTGCTCTAAAGCTGCCTTTGTACACAGTGATTGTAATTTAAAGTGTAAACAATCCCTAACCTAACCTAAAAGCACGTTCTAACAAGTAGCTGAATTTTAGCCATCACAGCAGCCAAACCTTCAGTCAATCATAGGCTGAAGGCTGCTAAAATATGTCCAAATAAGGCAAATGCCAGACTGTAGCCAATCAGACAATCTAAGTCATTTTCATTTCTCTGGCTATAAATATGGCCTACACACACTGAGCATTCTGAACTGCTTTCCATCCTAGGTACTACCCTGTTAATGAATCTTTCTTCTGCTCAAAAACAGAACAGTTTTTAAACTCTGTTAAAGTTATCTAAGGTTTTTTTTTTTGTTAACACCTTCAAGCACTGAAGAATAAGGAGTTCATAAACAAAGGAGAAAAGTCTCTTACCCTTCCAATGACAAAATGAAAAGCTGCCAGCAAAGTTTCAAAGCCTACTCTAAAACCCAGGTCATTCCTTAAAATTTTATATAAGAGCACATAAATCACTTCTTACTGCAGAAAGTGAACCAGCACTTTAAAGAACAGTGATTCTACTCTGATGTGTATGGAGCCCCAGGGCACGGCAGCCACTCTGCCAATGATCGCACTCACTTCTGGACTTCAGTATTTCCCACCTTCCTTCCTGCCTGTTGAACTATTTTTATCATAGTTCCTCTTATTGCACTGGTCACAGTGTGGAACTGAGGAGGCATGCTGGGTAAATGTCAAATGAAATGAAGGCACACATCTCTATTCTCAACCAGACAGCAAATTGAGCTGGACAGCTTTCCTTAAAAAAAAAAAACAAACCATTTGTGGTTGTCGATTATTTAGTGGTCCCTAACAGACAACAGGCTCCTCTTTGCCTGTACCAACAGTAAGTGTCAGTACACAGCCAGTCCTTATGGACTGATCACCAAGCGCTGGAGAACCACAGAATGTGCACTGATGAGAAGTCCAGAAATTCAGTCCAACTTGGCTTTCACTGGGGAAAAAATGAGTCCAGAAAGACTGAGTGACATACCCAAGGCCATCCTGTTGGCTAGTCTGCTATTCCTATCCTTAGGATCGCATAATACAATTTTTTCCCCATCTTTTTACCTAGATCATATAATAGAGATCCTCTCTCAGAGTCATTTGCTATCTACCCAGAAGGAGTTTGCAGCCTTTCAACATCCTAGGCCAAGTGGTAGAGTTTCAGTTCATGTGAGTTCTCGTAAAGTACTAAGATATCAACGACAGCCTCAAAGGCCCGGTGGTAGGAAGAAGCCTACAGCTTGGTCTCCATTGACATCTGTATGTTATCTCTCATTGCCATTCATGATTCCAGCTATTTTCCTAAGTTCTACATTTTCTATCACTATCATCTGGGGTTTTGATAACAGCACCTAGAAACAGAGCCTAGAATTCTGGCCTGTTTCTCTTATAAATTAATAAATAAAATGCAGTTCTGAGGTCAACACCTAGCTCCAGTTGACCGTCTTCCCAGGGACACAGGCTCGTTCCTTCCCCTGACTTCTGTAAACATGGTCATTGGCACAGTTAGTACAAGAGCAGCAGCTTGTTGCCAGATTAGTGGGGAAAAATCCCAGCCTTCACTTTTTCTGTTTGGTTGATGAATATCAGTTATTCTGTAGTCAAGTGAGGCTGGCAGACCAGGCCTGGGCTCAGGGAAAAGCAGGGAGGTCTTCAGAAAGCTCTTTGCTAGGATCGCCAGGTTCATCCTAGCACTTCACACTCCCAAGGCTGGGAAAGGCATCTCCGAATCAGGAAACCACCTCCCTTTAAAAATAATGGCCCTGGGGCCAGAGAGGCAGAGATTGCACAAGGCCACAAGTCATTTACATAGAGCTGGGGCTGTACAATGCAGGACTGGGAGCAAAGGCTTGCTGTGTTACCACTCAGAAGCTGCCCACGTGAGAAGGGCATGACATCATCAGGAGGGAAGAGTCTAGACTGGGAGACCTTGAGGCTCTAGGAGTGTTTCTGACACCTACACTAGTTTCTCAGCTGTAAGGAGGGAAGGATTGAGCCCACTGAGCATCCCACTGTACAGAGAAGGGAAAGCTAGATCCACATTCCAGTCTGGAATGAGCCAGACATTATCCTCCCCACCCTCTTTCACCCACCTCCCTACTTCAGCTTCACGGTCACCTCACTATGAAGGCTTCTGCATGGTTCTTGGCCTTACCCAGGCCCTGCTCTCAAGAGGGAAAGGAGGGGAGGAGGGAAATGCTGCCATGTGGCTCTTGCCCCAGGCCCAGTCTGGCAATGAAGCAGCAGTGGTACAACTGTGGTCTTCACAGGCAGGTGGCGAGGAGAGCTCCAGCCTAGGAAAGAAGTTCCAAGAGCAGTTTCCAGATGTGCACGGTGCCAGGCTCTTCAGAGCTGGGTCCTGCAGGGGCAATGCTGGCCGCCAAGAGGAAAACCTCCCGCTGGCTATCGATAGCCTGCAGGCCCAGCTCCTGCTGCATCTCCACCATACTCATGGCCTCGCTCAGGTCCTGGGTGAGACAGAGAAATCAGAACACAGCTGGCAGCATTTCCTAACATATTCACACCCTTGTCATTCGTGAAATAAACTGTTTTAGGGTACACCCGGGAATATCAGGCCCCAAGTTCCCCCAAGTAGCCTCTGGACCCCTCGGTCTAAACTCAATGCTCTCTCCCTCACCCTCTCTCCTTTGTACCAACCTCTTTTCATTGTGTATCAACCACTGTGGCAAGAAACACACCACTTTCTATAGTCAAGCATTGTAGACAAGGCCTTTATATACCTAGCTTATTTAATTTTCACAGTCTACACTTAATTGATTTGAAAATTAGCGCAGGAAGGAGAAATCACTGAGCTAAAGTAACAGTGATAAGCTGCTGAGCCAGGTTCCAACTCAGGTTGGTTTGATAACCAAGGGTCAACTCAGTCATGGACAGATGGTATAGTAGGATCACTTCCAGACAAGATCTCTAGAAACTAGCTGGAGGAAAACAAGAGACCACTACGCAGCATGGCTGGTGATGGTACATTGTAATTTCAACCCTGGCCCAAGATTAAATGATTCTTCCTGGAGCAATTCATAGACGGCTGGGACCTTAGATGTTGTCTCCTACAGATTCAAAACTGCTACAAACTAGTTTATAAATAGGATATGATGTGATTCCTGGTCCAAACTGGGGTAGTCTGAGGCTCAGAGTGGGCACTATTAATAGAACCAGAACAACAGTGGTAAATGGAAACTGTCTTGGACAGGACATACAGTCACCTATTTATAAATAGTTGTCAAATGTTTCCTAATAGGTGGGGTAATCTGAGGTCAAAGACATACAGCCAGCCGGGTGCAATGGCTCACACCTCCAATCCCAGCACTCTGAGGGGCTGAAGTGGGCAGATCATGAAGTCAGGAGTTTAAGACCAGCGAACACCGTGAAACCCCATTTCTACTAAAAATACAAAAATTAGCCAAGTGTGGTGCCACATGCCTGTAGTCCCAGCTACTCAGGAGGCTGAGGCAGGAGAATCACTTGTACCTAGGGGGTGGAGGTTGTGGAGATTGCAGTGAGTCAAGACCACACCACCATTGCACTCCAGCCTGGGTGACAGAATGAGACTCTGTCTTAAAAAAAAAAAAAAAAAAAAGACATACAGCCTCTCTCCAAGTCAGGTTGGAAACAAATCCTACAGCTCTCAGAGGCACCTGAGTTTAGGCCACAGGAAACATGATCGGATTCTGTACTCTGGCAGTTTCACCTGATATTGAGAATGGGACCCAAGTCTGTGATACTGCGGGTTCCTGGGCCCAAGGTGACTCTGGCACTCAAGAGAGTACAGTATACTGGTTAAGAGCAGGAACTTTGAAGAAGATCTGGGTTTGAGTTTGGGCTTTGCCACATACCAGCTGTAATTTCAGGTAGTTAGTTGTAATGATGGGCCTATTGTAGGGTTTTTGCAGGGCTGAAGTAAGGTCATGATTGTCAGATGATGACCACATGTATGGTACACTGTAAGCACACAATAAATGTTAGCTGTTATTGTTATTATCTAACCTGTTTTAACTCTAATCAGTTACCAGCTTTAGTTCTCTGATCTAGAGCCAGAAGCTGCAAGGGCATAGGAGAGTAGAAAAGGTACAGCTTTAGAGTTAGACATCCCAATTCCACTACTTTTTTTTTTTTTTTTTGAGACAGGGTCTGGCTGTGTCACCCAAGCTGGAGTACAGTGGTGTGATCACAGCTCACTGCAGCCCTGACCTCCTGGGTTAGAGTGATCTTTCTGCCTCAGCCTCCCAAGTAGCTGGGACTATAGGCATGCACCACCATGCCCAGCTACTTTTTTTTGCATTTTTTTGTAGAGACAGAGTTTCACCATGTTTCCCAGGCTGGTCTCAAACTCCTGGAATCAAAGAAACCACCTTCCTCAGCCTCTGTTGGGATTACAGGCATGAGCCACCATCCCTGGACCAATGCTATTACTCAAGATGTACAACCTTGGAAAGTTACAAAACTTTGCTCATCTATAAGATGGGAATAGTATCCCATACTTTATAGTGTCAACAGAAGCATAAGAAGAAATGTTATTCAAAACCACACCTGGGGGCCGGACACCATGGCTTACGCCTACAATTCCAGCACTTTGGAAAGCTGAGGTGGTCGGTTCAACTTGAGGTCAGGAGTTTGAGACCAGCCTGGCCAACATGATGAAACCCCACCTCAAGCTGGGCCTGGTGGCTCACGCCTGTAATCCTAGCACTTTGGGAGGCTGAGGTGGGAGGTGGGTGGATCACCTGAGGTCAGGAGTTCAAGACCAGCCTGGCCATCATGGTGAAACCCCATCTTAAAAAAAAAAAAAAAAAAAAGAAACCCCACCTCTACTAAAAATACAAAAATTAGCTAGGTACGGTGCCACGTGCCTGTAATTCCAGCTACTTGGAAGGCTGAGGCACAAGAATTGCTTGAATCCGGGAGGCAGAGGTTGCAGTGAGCCGAGATCATGCCACTGCACTCCGGCCTGGGCAACAGACTCTGTCTCAAAAAAACAAACACAAAAACAAAATACCATGCCTGGAATATAGCAAGCACTTTATTATTATTTTTTCTCATCTCTCCAGGGTGCAAGATGATAGGGAGGCAAAGAGGAAGGAAGACAGAGGCAGGGATGAGGACAGAGCAAAGGTAGAAGAGGCGGGGGCAGCATCTCAGCCACCCTCTCTAGGCAATGGGCCCAGGCAGCGCTCCCTGCCCCTACCCAAGCATCTCTAAGTGGATATCCACTGGCCTGAGCTGGCCTCCCACGGCCCTCACCTGCTTGTTGGCCACCACGACGACAGGCAGGTCAGGGTCCTTGTCCAGCAGCTTGTGCAGCTCCTGTCGGGCCCAGGGCAGCCGCAGTCGGTCAGCTGAGTCCACCACAAACACCAGCACATCCACCTCATTCACAAACTCCTTCCAGTAGAAGCGCAGGTTCTGGCTGCCACCAACTGAGGAGAGGCCAGGGGCCAGCTCAGAGCCTCCTGGGCCCTGGCTCAATGCTCACAGCCCCACCGCACCCTACTTCTAGCTTTGCAAGCTTCCACCAGCCAGGGGCAAGGAAAAGCCTGCAGGTTCCGCAGCTTCTCAGACTGCGTTTTAGCTCTAGCTCGGACAGGTGGGTCTCTCGGGGCAAGTCCTTGGCTTTCAGCACCAGACTCCTCACTGAACTTTCCTAAGAGGCTGCAGTAAACCCCACAAGGACCATGTACAATGTACCTTTCACAGGACTGACACATAGGTGCTCAATAAATGGTACTCTTCAGTTCTCCCTTGGCTGTCTTGCTTTGCCTCTTGTCAATTCCTAGCTTTCTCCTATAGGTTCAAAACTGCCAGTGATGGCTGTGATAGGAGCCAGGACTCCTACTGTCTAGTAAACTCAAGACCCCCTGCCCTGTCTATACACAGCCATTCTTCATTCAGTTTCCCCTGTTCAGTATCACCATGTCCTTCTTTTCCCTTTGAAATGCCTTATTTCATCCTAAGAACACATGGTTGCCAACACAGTCCCCCAGCCTGGGTCACCTTTCTGTTCCTCTCTGTCCCTCTGCACAGTCCCATTGGTCACCCCGCACCCTAGTGTTTCTGGTTATGCTTCTCTGACCCTTATGCTGTGAGAGACAGAGGCGCTCATCTCTGGATCCCCACAAAGCCCTCAGCACAATGCCTGACACACAGCGGGCACTCAACAAGTATTTACTGAGCTGGAGAGGCCCGATTATGAAGGGCCTTAAATGTCAGAGCACAGAGCTTGGACTGAATCCGGTGCCCAAGAAAGGGGTGGGAAGGATTCCTACAGGGGAAAGTGCTGCTTACACATGCATTTTGGAAGCCTCCTTCCCTGTGGAGAATGCAGGACTGGTAAAGCAGAGGAGATGAGGAGACGGGGTAGGGCAGGCGTCCCCAAACTACGGCCCGGGGGCCGCATGCTGCCCCCTGAGGCCATTTATCCGGCCCCCCGCCGCACTTCAGGAAGGGGCACCTCTGTCACTGGTGCTCAGTGAGAGGAGCACAGTAGGTGGCGGCCCTCCAACGGTCTGAGGGACAGTGAACTGGCCCCCTGTGTAAAAAGTTTGGGGACGCCTGGGGTAGGGTGTCCGCTCACTTTCTAGCAGGTCCACCTCAAAGTCCTTGGTGGGCAGCCGCACGGAGTTGAAGCCCCACGTGGGGATGTGTCCTTCCAGCGGTGGCTTCCCCGACAGGACGCGCAAGAACGTGCTCTTGCCCGCGCCATCCAGCCCCAGCACCAGCACCTCGCGCTGCTCCAGCTCCTCTAGCGCTGGCTCCTCGTCCTCCTCGTCCTCGGGCTGCGGGGAAGCGGAGGTCGGGCTGCGGCCGGCAGCCTCCCGGCGGACCCTTCCCGAGGGAAGACCGAAGGCACCAGAGCGCCCCGGCCCGCCCTCCACTCGTCCCGGGACAGACAGGCATGGTCTGGAGGAAGGGGACGAGAGCTGCCTTGGGAGTCCTGAAATCCAAACCCCAGACTTGTGGCTTTCCCTAGCGGCCTCGGGCCAATTCCTCCGGCTCGTGCGCCCGCTTCCTCCGCCAGGCTCGGAGTTCCGGCCGCATGCGGGAGGGGCGGGGCTTCTCCCGGCATGCCCCGGGGCAAGGCGCACTGCGCAGGTGCGGGAGGGGCGCGAGTCGAGCCGCGCCCTCCAAACTGCGGCCCCTGCGGGAACGACCGGGTCCCACAGCGTGGTGCTGCGGCGCCGCACACACCTACCACGCCCACCCATTCCTCGGTTACTGTATTCTGATCGCCCACCCGCGCGGAGCCTTTGCACTGCTGCGGCCAAGCCCCTGACACCGCCCCCTTCACCCCCCCGACCAAGCTCCCGGCGCCTGCTGGGCCGCGGTCACACCCCTCGGCCACACGCGCGGAGGCGCAGGCCCGGCACTCACGTCCCACTCGTCCCACTCGCGGAGGCGGGGAGCCTCCGCGCCCCACCAGGCCTCGCCCCGGTCCCAGCGCCGCTCCCGGCCGCGGCCGAAGTAGGTCTTCCAAAGGATGAAGAGCACCGAGCCCAGCACCGCCGCGGCGCCGCCCAGCGCCAGCACCAGGGGGCCCAGCGGCCGCGGCGCCATCGGGCCGGGCGAGGGGCACAGGTGCGGGCTGCACAGTCCGAGCCCGCTCGCCCGCCGAAGATGGCCCCGCTGCGACTGCCTCGGCCGCGCCCACCCACCCAGCTCCAGTCCCGCACTACAAGCCCCACAATGCACCGCCGCTGTCACGGCTTGCCGCCCGGGATCCGGCGGCGCGGTGGGGGGCGCTGGTTGGCCCTCGGGGACCCCCGCTCCCCCTGCCGGTTGCGCGCGGGGGAGATTGAGAGGCTGTGCCTGAGGAGGACGGGAGACGGCGGTGCTTGCTAGCATCCACCTGGGGTTAGCTCACAGCTTTTAACGGTTACCCTTACAACGATACCACGCAGAAAGGGAAACTGAGGCCCAGGAGCTCAGTAACCCGCCCAACGCCGCATCGTAGTGCTTTGGTGTAGCCTGCGTTCAAACCCAAGCGTTTTGTCTCCTAGGCATCCCTCAAGACCTTGGGGAGGAAATTGAAGCAAGACGCCGGAGATTACACGGCTGTGGGGTGGCAGAGGCAGGAATAGAACCCAGGTTCCTGACTCCCCGCCGCCTCTAGCCTCCTTTCGCTGCCTCCTGGCCCCCGGGGGTTTTGCTGTCTGGGGCTCCTGATCAGGCTGGATTAAGCAGTGTCAGGAGTTCAGAATGTTTAGAGCTGACTGCCTTGTTACATAGGTCCGCCCAGTGACTGCCAAGGCTTCCAGGTGTGTAGCACGAGGAGGAAGAACAGGAGAAATGCCCCGAGTACAGCAGTCGGGTTCTTTTGGCTCTCTGGAGGGGCTCTCCATGTACAGCTGTAGGGTACCTGGGTCAAGAGATCGCCTATGGCTCTCAGGACCCAACAGAGCTACCGCTTCCCTTGTACATTGTCTCAACTCTTCACCTCTTTTTAGTTCCCGAGCCCTCTGTATCTCTGGGTCCCAGCCCCTTTCCTCCTGATTTGGCCCCCTTTCCCTTTGGCTACATATCTATGCTCCTCTCCTCCCAGATAGTGATGTTTTTAGCTATATCTTATTTCTTCCGGCACTGGTTCTTTTGAAAAATTTATTTCTGGCTCGGGGCAGTTGCTCATGCCTGTAATCCCAGCAGTTTGGGAGGCCAAGGCGGGTGGATCATCTGAGGTCAGGAGTTTGAGACAAGCCCGGACAACATGATGACATCCCATCTCTACTATTGTTACAAAAATTAGCCTGGCGTAGTGGTGGGCGCCTGTAATCCCAGCTACTGTACTAGGGAGGCTGAGGCAGGACAATGGCTTGAACTCCGGAGGCGGACGTTGCAGTGAGACAAGATCGCGCCATTGCACTCCAGCCTGGGCGACAAGAGTGAAACTCCCTCTCAAAAAAAAGAAAGAAAATGAAAAATTTTATTTATGTATTAACACTTTTGGAGGACGGTGCACTTATTTGGAAGGCTATGTCTGGAGGCAGGAGAAGGATATGGGGAGAGTAGCACAGGGAAGAAAGAAACGAGGTCACTGTCAGGGTGCACCACAAGGGCTCTGCTGTGGACCTTCTGGGCCGAACCCCACTGGGACCTCTAAGGGCACTAAATGCCTCTCAGAAGGAAGAGAGGTTGGAGCATTTAGTACCGGCTCCTGCTTCCTATTGGTTAATGGTTGCCCCTGGTGTGTGTATTGACATTGATTTCAGGATGTGGTTTCATTGTTAGCCACTCCATGCCATTTTGTACAGGGGAGGGGACTAACTTATAAATAAATAAATTTGCCCACTTCCCCTTCTCACTCCTTACCTCCCATCCTGCCCCCTGCTCTTTTCTAGCAGCCCACACACTATACTCCGATTCCTTCCATTTCAGAAAACTGGCCTCTCTGGTGATTACCTCTTGTTCTTATCCATTTCAGCCCCAGTTCTGAATAATTTGTGCTTCATATGCCTTGCCCCATTGACCCAAGGAAACTGTTTTCACTAACTCTGTCCCCAACAAATCCCTTGTTGGAAAACCCATCCAGAACAAATTAACCCTTATCTTGCTGGAACTCCTGGAACTATTTAACATTGCTAAATGTTATAGGATAATAAGTAACACTTCTTCTCCCCAAGTTTAGAACTAATTGAGAAGACGCAGGAGACAGCCAAATGGAGAGAAAAATGTCACCTGCTGACGCTACGGAGCCAGACCCCACCCCAGGAAGCAGGGAGCATCCTGAGCTGCTTTTTGCAGATGGGCAGGGCTGGGAGGGGAGCTCAGAAGCAGCCAGTTTGAGCATGCCTCCTGCCTTCTAAAATCCCCATCCAAATAAATCAAGCCTGTGGGGGACAGTGAGTGAGGGTTGAGGAGAGAACCCAAGAGTATGACTCCAGTGCTGGGGTTCAAACTGGTTCAAGACTGTTAGGGAGTTGTGAAATTAATTTAGGGGTTGCTACTACAACTTTAAATTAGAAAATGAAATAGAAGTCTGGACACTGTGTGTCACGCCTGTAATCCCAACACTTTGGGAGTCTGAGCTGGGTGGATTGCTTGAGGCCAGGAGTTTGAGACCAGCCTGGCCAATATGGTGAAACCTCATCTCTACTAAAAATACAAAAATTAGCCGACTACACACACCTGTAATCCTAGTTACTCGGAAGGCTGAAGCATGATAATCTCTTGAACCTGAGAGGCAGAGGTTGAAGTGATTCAAGATCGTGGCACTGCACTCCAGCCTGGGCAACAGAGTGAGGCTCTGTCTCAAAGAAAGAAAAAAGAATAGAATGGAAAACATCAGCATTTTATGAATTTTGTGAATGTGTGGTTTGTACTAGGGCACCACGTAAAAAAAGTATTTCTTACTTTGGGATGTGGTAATAAAAAATAGTTTGAAAGTCCCCTTTTTGGCTCTCAGCTCAGAGGAGGCCAAGGTGCAACTTTCTTTGGTTGTCCTGAATCCGGGTTCATCCAACGCCAGCCGCCTCCACCACATTGCTGAAGTTCGATGTGAGCGAGATCAAAGTTGTATACCTGAGATGCACTGAGGGTGAAGTCGGTGCCATGTCTGTGCTGACCCCCAAGATTGGCCCCCTGAGTCTGTCTCCAAAAAGGGTTGGGGATGACATTGCCAAGGCAACGAGTGACTGGAAGGGCCTGAGGATTATAGTGAAACTGACCATTCAGAATAGACAGGCCCAGACTGAGGTGGTGCCTTCTGCCTCTACCCTGATCATCAAAGCCCTCAAGGAACCACCGATAGACAGAAAAAAACCAGAATAACCACAGTGGGACTATCACTTTTGATGAGATCATCAACATTGCTCAACAGGTGCAGCACTGATCTTCAGCCAGCGAACTCTCTGGAACTGTTAAGGAGATCCTGGGAACTTCCCAGTCTGTGGACTGTAATGTTGATGGCCTCCACCCTCAAGACATCATAGATGACATCAACAGTGGTGCTGTGGAATGCCCAGGTTGTTAAGAAGCATAAAGGAAAATATTTCAATAAAGGATCATTTGACAACTGGTGGGGAAAAAGAAGTCCCTATTCTAGCGTAAGTAGAATACACTACGAGGAAACTGGAGTCAGGGAAGGTGTGCAGGCCCCCTCCCCACCTACAAACCCTGATCAGTTCCTTTGCTTGAAACTTGTTTTTAACACCTGTATACCTGGGGAGCTTCTAGATGGCTTTCAACTCCTGGTGGAGGCAGCAACTCAGTCCTTGAGGGATCAGATCATTGGCAAGACAGGAGCCCAAGGCCTCCAAAAAGAAAAATTTAGCTCTGGTGAATTTATCCAGTACTTTGCCGTCAGAAATTAAAAAGCAAGCCAGGTGTGTGGTGGCATGGGCCTGTAGTCACAGCTACTCAGGAAGCTGAGCAGGGAAGATTGCTTGAGCCTAGGACTGGGCAACATAGTCCCTTAAAGAAAAACAGGCCTGGCCAGGTGTGGTGGCTCACACCTGTAATCCCAGAACTTTGGGAGGTTGAGGCGGGCAGATCACCTGTGGTCAGGAGTTTGAGACCAGCCTGGCCAACATGGTGAAATCCCATCTCTATTGAAAATACAAAAATTAGCCGGGCATGGTGGTGTACATCTGTAATCTCAGCCACTTGGGAGGTTGAGGAAGAATTGCCTGAACCCGGGAGGTGGAGGTCGCAGTGAGCTGAGATCTTGCCACTGCACTCCAGCCTGGGTGATGGGAGCGAGACTCCATCTCAAAAAAAAAAAAAAAGAGAAAGAATAACAGGCCAAACTTAGCCTGTAGTGCCAGTGAGTTAGGAGGCTGAGGTGAGAAGATCGTTTGAGGCCAGGAGTTTGAGAGCAGCTTAGGCAACATAAGGAAACATGCTGTTTCTACAAAAAATAAAAAATTAGCTGGGTGTGGTGGTGTGTACCTGTAATTATAGCTACTGGGGAGGTTAAGGCAGGAAGATTGCTGGAGCACAGAGGTTAGAAGCTGCAGCGAGTTTATGCCATTGTACTCCAGCCTGGGTGACAGAATGAGATCTTGTCTCTAAAAAAGAGAGAGAGAAACAATCCTCACAGGGATTTAATCTTGGCATTAATGTACATTTTATGTCATTTCATTTCATTTCATTTCTTTATTTTTTATTTTTTCATTTTATGTCATTTCAAAGAAAAGCACCTTGATCCCTTAAGAACTGAAGGCTTAGGGCCGGGCGCGGTGGCTCAAGCCTGTAATCCCAGCACGTTGGGAGGCGGAGGCGGGTGGATCACGAGGTCAAGAGATCAAGACCATCCTGGTCAACATGGTGAAACCCCGTCTCTACTAAAAATACAAAAAGTTAGCTGGGCATGGTGGCGTGTGCCTGTAATCCCAGCTACTCAGGAGGCTGAGGCAGGAGAATTGCCTGAACCCAGGAGGCGGAGGTTGCGGTGAGCCGAGACCGCGCCATTGCACTTCAGCCTGGGTAACAAGAGCAAAACTCCGTCTCAAAAAAAAAAAAAAAAAAAAAAAAAAAAAAAAAAAAAAAAAAGAACTGAAGGCTTGGCCGGGCGCGGTGGCTCACGCCTGTAATCCCAGCACTTTGGGAGGCTGAGGCGGGTGGATCATGAGGTCCAGAGATAGAGACCATCCTGGCCAACATGGTGAAACCCCATCTCTACTAAAAATACAAAAACTAAGCCGGGCGCGGTGGCTCAAGCCTGTAATCCCAGCACTTTGGGAGGCTGAGGCGGGTGGATCACAAGGTCAAGAGATTGAGACCATCCCGGTCAACACGGTGAAACCCCGTCTCTACTAAAAATACTAAAAATTAGCTGGGCATGGTGGCGCGTGCCTGTAATCCCAGCTACTCAGGAGGCTGAGGCAGGAGAATTGCCTGAACCCAGGAGGCGGAGGTTGCGGTGAGCCGAGATCGTGCCATTGCACTCCAGACTGGGCAATGAGAGCGAAACTCCGTCTCAAAAAAAAAAAAAAAAAAATACAAAAACTAGCTGGGTGTGGTGGCGTGTGCCTGTAGTCCCAGCTACTTGGGAAGCTGAGGGAGGAGAATTGCTTGAACCTGGGAGGTGGACGTTGCAATGAGCTGAGATCGCACCACTGCACTCCAGCCTGGGGCCTGGACTGTGTCTCAGAAAAAAAAAAACAAAAAAGTACTGAAGGCTCCTCAGGGTCTAATTTGGAGACCTCGAGGTCTAATTTGGCCTTGTGTCACCTTTCCTGCCTCCTGAGTGAGTAACCATCCTCGTATTTCTCAGCTGGAGTCTTGTCACCCTGTCTCTCTGTCCCCTTACCTTTTCTTTTCTTTTCTTTTTTTGAGATGGAGTCTGTCCCTCAGGCTGGAGTGCAGTGGCACAATCTCGGCTGCAACCTCAAGTGACTCTCCTACCTCAGCCTCCTGAGTAGCTGAGATTGCAGGAGTGTGCCACCACACCCAGTTTATTTTTGTATTTTTAGTAGAGACAGTATTTTGCTGTGTTGGCCAGACTGGTCTCGAACTCCTGGCCTCAGGTGATCCACCTGCCTCTGTCTTCCAAAGTGCTAGGATAACAGGTGTGAGCCATTGTGCTGGCTAGGCGGGACCCTTCTTAAGTCTTGTGATTCAGTTGTGACTTAACCCTCCCTAGCTGGTATAGGAAGCCTAAGAAACTAAACCATTTAGCAAAACAGTTTACTTGAAGAAGGTTTGCATGGGAGACTAGGCATTAAAATAATTAGTTCCTCCTTGGTCTGGGTGCGGTGGCACACAACTGTAATCCCAGCACTTTGGGAGGCTGATAGGCGGATCACTTGAGGCTAGGAGTTTGAGAATAGCCTGGCTAACATGGCGAAATCCCATCTCTACAAAAATTAGCCGGGCCTGGTGGCACATGCCTGTAATCTCAGTGACTCAGAGGCTGAGGCAGAAGAATTGCTTGAATCTGGGAGGCAGAGGTTGCAGTGAGCCGAGATTGTGCCACTGTACTCCAGCATAGGCAACAGAGTGAGACTGCGTCTAAAAAAAAAAAAAAAAAAAAAAAAAAAGAATTAGCTTCTCCTGAAAAATAACACCCATGTAGAGGGGAAAACACACAAAATTGCTAAGATTGAAACTTTACAGTTAAGCTGGGTGTGGTGGCACATGCCTGTAATCTTACCACTTTGGGAGGCCGAGGTAGGGGGATCACTTGAGCCCAGGAGTTTTCTTTTCTTTTCTTTTTTTTTTTTGAGACGGAGTTTCGCTCTTGTTACCCAGGCTGGAGTGCAATGGCGCGATCTTGGCTCACCGCAACCTCCGCCTCCTGGGTTCAGGCAATTCTCCTGCCTCAGCCTCCTGAGTAGCTGGGATTACAGGCACGTGCCACCATGCCCAGCTAATTTTTTGTATTTTTAGTAGAGACGGGGTTTCACCATGTTGACCAGGATGGTCTCGATCTCTCGACCTCGTGATCCACCCGCCTCGGCCTCCCAAAGTGCTGGGATTACAGGCTTGAGCCACCGCGCCTGGCCGAGCCCAGGAGTTTTCGACTAGCTTGGGCAACATGGCAAAATGCCAACTCTACAAAAAGAAAAGTTGGGCATGGTGGAGTACACTTGTAATTTCAGCTACTTGAGAGGCTGAGGTGGGAGGATTGCTTGAGCCTGGGAGGTCAAGGCTTCAGTGAGCCATGATTGTGTCACTGAATTCCAGCCTGGGCAACAGAGTGAGACCCTGTCTCAAAAAAAAAAAAAAAAAAAAAAAAAAAAAAAAGTGTACATAGGTGCTATCCACCAAGACCATGACAGCTTCAGACATTGGTACCACAAATATCAGGGATAAAGGCTTTTTTTTTTTTTTTTTTTTTTTCTTGAGACGGAGTTACTCTGTAGCTCAGGCTGGAGTGCAATAGTGTGATCTCAGCTCACTGCCGCCTCCACCTGCCTGGTTTGTGATTCTCCTGCTTCAGCCTCCCAAGTAGCTGGGATTACAGGCGTCCGCCACCGTACCTGGCTGATTTTGTATTTTTAGTAGAGACACCGTTTCGCCATGCTGTCTAGGCTGGTCTCAAACTCCTGACTTCAGATGATCCACCCACCTCAGCCTCTCAAAGTGTTGGGATTACAGGCGTGAGCCACGGTGCCCAGACAAAGTTGTTTTAATCAGAGTCAGTAACTTCCAGGAAAGTCTTAAATTTTCATATATTTGTGGCTAAGAAATAAATGAGATGATCCCACCTTATGATCCATATAAAAGTGCAAGGTGCTATTTCTTCCTTTTCTTACTGAGATGTGATATACATTCCTTACTGTGGTGGATAAGGAGCAAGGTGCCAGCTTTGCTTCCACAGAAGTTAAAAATATGGCATATTTTAAAAGCTCGAAATTAACAAAAGTACACCTTTAACACACATACACACACACACACACACACACACATACACATACAAAATCATGCTGCAGTATAATTGTGCTATTCATAAGCTAATTATATAATTCATTAAAGACTTCAATTTGTTGTACACTCAAGCACCCTGGTCTGGAAACAGCTTAAACCGTTTAAAGTTGTATTAGCAAGGCCTCTCAGTTCTGCCAGCGTGCCTGGACGCCTCAAATGCTGAAATCTAAACGTGGCATCCACCCCTCACTACCACTCATAGTCCTGAGATGGGTCTTGATGGCAAGCTTTGGACTGGGGTAGAAATGTGGATAGATTTTTGCAACTTCTGCTTTAACTTCGTTGCTTTTTCTTCTCTGTGAACCCTTTAGGAATAAGAGAAGTCTTCCTTCAGGATGTGACTGACGCCTTAGCTGGTGCCCCTAAGCCTCACTTTCCTTAGTGTAATAGAGAAATGATATTAGGATCGCCTTTCCTAGGGGAGGCAGGTGAGGTCGGTTCCCCTTTTTCTTCAGTTACTAGTTTGGACCCTGCCTATCCCCGCTGTTTTTGGAAGACAGTCCATGCTCACTACACCGCTTATTAATCAAAGTGACTTTTCATCTCTCCCAGTCTCAGCTTCACCTCCGTGAAGTGGGAAAAATAGGATGACAAGTGCTGGCACTTGGCAGCCCTTTTTGAGCCTCGAGGGATTAGGTTTGTGGGTGTCATTTTACTATGCCATCTCTATCTTCCCTTAGCTTGTCACGGACCCAGGCACAGCACAGGGCCAGAGGAAGGAAGTGGTGGTGAAGGGTGGGTGTTTCCTTTCGGGGCTGGAGGATTCCACACTGAGAGCTGCGGCTAGGCAACCCGCTGGGTAGCGAAGGGCGTGAGGTTTCGTGATGGTGGACTACAACTCCCAGCATGCCCGGAGAGCATGTGGGCCAAGTCTCGCGCGAGATTCCGCGGTCTCCGGAGGCTTTAACACAAGGGCTGCCTGCCTGCCCGGCGGGCAGTGCTTCGCGGTAGGTCGTGGAGACCTTCTCTGTCGCCGCCGCTCTCACCATGGCTTGGGTCCAGACTGCGCCACAGCGTCTTGGGAGTCGTGGGCCCTCGGAACCTTTTTAGTGCCGGATTCCGGGCCGCAAGCAGCCCCGCGGCAGCAGGATAACAGGTGAACTGATGGCGGGCTTGGGCCCTCCCTAGGGCTGCGTTCTCTGCGGATCGGGAGGGACGCTTCCGGCGAGGCCGGGTCTCGGGGCCCCTCCAAGCCGTTCCCCTCTCCCCTACCCCTTACCCCTTCAGCCCGGCTTCGAGCTTGGCCGGGCTTCCCCCTGGTTCCGCTGTCTGGGGTCCCCGTAATGGGGCTTCATTCCGGGGATACCCTGCAGCTCCCATACGGGCTTCCCCTCCGCTTCCTGGGACCAGCCCAGCCCGCCGCCTGTCCTCAGCCTCATCTCCCAAGCCCTCGCCTTGCCCCATCCTCGGGAGCCTCAGGCTAGGGTCCTGGCCCTAATCTTGGCCTGGAAGGGTGGGAAAAGCAGCCGGCCTTTCATATCCTGGCGGCACCGTCTTGTATCTTGTGAAGTAGAGGCAGAGGAGGGTGAGCTGGGGGTGGGGGCGCAGGGAAAGGGGAAAGGTAAGGGGATATGTCTGGGGCGGGAATGCTCTCTGGTTAGGGAGGATTGCTGAACTCAGCCTTCGCGACGTTCTTAGTGAACTGTCAATAACTGGTTTGCTCCCTCTGAGCCCTTTCAGAATAGAGGGACAGTACAGCAAGCTGAAAAATAGTAAAATAACTTTCTCAGGGCCCTCGTTTTAACTCCCCTGTAAACTGGGCATGAAACTACCTGCCTTGCAGATGGGCCCTTATCTGTGACGGGGGACAAATTTACTTAACTTTTGTGATTTTTAGTTTCCTTCTTATTTTTAAAATTTAAGGGCCGGGCGCGGTGGCTCAAGCCTGTAATCCCAGCGCTTTGGGAGGCCGAGGCGGGTGGATCACGAGGTCAAGAGATCGAGACCATCCTGGTCAACATGGTGAAACCCCGTCGCTACCAAAAATACGAAAAATTAGCCGGGCATGGTGGCGCGTGCCTGTAATCCCAGCTACTCAGGAGGCTGAAGCAGGAGAATTGCCTGAACCCAGGAGGCGGAGGTTGCGGTGAGCCGAGATCACACCATTGCACTCCAGCCTGGGTGACAAGAGCGAAACTCCGTCTCAAAAAAAAAAAAAAAAAAAAAAAAAAAATTAAAATTTTTTATTTTTGGGACTGAGTCTCACTCTGTCGCCCAGGCTGGAGTGCAGTGGCGTAATCTTTTTTTTTTTTTTTTTTTTTTCTTTTTTTGAGACGGAGTTTCGCTCTTGTTACCCAGGCTGGAGTGCAATGGTGTGATCTCGGGCTCACCGCAACCTCCGCCTCCCGGGTGCAAGCGATTCTCCTGCCCCAGCCTTTCCAGTAACTGGGATTACAGGCGCCCGCCACCACACCCAGCTAATTTTTGTATTTTTAGTAGAGACGGGGTTTCACCGTGTTGGCCAGGCTAGTCTTGAACTCCTGACCTCAAGTGATCTGCCCTCCTGGGTCCAGTTTCCTTCTCTTTAAATTTCGGCTATCCTTCAAGTAAGAGATAGCTTTAAAAAAAAAAAAAAAAATTAGGATTGGGATAAATAATGTCTGCAAGGAATGAAAGACAAGATAAACGCTATAAATAGTTTATAGTGTTAGCAATAAAGAGTGAATTTTCCTATTGTGGTATCTGGCCGCTTGCTGTGAGTTAAGAAAATGAAATGAGCGTAATAGCCCTTGGAAAGTTGTTGTGGAGAATAAACAAGTGTCAGACTCTGATGGGCTGTTCCAATGCTGGCTGTTTGTTGTTATTAGAACCTCTGGATGGACTCTTCCTGGGAAGCTTTGCTAATTTGCAGCAGCTCGACCATGTTCCTCATTAACATCTGTCTGTCAGCTTAGTCGTCACATCATTTCACCGTGGTAAGGTGACTTTTTCACCATGTATGGTGTCTTAGCTCTGTCATCTCACAGGTGTTCAGATCAGCCACGGCAGTGGTGAGACCTTTGAATTTTTCCTTTTTTTCATTGGCATATTTGTCACCCATTGGCTCTTGTATGTGTGTTTCAACCTTGTAAACAATCCATAAAATTCTTTGTGCCTGTCGGAAGAACAGCATTTGCGCTATTCTTTGGTGTTCACCATAAGAAAATGCCCTTTGTTATTTTATTAGGTGGCAGGGGCTCAGCTCGGAATTCTATATAGAAAAAGCAACTGGATCCCAGTCTTTCAATGGCTTCAAGACAACCAGAAGTGCCTGGTAAACCTAATTCTTTTTGGTAAAATCGTGTTTTGCCCTTATTAATGTTTTAAGCTAGACAGAAACCATTTTATCTGAATTACATATTTATTTAATGGTTAATCTCTGCCACTAGGTGAGTATTGAGACTTAATAGATTGGCTTATTTTATTATTTTATTTTTTTTTGAGATGGAGTCTTGCTCTGTCGCCCAGGCTGGAGTGCAGTGGCATGATCCAGCTCTAATTTTGTATTTTTAGTAGAGGTGGGATTTCACCATATTGGCCAGGCTGGTCTCGAATGCCTGACCTTGTAATCTGCCTGCCTCAGCCTCCCAAAGTGCTGGGATTACAGGTGTGAGACACTGAGTCTGGCCAGTTTTATTTTATTTTTGAGACGGAGTCTCACTTTGTTGCCCAGGCTGGAATCCAGCGGTGCGATCTCAGCTCACTGCAACTTCTGCCTCTCGAGCTCAAGTGATTCTCCTGCCTCAGCCTCCTGAGTAGCTGGGGTTGCAGGTATCTGCCACCACACCAGCTAATTTTTATATTTTTAATATAGATGGGGGTTTCTCCGTGTTGGTCAGGCTGGTCACGAACTGCTGACCTCAGGTGATCCACTCTCCTCAGCCTCCCAAAGTACTGGGATTATAGGCATGAGCCACAGTGCCCAGCCTTAGATTGGCATCATTTAAATATTTTATTAGCAACTCAGCCGTAGTATGAAACTTTAACCTAACTTAAAGAGAACAGCCACTTCATTTAAGGGTATTATGGTAAATTTATTACTTTACTACAGTTATCAAATAAGGATTCAGAATAAGTTGTGCAGTTCTTGTAGTATGTACCAAAGTGATTAAACTCACCTTTTTGGTGGTGGTGGGGAGGTGAGATGGAAGTCTTGGTAAAAAGGCATCAGCCTGTTTAAATGGCAGATTGAACTTAATCATGAAAATGCTCACAGCCACACTTAATGAGTCAATTTCTGGGTTACTGACACCATCAATCACTCCTTGAATTGTTTCATGAGTAGGGAAAGTGAGTTTTAATTAAATTTGAATCACTCGATTTCTGATTCTTAGTAAAGTATTATGATAAAGAAAGATGATGGTTCCTATCTCTTAGGGTTGTGAAAGATTAAATAAAATATGTAAAAATGGGAGTTAAAAATTAATGATAAATATGCGTTTACTACCCAGAATGCATTTGGTCTCTTTTTATAGGAACATATTTTCTATTAAGTATTAGCCAACTTTATTACTTTTAGGATGGCAGTTCAGTGGGAGTCTAAGATGTTTTTGAAATTGCTTCCCAAATAGGTGGATTAATAGAAGTCTCCTGTATTCCCTAATGTAGATCTATCGCCAGTCTTAACATCATCAGCTCTGTTTTAGTTTGTCTTTCATTGTTGCTGTGATTACCATAAACTCTATGTAGCCATCATTAGCCATAGGGTTGTGCCTATTTGGCGAATGCTTTGTAGTGTGTTGCATGCAGTGTGCGCGCACTGGCTTGGGTCTGTGTTCCAGTTCCCAGCGCACTCTTTCCAGCTGGGTGATATTGGGCAAGTTGATCACAACAATGGGAAATTGGAAAATGGGAAGAACATCTGCTTAATGAGGATTAGATAAGATGAGGGATATAATTGTCTAGCCAGGAGGAAGACTTAATAATTTTTTTTTTTTTTTGAGATGGAGTTTCACTCTTGTTACCCAGGCTGGAGTGCAATGGCGCGATCTCGGCTCACCGCAACCTCCACCTCCTGGGTTCAGGCAATTCTCCTGCCTCAGCCTCCTGAGTAGCTGGGATTACAGGCACACGCCACCATGCCCAGCTAATGTTTTGTATTTTTAGTAGAGACGGGGTTTCACCATGTTGACCAGGATGGTCTCGATCTCTTGACCTCGTGATCCACCCGCCTCAGCCTCCCAAAGTGCTGGGATTACAGGCGTGAGCCACCGCGCCCGGCCGACTGACTTAATAATTATTATTTGCTTGTGTGTTTGAGATGTTATGCACATACCATAAAATTCACCCACTGAAAGTGAACGATATTGTGATTTTTAGTATATTCACAGGGTTGCGCAAACAACACTACAACCTAATTACAGCATATTTTCTTTGCTTTTCTTTTTTGAGATGGAGTTTCACTCTGTTGCCCAGGTTGGAATGCAGTGGCATGGTCTCAGCTCACTGCAACTTCTGCCTCCCAGGTTTAAGCAATTCTCCTGCCTCAGCCTCTCAAGTAGCTGGTACTATAGGCACATGCCACCACGCTTGGCTAATTTTCTGTATTTTGAGTAGAGATGGGATTTGGAACTTCTGACCTCAGGGGATCTGCCCACTCAGCCTCCCAAAGTGCTGGGATTATAGGCGTGAGCCACCACACCTGGCCAAATTACAGTATGTCCTCCAAAGGAAAACCTCACACTATTAGCAGTCATATCCTCATTCCTCGCCCCGAGCAACCACTAATCCTCTTTTTATTTCTATGCTTTTGTTAATTATTATTGGTAGCAATAGTAATAATAATGGTAGCTGCTTGGTCCCCTTGCCATTTATATGAAATCTGTTGTGGTTTTGGACTTATTGTCAGGCAGGTTGATGTCTTAGTATGGTTATGTGATTTTAGCAACAGGAAAATTTCACCTTTAGGCTCTGGATATTAGTTCTGATATGGAAGGATTAGCAAACCAAACACAATGAACTTGGCTCCCTGGCCTGGCACAGCTGAGAGTGCCCTTGAATGGGGTGGCTGCATCACAACCGGACATGCTGGGGATCAGTCCCAATAGACAGGAATGGCAGGATCAGCTGGTGGTGGTTTTCGAGACTGGTTGTCAATAATTTCTATGATGGAAAGTGACTCTGTTGTTTAAATAAGTCATACAGAATATTTGAAACTACAGATGATGCCAGACATCATTTTTTATAGTTCCTTTGTTTTCTTTGGTGAGGAAAGGAAGGTAGAGGAGTCACAGACTTTGGCTGAGCCTCAGGTGGCCGTTTTTGAATGAACTTGGGCTGCTCACTTTACTCCTAGGCCCTAGTTTCCTCATCTATGAAATGGGAATGAGAACTCTTTATCCTCTGTCATTTCATGTCCTCAGTCTTACATGAATTGAGAGCCTTGGTATTACAGTAGAGGGTGGCTTCTGTGGCATAAAGGACACAGCTTTGAAATCAGATAGTTTTTGGGGTTTGATTCCAAATTGTACTTTGAAGTTGTGGCCAAGTACATTTAAATGGAACTTCAGGTTTCCTAATCCATGAAAATTAGCAGGACGTGGTGGCACATGCCTATAAGAATCCCAGCTACTCACTAGACTGAGGCACTTGAGCCCAGGAGGTTGAGCCTGCAGTGAGCCGTGATCGTGCTGCCGCACTCCAGCCTGGGCAACATAGGCTGTTTCTCTAAACAAATAAAAAAAAGGATGAGGATGCCCGAGTGGGTAAGTGGACCGTCCAAAGTGTCAGGCATAGAGGAAGGAATCGGCCTTTCCTGGCTGGGATTAGCTGCTCCAGAACAAACTATTTTTGCTCTATCTGAGAACAAGAGTATTTCAGAACTTTACTTCCTGCAGATTAATTTAAAGCTACTAGTATGTCCAGTTGCTGAACCTGTCTTGACAGGTGTCTCTGTTCTTAGCTCTTGAGGCTAGTGGGCCTCTAGGCAAGATGTCCCTGCCCATCGGGATATACCGCCGGGCACTCAGCTATGATGATACCCTCGAGGACCCTGCGCCCATGACTCCTCCTCCATCGGACATGGGCAGTGTCCCCTGGAAGCCAGTGATTCCAGAGCGCAAGTATCAGCACCTCGCCAAGGTATCTGACCCTGCTGGCCACTTCCGGCAAATGCAACCCCTTTGTCCTTCCTCTGCTCCAGAAGCCTTCAGCGGCTCTCTGTGCCCATCGAATCGGGCGGCAACTACCCTCTGTATATGTTTTCTGTGCCTCAGTTATAGTTGATGTCTTTTTTGCTTTTTAAAAAATTTCATTTATTTCATTAAAAAAAATTCAGTAGCTTTAGGGTTACCCGTGGTTTTGTTCACATGGATGAATTGTATAGTGGTGAAGTCTGGGCTTTTAGTACACCTGTCACGTGAATAGTGTACACTGTACCCAGTAGATGGTTTTTAAAATTAATTCCCCTTCCTTCTCTTTCTTTCTTTTTTTTTTTTGAGATGGAGTCTTGCTCTGTCGCCAGGCTGGAGTGCAATGGCACAATCTCGGCTCACTGCAACCTCTGCCTCCCAGGTTCAAGTGATTCTCCTGCCTCAGCCTCTCGAGTAGCTGGGACTATAGGCGCCTGCCACCATGCCTGGCTAATTTTTTGTATTTCAGTAGAGATGGGGTTTCACCATGTTGGCCAGGATGGTCTTGATTTCCTGACCTCGTGATCCGCCTGCCTTGGCCTCCCAAAGTGCTGGGATGACAGGCATGAGCCACCACGCCTGGCCAGGTTTTTTTTCTTTTTAATTCAAAACTAGAATGGCCTTGTCTGCCCCGACCCGTCCAGATTCCCCTTCCCGTTCCCTGCAGGGCTAAATCCAGGTTCAGCCACGTTCCATGTGATCTAAGTCCTGCCTGCCTCTCCCCAGCTCTCCTACCCAGTGCTTGAACCTACAGTTCTTGCACTTCGCAGCATGTTTTCTGCCTTTCAGTTTTTGGCTCACACTGCCCTGATGGTTTAGGATATTTACCATCCGCATCCTGTTCTCTCACCCCTTCTCCCACTGCATTTGCCTGAAAAATGGTCTCCTTAAAGTCTAAACTCAAGAGACTCTTCTGTGACAGTTTTTCGGACATCTCCATCCTCCTGATAAGGCCGTCACCTCTCCCTTTGAGCTCTCCACGGTATCATGGTCCCTGTCACCATCCCTGCATTGCTTTCTCACCCTCCATTCGCTTCCTGAGGACAGGGGCCGTGACTAGGTTTGTATATCTGCAGGATCCAGCAGAGGGCCTGGCAGAGATTCCCCAGAGATGTTCATTTTGTGATTGGGGAGAAATTGGCCCTTTCTTGAACACGTGCTGCGTCTCTCCTCATGCTGTTTCTCCAGCCACAGCTTCATTTTCCCATGGCCGTCCTCTGTAACTGTCTCCTTCCCAAGGCCCTTCCTAATACACCTCACAGTCCTCTGTGCAGTCTAGTTTTGTAGGTTTACGTTTTTAGAGCCTGTGCTTCCTGACCTCAGGGACATTTCTCACCTCTGACTCTCCAGCCACCAATAATACAAAAAATGTTACACTGTTGCCTGGATAAAGTGCGCCTGCCAAGTTCACACAGGGTGTTTACCCTGTATCTCCAGTTTCTCTGAACTTTGAGCCATATGATAGCTCAGGGCCTGACAGGCAGTACACACAGGAAGGGTCCACTGAAACAGACCTTGGTGTGAATCCCAAGTGGTCTGTCCTGGCAACGCCTTGGGCGCACAACTTTACCCGGAGCCCCAGTGTCTCCCTTTAAGAGTTGGGAATACCTTATGTTGTAGAGGTGTTTTGGGGATTAAATAAAGGGGATGCAAAGGCTTGTCACTTTCTCTTTGTAGAGCCATATTTGATTCTTTCTAATGAGTGGCTTTTTTCCCCACCCTCCAATATACTGTCAAGGCAGAGAGCTCCTTTCTAGGAAAGTGCCCCCTACAGCTCTGGGGGATATTCCCTGTATCAATTATCTACTGAAATCCGACCAGTCACTTATTTAGAGAGAGTATTCCATGTAACGAGTAGCAAAAGTACAAGGAGCAAAGGCCTGATGCAGCTTGCCTGCAGCGTCAGAGCAGTGGGCGTTAGGTCCAGAGCAGGAGGTGAGAGGGCTTCTGGCGGCGCTTCCCAGGCCACATACCCTGCTGATGGCTCCACAGGGCAAGGGATAAGCAGGCTTCCAGGTTTCTGTGGGGCCTCAGCCGGAACAGCTGACAACTTGGAACAGCTGCTCTAAAGGAGGCCTCTGCTTGACTCAATGCATGCAGTCTTTCATTCGCCCTAACTCTTCCCATGTTAGGAATCAACCATCTTCCCAGTAAGGAAACATAGGCTCCAGTTTTACTCAAGGTCACAGCTTAAAGGTATAAATGCTGTTTTGTAGTAAGCATACAACATTTTCAGTACTTTTTATCTGTCCCCGCTTTTCAACCATCTTATCAGTTCTTCCAGATAAGCACAGAATAAAGAGTAAGCCTTATTCTCTCCTCCCTACTAGGCTTGAGCAAGGTATCAGGTGTTTCAATTGCAGAAGGTGGCGGCTCCCAGCTCTTGCATGTTAACAATTAGGAGCTAAGTAGATTTTTAAATTTGTTTCAAAAGACCATTACTTGAAACTTGGGAGCAGTGGTCCTCAAGTTGTGGTCTTGGGTTCTGCAGCATCAGCATCACCTGGGAATTCATTAGAAACAAATTCTTGAACTCCACCCCAGAATAACCGGGACCTACTGAATCAAACTCTGAGGTGGAGCCCGGCAGCCTGTTTAACAACCCTCCAGGTGATTCTGATGTTTGGCACAGGGTGAGAAACACTTAGCCAGTGCTCTCGTTAATTACGACCTAGCACAGTGCCCGCTGTGTGGTCACTGCTTCGTAATAGGCTTTTCTTCTGCATTGGCATAGTACTATAGTGTATTGGAAGGTCGTAGTCTGGGGTGGTAGTGGACCTCAGAGCTTCAGATTCTGGCTTTCCCACTTTTATCAATGTGAACTATTCGCATGATGTCTTTGTTGTCACTATGGATAATACCTGTTTAGCTGGATGGAGATGACCAAATCCTCCCTTCAACTATTTCCTCACTTAACCAGATTCATGTGATTTCAGTAACATCCTCCCCAGAGGAGTGAGTTTAGGTGTGTGACTCCTCTGCCCTGCTTAAGTGCTCTGTGCTGTACCTCTCTTGAACAGGTGGAGGAAGGAGAGGCCAGTCTACCCTCCCCTGCCGTGACGCTGTCATCAGCCACTGACAGTGTGGACAAGGTCCCAGTGGTGAAGGCTAAGGCTACCCATGTCATCATGAATTCTCTGATCACAAGTAAGCACTCTTCACCCTCTGCGTAGAGTGCCACTGGGGCGGGGGAGAGTTGAGGCTCCCTACAAGCCGACTAGAAGATTCTCCAACGTACCCACCTTGCCTTGTCCCAACAAATGTCAGTTCGGCGGCTGAGTCCTGTCAGTATTGAGGCTCCATTTATTAGGTGGAGGATTTGCCAGATGTTAAGCGTCTCATCTGATTTACGTGCATTCCTGCTGCTTTGTTGATTCAATCTCATTTTGTCCTAGATCTGTCACTGTGGACTTGGGCAAGTTACTTAACTATGGAGACTGTTTGCCCCGCTCTAAAATCGGGAATTTAACTGGCAGGTTGAGGTTGAGGTGAGGATTGGACGGCCCAGTGCTCGGTGGCTGGCAGCTGCTGTTGTTACTGTTTCAAGCTCTGCTGGAGAAGGCAAAACATTGAGGCATTTTCATGCCCCAGATTTTTGTTTTTTAATTAAACAGCTCAAAGTTGGTCTACCAGGAAGAGGACCAGCTCCACTTAGTGCCTTTCGTCTTAAGAATGTATGATTGGTCGTCCCAATGAACGCTGATAGGAGCGCTTGCATTTTTTTTTAACCTTATAACACGTTAGCTAAACTTCTTCATTCTGGAGGGTTTCTCAGGTTGCTGTGGGAAGTTAACAATGAGATGCATGGCTCTGCTTGTCAGCAGCAGTGCCTCTGCCGGGGCAAGGTACATAGAGGTTCTCCTTGGGTGACTCATTTTTGAAGTCAGAAGCCCTTGTTTATCTTCTCCAGGAGGGCATCAGTTTGTCTTGCACAATTCCTAGTGAATTCACCAAGAACCAAAAGTCCAAACTCTTACTTTGGTTTTTTCTCTCTCTCTTTTTTTTCTTTTTTTTGAGATAGAGTCTCACTTTGTCCCCCAGGCTGGAGTGCATTGGCCTGGTGTCTGCACTTTGCAACCTCTGCCTCGGGGTTCAAGCGATTCTCCTGCCTTAGCCTCCCAAGTAGCTGGGACTACAGGTGTGTGCCATCACCCCTGACTAATTTTTGTATTAGGAGAGATGGGGTTTCACTATGTTGGCCAGGCTGATCTCGAACTCCTGACCTTGTGATCTGGCCACCTTGGCCTCCCAGAGTGCTGGGATCATAGGTGTGAGCCACCGCACCTGGCCTATACTTTGGTTTTCTCTTATTCACACCTGTTGAATCAGCAACACTACTTTTATTTTATAAGCTTGAGAATGTGTTCTAGCCATGTTACAAAACGTAGTCATTGTTCTAAGAAACAAATTTAATTTTAATGAAACTAGTTTACCAACTGGGCATGGTGGCACAGGCCTGTAATCATAGCACTTGAGGAGGCCGAAGCAGGAGAAATGCTTGAGCCCAGGAGTTTGAGAACCAACCTGAGCAACACAGTGAGACCCTGGTGGCGCACACCTGTAGTCCTATCTACACAGGAAGCTGAGGCAGGAGAATCGCTTGAACTGGGGAGGTAGAGGTTGCAGTGAGCTGAGATCATGCCACTGCACTCCAGTTGAGGTGACAGAGTGAGACTCCATCTCAAAAAAAAAAAAAAAAAAAAAATTTGTGGTATTGGTATACTGTAATTCATGAAATCCCTTCTTTTTAGATTTTCAAGTGACTACCTGGTAAGTCTGGAGAATATCCTTATGCATTTAGTTTTTCTTTGCTTCTATTTCTGATGGAAATAGCTCCTTAGAAGAGGAATGACTAAGTTATAAAAGGTGTCTGATATCTGGACTTGTTGTCCACAGCTGCCACAAGCTGTATATGAGTGTATTCTGTAGTTTGTGTACAGATGAAGCAGAAAGTCAGCCGTTACTCATTCCACAGCAGAACTAACTTATTTATTCTGAGATAATCAAGTCAGACTGAAGGAATGTTGAGTATGTCAGCTATGCCAGGCACCAGGATGGGCCATTTCACACAGGAGAAACGTGGAGTCAGTAGACTCTGGCTAATTCAAGGCAGGCTGTTTGAATCTGAATGGTACCCTGGTGCCATCTAGCCTGAATGTGGTCAGTTGTGTGTGGGTGATGAGGGTGGTGCATCTCTCTTCGGAAGTTTTGTATTTGGAGAATTTGTACTGTGTCGGGATATCAGCTGCCTTGTCCATGCTGCATTTCTTTTTTGTGGTTGAGACAGAGTCTGTCGCCCAGGCTGGAGTGCAATGGCACGATCTTGGCTCACTGCAACCTCAGCCTCTCCCAGGTTAAAGTGATTCTTTTGCCTCAGCCTCCCAAATAACTGGGATTACAGGCACACACTGCCACGCTCAGCTAATTTATATATTTTTGGTAGAGATGTGTTTTGCCATCTTGACCAGGCTGGTCTTGAACTCCTGGTCTCAAGTGATTCCATGTTGTATTTCTTTTCTTTTTCTTTTTTTTTGAGATGGAATTTTAGTCTTGGCACTCAGGCTGAAGAACAGTGGTGCAGTCTTGGCTCGCTGTAACCTCTGCCTCCCAGGTTCAAGCGATTCTCATGTCTCAGCCCCCCAAAAGTTGCTAGATTATAGGTGCCTGCTACCATGCATGGCTAATTTTTGTGTATTTGTGTTTTTTTTTTTTTTTTTTTGAGACAGAGTTTCGCTCTTGTTGCCCAGGCTGGAGTGCAATGGCATGATCTCGGCTCATCACAACCTCCAATTCCTGGGTTCAAGCAATTCTCCTGCCCTAGCCACCCAAGTAGCTGGGATTACAGGCATGTGCCATCATGCCCAGCTGATTTTGTATTTTTCATAGAGATGAGATTTCTCCATGTTGGTCAAGCTGGTCTCAAACTCCTGACCTCAGGTGATCCGCCCACCTCGGCCTCCCAAAAGTGCTGGGATTACAGGCATGAGCCACTGCCCCCGGCCCCATGTTGCATTTCTCGATACAAAGAAAGTGTCACCATGTATAATTAAGAGGAGTGTGCGAGTATTGACCTCAGGGTTCTTCAGCTATCCCTTTAGGAGTAACCTCTTCAGCTTGGTGTAAGGGAAGGCTTCCTTCTGGCTAGAGAACCTTTGTGTGAGGTTCCGAATTACTGCCCCGGTGCCTCTCTGGGGGAACTCTCCTCTCCTTTGGATTGTCATTGTGGTCTTTTGCTTCTGGGGAGAACAGCAGATATCCATGTTGTCTTCCCTGTTTTGTGATGGGAGAGGGGAATGGGCATGACTGTCATCTCCTCTGTTCCCAGAACAGACCCAGGAAAGCATTCAGCATTTTGGGCGACAGGCAGGGCTGAGAGATGCTGGCTACACACCCCACAAGGGCCTCACCACCGAGGAGACCAAGTACCTTCGAGTGGCAGAAGCACTCCACGTAAGCTCTTAGGAACTTTCGAAAAACAAAACCTTCAGTGTTCATGGCTTGAAATGTGGCTGTGGTTTCGAAGTTACCAGCTCAGTTAGTTGGGGGCATGGAGTTAGTCTCGCTCCAGAGCTCTTAGCCTTGAGGTTTTTGCTTATCCACCTATACAGTGGGGGTGTCAGTTTTGCTGCTTCCGGTTAGCAGGATCAAGTGAGAGTCTCAGCTTACATACACGTGTGAGCACTTTATGAACCATAAAGCAAATGTGGCGTATCTTGGGGAGAACTGGGCGGCCTCAACAGAGGTAACAGTTTAACTGGAAAGGAACATCCTGCTCTGCATTTAATTCTTAAGAAGTTAAAATCAAATATGGAGCTGGAATGTTTTTGCTATTTTCATTTCTATAAATGAAGAATTTTGGTAAGGGTTAATTTAGTGATAGCCAGATATTTGAATAAGTAGTTTCAAATGACCTTCTGTCAGAGAAGGCCGCTCATACCGGACGGTGCTGTGTGATGCGGGAAGCACTGGCATTCATTTCATCCTCACGGTCACCTTTTGGGGCCGATGCTCTTCTCCATATTTTGTAAATGAGGAGATTGGGATTCAAGGTCATCTGTTCAGCCACTCATAGAACCCGAACCCAAGTCTCCTGATTTCTTACTTCCTGTGGGCTTTTTCCTCCTTATTCCAAAGCAGCTTGGAAATCTGGCTTCTGAAGGGGCTCATAAGGGAGTCGGGGGCAGATTGTGAAGGGACACAATTACAGTTAAGAAACTTGGGCTGGCTTATGTAGGCAAGGGTGAGTCAGAATCCAGGCTTGACCCAAGCTTTAAGAGTTCTGGGCCGGGCGCGGTGGCTCAAGCCTGTAATCCCAGCACTTCGGGAGGCCGAGGCGGGTGGATCACAAGGTCGAGAGATCGAGACCATCCTGGTCAACATGGTGAAACCCCGTCTCTACTAAAAATACAAAAAATTAGCTGGGTATGGTGGCGCGTGCCTGTAATCCCAGCTACTCAGGAGGCTGAGGCAGGAGAATTGCCTGAACCCAGGAGGCGGAGGTTGCGGTGAGCCGAGATCGCGCCATTGCACTCTAGCCTGGGTAACGAGCGAAACTCGGTCTCAAAAAAAAAAAAAAAAAAGAGTTCTGAACAGGGTATTTATGATGAGGGCATGTGAGGAAAGCACAAGAGGCAGGAAAGGATCATGGTGTACAGTATATGGAAGGAGGAATAACACGGATCTGGTGGTCTGTGGGTGGGGATGTAAAACATTGTGGCCTGTTTGCAGTCACCTGGGCTGGAGTGCTGCGTTGAGATCTTGGCTAACTGCAACCTCTGTCTCCTGGGTTCAAGCGATCCTCCCACCTCAGCCTTCCAAGTAGTTAGGATTACAGGCATGTGCTACCATGCCTGGCTAATTTTTAGTAGAGATGGGGTTTCACCATGTCGGCCAGCCTGGTCTAGAACTCCTGACCTCATGTGACCTACCCGCCTCAGCCTCCCAAGTGCTGGGATTACATGTGTGAGCCACCACGTCTGGCCCTGTTTGCATTTCGTAATGAGCATTCCAGATGATTCTTCTGCAGGCTAGGTTTCAAACTACTGCTATAGGAAATCAGGGTTGGGCTGGTGGCCAGTTTAAGCTTTCTAACAAGACAGATGCTTCCAGAGGGGCACCATTAGCCTTTGACACTTAACTAAACTTTCCAGGATAGGTCAGTGAGAATTCTATTTGAGCAATTCACCTTATATAATGGTAGGATTGACTTTGGTTGACCCGTTTTCTGTGTCTTGCCCGTAAATGCTAGCTGGAACTTACATCTTGTAACAGATTGTCAACTTACATGAATGGATCTGTTGAGTGTTTGAGAAAATTCAAACGTGATCATTGTTTGGAATGCAGCTTGGGCTAAGCAGTGGCAGGCAGGCCTGGAGGGAGGAGACAACATGGGAGCCTTGCTCTAGAAGAGCTGAGATGACCTGTCTCTCCCTGCTAGACTGCGAGTCAGTTGGAGGGATACTCACGGTGCTGAGGGAACCCAGGGTGGCTGACTGTGGGAGGTAAGGAGAGAACGAAGCTTCTTCAGAGGAAGCATTTACCGAAGAGAAGCAGCATGCCTGAGTCTTGGCTTGGAGAGACTGGGAATAGCAGGGCATGTACATGTTAAGAGCAGCAGCGAGACAAGAGCCTAAGCCCGGCTTAAGAGGCTGAGAAGGCTGGCAGCTTGAGTTCTGGCTGTTGCATTTTACTGGCTGGGTGAATGTGGAGAAATTGCTTCACTTTTCTGAAAGTAAAAGTTGTAGTGTAAAGCTTTAAGTACAGGGATATTTGCGATATAGTGCAGAATGAACACATTTTTTAGGGAGATGGAGTTCCATCTAGTATGGCAACAACAAAGGACTGTGTCAGATAATCCAAAATCATTCCGCCTGTAGATGTCTTGTGCCTAAAGCTGGAATGCAAACCAAATTGTTTATACCCAGACGTAGCTGTTTTGAATTTGCTTTCATTTTTAAAGTCTCTCTTCTTACCCATCGGAGCAGAAACTAAAGCTACAGAGTGGAGAGCTAACAAAAGAAGAGAGGCAGCCTGCGTCAGCCCAGTCCACCCCCAGCACCAGTCCTCACTCTTCACCTAAGCAGAGGCCAAGGTGAGCCCTTGCTGTGACCCATCCGAGGACCTCTGTGCTTTAGGAAGGCTAGGGTGGCAGACGAGCTTGTATTTAAGCCTGTGGTTTCTGAGGGAGAAGGGATAGTTCAAATTCTGTTCTTTTGATGTGAGACATTTCTAGGGGTGAAGGAAGAGGTATTTTACTTAGGATATGTTTTATTCTTTCTCTTCCAGGGGCTGGTTCACTTCTGGTTCTTCCACAGCCTTACCTGCCCCAAATCCTAGCACCATGGACTCTGGAAGTGGGGATAAGGACAGAAACTTGTCAGATAAGTGGAGCCTCTTTGGACCGAGATCCCTTCAGAAGTATGATTCTGGTAAGGCAGCGCTTTCAGAACAGAAAGCCGCATGGCAGGCATCTCACCATGTTGTAATTCAGGAGCTGCCTACTGATTTTGAAATCATTTGCACTCTGGTTCACTTCGTAGGAAGTTTTGCCACCCAGGCCTACCGAGGAGCCCAGAAGCCCTCTCCAATGGAACTGATCCGTGCCCAGAGTAACCGAATGGCTGAAGATCCAGCAGCCTTGAAGCCGCCCAAGATGGACATCCCAGTGATGGAAGGAAAGAAACAGCCACCACGGGCCCATAATCTCAAACCCCGTGACTTGAATGTGCTCACACCCACTGGCTTCTAGAGATCTTTCTCTCCAGGGATTCTGGTGAAGAGGGTTTCTTGCACCCCACTCCCCTTTTACCTTGATTCTGACATAGGAAAGATATATTCCGTTCTCTACTAAAAAACTAGCTGGGCGTGATGGTGTGCGCCTTTAGTCCCAGCTACGCGGGAGGCTGAGACACAAGAATTGCTTGAACCCTAGGAGGTGGAGGTTGCAGTGAGCCAAGATCATGCCATTGCACTCCAGCCTGGGCCATAGAGTGAGACTCCATCTCAAAAAAATAAAAATAAAAAATAATGTAAAAAACCTGTTAAACTGAGGCTAGAGCTGGAGACATAATTGGTTTTTGAGAAACATTAGTACAAAGCTTGCCCTTGTATGGAAGAAGCCATTTTGTATTGCTTTAAAGTTAGACTAAATATTCTCAGCAGTGGTCAGTGGGGACCTCATTACCTGTTTTTTCATCCTTTACCCTAGGTAAGAACTTTGATCACTGCTTATTAGGTAAAGAATCAAAGCCCAGGCTTCTTGATTCCTTTATCACTATCCACGTGAGCATTGACAAGTCATAGCGTAGAGTTGCTCACTGCTTTGCTGAGATGACTCTGGCCCTGTTGATGGCTGGTGCTGTGCTCCAGTCTTACCAGTTAGGGGACCCAAGATTTGTTTGGGACCTGGGTACAGGTAAAAGCCAGACTTGCCAGGGATCCTTCTTTCTAGGCTGAACCTTGAGTCCCCCTGCTTTTTGGTGGACGTAATGGATCACTATCCTGCAGCCAGTTCTTCATGTGGGGCCTCTCAAGCCAGTGCTGCGGGAGGCGTGCTCCTCTTCCGATGCCATAGGACAAACACTAGTCTACCAGAGCCTTTCTTGCACTTTAAAGTGAGATTAATTTAACTCCAATTAGGTTAAAAACTTGCTAAGAGAGAAAGTTCAGTCTCCTGATTTGGTATAGGTAAACGGACATTAAACTTTTTTTAAAGTAAAGGATATGGTAGGTACAGTTAGATTATATTCTTGAGGTTCATGTGAAGCCAGTGGTGTTACCTTACTTTGATTTCCTTGTTCAGGTCAGGGACTGGAACGTCTGCCGGGTAGGTGAATAAATTCAAAATTTTCTGTGTGGAAGCATTTTTCACCAAAATGAGCCTCATCCCTTTATGCAACACATAACCTTACTGAGGGAGGGAAACAGTGAAACCACCTTTTAATTTCTCCTCACCGTGTACAGGTTCAGTCATTGTCTTGAACACTGTCTCAAATACCTGTTTTTTGTTTTGGATAGTACCTTGTCTGTATAAGAAGCTGACCTTTCCATAGAGAGGCCCTAGAGTCTAATTTATTTGTGTCTTCTAGTATGATCTCTTGTTTTGACAATAAAAATCCTTACTACTTTCTCAAATGTGGCTATTTTTTTTTGTCCTATTAACAATAGTTCTTCCACTCTGCCTACCCAGAGTCACAGTGAACTTGGTATTTTGAAAAACCATTGCCTTTTTATTGTTTCCTTTTAACATCAAATGTTTTGTAACACACTTGATCCTTTTGTTTCTTACCCCACCCCATTACAAAGTCAAATTAATAGGCAATATAACAGGTCTAACACAGAATGCTTATATTTCATTGGGGAAAAATGAGCGTCTCTCTCCAGAAACAGGTCGCTGGTACCTTGAAAGACATAAAATATTGGTGTATAAAGTGGGTTCAGCAGAGGGATTTTTTTCACATCTTGAATGAAAATGTTAAACATGTAGTACACATAGTAACCTGTTTCAAAAAAGTATAGATAAATAATTTACTTAAAAATATATATACCTTGTATATTTAAGCCATATTTGAGAACAGGCTAGGATAGGATTATTTAAAAAAAGATATTTACTAGAGTTAGAAATTATAACCTACTGATTAAATAATATAGGTTTGGTCCTGTAGGATTTTTAGCCACTTTTCATGCTTTTAGAGCTTCTAAGTAGTTGGAGATAGAGTTCAGGAGGTATTCTTGGCATTCAGTGCTTGGAAGGTCTTCAGGAGCTGCTCCAGCCCTTTTGAGAGGGCTCCGCGTCAGGGTTCAAGTCTGCAGCATAGAAGAGCAGGAGCTTCAGCAAGTGCACTTTGTCTTGGAGTTGGGGCACAAGAGGCTCCCCCAGCATGTGGATCAGGCGGCTGCGGAAGGCCTCGATCTGCCTCTCCACGTCCACCGCCGTGATGTCATCCCCTTGCTGGGGTTTGGGTTTAATCCTTTTGATTATTAAGTCCTTTCGGTCGATCACGGAACTCCTTAAGTGTTCTGTAAGAGGGAAACAGTCAGTTGGGTGCTCTGAACTGCTTTTTATTCTTTTTTAAAGACGTCTAATTTTGGTAGGTGGGGTGTTGGCAAAGAATTGTTGACTAGCCACAGGGATACAAGTCAAAGGCTGTGTGAGTGCCTGCAGTAACTCTACTTCCAAAAGGCCCTTTGTTCTTGGCTCTCTAGGGTCCATAAGAAGTTTTACATTAAAAAAAAGTGGTATGGTTTGGATCTGTGTCATTTTTTACGATCACATAAAAATGGTCTAAAAATGAAAATACTGAGGAAACACATCTTCATCTAATCCATGTTCTAGCCAATAGTATTTAACAAGAGTGTGATCACGAGTAAACAATTAGATAATCTCAAATTGTAATCCCTAATATTGGAGGTGGGGCCTGGTGGAAGGTGGCTGGATCATGGGGGTGGTTTCTCAGGAATGGTTTAGCACCATCTGCCTGGTGCCATTCTAGTGATAGTTAGACTGTGAGGTCTGGTGGTTTCGAAGTGTGTATGTAGCACCTCCTCACTCTTCTGCTCTGGCCACATAAGATGTCTGCTTCCCCCTCAGCCACGATTGTGTTTCCTGAGGCGTCACTAGAAGCAAAAGCTGCTATGCCTTATGCCTATAGAACTGTGAGCCAATTAAACCTCTTTTCTTTATAAATTACCCAGTCTCGGGGGTGTGTGTGTGTGTGTGTGTAGCATATACACACTCCTGACCTCAAGTGATCCACCTGCCTCAGCCTCCCAAAGTGTTGGGATTATGGGTGTGAGGCACCAAGCCACCATGCCTGGTCTACTCCAAGTTCTTGTCGATAGTATTTAACATGAGTGTGCTCATGAGTATGCAATTAGATAATCCCAATTACGGGACATTCTACAAAATAACTGGCCTGGACTCTTAAAAAATGTCTATTATGAAAGACAAGTAAAAGCTGGGAACTGTGCTAGACTAAAGGAGACCAAGGAGTATGACTGCCAAGTACAATGCTTCATATTTGACTGTATCCTGGCTCAATCCGAAATCAACCACCTACAAAGGATATTATTGGGACACTATTAGATAATCTATCAAGAATAAGTTTCATGGCTGGCTGTGGTGGATCATGCCTATCATCCTAACTTGTTGGGAGGCTGAGGTGGGTGGATCACCTGAGGTCAGGAGTTCAAGACCAGCCTGGCCAACATGGTGAAACCCTGTCTCTATTAAAAATACAAAAAAATTAGCCAGGCATGGTGGTGCATGCTTATAATCCCAGCTTCTCGGAAGGCTGAGGTAGGAGACTTGCTTAAACCTGGGAGGTGGAGGTTGCAATGAGCCAAGATCGCACCACTGTACTCCAGCCTGGGCAACAGAGCTAGACTCTGTCAGGAAAAAAAAAAAAAAAAAAAAAAAAAAAAGAACAAGTTTCATGAGTATAAAAATGCATAGTGGTATGAAGTACAATATCCTTATGCTTAGGAGATGACATGCTGAAGTACTTAATAGAATTATGATGGCACAACTTTACTGTTTCCGAAAAAATGGCATGTAAATGGATGAATAGATAAACCAAGTATCAAAATCCTAGCAGCTAATGAATAAGGTAAATGGTTTATATATGGGCATTCATTGTATTATTCTTTCAACTTTTCCATATGTCTAAAAATGAAAATACTTAGGAAAACAGAAGTTATAAAGGTATCTCATCCCAAATCCACAGGCCAGCCCCAATAGGTTCTAGAATTGTGTGGAATTGAGGCGAATGAGCACAAGGTCACATCAGGCATTGAGAGGGTTCGGGGACTTGATGATTTCCAGTTGCACATAAGTACACCATCATTTCTCAGTCTCCTCGTTTCTTAAATGGGGATGATGGCAATTTCACTAACAGTTATTAAAAGGACTGAACTACACTGTCCAGATTTAGTACACAGAATAAATTAAGCAGTATATCAGGTTACATTTTCAAGTAATACATTTGATATGTTTTTTCCCAACCTTCAGATGAAATGACTGAAAAGTAAAATCCCTCTAAAGTCTGTAATCTGCGAAGAAGTACAATGAGTATCCAATAGCATGTTCAAAAAGTCTGGAAACAGGAAACAAAGCTGCCTTGAGATGAAGTGCAAGGCCCTTTCAACATTCAAACAGCACAGATTTACTGAGCACCTACTGCATATCTGGAACTGGGCTAAAGTCTGGGGACAAGTGCGATCAGTCCTTGTGGACTGATACGTTAGTTACAGGAAGCCTGACAAGTTAGCCAACAATATTATAGCTTGTGGCAAATGCAATCAAAGAAAGAAATCCGATGCTGTGATAAACAGTAACGCTGGGGTAATGAGGGAAGCAGCCCACTCCAGCCAGGGAGGCCTCTGAGCTGAGTCCCAACAGCAGATGAAGAGGCGACCACGTGAAGGTCACAGGGAAAAGCAGTCCAGGGAGAACAGCAGGTGCGAGTGCCCTGAGGAAAAGCATGCTCTGAGAACTAGAGAGAAAACCAGGGTGGTAAGCCTTCTGCCACGGCAGGACGCAGCAGGAAGGCCTTCCCTGGATGCAGCCCCTCAACCCTGGACTTCCCAGCCTCCGGAACTGTGCAGAAGCACTGGGGATGCATATACACATGTTAAGGGCATCCATTGAAAGCAATGAAAAGCACATTTGATACTGAAAGTGTTTCAGCTAACATAAGGTAATGACCTTATAAATGGAGAAACTTAAAAAAACCAGAGTCATAAAAGGGAGAGTAGTACTAGATGAGGTTGGAAGGTAGGGTAGGCCACATTGTAACGTGGAGTTTGGCCTTTGAGAGCAAACACGTTATCTATAGATGTAGAGGGCTGTAAACAGGGAAATATGATCTGTTTCATTTGCAGCTTGTTAAGAGCAGTCTTGGGAGGAAAACAGCCTTTTTGTAGACTTTGATTTTCTTAAGGCATGTGCCACTCTGAAAAATATAAAAAATCCTTTTGGAAGAAGTGGAAGAAAAGTTGACTGAATTGGGTGGAATAGGGGAAACTCAGAGGACAAGCAAGAAGAATTTGGAGTTTATTAAATCATGCAGGAAAGTGAGAGAAGCAAATGTTAGCAGCGCCCATCTCAGCACCGTCCGTGGGGGAGGAAACCACGGCCAGTGGACTTCAGCCCTGTTAGTCCAGTCAGCAAGGCTTTGGATTTTATGCTTCGGTAGGGATGAGAGTTGTTAGGTCAGAGGTTGCTGATCACTGTATGAGGACATTTAGCATTGCAAAGGGTTTGGCATAATGCCTGGCTCAAGACATTTCAGGTGATACTATTGTTAGTAGTTTTGGATCAATATGAGAGTTAGCTATTATTTTATCATCATCATCATCATCATCACTATAGGAATCTCCTACCTAACACGTCAAACCTGAGCTCTTGATCTTCCCTGCAGATCTTTCTCCATGTCAGTAATGGCAGAACCTGGGGAGTCATCCTTCAGACTCAGTCACTTAAGCCCTGTCAAAGTTATCTTCAAAGTACTTCTGTCCCATCCACTGCCTTCTCACTGTCCTTGCCACCATTACCCCCTGTGGCCCTCTGCCAAATGATTCACTACACATCGGGTACAGCAGCCTTTTACATCTGCAGATCTGATCACGACACTACGTCCTTGGAACCACTTTGATGGCTTCACTCCATTCTTGGAACCAGCTGAACTTCCTTAGCATGGCCAAGACGGCGCCTCACAACCTGTCCCATCGACTATGCTACTCTCATTTTGTGTTATTCTCCCCTTGCTCACGACATCCTTGCCCTGCTAGCTTGTTCTATGTTCCTTGAACTCACTAAGCATCTTTTTGCCTCAAGGCCCTTGGACATGCTGTTCCTTCTTTCTGGAAAACTCTTGTCTCCCCATTTGCCTGGCTAACACCATTACTTCATGTCTCTTATTTTATTTAGTTATTTTTTTGAGATGGAGTCTTTCTCTGCCACCCAGGCTGGAGTGCAGTGGCACGATCTCAGCTCACTACAACTTCTGCCTCCTGGGTTCAACCGATCTTGTGTGATTATTCATTTAGGATCAATTCCTCCACTAAACAGTAAGCTTTATGAGGACAGGGACCACATTGGTCTTATTCATTAAAGTTTTCCCAATGAGCCAGGCACAGAGAGGACATTCAGTAGATATCTGTTGCCTGGATAAATACATGAATTGAACTGATCCTACCTGCTTCTGCTTTCCCCTGCCTGTGGACAGGGTTTCCTTGCAGAAAGACTGTGTGTGTTACTGTCCTCAGAACGACTGTGGCTGACTTCCGTGGGCTATGCTGGCCAGCTGAGTGGGATTCAGGTAAAGCATGCATTTGTTCATTTAAAGATTATATATTCAAATTCCTGGAATTCATACTCACAATCTCCCTGACAGACAGCACTTTGTAATTTTGCTGAGGCTGAAACTTGAGCCACATGGCTATGCAACTGGGGCGTGGGAGATTGATTTTCTAAGGCAAAGAACAAGACCTCAGGCCCAACCAACAGCCCAGAATCCATGTCTCTGACAGACCTGTGAATCCTGGCTCTGCATGTACTTTTCTCTCAGGGTTTGTTTGCCCATCTGTAATGGCAGGGGGGTGGGGGGCGGGGGATACCTTCACAAGGTTATTGGATTATATAAGCCAGTGCAGGTGCATTTACCTCATCTCTTTTCCTCCCTTCCTCCATGCTGAGAGTTCCCCTAAACAAACGGCAGGCTTGGGCTCTCTCATCCCGTCCCTTCTTCTCCCACTCTTGGAGCCAGGCAACTCAGACTGATCTCCAAATGCCCCAGCAACATCTGCAGACCACTCTCAGAAGGCAGAGATGCTAAGGGGCATCTTACCCTCACGGTAAGATGCTTGCTGACCGACAAGGACGCTGACTATTGCAGGGTACCATTCAGCTGTGTTCTTTGCAGAACAATGTTTTCAAACCACTAGTGTTAATTTTTCTCCTTCCTAACTCTTGGACCTAACTCTTAGAAGCTAGAACGAACATTAAAGATAAAACAGCATTGGAACACACTTCATTTATTCTTGGTCAATATATACTGGTCTGAGGCCCTTCTCTCCCTTATCAAAACATAAAAAATACTCTGTAATAAAAGTAGATTCCATTTCCATCTTAAGTCATTATTGTCCATGACAGGTGTATTCCCTGGGAATCAAAATAGAAAGGAACAAGAAATGTTAAAGGTGAACTTGAAAACAAGCTATTTAATATTAACCTTTCTGGTAGAGCTCCAAAGCAATTATATAAGCCTCAGTGAGGCTGAAAACACATGGAACTTGCCTTTGGGGCTTTGTTCTGAGAAGGACATGCACCTTTCTTTAAGGGCACTACAAAATGCACAAACCACAACCCCATATCGTGGACTGGACAATGGACTCTTTTAAGTGTTAGTTACAAGAGTCTAAAACAGAGAAAACCCTTAGCCCACCTCTGGCCAGGAACACAGGAAGACAGATTCAATGAACATTGAACACATAACTTTTTTCTCATACTCATCAATAATCAATCCTTGCAAGTTACATACTATCATCCCCATTCTATAAAAGAAAGACGGCCGGGTGCGGTGGCTCAAGCCTGTAATCCCAGCACTTTGGGAGGCCGAGGCGGGTGGATCACGAGGTCAAGAGATCGAGACCATTCTGGTCAACATGGTGAAACCCCATCTCTACTAAAAACACTAAAAATTAGCTGGGCATGGTGGTGCCTGCCTGTAATCCCAGCTACTCAGGAGGCTGAGGCAGGAGAATTGCCTGAACCCAGGAGGCGGAGGTTGTGGTGAGCCAAGATCGCGCCATTGCACTCCAGCCTGGGTAACAACAGCGAAACTCCGTCTCAAAAAAAAAAAAAAAAAAAGAAAGAAACTGTTAGTTTTCCAACGCAGAGTAAGTGGTGAAGTTGGGATTTAAACACAGGCTTTCTGTCTAAAACCCAGTGCTTTTTCTTTTTTTTACCTGTCTCTACAACAGCTTTCTCAGTTCCTGGCCTGAGTGCTATTTTACCTTCCCAAGTGCCATTACTGAGTTAAAATCAACCTCAACCTCAACACGCTCACGGGCAGGTGCACTTCACTTACATACTTTTCCCCTTTACTATTTGGGAGTAAGTTGCAGACACTGTGCCCCTCCACTCCTCAATACTTCAGAACGGGTTTCCTAAGGCCAAGGACATTTACTATCATAATCCAGTATGATTATCAAAAATAGGGAATTTAATATTGACACAATACTGTTATCTAATCTATTCATTTTACCAATTGTCCGAATAATGTATTACAGCCTTGCTCTGCTTAGCTTGTTCTATGTTCCTTGGACTCACACTAAGCAACTTCTTGCTTCCAGGCTCTAGGACATGGGGTTTCTTCTTTCTGGAACATTGTCTCCCCATTTATGACTTATTTTCTCCTGTTCAGAATCCAGCCTAGGGTCATGCATTGCATTTATTATTCATGTGGTTTAGTTTCTTTTAAATCTTGAACAGTAACTCAGTCTTAGTTTTTAAGACATTGGCACTTTAAAAAAGTAGAGTTCAGTTATTTGGAAAAGGTCACTCACTCTGGTTTTGTCTGAAGTGTCCTGGCCATTAGATCGAGGTCATGAACTTTTGGCAAGAACATACATACATGAGGATGCATCTCTCTCTGTCAATCCCATCCAGGAAGAATGCCGCGCTTCTCCCCTGGCAGTGTTACTCTAGTAATTAATAGTTCAGCAGTTCTTCAGTTTTCCCACAGGCCTCATTAATCCTTGGCTAATAAAATGATTCCCATTTGAAGCAGCTATTCCATCATTACCCCGGGCAACATTTGCCTTCTGAGGATTACCTGGTCTAATTCTCCTATATCGTCACTGATCACTGGCTTTGCTGTGACCTGAGCAGCTCTGAAGAGCGACTTTCATAGACTTAGGGTATCTTACATCTTCTGCAAGATGTACATGTTCACCTTGCTCCTGATTTGCTCTGTACTTCCACTGTATTGACAGATGTTTACAATGTTTACAGTGTCCGCAGTCAGTGAGCAAAGGTGCTGTGGCAACAGGCTAAGGGAGGAGGCCAGGGCTCTTTAGGTCATTCCTGAGCCCTTCTCGGGTTCTGATGATTTCTTTTTTTTTTTTTCTTCTTGAGACAGGGTCTCACTCTGTCACCCAGGCTGGAATGCAGTGGCACAATCTTGGCTCACTGCAACCTCCGCCTCCCAGGTTCAAGCGATTCTCCTGCCCCAACTCCTGAGTAGCTGGGAGTACAAGTGTGCACCCCCACACCTGGCTAATTTTTGTATTTTTAGTAGAGACAGGGTTTTACCATGTTGGCCAGGCTGGAGGTTCTGATGACTTCTGCTTACCTACACAATCTTACAACTATGAGGACCATGTATTGTCGGCCATAACAAGAATATGTGAATTCTTTTTCATAATGGTGACTCTGGTTATGTCATTTCTTATCCCTTATAATAAGTTAAATACAACCAAGGAACAATGTCAACAAATTAGAATCCCCTGTGTAACTATGATTAATACAAATGTTCATTGAGACCTCCTACAACTCTACTTGTGAACAAACACTGCTTACCTCTTAAAACATGTTGATAACTGGACAACAGAAACTGCAGATGCTCAACCAGTTCGTCCCAAGTCTGCCACTGGGTTTTATCTGACTGCAGAGATAGTAAAAGTGATAATAAATGCCTTCCCCAGCTAAAATTTTGGTACAGTTTTTAATTCACCTTTACAGAATACTAAAATAGTTGGCTTTTTTTGTTTTAGATGGAATTTCACTCTTGTTGCCCAGGCTGGAATGCAATGTGTGATCTTGGCTCGCTGCAACCTCTGCCTCCTGGGTTCAAGTGATTCTCCTGCCTCAGCCTCCCAAGTCGCTGGGACTACAGGTGCCTGCTACCACGCCTAGCTAATTTTTGTTATTTTTAGTAGAGATGGGGCTTCGCCATGTTGGCTAGGCTGGTCTCGAACTCCTGACCTCAGGTGATTCACCTGCCTCAGCCTCCCAAAGTGCTGGGATTACAGGCATGAGCCACTGTGCCTGGCCCAAACAGTTGTGTTTTAAGCTGAAATCCTATGGGAAGGATTTGGGCCTAGAGCAAAGAAAGGTGCTCTAGGCCTGGAATTGGGCAGGAAGTAATGTACCTGACACTTGAGCAGTGATGTAGAATTGTTCAGAAAGTAGAGGGCCTGGGCCAGAGACAGGGGCAGGCGGGTGGGTGTCTCGCAGCTGTGGAGGAATATGATTTCTAACACTTTGCAGCGCAGAAGGTGGCTTTCCATGGTAGTAAAGAACATCTCTCTGTGTAGATAAGAGGAAGAGGGAGTTAACCACAAGTATATTTCAAAGAACATAAGCCACAATTCAGCCTGAATGTTCAACATTTGCCCTAAAAAAGACAATTAAGAAGGAATACCATGGAGGCCTACAGAATCACAAAACCTGTGGACAGGGCAGAAATGGATTTGTCCATGGATTAACAACTGCTAGAATGAGGAAAAAGATCTTTCACTTTTGAAAAAGACAAGTTTAGAAGACATTACAAATAATACACTGTAACTATGAGAATCATGGGAATATTTCTGAATGCCTATGATGTGCCAAATACTATTTGGCATAACAAGGAATATTAAGATAAATAAAAGAGGGAACCACTCTCAAAAAGCTGATAGTTGAACAGGGGAAGGGATATGCAACAGGAACGTAAAGAAAGTGCAGGGCAAGCGTACTGGCACACAGAATGCTAGTGGTGCTCCAGAGATAAACAGAAGAGAGAGCGCATTTGGTCAGGGGACCGGAAGTGCCTTCCTATGGAGGCAGCAGCACTGGTGAGAGTGGTCTAGGAGGGGCAAAAATACCTCAAGAGGCATTTCTCTTTCTTTTCTTCTCTGTCTTTCTCTCCCCACCTTCACCCTCACCCCCTCTTTCTTTCTGACAGGGTCTTACTCTGTCACTCAGGCTGGAGTGCAGTGGCATGATCATCACTCACTGCAGACTCAACTTCTTGGGCTCAAAGCGATCCTCCGACCTTAGCCTCCCAAGTAGCTGGAACTACAGGAATGTTCCACTGTCCCTGGCTAATTATTTTTTTGTAGAGATGGGATCTGGCTGTGTTATCAGGGCTGGTCTCGAACTCCTGGGCTCAAGCAATCTTCCCACCCTGGTCTCGCAAAGTGTTGGGATTATAGGCATGAGTCACTGTGCCTGGCCATAATAATTTTTTTATTTGAAACTATTTTCTCCTCTTATTTTTATGCTAGGGCTTGCTTTATAATCTATAGATGGGAAACTCAAGAGATCTACAAAGGACAAGAACGTAATTTCAATATATGGAACACAGTAGGAACCGTAGGTGGAATTAAAAATTTAAAAACAAGGTACATTGAAAGGCTAACGTCTAGATCCAGCCTCAACACAGTAGCTGGTATTTCAACACAGTAGCTGGACTTTCCCTTCTGTCATAATCAATGATTAAAACAGAGAAAATATAGGAAACAACCATCTTCAGGCATTGGAGAACTTACTACAAAGGACTGTGATTCTTTTTTTTTTTTTTTTTTTTTTTGGGATGGAGTTTCACTCTTGCCCAGGCTGGAGTGAAGTGGTGTGATCTCAGCTCACTGCCAACTCTGCCCCCCAGATTCAAGTGATTCTCCTACCTCAGCCTCCCAACTAGCTGGGATTATAGGTGCCCACCACCACGCCCAGCTAATTTTTGTATTTTTAGTAGAGATGGGGTTTCACCATGTTGGCCAGGCTGGTCTCGAACTCCTGACCTCAGGTGATCCACTTGCCTTGGCCTCCCAAAGTGCTAGAAGTATAGGTGTGAGCCACTGTGCCCGGCAGGACCGTGATTCTTGAGAGAAGGGAAACAAAGGTGGTACACTCCATCTACCCCAGATCTCTTGCTGGGGGTACTTTCTAATTAAGGCAGAGGAAGGTGTGGGTCCAAAATAGAAGACAGTGGGGTTCTTGGGCAGACAAAACAGAGGCTGGAGTTTAGGACAGCTGAGGTGTCTGGAGTTTGTGTCAGAGAAGAGGGTGCTCAGGAAATGTATGAAAGGGGACCTGTTGGCACATGCGTAGGGGAAGCTCCCAGAGCCTGGTGGAGAGCAGCTACTGGGGGGCTGCAAGCGGACTGGGAATTCTGGCGACCTCAGTGCTGAAAGATACTGGTGTTTCAAGCAGTCAGTGTGGAGAGATCTCACTGAATATCCTGGACATTCAGCGGAAACCCCAGAAAGACCAAGCCTCAAGACTGTAGCTCCTTAATAAGGGCTGCTATAGAACCATCCTCACAAATCCTAGACAAGCCTCAACAGGAAAAAGCTAATCTGGCAGCAAATTAACTGCCTGCCAGAGCCAGGGCAATCAGGCAAGAAAAAGAAATAAAGGGTATTCAATTAGAAAAACAGTAAGTCAAATTGTCTCCATTTGCAGAAGACATGATTGTATATTTAGAAGACCCCATCATCTCAGCCCAAAATCTCCTTAAACTGATAAGCAACTTCAGCAAAGTCTCAGGATACAAAATCAATGTGCAAAAATCACAACCATTTCTATACACCAATAACAGATTAACAGAGAGCCAAATCATGAGCAAACTCCCATTCACAGTTGCTACAAAGAGAATAAAATACCTAGGAATACAACTAACAAAGGATGTGAAGGACCTCTTCAAGGAGAACTACAAACCACTGCTCAAGGAAATAAGAGAGGACACAAACAGATGGAGAAACATTCCATGCTCATGGTTAGGAAGAATCAATATTGTGAAAATTGCCATACTGCCCAAAGTGTGTATAGATTCAATGCTGTCCCTATCAAGCTACCATTGACTTTCTTCACAGAATTGGAAAAAAAACACCTTAAATTTCATATGGAACCAAAAAAGAGCCCACCTAGCCAAGGCAATCCTAAGCAAAAACAAACAAACAAACAAACAAACAAACAAAAACCAAAGGCTGGAGGCAGCATGCTACCTGACTTCAAACTATATTACAAGGCTACAGTAATCAAAACAGCATGGTACTGGTACTAAAACAGAGATGCAGACCAATGGAACAGAACTGAGGCCTCAGAAATAATGTCACTTATCTACAACCATCTGATATTTGACAAATCTGACAAAAACAAGCAATGGGGAAAGGATTCCCTATTTAATAAATGGTGAGAAAACTGGCTAGCCATATGCAGAAAGCTGAAATTGGATCCCTTCCTTACAACTTCTACAAAAATTAATTCAAGATAGATTAAAGATTTAAACATAGGACCTAACCCCACAAAAACCCTAGAAGAACACCTAGGCAATACCATTCAGGACACAGGCATGGGCAAAGATTTCATGACTAAAACACCAAAAGCAATAGCAACAAAAGCCCAAATAGACAAATGGGATCTAATGAAACTAAAGCACTTCTGCACAGCAAAGGAAACTATCATTAGAGTGAACCAGCAACCAACAGATGGGAAAAATTTTTTGCAATCTACCCATCTGACAAAGGGCTAATATCCAGAATCTACAAAGAACTTAAACAAATTTACAAGAAAGAAACTAACAACCCCATCAAAAAGTGGGCAAAGGATATGAACAGACATTTCTTGAAAGAAGACATTTATGTAGCCACGAACATATAAAAAAAAAAGCTCATTATTACTGGTCATTAGAGAAATACAAATCAAAACCACATTGAGATGCCATGTCACGCCAGTTAGAATGGCGATCAGTAAAAATCTGGAGACAACAGATGCTGGAGAGGATGTGGAGAAATAGGAACACTTTTACACTGTTGGCGGGAGTGTAAATTAGTTCAACCATTGTGGAAGACAGTGTGGCGATTCCTCAGAGATCTAGAACTAGAAATACCATTTGACCCAGCAATCCCATTACTGGGTATATACCCAAAGGATTTTTTTTTTTTTTTTTTTTTTTTTAATTCAGTTCCTTGTATACAGTCCCTTGTAAAAACGAAACAGAATAAAAACAAACCAAAAAAGAGGGGCAGGGTAAAATGGTTTTTTAAAAAAAGGAAAGAGAGGAAAAGGAAATAAAGCAAGACGATTTATTGCTTCTCAGCATCCTCCTTGGTCTCCCTCACTGAGAGAGCTTCTAGCTTTTCTGCCACTTTTTCAGCATGGTCGTTTTGTCGATCTTGCTTTCTTTTCTCTCTCTGCAATCTCTACCCTGCATTCTTCAAACTTTATTTTGAATTTCTGTCCATTCTCAGCATTCAGGCAGCTCTGGCTTGGGGCACTCATTGGCGAAGTCGGCATGGGTTCTAGACCGAGGCGTGGCTGCTGCCCACGTTGGACTTCAGCTTCATCATTGGTGTGGTGTAGTGGGTGGCACAGATCTTCAGGGTCTTGTCTCTCCCCATGAGGAGGCGGAGGGTCCCTTTCTCCTTGTGCTTCAGGAGCTTGTCGTCGCCGGTGCCTCGCTCTTTCCATTCTGGGAGATCATTCTTTGAGGCAAATGGAAAGTTTCCCCCTCACTTTCTTACTCAGAAAGAGAAACTATTGGCTCAAACTGAGGGTCATGGTTAGACTCATCTGCATTCTCAGTGGAAGTATTGCGGTCCTCAGGAGTATCCTTGGTGGTGGCGGCTCAGCTGGGTCGGTGTTCGCTGGCTCCGCGGCCTCTCTGTGGCTACGTGTAGCTCTTTCCCTCCGCGCCTGGAGCCGGCGCCTCCCCACCCAACCGCTCTTCCCTCTGCCCTGCCACCAGAACCTCGGCCTGGACCCTGGAGGCAGAAAATGCGCCCACTTAAAGCCAGTACAGCTTTACTGGCTCAGGCGGTGGACACTCTCATTGTCCAGCCCACCCCCACTTCCCGCCAAAATGCCCTTGGCGCCCATCAGCCAGAGGTACCCAAAGGATTATAAATCATTTTTTTATAAAGACACATGCACACGTATGTTTACTGCATATGTTCACAATAGTAAAGCCTTGGAACCAAACCAAATGTCCATCAATGATAGACTGGATAAAGAAAATGTGGCACATATACACCATGCAATACTATGCAGCCATAAAAAAGGATGAGTTCTAGCAAGACCTGGGACCAACCCAAATGCCCATCGATGATAGACTGGACAGGGAAAATGTGGCACATATACACCATGGAATATTATGCAGCCATCAAAAATGATGAGTTTGTGTCCTTTGTAGGTACATGGATGAACCTGGAAACCATCATTCTCAGCAAACTGACACAAGAACAGAAAATCAAACACCACATGTTCTCACTCATAGCTGGGTGTTGAACAATGAGAACACATGGACACAGGGAGGGGAGAATCACACACTGGGGTCTGTTGGGGGGCGGGGAGGATAGGGAGGGGCAGCAGGGGGTGGGGAGTTGGGGAGAGATAGCATGGGGGGAAATGCCAGATATAGGTGATGGGGAGGAAGGCAGCAAATCACACTGCCATGTGTGTACCTATGCAACAATCTTGCATACCCTTCACATGTACCCCAAAACCTAAAATGCAATAATAAAAAAAAAAGGATGAGTTTATATCTTTTGCAGGAACATGGATGAAGCTGGAAACCATCATTCTCAGCAAACTGACACAAGAACAGAAAACCAAACACTGCATGTTCTCACTCATAAGTGGGAGTTGAACAATGAGAACACATGGACACAGGGAGGGGAGCATCACACATAGCAGCCTGTGTGGGGAGCGACTTGGAGAGGGGTGGGGGATGCAGTTATAGGGGAGGGATAGCATTAGGAGAAACACCTAATGTAGATGACGGGGGGATGGATGCAGCAAACCACCATGGCATGTGTATACCTATGTAAGAAACCTGTACGTTCTACACATGCACCCCAGAACTTAAAGTATAATAAAAAAAAAAAAAAAAGAAAGAGAGCAAAATCCAGACTCTCAACAATGTAGTGCCCACAATGTCCAGCACACAATAAAAATGACCAGACAAGTAAAGAAAGCAGGAAGATGTAATCCATAACCAGGAGCAAATGCCTATAGAAACAGACCAAGAGGTGACACACACGTTGGAATTAGTTGTGAGGGACTTTTAGACAGCTGTTATAAATATGTTCAAGATTTTCAAAAGCAAGCAAGTAAATTAAGATGCACAAGAGTGACTAGATCAAGCCTTGCAGCAAAGAGAATAAAAATGAACCAAATGCCAACTCTAGATCTGAAAAATACAATAATAGGCTTAACAGCAGGTTAGGCACTGAGGGAATAAAAAGAATAGGGATTTTTAAAGACTATCTTGAGAGAGAGAGAGAGAGAGAGAGAGAGAGAGAGAGAGAGAGAAGCAAATGAAACAAAACAGCAATAGAAAACACAGAGCCTCAGTGATCTGTGGAACAGATCTATATGTACACTTGGATTCCCAGAAGATGAGAGAGGTTGGGGCAAAAAGATATTAAAAATATATATTTAGGCCAGGTGTGGTGGTTCACACCTGTAATCCCTGTACTTTGGGAGGCTGAGGTGGGCAAATCAGCTGTGGCCAGGAGTTTGAGAACAGCCTGGCCAACATGGTGAAACCCTGTCTCTACTAAAAATACAAAAAAAATTAACCAGGTGTGGTGGCACATGCCTGTAGTCCCAGCTACTCAGGAGGCCGAGGCAGGAGAATTGCTTGAACCTGGGAGGCAGAGGTTGCAGTGAGCCAAGACTACGCCACTGCACTCCAGCCTGAGTGGGCAACAGACTGAGACTCCATCTCAAAATATATAGTTGACCAATATAAAAAACAATGGTCAAAATGTTTCACAATTTGAAAGGAAATAACCCACAGATTCAAAAAACTCCATAAACCCCAAGCAGGATAAAAATAAAGAAAACCAAATGTAGATATTATAATGAAAATGATAAAAATAAAAAATAAAGCAGCCAGAAAAAAAAGAAAAGACATTATACACAGGGGAACAACAGTAAGAAATTCTAATGGCTTCTCATGAGACGTTGCAAACAGAAGAAAATGGCACATCTTTAAAATAAATAAGAAACAATACCCATTAATCCAGAATTACATGAAGCAAAAACACCCTCATAAATGAAGGTGAAATTAAAGAAAATTTCCAGATAAACAAAAATAGAGACAATTTGTTATCTGCCCTACAAAAATAATTTTAAAAAGTAAGTTCTTTGGGTAAAAGAGAAATGATATCAATGCTATCATTTGGATTTTCCAGAAGGAAGGAAGAATATCAGAAATGGTAAATATGTGGGTAAATATAACCCCCATCTCTTAATTTAATAGTTTATTTTTTTTACCCCTTCCTCCTCCAGGTTTATTGAAATAATTTGTTTTTTAAATTCTTTTTTCCTCTTAATTTATTGAAAAAAAAAACAATTTTCCAGGCATGGTGGCTCATGCCTGTAATCTTAGCACTTTGGAAGGCTGAAGTGGGAGGACTGCTTGAGGTTAGAAGTTCAAAAACAGCCTGGGCAATATTTGAGACCCCATCTCTACAAAAAATTTAAGAGAAGTAGCCCTTCAGGGTATGAAATAAAAATTTTTAAAAATTTAGCTGGATGTGGTGGTGTGTGTCTGTAGTCCCAGCTACTCAGGAGGCTGAGGAAAGAGGATTGTTTGAGCCCAAGTCGAGGCTGCAGTGAGCCAAGATTACACCATTACACTCCAGCCTGGGTAACAGAGCAAGACTATCTCAATAAAACACCCCAAAGCTGGGCGCAGTGGCTCACGCCTATAATCCCAGCACTTTGGGAGGCCAAGATCGGAGGATCACAAGGTCAGGAGATCGAGTCCGTCCTGGCCAAAATGGTGAAACCCCATCTCTACTAAATATAAAAAAATTAGCTGGGTGTGGTGGCACGTGCCTGTAGTCCCAGCTACTTAGGAGGCTGAGGCAGGAGAATCGCTTGAACCTGGGTGGTGGAAGATGCAGTGAGCTGAGATCGTGCCACTACACTCCAGCTGGGTGACAGAGCAAGATTCCGTCAAAAAAACCCAACCCCTAAACCAAAAAATTTAATAATAAAAAGCAACTAAATATTTAAAGCAAAAATAATACTATTTCATCCTGGAATTTATAGCAAATGTGGAAATAAAATGTATGACAGTAATAGCATAAAAGATGGGAATGGGTGAATGAAAGTATACAGTTTAAGATTTTTTTTTTTTTGAGACGGAGTTTCGCTCTTGTTACCCAGGCTGGAGTGCAATGGCGCGATCTCGGCTCACCGCAACCTCCGCCTCCTGGGTTCAGGCAATTCTCCTGCCTCAGCCTCCTGAGTAGCTGGGATTACAGGCACGCGCCACCATGCCCAGCTAACTTTTTGTATTTTAGTAGAGACGGGGTTTCACCATGTTGACCAGGATAAAACTCAATACCTCTTCATGATAAAAATTCTCAAAAAACTAGGAATAGGAGGGAAGTTGCTCAAGTTGTTAATGAACATCTACAAAAACCAGCATCATAATTATGGTAAACTGATACATTAATTAATGGACTGAATGCTTTCCCTGTAGATCAAGAACAATGCAAATATGTATATTCTCACCTCTTCTAGTTTTATAGTACTGGAAGTTCCAGCCTTAACAGTAAGGCAAGAAAAGAAAATAAAAGACATATAGATTGGAAGGGAAGAAATAAAATTATACCTATTAGAGATGACATGACGATCTACATAAAAAATCCCAAGGACTCTGGTAAAAAAGCATGATCCATAACAGGAAAAGTTAAGTTGGACTTCATGAAAGATTTTGCTCTGTGGAAAACCTTGCTAAGAGGATGAAAAGACAAAATACAGAGTAGGAGAAAATATTTGCTAACCACAGATCTGACAAAGACTAGTATCTAGAATATATAATGTCACTCAAAATGCAACAATAAAAAAGCAAACAATCCATTTAGAACATGAAAAAACAGGTATTTCATTAAAGAAGTTGTACAGATGGCAAGTAAGCTCATGAAACAATGTTCAACATCATTAGCCATAAGAGAAATGAAAAAGAAAACCACAAGGAGACATCACTACACAAATGTCAGAATGGCTAAAATAAAAAAAATAGTGACATCAAATGCTGGCCAGGATGCAGGGAAACTAGATCACTCATCCATTGCTGGTGGGAATGTAAAATGGTGTAGAGACTTAAGGAAACAGTTTGGTAGTTTCTTAAAAACTAAACATGCATACTGTCACCTCATGAGGTCCTGTTAAAAACACACCTACACAACTAAACATGCAACCATCATGACACATTGTACTGCTGGGCATTTACTTCAGATAAGGGAATACTTATGTTCACACAAAAATTTGTACCTGAATGTTTATAGATGATTTATTCATAATAGCCCCAAACTGTAAATAGCACAGATATACTTCAGTGGATAAATGGTTAGAAAACCAAACTGTGACATACCATGAAATACTACTGAGCAATAAAAAGACATGAACTATTAAAATACAAAACCTGGATGAACCACCAGGGAATCATGCTGAGTGAAAAAAGCCAGTCCCAAAAGGTTATATACCACATGATTCCATTTATAGAATTTTATTTTTTTGAGACAGAGTCTTGCCCAGGCTGGAGTACAGTGGTGTGATCTTGGCTCACTGCAAGCTCTGCCTCCCAGGTTCAGGTGATTCTCCTGCCTCAGCCTCTCAAGTAGCTGGGATTACAGGTGTGTGCCATGGTGCCAGGCTTTGCTTTCAGTTTAGTTTTGTTTTTGAGACGGAGTCTTATTTTGTTGCCCAGGCTGGAGTGCAGTGGTGCAATCTCAGCTCACTGCAACCTCCGCCTCCTGGGTTCAAGCAATTCTACTGCCTCAGCCTCCCGAGTAGCTGGAATTACAGGTGTGTGCCACCACACCTAGCTAATTTTTTATTTTTAGTAGAGACAGGGTTTTACCATGTTGGCCAGGCTGGTCTCGAACTCCTGACCTCAGGTGATCTGCCTGCCTCGGTCTCCAAAGTGCTGGGATTGCAGGCATGAGCCACTGTGCCTGGATAATTTTTATATTTTTAGTAGAGATGGAGTTTCATCATGTTGGCTGGTCTTGAACTCCTGACCTCAACTGATCTGCCTGGCTTGGCCTCATAAAGTGCTGGGATTACAAGCGTAAGCCACCACAGCTCGCCCTGGTTTCCTTTTGTGTAAACTGGAATTGCAAAACAAAGTGAGGTATGCTCACTGCTACTAAGATATAACTGCTTCTATGCTCTCTCAGTGGGCAGAGGTAAGAAACATGTATAAATACATACATACGTATGTGTACGTATATGTAAATAAGCCCTCGCACATCTACATCTATTCCTATATCTCTATTTTTTAGAAACCACAAGTTCATACTGATACCTCCGATTCCAGTCTGGGACCACAGGGTTCCTTCTATCCTTCCCCCTTTTCATATGTGCAACTCTTTTTTCTGACAGGGAGAAACTTGGCTCTCAGTATCCACAATACATTTATTTGTTTAATCCTAGAATACACATAAAATAGTTTTTGAATTGTTAATCTATATCTCTGTGAAAAAGAAACCTACTAACTAGAGTTCAGTTTATTTTGTCTTTACCATTATGGCAATTAATCCAAATGCTGTGTTTTAAGTTACTTTGACACAGATGGAGAACAGATTAGTGTTTGCTAGGAGCTGGGAGAATGGGTAATTGTGGCTATAAAGGGGTAGCGCAAGGAATCCTGTGATAACGCAACAGTTATGCATCTTGACTGTGATGACGGTTACATAAATCTACGTGTGTGAAAAACCTGCAAAGAGCTACACACAAATAAGTGAATGTAAAATGGGTAGAACTGAATAAAGTACTGGGTTATACCAATGTAAATTTCCTATTTGTGATACTGTACTGTACAGTTCCCCTTGTATCTGGGAGAAAACAGGGTAAAAGATACATAATACTTCTAATAGGTTTTGTAATTTCCTGTGAATCTACAATTATTTAAAAGAAATAAAAAGTTAAAAAAAAGTTACTTGGGTTTGTCCCGCCACCCCTGCCCTCATTATTATTGATTAATTAATTACCAGCCGGATTTGCTGTGTTGCCCAGGCCGGCCTCATGCTCCTGGGCTCAAATGATCCTCTTACCTGAGCCTCCTGAGTAGCTGGGACTATGAGTGCATGCCACCATGCTAGCTCCCCTTTATTTTATTAAAGTACAGTTAGGTTAACTTGTTTCTGTTTGTATTCCATTTTTGGCACCCCATGAACTTGATTTTTTTATGTAAAACATTAAATGTATGCCAAGTGTTCCATTATTGGGACACTACTCTGGTGGGAGTTTATATCCTACTGCTCAAGATCATTGCCAAGGTCTGATTTTTTTTCACACAAAAAATTCGCAAACGCAGGCATAAATGGGATAAGATGGCTCTAAAAAGTGTTTACAGCCACACACAAAGGCATACTCAGGGAAGTGTTCACCACCGCCACTGCCGCCACCATTCCCACCCAGCCCCGTACCTTCCCTCCTTTTGCCGCATTCCCACCCACTTTCTGTATATAAGCAATTTTATTAGTCTGTGGCTTACTTAACTTTCTCTTTTAATCAAATGATCAGAATAATGTTTATTTTAAATTTTTCCTTTTTCTTTTTTTTTTTACAAAAAGATATGTATATTTACTATACATACTCTTTTGTATTTTGGTTTTTAAACTTATCTTAGAATTCAGTTCATAGAAGGTCGAGTGTGGTGGCTCATGCCTGTAAGCCCAGCACTTTGGGAGGCTGAGGTGGGCAGATCACCTGAGGTCAGGAGTTTGAGACCAGCCTAGCCAACACAGTAAAACCTCGTCTCTACCAAAATTACAAATATTAGCTGAGTGTGGCGGCCGGTGCCTATAATCCTAGTTACTCGGGAGGCTGAGGCAGGAGAATCACTTGAATCTGGGAGGTGGCGGTTGCAGTGAGCAGAGATCATGCCATTGCACTCCAGCCTGAGCAACAAGAGTGAAACTCCAACTCAACAACAACAACAAAATAAAGAATTCGGTTCATAGAAATATTTCTCTTATTTTTAATAAGTCTTTTTATAGCTGTTTAATACTCCATCGTAGATATACCACAGATATTCACCACTTTCCTATTGATAGGCATTTGGGTTGTTTCCAGTATTTTGTAATTACAAACCATGCTGCAGTTGTATACATATTTTTGTATGCATAGAAATGAGATTGCCCGGCCGGGCGCGGTGGCTCAAGCCTGTAATCCCAGCACTTTGGGAGGCCGAGGCGGGTGGATCACGAGGTCGAGAGATCGAGACCATCCTGGTGAACATGGTGAAACCCCGTCTCTACTAAAAACACAAAAAATTAGCTGGGCATGGTGGCGCGTGCCTGTAATCCCAGCTACTCAGGAGGCTGAGGCAGGAGAATTGCCTGAACCCAGGAGGCGGAGGTTGCGATGAGCCGAGATCGCGCCATTGCACTCCAGCCTGGGTAACAAGAGCGAAACTCCGTCTCAAAAAAAAAAAAGAAATGAGATTGCTGGGTCAAGAGGTAAACACACATTTAGTTTTGTTAGATATTGCAAAATTACCCTCCATAAGGCTTGTACTATTTTTGCATTCTCATCACCAATGTATAAGTACCTGCTTTCTCAAAGTCTCACCAATGAACTATAATATTGTTAAATTTTTTACTACTGGATAGGTAAAATATGGTATCTCAGTGTAGTTTTAACTTACCTTTCTTTAAACATGCACAAGGAAACATTAAGCATTATAGGAAAATAAAATTACAGATCAGTATCCCTTGTAAACATCAATGCAAAAACCCTTAACAAAATATTAGCAACTTGAATCCATCAATATATAAGAAGGATAACATCACAACGAAGTAGGGTTTTTATTCTAGGAATGTAAAGTTGGTTTAACATGATTAAATTAATCAGTTAATACACCACATCAACAGAATAAAGGAGAAAAATTATGATGATCTTAATAGATGGAGACAATATATTTGTCAAATTTCAATACTTATTCTTCATAAAAAATAATAAACTAGAAGTAGAAAGAAGCTCCCTCAATCTGACACAGGGTACCTATGAAACATTTATAGCTAACATCACACTTAATAGTCAAAGACTGAATGTTTTCACCTAAGATCAGGAATGAGGCAATAATGTCTATCCTTACTACTCCAATATTTTCCTGGAGATACTAGCCTATGCAACAAAGGAAGAAAAAGAAAGTAAAAGGCATACACAGACTGGGAAGGATAATGTTAAACTGTATTTTTAGATAACATGACTGTATATGTAGAAAATTCTCAGGAAAACAAACAAACAAAAGTCCTGCTAGAATAAGTTAATTTATTAAGGTTGCAGGGTTTCTTTTTTTTTTTTTTTTTGAGACGGAGTTTCGCTCTTGTTACCCAGGCTGGAGTGCAATGGCACCATCTCGGCTCACCGCAATCTCTGCCTCCTGGGCTCAGGCAATTCTCCTGCCTCAGCCTCCTGAGCAGCTGGGATTACAGGCACACGCCACCATGCCCAGCTGATTTTTTGTATTTTTAGTAGAGACGGGGTTTTCACCATGTCGACCAGGATGGTCTCGAACTCTCGACCTCGTGATCCACCCGCCTCGGCCTCCCAAAGTGCTGGGATTACAGGCTTGAGCCACCGTGCCCGGCCAGGTTGCAGGGTTTCTATAGACTACTAATGAGCAACTGGAAAATGATAGGTCAAGCAGGCATATGCATTTGTCAAGACTCACTGGATATGTATGCAAATTAATTAATTTAATTGTATGTAAATTAAACTTAAACTTTAGAAAATTAAAATAAATCAAGGTGAAGACCAAGCAAAGTATATTTTAGTATAATCTGGTGAGTGGCCAATTTGCCCCTTCTGAGAGAATTTTAAAGTATGGCCAGGTTTTGTATCAATCATGTTTGTCTGTTTTAATTCCAAATTTGTTTTTGTTACCTATTCCTTAGCTTTCCCATTTCTTACAGGCATCTGGGCTTATATGAATGAATGGTAGGGGAGTTGGACCCAAATGAAATACTCCTGACAAAGTGTTAGAGCAAGCATGGTATTCATGTGTACTTCCGCCTGACCATTAAAACATACTGCCTACTTTGCATACCAAATTTGGGATTAAGCAGCACTGGGTTTAAATTTGGATTCTGAACCTGATTAGCTACATAAATGTAGGCTAGTTAACTCCAATGCTTTGAGCACTTTTCTTATTCATTAAGCAGAGATAACATTACCAGACGAGGTGGTTTATGCCTGTAATTCCAGAACTTTGGGAGGCGAGGCAGGAGGATTGCTTGAGCCCAGGAGTTCGAAATTAGCCCAGGCAACATAGCAAGACCCTGTTTCTAAATTTAAAAAAAAAAAGAAAAAGAAAAAAAAAAATGAGATAATTAATGTGACAGACAGGCACATTGTAGGGACTCAGTAAATGTCTTAATCTTACCAGAGTATTTTAATTAAGTCCTATTACAGTACTATTTGGCAGGAGATTTTCTTTTAATAGAGGAAACCAGAGCTGCGCAATAGTGTCTTGGTTGTCAGCTGGGAGTTTAGGGATGGGAATGGGAAGCAGGCATGGAGCCGATGGAGATCCCTGCAGACAAACATACACCATAATTTCCCCAAGGGGCACCAAAACACAATGGCTCTTTATAGTTATTTCCTGTACCAGAAGGTGTTCGTGAATTCATATTCATTCTAGTTTATTTTTCTTCTTCTGGATTTTAAAATACTGGTTCGAGGAAGGAATCATTGGTTTTGGCCAAAAACCATTTCTTTATCCCTTCCTAAGGAAACACTTCACTAATTCATGCTTAGAGAAACTGAATTCCTAATCCTTACTATCTGGCTTATTCTATAGGTCCAACTCTTTTCATTCTTGGGTCACATCTAGTTCCTTTAATATTGGATATGTCTATTTCATTCACTTACCAAGTCTTTAATGAACACTTATGCCAGGCGTATGGATAAAGATCAGAGAAGAAGGCAGGGCTTAACAGTTAAGTTTTTAATTTTTATTTTTATTATTTTTTGAGACAGTCTCACTCTGTCACCCAGGCTAGAGTGCAGTGACACTCTATCAGCTCACTGCAAATTCCACCTACTGGTTCAAGTGATTCTTGTGCCTCAGCCTCCTGAGTAGCTGAGAGTACAGGCACTTGCCACCATGCCCAGATAATTTTTGTATTTTTAGTAGAGATAGGGTTTCACCATGTTGGCCAGGCTGGTCTTGAACTCCTGACCTCAGGTGATCTGCCTACCTAGACCTTCCAAAGTGCTGGGATTACAGGCATGAGTCACCACATATGGCCTTAACAGTTAAATCTTGAAAGAAGGGTAAAATTGTTAGGCAAATTGATAAGGTTGGAAAATTTAGGCTCCATTTTAGGGTACTATGCCTCTTCCCAAGAAATTATATCTCAGTTGTAAATAATAATAATTAGTTGAGAACCTCCTTTCCAAAAGTCAAAAATATGGAAATAATCCTTCTAGTATTTTCTTCCTATTTTAATTAGTTTGGAATTTTCTCTTGCAAAATTCTGTTCTTGATAGGTAGCATAGACAGAAAAGTTAATATAATAAAAATGATTTCTAAGAGTTTTTTTTTTTTTTTTTTTTTTAAGTAACCACTCTGCCCAACAAAACTAAGACTCACCTCTGGCTCCTCTCAGGAATGTCCAGCACAAACCCAAACATCATCTCAGCAATTTTATTGGAGCTGCAGGTGGGGGTCCTGTCCACCTCTACGGCTATGGAGAGCATCCTCTGAAGCTGGCACACGATCCTGAGTCCAGAACATAGGACACAGATGAATGGGAGGGTCTGGCAAGGAGCCACTCTGTGGCTGGGAGGAGGTCCCCACCAGTGTACACTGAGAGTAGATACTACTGAAGGATCTTATAAAGCACACGCAAGGTCAGGGAGAACTACTCAAGCCATCAGCATGCTTTTATTTGCAATTTCACCTACCTGGATCCCTTTTGCCAGATCATACTATCTGAACCTCTCAGAACCTGGGGTTGAGCTGTAAAAGCAAGCTGCTTTTAAATTCAAAAATAGAACCACACAACCTTAAGGATCTAGAGAAGTATAAGGATCATCTAATCTATAGCTTCCCTATTTTATAGATGAAAAAACAGGTCCAAAGTGACTCAAAATGATTTAAATTTCTTTGATACAGGAGAAAATATGTATTTGCCGTAGAGTTTTCTCCTGTTACTGTTTCCTTTACAATAGTTTCTTACTAAGTTCAGTCTCAGAACCTCCCCTGGTGGAACCTGACCTTCTCTCCTATTAGATCTAACTGTGGGAGACAGCCAGACTGATGTGGCATTAGGAGTCTGGGCAACCTCTCAGAAAGGTGAGCCTGGCGGGACATCAGCCTTTTCTAACATGTTATTTGTGATGGAAGAAATGCTTTACTTTCAGAAAATCTGCAGCTAGTAACACAACAGATGGGCCAGATCAGGAGCTCTGGCCTCAGATTCTGGCTCTACAATGATAAGCTGTTCAACCTTCAACAAGTTACTAAACTGCTCTGAGTCCAAGTGTTCTCAGCTATCAAAAGGATGATATAATCTATTTTATAAATCGGTGAGTGATATATAATATATCTCACAGATGGGGACTCTCTAGTGATAAATGATAGTGGTCTATTATTGTTGATAAGATCATGACAAAATTGACTTTTAGGGGGCCCTATTGTTATTTCTACTAACATGTATTTGTAAATGTTTATTATGATAATTATTAGGTGATATTAACTTCCATGGAAGGAACAGTGTCCACCTCCCTCTTGAGTCTGCATGTGGCACCTGTGGGAGAATGCCACTTTAGGGCCTTCCTCAATCTGCCCAAATGCTTCATTGTTCCAAAACATTCCCCTTTAGATATAAAATTGTTTCCTAAATTAGTTACAATAAGTTAAAATTTAGGAAACAATCTAAACTTGCAGGCCTTACATAAAAATCAGGTTGGTTCAACAAGATTGTAATATAACTTTGTGAATTCAGACACAAATGCTATATTTGAAATGTCCAGTGTGACTGGCTTTTAACAGTGTGATTGACATGCAATACTGAGTTATTTGTGCAAGGGTAGCCCTAGCCCCTAAAATCCTGGCATCTCTCAAAAAAAATGCCAAAGCCACTCTTAACCCCATAAAAGAAATGCCATGAATTTCTTTCCAGAGCTGTCTATGGCAGGTGTCCCCAAACTATGGCCCGCGGGCCGCATGCGGCCCCCTGAGGCCGTTTATCCGGTCCCCCGCTGCACTTCAGGAAGGGGCACCTCTTTCATTGGTGGTCAGTGAGAGGAGCACAGTATGTGGCAGTCCTCCAACAGTCTGAGGGACAGTGAACTGGCCCCCTGTGTAAAAAGTTTGGGGACGCCTGGTCTATGGTAATGAGGCCTGCCTTGGTGTGTTGGAACCTGCTGGCTGAACTGCTATTTTTCTCCCAAGACCTGGGAGAGAAACCCAGATCCTCGAGGTTGACAAAACTCATACTACACACCTCTCCTTCTCTATGGCAATGGACACCTGAAGTGATGAGAAGCTGTAACCCTTTACTTATCCTGAAATGCAGGAAACAAAGCACAGTGTCCTCTAGTGTTTGTTTCACATCTGTGTTGTGACTTCGTATTCACTTAGTGAAGTCCTAATCATTTTAGGGGTAAAAGCACCTGGTTTTGTTTTACCTTTGGAATTAGAAATTTAGCCTTTAGTTAAGTCTTGAATAAGCATCAGCCTATGTTCTAAGATCTTGCTAATTTGGGGGAAGCTGCTCTTAGGGATTGGTGCTGTTCTCTAAAATACGACATCCCAAGAGCCCCATCCCAAGGAAAGATAATTGCCTGCCCCTTACAGCTGATTGGTGTTCTTTGTCCTGTTGGGCTGGGAAGAAGGGTGGCTACTGCCGGCCTTCAAGATTCCTGTTCCTGAAGACATTTGATTTCTAGCTGGGGGCTGAGTGAATCCATCTTCAGTTACTGCTTTGACCAGCCACTTGATAACATCCCTGCAATGGAAAAAAGAAAGAAAAGGTTTATTCTTTCTTTTCCTGTGCAGGAAAAAAAAAAAAAAGGTTAAAATGCCTGTTGTATTTTTGGTACTCAGAATTACAGCCTTAACCTGGGCCCCCAGATCCCTGGATTTCCCTAAAAGCAACAAAAGGGCCCTTCAGTATTTTCAATAATTAAACAAGTCTAATATAAACATCACATTTAACTGCAGTATGGTTATAAAAAGTCAACTAAAGGCCAGGTATCGTGGCTGATTGTAATCCCAGCACTTTGGGAGGGTGAGGTGGGAGGATCTTTTGACACCAGGAGTTTGAGACCAGCCTAAGCAACATAGCAAGAACCCATCTCTAAAAAAAAAAAAAAAAAAAAGCGAACTAAAATATTAATGTTTTTCTTTGAATTATAAGTAAGTACTCAAAGGTAACTCTAGGGTCAAACAGTACTATCTGTGCCTTCCTGACCAGGGACATTTCTTAACCGAGTGGAAAGTTGGACTGGATGACCACAAAAGTCCTTGCTAGTTCTATATTACTGTCATCTATTAATGTTAATAACTAAGGTTTAGAGTGTGTGCAGTGGAATCATACTTTATACAGGGCTGAGGCTCTCTACACGTTAGTAAGGTAAAAACATCTCATATACTCAAAACTATTTTTAATGATCACTTAGGTAACCTATGTAAAAACAGTAGATTGAATATACACACCTAATTTTGTTCCCTCCTAAAACCCCACTAATATTATAATAAATAACTTTTGAAAAAAAAAAAAAGAAAAATATCCACAAGGAAGAAGAGAAGATGATAGCAGTGAAATTTTGAAAGGTGGGAGGCAAATGAAGGATACTCACAGAATACTACATAGTAGTCAACATCAATAAACTACAGTGACAGCAACAACATGGACAAATCTTGGTACTATAATATAGTAAGTGAGAAATAAAATTCTCAACAGATTACTTATAGCATGATACCTGTTAATATAATGCTAAAGGAACTAAAGTCAAAATATGTATTTTATAGGAATATATGTACATGCAATAGAACTACATAGAAACAAAAGAAATGAAATAATGACCATGCAGAACGATGATCACCTCGGGTGCAAGGTGGGTGATGAGGGGTGCAGAGACAGGTTCTTGCCACGTTGCTCAGGCTGATGGATGAGGGCTGAGGTAATTGTCAAGGGCCTAGTCTTTGATTTGGGACTAGGCTGAGAGATGCTGATTACAAAATTAAAGGCAACCTTAACTAAGCAAATAAAGCCACCGTATCATGTTTTAAGATGATGTTTAATCCAAGCCTATGACTTAGGCAAAGGAATACGTTTGAATTGACATAGTGGAATTGAGAAAGCTGAATCCTAGGCCAGCAGCAGGAAAGACTTATCCTATTTAATCCTATTTACTTAAAATACAAACACAAAAAACAAAACAAACTTCAATAAGCTCTGCAAGCCATAGCACTAGGTTTCTTTGAAGTGAGGGTGAAAGAGGGGTAAATTAAAATAAGTAGGAGGAGGTGGGGCATGGTGGCTCATTCTTTTAATCCCAGCACTTTGGGAAGCTGAGGTGGGTAGATTGCTTGAGTCCAAGAGTTTGAGATCAGCTTGGGCAACATGGTGCAACCCTGTCTCTACTAAACATACAAAAAATTAGCAGGGCGTGGTGGCACATGCCAGTAGTCCTAGCTACCCAAGAGCCTGAGGTGGGAAGATCACCTGAGCCCAGGGAGGTGAAGGCTGCAGTGAGCTGTGATTGAGCTGCTGCACTCCAGCCTGGGCAACCAGAGTGAGACCTTGCCTCAAAAAAAAAAAAAAAAAAAAAAAAATTTTAGATTCCCCAATCCTGTAGACTACAAGTTAACTTTGTGGAGGAGTAAAACAGAGGGTCTCTGACTGGGATACCAGGCACGGCTTGGAGGCAGACACTGAAGCAAATGGGACACTAAATGAACATATGCATGCTGAATGCAGAGACCCTTGCTGTCTTCTCACATGTCTTCCAAAACCCTGGCATCCTGTCTTCATCCTTCATGTAAGAGGTTGAATGTCTTCTCTCTAAAACCGAACCAGCCCAAGTTAAGACCTTGACTTAAGAAATTTTCTTAGAAATGAGAAATCAGTTCCACTTACAGGGAAGTGCAGAAATGACAAGTCCTCCCATGTCTTCAGAGCTTCCATTAACTTCTGAGTCCTGTACTTTTAAATATGGATAGACGATAGACTACCAAGGTTTACCAGACATCTATCGAAAGCTTCTAACTAAGAGATAGAGGTCAAAATAGCCCCTCCTTCCTTCCAAAAAAGCAACGTGGAAAAGACAGATATTATGTAGAAGAGAATCATAGAATAAACAAAAAGGAAAATTCTGATCAGCAAAATCAAAGATATGAGATGATATGGATCCAGGAAAGAAGGAAGTAAGAATAGAATACAGTTTATAGTATTATTTTTTTGCAGAGTCAGGCTCTTGCTATCTTGCCCAGGCTGGTCTTGAACTCCTGGCCTCAAGCAATCTTTCCACTCTGGCTCCTGAAAGTGCTAGGATTACAAGCCTAAGCCACTGTGCCCAGCCTATCTGGTGTCATCATAGCTCACTATAGTCTTGAACTCCTGAGCTCAAGTGATCCTTCTGCCTCAGCCTTTCCAATAGCTGAGACTCCATGCACATGCCACCATGCCTGGCTTATTTATTAATTTTAATAAGGAAGATGCAGAGAAAAAATAAAAGAGCTCTTGGAAATTAGAAAGATAGTAACAAAAGTGAAAAACCCTATTTGTTAGAAATCAAGGATATTTTTCCAGACTGAAATGACCCACTGAATGCCCAACACAATGGATGAATATAAACGTAGGACAGGCATATTTGGCAAAAAGAGAACTTTACAAACTTCCAGAGGGAGAAACCAGGGCACATACAAAGAATCAGTAATCAAAGTAGCTTATGACTTCTTTTTATTTCTCCCCTAGACAGGGTCCTGCTCTGTTACCCAGGCTGGAGTGCATTGGCAAGATCTCAGCTCAGTGCAACCTCTGCCTCCCAGGCTCAAGTCATCCTCCTATCTCAGCCTTCTTAGGTAGCTGGGACCACAGGTGTGCGCCACTACCCCCAGCTAATTTTTTGTAGTTTTGGTAGGGATGGAGTTTTGCCGTGTTGCCCAGGCTGGTCTTGAACAGCTGAGCTCAAAGTGATACACTCACCTTGGCTTCCCAAAGTGTTGGGATTACAGGCGTGAGCCCCCACACCCGGCTACTTATAACTTCCTAACAGCAATTCTGGAAGCTAGAAGACAATGGAAGATTTCCTTTGACATTCTGCAGGGAAGTTATTTCTAAGCAAATGACCTAGCCTCAGCCTAATTATCAATCAATCTGTGCGAAAATAAATGACATTTTCAGCCAAACAAGATCTCAAAAGCTTTACTTCCCACATACCTTTCTTAGAAAGCTACTAGGAAGGGATTCCTTAAATGAAAGTATGAGCCACGAAAGAGACAGAACAAATACACAAGTCATCCAACCTTGAAAAGCATTAGGGGGATGAGCAAATTGACAATGAAGACGGGAAAGGAGGACGACGGATCCAGAACAAAGGAGTCAAAACGTTCTGCCTCGGATTTCGAGAAGACACTGGTAAGACAACCCAGTGTGAATACATACGTTGAGGGGAGACTGAAACCAACTGAGGAAGGAGAATAGGGTCTGGAGGCAGGAAACCCAAGGCCAATTCATGTTGAATTTCTAGAACTAAATCAAAAGGAAAACCCCAACTTTCTATGCCCAAGTAACAAAAGGACCAGAGGCTCCTTTTGCAACCCACACCCTCCCTGCCTTTTCTGTCTGGCAGATGAAAAATTCAAAGTACTTCTGACTGGTCCCCTCCCACAACCAATCAGGCTGGTCATGGGCCAAGAATCAGGTTGGTCATGGGCCAAGAATCAGGTTGGTCATGGGCCAAGTCTTCACTTGCATATGTGGGAGTATAACTTTGTAATTTCACTTCAGCTTCTGACCGGTCGCCTCCCACAACTAAGCAAAGCGATCGTGGGCTATTACTTCATTTACATAGGGTGTACACCAAGTAACCAATGGGAAACCTCTAGAGAGTATTTAAACCCCAGAAAATTCTGTAACTAGGCTTTTGAGTCACTTGCTTGGGCCTACTCCCATCCTGTGGAGTGTGCTTTCAATTTCAGTAGATCTCTGCTTTTGTTGCTTCATTCTTTCCTTGCTTTGTTTGTATGTTTTGTCCAATTCTTTGTTCAACATGCCAAGAACCTGGAAACCCTCCACCGGTAACACAACTAGGAGAGAATTTGGGGTTGAATTCTGAAATGTGCAAGGAAAGCAAGAAAGTTAAAAATAGGACAATTATTAACCTTAGGGAAAACAAAAAGACATGAATGAAAGGAAAAGCAATCACGGTTTAGTACTTAGCTAAATTCTGATTAGCATACATAGTCATAGCAATAGAAACATTGAACATTGATTTGAAAAATTATAATATAATTACATTAAAGATACAGGGGCTGGGAAATATATGTGTGATAGGGACGGTGGGGAGGAAAAAGAGTGAACTCCTTATCTTTCACATGGCAAGCCAACAGATCACGGCTAACATTGAAAAAAATCAAGCAGCAGCATTGTAAGCATGTTATTTTGCCACATAGAGGTAAATATAAAAAAACCAATTAAAGAGAAAGGGCAATGCAGGTGAGGGACCTGGAGACAAGTATATTTCTGAAGTCTTGTAGGAACTAGTCTACTCTTTGTATGCATAGTTCAAAATCAAAGAAAGAAAAGAAAATCCCTTAAGAGGGGGTTATATGGAGTCTGACCATCTCTTTCTCTTTTAAAAAATTCCTCTTTGAGGTATAATTTACATACAATAAATTGCCAAAGTTTTGTTTGATGAATTTAGATAAATATATGAATACATCTTTGTAATCACCACCTCAGTCTAACATCCATTTCTTAATGAATCAAAGATAGCTCATTTTCCTGCCAACTGAAACAAATGACTTTTTTTTTCATTGAGTAAGCACAAAACGGAGGACCTGGCTTAGATTTAGAGGTCACAAACACCCCTCAAAAATGCCTATCTTTGTTTCTGTCATTGTTTTGTTTTCGAGACAGTCTTGCTCTGTTGCCCAGGCTAGAGTGCAATGGTGCAGTCCTAGCTCACTGTAAACTCTGCCTACCAGGTTCAAACGATTCTCATGCCTCAGCCTCCTGAGTAGCTGGGATTACAGAAATGTATCACCATGCCTGGCTATTTTTGTATTTTTAGGAGAGATGGGGTTTTGAGGCCAGGCTGGTCTCAAACTTCTGGTCTCATGTGATCTGCCCACCCTGGCCTCCCGAAGTGCTGGGATTACAGGCATCAGCCACCATGCCTGGCCTAAAATGCCTTTATTTGTTTATGAGACGGAGTTTCCCTCTTGCTGCCCAGACTGCAGTGCAATGGCGCAATCTTGGCTCACCGCAACCTCTATCTCCTGTGTTTAAGCAATTCTCCTGCCTCAGTCTCTGAAGTAGCTGGGAATACAGGCGACTGCCACTATGCCTGGCAAATTGTTTTGTTTTTTTTTTTGTATTTTTTAGTAGAGATGGGGTTTCACCATGTTGGCTAGGCTGGTGTCGAACTCCTGATCTCAAGTGATATCCACATCGGCCTCCCGAAGTGCTGGGATTACAGGTATGAGCCACTGCGCCTGGCCTTAAATGCCTGTCTTTAATCCCAAGAGTGACACCCTGTACAGTGAGAGACTCACACCACAAGAGGTAAAAATGAAAGCAACCAAGAGAACAGTGTGTATCCCACTTACTCTAATGCCTAGGCTCACAAAGCATAATGGTAGATGGAAGTGTTCTCATTATGCAAATTATGTTTCACTTTTTAAAATGTAGTTTTTATTTGCTTTTGAGACAGAGTCTCACTCTGTCACCCAGGTTAGAGTGCAGTGGTGTGATCTCTGCTCACTGCAACCTCCGCCTCTCAGGAGGTTCAAGCAATTCTCCTGCCTCAATCTCCCAAGTAGCTGGGATTACAGGCGCATGCCACCATGCCCAGTTAATTTTTGTATTTTTAGTAGAGATGAGGTTTTACTATGTTGGCCAGGCTGGTCTTAAACTCCTGAGCTCAGGTAATCTGCCTACCCTGGCCTCCTAAAGTGCTGAGATTACAGGCGTGAGCCACCGTACCCGGCCAACTTTTCACTTTAAAATTCAACTATACTGTCTTGTGCTCTTTGTCAATTCTCTATTTACTCATTTTGTACCCCTAAAATTATTACCATTTAATCTTTAGATAAAATGCCACATATAGGGAAATGAATATGGACATGCAAACTAAGGGGGTGGGAAAGCTGACCAATACCCAAAACATAACCAAATGTCCTCCTTTTTATTAGAGGATTTATCATAGTCAATGACCATGTTGACCTGTGAATTCTACTTTCAATAAATGTGTAAGAACACATGGGAACATAAATATGACTGGAAGGCATTTAATGCATCCAATCTGCTGAACATCGTAGCTTAGCCCAGCCTTCAATGCTGCTCTGAACAAAGAGATGCTGGTACGCCCTTCTAGTAAGAGCCATTTCCAAAAAAGCAAGGGATGTTCAGATGCTCCTCAACCTGCAATGGGGTTACATCTGGATAAACCCATCTGATATAGTTTGGATGTTTGTCCCCTCCAAATCTCATGTTGATGTGATCCCCAGTGTTGGAGATGGGGCCTAGCAGAAGATGTTTGGGTCATGGAGGCAGATCCTTCATAAAAGTCTTGATGCTATACTCATGGTAATGAGTGAGTTCTCACTCTATTAGTTCACTTGAGAGCTGGTTGTTTGAAAGAGGTTGGCACTACCCCCCTGCCCCCTGTCTTCTTTCCTCCCTTGCCAGATGATACTCCAGCTCTCCTTCACCTTGTGCCATGAGTGGAAGCTTCCTGAAGCCCTCACCAGAAGCAGATGCTGGAGCCATGCTTCTTGTACAGTTTGCAGAATTGAGAGCCAAATAAACCTCTTTTCTTTATAAATCACCCACCCTCAGGCATTCCTTTATGGCAACACAAAGGGACTAAGACACCATCATAAGCTGAAAATATCATAAGTTGAAAAGGCATTTAATGCACCCAATCTATTGAACATTGTCGCTTAGTCCAGCCTACCTTAAATGTGATCAGGGCACTGACAGCTTACAGTTTGGGCAAAATCATCAAACACAAAGCCTATTTTATAATGAAATGTTGAATATTTTATGTAATTTATTGAGTACTATACTGAAAATGAAAAACAGAGTGTTTGTTGGGTACTTGAGGCATGGTTTCTACTGAATGGTTATTACTTCTGTATCAGTGTAAAGCCAAAAAAAATCCTAGGTCAAACCCTCAAGAGTCAGGGCTGTCTGTAGTTCCAAAATGAAAATTCCAGCCTAAAATCCCTACCCTAAAGATCGTATTTCCCCCCCTTGGTATAAGCATAGTAGTTCCATGCTTCCAGAAGCTCTGATTCTGCAAAAAAAGAACATATGCTTACTATCTATTATACCTTACTGTCAGCCACATGACCTAATGTTATGAATATTACTTTTCAGAAACTAACAGTGACAAATGAGATTTATAGCGAGGTTCATCAGGAGTATAGAAACAAATGTACATTAATAAAAATGAAAAAGTTTTATGTAAGTTAGGGTTTTCCCCTGGATCTCATAATGCTGTTTGGACAATATCGAAATAGACCAAAGGAAGTCTGTTGGTCATGAGAGAAAAATCACTCAAGCTATGTGGAACCTGCCACATTGCTGGTTTCTATTATGATTATCTATAGTTTTATTTTTTAAAATCAATTAATCTTTTTTGAGACAGAGTCTTGCTGTCACCCAAGCTGGAGTGCAGTGGCATATTCTCAGCTCACTGCAACCTCCACCTCCTGGGTTCAAGTGATTCTCCCACTTCAGCCTCCCAAGTAGCTGGAATTACAGGCATGTGCCAATACTCCCGGCTAATTTTTGTATTTTTAGTAGAGACATGGTTTCGCCACGTTGTCCAGGCTGGTTTCGAACTCCTGACCGCGAATGATTTGCCCGACCTGGCCTCCCAAGGTCCTGGGATTACAGGTGTGAACCACTGCACCTGGCCTATCTATAGTTTTAATAATTAGCCCTATTACACTATCTACTGACTAGAAAACCTCTTCCAGCTGATATTCTCTAGCCTTCAGCAGCTGCTCACCTATATCCCTTAACTCTTCTCATCCCAGAGCTCAGGTGGCTGCTTACCTGACATTGTGGGGTTGCTTGTCACAGGACAGCACCATGTTTGCAATGGACTGCTGCAGGTGCTGCCGTTGCCTCCTCAGGGTCTGCTGGAAGTCATCTTCCAGGGTCTGAACTACATAACGCAGGAAAAGGACTCGCCCAGGCAGAGTTTGTCCCTGTAGGAAAAAGAATGAGGAGTCAGTCTTTCTTCTCAGTCTCCTGGATGACAGTCAACATCGGGCTCTCATAAATAGCAAGTCCAAGAGAAGGCCATGCATCAGCAAGTATGCCTGAGGCTCCCGGAGATGGCAGGTAGTCTGGGTCATTATGAGAGAGGACAAATGGGGTGACTGCTGAAAGAATCATACCTTATAAGGTTTCAGAAACCATTTAAAATTTTTTTTCAAGTATTATTACTTATTTGAAAGATCTAGGCATCTGCTGATACTCATAATTTTCTAACACCTAAGCTGCAACCAGATATCTACTGGAATCTCTAGGATTGTAGATCATTTGATTTAAAAGACAGCCATGGGAAGTCAATCTCTCCCTCTCACGGAACCTATCAACCTCAGGAAAACCCAAAACTATGGATGGCAAAACAGAGAAAGAGAGCCTGGTTCTTTAATGACTGCTGTGCCGCTAGGTCAAACTGCCATGATGTCCACTCTACTGATGAACTTCCAGTCATGTGTACTGACTGAGCCAAGGCTATTGACTTGGCTCAACTTGACGGTTGGGCCAAGACTGAGTTGGGTATTCTGTTACAGGTGAAATGATCCTGACAGTTAAAGAGCATGGGCTTTGGAGGCACAAAGCACTCAGTTTTTGTTGCTGTTTGTTTTAGACCTAGCTGTGTCCCTTATTAACCCCTCTAGGTCTTAGTGTCCTTGTAGTTTACATGGGGATAATTCTAACCTTACCAAAGACAGCAGAAGTACTTGTCACACAGTAGGCAGGCATGCACAGTTTGTTGGTTCCCCTTTACTAGGAGACAAGTGCTGAGAGCTTAGGCTTCAAACTTGAAAGAACAAGAAGGTACCAGACTATTTCTGGACTTTGTGGAAACCTCCGAACTCCAGGGAATAGGTTTATTTTCCCAGAACATAAACCAAGGGACCAGGATATGATTCAGTCAGTAGGAAACTAAGTGACCATTCTAAGTACATATAATTTCTTTACTTTTTGGGAGGAGGTAACAATATCTTTGTCTTCCAAATGTGTTTATTTTTCTCTAATCCTTGATACCTGATGCAAATGCTTTTTAAAAAAATCAAGTACCTGTGCTAGACTTTTGATAAAAACAAAGTCTTCTACTGACACCACTCTCTACCACTACTTGTCTTCTCCAGTATCCTAGAATAATTTTTAACTCATTCTTCTAGAAGTCACCATAAACATCTCTAAGGAAATAGGCTTTTATTATGATTTCTTGATTTATCAACTGTAGACATTACCTATTGGTTTCTGTTAAGCTAGATAAGAATTTAACTTACTTAAGCCAATCCTTCATCTCTTCTCTTTCTAAAATATATGTATCTCCATCATCTATAGACAGTATCTCTTGACTCCCCATTTTGGAAGATAAGAATGTTATGCCAGCCCTACTATTTTCAGAGGTCCTGTCCCTTTTCATCTCTCAACCTTTATCTTCTAGACTTCCATTTTACATTGCCAAGGCTAATAAAATTGTCTCCTATGCTTTGTATATAAGTTGATTCTAAATATTACAACTAGTGTTTACAGTTGTCAGGATTATGTTAAAAGTATTTACTAAATTCTCTTACTAAATACTTTTAGTAAATCCTTATAGTATACTAAGAAAATCAACCCTTTCTTATGAAGTTTTTTTGTTTTCTCCACTCCTTTAACTATTTCTCATTATAATATACCTCTTTCAACTCCTCAAGAATAGTGCTGAATTTTGAGAATATCCTTTTTTCCCCAAATGATTCTCTTTTTTTAATTTTTTTTTTTTTTTTTTTTTTTTTTTTTTTTTTTTTTTTTAGACAGAGTTTCGCTCTTGTTACGCAGGCTGGAGTGCAATGGCGCGATCTCGGCTCACCGCAACCTCCGCCTCCTGGGTTCAGGCAATTCTCCTGCCTCAGCCTCCTGAGTAGCTGGGATTACAGGCACGCGCCACCACACCCAGCTAATGTTTTGTATTTTTAGTAGAGGCGGGGTTTCACCATGTTGAACAGGATGGTCTCGATCTCTTGACCTAGTGATCCACCGGCCTCGGCCTCCCAGAGTGCTGGGATTATAGGCTTGAGCCACCGCGCCTGGTCTCTTTTTTTAATTTTTAAAAATCATGTCAGCTGAACATAGTCACTCATGCCTGTAATCTCAGAACTCTGGGAGGCTGAGGCGGGAGGATCATCTGAGGCCAGGAGTTCAAGACCAGCCCAGGAAACATAGCAAGACCCCATCTCTACAAAAATAAAAATAAAAAAATTAGCCAGGCATGATAGCATGTGGCTGTAGTCCTAGCTACTTAAGAACCTGAGGCAAGAGGATCACTTGAGCTCAGGAGGTCATGGCTACAGTGAGTTATGATCATGCCACTGCACTCCAGCCTGGGCGACATAGCAAGAGACCCTGTTTCAAAACTACATGAAATAAAACAACTTTATTAACATACCATAAAATTCAGCTATTTTAAAAGTACAATTAAATTATATGTAGTAAACCTACTGAGTTGTGTAACATTTCCATCCCCCCAGAAGATGGCCTCAGGGGCACTTAAGTTCCCTTTCCAATCACCAGGCCAAGGCAACCACTCATCTGCTTTCTATCTCTCTAGATTTGCCTTTCCTGGACATTTCTTATAAACAGAATTATATAATATGTAATATTTTGTGTGTGGTTTCTTTCACTGAGCTTAATTTGTGGTTAGGTTTGCCCATATTATAGTATGCATCAATAGCTCACGGGTGTTTATTACTGAATAGTATTTCATTTTGTTCATCCATTCACCAGCTGATGAACATTTGGGTTATTTTCACATTTTGGCTATTATGCCTAACACTACTATGAACACTCGCATGTAAGTCTTTGGTTGACAGGGGCTTTCATTTTTGTTGGGTCTATATCTAGAATTGGAATAGATAGGGTGAATGATAAATTTGTATTCAAGTTTTAAAGAAACGGTCAAACCGTTTTCCAAAGTGCCTGTACTATTTACATTCTGACGAGCAATGTATGAGACTTACTGTTCTTCACATTCTTGGCAATGTTTGTTATTGTCTGTTTTCTTTTCTTTAAAAAATGTTTAAAAATTGTGATAAAAACCACAATAGTATTAAATTCAATATCTTAAACACTTTTAAGTGTACATTTCCATAGTGTTGGGTATATTCACAGTCCTATAACAGATCCCCACAACTTTCCATCTTGAAAAACTGAAAGAAGCTCTATAACCATTGAACAACTTATTTCACACTTCCTCAGGCTGTTTTCCACAGCAGCTACACCACTTTACAATCCCACTGAGAGTGCACAACGGTTCTAATTTCTCCAAATCATTGCCCACACTTATTTTTGCTTTTTAAAAAATAGTGGCCATTCTAATTGGGTATGAGGTGACACTGCATTGTGATTTTGATTTGCATACCTCTACTGACTAGTTATAGAGTATCTTTTTTTCAGAAGTTTGTTGCTCATTTGTATATCATCTTTGGAGAAATGTCTATATAAGTGCTCTGCCCATTTTTAAATTGGGTTATTCATTTGTTGTTGAGTTGCTGGAGTTCTTTACATATTCCGGATATTAACCCTCATCAGATATGTGATTTATGAATATTTTCTCCCATCTCATGGGCTGTCATTTCACTCTATTTTTCTATTTTCGATTTTTATTGCTCATTCTGTTGACGCATAGAAGTTCTGAAGGTCAATGTAGTACTATTTGTCTATTTTTGCTGCCTGTGCTTTTGGTGTCATAGTCAAGAAATCAATTGCCAAATCCAATGTCATGAAGCCTTCCCCAAGCTTTCTTCAATGAATTTTATAGATTTCAGTCTTATATTCAGGTCTTTAATGCATTTTGGGTTAATTTTTATATGTTGAATCCAACTTCATTCTTTTGCAAGTGGATATCCACTTTTTCCTATGACACTAAAAGACTGTGAGAGACTGTCTTTTCACCACCGAGTAGTCTTGGCACCCTTAATGAAGATCACTTGACCATGTACTCAAAGGTTTATTTCTGGGCTCTTTATTCCGTATGTCTATCTTTTTGCTTGTACCACACTATTTTGATTACTGTAGCTTTATGTTTTACAGTCAGGAAGTGTGAGAACTCCAACTTTGTCCTTTTTCTTTCAAGACTGCTTTGGCTATTTGGTATCCTTTGCAAGATACCAACTTTTTTTTTTTTTTTTTTTAAGACAGAGTCTTACTCTGCCATCCAGGTTGGAGTGCAGTGGTGTGGTCTCAGCTCACTGCAACCTCTGCCTCCTGGGTTCAAGCAATTCTCCTGCCTCAGCCTCCTGAGTAGCTGAGATTACAGGTGCCCACCATCACATCTGGCTAAATACACCAATTTCTGAAAGACTAAAAGTTGGTGTCCCAATAAAATTTATATTGAACTCCCTTAGGATTCAATATGAATTTTAGAATGGATTTTTCTATTTCTCCAGAAAAAAAAAAATGCTGTTGGGATTTTGATGAGAATTTTGTTGAACCTGTAGATCACTTTGGGTAGTACTGACATCTTAACCATATTAAGTCTTCCACTCCATGAATATAGGAAGCCTTACCATCTTTTGGTGTCTCATTTCTTTCAACAACATTTTGTAGTTTTCAGTGTACAAACTTTGACCTCCAGATTTATGTCATTCTAGTTTAACAACTTTAATTGCACACAAAAATCTCTACTTAATTTGCCTCAAGGTATCTTGAATTTCTCATGAGATTTTTCTTCTCTGAACCACTGTTGTGTGTTGTTTAGTTGCCACCTTATTTGTGGGTTTTCCAGATTTCATTCTGCTATTGATTTCTAGTTTCATTCCATTGTGATTGGAAGATAATTGGTATAATGTCAATGTTTTTTATATTTTGTCAGTCTTGTTTTATGGTCCAACATGTGGTTTAACTGGAAAAAATTCCATGTGCACTTCAGAAGAATGTGTGTTCTGCTATTGTTGGGTGAAATGTTTTGCACGTGTCTATGTTTAAGTGGCTTACAGTACTGCTTAAGTTCTTTGTTTCCTTATTGATTTTTTGTTTGGTTATTTTATCCATTATTGAAAGTGGGGTATTTAATCTCCTACTATTATTGTTATTTATTCTTTCAATTCTGTCAATGTTTGTTTTATATATTTAGGAGGTCTGATGTTTGGCACATATATATTTGTGATACTTCTTGGTGAATTGACTCTTTTATTATATAATGTCCTTCTTTGCCGCTTGTAACAGTTTTTGACTTAAAGTCTTTTTGTGTTATATTATTATAGCCACTCTTGCTCTCTTTGGGTTCCCATTTGTGAGGAATATCTTTTCTCATCCTTTCATTTTCAGCAAGTCTTTCTTTCTTTCCTTTCCTTTCCTTTTCTTTCTCCCGCTCTGTTACCCAACTAGAGTGCAGTGGCACTATGATAGCCTACTGACACCCAACTGGAATACAATGGCACTATGATAGCCTACTGTAGCCTAAAACTCCTGGGCTCCAGGGATCCTCCCACCTCAACCTCCACAGTACCTGGGACAACAGGTATGTGCTACCATGCCTACTAATTAAAAGAATTTTTTTAAGAGAAAGTGTCTTTCTATGTTGTCTAGACTGGTCTTGATCTCCTCTCCGCAAGCAATCCTCTATGTTGGTCTCCCAAAGTGCTGGAATTACAGGCATGAGCCATTACGCCTGGCCATAAGAGTTTGGTATTTGAAAAAATATAAAGTGAGACTCTTGTATATAGTATATAGTTGGATGCTGGTTTTTAGTCCATTCAGTTAATCTCTATCTTTTAATTGGGGACTTTAATCTACTTGCATTTAAAATAATTACTGACAGGGAAGAACTTACTATTGCCATAGTAATTATTTCCTATATGTCTTACAGCCTTTTCAGGCCTCCTTTCCTTTCTTATTGCCTTTCTTCATTTTTCATTGATTTTTTTGTAGTGACATGCTTTGATTTCTTTCTCATTTCCTTTTGGGTGTATTCTATAGAGGTCTTACTTGAAGTTACCATTAAGATTACCTAACATTTCTTAAAATTATAACAATCTAGTTTAACAACTTCAGTTGCACACAAAAACCTCTACTTCTTTACTATTCCATCCCAATTTATGTTATCAGTGTTATAAGTTACATCTTTATATACTATATACCCATAACGTATTTTATTTTTTGAGATGAAGTCTTGCTCTGTCACCTAGGCTGGAGTGCAGTGGCATGATTTTGGCTCACTGCAACCTCCGCCTCCTGGGTTCAAACAATTTCGTGCCTCAGCCTCCCAAGTAGCTGAGACTGCAGGCATGTGCCACCATGCCCGGCTAATTTTTGTATTTTTAGTAGAGACGGGGTTTCACTATGTTGGCTGAACTGGTATCGAACTCCCAACCTCAGGTGATACACCCACCTTGGCCTTCCATTCCAGGCCAGGTGCAGTGGCTCATGCCTGTAATCCCAGCACTTTGGGAGGTCGAGGTGGGTGGACAAGCCAGGCAGCCCCCAGACAAGCCAGTACATTGCATGCATGGTCCACTCTTTTGTTTCTGGCCCAAAGGAGAAGCCAAGGTATGGGAGGTTTTCTCCTGGTTGAACCATGCTATGCCACGAAGGGAGAGGGATGTGGGCATGGAAAATGCTACAGACTTTCCCAGCACTTCTGATAGAGCACATTTGTAGTTATGCACTGGCCTGGGCACTGAAGCTCCTTAATTCAGCTACAGAGTTCTCACAACAATATTCTGGTTTATACATTGTTAATTCAGTGTCTCCATGGAGTAACAAGGGCCTGAAGCTTCCTAGTCTACCGTCTTGCTGATGTCTCCCAGATCATTAATACTTAAAGCCCTCTGTCACTGCACTCCAATCTGGACTAATTGCTCCCTAGGTCTGCTCTTCATTGTAATCTTGGGACTCCTCTTCAATACTCTCCTAGATTAAATCTGATGTTCCCTGGATCCCATGCCTTCCCACTTTTTTGGATTACTTCTTCATTCCTTGATATACTACCTCAGGTAACCTCCTAAGAAACAGGGTGTGGGATATATTTTCAAATCCCTGCATAGCTGGAAATCTTAATTCTACCCTCACACTTAACTGATTATTTGGCTAAGTACAGAATTCTAAGTTGAAAGTAATTTGTTTTAGCCAATTTTTTTAGGTGAGTAGACAAAAAGTTGGCAATTAAACTTGGGGAGCCCTAAAGGTCAGAATGTGGAAGACCTTTTTCCTGTAGCACCAACTCTGTAGCAGCTGTCTTTGTTTATTACAGACAGTTCATTCAACTTTTTTAGACAATAAATTCTCTGACTTTTTGCCTGAAGGTAGGTAACCTGGCTACTGAAACTTCTGTCCTCATCAATGAAGAGGAGGTTGGCTGTTCTATCCACAAACTTTCAATAAATATCCATTTACAGCCCACATCTGACTCCTGCCCTCTATTGGATATTGTGTTTCTAAGTCCAAGACCTTTTTGGTGCTCTAAAGGGAAGATTGTCCTTCCTTGGCTGTAGCCTCTCTACATGTGTGTGGCTTTCTCTGCCCAGCTTCATCAGTCATCACTCTTAAATTCTCCGTAGGTCTCCCTAAGCTTCATTCACATCTACTATCCTTCCCCTTTTTTCACAGCCATGAATTTATAACTGTCTCTCTTCATTTACTGTTACTTCTTAATGGAATCTCAAGAAGAGGGACAAGTAAATGTACTAAATCTTGAACTGGAAGACAGCACATACCATTTCAATAGGAATTTTTTGGCAGGGGTGGGAATATCAGGAGGGAATAATGATGTAGACTTTATTACCATATTTGCTGTTGCTTTTCTTTTTTCTTAAAGACAGGGTCATGCTCTGTCACCCAGGCTGGAGTGCAGTGTTGTGATCATGGATTACTGTAGCCTCGACCTCCTAGGCTCAAGCAGTCCTTTTCCCTCAGCCTTAGCCTCCCATGTAGCTGGGACTTCAGGAATACATCACCATGCCTGGCTAAGTTTTTTATTTTTTTGTTTTTTTGTAGATATAGGGTCTCACTTTGTTGCTCGGGCTGAACTCCTGGGCTCAAACTGTCCTCCTGCTTCAGCCTCCCAAGATGCTTTGATTATAGGTGTGAGCCATGGTACCTGGTGTCACCTTTCTTTATAGTTAAACTTCCCCTGCAGAAGACATAACCTCATAATGGTTGTTACCTCTTCCTCCATGACATAGGTGAGCAGTTTCCAGTCCCACTCCACTGTCTTGGCATTGGCTGGATGTAGCCTGAAATTCAAGTGAAATTAATTAGAATTATGGAGAATTTAGTAGGAGAAGGGATAGGATCTGGAAGGTGATAGAAGGAAGAAACCTCCTCTTATCCGCCATGCTCTGGCCCACCCTCTAGTATCACACCATATCAGTCTGAGAGTAATGGAACTTCATTGTTTTTTGCCAGCCAGTGTCCACTCCCCTTTTGGAAAGCATTAATATATAATTTTGTCTTAAGAAACCAATTCTTCACTACTCTTAGCCAACTGGTTTTACCTACCAGAACCCCAAAATAAAGTATGTGACATTTTTAGCCAATCATGCTATTCTGTCCCTCACTTGACAGTGATTGGCTCAAAGATATGGTCATGTCTCTCATTAGGCCAATTAAATCCTAAAAGACTCAATTTCAGAACTCTTGTGTGACTATAAGGGAAACAGGCACTCTCTCCCACTGGGAGTGTCAAAAAGCCTGAGACTGAGAGGGCTACCACATGCAGCCCCCAGACAGAACCAAAGTAGAGCTGGAAAATGAATCCTAGTAGCCATTTTTGTATACTGAATCAAGTCACATCTTATTCCTAGGTTTCTAGAAACATAAGCCATTAAATTCTCTTTCACCAGTAGTGAAGGCCTGTTTGGATTGGATTTCCTATCATCTGTAATTCAAATAATACCAATATACTAAGTCACCCTCTGTAAGGTTAGGTTAAAAAAGCCTGTCAAGAGAAAGCTATGCCTGAGTCCAAGATCCCTAGAAGATTCGCCAACAGAGGTTACGTTTCATACTGTTGAATTTTCATGAGAAGCATGTAGGCCTCCTTTAGGACATCCACAGTTTCAGAGTCACTCAGCAAGATTTTCTGGATGATGTGAGCCACAATTTCTTTTGGTGGGTAATGCTGGGGTGACACAAAATCCATCAAAAACTGCACAGTCCCCAGGGGAAAATTCTCTTCAATGGTATTTGCTACCATTCTTAGTCTTCGATGAGGGATGGGTTCTAATTTTTGACTCTTGTTCTGGAAAGAAAAGAAGAAAATTAGGAGAGATTTCTATAGTATACAAAAACAAGAGGTTCTAGAATAGGTTGAAGATGGCAAAGTTTTCCAGGCATTTGAAATATTTCATAATTAAAAAAATAAGAGGCTGGGTGCAGTGGCCTATAATCCCAGCACTCTGGGAAGCCAAGGCAGGCAGATTGCTTGCTGTCAGGAGTTTGAGAGCAGCCTAGCCAACATGGTGAAATCCCATCTCTACTAAAAATGCAAATATGAGCCAGGTGTGGTGGCGTGCATCTATAGTCCCAGCTACTCGAAAGGCTGAGACATGAGAACTGCTTGAACCTGGAAGGTGGAGGTTGCAGTGAGCCAAGATGGCATTGCTGTACTCCAGCCTGGGTGACAAAGCAAGACTCTGTCTCAAAACAGACAGACAAAAAAGAGCTTTATCTAAAAAACTTTTAATAACATGGGAAAAAGCTTACATAAAGTTAAAAAATAAGAATTCAAAATTCTACATATAACACGATTTAACTTATGTTAAAAATAGCATTGACAGAAAAATACAAAAGGTTCAAGAGGTAGCCTAGGTTGATTTTGGGGTGAGGGTAACTAGAGACTTAGACTTAGGGGTAGCTGTGATACTATCTCAGCTATTGAAATAGAGCGATAAGAAAGAAGTTTTAAATTTGGTTGTTAGAAGAATTCCATTTTTTTGTGAGAACAGTAAATATTAAGTTGCTTCTTCCCCCAAAAAATATGTATATAAAGACTGAGAGAGAATATATGAAAAGTGATTTTCTATTATGTGGGTGGTGGAATTAGGGTTTATTTTTCCTCTAAGTGCTCTTCTATATTTTTCAATTTTTCCATAATAGACACTTATTACTTTTATAATCAGAAGAAAACAATTTTAAAGTTTGATTGATATGAAGATTTAATAGCAATACATTTTGAACTCTTATTTTTATTTTTTTTGAGACAAAGTCTGGCTCTGTCACCCAGGCTGGAGTTCAGTGGCATGATCATGGTTCACTGCAACCTCTGCCTCCCCGGCTCAAGCTGTCCTCCCACCTCAGCCTCTTGAGTAGCTGGGACTACAGGTGCGTGCCACCTTGCCCAGCTAGTATTTTGTATTTTTAGTAGAGGTGGGGTTTTGCCATGTTGCCTAGGCTGGTCTGGAACTCGTGAGCTCAAGTGATCAACCTATCTTGGCCTTCCAAAGTGCTGGGATTATAGATGTGAGCCACTGTGTCTGGCCTTAAGCAATTAATATTTTTTTGAGACAGGGTCTTGCTTTGCCTCCCAGGCTGGAGTGCAGTGTTGCAATCTCGGTTCACTGCAACCTTTGCCTCCCAGGCTCAAACAATCTTCCTGCCTTGGTCTCCCAAGTAGCTAGGACACAGGTGTGTGCCACCATGTTCGGCTAATTTTTAAATTTTTTATAGAGGGGGTTTCACCATGTTGCCCAGGCTGGTCTCAAACTCCTGGGCTCAAGCAACCCACCAACCATGGCCTCCCAAAATGCTGGGATTACAGGTGTGAGCCACCGCACTCAGGAATGAACACTTAATTTATTCTCAACTAGTTCTTATAACAATCTTGGGAAATACATATCATTTTTATTCCTATTCTATAAATAAAAAAACTGGGATTTGGAGGGTAAGCATTTGTCATGCAACAAATGGTAGAAGCTGGTTTCAAACACAGGTGGAATAAACTTCAGAGCCATTCTTTCAACCCCTACTCCCCATAAACAACAAAAATAGTAAACGTATATGTTAAAAATCCCAATTATTAAACTATGCAAAATGCCTCTGCATAAAAAGGCAACTGGAAAGGAAATACATCAAATTATTCACGATAATAAATACTGTCTGGGCTGGGCATGTTGGCTTACACCTGTAATCCCAGGCTGCCTCCCAGGCACAAGCCCAGCACTTTGGGAGGCTGAGGCAGGCAGATCACCTGAGATCAGGAGTTCAAGACCAGCCTGGCCAATATGGCGAAACCCCGTTTCTACTAAAAATACAAAAAATTAGCTGGGTGTGGTGGCATACACCTGTAATCCCAGCTACTCAGGAGGCTGAGGCAGGAGAATTGCTTGAACCTGGGAGGTGGAAATTGCAGTGAGCCGAGATTGCATCGCTGCACTCTAGCCTGGGCGACAGAGTGAGACTCTTTAAAAAAAAAAAAGAATGAGCTAGTGGTCAGGCAGAGACATTCAGAAGGAGGACATAACACATATTAGAATACATAATAATTTAAAAAAAGAGAAAAAAATCATTCTCTAAGCTCAAATCAGTGTGAATGCTTGGCTCCTGCCTACTGGGATCACTGCTTGAATGAGGAGAGTTTTGACTTTGACATTGAACTGTTTCAATCTGGTTTTCTTAATATGAGGGATGGGATGTATACCACTAAAAAGCACTTCATACTGTGGTATAAAAAACACTTCATAATTGTGTAGCCACAATTATTTTCCCTTACACATCCAGTTTATTTCTCACAAATCAACGATGACCAATGGAAAGTAGCATTCCCACTAATGTCTAAAATTGAATTTCCTCCCCCAAAGTCAGCGAGTAATAATTTTGGAGGCCCTTAAGTGGTAGAGTATTATTATCTCTGTGATATGGAAGCTGTAATAAGGGCATCAGGAAAGGAAAGACATAAGAGTTGGAGATATTTATTTATTTTTTTGAGACAGAGTCCTGCTCTGTGGACCAGGCTGGAGTGTAGTGGTGCAGTCTCAGATCACTGCAACCCCTGCCTCCTGGATTCTAGTGATTCTACTGCCTCAACCTCCTGAGTAGCTGGGATTACAGGTGCATGCCACCATGCCCAGCTAGAAGATAAGAATTTACATAAGGCGTAAGATGAGCCCGACACCCTGGCACTTTACATATATGACCCTGTGAGGTAATATATCTCCACTTCACAGATAGAAAAGCTAAGGCTCAGAAAGGTTAAGTGCCAGTTTTTAAGTGCGGGGCTAAAATTTGAACCCAGATCTGAGCCTCTATACTGAATGGGTCTTCACAAGTGGAAGAAAGATTAAAAATTTCATTTATGCTTGACCTGTCCTCTCATGCATGGACTCCAGTCACACTGACTTTCTTCCAGGCTTAGGGAAAGGACATCTAATCCCCAGGGGAAGATGTTAACTCACCTCTCTTGTGTCTTTATCCGGTATTAGTGTCTGGAAGAAGAGGTGATGAACTGGAGGTCGTAAGAAGTACTTCAATCTATGCAGGCATGGTCTGTTGTACAACCCACCTTGCAGTGTTCGTGCTTGTACATGGGAAGACTCGGGTTTGGAAGGCTCTGACAGTGATATTTCTTTTCTGGCTGGGGTTTCCATGACAGAGAGCCAAGGAACTTTCTCTAAGGAAGTTTCAGTCTGTGGGGACTGTGGGCTGGGAGAGCAGCTTGTAGAGGACGGAGCTGAGATATCCATAGGCATGTCCCAGTTCTGTATATCATTCTGGGTAGAGTCAGGCCTGTCTCCTGGAAGGTGAGGCACGTCTTGAGGTGAGTGTGGCACGTCCTGTGATGAGTGTGGCACGTCTCCAGGTGAATGTAATACATCTCCTGTTAAGTGTGGCACACCCCCTGGTGACTGTGGTGTATCTGGTGATGGTGGAGCATCACCTGGTGACTGTGACACATCTCCTGGTGACCCTAGCATGTCTCCTGGTGACTGTGGCACATCTGGTGATTGTGACATATCTCCTGGTGTCCGTGGTACATCTCCTGGTGACTGTGGCATGTCTTGCAAGTATGTCACATCTTGTGGATGTAATATCCTTTGAGGTGGGCCTGGAACAACTTTAGGTAGGCCCAGAGAGTCTTGAGGTGGGCTTGGTGAGTGCTGAGGATGCCATAATGAGTCTTGAGGTGGGCTTGGCATATTTTGCTGAGGGCATGACACTTCTTGAGGTGGGTGAGTTAGAGCTGGCACTTGGCACTGCATGGTTTGTGATGGGCATGACAAGGCTCGTGGTGGGCAAGAGGAGGCTCGTGGTGGACATGGTGAGGTTCTCAGTGGGCATGGCAAAGCTTGCAGGGGGCACGGCAAGGCTTGTGGTGGGCGAGGTACATCTTGCTGAGGGCATAGCAAAGGTGCCCTTTGATTGCTGCTGCTGCTACTACTATTATTGCTTGTTGGGGAGAGGGAGCTAACATCTGAAGACAGCTGTAGGCTTGTCAAGAAGCTGAGGTTACCTGTGAATGTAGCTGAACTACAATTAGGCTCTGTTGGATAAACAGAGCCTCCACTGATGAATGTAGTGGGTGGGGGACCTACTAAGTTATCTTCCACTAGGTCCAAACGTACAGGATGACTGTTAATGATTCTTTGTGCTGTAGGCTGAGAGCTTCTGTCCACCTGCCCTTCCAACACCTTTTTGCCAGAGAGGCTGGCACATGTCTGAAGACTGGTTGGCTCCTTCTGGGAAGGAGTGACAGGTTCTAAAGTTAAGTCAAGAGTGGCAATAGGTCTATTTTCTTCCTCAGCTCTTGTCAGGTCAATCACACAAAGTCCATTGCGATCTTTTGGCCTTGGTCTGGTCTCTCTAGTTAAGTCAATGAAGTCCTGTAGAAGGATTGTGAGAAGAGAAGAGGCCAAGATGGGAGTATTAGCTTTATCTGAGATGACTTAAGTCTTAGCTTTTAAGGATAAGCATTACTTTACCTTTTTACCTCACTGATAAGTTACACATCTTGTATAACATAAACAATAGTTTATTTCCTTTGGTGAACATTTTGGTATTGCCAAAGCTGTCAATTTCTTTCTTTCTTTTTTTTTTTTTTCAGATGGAGTTTTGCTCTTGTTGTCCAGGCTGGAGTGCAATGGCGTGATCTCAGATCACTGCAACCTCCACGTTCTGGGTTCAAGTGATTCTCCTGCCTCAGCCTCCCAAGTAGCTGGGATTACAGGCGTGTACCACCAGGCCCAGCTAATTTTGTATTTTTAGTAAAGACAGGATTTCTCCATGTTGGTCATGTTGGTCTTGAACTCCTGACCTCAGGTAATCCACCTGCCTCGGTCTCCCAAAGTGCTGGGATTACAGGCGTTAGCCACCGTGCCCGGCCCAAAGCTGTCAATTTCTATACCTTCTTGAATTCTCCAAATGCCACATGCAGATGACTAGCATCATAGTGGGATTTTTTTTTTTTTTTTCTGGTCCAAGGAGGACAGGGGAGTAGTAGGGGATATTCCAACCTTAAGCCACAAAGCAAAAAGCAAAAGCAACCTTTGTTTGCAAAGTCAGATACACAGGATAACCTACAACAAAAGCTAAATAAGAAGTGTGGTAAGCCGGGCGTGGTGGCTCAAGCCTGTAATCCCAGCACTTTGGGAGGCCGAGGCGGGTGGATCACAAGGTCAAGAGATCGAGACCATCCTGGTCAACATGGTGAAACCCTGTCTCTACTAAGAATACAAAACATTAGCTGGGCATGGTGGCGCGTGCCTGTAATCCCAGCTACTCGGGAGGCTGAGGCAGGAGAATTGCCTGAACCTAGGAGGCGGAGGTTGCGGTGAGCCGAGATCGCGCCATTGCACTCCAGCCTGGGTAACAAGCAAAACTCCATCTCAAAAAAAAAAAAAAAAAAAAAAAAAACTGTGGTAAATGTAAGAGAATCTATGAGCTAAGAACAAGTTCAGTATTTTCATGTATCTTTAATTTTCACAATGAGTTGATAAGGTAGGCATTATCAATCCATCATACGAATGGGGAAACTAGTTTAGAGGGGTTAGGTTATCTACCTCAAGATTATACAGCTAAGTAGCAGAGACAGACATTCAAACACAGATCTGTCTCCTTTTTTCCCTGTGAAGGACTAGGAATGCGCAACTTGATTCAATACATAATCAGTAACATTTTTAAAATCCCTGATCAATCTAGCTAGATATTTATCAACTTTATTGATCTTTTTCATCTGTTTCCTATTTCACTTATTTCTGTTTTCTTTATTATTTCCTTCTTTCTACTTTGGATTTAATTTGCTCTTTTTCTAGCTCCTTAAATGGAAACTTACGTTTATACCTTTTTCTTTTCTAATGTTAACATTTAAAACTAAAAATTTCACTGTAATGACTACTTTGGCTTCATCCCACAATTTTAAAAAGTATGTGATTTTTCTGCGGGACACAGTTTTTAATATGTAGTCATTTTATTATCATGTAACTCAAATTTACTTTCATTATGGTCAGAAAATATACTCTGTAAGATTTTAATCTTTTGAAATACACTGAGACTTAAGTCCTAACACACAGCCTACCTTGGTGAATCTTCCTTGTGTACTTAGGGAGAAAAAGTGTATTCTGTATTTGTTAATTACAGTTCTACAAATACCAATCAGGTCATGGTAGTTAACAGTGTTTTTCAGATCTTTGATTTCTATACTTTGGTGGGGGAGTATACAGTTGCATTACCAATTACTGAGTGAGAAGTATCCAACTATGGCTATGGCTTTGACTGTTTTCCCTCTTAGTTCGGTTGTTTGCTTCATGTATTTTGCAACTATATTTATTAGGTGCATATACATATGTAATTCTTATAACTTCCTAACATATTAACTCTTTTATCATTATAGATAGCACATACTTGGTTCTTGCTTTTTTTGGGTCTAGTCAGACAATCTCTGCCTTTTGTTTAGAATTTTGGTCCATTTATACTTAGTTATTTTCATGTTTACTTTTAAATCTACAATCATGCCATCTCTTTCCTATTTCTTCTATCCATTAAATTATTTCTCTGTCCCTCTTTTCCTTTTTTTATGCTAGTCATATATTTTTTTGGCATTCCATTTTAATCCCTCTATTGGTTTTCTATCTGTATCTCTTTTCATTATATTTTTAGTGGTTGCTCTTGGGACTACAGCGTACAAGTTCAATTTATTCCAGTGTACTCAGAAAATTTATCGAATAACTTGGCATGGCATGGTGGCTCATGCTTGTAGTCCTAGCACTTTGGAAGGCCAAGGTGGGCAAATTGCTTGAGCTCAGGGGTTGGAGACCAGCTTTGGCAACATGGTGAAACCCCATCTCTACAAAAAAAAATTAGCTTGGCATGGTGGTGCACACCTGTAGTCTCAGCTACTTGGAAGCCTGAGGCAAGAGGACTGCTTGAACCTGGGTGGTTGAGGGCTGCAGTGAGCCGAGATTACACCACTGCACTCAAGGCTGGGGGACAAAGTGGGAAAAAAAAAAAAAAAGAAAGGAAAAAAAAGAAGAGAAAATTTATTGAATTACTTAAGGTAAAACTATAGAAACCTTACAAAATATTCCATTTACCTGTGCCTTATCCTGTATTTTTGTTGTCCTGTGTATTATCTGTACATATCATAAACATATCAATATAGTAGTACTATATTTGTTTACAGTCACTTGTCCTTTAAAGATATTAGGAAATAACAAAAAAATCATTATTTTTGTTTAACAAACAGATTTATAATTAATTGTGCTCTTCACTCATTGTGTAGATCCAAATATCCATTTAGGTGTCATTTCCCTTCAGTCAAAATGCCTTATAGTGCAGGTCTACTAGTGAAAAATTCTCTCATCTCTGTTTATCCAAAAATGTCTTTATTTTCCCCTTAGTTTTGAAGGGTAAGTTTGCCAGATGCAGAATTCTTGGCTGAAAGGTTTCTTTCTTCCAACATTTGAATATGTTGGTCCAATGTCTTTTCACCTCCACAGATTCTGAGAGTTAGTGAGATGTTAATTGCACTGCTGTTCCCTATATACAATATATCATTTTTCTCTGGACAGTCAATAAATGGTTGGGTTTTCTTTGTGATTATCTTGCTTTAGTCTGTTGTATTTTTTGGATTTGTAAGTCAATTTTTTTCCCACCAAATTTGAGAAAATTCCAGTCATTATTTATTCAAAAATTTTCTCCAATCTGCTGCCCCTCCTTCTAAGACTCTAATTATATATATTATGGGTGGTTGTTTGATATTGCCCTACATATCTCTGTTTAACTTTATTCCATCTTTTTCTCCCGTTTCTCAAAATTGGGTGACTTCTAATGATTTAGCTTGAATTTCATAGCTTCTTTTGCCAATCAGCTTTCTTTGCCAATCTACTGTTGAAGCTATTCAGACTTTTAAAAAATTTCAGTTACTGTATTTTTCAACTCTCAAATTTCCATTTTTATAGTTTCCATTTCTTGGTTGAGATTTTCCACCCACTCATTGATGTCATATTTTCTTTAACTCATTGAATACATTTATAATAACTGCTTTGAAGTTTTTGTTAAGTCTAACAACTAGGCTTATTCAGTCAGTTTCTACTGACTGCCCTTTTTCCCTCCTTGAGTAGGGGTTACATTTCTGTTTCTTTGCATGCCTAGACGCTGGGTTTAACTGTGTTCTTCTAAGAATTGTTATAGGGTTTTTGTTGTTGTTCTAGTAGATATTAATACTTAACTTGCCTAGATTCAAACTGTAAACTTTGTCTCCCTTGTACCATACAGGTACTGATAACTTTGTTCTTATGGTTTCCAGCTGCTGTTGTTTTAACCTGGCCCTTTGAGGTGGGGGGGTTTCTCTGCTGTGCCTACATAACTTGGCTGTCAGCCAAGCACCTGAACAGACATTATACTAAAATTTTGGGATTCACCCTTCCTATGATTTTTCTGGTTTGCAGAGATTCCTCTGTAATTTCTTCCTTTGCCAGCTTGACCTCTGTCCCCTAACATTTTCAAGTCTATAAAATTTCAGCTTTCTGCCACCCAAGTTGCAAATGATTGGGGAATGCAATCAGTTAAAAAGCCACAAAGTCACAGATATCACCCTATGCAGCTATCTTATAAGAACAGATTCCTCTCTGGTATCTGCCTTATTTTTCACTGGGTTCTCAGAGAGTACTTTAACAGGTATGGTTAAAGTTTCATAGACTGGAAGTAGAATCCAACTGCACTGCTCTTCAAACCTTGGAGAGAGTTAGTTGCTCCCCTCTTTGATGATTCCATGGCACACTGTACATACTAATATTACTTTAGCACATATCATGAAGCCCTTTGCAGGGCACTTAGTTATCTTCTCTCCCATTTAAGAATAACCTCTTTTTGTCTACGGCCATACCACCCTGAATGCGCCTGATCTCGTCTGATCTCGGAAGCTAAGCAGGGTCGGGCCTGGTTAGTACTTGAATGGGAGACTGCGTGGGAATACCGTGTGCTGCAGGCTTGAAAAAAAAAAAAAAAAAAAAAAAAGAATAACCTCTTTTTGTATCCTGTATCCTTGGTAGCTATAAGGTACTTGGATCCAACACATGATTAATAAATAAATTTAATCTAATAATACTTGTTAATTTATTCTCATTTCATTGTTCTCCAATATTCTCAACTCCTAATTAAGTATTTTGCATTTCTAGCACATATTGTTCTGGTTAAGCTTTCACAAATAACAAATTCTCTTTCTAATTTTAATAGTTGTATTGCTAGAGGGAGGAGAAACACAGATTACTAAAGCTCCCTGGTATCTGGCATCTGCAGAGTGAAACTAGGAAATAACTCCTTCAGGCCTCCTAATTAGCCCTATTTTCAGACCTTGTGGGTGAATATTATTCATATTTAGAGAAAAACAAAGAAAGCTCAGAAACCAGAACACATTTCTTTTGGGGGTTTGAACTTACTAAATTGGAAGTGTCAGATTCACCTATACCAGCAAACTGCTGAACCAAGGCTTATCACCCACTTATGGTATTGATAATGGGATTTGCTGCCTACCACTCTAGTTTCTGCTCATGGTTTTTAGTTAATTTTACTCTTTGGAAACTTCTGTTAATTCTTGTCAGCCTGGCTAGCAGGAAAAATTAGTTTCGGTAAGAATCCTAGTTTTTTTTTAGTGGAGAGTCCTTCTAAGTTGGCTATACTCCTGACAGAAAAAGTTCCTGGTCAAGGCTTGTGTTGATTTTGTATCCAGTGACCTTGTTAAACTCACTCAATTAGGTCCCGGAATTTTTGTTGTTGTTGTTGTTGTTGGGGGTGAGTATCTTTGAGATCTTCTGCATAGACAATCATGTCATCTTTGGAAATAGAGACAGTTTCATTTCTTTTTTCCAATCTGTATGCATTTTATTCCCTTCACATTTCATTTTTTTTGTAAAAATGGTATTGTAAGGTTTATTGCTGATGTAAAATGAGGAAACTGAGGCAAGCATGAGAAAATGAGAAGCTAATTTATTTAGCTTCTGGGTGAGGTTTTGTGGTTCAGGAAGGGGCTAGAGAAGTTGTGCTTAGCTGCTTAGGTTATGGGGTTTTATGGGGAGGGAAGGTGATTGATTGGCTATTGGGGAAACAAAGCAAAGGCAATTTTATTGGCTGTTAGGAAGCAGGAAGTGTTTGAAACTAGTTGCTATTGGTAGGTGGGCGGGACTTCGGGTAAGTGGGCTTTGAATGGCTGTTGGAGAAACAAAGTGAAGGCAATCTTATTGGCTACTAAGAAGCAGGAAATGCCTGGAGCTAGTGGTTATGGGTAGACAGGTGGGACCTTGGGCCTTGACTGACTCCTGGGGAAACAAAGTGAAGGCAATTTTATTGGCTATTGAGAAGCAGGAAATGCTTGGAGCTAGTGGTTATGGGTAGGTGGGCTTTTCAGGGGGCATACAGAGCAGACTGCTACCAGGCAAGGTTTGATGGGGCTTCTTTAGAAAAAAATTTTCTGCAGGGTTTATTAACAGCGGGCTGGGGGTTGAATGTATAATTTAGTGCTGAATGTGGGCCTGGGTCTGGTATGCGGAGGCAGGTGCGGAGAAGCCGTGTGGGAAGGCCAGATAACGAGCTTGGGTGATGACGTAGTTATTAGACTCGGAGAGAGATGGATGTGTTCGTTTAACCCTCTGTGAGGCAGCTGGCCTTACAGGTATCTATGTTGCTCAGGCTGGGCTTGAACCCCTGGGCCCAATTGATCTTCCTTTTTTGGCCTCCGAGAGTGCTGGGATTACAGGCATGAGCCACCATACCTGGCCTATTTCCTTTTCCTAACCAATTGCACCAGCTGACTTCCAGCACCATTTGAATAAGAGTGGTGAAAGCAGACATCATTGCTTTGTTCTAAATCTTACAGTCCACAATCAAATGTGGGAGCAAAGGGTTGATCTAAGGTTTGAACTTAAAATTAAAAGAAAAGCAGAGTGTAAAAGTCTGAAAAATTTGCAGCCCAGTCCTGTGGTAGAGAAGGAACAAGCATTTTTAGGAGAGAAATCCCAGGGGCTGAAGAACAATGACTTGTAAAAGAAATTAGTAAGACAATGAGAAAAAGGCCTAGAGGCCTAGTAGGCCAGAATTATTTCAGAAGCCCAGTCCAAATTCAGGCCATTCAGGTTCAAGTCAGGGCTCAAAAGGCCCCAGACATAGCTCAGGGTGTCAATCGGAGGCCTTGGCAGCTTCCATGTGGTGTTAAGTCTGCAGACGCACAGAATACAAGAGTGCACTCTGGCAGCTTCCAACTAGATTTCAGATGTATCAGAAAGTCTGGGTGCCCAGGCAGCAGCCTGCCACAGGGGCAGGACCCTCACAGAGAGACTACTAGGGTAGTGCCAAGGTGAAATGTGGGGTTGGAGCCCCCACAGAGGTACTCCTTAGTAGAGTCATGGAAACAAGGCTGCTGCCCTCCAGAGCCCAGAGTGGTAGAGCCACCAGCAGGTTATACTTTCTCTATTTTTTTGTTATTTTGAGACGGAGTCTTGCTTTGTCACCCAGGCTGGAGTGCAATAGCATGATCTCAGCTCACTGCAACCTCTGCCTCCTGGGTTCAGGCAATTCTCTTGCCTCAGCCTCCTGAGCTGGGATTACAGATGCATGCCACCACACTTGGCTAATTTTGTATTTTTAGTAGAAATGGGGTTTCACCAAATTGGCCGGGCTGGTCTTGAACTCCCGACCTTGTGATCTACCTGCCTCGGCCTCCCAAAGTGCTGGGACTATAGGTGTGAGCCACTGTGCCCAGCCAGCAGTTGTACTTTCAGCCTGGAAGAGCCAAAGGTACAAGTCCAACCTGTGAGAGTAGCCATATGGGCTGTGCCCTAGTAAAGCCATGGGGCGGGGCTGCCCAAGGCCTTAGGAGTCCACCTCTTGCACCAGTATGTCCAGGATACAGGACATGGAGTTAAGGGAGATTATTTTGGAGCTTTAAGATTTAATGTCTGCCCTGTTGAGTTTTAAACTTGCATGAGGCCCATTACCCCTTTCTTTTGGCCAATTCTTCCCTTCTGGAATGGGAATGTTTGCCCTATGCCTGTACAAACATCATATCTTAGAAGTCAATAACTTACTTTTCATCTTACAAGTTAATAGCTGGAGGAAATTAGCCGTCAGTTTCAGATGAGACTTTGCATTTTTGAATTGATAGCAGAATGAGCTAAGACGTTTGGAAACTATTGGGAAGGGATGATTATATTTTGTAATGTGAGAAGGATATGACACTTGGGGAGCCAGAGAAAGAATTAATACAGTTTGGATATTTGGTCCTTCCAAGTGTCAGGTTAAAACTGGATCCCCAATGTTGGAGGTAGGACCTGGTGGAATCATAGGGACGGACCCCTCATAAATGTCATGGTGCCATTCTCAAGGGATTGAGCCAGTTCTCACTCACAGTTCCTGTGAAATCTGATTGTTCTCTTATCTCTTCCTCCTTCTCTCATCATGAGACATGCCTGCTCCCCATTCACCTCTGCCATGACTGGAAGCTTCCTGAGGTCCTTACCAGAAGCAGATGCTGGTGTCATGCTTCTTGTTCAGCCTGCAGAATCATAAGCCAAATAAACCTCTTTTCTTTATAAATTTACTCAGCCTCATGTATTCTCTTATGGCAATGCAAAATGGACCAGGACAGCTATTCTGAATCTTTTGTTTCCATATAAACGTTATTATCATTTTGCTGATGTTCACAGAACAAATTGCTGGGATTTTGATTGGGATTGCATTGAATCTACCAATTTAGTCAAGAAGAACTGACATGTTGATGACATTGAGCTTTTCTATTCACAAACATGAAATGTTTCTCCATTTATGTAGTTCTTCTTTGATAACCATCATCACAATTTTGTAGTTTTCCTTATAAAGATCTTGAGGATATTTTGTTATATTTATACCTATTTGTTCAAGTTTTGGGAGTGCTAATGTAAATGGTAATATATTTTTCATTTTAAATTCCACTTTTTCATCGTTGGCATATAGGAAAGCGACTGACTTTCGTATGTTAACCTGCTGTTCTACAAACTCACTATAATTGCTTGTTAGTTCCAAGAAGTTTTTTCCTTGATTCTTTGAGATTTTCTATATAGACAAATCATGTCTTTAGTGAACAAAAACAATTTTATTTCTTCCTTCCCAATCTGTATATCTTTTCTTTTTTTGAGACAGAGTCTCACTCTACTGCCCAGGCTGGAGTGCAGTGGCACAATCTCAGCTCATTGCAACCTCTGCTTCCTGGGTTCAAGTGATTCTTCTGCCTCAGCCTCCCGAGTAGCTAGGATTACAGGTGCTCACCACCATTCCTGACTAATTTGTATATTTTTAGTAGAGACAGGGTTTCACCATGTTGGCCAGGCTTGTCTCGAGCTCCTGGCCTTAAGTGAACTGCCTGCCTTGGTCTCCCAAAGTGCTCCGATTACAGGTGTGATCTACCACGCCCAGACCTGTATCTGGTCTTTTCTTTCCTTTTTTCTTTTCTCTTCTCTTTTTTCTCCTCTCCCCTACCTCCCCTCCTCTGGTTGCATTAGCTAGGACTTCCAGTATAATGCTGGAAAGGAGTGGTGGTGAGAAGACATCCTTGCCATATCCCTGATCTTAGTAGGAATGCTTTAAGTTTTTCACCATTAGATATGATGTTAGTAGCAGTTTTTTTGTAGATGTTCTTTCTGAAGTAGAGGAAGTTCCCCTCTATTCCTAGTTTGCTGGAAGGTTTTATCTTGAATAGGTGTTAAATGCTTTTTTTTGACATCTATTGAAGGGATCATGTGATTTTTCTTCTTTAGCCTACTGATGTGGTGAATTGCATTAATGGATTTAATTCATTTTCTTTTTTTTTTTTTGAGACGGAGTTTCGCTCTTGTTACCCAGGCTGGAGTGCAATGGCGCGATCTCGGCTCACCGCAACCTCCGCCTCCTGGGTTCAGGCAATTCTCCTGCCTCAGCTTCCTGAGTAGCTGGGATTACAGGCACGCACCACCACGCCCAGCTAGTTTTTTGTATTTTTAGTAGAGACGGGGTTTCACCATGTTGACCAGGATGGTCTCGATCTCTCGACCTCGTGATCCACCCGCCTCGGCCTCCCAAAGTGCTGGGATTATAGGCTTGAGCCACCGCGCCCGGCCTTAATTCATTTTCAAATGTTGAATCGACCTTGTATACCTGGGAGAAATCCTACTTGGTCACGATGAATTCTTTTTGAGCTTTGTTGGATCTGATTTGCTAATACTTTGTTGAGGATTTTTGCATCTGTGCTCATCAGAGATATTGGTCTGTAGTTTTCTCTTATAATTTCTTTTCTTGTTTTGGTATTAGTGTAATGCTGGTTAGGGAGTAGTTCCTCTGCTTCTATTCTCTGAATTCATTATTCAGAATTTATATCATTTCTTCCTTAAATGTTTCTTGGAATTCATTCACTAACCCATCTGGGCCTGGAGCTTTCTGTTTTGGAAGATTATTAATAATTATTGGTTCTATTTCTTTTTTTTTTTTTTTTTTTTTGAGACAGAGTTTCGCTCTTGTTGCCCAGGCTGGAGTGCAATGGCGCGATCTCGGCTCACCGCAACCTCCGCCTCCTGGGTTCAGGCAATTCTCCTGCCTCAGCCTCCTGAGTAGCTGGGATTACAGGCACACGCCACCATGCCCAGCTAATTTTTAGTATTTTTAGTAGAGACGGGGTTTCACCATGTTGACCAGGATGGTCTTGATCTCTTGACCTCGTGATCCACCTGCCTCGGCCTCCCAAAGTGCTGGGATTACAGGCTTGAGCCACCACGCCCGGCCTAAATGGCTTTGTCTCTATTTTGTTCCAGACATGGTCATGCGGTAGCCTTGTCTATATCCTACTTATATTCTAGAAAGTATTCTTTTTTTTTTTTTGAGACAGAGTGTCGCTCTTGTTACCCAGGCTGGAGTGCAATGGCACGATCTCGGCTCACCGCAACCTCCGCCTCCTGGGTTCAGGCAATTCTCCTGCCTCAGCCTCCTGAGTAGCTGGGACTACAGGCACGCGCCACCATGCCCAGCTAATTTTTTGTATTTTTAGTAGAGACGGGGTTTCACCACGTTGACCAGGATGGTCTCGATCTCTCGACCTCGTGATCCACCCGCCTCGGCCTCCCAAAGTGCTGTGATTACAGGCTTGAGCCACCGCGCCCGGTGGTTCTATTTCTTTATTGGATATAGGCCTACTTAAAATATCTACTCATAAACCCTTTTTTTCCTTTTTTTTTTTTTTTTGAGACGGGGCCTTGCTCTGTATCTCAGGCTGGAGTGCAGCAGTATGATCTTGGCCCATTCCAACTTCTACCTTTCAGGTTCAAGAGATCCTCCTGCCTCAGCCTCCAGAATAGCTGGGATTACAGGTGTGTGCCACCACACCTGGCTAATTTCTGTATTTTTAGCAGAGATGGGGTTTCGCCATGTTGGCCAGACTGGCTCAAACTCCCAGCCTCAAGTGATCCATGCACCTTGGCCTTCCAAAGTGCTGGGATTACAGGTGTGAGCCACTGTGCTCGGCCATCATACACCTTTTACAACAATTAAAAAGCATTTGTTCTACCCAAATGGTCTATAAGCTTAATAATTACAAACAAAATTCCAATGGGATTTAAAAAGTAACAGATAAGATGATTCATAAGTTCATTTGAAACAGAAAAAGCAGCCAGGCACTAAATAACTGTAGCTATCTAGAATAGAAATGACAGGGGCAGATTCTTACGTAAGAATTTCTTACCTCTATTTACAATTTATTATTATTATTTTTTTTTTTTGAGACAGTCTTGCACTGTTGCCCAGGCTGGAGTGCAATGGTGCGATCTCAGCTCACTGCAACGTCCACCTCCAAGGTTCAAGTGATTCTCATGCCATAGCCACCAGAGTAGCTGGGACTACAGGCCCATGCCACCACTACTCCCAGCTAATTTTTGTATTTTTAGTAGAAACGGGGTTTCACCATGTTGGCCAGGCTGGCCTGCAATTCCTGGCCTCAAGTGATCCTCCCATCGCCCCCTCCCAAAGTGTTGGGATTATAGGCATGAGTTACCATGCCTGGTCTATTTACAATTTAGAAATGCTTATAATTTTTTTTTTTTTGGAGATGGATTTTCACTCTGTTACCCCGGCTAGAGTGCAGTGGAGCACTCTTGGCTCACTGCAACCTCTGCCTCCTAGGTTCAAGCAATTCTCGTTCCTCAGCCTCCCAGGTAGCTGGACTACCGTGCCTGGCTTAATTTTTTTGTATTAGTAGAGATGGGGTTTTACTATATTGGGCAGGCTGGTCTTGAACTCCTCACCTCAAGTGATCTGCCCGCCTCAGCCTCCCAAAGTGCTGAGATTAACAATGTGAGCCACCATGCCCGGCCTAATGTTTATAATTTAAAGTGGGAAAAATTTATTTTTCAATTGATATGTTTATGTACCTTTAAAACATAAGCAAACCAGAGAACCCATTGGAGGGTACAGGATTTCCTTCTACAGTGAAGTAAATATTCTAAAATTAGATGGTAGTGATGGCTGCATAACTCAGAGAATTTTATGGCATGGTATAGAATTATACCTCAATAAAGTTGTTACAAAAGGACCCACTAGAATAAAGTATCACTTTACAAATTAGCTAATATGAAAATACAAAACTAAATCCCTCTCAGACAAAGGAAAACACTTTGTCTTCACGGGTAGCCAAACTCACCAACCTCGCAAAGATAGCCTGGGTCAAATGAGGGATGTTGGAAGCAATCTGCAGGCTTATAAGGAAGCTGAACTTGATTTAAGACCCAAGTTAATTTCACATCTGATGTATTAAAAATGTAGATGAATTTTGCTTTCTATGATAGCTCCATATAGCTGTAGTGAATATTATATTAATAAGTCCACTAATTTATATTTGGGGGAAGCGGTTGAGAAAGAGAAGGTAGTTTTTTTTTTTTTGAGATGGAGTCTCCCTCTGTGGCCAGGTTGGAGTGCAGTGGTGTGACCTCGGCTCACTGCAACCTAAGACTCCCTGATTCAAGCGATTCTCCTGCTTCAGCCTCCCAAGTAGCTGGGATTACAGGCAAATGCCACCACGCCCAGATAATTTTTATATTTTTAGTAGAGACCGGCCTTCACCATGTTGGCCAGGATGGTCTCCATCTCCTGACCTCATGATCCACCCCTCTCAGCCCCCCAAAGTGCTAGGACTACAGGTGTGAGCCACTGTGCCTGGCCCAAAGAGAAAGTACTTTTTAAAAGTACCTGATAAGAGTTAAAAAATATATATATATATAGCCAGGTGTAGTATACATCTGTAATCCCAGCTACTTAGGAGGCTAAGGCAGGAGAGTTGCTTGAACATGGGAAGTAGAGTTTGCAGTGAGCCGAGATCACATCACTGCACTCCAGCCGGGGTGACAGAGTGCAACTGCCTCGAAAAATAAAAAGGAGTTTTAAAAAACAGGCTGGGTGGGCTCAGTGGCTCATGCCTGTAATCCCAGCACTTTGGGAGGCCAAGGCAGGTGGATCACAAGGTCAGGAGACTGAGATCATCCTGGCCAACATGGTGAAAACCCATCTCTACCAAAAATGTTAAAAAAAAAAAAAAAAAAGTAGCTGGGTATGGTGGCGCATGCCTGTAGTCCTAGCTACTCAGGAGGCTGAGGCAGGAGAATTGCTTGCAGTCATGAGGTGACTGCAGTTAGCCAAGATTGGGCCACTGCACTACAGTCTGGGTGACAGTGTGAGACTCCATCTCAAAAACAAAAACAAAAACAAAAACAAAAAACAACCAAAAACCAAAAAGTAATTTTTGGATTAAAAAACTCCGGTGGTTCAATTTTTTCAGAACCACACAATTAAAAAATAGAATTATATTTTGACTTGCTTTTTTCCACTTAACCATTTACTTCTAGTATCTCCACTTGATGTTCCCTTGGAAACCTGGTATGAGGTTTGAAAGTTTGCCCCACAATCTTTTTTTTTTTGAGACGGAGTTTCGCTCTTGTTACCCAGGCTGGAGTGCAATGGCGATCTCGGCTCACCGCAACCTCCGTCTCCCGGGTTCAGGCAATTCTCCTGCCTCAGCCTCCTGAGTAGCTGGGATTACAGGCACGCGCCACCATGCCCAGCTAATTTTTTTTTTTTTTTGTATTTTTAGTAGAGACGGGGTTTCACCATGTTGACCAGGATGATCTCGATCTCTCGACCTCGTGATTCACCCGCCTCGGCCTCCCAAAGTGCTGGGATTACAGGCTTGAGCCACCACGCCCGGTCTTGCCCCAGGATCTTAAAGATGGAGACAAGTGATGGTAAACCTGCTCTACTAGTTAGCATCTGGTTGAACCTATTTAGTTTCCTCATTTACCAAATCGGGAACATAATACTATCTACCTCGTGGGGATGCAGTGAAGATTACGAGTTAACCCAAGTAAAGCACCTGACATGGTTGCTTGGACATACTATTCCTATGTCTGATTAAATTCAAGTACCTTTTCATCAGGTTTACAACTTCCAGGTTACCTAAACAGGTTTCCCATATGAAGAAGCAATCATACTATAAGATGTTTTTTTTTTTTACCTTTTTGGTAACTGGCCTAAGAAACAAAGATCTAATGTTTTATCAACATAGTTTCTTGTATTGCCTTTATTAGGTTTTTTGAATACTTAGGAAAACTGAGCTTTGAAAGAGTTTAAAAAAATTTTAAAAATATATATCCATGTAACTTTCTATAGTGTTTAAAAATCTTTATCACTCTGGCTAAATCAATGATTATTGTTTCACAGTGATCTGTAATCATGTTTTTAATCTTTTAACATTGTTACCAGGCTTCCCCAGGATCAAATTCTAAATTAAGTTTTTTTGACCTTGAACTAACTCTGGGATGTACCAGAGGGTCCCAGAACTTCTCAAAGCTTTATAAAAGAGACATATTGAACAAAATCAGGCTTATTTAAGATATTGAATTATACAGAAAGCAGTGTCAAATGACAAATGATGCTAGATCTTCTATCAATTATATTTATGGATATATTATTGATACATTTGGTCCAATATTGCATAGAATTCCTAAAAATCTAATATGTCATCAGTCACAATTCTGGTTACTATGTTGCATGCCACAAAAATAATCAAATTTCCTTGTTATTTTCTGGTCATGGTAGACTTTCATCAGATTTTAAATCAAAGCTATTCTCTTTCATCCACAGTTATGATTCTTCTCTAAAAGCATTTGCAATTAGATTCATGAAAAAGACTAACAAATACTCTTAAATAAAGGTTCCTAGTAACAAAAATCAATGGACTAAAATACTTTTTCAGAATTGTAATGAAGACATTGATGAATTTATGAAACTACTAATCAAGATCAAGCAGAACAAAAATTAATTACATGAGATTAAGTAACAGATGAGGATTTTTTTTTTTTTTCTTTGAGATGGAGTTTTGCTCTTGTTGCCCAGGCTGGAGTGCAATGGTGCGATCTCAGCTCACTGCAACTTCTGCCTTCTGGGTTCAAGCATTCTTCTGCCTCAGCCTCCCAAGTAGCTGGGATTACAGGCATGCACCACCACACTTGGCTAATTTTGTATTTTTAGTTGAGATGGGGTTTCTCCATGTTGGTCAGGCTGGTCTCAAACTCCCGACCTCAGGTGATCTGCCTGCCTCAGCCTCCTAAAATGCTGGGATCACAGGCGTGAACCACAGTACATGGCCCTGAAGATAACGTTTTTATGACTTTTATTTGAGACATTATTGGTTCTTTTTCTTTTTTGAGGTGGAGTCTTGCTGTATCACTCAGGCTGGAGTGCAATGGTTCGATTTCAGCTCACTGCAACCTCAGCCTCTGGTACAGCTGGGATTACTGGCACCCGCCACCATGCCGGCTAATTTTTCTATTTTTAGTAGAGATGGGGTTTCAGCATGTTGGCCAGGCTGGTCTCAAACCCCTGACCTCTGGTGATCCGCCTGCCTTGGCCTCCCAAAGTGCTGGGATTATAGGCATGACCCACCATGTCTGGCCAGGTTCTTTATTTAAATATTTTGTTTTCTAGATTTAAGGAAACCTTTTCTCTTAAGCTACCTATAGTTTATGGTAATTTAGTATACTTTTGTGAACAAAAGTGGACACATTTTTTTCTCCCTATTTGATTCCATTAAAATTAAAACTATCCATGAGTATTCTTATTTTTTTATGGCAAGAGTTATTTACATAAGTTTATTAAAAATTAGCTCTCTCTTTATAACAGGATGCGGTTGGAAACACTGGTTATATTACTAAGGCTTTGACTAGAGCATCGTATTTGAGAATGTACATAGAATGCCTGGCTTCAAGGGTTCCCAGCCTTACAGAGAGTAAGTAAGGCTGTTAAATACATTTGTTCTTAGATTATAGCCCTGTGCATTGTCTTTTGAGTTCCTGTTATACACCCGTAGACAGAACTAAATTCTTCTAGAGTCCTCCAATCTTACTTTCTTCCATGAAATTACTAAAAACAGGAACTGCTCTGTTCCTGAAATCTTAAAAGCTAAAACTAGGCCGGGCGCGGTGGCTCAAGCCTGTAATCCCAGCACTTTGGGAGGCCGAGGCGGGTGGATCACGAGGTCAAGAGATCAAGACCATCCTGGTCAACATGGTGAAACCCCGTCTCTACTAAAAATACAAAAAAATTAGCTGGGCATGGTGGCTCGTGCCTGTAATCCCAGCTACTCAGGAGGCTGAGACAGGAGAATTGCCTGAACCCAGGGGGCGGAGGTTGCGGTGAGCCGAGATCGCGCCATTGCACTCCAGCCTGGGTAACAAGAGCAAAACTCCGTCTCAAAAAAAAAAAAAAAAAAAAAAAAAGCTAAAACTAGATACATTTTTGTTTGTTTGTTTTTGAGATTAAGTCTTAGTCTGTCGCCAAGCTGGAGTACAGTGGTGCAATCCTGGCTCACTGCAACCTCTGCCTCCCGGGTTGCTAGGCTGGAGTACAGTGGTGCAATCTTGGCTCACTGCAACCTCCGCCTCCTAGGTTCAAGCAATTCTCTTGCTTCAGCAGTCCCAAGACTGCTGGGACTACGGGTGTGCGCCACCACACCTGGCTAATTTTTTTGTATTTTAGTAGATACAGGGTTTCACCATGTTGACCAGGATGGTCTCAATCTCCTGACCTCGTGATCCGCCCGCCTCGGCCTCCCAAAGTTCTGGCCTTACAGGTGTGAGCCACTGTGCCCAGCCTAACTAGATTCATTTTTAAGGGGCAAGTCTCATGGCTGATGATGGGTCACACAGAAAGTTCGCTAAACCATCCAGTGCCATAACCAGAGACATTCAAAACTGCAAACCAGGACAATAAGTTGACATTTTCATGCTGCAGACAGCTTTTCCCTAGATGTTAGAATAAGACTAGACATCATAAGCAGACTCTTACTCCTCTTAATCCTACCTTTTCCACTTGGCAGGATAACAGCGTAACTGAAATTTCACAATCAGCAGCTTCTGCTGGTAACTTGACAGAAACTGGTCCAAGGGATCCTTTAGTTCATCTAGTGGGTGACTTTGGCAACATCCCTAATACAACTGCTGCTCTCTCTGTTTTAATTCCACCCAGTTACGGGATCCTAGATGATAAAATTGCTCTATATTATCTATTAGTTAAATAAAGATATTTCTGTGTTATTGCTAATACTTTATGCTGTACCTAGATAAAGCCATCTGGGAAAGTTGAGATTCATATATGCAAAATAAGAAAACAAGCCACATGGTTACGAAAGTTGTCATCTAATTCTCCATGGTCATTTGATTTATTCAGTTGATTCAAAGATTCAATTGAACCTTGAAGCCTAGGTTCACGGCTCAAAAAACTATTATGCAAACTGAGATTATCATTTTACTTTGTATTTTTCTTTTTAAACTTTGTACCTGTTACTTAAAATCCTCCCAAACTGCAACTCCTAACAGAATAATGCTGGCCCAGCACTTTGAAGTGATAGGAAACACCTATGGAACTGATAAAATTAAACTTAATAATAAACTCCAGGTAAACTTAGCTTAAGAGCCACTCCCTCCCAACCTCCCTTGTTGCTCAAAAGTGGCTAAAAGAGTTTTGATGCTGACTCCTAGTTCTCAATGACTCCCTCCAACATGGAACCAGACCAACAACCCAAGATAGTTCTATCCTGGCACTGAGGGATATCAAAACTAAACTACTGACAGGTGCAGTGGCTCACGCCTGTATTCCCAGAACTTTGGAAGGCCGAGGTGGGTGGATCACTTGAGGTCAGGAGGTCAAGACCAGCCTGGCCAACATTGTGAAACCCCGTCTCTAGTAAAAATACAAAAAAATTAGCTAGGCATGATAGCGCACGCCTGTAATCCCAGCTACTCGGGAGGCTGAGTGGGAGAATTGCTTGTACCCGGGAGGTGGAGGTTGCAGTGAGCTGAGATCACTCTTCTTATGTGACAGTGCGACTCTCATCTCAAAAAAAAAAAAAAGAAAGAAAGAAAAGAAAAGAAAAACAAACACAAAAACAAAAACCCTGAACTATTATACAAGCTGGCTGATTGGTAATGTTTTTGGGAAAACATCTTGATCAAATGAGGGAAATGTGAACGTATTCAGTATCAAAATGGAGTCGCTTGTGTTAAAAAAAAAAAACAAAAAAAAACTTGACAAATAGAGCTAGGGAAGGCCATGAAGGAGGCTTATTATGCACAAAGGCTCTGCAAAAACCACAACCTTACACAAAAAAATACTTCCATGAGGATGTCTGCCCAGCAACGGCCTGCCTGACCTTGGACTGAAGCCACCCTTGTTGCTAATCCTTGTAATCAAGGATAATTATCTCAAAACAATTATGTAATCCTCTTCATTTTTCTTAAAAAGCTTTTGCCTTCTTTTACCTTTCTGAATATACACATAATTTACTATGGCTCACATATTCCTGTTTCAATGTCATTCCTGAATAAATATCACTTTCTTTTACGGAGTCTCTGTCTGTTATTTAGGTTGACATAAGCATGACAATTAAGAAATCACAAAGAAAAGGAGTGGTAGGGCCAGGCATGGTGGCTCACACCTGTAATCCCAGCACCTTGGGAGGCTTGAGGCAGGTGGATCACCTGAGATCAGGAGTTCGAGACTAACCTGACCAACATAGTGAAACCCCCGTCTCTGTAAAAATACAAAAAATTAACTGGGCATGGTGGCAGGCACCTGTAATCCCAGCTATTCAAGAGGCTGAGGTAGGAGAATCACTTGAACCCTGGAGGCAGAGGTTGCAGTGAGCCAAGATCATGCCATTGCACTCCAGCCTCGGCAATAAGAGTGAGCCTCTGTCTCAAAAAAACCCAAAATAATAATAATAATAATGAAAAGAAAAAGAGTGATAGAATTGACTACATAAAAATGTAATAAGACTCCTGTAATAAAAAAAAACAAAAAAAATCAAAAGTGGAAAGAAAACTATAACAAGTACAACAGGAGGCTATATTAGTTTCCTAGTAAAAATTACCACAAACTAGGTGGATTTAAGCAACAGAAATTTATCCTCTCACAATTCTGGAGGCTAAGGCCTGAAATCAAGGTGTCTATAAAGCCATGTTCTCTTGAAGGTTCTAGGGAAGACTCTGTTTCATGCCTTTTTCTTAGCTCCTGATGTTGCCAGCAGTCCTTGGTGTTCCTTGGCTTGCAGCTGCATAATTTCAATTTCTGCATCCACTGTCACACGGCATTCTTCCCCTGTGTCTTCACATGTTCTTCCCACAAGGACAGCAGTCATGTTGGATTAAGTAAGGGTTCACCCAACTCGGCATAAACTCATTTTCACTGATTATATCTGCCAATGACCCTATTTCCAAGTGAGGTCACAATCTGAGGTAGTCGGGGTTACACTTCAGCATATCTTTTTGGAAGATACAATTCCACCAATACCAGTCTTTAATATATAAGTAGATTTTACAAATGAGTAAGAAATGTTGGCCAGGCGCAGTGGCTCATGGTTGTAATCCCAGCACTTTGGAGGCTGAGGCAGGTGGATCACTTGAGGTCAGGAGTTTGAAACCAGCCTGACCAACATGGTAAAATCCCATCTCTACTAATAATACAAAATTAGCTGGGCATGGTGGTGAATGCCTATAATCCCAGCTACTTCGGAGGCTGAGGCAGGAAAATTGCTTGAGCCAGGGAGGGGGGAGGTTGCAGTGAGCAACCTCCAAACAAAAAACAAACTAACAAACAAAAGAAACAAAAGAAATGTTATAACACCCCAGCAGAAAAATGGGCAAAGGACAAGCATAGAGAATTTGCACACACACTCCACATGTTTCCAATCAACATCTGCAAGATGTCTGGCTCTACTATGTGAGCACATTCCCTTATCTCCAACATCACTAGCTGCTCTTCCTTCCTTGGACTATGCACTATGGTGTTCCCTTGGGCTAGGTCCTGGATGCTCTTCCTCTTGTTGCCTCAACAAAGACAATTTTATCCAGGCCACAAGACTACATTTCTATCTCTAGTCAGGACTTTTCCTTTGAGCTCTAAACTCAGTACAAATGTCATACTTGGCATCTCCAGTTGACTATACCACGGACATCATAAGTTTTATATCTTCGAAACAGAACTCTTGAATCTTTCCTCTAGCCCTGTTCCTCCCACGTCTGCTTCATTTCAATGCATGACACCAACATGCATTCAGTTGCTCAGGTCAGACTCAGGGCATCCTTCTAATTCCTTGCTTTTCCCTTGCTATCCACATCCAAGTTATCAGGACCTGTTGACTTATTTACTAAATATCTACACCCCTCCACTCTCCCAGTCTGTACCACCACTCTCGTCCAAGCTACAGTGATCTCTGGCCTGGACTACTACAGCCGACTTTCTAACTGACCTCCCTAATTTCACTCTTCTCCTCTGACAGTAGGGTGATTACACTTCTGGTTTGTTTGGGACAGCTCTAGTTTTCATCTGTCGCTTGACATCCTGGTCCAGTTAGCATTCCCTTTCATTTGCAAAAGGTTCCCATTTGGATGATAAATTATATGGTCTCCCTACCTTACCATCTTTTCTTTTTACAGTAGTAGCTAAAGTCAGCTGTTAAAAATATAAATGAAATCATGTTACTGTCCTGCTTAAACCTTCAAAGATGTCTTACTGTATTACAATAAAAGCCAAATTCCTTACTGTGGCCTCCAAAGTCCTATAACTGAACCTACCTGCTTCTCATCTCTTCCCACTCTGTCCATCAGTCATGACATTCCAGCCTCAATGGCTTTCCATTCTTCCAGTAAGTCATGCTCATTCCCACCTCCAACTCTTTGGTTTTGTTGTTCCCTTTGACAATGCCTTATTCTTCTATATCTCATAACTAATTTGTTGTCGTTTTAGTCTCAGATCAAATATTAACTCTTCAGAGAGGCCTTCTCTGAAAACACAATGAAATGTTCCCAACCCCACCAAAGTTATTCTCTATTACATTGTTCTCTTATTTGTTAGTTTGTTTACTGCCTATCTTTCCACAGTAGAATGTAGCTCCATTATCACCTTTTCACCTCTGGTCCCCAGGGTTAGAGCATATGCTCAATAAATATTTATTGAGTAAATGAATCATAATCGATGAAAAAAATAAATAATGACAATTTATGGAATCTGGCTATCAAACAGAAAAGATTAAAAGAACAAAAATATCTTATTTTTTCCCCTAATACTCTGTATTATCACCTGACATTACATTTACATAATTGTTGACTGTTTGCCTCCCTCAGTAAAATAAAATCTCCAGAAGGGCAGGGACTTCGTTTTGTTCACAGATGTATTCCCAGTACCTGTAAGAGTGCCTGTTACATAATAAGTGTTCAATAAATATTTATGGAATAACTTAACAATACCTAGGGGTGAGCAGGCAACAGAGAAAGGGATATGACTGACCATATACCACTCGTAAGAATATTAGTGCAAAATTTCTGTAGGAAATTTGGCAATACAGTTGACTCCTGAACAAAACAGGTTTGAACTGCACGGGTCCACTTACAAGAGAGTTTTTTTCAATAAATATATTGGAAAAGTTTTGGAGATTTACAACAATTTGAACAACTCACAGATGAACTGTATAGCCTATAAAAATTGAAAAAAAAATAAGAAAAAGATATGTCCTGAATGCATAAAATATATGTAGCTACTAACCTATTTTATCCATTTACTACCATAAAATCAACACAAATCTATTATACAAATTTAAACTTTATCAAGATCAATGCACACAATCACTTACTGACCATACATGGTGACATCTGCAGTTGACAGAATGTAAAGATGCAACAGTAAATCACAACTGCATACTTTTTTAAAATTTATTTTTAAATTTTTTCTTTAAAATTTGTATCATAACTGCATAAAATTAACCATAGAATATACTGTACTACTGTGACAGTACTTTGCTACTACTACAGACATTTGTTGTTGTTCTGGTGAGCTCAAGTGTTGTGAGTAGCCACTTAAAATGCCACGTGACACAAATCAATTTCTACATTACTTTCCAGTAAACTGTATATCACAGTAAAAAGTGTTCTCTCCTGTTTTTTTCTCTTCACATTTTTTTAGCATGTGTAGGGTAATATCGTAAACCTTGAATAACACCATTGAAACCCACATGAAGTGTTACTAGTGATGCTGGACGTTCTCCTAAGAAGCCGAGAAAAATCATGACATTATACGGAAAAGTTGAATTGCTTGAGATGTGCCATAGATAGAGGTCTGCAGCTATTGCTGTCCACTATTTCAGACAGATGATTCATCTTATAAACAGACGATATAAACTTATGGCATTGACAAATACAGTATAGTACTATAAATGTATTTTATCTTCCTTATGGTCTTAACATTTTTCTCTAGCTTACTTTATCATGTTTATATAAAACATATAACATATAAAACTTGAGTTAACTGACTGCTTATGTGATTGGTAAGGCGTCCAGTCAACAGCAGGCTAATGGTAGTTAAGTTTTTGGGGAGGAAAATGTTATATGTGAATTTTCAACTGCACCAGGGGTTAGCAACACTAGCCCCCATGTTATTCAAGGGTTAACTACATATATCAAAAGTAGGGCACACCTTTTGATTCGGCAATCTAACTTCTAAGAGGAACTTAATAAATGAACAAGAGTACAAAGATTATGAGGGAATTTTTCACTGGGTTCTTAGGAGAAAATTTAGAAATGAAGGCAGGATATCCATTAAGAGGAGGTCATAAAAACATGTATGGGGAGTACACATAGGTATGTATGTGTGCACATGTGTATTTACAAATGAATGTTTGCATAGACATACATTAAAATGTTAACATTGGTCATCTTTGGATGGCAAGATTACAGGCAGTTTTAATTTTCTTCTTTATATATTTACAAAAATTGTATAATTAGATCATCAAAATTAGCTATCTGAAAACATTCTGCTTTTTTTTTTTTGAGACAGAGACTTGATTTATCACCAGGCTGGAGTGCAGTGGCGCAATCTAGGCTCACTGCAACCTCCGCTTCCTGGGTTCAAGCGATTCTTCTGCCTCAGCCTCTGGAGTAGCTGGGACCACAGGCACATGCCACCATTCCCGGCTAATTTTTTTGTATTTTTAGTAGAGACGGGGTTTCACCATGTTGGCCAGGATGGTCTCGATTTCTTGACCTCGTTATCCACCCACCTCAGACTCCCAAAGTGCTGGGATTACAGGCGTGAGCCACCGCACCCGGCCAATGTTCCGCTTTTATAAAACAAACAAACAAACAAACAAACAAACAAACCCCAAACTAAAAAGCCATAGAAAACACAGAAACACACCTCACCAACTCAATGAAGACTAAAGGCCAGGTTAAGAATCAAGAGTTCAGAAATGTCAATTACAATATTAGAGATGGCTTTCTAACTTCTTCTTCTTCTTCTTTTTTTTTTTGAGATGGAGTTTCGCTCTTGTTACCCAGGTTGGAGTGCAATGGCGCGATCTCGGCTCACCGCAACCTCCACCTCCTGGGTTCAGGCAATTCACCTGCCTCAGCCTCCGGAGTAGGTGGGATTACAGGCACGCACTACCATGCCCAGCTAATTTTTTGTATTTTTTAGTAGAGACAGGGTTTCACCATGTTGACCAGGATGATCTCGATCTCTTGACCTCGTGATCCACCCGCCTCGGCCTCCCAAAGTGCTGGGATTACAGTCTTGAGCCACTGCGCCTGGCCTTTTTTTTTTTTTTTAAGACAGAGTTTCACCATGTTGGTCAGGCTGGTCTTGAACTCCCGACCTCAGGTGATCCACCCGCCTTGGCCTCCAAAGTGCTTGGATTACAGGTGTGAGCCACCACGCCTGGCAGTCTTTCTAACTTAAGCTCAAGCAAGTTACTTCGCCTTAGTCAATATTTATTTAAAAAAACAAACATGTAAAACTTGTTTCCTTTATTTCATTGCCTGCGAAGCTAAAGAGGGATAGTCCCGGGCTTAGAAATAACACAAAAAGTGGCAAACACCATCATTTATGTGAGACACTTTCCTTGGATTTGTCTCATTAAAAATTTACAACCATCCTGCTAGGTAGGCATTAATGTTCTCAGGCTCAAAAGCTGAGAGCTGATAGAACTTTCCAAAATCGTTGGAAAATAGCAACTTTCAAATAGTTGCCATGTGGAGGATATTAATTCAGAAGTCTCTCTGACCTCAGAGCCTTCAGGAAAAACTAGAGAGAGAATGGCACTTTTAGGCTTTATAAATAACCTTGCAAGTCTCTCAATGCCTCTGATCTTTTACATGGTTATCATACCACCCTTATCTAATTTGCAAGAAAGATAAAACAAGAATAAGCTTGGAGCTTTCAGAGAGCTGGAATAAATATCTGGAGAAGCGTGATTTAAATTCAGTACTGCTATCTGGAACTTCCAGTTCATTTTCATTCAGCTCAAAAGGCTCAAGATCAAAATGCTTGCTCGCATGGTCACAAGGGTGGGGAACAGTAAGTATGTCCATGTACCTGTGTGGAGGCCCGCAATAGACCTGGGATAAGGATGGCATCTGACCATTGAGGAAGGAAGTGAACCAGAATGAGGGAAACTGGACAACAGCTGGGAGGAAAGGAAGCAAGTGGGAAGGACAGAGTTCAATGGATTCTGAGAGAAGGGGCTATGGGAATGAGGAGGAAATAGGAGGAAAGCAGTATTGTTTTTCCTTCCACCGTTTTTCTCTCTTTACTCTTTTCCTTGATCATTTCAGTCACTATTAGGCCTTCGATACTCCTTTCTGTTTGGATGATTGCCAGATATCTCCACTCTTGCCTTTTCTCCAACTACTGAGCTGGCCACATTCATCTACATTTCCCATTAACACTGTAAATCCAATAGGTCCAACCCGAATTCAGCATCTCCTTCCCCCCAACCAGCCTGCTGCTACTTTTGTAAGCACTTCCCTTATTCTTATCAAACATCCATCTAAACCGTTTTCTCTCCCTGTATTCCTTCAATTGTGCCTTCATTCAGCAAATAATCATTGTGCATCTATTACATCCAATACATTTAGCCACAACCCTAGATACAGCCATTCACTCATGAAGTCGGGTCATTTCTACCTTGGAAATCTCTGACTACCTCATCAGCTGCCTAACTCAAGTAAATTTGTTACTGAGACGTACTGAGAACCCCTCTTGCTTGAAAAATAATATATGTTAACTGGGTTTGCATGCTATCCATTCGATAGTGATCATCTAGCACTTAGCACTGTACCTCGAGCACAGAAGGGGTTCCCAACGGAGGTTTAGGGACTGTAAACCAGCTAGAAAGGGAACAGGAGCAGCAGAAGCTAGGAAACGTCTTGAAGGAGTATTTGCATAGGAAGCATGGATGATATATACACAAAACATCAGCTTGATAATCCTTATGCTTCCCGGGGGTGGCTCTGAGAGGTGTGGGAGATCGTTGAAAGCCTTCTGATAGAAAGCTGTCCGCTCCGATCCCTTGAGTAGGTCCTCAGTAGCCACCTGATGAATGTATCACCTGATGAGGGGACCGTGGATGTCGTGTATCCCCCAGCCCCTGCAACATCTGACCCATAGTAGGGGTTCAAGAAACATCTATGCAGGATTCTCGAAAGGCAGTTTCACCAGCTCATGACGGACAAAGATGATGGGGTCTCAGAGAAACAAACAGTGCGCGGTTTCCTTCCCTATTCCTGCGGGGCATGGTACACGGCAACCGTTTGCTAAGGAAATACATCGCCCTGCTGCACAACTCCAGAATCGGGCCCCTCGCTCCGCAGCCAGGCCCTGGAGCGCGGCCACCATCTGGCCCAGGCCCGCGCTTCCCTCCCTCCCAGCCCGGGCTCCTGTTACCTCCCCGCACGCTCCGTGCCCACTGCAAGCCAACGCCGCGCTCCCGTGGTTCCGTCTCGGCCCGGCCGGTAACCAGAGCCCCCCGTGCCGCCGAGGCTCTAAGGACGCCCGCGACCCAGCCTGAGACCCCGGCCCCCGCAGCAGGCGCGCCGGGAGCTCGTCCATGTGCTCGGCCGCTTTCCAGCCGCAGTCCTCTCGGGCTTCAGCGCCGAGCCCGGGAGGCCCCGCCGCGCTCCCCCGGGCCCGAGAGGCCCGGAAGGCGGCCGGGCGGGAAGCGGCTGCAGCTGTGAGGCGCAGGGGGCGGGCGGCGGGCCCAGGCGAGGGTCGCGAAGACGCGCGCCCCCAGCCGAGGCGACGCTCACTTACCACCGTCCGGCGGGGCAGCGCGCCGGAGGACCGCGACTGGGCCCTGCGCAGCCTCCGCGTCCGGGCCGGGCGGGCGCTCCCGGAGCTCTCAGAGCCGCTGTCGTCCGAGATCACGATGAAGTCCTCCATGGCTGCGGGCCCCGACTGAGCCAGCGCGCGGGCGGCCGGCGACCCAGGCGGCGGCGACGACTTCGGTTCGTGCTTCTGAGGCGGCGGCTGCGGCGGCGACAACCCGGGACATCACCGCGCCGGCCCCGCCCCGAGCCCCGCCCCTCCGGGCCGCTAAGCCCCGCCCACCGGCGGCGGGCGGATGGCGGCCGGGGTCAGGGTCCCGGTCGCTGTGCTTGGCGGTGGCGCTGGTCCTCCCTTTCCAAGGAGGAAAAAAAAGAGAAAAATGGAGTCGTAGCCGGCTTCAAGCCAGTGTTAGGGGCAGGAGTGCGAGACGCCAGGGCTGCGGGGGCTTCCCCACCTGCTTCTAACTGACAAAAACGTGAAGAGGGGCGTGCCCAGCCCCAGCCTGGCCCAGGTGTGAAGCCGCCTCCCCGACTGAGGGCCTTGACTGAGAGGCAGGGAGAGGGGTCCTGGCTCCCCAGTCACCGACGGCAGGTGACCTGGCTTCTGGCCGAGCTAGGGGACGGAGACCCCACTTTTTAGTGCGCATGCGCAAGTGTATTTGTAGGATAAATGCCTGGAAGTGGACTTAATTGGGGCCAACGCCATGTTTTTGTAGTTTTGATAACTGATGCCAAATTACCCTCATAAATCGTACGAGTTTTGCTGTTCCACCAACAATATGTGTCTCTCAGGAGTTTAAACTGTGAGATTTAGAGCAGGGATGTCCAAGCTTTTGGCTTCCCTGGGAAGAAGAATTGTCTTGGCCCATCCATAAAATACACTAATGATAGCTGATGACCTAAAGGACACGAGTTGCAAAAAAAAAAAAAAAAAAAAAAAAAATCTCACAATGTTTTAAGAAAGTTTACGAATTTGTATTGGACCGCATTCAAAGCCGTCCTGGGTCGCTTGCAGCCCAGGCAGGGGGTTAAACAAGTTTGACTTAGACAGTTGTTCAGTTGGTAAGATGAGAAGCTGAAAAGGTGCACAAAAGAAGCCATGAGGTAGCAGAGGCCATGAATAATTACATGTTATGAATAAGCAGAGGTTATAAGGATTATAAAGGTTGCCCGAGTAGAGAAAAAGGTGGGTAGTTGCTGGTTGGTTGGTTGTAGGGCAGAACCATTAAAATAAAGATAGGACCTATTGCTAGAATAAATGTAGGGCATTGATAAAATCCTGCCGCCTAGGCTCCAACAATTTTGGAAAATATGTTAACAGATCCAAAGTAAAATGTGTTTAGCAGAAGGGGGATATTTTCCTAAAGGAAAGGCTATTAGGTGCTCTCTAAGCACCATCCAATGCAGTGGTTTTCACACTTTAGTGAGCATCAGAATCACCCAGAGTGTTTGTTAAAACAGATTGCGGGCAGGTGCGGTGACCCATGCCTGTAATCTCAGCACTCTGGGAGGCTGAGGTGAGCGGATCACTTGAGGTCAGGAGTTTGAGACCAGACTGGCCAACATGGTGAAACCCTGTCTCTACTAAAAATACAAAAATTATCTGGCCATGGTGGCAGGCACTTGTAATCCCAGCTACTTGGGAAACTGAGGCAGGAGAATTGCTTGAACCTGGGAGGCGGAGGTTGCAGTGAGCCGAGATCGAGCTATTACATTCCAGCCTGGGGGACAGAGCAATACTTCATCTCAAAACAACAAAACACAAAAACCCCAACAAAACACAGGTTGCTGGGTTGCTGGTATGGCTTGGATCTGTGTCTCCACACAAATCTCATGTTGAATTGTAATCCCCAATATTAGAGGTGGGGTCTGGTGGGAGATTGGATCATGGGGGTGGTTTCTTATTAATGGTTTAGTACCGTCCCTTTGGTACTGTCTTTGTGATAGTGAGTTCTCTTGAGATCTGGTTGTTTAAAAGTGTGTGGCACCTTCTACCTCACTCCTTTCCCCATGTGTCATCCTCCGCTCTCCCTTCTTCCCCTTCTGCCTTGACAGTAAGCTTCCTGAGGCTCTCCAGAAGCAGATGCTACTATGTTCCTATACTGCTTGAGGAACCGTGAGCCAATTAAACCCCTTTTCTTTATAAATTACTCAGTCTCAGGTATTTCTTTGTAGCAATTCGAGAATGGACTAACATCGCACACCAGATTTTCTGATTGAGAAACAGAATTTTTTGGGGGAGGGCCTGAAATTTGCATTTCTAACAAGTGCCCAGGTGAGAACCATTGGTCTGGTGGACAGGGAGTTTATGCCGAGCAGATTTCAGACATTCTGGTCCAATGGGTGAAGTCACCCTTGTGAAAAGGTTCATTAAGTTGTCTTCATCTAAAGCCGTTCAACATTTAGGTCTGTGGTCTCTCACATCTGTTATCCTGGCGTTTTGGGAGGCCGAGTTGGGAGAATACCTTGAGGCCAGGAGTTTGAGACCAGCCTGGGCAGTATAACAAGACCCCATCTCTACAAAAATAAAAACAAATTAGCCAGGTGTGGTGGTACATGCCTGTAGTCCCAGCCACTCAGGCAGTTGAGGCAGGAGGATCCCTTGAGCCCAGGAGTTGGAGGCTGCAGTGAGCTGTGATAGTGATACTATACTCCAGCCCGGGCAATAGGGTGAGACCCTGTCTCAAACAAAACAAAACACACGACCATTTAGTTTGTCTAACTCCCTGCTTGCTGAAACACTCTTCTCTAGGCTTCTGTGATGCTGTACTTCTCTCATCACTTCTTTTTAGTCTCCTTAGCTGACTCCTGTTCCTCTACTCCTTAAAATCTTCATGTCCCTTACAGTCCTGACATAAGCCACCTTTACACACTGGACCTCTTCCCTATACAATCTCGACTGTTTCTTGGCTTCAGTGATTGTTTTTATGCCAATGGCTGCCACAAGTCTATCTCAGCCCAGCCCTGTCCTTAAAACTCCAGTTGTGTATATCCAAACATCTGCTGAAGCTCGTAGGCCTCTCAGGTTGAATCCGTCTAAAGCTGAACTCACCCTCATGCCCCCCACACCCACAAAAAAAGCCTGCTCTCCTTCTGGGTTTTCTGTCTTATGGTGATGGCTCCACCAGCCAGCAATTGCTCAAGTGAAAAGTCTGAGCATTGCATTTAATTTCTCCCATTTCCTCAACAAGCCCTGTCTGTTTTATCTCCTAAACATCTCCTGCATCCCGCTACCTCTTTGGGCCTCTGCTGCTGATTCTAGCCAACCTCTGGCCCACTCTCCTGTAGCAGCTTCTTAGGTAGTCTTCCTGAATCTACTCTTGTCCTTTCTTTCCTTTCTTCATGCTCAGCCAAAGTGATCTTTAAGAAAGTCTCCTTTTAGCCGGGTGCGGTGGCTCACGCCTGTAATCCCAGCACTTTGGGAGGCCGAGGCGGGTGGATCACGAGGTCAAGAGATCGAGACCATCCTGGTTAACATGGTGAAACCCCGTCTCTACTAAAAATACAAAAAATTAGCTGGGCATGGCGGCACGTGCCTGTAATCCCAGCTACTCAGGAGGCTGAGGCAGGAGAATTGCCTGAACCCAGGAGGCGGAGGTTGCAGTGAGCCGAGATCGCGCCATTGCACTCCAGCCTGGGTAACAAGAGCGAAACTCTGTCTCAAAACAAACAAACAAACAAAAAACAAAAAAACAAAAACAAAAAAAAAAAGAAAGTCTTTTAGCCGGGCGTGGTGGCTCAAGCCTGTAATCCCAGCACTTTGGGAGGCCGAGGCGGGTGGATCACGAGGTCAAGAGATCAAGACCATCCTGGTCAACATGGTGAAACCGCATCTCTACTAAAAATACAAAAATTAGCTGGGCATGGTGGCGCCTGCCTGTAATCCCAGCTACTCGGGAGGCTGAGGCGGGAGAATTGCTTGAACCCAGGAGGCGGAGGTTGCGGTGAGCCGAGATCGCGCCATTGCACTCCAGCCTGGGTAACAAGAGTGAAACTCTGTCTCAAAAAAAAAAAAAAAAAAAAAAAAAGAAAGTCTCCTTTTGAGCCTTTTGAGACCTCGTCAGTGGTTTCTCAGTGACACTTAGGAAGCCTCTCAGCTCTTAGCCAGTCTTAACTTGAGCTGCTGTAACAAAATACCATACACTGGATGGTTTAACCCAGGCATCCCCAAACTACGGCCCACGGGCCGCATGAGGCCCCTGAGGCTATTTATCCGCCCCCTCGCTGCACTTCAGGAAGGGGCACCTCTTTCAGTGGTGGTCAGTGAGAGGAGCACAGTATGTGGTGGCCCTCCAACGGTCTGAGGGACAGTGAACTGGCCCCCTGTGTAAAAAGTTTGGGAACGCCTGGTTTAAACTACGGAAAGTTATTTTCTCATAGTTCTGGAGGCTGAGAAGTCTAAGATCAAGGTGCCAGCCAGTTCACTTCCTGGGGAGGGCTGCTCTCTCCTTGGGTTGCAGACAGTCAACTTGTTGCTATGTCCTCACGTGGCATTTCCTTAATGCCTGCACACAGGGAGAAAGAGAAAGCTCTCTCCTTTTCTCCTTCTTAGAAGGCCACTAATCTTATCATTAGGGCCTCACTCTCGTTATCCAGCCGAATCCTAATTAGGCCCTAGTTAGTAATTAGGGCTTAATTTCAGCACCTAATCTCAAAGGCTCTCCCTCCAAATACCAGCACATTAGGGATTAGAGCTTCAGCATAGGAATTTTGGGGGAACACAGACATTCATCCTATAACATACTATACAATTCTAAATAAAAACAAATATAAGCCGGGCGCGGTGGCTCAAGCCTGTAATCCCAGCACTTTGGGAGGCTGAGGTGGGTGGATCACAAGGTCAAGAGATCGAGACCATCCTGGTCAACATTGTGAAACCCCGTCTCTACAAAAAATACAAAAAATTAGCTGGGCATGGTGGCGTGTGCCTGTAATCCCAGCTACTCAGGAGGCTGAGACAGGAGAATTGCCTGAACCCAGGAGGCGGAGGTTGCGGTGAGCCGAGATTGTGCCATTGCACTCCAGCCTGGGTAACAAGAGTGAAACTCCGTCTCAAAAAACAAACAAACAAACAAACAAACAAAAAACAAATATAAACTTTTATGTTTTTCTAGACTATTTAAATATTATATTTATATGTACTAAATATATGTATGTGTAAATTTAAAGATAAATCTAGCAAGACCCTGAATGATCTGGCCTTTTCTTATTTCTCTTATTTCTGAGTTTCAGCTGAGACAAGTCACCCTCTTATTCCTCTTACCATACCAAATTTCTTTTCCATTACTGAAAATAAACCAAGCTCTATACTTATACGTATACCATTCCACACTGAACTCTTTCACCATTTCCAATCCCCCTCTTCCAACCATTCAACAAATTTTTAAAAGCCTTTTTACAGTGGAAAGTCTCACATATATACCAAAATGGAAAGAATAATCAGAAAAGCAGTTGCCTTTGGAGAGAAGTGAAAATTGGGAACAGGCATAAAGAAACTTTCTGGAGTGATGCAAATGTTCAATATCTTGATAGGGTTTGGGTTATGCGAGTGTATACTTTATCAGTAGCTATCAAATGGTACACTTAAAGTTTGTGCATGTTACGGTAAGTAAATTTTACTTTAAAAAATGAAAATAATTGTTGAATTCTATGATATGTATGTGTGAAGGGTGAAGTATACTAACACCTGCAAGTAACTTTGAGATGTACCAAAAATAAGAGTAACTGATTGAGTAGATGGATAGCTATGGGTAAAATAAATACTGTATAGCTAAATGTTGACACTTCTCAAATCTAGGTGGTAGTTACATGGGTGTTCGCTTTTTTTTTTTTTTTAATACAGAGTCTTGCTCTGTCACTCAGGCTGGAGTATAGTGGCACAATCTTGGCTCACTGCAACCTCTGCCTCCTGAGTTCACGTGAGTCACCTGCCTCAGCCTTCCAAGTAGCTGGGATTACAGGTGTGTACCACCACGCCTGGCTAATTTTGTATTTTTAGTAGAAACAGGGTTCACCATGTTGGCCAGGCTGGTCTTGAACTCCTGACCTCAGGTGATCTGCCCATCTTGGCTTCCCAAAGTGCTGGGATGACAGGCCACTGCACCTGGTCACTTTTGTATATATATTTAATGAAAACATTCATAATATGTTGAGAGAAATGTAAACTTTAAAAAGTTAATTATATTTTGCCACAAATTTTAAAAAGTAAAAAACAGGAGAAAGAAGAGTGTCATGAATTCCATATGCCCATTATATAGCTTCAACAATTATTAATCTTGTTTCACTTGTGATATCCCCACTATCTCAATCTCAACTTCCTGAATTATTTTAAAGGCAATCACAGACATTACATCACTTATTCTGAAATGTTTCAGTTGGTGTTTGGAAGATAAGGAATCTCACTGAACAAATTGTTGTTGAGCAGCTATGCTATGCTCAAGAGATCCAGTAGTGAATAAGATAGATCCAGTCCCTGGCCTCACGGTGTTTATAGTTTAAGGAGAAGACAAAAAAGTCATAAACTAGTACATAATTATAAATTATGACAAGTAGATAATCGGTTTGAGATGTCTCCACTTGTGAGATGTAAATATGAAAGTTTTATTTTTTTCCCTAATAACCTCTTCCTCTCTGGATAGCAGATTCTCTTAAGAATAAACATCCCTCTCTGATCTCATAACTTTGCAGACACTTTCAGTAATGAGTACAGTCTCATTCCAAGTATAAAGACTTTGGCCTGCCCATTTTAAATCTTTAATCTCACATTTAATACATAGCTTTTCCCATTCTGCTGGTACAGTAGATTTGTGGTTATAACAGCTCTTAGTGGTGGATGGTGATATCTCTGTCCTTCTCTTCTCTTGGCTTTTTCCTCTCCTGTGGGGATGAGGAGGAGGAAGAAAGAACGTTCCCTGCAATACTGTCCGTGAAGAATTGGCTGTTCTCTCTTTGCTAGCTGTTGGTACTTCAGTAACAGTTATCCCAATGTATCAGGAGACCAGATTCCAGCTCACTTACTCGGACTGTGCAAATCTTGTCTCTTTGGGAGCCTCCCCTGAGAACTCCCTAGTTTAGGAGATCTCAGGCTCAACTTCTTTCTCTTGGACACTCCCCGCTTGTCCTTGCTAGGGACAATCTAAAACACAGCAGAGGAACTTCTTGGGGAGTGGCAGCAAGAGTGCTAAGCCTCGGCTGCCATCTGTGCTATCTGGTTGATTCATACACGGAGAACTTACATATATAATTCAAGGAGGAAGGAAATGCAGGCAGCTCCCCCTGGTGCCCTGCTCTTAGCACCAACCATCTCTTCCCTCCCTTCCCTCACCCCCAGGGGCATCAGAGGCTCAGCCACATCAATGGTTCTGTGCATTCAAGCAAGTTGTCACCTTGCGGGGGGGTAGGGGGGCGGGGGAGAGGGATAGTTTGTTGCACCTTAAACTTGTGGGAAGGAAATGGGGGAACCAGCTGAATGGCCCCCATTCCCTTTAGCTGGGCAGAGGTAATGGGTGGTTGCAATCTACAATAGATAAGTTATCCATGGATATGTGAATTAGAAAAATTTCAAATACCTATTTTTGTTGTAGAATTTATGATAAAGTGGTTAATATTAATAACTGATTTTCAAGTCTAAAAATACTGATATGACTCTAGGGGTATAAGAGTGTTCAGATTGTATCTTTCTCATCAGCCATCCTGCCTGAAATACAGGAAACTCAGGTGCCCTGGTACTATAATATGAGAACAGCTTAAAAGGACCCTACCCTTACTTGGCAACCCAGGTGGGATGAATACTGGCTCTAAAGTTGCTTTCCTTAAAACTATAAGTAATGTTGGCTCATGCCTGTAAACCCAGCAGTTTGGAAGACCAAGGCAGGTGGATCACAAGGCCAGGAATTTGAGACCAGCCTGACCAACATGGAGAAACCCGGTCACTAATAAAAATACAAAAATTAGCCAGGTATGATGGTGCATGCCTGTAATCCCAGCTACTCAGGAGGCTGAGGCAGGAGAATCACTTGGACCCAGGAGGCGGAGGCTGCAGTGAGCCGAGATTGCACCACTCCACTCCAGCCTGGGCAACAGAGTGAGACTCCTTCTCAAAAACAAACAAACAAACAAAACAACAACAACAAAAAACCTTTAAGTAATGTCACTTATGTTTCCTTGGTCATCTTAGATTTGTCTTGAAATATGCCATTTACCCAAGACTTCCAAAGTGATAGTATGTTTTTCAGAAATTTGTGTATTTTTTTAAGGTGACAATTTTTCATAGACTCACTCGCCCCAAATCATACATTAGTCTCATGTAAATTGAGAGGCTAATGTAGTATTTTATGATCCAGTGAATACTGTATTTGCTGAGTACCTGCTAGATGGTAGGCATTATGTTAGGGGCCGGGGATAAAGCAGTGAGCAAGACAGCTATCGCCTCTTCTCAAAGAGCTTAGCAGTTAAGGTGGTATCGCTAGTTGGTTAATGAAGAAAAAATTGTTTCTTTTCTTTTAAAACAATCTTTAATTAAAAATTTCTACCTGAAAAAAGTGTGAAAATGCAAATCAAAACCACATTGAGATCCTACTTTATGCCCATTTAGGATGGCTATTTTTAAAAAAAACAGAAAACAAGTTTGAGCAAGGATATGGAGAAATTGGAACCACTGTGCATTGCTGGTAGGAATGTAAAGTGGATAAGCAGCTGTGAAAAATAGTTTGGCAGTTTCTCAAAAAGACATAGAATGACCATGTGATTCAGCAACTCTAGTCTTAGGTATTTGCCTAGAAAAACTGAAAACAGGGACTCAAACAGGTACTTGTCTGCAAATCTTCACAGCAGCGTTATTTGTAATAGCCAAAAGGTAGAAACAAGCATTCCACAGCAGATGAATGATTTTAAAAAGTGGTATATACATATAATAGAATAATATATTCAGCCATAAAAAAGAAATAAAATTCTGATAACATCCACAACATGGATGAACATTGAGAATGTTATGTTAAGTGAAATAAGCCAGATACAAAAGGACAAATATTATACAATTCCATTTATATGAAGTAACTAGAATAGGCAAATTCATAGAGAAAGATAACGGAATAATGGTTTTCAGGGGTTGGGGCTGGGGAGACTGGGGAGTTACTGTTTAATGGGTATTGAGTTTCTGCTTGGAATGACAGAGTTCTGGAAATGGATGGTGGTGATGTTTGCACAACTTTGTGAATGAACTAATGCCACTGAATTGTACACTTAAAATGGTTTTAATGGTAAATTTTGGGTTATGTATATTTTACCACAATAGAAAGCACTATGTGAATAGTTTCTTTTTATAAAATTTAAAGGCATTATAGACAAGGCTAAAAGCCCCTTTTACCACCTTCCCCATCCAGATTCCCAATTCTCCCTTTTCAATGCTTTTATGTTTATTCCTCTAGAGCTTTTTCTGTGTATTTACCTGAATTCATGTGTACTTGCTAAAATTACATACGTTCTTAGCTTTATCCAGTAACATATCTGCTCTGGTATCAAGATGTGAAACCATCATTTGTGGTAAAAAACATTCTTTTTTTTTTTTTTTTTTTTTGAGACGGAGTTTCGCTCTTGTTACCCAGGCTGGAGTGCAATGGCACGATCTCGGCTCACCGCAACCTCCGTCTCCTGGGTTCAAGCAATTCTCCTGCCTCAGCCTCCTGAGTAGCTGGGATTACAGGCATGCGCCACCATGCCCAGCTAATTTTTTGTATTTTTAGTAGAGACGGGGTTTCACCATGTTGACCAGGATGGTCTCGATCTCTTAACCTCGTGATCCACCCACCTCGGCCTCCCAAAGTGCTGGGATTACAGGCTTGAGCCACCACGCCCGGCTGGTAAAAAACATTCTAAGGACAAAGCTTCCTGCCTTATTTGTGGGGATTTTTTTTTGGTGGTTATTCATCTTTAAAAGGTTTTTTTCTTTTCTTTTCCTATTTTTCATTACATGGCAGGGTCAGTGCCTGCAGACCCGCTTTTGTTTATGCTAAAACCAGCTAGCTCAGGTTTCTCCCTGCTCCAGGGAACACTCTGTCCCTTCTGCTGGATTCCTGGTCTGATTTTCTAGTGTCAGGGCATTCTTAGCTTTTCCACTGGTTTGCTTCAGCAGGCAGCCTCTCAATTTACATAACTTTATTTAAATCATTTTCTTATCCTTTCTCCCTGCTTTCTTCCCATTTTCAAATTTGCTGTGATATCAAGGTCTGTGTAAAATTTTCATTTTCTGTGTTCAAAGATGATACATCCTCATTTGAGAAAATTAAAGCAATTGATAATGGTTACAAAGCAGAATGTGTAACTCCATCACATTTTGATAACATCTTTTCAGATCTCTCTAAATGGCTGATATTCACTTGTGCTGTGGTCGGTTTTTTTAAATTAATGTGTCCTTATGGTTCTGTGTCAGTGAGCACAGACCATATTGTCTATTTTATTGGCACATGATATTTTAAAATAGTTTATTTGCTCTTATATAGAAGACCACAAAGAAGCAAGCAAAAAATACCACATTCTCCCATTCTTGATATCCCTCATTGAACAGTTTGTAAAATTAAAAGAAACATCTGTGAGTTCAGAAAATTATTGCTACCAAAATTTACAAACTGAAAAGTGAAAGTTGAAAGCCATCCTCCCTTTCCTAGTTCTTCTTTCTGACACTTAATATTTTTATTAGTTTCTTATAAATCCTTCAAAGCATACATAATTAGTACACATACGTCTTATCTGTTTTAACACACCCAAAAGGAATCACACTGTGCGAAGTTATTTACTTGGCTTCTTTTCATTTACCTTGGGAATTATTTCCTAACTGCAGGGTAAACATATCTGTCTCTTTTTAACAGTTTACAGTAAAAAGTTGTTTGATAGGCTGCGCCACAATTGATTTAATTGGTTTTCTATCATGGATATTTTGGTTGTTTCTAGGGTTTTTGTGTACTTTTGTTATTAATATTACCAATTATGTTACAACATTGTCTTTGAGCTTCTAATAAGTCTTGCCAGCATACCTGCAGGGACATTCTTAAGCATGGGGGATTAGGTTAGAAGATTTGTGTTTTACATATTGATTGAAATGACCAAATTGTCATCCAGAAAGTTTGCACCAAATAACATATCAACAAAAGCACTCTCAAGTGCTTGTTTCTCCAGATTCCCCAAGCACCGGTTATCAGACTATTTAGTTGTTGCCAATCAAGTAATTTAAGGTTGGTTTCTTGTCCTGATTGCCTTTACTTCATTATGAGTGAAGTTGAGGTACTTTTAAAATGCTAATTGTCTATTTGTAGCTTTTTCTTTAAACTCTGTTCATATACATCAACTTTTTCTCCTGTGCTGTTCATCTTTTTCAGTTACAGTGAAATTTATATAAATAGTTAACATTTACTAAGTATTACATTGCTTGCATATTTATTCAACGAGACACCAAATAATGAACATTTAGGGTGTTTACAGTATTATCCTGCAGCTTTAAACATTCTTGCACATACATCTTTGTACTCTGGACCAGATACCTGTTTAAGTTAAATTTCTAGAAGTGGAATGACTGATTTAAAGTTCAATTCTTTGTCCAAATGTTCCAAATAGCACTGTGTGATAGCGGATGCTGCTGCAAGTGAGGATGTGGGAAAGAAAAAGAAAGGAACAAAATAGTGACGCCTAATTGCAGGGCTAATCAGCTCTAAATTAGCTGCTTTCATGAATAAGCTTCTTAAAATCCTAACTGTCCTTCTCTATCTGAGTGCCCAGACCTCCTGAGGGTCTACAAATTCTAGGTTAAAAAAAAAAAAAAAGGAAAAAAATGTCATTTTCAGGTGAGCAATAGCATTAAAAATAATCATAAGCACATTCTGAATCATTTTATGACCGTGCAATTCCAACATTTCTATTTACAATTGTATTGCTTTATATTTCTAGTTACAATTGTCTGCATTGGTACAGAATGTTTTAAGGAACATTTAGCACTATGGTAGTTCATAATTTTATTTAATCAAGTGGAGGGAAGTAGTGGGAGAATTGAATCGCTTACTTATGGAGCGGGTGGACTCCTGGGCAAGCAGAGCTCAAAAGAACCTGCGCAGAATAAACCCATTAAATTAGAAGAAGGTAGGAAATGATTTGGGGGAGGATGAACCGCACAAATCCTGTCTTTGTACAGCTTGTTCATTAGCACCAAATGTAGTAGGAAACAATGAAATTATTTTACATCTCTGACTTGAGTAATAATTGGATTCGGATACCAATTCAAGCCAAACTGCCTCAATGACCACAATGTCGACCTCAGTTTTATAGGAGTTATTGAGTAACTGCATTAAACCAGGCATTCCAGGATTGTTTGGGGGCTGTTTCGACTGAGTATGAGGTCTGCCTTGAGGTAACAAAGAACTGAAATTATTAACACCATTTTGTACAGAATAATTATCTGAACACTTTCTGCATTCATGTTATTGACAAAATCAAATAGACAAAAATTGGTGTACTCTCATATTTTGTTCTAATATGCATTTATTTAATAAGGATACATAAAATGTTATTATTATTATTATTTGAGACAGAGTCTCACTCTGTCACCCGGGCTGGAGTGCAGTGGTGCAATCTCGGCTCACTGCAACCTCTGCCTCCCAGGTTCAAGCAATTCTCCTGCCTCAGCCTCCTGCGTAGCTGAGGTTACAGGCACACACCACCATACCTGGTTAATTTTTTTGTATTTTTAGTAGAGACCACGTTTCACCATGTTGGTCAGGCTGGTCTCGAACTCCCGACCTCATGATCCACCTGCCTCAGGCTCCCAAAGTGCTGGGATTACAGGTGTGAGCCACCGAACTCGGCCATAAAATGTTGATTTTTTTTTCCCCCAATGCTACTTTCTTGCGAAAAAAGACATCCAAGACAAAAATCTACTGCTCACATTAAGTGGTGCTTTGTCCTATTTACCATTACGTATATATTCAGTTTTACATATTTTAACAATATTGTGGCTAGACTTTTAATTTCTAAATTTCACTTAGCAAACTGTCACTATTTTCTGATTTTGCTAATCTGTTTATCATTGTCTCCCTTTATGCACTTGCCTTATACATTCTCTGTTGACCACCATCATGACCACCAGCACCAGGCAAATGTCGTTTGCCCAGGTATGTTAGCCTGTACATATTTCTCCAGAATCATGTAAGTCTCTCCAAAGGTATACAGACACATGTACACACATAGAAATATATAATACATATGTAAAAGATTATGAATTTGTCGTTTGCTTTTGCTAAAGTGAGTTCACAAACTATATTTCTTAGCTACTTTTTTCTTTTTTTTTTTTTTGCTTAATTCATCAGGACGGCCACCAGATCACTAGCTACAGATCCAACTTCTTTTAGTGACATAGTTATTCCTACTGTAGAGGTACATGTTTATTTACTTTTCCCCCACTGATGGACATTCAAGCTGTTTTCATGTTTTTTGTCATTACAATGTCACAGTCAGTGACATTCAAAGTAAGATTCAACCTTACATTGTTAGGACTAGGATCACTAGATCAAAGAATACGTGTATTTTTGGTTTTAGTGTGTAAGGCCATGTTACTTACTTTAAAAGGTTGTACATCATATCACCCAGTATTAATGTGTGGACTTTATTTGGATCTCAGTTCAAACAAGTATAAAAAGTGTGACATTTATAAGACAGTTGGAAATTTGAATACAGGGTCAGGCATGGTGGCTCATGTAATCCCAGGTCCTGGGGAGGCTGAGGTGGGAAGATCACTTGAGCCCAGGAGATCAAGGCTGCAGTGAGCTATGATCATGCCACTATTCTCTAGCCTGGGCAGAAGAGCAAGACTGTATCTCTTTTAAAAAATTTGAGCCGGGCGCGGTGGCTCAAGCCTGTAATCCTAGCACTTTGGGAGGCTGAGGCAGGTGGATCACGAGGTCGACAGATCGAGACCATCCTGGTCAACATGGTGAAACCCCGTCTCTACTAAAAATACAAAAAATTAGCTGGGCATGGTGGCGCATGCCTGTAATCCCAGCTACTCAGGAGGCTGAGGCAGGAGAATTGCCTGAACCCAGGAGGCGGAGGTTGCGGTGAGCCAAGATCGCACCATTGCACTCCAGCCTGGGTAACAAGAGCGAAACTCCGTCTCAAAGAAAAAAAAAAAAAAAAAAAATTTGAACACCGTATAGATGTTTCACTAAATTAAGGATTTTTTTTTTTTAAATATGTAATAATGGTCAGGAGACATACCGAAATATTTACGGCTAAAACAATTTGCTTCAGACAGGTATTGGAGAGAGAGAAGTAGAGGGAAACAGGGATAAAATGAATGGCCATGAACTGACAATTGTTGGAGCTGCTATAATGAGAGTCCTTTATGCTATTGTCTGCTTTTATATATGTTAGAAATTCTCCATAATAATAAGGTTGTAAAGCTGTAATAATTCACCCTATATCTTCAATGTATGAGAAAAACGATTGCTCTACGTTTCCCTTGGTAATGGGTGTTACTGTTTTTATTTTTGTCAATCTGATATGTGCAAAGAGCTATTTGTTGCCGTAATTTGCATTTACCTTACCGCTAGTGGGGTTGGTCATCTTGAGAAAGTATAACACTTCCTTTTGGCAGCTAGCAGTCAGGTTATGGTGTTCCCAAACAAACATAAAGAATACTTTCTAGAATATAAGTAGGATATAGACAAGGCTACCGCATGACCATGTCTGGAACAAAATAGAGACAAAGCCATTTTGCAACCATGGAAACAAAACGTTTTCCACTTCTGACTAACTGAACTGACTGCTGCTCATTTACCAATGATGACTGTCGTCTTGCCTTAGTCCTGCTTCCTAGATAAAAATTAAGATGTCCAGCTACTGCATTACCCCAGCTTATTAACAACTTGCAACCCACAGTTAATCCTTACTTCTCTAGCTTTTCTTGAAATAATCTAGCACAAGCCCAAATCCTATGAGAAGCCTCTTTCAATTCTTTGTTGTTGAGACCTGTACAAATTTCTTTGGAGTGCTTTCTCCCTTCCTGCAGCAAGGTAAAGAAACCAAAACCTTTTTTTACAGTAGAAATGTTCCTGATGGCCTTCAGTCAGTGAGTGGCTTTAAACAATTTTTTTAAAGCTTGTCAATTTAGATTTCTTCTTCTTTGGAACATTTTCCCAATTCAGTGGGTAGTTTTGAAATTTTCTCTTTTGTCTGAGAGTCAGTTTCATTCATTTTTACCTACCCCATTCTTAAAAATAATTTTTTTTTTTTTTTCTGGCCAGGTATGGTGGCTGTAATCCCAGCACTTTGGGAGGCCGGCCTGGGTGAGTCACCTGAGGTTTGGAGTTTGAGACCAGCCTGTGCAACATGGTGAAACCTCGTCTCTACTAAAAATACAAAAAATTAGCTGGGCGTGGTGGCAGGCGCCTGTAATCCCAGCTACTCAGGAGGCTGAGGCAGGAGAATTGCTTGAACCCAGGAGGCGGAGGTTGCGGTGAGCCGAGATCGCGCCATTGCACTCCAGCCTGGGTAACAAGAGCGAAACTCCGTCTCAAAACAAAAACAAAACAAAAACAAAAACAAAAACAACTCAGGAGGTGGAGGTTGCAGTGAGCCGAGATGGCGCCACTGCACTCCAGCCTGGGTAACAAAAGTGAAACTCCATCTCAAAACAAAAACAAACAAAAACAAAAACAAAAACAAAACTCAGGAGGCGGAGGTTGCAGTGAGCCGAGATGGCGCCACTGCACTCCAGCCTGGACAATGAGAGCTGGACTTTGTTTCAAAAACAAAACAAAACAAAAACTGTTTTCGTGGGTACATAGGTGCATATATTTATGGGTTACATGAGATACTTTGATACAGGCATGCAATGAGTAACAATCACATCAGGGTAAATGGGGGTAAGCCTGAAGCATTTATCCTTTGTGTAACAAACTCTCCAATTATAGAATTATTGTTATTACAGTTTTTTTTTTTTTTTTTTTTTTTTTGAGACGGAGTCTCACTCTGTCACCCAGGTTGGAGTGTAGCGGCATGATCTTGGCTCACTGCAACCTCTGCCTTCCGGGTTCAAGTGATTCTCCTGTCTCAGCTTCCCAAATAGCTGGGATTACAGGCTTGCCACCAACATGCCCAGCTATTTTTTTTTTTTTTTAAATTTCAACGTGTCTCCTTCTGTAGCCCGCTAATTTTTGTATTTTTAGTAGAGATTGGGGTTTCACCATGTTGGTCAGGCTGGTCTTGAACTCCTGACCTCAGGTGATCCACCCATCTTCGTTTCCCAAAGTGCTGGGATTACAGGTGTGAGCCACTGTACCCGGCCTGTACTCTTATTTAAAAATGTACAATTAAATTATGTTTGAGTATAGCCGCCCCCCATCATGCTAGCAAATACTAGGTTTTATTAATTCCAATTACATTTTTTTGTACCTGTTAATCATCCCCACTTCCTCCCAACCCCTGTCCTTTTCTAGGATCCGTATGCACTACTTAGTAAGAAGGCAAAAGATAAGGATTCCCATTCAGGTTAGATCACTACAGGTTTGATGACATTAGCAAGTGTTTTCAGGGTTTTAGCAATTTACCACTAAGGCTACTGGGAGTTGAGGCTGCCGTGTTTCTGAGCTAAGTTGGACCTCCTTTTGCACTAGACTGTCTTCTTAACTACCAATCTAGTTTGGCTGGTGCTGATCATGTGTGTGCTCACACGTGTGTGTGTGAGTGCGTTTACCACTTACTGCTCATTTTGTTAGGTATCGAGCGAGAAAAATTGCTAATGCAATTTCATTTCGTCATCTTATCGGAAGTCTGATATTTCTTTTTTTTTTGAGACAGAGTTTCGCTCTTGTTACCCAGGCTGGAGTGCAATGGCGTGGTCTCGGCTCACCGCAACCTCCGCCTCCTGGGTTCAGGCAATTCTCCTGCCTCAGCCTCCTGTGTAGCTGGGATTACAGGCACGCGCCACCACGCCCAGCTAATTTTTAGTATTTTTAGTAGAGACGGGGTTTCACCATGTTGACTAGGATGGTTCGATCTCTTGACCTTGTGATCCACCTACCTCGGCCTCCCAAAGTGCTGGGATTACAGGCGTGAGCCACCGCACCCGGCGGAAATCTGATATTTCTATTAGATTTTGCTTTATATATTTAAAAGCTCTTATGTGAGATATATAAAAATACAAGTTAATTGTTATTTTACTGGTATGAAATATCACCATTTGTTCCTTTTGGCTCCTTTCATCTCGAGTCGTTTGTCACATAATGTTATAACATGCATAAAAATTCTGTGTTGTGCTGGGAAAATATTTATATTTAAGCTCACATTTTTATCCAGTATGTAACTCTTTTCACCATTCAAATAGCTAGACTGAGTCATCGCTTGCCTTCAAGGAGATTGTCACAATAGAACCAGAATACAAAAGAGACACATTCTTGGCTTCTGAATGTCAAAGCTGGAGCTCAGGTGTAAGATATTCTGAGTCAGTTTCTTCCCCCTCAGAGTAAGTCATGTTTGCTCTGGTCTATTTCTTTAGATGTGACTTCTCTCCTTCATGCGGGGTGGTGTTATTCATTTTTACTGGTACAGTTTTTCTCAAATATTTTGTCATTCTTGGTTGGGTGTTTGTCTTAATTTTTGAAGTTCCGTGTTAGCTCGCATGTGAGTGCTGGACTTTTTCATAGCACCTTGTTACCAGTAATTTCAGAAAGAATTTGGGCTTGCAATGGGATAGGGTTTGTAAACATCTAGTCTTCTGGGACAGGTGTGTGTGTTGGGGGGAACCACATAGTTGCCATGGGCACTGCAATGCCCTGCCTCTCTGGCTCAGTTGCCCACATTTGCACTCACTGCTCTTAAGCTTCTGCTGCCAGTTGCTTAAAAGATTACTCTTAGGTGCCCAGGGCTCACTCCTGCTTCCTCATATCCACTGCCCCTGAGGTTGGAGATCCATCAAGTTGCCCTTACCTTTTGTTGTGTTTTTTTGCCTCTAGATGTTTTTTAGATTATGCTTTTTCTCCTTCAGTCTGATACCATTTGCTCTCCATTTCTCCGGGGTTTCCTCATAATTCCAGCAGACTAATGATTATCAACATATCGAGCCTGAACACTATTCTGATGAATTTGATTTTTCACTCTCTACAATTTCTTATTTCATATCCTTTCTACTCTTCTTAAGCCTCTAACCTAGTTTCCTTTCATCATCAGAAGACTTGGGCACTTACTGCACAAAGAAAACCGAAGCCATCAGATGGAATACTTTCATCCTTCCCAAACCAACCTACCAATGCACCCACAACTATGTCTGTCGTCCGTCGTCTCCTTCTGCCCTCCTGCTGCATCAGAAGTGCTGTGTCTTCTCACACCTAAAGCCGATCCCTACAATTACACTCTAGGCTCGGTTCCCTCCCCTTGTCCTGAAACCTTATAGTCACCCCCATTTTCCCTTACCTATATGTCCAACTGTCCTTCCCAACTGGTCTTGCCTCTGCACTTAGACATGATCCTCTACCAGAAACCTATTTTTTCTCTGCTTCCCCTTCTAGTTTCCTCCTTCACAAGTACAACCCACACTTAAGGGGAGGGAAATTAGACTATTTTCTCTCCTTTATACACTTCCTGAGAGAGTCATCTACATTAGCAGGCTTCATTTCGTAGCCTCATATTCACTTACCAAGCCACTCCAATCTAGCTTCCACTCCTCATTGATTAGCAGAAATTAGTGCTCACTCAGATCCCCTGACCTCCGTGGTGATTTTAAAACATAGCCACAAATTCCTTAGAAGTCCTCCTTCAAAAGGCAGAGTCTAATTTCCCTTCCTTTAAGTGTGGATAGTAGTTTGGTGACTTGCGTATGATGAATAGAATATGTCAGAAGTCATGGCGGGTGACTGCCACGTCTGGGTTGAAAGATACTGTGACTTCAGCGTTTTGCTTTTGGATGGATTGCCGGCTCTGGGAGAGCCAGCTGTGAGTGGGCCTTGTTGGATGAGGATCCTCCAGGCCTACTGACCCTTTAGATGTCTGCAGCCTCGTGAGACAATAGCTCAAATCACTCAGCTAAGCAGCTCCTGGATCCTTCACTTTGAGAAATGGCGTGAGTATCTTAATCTGTTTGTGCTGCTGTGACAGAATACCTAAGATTGGATAATTTATAAAGAACGAAATTCCTTTCCTCCCTGTTTCTGGAGGCTGGGAAGTCCAAGATGCTTGTTCCAGCACTGGTATGTGGTGAGAGCCTTCTTGCTGCATCCTCTGGGAAAGAGGAATGCTGTGTCCTCACATGGTTGAAGAGCAGAAGCATGAGCTAAGCAAATGCTGCAAGAAGTGTCCTTTATAAGGGTCTCAATCCCATTAACGAGAGAGGAAACCTCATGGCCTAATCATCTCATAAACACCCCAGCCCTTAATACCGTCACATTAGCAGCCCTTGAATTTTGGAGGTGATGCATTCAAACCACAGCATTCAGTTAATAAGTATTTGTTGTTATAAGGTGCTGAAGTTTAAGGTAATTTGCTCCACAGCAGTAGATAAGGAATACAACCCACACATTATTATATCTAAAGGATGCTGTGACTTCTGGCCCCATTTGGCACTGCTGACCTCTCCTTCTCTGAAACACTCTTCCTTTTATTTCCACAATACACATTCTTCTACCCCTCCCATACTTCCTTCTCATTCCTGTGCCAGTTTTTTCTCCTCTACAGTCATTTCAGTGATGAGCTCTTTAAAGTCCAGTCATAGTCCCTCTTCTCTTTTCAATCTAATCTCTTTCTCAGAGTTCTCACTCAGCCTCTCGGTAAATATGCAGTTGACAATTTCTTCATCCAGCCCAGACCTCTTCCCAGAACAATTCACCTACATATGAAACTGCTTGCTCAGTATTATCCTTCATTAACCCCAAAGCACCTCAATCTCTACTCAGAAAACAAATCATCTTTCCCTCAAAACTTGGTTCTGAGTTTTCTATTATGGTCAATAGCACAACCACCATCTATCTAGTTGCATAAAGCCAGCCATGCACCTCTCTCTCCTTAACCATTTGTCTAATCCATTTCCAAGCCTGTTTAACTCCTGCATCATCTCTTAAATCTCCTCTGCCATCCAAGCCACGATTCTTTGTCACCAGACTCTTACTGTAACCTTCAAACCTATTCCCTTACATCTACCGTAGGCCTATCTACAGTCCATTGTCCACATTATTCCTTGAGGGATGTTTTCAAAACACAAATCTGATCATTTTTCTTCTCTTTTTTAATATCTTTTTTTCTGCTTTAATGCATTTAAAGTCTAATCATCTCCTATCACTCTTTGACTAAAGCCCCCAAATCCTTAGTATGACCTGCCAGGCTCTGTCTTCTTATCATAGCCCACCTCTCTAGTCTCATTGTGCTGCACTTCCCACTTGCTCCCTGAAATTCAGCCATAGTGACCCTTCTAATATGCCATGTTCCCCCTTGACCCAGGCAGGGCCTTTATGGGAGCCTCTGTGAAATGCTTTTTCCTGATCTCAGCACAGCATCCCTAGGTCATGGAAAACTCTCCAAACCTCCAATCTATGTCAAGAACGTATCTTACAACTTTCTGGAGAATTGTGGCCCTTTTGTTTAGGTCATTGACTGAGTTAATAATTGGGCCTGGAGGTGGTACCTTTGATTAACATTTGCCCCTCTCTATTCAATTGTGGGTGCTATGAGAGTGCAGAGAATTCCTAACTGTGAACACTGTTGCAGCCCAGTGCCTGGCGCAGGGTCTAATATCTAGCAGACATTTGATGAATATTTGGGACTGACTGTTCCTTGAAAATATGAAAGGACTTGCACATGAAGATCTTTGGTCTGATGCCTTTTTATGGAATGTTTCTTTCAGTACTTGTTTTTCAAAGTTTTTTTTTTTTTTTTTTTTACTTCTGATTTTATGGTTCTTCCTGAACCTGAACCAATTTTGGTAATTCATATTGTCTCAAAACATGTCTGATTCAAGACTTAAACTTCATCAGGAAAGAATTGTACAAACTATCTTATTATAATGGGGGAAATCACATTTGTGGTTTAATCTCTTCTTGTTTTTTATATGGTGTATTATCCCCCCAGCCCCTTTTAGGCTAATGTGAGTTTGATTATTTCATTGCTTTGGTATTTTTTTCTCTAAGAATGAGATTCTCCCTTTGTAATTTACAGTTAGAAAGTTATGTAACTTTTTTTAATAGCTTTTCTCTTTTTTTCTTTTTTTTTGGGGGGGGTGGGCGGGGTCTTGATATGTTGCCCAGGCTGGATTGCAGTGGCTATTCACAGGCGCGATCCCACTACCGATCAGCATGGGAGTTTTGACCTGCTCCGTTTCTGACTTGGGCCAGCTCACCTCTCCTTAGGAAACCTGGTGGTCTCCCGCTCCCAGGAGGTCACCATATTGATGCCGAACTTAGTGCGGAAACCTGATTTGCATAGCGCACTACAGCACATAACTCCTGGGCTCAAGCGATCCTCCCACCTCAGCCTCCCGAGTAGCTGGGACTACAGGCACAGGCCACCGTGCTCAGCTATAGCCTTTCTTAAAACAGCTTTGTTGAGGCACAGTTTACATACCATAATGTTTACCCATGTTAAGTGTTATAATTTAATGATTTTTAGTATATTTATAAGGTTGTATAACCACCATCACAATCAAGTTTTAGAACATTTTCATCACTCTCCCAAAATCCCTTGCTTGTGTTTATTTGAAACCAATCCCTTTTCCTACTCTTAGCTTCAGGGAACTACTGATCTGCTTTCTGTCTCTTGGTTTAATGCCTCATCTGTACATTTCATATACATGAAATCATATAATATCTGATCCTTTGCATCAGGCTTGTTTCACTCAACATAATGTTTTTGAGGTCATACATGTTGCAGCATGTATCAATTTATCATTTCTTTTATTTCTTTCTTTCTTTATTTTTTTTTTTGAGACGGAGTTTCGCTCTTGTTACCCAGGCTAGAGTGCAATAGCACGATCTCGGCTCACCGCAACGTCCGCCTCCTGGGTTCAGGCAATTCTCCTGCCTCAGCCTCCTGAGTAGCTGGGATTACAGGCACGCGCCACCATGCCCAGCTAATTTTTTGTATTTTTGGTAGAGACGGGGTTTCACCATGTTGACCAGGATGGTCTCGATCTCTCGACCTTGTGATCCACCCGCCTTGGCCTCCCAAAGTGCTGGGATTACAGGCTTGAGCCACCGCGCCCGGCCTCTTTTATTTCTTAATAGTATTCCATTGTATGGATAGACTGCTTTTCACGTGTCTGTTTACCAGGAGATTAAGATTCAGTTCTTTCTGCCTTTTGGCTGTGTAAAGAATGCTGCTGTGAACATCCCCGTGCCAGTCCATGTGGACATATAATTTCATTTCTCTTTATTACCTAGGAATGGAATGGCTGGATAATATGGTAAATTTACGATTAACCTTTTAAAAAGCCACCAGGTTGTTATTTAACATTCCCATCAGCATGTTGAGGTATAATTTACCTACCACAACCTCACCAATACTTGTTACTTTTTCTGTAAATGGTCAGATAGTAAATATTTTAGAATTTGCAAACCGCTGTGGTCTCTGTAGCAGTTACTCAATTCTGCCATGATAGTGTAAAAGCAGTCATAGACCATACATTATAAATAAATGGGAGGGCTGTATTGCAATAAAATTTTATTTATAAAAACAGGTGGTTCTGTAATTTGCCAACCTCTTATCTAATTATAGCCATTCTAGTGGTATCTCATTATGGTTTTAATTTGCATTTCTCTAATGACTAATGATGTCAACCATCTGCACATGTGCTCATTAGCAATTTATATATCTTCCTTGGTGAAATGTTTGTTCAAATATTTTACCCATATTTTAATTGAATTGTCTACTTATCATTGAGTTGTGAGAGCCCTTTATATGTTCTAGATACAAGTCCTTGATGAGATGTATGATTTACAAATATTTTTTTCCAGTCTGTGATTTTTCTTTTTATTTTCTAAATGATGTCTTTTTAAGAGCAAAATTTCTTTTTTTTTTTTGAGACGGAGTTTCGCTCTTGTTACCCAGGCTGGAGTGCAATGGCGCGATCTCGGCTCACCGCAACCTCCACCTCCTGGGCTCAGGCAATTCTCCTGCCTCAGCCTCCTAAGTAGCTGGGATTACAGGCACGCGCCACGACGCCCAGCTAGTTTTTTGTATTTTTAGTAGAGACGAGGTTTCACCATGTTGACCAGGATGGTCTCGATCTCTCGACCTCGTGATCCACCCGCCTCGGCCTCCCAAAGTGCTGGGATTACAGGCTTGAGCCACCGCGCCCGGCTTAAGAGCAAAATTTTTTAAAGCAAGGGATTTTGGTGGTGGGATGAGAACATTCTAAAACTTGACTGTGATGGTGGTTATACAACCCTATAGATATACTAAAAAAAAATTAAATTATAACACTTAAGATGGGTAAATATCGTGGTATGTACACTGTGCCTCAACAAATCTGTTTTAAGTTGATGCAGTTTAATTTATCAGATTTTTCTTTATGTATTAGGCTTTTGGGTTCTAAGGACTCTGCACATCTGTCATGGATGAGCAGCAACTAGAATTTACCGAGACAGCTGAAGGTAAAGAAAGGCAGATTTATTAGAGAAAGCAGGAAAATACATTGCAAGGAAGCAACGGGCAAGTTTGCAAGACGGGAGATAACTGCCAGAAGACAAAGGCTTTCTGAGGAATTTGTAGGGTGGTGCTTACAATGTGTGCTCAAGGGGGCTTTGTGCAGTACTGATAACATTAAGGTTCCGGTGAGCTAACTTGCAATTTTCTATCAGCCGAGGGTCTGGTGATAGTTAGGTACAGGAAGACTGTGTGTTGTTTGCCCAGGAAGAGCTCTGCGTCCTGGACCATGAAGGAAGGCAAACTTACAGCTTGTCTTCTTTCTCTTTTTGCTTTTTCTTAGTCCCACCAGCCTGACTCCTTTTCCCTAATTAAGACTCAACATTTCCCCCCTGACAGAGCAATAGTGACAAATCTTTGGAATGCGGATGAAGGTCTCATTTTCCAATTGCTCCTGCTGACCAGGGGCATAGAGCGGGGCCTGCCTAGGATTATTGGTCTGTTAGGAAGTTATATGGGCCTAAATCTCTGAGTTGGGACTTGAACTGGACAGGGTTGCTGTGGGACTGTGGGGGAATGGCATTTAGCAGCTTAAAATTTTGTCCTGCTGTGTTTAAAGGAGAGTTAACGGAGTTCCCTCAAAGGCTGACGCCGTTGCTTGCAGTAATATTTTGGTTTGAAACTGTTATATTCTAGAAGACACAAAATAAGATATTGCATTAACAATGAATGGTGCAAATGAACTCCTATGAGCATTATTACAGGTGGGAGAAGTGGGGTCTGACAGAGAAGATTTCTAAATATTAATGGGATAGGAGAAAATAGACGAAAAGATGTAGATGTATTAGCGAGGATGAGGAGTTAGCTAGTCTTGACCCCTATTCCTATATATTCATCCCAGTTTCTGAATTGTTTATAGACATAAAATAATCATCACCAATCTTGCTGGCATTGACTTTGTTGTTTCTCCTCGATAGAGAAAGCCCGTGGGGGGCCCACAGTGAGCTGATCAGAGTCGCCATATGGCTCCCTTTCCTGGTGTATCTGATTATAGTTGAGGGTGAAATTGCAATGCGCTTGTGTTAAAGCCCTAGGAAAGGGCCAGACCCCTTGCAGTTTCTAATGCAGAGGCTTGCCTCATAGGCCATCTCTGGCGCCTTCCCAGTCCACTTTGTCACAATGGATGATTGCCATGAGGAATCCATAGGCCTAGGTCACCCTCTTAAACTTGCGTTTTTGGTGTGCATGTAAGTGGTGTAGTCAAATCCAGAAGGTTGGGCTTGCGTGTTAATGACTTCTACAGATAGTGCGACTGCTAGGAAGGAGTATAATGTCATCCTCAGTGCCTGCCTGTGTGGGCATATTCAGCAGTCAGTATTGTGTGTTATGTTAGCAAATAGAGTGGGTGCTTGGGTGCAGCCATTGAGGTAATAGCTAGCTCTGATAGAGTAAACACAGAATCACATTTAAGGAAAATGACAATATATGGTAAACTCAGGGAGACAAGAAAGAAGGCCTGTAAAGAGTATGAGAAAAACAGTTAAACAAATACCTGGTACTTCAGCACATTGATGTCGTGGTGTGGAGTTAAATAACATTATTAGGACAAATATAAAGAAGTTTCAGCTGGGTATAGTTTTGGAGGTTCCTCTGCAAATAGCAATTGTGTACTATCTCCCTTATAAAAGCATCAATATCAAGAGGGTGGAGGTGCTTAACAGGCCGTTGGATAATTACTGAGAGCCTGCAGTAGAACTGAATACAAAGTGTTCACTTTAAGAATAAGATTTAGCCTGGCACGGTGGCTCACGCCTGTAATCCCAGCACTGTGGGAGGCTGAGGCCGATGGAACACTTGCAGCCAGGAGTTCGAGACCAGCCTGGCCAACATGGCAAAATCCCGTCTCTACTAAAAATACAAAAATTAGCCGGGTGTGGTGGCACATACCTGTAATCCCAGCTACTCAGGAGGCTGAGGCAGGAGAATCATTTGAACCCAGAAGGCAGACTTACAGTGAGCTGAGATGGCGGCACTGCACTCCAGCATGGGTGACAGAAGGAGACTCTGTCTCAAAACAAAACAAAAACAGATTTAAAAGACATGCTGGATTTATTTCCATCAACTTTAAGGGAGGTTAAAAAATTCTAGGTTGTTTGTTTTAACAAAACTTCTTTAACCTTTTTTTTTTTTTTAAACTTTAAAAGAGTTTCCAGTGTTTACATTCTAGTCAGACCATAAATAATGAATCTTATCTCAGCACCAGCAGCTTAGACAGCAGTTTTAAAACAGGAAGAAAAAAAGAGAGGAAATTAGAGAGCTTTGGGAGACTCTGTTTAACTCTGTAATGCAGGTTAACTATTTGAGCTCTGAAATTTTGTTTTTGGCAATTTGCCCATTAGTTTAAAATGTGCACAAAACAGAGCATAATATTTAAGTAGCTGGAGTAGCTGTTTTTCCCATTTAAAGTCAGACTCCTGAATTGAACAGAAAAAAAGGAAAAGTTAAGAAAGGAATGGAGGAAGAGGTTAAGCATTACAGGACGACTTTTGAGCCTTCAGCCGCAGGACAGTGAAGGGCAGCACCCCTGCCGCTCCGGCTTACATCACATCAGAGAGAGCCTTAGCATCCTGGACCTACACAGTGTGGGATAAATTTCTCCTACCTTCATAAGCCACCAGTTAAGGTGAGCTGTTTCCAGTGGGAGCAGAGAGCCCCTTCAGCTTAAGGCCATCCAATGGGGACTCTGTCCCAGTGCAGTCCCTTTTCCAGGGGCTGAGCTTATGGCAGATGGGGTAAGCCATGTGGGGCTTTTTCCCATTTATCCCATTAGGGCAGTTTGCCTTGTAGTGGCCTGGCCTTTTGTACCAATGGCAGTTACCTGGAGGAATGTTCTTAGGGAAACCTGGAGGGGCTGGGGGCTTGTCAAGCAGCCACAAGTAGAGTGCCTTCTGTCCCTATGTTTTTCTTTCTTTTTAGACCTGTCCTCCTTATTCTGCTTTTGGCCATAAAAGACTGAAGAGGCTAATTTCAGGATTTTCGGCACAGGGGCCATGCTGTATTACACAAGAAAATTAGACATTTCTTTTTGAGAGTCTGAAGGTTAAATTTGCCCCGTTGTTTTAGAATGTAGCCTAGAAGTGAGACTAAAGGAACAGGTGGGGTTCGTCCCATGATGGGACTGGAAAACATGCTGCTCGGGGCTCATTGAACCGCACTTTCTCTCTGGATATCCTGCCAAGATGAAAAGGACTCTGCTTACGTCTGCTGAGGGACTCTGGTGCACCTTTTGAAGGGGCGTCCCACCTATTAGAAAAGACCTCTCAGCTGCTCAGGGGCTTTACGCTGGATGACCAGTCCAGGTACTCGCTCTGGGTGATCAGCCCAGGTATGAAGAAAAAGGGTAAGGAAACAACTCAGCCTGGTGCCAGTCCAGGAGAGTGGGTGGAAAAGGGAAGACTCATTGTTCTGAGGTTGTCTGAGATCACCTGATTTAGCAAAGTCCAGAAAGGGATGGTTGGCTGACTCCACAGGGTAATTCAGAGTGAGACAGAGAGGGTCTGAGTCACCCAAAACGTGTGTGAATTTGCTCTGAACAAGCTTCTGCTGTCAGTTGCATCACACATAAGGTTCAGGGACTTTTATTTCTGTTTATTTTTGAGACGAAGTCTCACTGTTATTCCCCAGGCTGGAGTGCAGTGGCGTGATCTCTGCTCACTGCAACCTCTGCCTCCTGGGTTCAAGTGATGGTCCTGCTTCAGCCTCCCAAGTAGCTGGGATTAGAGGCATGTGCCACCACGCCTGGCTCATTTTTGTATTTTTAGTAGAGATGGGTTTTCACCACGTTGGCCAGGCTGGTCTCAAACTTTTGACCTCAGGTGATCCGCCTGCCTCGGCCTCCAAAGTGCTGGGATTACAGGCATGAGCCACTGCACCCAGCTGGTTTAGGGACTTTTGGCCAGAAAAGATAGGAGAGAACCTTCTTTCCTTCTGGGCAGGGTACTCGGCCCTGTTCACTCTTTAGCCTTCAGACAACACCAGAAAGTGGCCCTGGCCAGTTACCATCAATTCCCAGAGGGCTAGGAGAAGCTGGCTGCTGGGAGATTGAAAAGTGAAAGTAAACTTAGGGCCCTCACCTGAACCTGGTGGTGGGTCAGACGCTTCCACATGGACACCTTTCAGTCCCACTGGGGCGTAGGTCTGGCCAGAGACCTTTAGTTGTGTCTGTGCTCAGACGTTGGCCATCAAGGGTGTCAAGTTGGGAAAGAGAAAGAGAGAAGGGAGAGGGTTCCCTGTAAGGAGAGAGAGTCCCTATATGGGCCACCAAAATGTGGTGAGTGGCGACTATCTGGGGCTGGTGGTGTGGTGGTAAAAAGAATTTACCAAGACAGTTGTAGGTGAAGAAAAGCTGGTTTATTAGAGAAAGTAGGAAATCACATTGCAAGGAAGCAACGGGCAAGTTAGCAAGTGAGTTTCCTACTAACTGCAAGGAAACAAAGGCTTGCTGGGGATTTTATAGGATGGCGCTTAAGAGAGCTTTGTGCAGTACTGACAACGCCAATGTCGCAGTGAGCTAAATTGCATTTTTCTATCAGCTGAGGGTCTGGTGATAGCTAGGCGCGGGAAGACTGTGAGTTATTTGTGCAGGAGGGCTCTGTGTCCTGGGCCATGAAGAAAGGCAAACGCACAGCTTATCTGCTTTCTCTTGTTGCTTTCCCTCAGTCCCACCAGCCTGACTCCTTTTCCCTAATTAGGACTCCACAGAATCCAGGGTCACAAGGATTTTCTTCTAAACATTTTGTAATTTCTGTTCTTACATGTAGCTCTGTGACTCATTTTGAGCTATTTTTAATGACTAATGTGAAGTAAGTACCTAAATTTATCTTTTTGCATGGAAACATCTAATTGTCCCACACCATTTGTTGAAAATAATATTCTTTCCCCATTGAATTTTTCTGGCAGCTTTGTTGAAAACGGTTGGCCATAAATGTAGAGTTTATTTTTGAGCTCTCAATTCTGTTTTGATCTGTATGTCGATCCCTATGCCAGTACACTGTCTTGATTTTTTTTTTTCTTTCTTTCTAGAGACAGTCTTGCTCTGTTGTCTAGACTGGAGTGCAGTGGTGTGATCATAGCTCACTACAGCCTTGAAGTCCTGGGCACAAGTGACCCTCCCACCGCAACCTCCTGAGTAGCTGGTACTATAAGCATGAGCCAATATGTCCAGCCTTTCCTGATTTTTGTAGATTTATAATATGTTTTGAAATTAGGAACTCTAAGTCCTCCAACTTTGTTCTTTTTCAAAACTGTTTTGGCTATTTTAGGTCATTTGTATTTTCATATCAATTTTGGGATCAGCTTGTTAATTCCTGTGAAAAAGGCAGGAGGGATTTGGAAAGATTGCCCTGAAGCTATAGATCAGTTTGGGGAGAACAGTCATCTTAACAGATTGAGTCTTCCGATCCATAAACATGGATGTCTCCTCATTTATTTAAATCTTCTTTATAATTTCTCTCAGCAGTAGTTTTAGTGTATAAAAGAAGTGCATTTCTTCTGTTAAATTTAACCCTAAGCATTTTATTGTACTGATACTATTGTGAATGGAATTATTATTATTATTATTATTATTTTTTTTTTTTGAGACGGAGTTTCGCTCTTGTTACCCAGGCTGGAGTGCAATGGCGCAATCTCGGCTCACCGCAACCTCCGCCTCCTGGGTTCAGGCAATTCTCCTGCCTCAGCCTCCTGAGTAGCTGGGATTACAGGCACGCGCCACCATGCCCAGCTAATTTTTTGTATTTTTAGTAGAGACAGGGTTTCACCATGTTGACCAGGATGGTCTCGATCTCTCGACCTTGTGATCCACCCGCCTCGGCCTCCCAAAGTGCTGGGATTACAGGCTTGAGCCACCGCGCCCGGCCGGAATTATTATTATTATTATTATTATTATTATTATTATTAGAGATGGAGTTTTGCTCTTGTTACCTAGGCTGGAGTGCAATGGTGCGATCTTGGCTCACTGTCGCCTCCGCCTCCTGGGTTCAAGTGATTCTCCTGCTTCAGCTTCCTGGGTAGCTGGGACTACGGGCGTGTACCATCACACCTGGCTAATTTAGTATTTTTAGCAGAGATGGGATTTCTCCATGTTGGTTAGGCTGGTCTCGAACTCCTGACCTCAGGTGATATGCCCACCTCAGTCTCCCAAAGTGCTGGGATTACGTGTGTGAGCTACCGTATCCGGCTTGGAATTATTTTTTAAATTTCATTTTTGCATTGTTCATTGCTGGTCTATAGAAAAATCATTGATTTTTGTGTATTGATCTTGTATCTTGTGACCTTGCTGGAATTACATATATCCTACTGATTGTTTATTTAGCTGAGTTGTTTTGCTGTTAGTACTGGGGTTCCTAGTTCACTCAGAAACCCCTCTGCTCTGAGCCTGACAATTTCCAGTGCCATTTCTACTGTCAGTAATGAACCCACAGTTGTCTACAGACTGCCCAGCCTCATCTGCAGCCGAGGCAGAGTCAGCCCTTCCTCCTTGTCCCGGTTTTCAGTGGGGTTGGGTTGGAAATGTACAGTCCGGGATGCTTCTCACCGGGGATAGCCTGAGATGCTGGAGGAGTCAGTAATTGTCATTGGGCAGCAACACCTCTGGCCCTCTTCCATACTTCAGCAGTCCCAGGATCTGGGTCCCCTGGTGCCTGGGTGTTCTTAGATCTTGTTCAAATCCCTACTCCAGCTCTCTGAGGGTTGGGGGAGTCTGCCTAGTACTGCAAATTTGAAGAATGTACTTTCTGTTGGCAAGATCTGCTTCTCTGGGAGAAGATCAGGACCAGACACTTTTCCTACCTTGTTCCTGACATTTTCTGATGGATTTCCTTAGTGCTCTATTCTGCAGCCAGTCCCCCCTGCCCCTCTCTCAGGACTTGAGTCCTAACTGTCCCCCATCTAAGTTGATACCAGCCTGTGGTTGTGGCTTGTCTTCTTTTCTGGGAGCTCCTATGTTTCTGTCTCTGGCAGCTGTGGCTGACACTTGGACAGTTTTTGTTTGGGAAGTTAGCAATTGTGTTCCTGAGGTAAGTAAGCCAGATGGGCAACTGTGGGTTCTCCCCAGGGCTGAGTATTAGCATTGCAAATAGGGCTCTTTAGTTCTAGTTAGTAAGGGGATGCCCAGGGAGGGAATGAATTGTGCCAGCCAAAGAAATGTTCTCATTTGTAATTTCTCCATCCAGCAGGAGGTTTCGAAACATAGCATCTGCCTTAGAAAGCTCTTGTGTGCTCGTATCATCATAATTATTTTTATAATCATGATGTGAATTTAAATTTCAGTCACAAACTCATACGTGCAAAAAGTATAATTTTCTTCATTCTTAATACACACATCATTAATTTCTGACTCTGCATTCTCGTTCTGCATAATGGCGACAATTCCTTGCTAGTCCAATTGGATCCCACTCCTTTTGGGTGGCCTCACTAACAAACTTGGATGGGGTCACTTCTCCAGATTGCCCAGCCTGGGCAATACAGTGAAACCCCATCTCTACTAAAATACAAAAAAGTAGCTGGGCATGGTGGCACTCACCTGTAGTCCCAGTTACTTGGGAGGTTGATGTACAGGAGTTGCTTTAACCCGGGAGGTGGAGGTTGCAGTGAGCCGAGATCACACCACTGCACTCCAGCCTGGGTGACAGAGCAAGACTCCATTAGGCTCAATGGGATGGCTCACATCTATAATCCCAGCACTCTGGGAGGCTGAGGTAGGAGAATCACTTGAACTCGGCAGGTGGAGGTTGCAGTGATCCAAGATCGTGCCACTGCACTCCAGCCAGGGTAACAGAGTGAGACTCCGTCTCAAACAAACAAACAAACAAATAAACAAATAAACAAACAGTATATAGCACCCCCACCCCCACCACCTCTTGCTTCTACTTTCACCGTGTGACATACCTCACTTCTCCTTTGCCTTCTGCCATGACTGAAAGCTTCCTGAGGCTTTCCCAGAAGCAGAAGCTGCTCTACTTCCTGAGTAGACTGCAGAACCATGAGCCAATTAAACCTCTTTTCTTTATAAATTACTCAGTCTCAGGTATTTCTTTATAGTAATGCGAGAATAGAATAACACAAATTCCATTTACGATAGTATCAAAAATAATAACATGTTTAGGAATAAATCTAACAAAAGAAGTGTAAAACTTGTGCATTGAAAACTAGAGAACATTTTTCAAAGAAACCAAAAAAGACCTAAATAAAAAGAAAGACACCCTGCATGCATGGGTTGAAAGACTTAATGTTAAGATGTCAATGTCCCTAAAATTCATCTATACATCCCACACAATCCCTATTAAAAGACTTTTTTGTAGACAAGTGGACCCAGTGGAAATACAACAAACTCAATAGAGGCAAAATAATCTTGAAAAAAAAAGTAGAGTTGCAAAAATGTTTGAAATTTATGATGTGTGGATTTTATCTCAATAAAATGTAATAGAAAAAATTAACAGCTATCAAGGATGACATTGTGGTGAGCATTGTCCAGCCATCCAGCTATGCGGATCCTTTATTCTACATTCCTGTGACGCAGTGATAATTTCTGGCTGGTCTGTGACCTGCCCATCTCCCCAGCATTGTGTTACCGTTTCTTCTCATGGGAATGGCTTCTGAGCTCTACTTGGTTACTTTTTTTTTTTTTTTTTTTTTTGAGACAGTCTTGCTGTGTCTCCTAGGCTGGAGTATAGTGACCTGATAACAGCTCATGACAGCCTCAAACTCCTGGGCACAAGCAATCCTCCTGACTCAGACTCCCTGGTAGATGAGACTACAGGTGTATGCCACCATGCCAGGGTAATTTTTATTTTTGTAGAGATGGGGTCTTGTCGTTTTGTGTCGTGTTGTCCAGGCTGGTCTTGAGCTCCTGGCTTAAAGTAATCCTTCAGCTTTGGCCTCCCAAAGAGCTGGGAATATAGTCATAAGCCACTGTGCCTGGTCACTTTTAATGGTTCTTAAATTCCACCGAATATACCAGGATATGCTTAACCTTATAGGTGGTTTCTACTCTTTACGCCCTAATACATAATGCTGTGATGATTATCCTTTATGTAGTTTTAAAAACATGTAATCTTCCTTTTGGGTAAATCATTGAAGTGGGATTTCTGGGGTTAGAAGTGTGCACATTTTATTGCGGACCAAACCACACTACAGAAATGTTGTTTCAGTGTTTGCATTTAGTAGCCATGAATGAATGTGTATGCTTTCACATGCCATCTTTGTGGGAGTTACTTTTTATTATCTAGCTTACCAAATACATGTAAAACGTGATTTAATTTACATACAACCTTTCAGGAATATGTAAAATATGGCTGTATTACTTTTTAGAAAATAGTTCAGCCTGGTACCTTTAATATGTGTTTTTTTTCATTTTTTTTCTATCACCTAGGTTAAAGTTAAAAATAAGGTCCTCATATGAGTAGTGTACATGAAGGTGAACTGCAGCACATTTTTAGAGCAGGAGTGAAAGTTTATTAAAAAGCTTTAGAGCAGTAAGAAGAGGAAGGAAAATACACTTGGAAGAGGGCCAGGCAAGGTGCTTCAATTGCAGCATTGTTGAATAGCATGGAAATAAGTGGGAGATAGTCTAAAGTTTCATTAGAAGGGGAATAAGTTGTGGTATATCCTGTAGCATGAAGTATCAAAGAAATAGGGAAAAGTTACGTATACCAAAGTGCAAGGTCTTCAAGACACATAACTGAGTAAGAAGAGCAAGCAGCATATCAGTGTATCTGCTGTGTTCCCAATTTGGACAAAAAAATACAAAAAACAAGTGAATAGAAAAAGTTCTTGAAAAATATACATTACACTTAATACAAGGAGTAGCCTGGGGGTTGAAAGGCAAGTATAATATTCTTGTGTGTACAGTTTATGAAAGCGTATCTTTATTTATTTATTTATTTATTTATTTATTATATTTTTTGAGACGGAGTTTCCCTCTTGTTACCCAGGCTGGAGTGCAATGGCATGATCTCGACTCACTGTAACCTCCGCCTCCTGGTTTCAGGCAATTCTCCTGCCTCAGCCTCCTGAGTAGTTGGGATTACAGGCACGCACCACCATGCCCAGCTAATTTTTTGTATTTTTAGTAGAGACGGGGTTTCACCATGTTGACCAGGATGATCTTGATCTCTTGACCTCGTGATCCGCCCGCCTTGGTCTCCCAAAGTGCTGGGATTACAGGCGTGAGCCACCGCGCCCGGCCAAAAGCATATCTTTATATGCTACTTTAAGTAACAGAAATAATACTTGTTTGGCAGGGCGCAGTGGCTCACGCCTGTAATCCCAACACTTTAGGAGGCTGACATGGACAGATCACTTGAGGTCAGGGGTTCAAGACCAGGCTGGCCAACATGCTAAAACCCCGTCTCTACTAAAAATACAAAAGTACAAAAAATTAGCTGGGCATGGTGGTGAGCACCTGTAGTTCCAGCTACTTGGGAGGCTGAGGAAGGAGAATTGTTTGAATCTAGGAGTTGGAGGTTGCAGTGAGCCAAGATCACGCCATTGCACTCCAGCCTGGGTGACAAGAGCAAAACTCAGTCTCAAAAAAAAAAAAAAAAAAAAAGGAAAGAAATAATACTTGCTTGTTGTTGAGGCTCATGCCTGTAATTCCAGCATTTTGTGAGGCTGAGGTGGGCAGATCACCTGAGGTCGGGAGTTTGAGACCAGCCCGACCAACATGGAGAACACACGTCTCTACTAAAACTAGAAAATTAGCCAGGTGTGGTGGAGCATCCCTGTAATCCCAGTTGCTCAGGAGGCTGAGGCAGGAGAATTTCTTGAACCTGGAGGTGGAGGTTGTGGTGAGCTGAGATTATGCCATTTCACTCCAGCCTGGGCAATAAGAGTGAAACTCCATCTCAGGAAAAAAAAAAATACTTGCTTGTTACATTAATAGAATATTTGGATATGCTGACAGATATAAAGAATAAATTAACAATCACCCATAATTATATAACTCAGAATCATTGTAAACCTTTAATATGCTTGTTAATTTTTCTTATATGTGTAGTCTTTATATATAATCGTGTGCCATATAATGATGTTTTGATTGGGGTAGGTTTGGGTAAGTACCTTCCATGATGAAATTGCCTAAAAGTTGTGTTTCTCAGAAAGTATCCTTGTTGTTAAGCAATACATGACTGTAGTTGGGATCATAAAGTAGATACAACTTTGTACCCTGCATTTTTTCCTTAACAGCACATTGTAAGTATTCTACTTTAATATTAATCCTAATTCTAATATTGAAAAAAAAGACAGCTAAATGAATAAGAGCTTGGGGGGAAAATCATGTAGTATTTCAATACATTAAAGAAATAAAGGTTTGGAGAAAAAGAATCTATTTGTCAGGCATTGTGGTTGGTGAAAAGAATTGTGAACTTAGTTCAGAATCCTGGCTTTCACTGCAAGGTCTGACTTTGGTTAAGTCAACTTTTTATTTATAAAGTGAGGGGTAAAATTAATCCCTTACTAAAATGCTAATAAAAGTTATCAAAGAAAACCTAAATAAATGTGAAGTCATACTGTGTTCATTGATTGGAAGACCTAGTATTTTTTTTTTTTTTATTATTACACTTTAAGTTCTGGGGTACCTGTACGGATTGTGCAGGATTGTCACACAGGTACACACATGCCATGGTAGTTTGCTGCATCCATCCCCCCGTCATCTACATTAGGTGTTTCTCCTAATGTTGTCCCTCCCCAATTCCCCCACCCCCTGCTAGTGCTCCCCTAGCCCCCTGAGCCCCATGTCAGGTCCTGGTGTGTGACGTTCCCCTCCCTGTGTCCATGTGTTCTCATTGTTCAACACCCACTTATGAGTGAGAACATGCAGTGCTTGGTTTTCTGTTCTTATGTCAGTTTGCTGAGAATGATGGTTTCCAGCTTCATCCATGTCCCTGCAAAGGACCCGAACTCATCCTGTTTTATGTCTACATAGTATTCCATGGTGTATATGTGCCACATTTTCTTTATCCAGCCTATCATTGATGGGCATTTGGGTTGATTCCAAGTATAGTACTTTTTATGTACTATATTTGCACGTGGAAATATATATTAGTGTTTTTTTTTTTTTTTTTTTGAGACGGAGTTTCGCCCTTGTTACCCAGGCTGGAGTGCAATGGCGCGATCTCGGCTCACCGCTACCTCCGCCTCCTGGGCTCAGGGAATTCTCCTGCCTCAGCCTCCTGAGTAGCTGGGATTACAGGCACGTGCCACCATGCCCAGCTAATTTTTTGCACTTTTTAGTAGAGACGGGGTTTCACCATGTTGACCAGGATGGTCTCGATCTCTCGACCTCGTGATCCACCCGCCTCGGCCTCCCAAAGTGCTGTGATTACAGGCTTGAGCCACCGCGCCCGGCCTAGTGTGTTTTATCTTTATAAAACTCTTGAGGGTTAGAGAAAGTTTAATTAAACAACCAGCCCAATCCAGTTCACCTTTGTGTAATAAAAGGTATGAGTTGTTTTTCAGTTGCCTCAGACCCCAGGTTGCAGGTTACATAACCTGAGCATGCCCAAGATAAACCAAGTATGCAACCCGAGGTAGAAGCCAAGTGCTTGGACCAAGGGATGGGGAGCCCTGGCACTACTTCATGGAAAGATCCAGTCAATCATGCCTCATTACCTTCTGCCTATAAAACCTGCCCCAGGCCAGGTGTAGTGGCTCACAACTATAATCCCAGCACTTTGGGAGGTCCAGGTAGGGTGATTGCTTGAGCCTAGGAGTTTGAGGCTGCAGTGAGCTATGATTCCACTACCGCACTCCAGTCTGGGTGACAGAATGAGATCCTGTCGAAAAATCCCCCCCAAAACAAAAACAACGCTGTCCCAGCCCCCACCTTAAGGAGATAAATTTGAGCCTTTCCTCCTGTCTCCTTGCCAGTTGTCTTTCAATAAAGCCTTTTCTTTTCTTAAAAACTGGTGCCGGGCCGGGCGCGGTGGCTCAAGCCTGTAATCCCAGCACTTTGGGAGGCCGAGGCGGGTGGATCACGAGGTCAAGAGATCGAGACCATCCTGGTCAACATGATGAAACCCCGTCTCTACTAAAAACACAAAAAATTAGCTGGGCATGGTGGTGCGTGCCTATAATCCCAGCTACTCAGGAGGCTGAGGCAGGAGAATTGCCTGAACCCAGGAGGCGGAGGTTGCGGTGAGCCGAGATCGCGCCATTGCACTGCAGCCTGGGTAACAAGAGCGAAACTCCGTCTCAAAAAAAAAAAAAAAAAAAAAAAAAAAAACTGGTGCCGGCCGGGCGCGGTGGCTCACGCCTGTAACCCCAGCACTTTGGAAAACCGAGGGGGGTGGATCACAAGGTCAGAAGTTTGAGACCAGCCTGACCAACATGGTGAAACCCTGTCTCTACTAAAAATACCAAAATTAGCTGGGTGTGGTAGCACGCACCTGTAGTCCCAGCTACTAGGGAGGCTGAGGCAGGAGAATCGCTTGAAACTGGAAGGTGGAGGTTGCAGTGAGCGGAGATCACACCACTGCACTCCAGCCTGGGCAAAAGAGTGAAACTGTGTCTCAAAAACAACAACAACAACAGCAACAACAACAAAATCTGGTGCCATGGTATTGTGTGCATTAGACAGTGGGCTCTTGCTTGGTAACAAAAACAAGTATAAGATAAATCATGCAAAATGCCCAACACAAGGTTATAAGCAATGTTGTAGGCAAATTGTAAATAAAATCACAGTATTAATAGATGATTTTCTTTTTTTTTTCTTTTTTTTTTTTTTTTTGGAGACGGAGTTTCGCTCTTGTTACCCAGGCTGGAGTGCAATGGCGCGATCTCGGCTCACCGCAACCTCCGCCTCCTGGGTTCAGGCAATTCTCCTGCCTCAGCCTCCTGAGTAGCTGGGATCACAGGCACGCGCCACCATGCCCAGCTAATTTTTTGTGTTTTTAGTAGAGACGGGGGTTTCACCATGTTGACCAGGATGGTCTCGATCTCTTGACCTCGTGATCCACCCTCCTCGGCCTCCCAAAATGCTGGGATTACAGGCTTGAGCCACCGCGCCCGGCCAATAGATGATTTTCATTTATTGGACATGCTGTGATGGTTAATACTCAGTTTCAACTTGATTGGATTGAAGGATGGAAAGAATTGATCCTGGGTGTGTCTGTGAAAGTGTTGCCAAAGGAGATTAACATTTGAGTCAGAGGGCTGGGAAAGGCAGACCCACTCTCAATCTGGGGCACCATCTAATCAGTTGCCAGTGTGGCCAGAATATAAAGCAGGCAGAAAAACATGAAAAGGCTAGACTGGCTTAGCCTCCCAGCCTACGTCTTTCTCCCATGCTGGATGCTTCCTGCCCTCTAACGTCGGACTCCAAGTTCTTCAGCTTTTGGACTCAGACCAGCTTCCTTGCTCCTCAGTTTGCCAATGGCCTATTATCATCGTGTGAGTTAATACTACCTAATAAACTCTCCTTTATATAGCTCTATCCTATTATTTCTGTCCCTGTAGAGAACCCTGACTAATACACATGCCTTGTATGCCTGACATTGTAATAAACACTTATTTAAGCTGCTACCCAGTTTTCACCACACACCTCTCCCACACTAGATTATTACCATCATTTTATGAATGTAGGGAGACAAAGTAACTCAAGGTTACTCAGTAAGTGACAACATTCAGATCCAGCTTTGTCCAAAAACCCATAAGGGTTCTATTGCTGGGAGTTACTCTGTTTCTGCAACTATCGCTCTTCCCATTTTACAGATGAGTAATCCTTGGCTCGGAGAGGTTGACTACTGGCCTAGGTTAGTGAGAGATGGAGCCAGGACATCAGTTGTAGAGTACTGGCTTTGCTCCTGCCCTGAGATCAGCACAGTCCCTGAAGAATGTTGCAAACCAACCTGCTCCCACTTTGTGTTGGAACGATATGCTCCTCAGCTGCCTGGGAGAGCGTTTTTCTCATGGTTAATGTGAAAGCTAATGAGAGTAAACTTGGATGTACTGGTGCTTGCAGTTATCTGCCATTAGAATGGTTGCTGATGCTTCATTTCTGTATATATCCCCCTGGGCATTGTGACCAAATGCTAGGGGTTTGGTCCAAGTAGTATTTGATTTATAACCTTCTCTCCTATCTATATGGATTCTTTTATTCTCTTCTCCAGATACATGAAAAGCAAAAGGAGCAAACCTCACCGCTTGTCACTTAAATGAGAAGAGATCACTGCTTTTAACTAAAAGAGCAATGGAAATTAGCAACAGGAAAATTATTAGCACATACCTCAGAGCAGAATGTACCTGCTTATGGCAGCTGACTGTCAAGTCATGCCCCACACCCCCTTTCCTTGGCTACACAGTCCTGGCTGGTTTGATACCCAGCCCTAGAGAGTAGCCAAGAAAGAGCTTTGAGGGTTAGGCTCTGCTAGGAAAGTGGCAAAGGGTGACTCAGACCCAGAACCTGATGGTTTGGTCAATTCTCTAATTTCTCCAGACTCATATCTGGCCAATTATTAATGTCAATCTAGGTATATCATGCAGTTTCATAGAGTTGCTTTTTAAAAATACTAGTAAGCTAGGCGGGATGGTAAGGCCAGCTATGGGCTAATCTGGTTGGCAGGAAAAAGCTCGTGTTGACTGCCATTGCAAACCAGACTGAGAAATAGTTCAGATTCTAGTGTCATCTGAAGAACAGGTGTGTCGTGCAAACTGTTTCTTCTTTGTTATTCTTGCTCCATCTTTTGCTGAGACCCAAGTATTTTTGTAGCCTGCAATCCAGGGCAGGACGAACCTGTTCATTATGCCAGATGGGAAGCTTGGGTGTGCCCTGTGAATCCTTCCCCCCACGTTAACCTGCGTGGGTTGGGAGGCTGGTGCAGGGAGTCTTGGCCAGAGGCAGGTGGATCCAAGGAATGGGCTAAGTGGCTAAGCCCAGAGCAGGCTTAGCCCCGCTCAGCAGGAGAATGAGGTGTGGGGTACCAGAGGGGGATCAGGAAGAGGCCAATCCTGGGAGGCCCAGGGGCTCGGTTGGTGTGGGAATAGAGAGAGAGGAGAGAGAAACAGCATCTGATTGGGGTGTGATGTGATGTGTGGGTGGGCTCAGTTGAGAGTGGCCAGGAATGGGGTAGAAATGCCCTTGAGCCCTTGCCTATGTCTACTCCTTAAGGGTTTTAGTTACAAAAGGGACCATGAAATGTCTCCCTGCTTTGGAAGGAAAAAAGCCTATAGACAGAATTAAAAGATAAGTCCCGTCTTCAGGAAGAGAGTAGAGTTTGAATAAATAGTGTGTGTAAACTCAGAGATACCTGGATGTAGGTGAGGTGTTGCATTCTTTTCTCTCTCTGACACTGTAGTGCATTGGAAATAACACTGGCTTGGTATTGTCAAAATCAGATTTGAATCCAGCTCCAGCAGTGATTTATCTGAACCCTCTTTGTTCATCCATTAAGTGGGGATAATGAGTCCCCTTCTCCTTGGGTCATTAGGAGGCTTAAACAACATACAGTCTATAAAGTGCCTAGCACAGCACCTGGCACGAGGGAGGTGCTTAATAATCCTCCCCTTTGCTGGAGGTGTAGCAGCTCCTAGTGAGAGCACGGAGGCTGGCTGCAGAGACCTGTCCCGGGTCCGGCAGCCTTCCTAGCTCCAATGCCGCCACCAAGTGAGCCACGTTTGTTCATCATTCCAGAGTGACTGCTGTGAAGGGAGTAGAGGGATCCGTCACACCCCGGGCACAGTGGGAGGTTCAGAGGAGAAATACGAGATCTACTTTCTGTTTGCAATCTGGTTGGGCACATGATGGATAAGTGTGTGTGTGAACAAGTGGAGCGTAACTCAGACTGCGCAGCAACGGGTGAAGGAGGAGGAGGGGGAGCTCCTGTTAGCTGAGGCTCCTGGGAGAGGGTCTGTAGTCCCAGCTACTCAGGAGGCTGAGGCAAGAGAATTGCTTTAACCTGGGAGGCAGAGGTTGCAGGGAGCCGAGATCGTGCCACTGCATTCCATCCAGCTTGGGTGACTGAGCGAGACTCCAACTCAAACAAACAAACAAACAAACAAACAAAAAAACACAAAAAAAACTTGGTGAACTGAAGGGAAACAACACACTAAGGGCAAGAGGGTTCATTTATTCAACCAGTCACTCAACTCCTCTTCTGTGCCAGGCCTGACTGGAGCACTGAGAGTACAGAAATGAAGGTTCCACAGCCTGGTGTGGAGACGGTGACAGTTCATATGAGAGTGGTTTTATAGCTATAGAAATGAAAGATAACATTGTAACATATGTCTAAATTGTTTTTCAGAAACCTGGACTCCCACCAGACAGATCCACTGGCATGCTGAAATCAGTTCAGTCCTCAATCTGAGGACTGAACTCAGACTGCCATTCCTTGCTCTACATTTCTTCTTGAGGGGCCTGAGGAGGTCACACCCACAAGCCAGAGCTAACATTCTTTTCTGCTGACCCCCAAACATTTAAACAAAGCTTCTCTTCCTTAACTGATTACAAGTTAGGAAATCTTTGAATCTATCTATGATCTGAAAGCCCCTGCTTTGAGGTATCCAGCCTTTTCAGGCCAAACCAATGTGTAACCTCTATCTGTTGACTTATAATTTTGCCTGTAACTTCTGCTTTCTTGAAATATACTCCCTGCCTTTAAAAATGCTTATTTGCAAGTCCTTGGAGATGTAAGGTCCTAAGCACAAGCTGTCTGATTCTCCCTGCTTGGCATCCTGCAGCAAAAGCCTCATCTTTCAGTGCAGTCCCGGTGTCAGTGTTTGTTTGTTTGTTTGTTTGTTTTTTGTGACGGAGTTTTGCTGTTGTTACCCAGGCTGGAGTGCAATGGCGCAATCTTGGCTCACCGCAACCTCCGCCTTCTGGGTTCAAGCAATTCTCCTGCCTCAGCCTCCCGAGTAGCTGGGACTACAGGCAAGCACCACCACGCCCAGCTAATTTTGTATTTTTAGTAGAGACGGGGTTTCACCTTGTTGATCAGGATGGTCTCGATCTCTTGACCTCGTGATCCGCCCGCCTCGGCCTCCCAAAGTGTTGGGATTATAGGCATGAGCCATCGTGCCTGGCAGTGTTTGGTTTTTACTGTACCAGGAGAGCGGACCCATGTTAGGTTCAGCAACAATCACATTCAACAATCACACTGCATCTAAAAGGGAGGGAGATAGGGCTGTAAAGAAGATAATTGTAGCCGGGCATGGTGGCTCATGCCTGTAATCCCAGCACTTTGGGAGGCTGAGGCGGGCAGATCACCTGAGGTTAGGAGTTTGAGACCAGCCTGAGCAATATGGCGAAACCCTGTCTTAAAAAAAAACAAAAACAGAAACAAAAAGGCCGGGCGCGGTGGCTCAAGCCTGTAATCCCAGCACTTTGGGAGGCCGAGGCGGGCAGATCACGAGGTCAAGAGATCGAGATCATCCTGGTCAACATGGTGAAACCCCGTATCTACTAAAAATACAAAAAATTAGCTGGGCGTGGTGGTGCATGCCTGTAATCCCAGCTACTCAGGAGGCTGAGGCAGGAGAATTGCCTGAAGATAATTGTAGCTTTAAGAAGGAATGGGATTTGGAGAAAATGAATATTTAACACTTAGTGTTTGGTACCCATTTATAGAGTGAAGGCCCTTTGTTAGCGTTTAGGAAGACTAAATTGAAAATATTCATACAATCACACATTTACTAGTAGTTAGCACTTTTGAATTTTTTGCTCACATGGAGCCATAAGCTGTTAAATTTCAAGACATCCAGTGTCTGAGTTTTCTCTTCTTATGAGAAGCAGACCAGAGCAAGAAAACATGGCCACCTGACCAGGGGTATCACAGTTACAAAGTCGCTGGATACAATTTACTGGCTGGAATGTCCCCTTCTGGTAATTAATTACTCTTGGGAGGTGTTACATCTAAAGGAAACAGTGCTTTCTGGGCCACCTTGGGTCTGCCAAGAACAAGTCGCTAGTCCCACCTTGTTTATTCTTACCTTCCTGATAAGGTTGCCACAGAGAATCTGTCTAAACATCTCAGGATGTCCTTGAGGACCAAAGCAAATCTGAGCTGGTACAGATATGTTTGTACCCGGTCATCAACTGTACCCAGAACGGGGATTAAAGTCAATTTGGAGAAAAGTTTCTCTCTTGAAGTGAGATGCCATTGTGGAGTTCAGGTGGGAGATGATCAGACGTGTCATTATTTACTGACCATTTACGATGGACTCATTTCCTCTAATTCTGTGGCTGAAGTGCTTCACTCAGCGTGCAGCACAAAGGAGACTTGCCCTCTTTGTGGAAAGGAGGAATTTTTGGTGGATTGACCAAATATCTGAGCTCCCTCTGAGCACTGGGCATTGTATGGGAGAGGGAAAAGTAAGGCCACTGTCCCTTGGACCCATTGTACAGATGAAAACTGAGGTTCAGAAGGTAGGGAGCTTGCTGAAGATCAAGTGGTCAATTTATCAGCTTGAGGCCCATGTTCCTTTCATTGTGTTATGCCCTGCACCTGGGTCCAGCATCCCAACTGTTTAAATTCTGCCTAGTCTAGAGGTGGCTGAACACAAGGCTTAGGGTCTTAGGACTTTGACCCTCGACATGGAGATTCATCTGATTCTTTATGGGAAAGGTGTCACTCTGCTGATGGGCAGAAACCAGGGGACTGAGAAGCTTTAGCTTGGTGAACTGGACAGGGCGTGGTGGTTCATGCCTGTAATTCCGGCACTTTGGGAGGCTGAGGTAGGTGGATCACTTGAGGCCAGGAGCTCGAGACCAGCCTGACCAACATGGTGAAACCCCATCTCTACGAAAAATACAAAAATTAGCTGGGCATGGTGGCATGTGCCTGTAGTCCCAGCTACTGAAGAAGGAGAATTGCTTGTACCCAGGAGGTGGAGTTTGCAGTGAGCCGAGATCATGCCACTGTACTCCAGCCTGGGTGACAAAGCAAGAATCTGACTCAAAAAAAAAAAAAAAAAAAAAAAAAAAAAATTGGTGAACTGAAGGGAAACAGCACATTAAAGGCAAGAGAGTTTGTTTATTCAACCAGTTGCTCAACCCTGATCCTGTGCCAGGCCTGACTGGAGCACTGAGGGTCAAGGTCCCACAGCTGGTGTGGAGATGGTGGCAATGCACGTGAGTGGTTTCATAAAAAGCAAGACAGATCCCACCTCTCCCTGGCCTAGAACACTCCACTGGCTTCTCGCTGCACCTTCCTCAGATCTGATCTTTCCAGACTGTGTCCTTCAAGTCTTAATTCAGAAGGCACCCCACTTTCAGAAAGAAATAAACAGCTTTATTGAGATATAATACATATGCTGGTAGGCTGAATAATGGACCCCAAAGATGTCCACGTCCTGCTCCCTGGCACCTGCGAGTATATGTTACTTTACCCGGAAAAATGGTCTTGGATATGTGGTTAAGGATCTAGAGACAAATAAATTATCCTGGGTCATTTAGGCAGGCCTGTTGGAATCAGAAGGGATCTTATAGGAGGGAGGCAGGAGGATGAAGATGTGATGTTGGAACTGGAGAAACCAGAGACTTTGAAAGTGCGAGAAGGGGCCATGAGTCACCGAATGCGGGCAGCTTCAGGAAGCTGAAAAAGCAGGAAACAGATTCTCCACGGGGCTTCCAAAAGGAACACAGCCCTGCCAGCACCTTGATTCTGGACTTTATTTTTTTGAGATTGAGTCTCTTTCTGTTGCCCAGGCTGAAGAGCCGTGGTGACCGTTTAATTTTGATAGGTATATTTGAAGCGCATTTATGGTAGGCAATATAAAATTGGGTCTTACTTTTTGAAAATCAAATCTGACCATCAGTCTCTGCTTTTTGTTTGTTTGTTTGAGACTGAGTCTTGGTCTGTTGTCCAGGCTGGAGTTCAGTGGCATGATCTCGGCTCACTGCAACCTCCACCTCCTGGGTTCAAGGAATTCTTCTGCCTCAGCCTCCTGAGTAGCTGGGATTACAGGTGCCCACCATCACATCTGGCTAATTTTTGTATTTTTAGTAGAGATGGGGTTTCACCATGTTGGCCAGGCTGGTCTCAAACTCCTGACCTCAAGTGATCCACCCACCTTGATTTCCCAAAGTGTTGTGATTACAGGTGTGAGCCACTGCGCCTGGTCTGATTTTGAACTTATTTTGACCTCCAGACTGTAAAATATTAAGTTGGTAATTGTTTGAAGCCACTAAGCTTGGTAATTTGTTACAGTGGCAATGTTGGTAATCAATATAGGTAACCAATGCACAGGCTGTACAATTGTGGATTTTACTACATTCACAGAGTTGTACAACTCACACCACAATCAATTTTGGAACATTTAATGAATCTCCTTCCCCCCCCTCAAAAAAAACTCCATTCATGACACTCACTTTTCTTTTCCACTGGTCGTCAGCCATGTGGCCTGGGGTAAGATCCCTAACCTGTGTGAATGAGCCTCAGTTTCCTCATCTGTAAATGAGATACTACTCAATTCCCAAGGACGCTGAAGAATTCCATGAGACCCTATGAGTAATCCCTCAGCACAGTGCCTGCTGTCAGCATTCAGTAGAGGATTGTTTTATTATTTTTATTAATACCGGTGAGGAGGCTGTTGCAGAAGTCCAAGGGGGAGATGAAAGAGAGGCTGAACTAGGCCCGTGGCTGAGGGATGGAGGGCATCTGTTTTCTCAGTGGCTCAAAGCCTGTGATCCCCCTTCTTTGGAGAACACGTTGCTTCCTTCCAGGGTGGGAACTTGAGGAAAACCTGCCTGCTGGTGCCCGTGCGGCCTCTAGAGGGCAGTGGAGCCAAGGCTGTGGCTGGAGCACTGCGTGTGCGTTCAGCCTTTATTCCTTGCTCCGAAGCTTAATTGTGTGTTTGCATCGGACTATTCCCTTTCTCCTTGCTCTGTGTGGATGATGACCTTGTTTTTTTTTTTTTTTTTTTTTTGAGACGGAGTTTCGCTCTTGTTACCCAGGCTGGAGTGCAATGGCGCGATCTCGGCTCACCGCAGCCTCCGCCTCCTGGGTTCAGGCAATTCTCCTGCCGCAGCCTCCTGAGTAGCTGGGATTACAGGCACACGCCACTATGCCCAGCTACTTTTTTGTATTTTTAGTAGAGACAGGGTTTCACCATGTTGACCAGGATGGTCTCGGTCTCTTGACCTCGTGATCCACCCACCTCGGCCTCCCAAAGGGCTGGGATTACAGGCGTGAGCCACCGTGCCCGGCCGATTATGACATTTTTAAAAAAAAGATACAGGGTCTAGCTCTGTTGCCCAGGTTAGAGTGTAGTGGCGCAATCATAGCTTGCCTTGATCTCATGGGCTCAAGTGATCCTCCTGCTTCGGCCTCCCAAAGTGGTGTTGTGGTTACAGGCATGAGCCACTGCACCTGACCAGTTGACATTTTTTTTTTTTAAAACCACCTCACACAGCAGGGTAACCTCTGAGTTCCTGTTCCATCTTGAGGCCTGGGATGAGGTATGGCTAAAACCACCCAGCTTCAGATAGCTATGTTCATTTCTCCAGAGCACAGGCGGCTGCAGAACACGGGGTCCTGCTCCCTGCAGCTCAGCAGATCCTAGAATGAACCACAGTTGCTCTCCTGCCAGTTCAAAACTTGGGGCCTGTTCCATCTTGCATTCCTCCTCTGCTCCACGGGGAGTATCAGTTTTGCCCAAATCACGTGGGTTGTGGTGGGTGCGGGTGTGTGCTGAGTGTGATTCCCTGAAGAAAATTCAGATGCTGTCACCAGGCAAAACCCACAGATGTTCACCACAGCTACCACCATGGAACAGAATAATTCACCCAGTAAGCACTTGGCTTGGGACTCCAGTTTCCAGGGATGGAATCTCAGCTCCACCATTTATAAGTGTGTGACCATGGCTGTGTCACTTTACCGGTCAGCCTGAGTCTCAGTGTCCTATCTGCAAAATGGGAGTGATGGCCCACACTGCCCGCTTGAATCAACGTGAAAGCACCTTGCAAAGGGACCAAGCAGGCTCAGGCAGGCAGTGCTGCAGTTTGGTGCGGCATGAACTATGATGACTCTGGCGTGCGATCTGACCAGTTCCGGGGCAGCTGTCTGCAGAGAGCAGCCGGGCATAGCAGAAAGAGCCAGGCTGTCCTGGGTTCAAAGCCTGAGCCTCCTACTTATGAGCTGCACATTCCTTCATGACAATCACCTTTCCTGCCTCCCAGGGTTGTTGGAAGTGTCGAGGGGACATGTAGACAGCCTGGCACGTGTCGGTCTGTGAGTGGTGATAGCTGTGTTCATAGTACAATCGGTACTCTACAGTGTGTCAGGAGTCTAGGTGCGAATCACCCATGCTCTGTGAACAGAAGCCCATCTTTCTGGTTAAAGGGTACATGTGGCAAGCAGTCAAGAGCCCAGGGAAGGCTTTGTGCAGCCCGGCTCCTCCCTCCTTCCATTCACCGTAGGGTGGGTACAGCCTCATGGAGGCTCACGTCTCACTATTAATTACCCCCAGGCTCTATTATCAGCCTGTCTCTCATTCCCACCACAAGGCTGTCAGCAGACAGTTGGGACAGATTCTCCTCTGGAGTGTGTTTGCTCTTCTCCCCCATCGCTGGCAGAGATCTGGGATCAGCTCTGCACTAGGACAAGTTGTAAGTAAACACACATTTGCTCAAATGTGGCTCTCCTCCCGTGCTGTAGCCTTATCTTGGATTTGGGCAGCTTCAAATCAGGGAGCCAGAGTGTTTGGAAAAGACCAAAAAGTCATTTAATTAAACCTACCAACTTTACAGAAGAGTAAATGGAAAATTGGGGGTTACATTGCTTATGTTTATATGAACTACTGAGGATACAGATAGAGCTGAAAATCATGTCTTCTGACTCTTAATCCAAAGCTTTTCCACTATAGCACGGTACCTGCATCATTCATTCATTCCTTCAAAAAATTTTGTATTGAGCATCTAACTACCTTATGACCAGCTCTTTTGTGGGCATTGTGAAAACAGAGATAAATAAGAAACAATCTCTGCCTTTGAAGTGCTTACAAACTTTCCATCTAACGCATCTGTCGGTCTGTCCTTCCACCCATCTCTCCATCTCTCCATCTCTCCATCTGTCTCTTCTGTCCGTCTCTTCATTCATCTATTCATCCTCATGACTTTGCATATTTCCTTCTGTCCTTTCATCTCTCCATCGCGCCACCCATTTGTCCACACATGTATTCATCTTTCCGTCAGTCCACTCATCCACTCACCTGTCTTGCTTCCATAAATTTTCTTCTTTCTCAATCTATCCATGGATCCATCCATTGTGTCTTCATCCATTTAGAATTTCTTGAGTGTCTATATGGCTTATGTCTCCATGTGTTTGGCTGGTGCTTGGGATTGAGGTAGGTAAGAAGCATTTGTATTCAAGTTTTTGCGTGAATATATATAGCACTTTATCGTCTTTGGTTAAATATCTAGCAGGGGAATGGCTGGATCTTATGGTAAATATTTGTTTAATTTCTTAAGAAGCTGCTGAACGGTTTTTCAGTAGTTTTTACCCCTTTACATTTCCACCAGTTCCTCTACATCTTTCCCAAGTCTGTATGGTCATTCTTTTACATTTTTTCCATTCTAACAGGTTTGGTTTTTGTTGCTGTTGTTTGAGATGGGGTCTCACTCTGTCACCCAGGCTGAAGTGCAGTGGCGCGATCTCAGCTCACCGCAACCTCTGCCTCCTTACTTTAAGTCATTCTTCTGCCTCAGCCTCCCGATTAGCTAGGATGACAGGTGCCCACCACCACACCCGGGTAATTTTTTTTTTTAATTTTAGTAGAGACAGGGTTTCACCATGCTGGCCAGGCTGGTTGGAAACTCCTAACCTCAAGTGATCTGCCTGCCTCAGCCTCTCAAAATGCTGGGATTATAGGTGTGAGTCACCACGCCCAGTCAATAGGTTTGGTTTTAATTTGTTTTTCCCTAATGACAAACGGGGGTGAACATCTTTTCTTGTGCTCATTTGCCATCCATATATCATTTTGGTGTCTGTATAAACCTTCCGCCCATTTAAAAAATTGAATTGTGTACCTTCTTATTAAGCTTTAACAGGTTTTAAAAAATACTTATGTTCTGAATTGTAGTCCTTTATGAGATACAGATTTCGAAAATATTTCCCCCCATTTGTGGCCTTTTTTGTTCTCTTCATAGCGTTTTTTAGAGAGCATATTAATTTCGATGACGTCTAATTTGTTTTTTTCTTTTATAGATTTTTACGTGTAATATGACAAATTTGTGCCTTGCACACAGCCACAAAGACTTTTTTTGTTGGGGGTGCACGGCTGCATATTCAAGCTTATGTACGTTTGAGGTCAGGGCATGGAAAAATACTGAGGCACTGTGTGTGTGTTATTTGTGCATGAGAATGTAACTCCTTGACCCTGAACACAGGATAAGGAGTGGAGTGTGTGATAAGGAACGCTCAAAACAGCCTCCCGAGAATGTGGTTTAAGCGCTTTTACAAGGTCATATGCGCCTCAGGACCTGACCTCAAAAAGCCATCTAGTGGCCTTTTGTGGTTTAACAAGCCCTTTCAATAAGTACTTGGCAGATGAATTCTGGGGTCGCACTCTCTCAGAAGAGGTGCTACCTGCCCTGCTCAGCTGGAATTGTCTACAAATTCATTCTTGGTGTTCGCTGCAAGCTACAAGCTTTGCATTTTTGATATGCTTTTGTTCTCTAAGTCATTCTTCAGGTTTTATGTTTGGGTCTATGTTAAATTCCAAAGTAATTTTTGTATATGGTACAGGTACAAGGTATGGATCCAAGTTCTTTTGTTTTTTTTTTGAGACAGGGTCTCGCTTTGTCTCCCAGGCTGCGGTACAGTGGCACAGTCACCACCTGCTGCAGCCTTGACCTCCTAGGTTCAAGGGATCCTCCCACCTCATCTTCCTGAGTAGCTGAGACTATAGGTATACATCTCTAGGCCTGGCTAATTAGATTTTTTTTTTTTTTTTTTGTAAAGATTGGGTCTCACTATTTTGCCCAGGCTGGTCTCAAACTCTTGGGCTCAAGCAATCCTTCAACCTGGGCCTCCCAAAGTGCTGAAGGAGACCCAGGCATCTGGGAACACCCCCTCCTCTGTCTTCCACACTGCATTCCAATAGAAGAAAAGGCTGGCTGACTGGCGCCTCCTGAATCACCTTCCTGTAAATAGCATGCTTGGTATTGGGGAATCTCTCCAGAAGACACTGTTTTTACTTAAACAAGATCAAACCCCCACCCCACTCCTCCATCCAGAGACCAGAAACCTTTCACATATAGTTCCTAAAGTTGGAAACCCAAAACCCTTTCATGTATGATTTCTAAAACTGTAAACCCAAGACTAGAGCTGTAAACCAAAACCCTTTCAACCGTAATTTCTAAGGCTATAAAACTAATATTCTTTCACGTGTAATAGCTAGAGTGTAAGCCTATATAAGGCAGAGCCTCTCTTGGTTAGACGAGCTGGGTTATTTAGACAAATCATCACCCAGCTCTCGGCCGTAATAATAAATTCCTTCCTTCCCTGTTCGGTGTTTGAGAGCTCTGTTTCTCACGGCCGCTCCTGCTACAGCATGAGATACTGTACCCAGCCTCATTATTATTTTTTTTTAATTTGGATATCCAGTTGTTTTAGCACAATTTGGTGTAAAGATTGCTTTCTCCACTGAATTACATTTGCACCTTTCTTAAAATTGTTTACTTCAATAGCAGTGAGCAGACCTGGTACCCAGATCTCGGTTTTTAAAACCATTCTTCAGTATAAAACAATCTAGAGCTCCTTGAAGTGGTTGATTTTAGGACTGAGGCAGGAAATACACAAGATGAGCCTGGAAGCAAGGAAGTGCTGAAGAAAGAAAACCCTGTTTGATGGGGTTACATGACAGGAGCCAATGTAAAGAGCTCCCAGTGGTCAAAGCTGGAAAAATTAGAGCAGCAGAATAAAGAAAGTAGTTTTGGATTATAACTTAGAGTATGCAGTAAATATCCATGAGTTTATAATCATGGATATTTTGGTAAATGTTTCTTAAGCAGTTGGAAAGAATGTGTATTCTGTTGTGTTGGGGTGGAATCGTCTACAAATGTCAGATTAAGTTGATTGATAATGCTGTTCAAATCTACTATATCCTGCTCATTAGCTGGAAGACAATGAAATCTCTGGAAGATTGGGAGAGGAAGACTGAAATCTTGTTATAATTGTGAATGTTTCTATTCCCCTGTGCTGCTCTATTAGATTTTTCTTCATATGTTTTGAAGCTCTGTTATTGGAAGTGTTGAAGTCAAAGAAAATATAGAAATGAATCTCTAAATTTAAAATGTTTTATTTTGGAAGCAAGAATTGCAATTTGGGGCATACAAACAGATCAGGTGGTTTTTGGTAGGTCTAAAGAACAAAGAAGGTTAGAGGTTTTATGAAAAGGAGAAGTGCCACATATTGTTTTGTCAGAAAGTGCATTGGCACTGGCAAGGTTCTGGGAAGCTGGCACATTCTGATTGGTGAGTGATGGTGGTGGGTCGAACTACTTTTGGAGTTGTGGAAGGTTGTTTTAATAGCTAATTAGATAAACTGGTTTCAGTTGACAACAGCTAGGCTTTCAGAGAATTACATTCTTGGAGCAATGTTACGTGCCCTGAGTGCTTTTATTTCTCTGGCCTCTTGACTTTGTTTTAGTTGGGTATGACAAGAATACCCAATGTGTGTGATCAACTTTCACACATGTAAATATTTGGGATTGTTACATTCTCTTGATTAACTGACCTTTTTTTTCATCAACAGATGACCTTATTTATCCCTGGTATTATTTCTTGCTCTGAAGTTTATGTTGTTTGATATTAAAATAGCCACTTTTTTTGATGAGTGTTAGCATGGTATATCTTTCTCCACCATTTAATTTTGATAGGTATATTTGAACTGCATTTATTGTAGGCAATATAAAATTGGGTCTTTTTAAAATTGAATCTGATCATCAGTCTCTGCTTTTAATTAGGATGTTCGTATTATTTATATTTGATGTGATTATTCACACAGTTAGGATTGAGTCTGCAACCCCGCAAGTAGTTTTCTTTTTGCTCCATCTGTTATTTGTTCCATGTTTTCTCTTTGTCTAACTTCCTTTAGATTAACTGAATATTTTTAATGTTTTCATTTGATCTCCTTTGTTGACTTTTTAGATATAACTATTTCTCTTGTTCTTTTTTTTTATATTTTTTTTGAGACAGAGTCTCACTATGTTGGCCAAGCTGGAGTGCAGTGACATGATCTTGTTGGCTCACTGTAACCTCCTCCTGCCAGGTTCAAGCGATTCTCCTGTCCCAGCCTCCCAAGTAGCTGGGATTACAGGTGTGCACCACCACACCAGGCTAATTTTTGTATTTTTAGGAGAGATGGGGTTTCGCCATGTTTGCCAGGCTGATCTCAAACTTCCGACCCCAGGTGACCCACCTGCCTCACCCTCCCAACGTGCTGGGATGACAGGCATGAGCGACCACGCCCAGCTGCATTAGGGTTTATTATATACCTCTTTAACTTATTAGTCTATCTGCAAGTGATATTATACTACTTCCTGTATAAGAATTTTACTGTTATATTTCTATTTCTTCCTTCTCAGACTTCATGCTATATTGTCATACATTTTACTTATATAATGATAAATACCATATTGCATTATTATGATTTTTGTTTACATTCATCTATCTTTTACAGATTTTTTTTTTTTTTGAGATGGAGTTTCACTCCTGTCACCCAGGCTAGAGTGCAATGGTGTGATCTCGGCTCATTGCAACCCCTGCCTCCTGGGTTCAAGCGATTCTCCTGTCTCAACCTCTCGAGTAGCTGGGATTGCATACACCCACCATCACACCCAGCTAACTTTTTTTTTTTTTTTAGTAGGGATGAGGTTTCATCACTTTGGCCAGGCTGGTCTTGATCTCCTGATCTCAGGTGACCCACCCTCTTTGGCCTCCCAAAGTGCTGGGATTACAGGCATGAGCCACAGTGCCTGGACTACATATCTTTAAACAAGAAAACAGTCATATATTTACCTGTGCAGTTATCACTTCTGTTGTTCTTCATTCCTTTGTATAGATCTGCATTTTCGTATAGGATCATTTTTCTTCTATCTGAAATACTTCTTTTAACATTTCTTTTAGTTCAGGTCTGCTGGTAGTAAATTCTTTCAGCATTTCTTTTTCTGACAATCTGTTTCACTTTAGATTCACTTTATACTGGATTTAGAATTCTACACTGACAGTTTATTTTTCTTTCAGTAATTTAAAAGATACTGCTCTCTTATATTATCACTTGCATGGTTTCTGGTGACCAATCTGTTGTCACCTGTTTCTTTGTTTCTCTATCTGCCGTGTCTCTTTTCTCTCTGGTTACTTTTGTGTTTTTCTCTTGATCAGTGATTTTGCCTCTTTTGTTATGAGGTGGCTTCATTTAGTAAGGAAACTTCATTACTTGTGCTTGGGTTTGTTGATCTTCCTGTATCTGAATTTGTAAGTTTCATAAAAATCTGAAAAATCACTATTTTTCTGTACCCCTTGCTCCCTCTTTCCATTTACACATGTATTAGGCTATCTGAAGCTGTCACACAGCTCACTGACACTATTTTTGAAAAATTATTTTATTCTGTGCTTTATTTTGGGTAGTATATATTGCTGTGTCTTCAAGTTCACTAATCTTTCCTTCCGCAATGTCTAATTTGCCATTAATCTCATCCACTGTGTTTTTCATCTTAGTCATCATAGTTTTCATCTTTAGAAGTATGACTTGGGTCTTCAGAAAACATCATTCACTGGAGTTAGAGCTCCTGAAAAAAAGGAAAAATAAAAATACCATCTATGTCTCTTCTTAACTTTTTGAACATATGGACTACAGTTATAGTAACTGTTTTTGATGTTCTTGTCTGCTAATTCTAACAACTGTGCCATTTCTGGATCAGTTTAAGGTGACGATTTCCCCCTCATTGTGGGTCTTTTCTTGCTGTGTTGTGTGCTGTTAGTTCAACCGGATGCTAGATTCTGTGGATTTTACCTTGTATTGCAGGATATTTTATTACTCTTAGAAATATTCTTGAGGTTTGTTCTGGGATGTAGTTAAGCTGCTGAGAAGAAGCTTGATCCTTTCAGGTCTTGCTGTCAAGATTTGTTAGGTCAGATCAGAGCAGCACTTTTTTTTCTAGGGCTAATTATTCCCCATCAGTGAGGCAAGAGCTTTTTGCTTCTACTACCCAGTGTCCCTGAATTACCAGGTTTCTAGTTTGGCTGGTAGAAACAGGTGCCCTTCTCAGCCCTCTGAGAAGCCAAGTGTGTTCTCCGTATTCCTTTCTGATCATTCCTTCTCTGCTCTCTGGTGGTTTCCTGACACGCTTGCACTGATCAGTAATCAAACAGATCCTCCACAGAAGTCTGAAGTTTTCTCCTTTCCTGCTTTCTGCTGCCTGTTACTCTGTCCTGTAAACCCCTGCTGCCTTGGCCTCCTCAGCCCAGGGAGGCTGCCCTCCTCCCTTGTTTCTCCTCCCGGTGCCTCGGCACTTGCTCGAGGTGGTGTGCCCAGCGGTCACAGAGCTGCCCCAGGGATCATTAGCTTTTATCGCCTCACGCCCACTGGTCTGAAAACTGTCGTTTCGTATATTTTTTTTTTTCCGGATTTTGGTTGTGTCAAGGGGGAGGGTAAATTCATTTCCTTTCATTCCATCTGCTAGAAGCCTAAGTGTCCACTGACTGTTAACAGATTATTTTTCTTTCAAAACCCATATTAGAAGGAACCCTTCCTCTGTAACAACTGACAGCTTGACAAAGTGTGTTCCCCTTGTTCAGCGACTGCTCTGCTGTTCAAAGCAAGCCTGTGAGGTGGATTCCGTATCCCAATTTTACAGATAAGGAGACAGAGCCTCAGAGAGGCGAAGGGACTAGTTCAAGGTCACACAGACCCCCACTGTGGTGGGGATGTGGGCTTGATCCTGGCTCTGCCTATACAGACTGTGCGACCTTGGTAGTTCCTAGCAGGGGAAACAGCCATATGGGGTAAGGGTTGGTATTAATATTTAATTTTAATTTTTTTTTTTTCTTTTTTTTTTTTTTTTTGAGACGGAGTTTCGCTCTCGTTACCCAGGCTGGAGTGCAATGGCGCGATCTCGGCTCACCGCAACCTCCGCCTCCTGGGTTCAGGCAATTCTCCTGCCTCAGCCTCCTGAGTAGCTGGGATTACAGGCACGAGCCACCATGCCCAGCTAATTTTTTGTATTTTTAGTAGAGATGGGGTTTCACCATGTTGACCAGGATGGTCTCGATCTCTTGACCTCATGATCCACCCGCCTCGGCCTCCCAAAGTGCTGGGATTACAGGCTTGAGCCACCGCGCCCGGCCTAATTTTTTTTTTTTTGGTGGGGAGTAGACAGGTGGGCTTTGAGAGTGATATTTCTAGGGTCATGGCGTTACTGAGCTGTGGCGCCTGGAGAGAATCATGGGGATCTCTTTGAGTGTCCTCTGACTGAACCCCCATTCAGAAGAGAAGGAAGTGTGCTTTCTTTTCTTTTTCTTTTTTTTTTTTTTGAGTCTTTTGTGTGTGTGTTTGTGTGGGTCTCTTTTTGTTGCCCAGGCTGGAGTACAGTGGTACAATCTCGGTTCACTGCAGCCTCTGCCTCCTGAGTTCAAGTGATTCTCATGCCTCAGCCTCCTAAGTAGCTGGGATTAGAGGTATGTGCCACCATGCCTGGCTAAATTTTTGTATTTTTGGTAGAGACAAGGTTTCACCATGTTGGCTAGGCTGGTCTTGAACTCCTCATCTCAAGTGATCCACCCACCTTGGCCTCCCAATGTGCTAGGAATATAGGCCCGAGCCACAGTGCCTGGTCAGAGACTGTATCTTTTATCTAATGCATCTGCCAGGGAATCAGGCTTCTTGCCAGAGCTGTGGAGTTGGGAATTTGAAACCCCTGAAATCTCGGGGATAGTGGGGAGTTACTGGCGCCCAGTGGTCCAGTGGGCAGGGCGAGAGGAGGGAAGAGCACCAGAGGGTTAGAGGGTAGAGTTGTGGAAGCGGTGGGCGTGCTGAGGTGGGGGCGACACCAGCACTCCATCCCTCTCCACCCATCTCTTGGTTTGTGTGATTATCTCTGCTCCTCTTACTTTTGGGTGAAAAAGGTGGGGAAATAAATTCATGAAGCTGTGAGTAGGTGAGGTGTTAGGGAGACAGCTTGCCAGGGTGGGCAGCACAGATGACTGGCGGGTGGGGAGGGAGGTGGTGGGCAGGGTGGGGAGGAAATGTGGTGGGAGGGAATGTGTGGATCCTCAGATCTCCGAGAAACAGGGTGGAGGGGGTAGCCTGGTGTACAGAGTTGCAGGTGGGGGCGCTGGTGGTTGACACCCGGGCACAGGTGTTTCCTGGGAAGAAGGTGATGTGGTCTTTTCCTGGCCATGGGGGAGGCTTTGAAATGTTCTAGGAGAATTTCTTTTATAGTGAGATTCTTTTTAGACTGGGTTTTTAAAAGTGTGGAATGGAACAAAATAGTGCCATTTATTAAGTGCTCAGAATCCTTTTCACATGTATCAACCTGTTTCATTCTCACGACTCTCACGTAAGGTAGTAACTATTAATTCCATTTTGTACGTGCAGAATTTGAGGCTCAGGTCATGGAGGTGGCTCACTCAAGCACCCTGTGCTTTGTGTTGTGTGTGTGTGTGTGTGTGTGTGTGTGTGTGTGTGTGTGTGTTTGAGATGGGCTCACGCTGTCACCAAGGCTGGAGTGTAGCAGTGCAATCATAGCTCATAGCTCACTGCAGCCTCAACCTCCCCAGCTCAAGCAATCCTCCCACCTCAGCCTTCAAAAGTGCTAGGATTACAGATATGAGCCACCAGCCTGCTTTGTCGTTGTTATTGTTGTTGTTTTGAGACAGGGTCTTGCTCTTTGCTCAGGCTGGAGTGCAGTGATGCAATCCTGGCTCACTTAGTCTCCTCATGTGAAGCCATCCTCCCACCTCAGCCTCCTGAATAGCTGGGATTATAGGTGTGTACTAACCATGCCCAGCTGATTTTTGTGTTTTTTGTAGAGATGGAGTTTCACCATATCGCCCAGGCTGGTCAAGTCATCTGCCCACCTCGGCCTCTCAAAGTGCTGGAATTGAAGGGAGCCATTTTATCTATTATATTGTTTCCTTTCATCATGGGGTCCTTATAATGCCAACGTGCAAGCTGCGTCCCGCCTCCTTCCCTTAGTGTAATGAGTCATGGACATCTTTTACAATAACCCAGTTCACATTTGCAGGCACTCATATGCTGCCTCTTCTATTTAGGGCCACCTTACGGAACTCAGGTGATACCTATCTCCAGTGGCTTTTAAAATCCCCCAGGCAGGGGCAGGTGCAGTGGCTCACACCTATAATCCCAACACTTTGGGAGACTGAGGTGGGTGGGTCACTTGAGGTCATGAGTTCAAGACCAGCCTGGCCAACATGGTGACACCCATCTTTACTAAAAATCCAAAAAATTATCCAGGTGTAGTGGCAGGCGCCTGTAATCCCAGCTACTTGAGAGTTCGAGGCAGGAGAATCACTTGAACTTGGGAGGCAGCCATTACAGTGAGCTGAGATTACCCCATCCCACTCCAGCCTGGGGAACAAGAGTGAAACTTTGTCTCAAAAAAGAAAAAAAATTCCTCAGGGGAGTACCTCGGCTTATTTTATAAAGAGCTACTGAAGGAAGCAGACACATTTGGAGGACTTCCCCACCCATGCGGCTGTCTTGGCCATGGCTTCTGAAATTTGCTATTTCAGAGTCACCCCGCTGATGACCTTGGCAATGGACTACAGTAAACTGTTTAGGCCTTTCCGTGGCCCAAATCAGTGCCAGTATTTCTATTGCACATTCGATTCCATGTTATTTGCATTTAGAAGGCTCCTGTTTTTTTCTTTTTCTTTTTCTTTTTTTTTTTTTTGAGACAGAATTTTGCTCTTGTTGCCCAGTCTGGAGTCCAACGGCACAATCATGGTTCACGGCAACCTTTGCCTCCCAGATTCTAGGGATTCTCCTGCCTAAGCCTCCCAAGTAGCTGGGTTGACAGGCATGTGCCACCACACCCAGCTTATTTTGTATTTTTCATAGAGATTGGGTTTCTCCACGTTGGTCAGGCTGGTCTCAAACTCCCAACCTCGGGTGATCGGCCCTACTCAGGCTCCCAAAGTGCTGGGATTATAGGCATGCGGTCCCCTTTATTCCAGATCGCCCCATGGGCATGGACCACAGAGATTGCATCTTGTGAGTCTGCAGAAACAGTGAAGGCCTTGTCCTGTCTTAGATCCAGGGCTCGGGTTCATGCAGATTTTCCCGGCCCTCTGTGCTGAAGTCCCTGTGGGAGGCTCTGGGCTGCTTTCCTGTAGGTAGAGAACTTCACGTCCTGCCCTTCACTGGCCTCTTTTCATGAAGCTCCTGCTATCTACAGACCATGGCTTCCTTTTCTTCTTCAACCACATCTGTGTTATTAAAACTCTGGAAGTCAGCCGGGCGCGGTGGCTCATGCCTCTAATCCCAGCATTTTGGAAGGTCAAGGTAGACGGATCACTTAAAGTCCGAAGTTTGAGCCTGGCCAACATGGTGAAACCTTGTCTGTAATGTTTACAAAAATTAGTCAGGCATCCAGAGGGGCGCAGATAGTCCCAGCTACTCGGGAGGCTAAGGCAGGATAATCGCTTGAACCCGGGAGGCCGAGGTTGCAGTAAGCTGAGATCGCACCACTGTACTCCACCCTGGGCAAGACAGTGAGACTCTGTCTGTACAAACCAAAACAAAACAAAACTCTAACTTGGGATTAGCCTTCTCTTATAATTTTAAAAAAAATATTAAGAAAAAAAATAGACGTAGATGCTCTGTTGCCCAGGCTGGTCTTAAACCCCTGGCCTCAAGTGGTCCTCCCTCCGTAACCTCCAAAAGTGCTGGGTTATAGGTGTGAGCACTGTTTCCAGACTTACGTTGTTTCTCTCTCTCTCTATATATAAAAATACAGAATTATCTTCCAGAGCCAATAAATATGTTCAAATAACCAAAACCTCATTAAGGAAAAATGTCACTTGACAGCAAATAAGCAATCCAGACCAATCTGATCGCACTCGCTGTGAAGGCGAGAAATCTTCATGTTTATTACGTTTTCCAAGAGATGCACTGCACTGTTCCCTTGAAAACACACAGCTCGTGGCCTCCTTCAAAACACGCATCCTCTTCAAAGTAACTTACAAACATGTCAATAGAAAGTAAAAAATTACATCTGAATTCTCATATTTCAAATCATACACTAAACATCAAATCCGAATTTATTTTTACAAGAATTTAGGGGAACTACCACTTAGCTATACAGGTAATAGAGATATTAAGTAAGTATCATAGATAAAAAGAGGGCTCGCTTCAGGAGCACGTGTAATAACATATAACGGTTGACAGATAAAAGATTTAGGATAGAATCCTCTCTTAAAAAGGAAAACAAAATTATATTTATATATACATAATGGCTATATCACCCATCATACAACTTTATGGAAATTCATAAACAGTATTTCCAAACTCTTTAAATAAATGTAGTAATAATTCCATGCCCATCTTTTTCAAAATAAACCAATAAAATGTATAGCATATATTAAATATGTTACTATATATCTAAGACATGTTAAAAATCACAAGTGAATTCTCACAACTCAGTAACAAACACTAAACAGGAAATAAAAATTTCTATTAAAAGATTTACCGGAACTACTACATAGCTATAAATATAATAGATTATCATGTAAGTATCATAGATAAAGAGTGCTTGCTTCAGGAGCACATATCATAATAGATAAAACAATTGAATAAAAGATTTAGGATAAACAGAATTCTATCTTAAAAAAAGAAAATTATATTTCTGTATTTGTAACAGCTATAATTCTCATCAAAAACTCTACAGGAATAGCAAGTTTTCAAAAGTAAAACAATTTCCAAACTATTTGAAATAAACGTAGGAATAATTCAATGGCCAACACTTCCCAAACAAAACACAAAATATGCACTGTCACCACCTCCACTCGGGATTGTACTGGAGGCTCTAGCCAGTGCAGTCAGGCCTAAGAAAGAAAGAAAAGTCATCCAAATTGGGAAAGAAGAAAAAAAATCAAAAACCTATAATCCCTGCACTCTGGGCGGCTGAGGTGGGCGGATCACCTGAGTTCAGGAGTTAAAGAGCAGCCTGGTTAACATGGTGAAACCCTGTGTTTACTAAAATACAAAAGTTAGCCGGGCATGGTAGCATGCACCTGTAATCCCAGCTACTTGGGAGCTGACACAGGAGACTCACTTGAACCCAGGAGATGGAGGTTGCAGTGACATGAGATCATATCACTGTACACCACTCCAGCCTGGGCAACAGAGTGAGATTCCATCTCAAAAAAAAAAAAAAAAAAAAAATAGTAGGTCAGGCACGGTGGCTTGACCAGGTGGGATGGCTCACTCCTGTAATCCCAGCACTTTGGGAGGCAGAGGTGGGTGGATTGCTTGAACTAAGGAGTTTGAGACCAGCCTGGGCAAGCAACATGGTGAAACTCCATCTCTGCAAAAAAGACCAAAATTAGCTGGGCTTGGTGGCATGTGACTGTAGTACCTTCTACTTGGGAGGCTGAGGTGGGATGATCAGTTGAGATTGGGAGGCAGAGATCGCAGTGAGCTGAGATTGCCCTACTGCACTCCAGCCTGGTGTCAGAAAGCATGTCTTAAAAAAAAAAAAAAGAAATAAATACAGAAGAGAGAGTTCAGAAACAAACCCAAGAATATAAAGGGGAGTGCTTTGGGGTGTTATAGAGTACTTTTCACTCTATATATTTTATTTTTATATTTACAATCATGTGCATGGAACACTGTTACAGGAAAAGGGTCCTGAACCAGACCTCAGGAGGGTTCTTGGATCTTGCTCAAGAAAGAATTCAGAGTGAGCCTGCAGTGCAAAGTGAAAGCAAGTTTGTTAAGAAAGTAAAGGAATAAAAGAATGGCTATTCTATAGACAGAGCAGCCCTGAGGGCTGCTGGTTGCACATATTTATAGTTATTTCTGTAAGGTCTTTTAGGATGACTGACTGTGCCGTGGATAGCATGGTAACCTATGCAACTTGCATGTACACTTCAGATGAATTCCTGGAACTGGAAAGTCTGAAGTAACTGGAAAACCACAAAAGGAAAAGAAATGATCGATCCCTGTAGTGCCTGATTAACTTGAGACATTCTTCCATTGTTCCTTATTCCTGCCTCAACTGATAAGGCAATTGGACTTTGTAACCAGTCTTGGTCAACCTTGTGACTCCAGACCCTACGACTTCTTCCCAGCTTGCAAAAACTGTCCTGACCTGTAACTTCTGTAACTTTCCACTGCCTATCCCAAACCTATAAAACCAACTCCTATCCCACTGCCCTGCACTGACTTTCTTTTCGGACTCAGCCTGCTGGCACCCTGGTGAATAAACAGCCCCGTTCCTCACACAAAGCCTGTCTGGGGAGGAGGGGGGGTCTCTTCATTCATAGCACGTGTTTTAACAATTTCCTGATAATATGTTAAACAAGGGGTGAACTATTTCACGCCTCCCTTTTTTGGACCATATAGGGTACCTACTGACCTTGCCATGGCATTTATAAACTATCCTGGTACTGGTGGGAGTGTAGCAGTGAGGACGACCAGAGGTCACTCATGTCATTATTTTGGTTTTGGTGGGTTTTGGCTGGCTCCTTTACTGCAGACTGTTTTATCACCAAGGTATCAACTGTATTTTGTGCTGACCTTCTATTTCATCCTGTGATTAGAATGCCTTAACTGTCTGGGAAAGTAGCCCGGTAGGTTTCAGCCTCATTTCGCCCAGCTCCTATTTAAGATGGAGTTGCTCCGGTTCACACGCCTCTGCCATTACATTTTAAAAACAAAAAAATCATTTTTATTAAAAAAAAAAATCCAGACTTCTTCCCTCACCCCACAACCCCCTAGTCCTTTTCGTGAGATAAGCTCACCAGCTGGTCCTTCTGTAGCAACAAGCCCAGGGCTTTCTGCTCTTGAGGGAGAGGAATAGCGGTTTGGGGAACAACCCCAGAAGAAAGGTGATGGGTTAACTGTTTAGAAAGTTAGTGTTGGTTCTTTGATTCGATTAAACAGGGATACAAATATATCTACCAAGGAGTAGATGAGGGAGAAATAAGGACACTAAAAGAAATTGGAATCGTTAAGTGTGAAGCGAATTTGGAGTTAAAGAGCCACACGTTACTAAACAAGCGGAGGCGAGCACGCGCTGCATACCGGGATTTGTAGTTCCTCCAGGGCGGGCCACAGCGCGCCTGCGCGGAGGCTCCGTCGCTCTTCCGGGCGCGTGCGTGCAGCAGCGGCGCCAGGACTGATTGCACCCTGGCGACTGAGGCGGTGTTGTGAGCTGGGAGCTCGGCATGGCGGTGCCCACTGCACCCATGGGGCCCTCGGCATTGGGCCAGACCGGCCCCGGCTCGATGGCCCCGTGGTGCTCAGTGAGCAGCGGCCCGTCGCGCTACGTGCTTGGGATGCAGGAGCTGTTCCGGGGCCACAGCAAGACGCGCGAGTTCCTGGCGCACAGCGCCAAGGTGCACTCGGTGGCCTGGAGCTGCGACGGGCGTCGCCTAGCCTCAGGGTCCTTTGACAAGACGGCCAGCGTCTTCTTGCTGGAGAAGGACCGGTTGGTGAGCTGCCGGGGTTCGGCCCAGGCTGGGTAGAGGGACTGCGGTGAAGCGAGGTGCGGTAGTGGGAGGGCAATGGGGGCGAACGAGGCCGCGGGAGTGAAAGGAGAGTGGCCTTGAGGGAGGACGAGGAGAGTGTGGAGATGAGGAAGGATTGGGGAGAAGGCGGAGTGTGGGGGTGACGGGGTCGTGAGGGATGAGGAGAGGAAGACTGGGGGAAGTGTGGAAGGAGGGAGGTTGGCGATAGCGGGTGAGGGTGAGGAGAGGGTGGAGGGGACCGGGCTGCGGGGGACATCCTTTCTCGTGTGGAGTCGAATCGTGTGCTGATAAGGAGTGACTAGGGGCTGTAGTAGTGGTGGTGAACAGGGCCCTTTTGGAAGTGATAGGGCGTCCCGTGGGAATGAACGGCTGGGTTAGGAACGTTGATGGTAGAGTAGGGGTGAAAAACCAGGAAGGAGGAGGAGGCCAGAGAGGGCACAAAAGTAAGGGCATAGGTGTATGAGTCAGAGCCACAGAAGGACTGGGGGTGGGGGGCGGGGAGAGAAAGGAGAAAGGGCTTGGAAGAACTGGATTCTGAGTTACCCATGTCTTTATTGATCCCAGCATACCTTGGTTTGAATAAAGTTAAAAAGTTACATGGGGAGGCAGCTACATCTATGTGAAGTGACATCTGGATTCTGTTCTTTCAGGTCAAAGAAAATAATTATCGGGGACATGGAGATAGTGTGGACCAGCTTTGCTGGCATCCAAGTAATCCTGACCTATTTGTTACGGCATCTGGAGATAAAACTATTCGCATCTGGGATGTGAGGACTACAAAATGCATTGCCACTGTGAACACTAAAGGTGACTATTCAGAGAGAGAGGGTAACAGGAAGAGAACTGCTTGTATTCATTCAGCAACCATTTTCTGAATGTCTTTTCTGTGCCTAGTACTCTGCTGTGTATGTGACATTCTGAGCTGAATAAGAGTTTCCAAGGACTTCCCCTGGAGGATATATATATATGACGTATTTTATAATGGAGAGGTCTGCAAGGTGGATACCCAGAATAGAAATGAAAACAAACGTCTGCCTAGGGAAGCCAGGGAAGGGCTCACCAAATTTGAGCAAACTCTTAGGCTAGCCATAGGAATTTAGTGGTTTGGGTGCAGTGGGTGAGTAATGGGGCAGAGGGCACAGCATGTGCAGAGGCATGGAGAATTTGGAAAATTCTAATGAGTTAGAATGGTTGAAACCTGTCTTAGTGGTCTGGGGGAAAGTGACAAGAAAGTTGTGCAGTACATTTATAGGCTCTGTTATAAGTGTTGAGGCCATTATTGTATGGACTCTAAGGTTTCATTGATCATAAGATGCCCCATTAGGAAATAAAGTTGGTAAATAACTGTGATGCACCCCAAATTTTGAAATGCTTCCTGATACATTTAAAGATGTAGTATAGATATTAAAATGTGAAAAAAATACGCATTTTAGAATGGAAAAAGTTGATGAGATTTTTAGTTGATGTGTTCAGTGTGGGCCACTGGACTTTGTTGACAAGACACTGGAGGCAGAATGGTGTGTTTTCCCCAAGTATACAGCTGCTGATGCATGAGTGATTCAGGGTGAACATTAAAAACCATTTATGTAAATATTTTAATGTCTACTAGAAGAACTAGCTCATAGAATTTATTACTCAGTTGAAGCTAAATTTATTTTTAATTTTTGAGGCAGGGTCTTGCCCTGTTACCCAGGTTGGAGTGCAGTGGCACAATCTTGGCTCTCTGTAGCCTCCACCTCCTGGTCTCAAGCCATCCTCCTACCTCTACCTCCTGAGTAGCTGGGACTACAGAGCACATGCCACCATGCCTGACTAATTTTTAGTAGAGACAGGTTTTGTCATATTGGCCAGGCTGATCTTGAACTCCTGGACTCAAGTGATTTGCCTACCATGGCCTCCCAAAGTGCTGGGATTACAGGCATGAGCCACCACACCCAGCTGCTAAATTTATTTAAGTAAATATTTTGGGTCAATTTTAAGAAAAATTTTGAATAAAGAAAAGTGCAGTGTTTAATGAATAGGACAAAAATTGGGATGTTGGCATATGAATTACTAGAGTTTAAGAAATGCTGGTGTAAGAGAAAAGGGGGCTTTGGGGTCCAATCTGTGTTTAAAATCTTGGCTCTGTGACTTCATAGCTTTGATACTTTGGCTTATCTTTTTATCTTTTATTTTCTTTATCTATAAAATGGGGATAATAAAGTATATCTTAGAGGAGTATCGTGAAGACCAAATGGGGAAATGTGTAGATAAATATGCTGGACTCATTGTTGAATCATAAGTGGTAGTTCCCTTCTCTTGTCTAGGACCTTAATGAGTAAGCCCTGAAGAAGGCTCTGGTCTTCTTTCTAGGATAGCAAAATAAATTTGTGGAGGATTATGAGCAAACAGATTATCTTGTTGATTATGTCTGGGTTCCCAGGGGAGAACATTAATATCTGCTGGAGTCCTGATGGGCAGACCATTGCTGTAGGCAACAAGGATGATGTGGTGACTTTCATTGATGCCAAGACACACCGTTCCAAAGCAGAAGAGCAGTTCAAGTTTGAGGTCAATGAAATCTCCTGGAACAATGACAATAACATGTTCTTCCTGACAAATGGCAATGGTTGTATCAACATCCTCAGGTAAGGGGGACTAGCTTAGGGGACTGTCATATCTTTGTGCTGAGTGCTGTGTCAGATAGAGAGATGAATTAGATGTGAGTCTGTCCTGAGCTTAAAACACAAACAGAAAGAATCCTAACTTGTCTTAAGTACAGTTGAGTATTATATTTTATATACTTTATATTTTACTGAGTCCTTACAGAAATTCTAGGGGGTTGGTTGATGGTTTGCTTCTCATTTGACAGATGAGAGGTGAGAAGTTACATCAGAAGTCAGCCAGTGTGTGCTAGAACTGGGTGCACCTTTAATTATGGCTAATTTGTACTTTTTTTCTTTTGAGACAGAGTTTCGCTCTTGTTGCTTAGGCTGGAGTACAATGGCGTGATCTTGGCTTACCACAACCTCCGGCCTCCTAGGTTCAAGCTATTCTCCTGCCTCAGCCTCCCAAGTAGCTGGGATTACAGGCATGTGCCACCATGCCTGGCTAATTTTGTATTTTTAATAGAGACAGGGTTTCTCCATGTTGGTCAGGTTGGTTTCAAACTCCTGACCTCAGGTGATCCGCCTTCCTTGACCTCCCAAAATGCTGGGATTACAGGCATGAGACACTCTTAAAAGTTTCAACTTAAATATCACTTTCCCTTCAGGGAAGCTTCCCTGCTACCCCAAGGTTAGAGGTAGGTTAGAGGCTTATTTTCTATAGGAAGCACTTTTCCTTCTGTATTGTAATTGCGTGTTTATTTGCCCATGTCTCCTGTTGGACTGTGATTTCCATGATGGTAGGGACAGTGTTTGCTTTGCTTAGTGTTGAATCCCTGATGTCTAGTCCTATACCTGCTCCATGTAGTAGGATCTTAGTAAATATTTGTTCTCTAAATGAATGTAATTGTGGAATTGAAATTCAGATCTGTTCAATTCCAGCCCTCCACTATCCCAGGTGAGCCATGCAAGGTCAAGTGAGATAGGTTCTGTGAGAGAAAGGCCAGGAGTTTGCTGTGGAATCACAAGGAAAGAACATACGTACCATATCAGGGGGTTGAAGGAGGCAGCTCATGAGCTTGATCTGAAAGATGAGCAGAATTTTAAGAACTGACAAAGTAGCATGAGTGAGCATGACTTATTTGAAGAGTGGCTAGGTCAGGGTTGTTGGGGTGTGGTAGCAGATAAGGGAAATAAGAGGGCATGATAATGGGAAGATGAAATCTAATTTCGGACTGGATTATAAAAGACCTTTAATTTTATGCTTAGTATCTTGGATTTTATTTTGTAGGCCATGGGGATTCTATAACTTTTTAAGAAAAACTTTTTTATTATAAAACACAGATAGACCATCCTGGTCAACATGGTGAAACCCCGTCTCTACTAAAAATACAAAAAATTAGCTGGGCATGGTGGCGCGTGCCTGTAATCCCAGCTACTCGGGAGGCTGAGGCAGGAGAATTGCCTGAACCCAGGAGGCGGAGGTTGCGGTGAGCCGAGATCGCGCCATTGCACTCCAGCCTGGGTAACAAGAGCAAAACTCCGTCTCAAAAAAAAAAAAAAAAAAAAACACAGATACTGAAAACCACATAAAGCAATTGTATAGCTTAATGAACTCTTACAGGCTTTACTCCTGTGCAACCCCACCCGGCTCGAGAAATAGTTCTTTCCAGCCACCCCAGAAGCCTGTCTGTGTGTTTTGCCCTATTACAGCTCCCTTCCACAAAAGTAAACACTATCCTGACTTTGATAGTGTTTCTTCATATTTATCTACTGCATGTGCAGCTCCTAGATACCCTAGTTTTGCTCATTAAAAAAAAAAAAAATCTGTCTTTTGTGTCTGTTAAATTACTCAAAAGAAACTTCCTAAAACATAGCTGTTGAGAAACCAGCCTGTTCCTATGTGGAGATGTCCCAGTTTGGCTTTTGCCAATTCCATATGCTGTTTATTTGTTGCTCTGTTTTATAAAGAGATGCTTCTTGTCTGTGATTTGGTTACCCCATAGTACAGTTCATGTGGGGAAGGCAGGATAACATTTTGATTCTTCCCTTTTGTCAGATAATGATTTCGTTTCCTGCCACCTCCAAAGAGGATCAGTTAGGTTTTTTATTTTTAAAGAATCATTATGGGCTCATGTTTTTTTTTTTTTTTTTTGAGATGGAGTTTCGCTCTTGTTACCGAGGCTGGAGTGCAATGGCGCGATCTCGGCTCACCGCAACCTTCGCCCCCTGGGTTCAGCCAATTCTCCTGCCTCAGCCTCCGGAGTAGCTGGGATTACAGGCATGCGCCACCATGCCCAGCTAGTTTTTTTTTTTTGTATTTTTAGTAGAGATGCGGTTTCACCATATTGACCAGGATGGTCTTGATCTCTTGACCTCATGATCCACCCGCCTCGGCCTCCCAAAGTGCTGGGATTACAGGCATGATGGGCTCATGTTTTTAAACACAGTTGATGTGTTTCCATCTCTTGTAATTGTTATGCTTATTGAAGCTCAAATTATCCCATCTTTGGCCAATAAGAATCTCTTCAGGTTGGTTCCTGAACCCTTTTTTGATATAATCCCAGTAGTCTTCTGTTTCTTGCTCTCTGGTTTAATAAGATGTTCCAAGTTCATCTTGTACATTTTTTGCCTTACGTTTCTTGCCTCAGACCTTTAATCAGAAAATTGTCTAAGAAGCCTTACATTCTGGCTGGGTGCAATGGCTCATGCCTCTAATCCCAGCACTTTTGGAGGCCGAGGTAAGTGGATCACTTGAGGCCTGGCAAACATGGAGAAACCCCATCTCTACTAAAAATACAAAAATTAGCTGGGCAGGGTGGCACAAGCCTGTAATCCCAGCTACTCAGGAGGCTGAGGCAGGAGAATCGCTTGAACCTGGGAGGTGGAGGTTGTAGTAAGCTGAGATTGTGCTCCAGCAGCCTGGGCGACTGAGTGAGTGAGACTCCACCTCAAAAAAAAGTAAAAAAGAAGCCTTACATTCTTTTACTGAGAAATGACACTGAAGTTAGAAATGTTCATTACTGCTGGGTTGGCCTAGGAATTACATATGTGTATATATATATTTAAAGATAAAATATCTTACAAATTCATATTGATAACTTCCAATTAAAATTGAGGACTCCAGGGATTTTACTAAACCTCTTCTATATTACAAATATATTTCTTTCCTTCCAAATTGAGTATTCTGGTTCTCTAGGGCACAGGGGATTGTAGAATTAGAATATCCAATGGTTACTTATTACCTGTATCCCATGGTAAATATGTAGATGTCTCAAAATGTCAATATTACTGCCACTACCACCAGTGTGATGACTTGAAACAAAAAATATTTTTGCTTTTTGCATGTGCTCTTTCTATTCTTCCCCCATTAAAAAAAAATGGTACTACATATTGTGGGAGTGTACAGCTGTTACATACTATAACCGTTGTAGGAGTGTACAGCTGTTACATACTATAGCCTCCTTTTAAACCACATAGAGTTTTTGCAAGAAACTGTATATTCAGTGTTCAGCACCAGTCCTTGTACTTGTAGTCGCTAGTCATTTTTGTCGTTGAAGCTCATTCTGTAGTTAAGATTCCTCGGGAAGTGTTCATGGGAACGTTATTCCTGGAGTTCTTATCATAACTTATTTACGTACTTACAAAACTTACAATTTTATAAAACCGTATTGTGCTTATTGTTTGTATCTTTATGTTTGAAATTTAGTTTTGCTGGATATAAAAATGCTTGATTCGTATTTTCTTGCTTGTATGTCTTTCTTAAATATGGTACTTCATTTTCTTTTGGTGTTGTGTTGCTATCAGAAAGCCTAATCTAATTTTCTTTTTCTTTAAGTCCGCTAATTTTACTAGTCTGTTTCTTGATGTTGGTAGCGTTGGCTCTGTAGTCTCAGGTATGTGTCGTGCGTTTTAAATAATGTAGTTCAAAATCTCTTTTTATTTCAGGAACATTATCTTGAATGACAGCTTTTGGTGGTATTCCATTGCCTTTGTATTTCTTTTTCATTGTCTCCTGTGGTTATTTTAGCACCACAGTCCTCTTCCGCAGTTTGATCGCCGTCTGTCTTGTTTCTCAGTTACCCAGAACTGAAGCCTGTGCAGTCCATCAACGCCCATCCTTCCAACTGCATCTGTATCAAGTTTGACCCCATGGGGAAGTACTTTGCCACAGGAAGTGCAGATGCTTTGGTTAGCCTCTGGGATGTGGACGAGTTAGTGTGTGTTCGGTGTTTTTCCAGGTAAGTGACTCTATCAGCACTTTCCTCGTTGGGTGCATTAATTTGATTTCATTATGAGTGACATTGTACCCTCCTCTTACTTGGTAATTCTCATGACCACTCTGTCATAGGCTGGATTGGCCTGTAAGGACTCTCAGTTTCAGCCACGATGGGAAAATGCTGGCGTCAGCATCAGAAGATCATTTTATTGACATTGCTGAAGTGGAGACAGGTAACCTCACGAGAATCTATTGTCTTTCATCTTTGGCAGTCAGGACTTCTGTTATTGTGATCTCATCTCTGCACGTGACCACTTCACCAGCATTATCATGAATGAATTTGTCTCCTTTAGACAAGTGGGTTTATGTTTTGGCTGTGACTGCCAGGGACTGAGGGAGCAGAGTTAAGAAATAAACAGGCAGGTCTGAGGAAAGTGATTTAGGAAAATATTTTGATTTTTTTAAACTTTTAATTTTGGCTGGGTGTGGTGCCTCACGCCTGTAATCCCAGCACTTTTGGAGGCTGAGGCGGGTGGATCACGAGGTCAGGAGATCGAGACCATCCTGGCTAACATGGTGAAACCCTGTCTCTACTGAAAATACAAAAAATTAGCTGGGTGTGGTGGCACGTGCCTGTAATTCCAGCTACTACAGAGGCTAACGCAGGAGACTTGCTTGAACCTGGGAGGCAGAGGTTGCAGTGAGCTGAGATCATGCCATTACACTCCAGCCTGGGTGCCAGAGTGAGACCATCTCAAAAAACAAAACAAAAACAAAAAACTTTTAATTCTTCTGTTATAATAAAATCTTTAAACCACAGAGTAGGAGGAAGAAAAAAGTGTCACCTGTGGTCCCACCATCTAAAGACAACCTTTTTAAAAATTTTGTGGTATATTTCTCTTTATCTTTTGCCTATATATGAACTTGAATAAACATTTTTTAAAATTTAAGGAATTACCAAGTTTTTGCTTTAAAAACAACAGAAGTTGGAAATAGAAAAATGGGAGGAGAGTATTCATTTTACAAAATAATTTCCTCTGATTTGTTTTTTAATGTTGCTTTATTGTTTTTGGAAATCTCTGACACTCTTTGTAAAAAGATTGAAACTGTATAGAAAACCTTGAAGAATAACGTGAAGAATTTGAAATTCTAATATGTAAAGAATGCCCCTGTTAGTCATGTTGTGGTGAGCATTGTCCAGGATCCAGCCATGCAGATCCTTGATGTAATTGCATGTCCCTGTGATGCAGTGACATTTTCCTGCTCAGTGACCTGCTCTTGAGTTAACCCACCTGCACTTCGATCCTGCTTTGCCCCCTGCTGGCTTGTGGGCTCTCTGTGCCAGGGGGTTCTCTGTAAAATGAGGTAATGATTGAATCTATCTCATGGGATTAGTAGGTGGATTAAACAAATTAACATAGGTAAGTACTTAATGGATATGTCCTTAATTATGAACGTATTCATTGGTTTTTCTCTATTGTTTTCTATAGGGGACAAGCTATGGGAGGTACAGTGTGAGTCTCCGACCTTCACCGTGGCCTGGCACCCCAAAAGGCCTCTGCTGGCATTTGCCTGTGATGACAAAGATGGCAAATATGACAGTAGTCGGGAAGCCGGAACTGTGAAGCTGTTTGGGCTTCCTAATGATTCTTGAGAGGAGGTTGTAGGGAGAGGAGGGCCTGGCAGAGGTCTTCCTTTACGGGGTTAGTTTGGTCTGTTCTCTTGGTGTTGGTGGGCACCCTAAATATTTGTAAATTGGTATAAATCGTAAACGTCTCTGGTCAGGCTGCGCACTCCAGTTCTTTTGCTTGTTTTGTGTATTAGCTCTTTCCATTCTTTGCCCCGAGCACGAGTCAGCCTTCGCGGACCCTGCAGTGCGGGTAGGGACCCAGCCCACCTTGTCCTCCAGACCTCCTGTCTTCTCTGCTTTTGAGTACGTGTTAGACTTTGTGGACTTTGATAAAACTTGGACAATACCTAGTTTGGAGGGAGGGGAATGGAAGAGCATGGAAGTTTTTTTAAAATAATTAAGAAATATATAATTTTGAGAATTGAGCATTTAATAAATGACTTTTTTTTTATTATGGAACTTCTAAGACTTAAAATTCTTATGCCCTTATGTTGCAGTTTTGTATTTTTTTTTTAATTTCAGAAAGAGAACTTAAATATTATAATTCTTTCATTTAATGTCACAACCGAGAACCCTCTGAAATGTAAGGACAAAGCTAATTGAACGACTGAATTAAAATTTGGCTTTGAGCTTCCTGGTGGCAAAGTGAAGAGGGGAGTAAGTCAGTTAGCTTTCTTATTAAAAAGAACAACACTTTCTGGTTCCTCATGGAAAGCAAAGCTTTATTAGTTCTTGCCTCTGAAAGAAATGGCTTAGGTATTTTTTCATTACATTGTAATGGTTTTTGGTGTTAAAGCAGATACTGAGGCATATAGAAATATGTTGGTAGAAAATTTTAGAAAAAGATAAGCAAAAAGAAATATATTCCTAGCACCAAGAGATAACCACTATTAGAATTTTGATGTATGTCCTTCCAGAAGTTTTCCTGTGCCCATATTTATATGTAAAAACATGTCTATTTTCATATGAATCTTAAAGGGTAGACAGGCCAAGTGTGGCAAGACAAGTCAGGCAAGGTGCCCGCCACCATGCTGGGGAGTATTACAAACAAGGCTTAATAGACATTCGTAGTTGCTGGGCATTCGCCACGTCTGCTACTCTAAAGAACCCTTTTATCAGCTGGTACTCAGTGTTTGCAGCAGCCTTCTTAGGTGGGTGTTATCACCATTTTTACTACCTCAGGGAGTTTTAAGTAACTCAGTGTTACTCATTTAGTGACTTCAGATCTAGGGGAGCCTTTGCTTGCAATGGGCTACTCTGTTTCGGCAAGTATGACCATTTCCACTTCACAGAGGCGTAAACCACGGCCAAGAGAAGTCCACTGCTGGCCCAGGTTAGTGAGTGATCTGTTGAGCAGGTGCAGTCGTGTGCACAGTAGTGTTTGCGGTGTGTTTCTCACCTTCCCTGATGAAGGGTCTTCGCAGTCGCAAACCAACTTGCCACCTCACTGGCAGAAGTTGAGTGGTGTTCATGTCACTGTGAGTAAATTTTGATGCATTATTTGTTGTTTGTGCAACCATCTGTCATTCCTGTGGTCTCTGCCATGTGTACTCCCTCTAGAACTGGAACCAGATGCTGAGGGTTTGGGCTATGTCTTAATATTTGATTGATTCCCTCTTCCATCCTTGTGGATTTTATTCTCCTCTGGGTTTATGTAAATTAGTCATCCACACTGCCTGTCACTTAAACAAGATGAAACTTTGCATTTAACTAGTGGGACACTTCTAGCAACAGGAAAACACACATCCATGAGCAAAAGAGTCCTAGTGTGTGTGAGTATTTGCAGACTGTCAAGGTCTTGATGACACCATCTCTGTGCCTTGGCTTTGAAGTACTGGAGAAGTTCAAAGGTGGGTCCATCCTGAGGAAATGACATGTGTCCCAGACCTGGGGCCCCTTTGGTTTGAGTGCATTTTCTAGTTGTGCAGAGCTGGAAGGATGCCATTCAGAGTCACAGCCGGCCACTTAACGTGGTGTGTCGAGGCATTTTCTGCGGTTGCTGCTCCACACATCGGCAAGTCAGGAGTGAGTCGGGAGGTTGGCTATGGGCTAGATTTTAGTTGGCAGGGAAAGTCTAAGATTTGTTCCGCTTGTTCACACACACACTTATTCATCGTGGGCCCAAACAGACTGCAATATCAACATACCAGTGACCCATTGTTGGGTTGGCTGGAACGACAAATCAGATTGATAGGTAGTTAAGTTTATAGTATCATCTCTTTTGCTGAGTTCCTGATACCTGGATGGTGTGAGATCCAGAGTAGGATGAGCCATGCCAAATGGGAAGCTTGTGAGGTGTATGTGCCTTCTTCCCCCACCTTAACCTGTGTGGGTGGGAGGCTGAGCCGCTGGAGTCCTGGGAGAGGGCCCTGAGTGGGGTTAGGAGGGGCAGGGAGTCCTGGCTAGAGGCAGGAAGATCCAAGGAGCAGGCTAAGCTCAGAGCAGGCTCCTAGGAAGTCTTGCAGGGGCAGCAGGCGTGGGAACGGGGGGAGAGAAGAGAGAGCGTCTGGTTGGGGTGTGATGTGATGTGTGGGTGGGCTCAGTTGAGAGTGGCCAGGAATGGGGCAGAAATGCCTTTGAGCCCTTGCCTGTTTCTACTCCTTAAAGGTTTTAGTTACAAACGGGACCATGAAATGTCTCCCTGCTTTGGAAGGAAAAAAGCCTATAGACAGTATTAAAGGGTAAGTCCTGTCTTCTGGAAGAGAGTGGAGATTGAATATTAAATAGAATGTGTTGCAAACTCAGAGATACGTGGATGTAGGTGAGGTGTTGCATTCTTTTCTCTCTCCGACACTGGTGCAGTGGAAATAACGCCGGCTTCATGGGCAGACACAGATTTGAATCCTGCTCCAGCAGTGATTTATGTGAACCCACTTTATTCTTTCATTTAGTGGGGGTACTGAATCCCCTTTTCCTTGGGTCGTTAAGAAGCTTAAACAAGATACAGTGTCTGTAAAGTGTCTAGCACAACACCTGGCATGAGGGAGGTGCTTAATAAGCCTCCCCCTTGCTTCAGGTGGAGCAGCTCCTAGTAAGAGCACAGGGGCTGGCTGCAGAGACCTGTCATCGGTTCATCAGGCTTCTCATTTCCAATGCCACCGCCAAGCGAGCCATGTTATCATTCCAGGGTGAGTGCTGTGAAGGGAGAAGATGGATCCATCACACTCCGGGCGCAGTGGGAGGTTCAGAGGAGAAATATGAGATCTGCTTTCCGTTTGCAATCTGTTTGGGTGCATGATGGATAAGTGTGTGTGTGAACAAGAGGAACATAAGTCAGACTGCACAGCAATGGGTGAAGGAGGAGGAGGGGGAGCTCCTGTTAGCTGAGGCTCTTGGGAAGGGGTTGCATGGGGAGGGGGTGGCCTCAGTGCAGGCCATGGATAGAGTGGAGGTGAATGCAGGGGCAGGTCAGGGGACAGATGGGGGCAGTGCTGCAGCTTGGAGCCAAGCCAGGGTGGTGGCCGTGAGTGTCCTGGATGTGAAGATGGTCAGGGCAACAGGTGATGGTGCTGGAGGGAAGAGGGAGGGAGGGGTGTCAGGCTCTGGTGGTTTCAGTTTGGGCTGGCTGGTGGTGAGGCTGGGTGAGTAGGTAAGAGATGGAGATACCTGGGTTCAGATCCTTTCCTGCCATTGGGAACAGGGAGAATTTGGCCGAATTACTTCACCTCCATGACTTCGCTGTCTTTAAGATGTGCCTGATAGTGTGATTCAGGAGGTCAAGAGTTGTGGTAAATGCCTGGCACAGTGGGTGTGCAGGAAACAGCAGCTGTTGTTATGTAGGTGCTAATACCATATGTGTGTGCTGTATAACCTTCCTACCTTAGGAAGGGGCTTTCACTGTCTCCTTGGCTTATCACGTTGTGTCTAAAAGGGAGAGATATATAGGCTTGTAAAGAAGATACTGTAGTCTTGAGAAGGAGATGGGATTTGGAGAAAATGAATATTTGACACGCTTATTTTTTATTACCCATCGGTAGAGCTAAGGCTATTTAACTTTCAGGAACACTGAACTGGAAACTATTCAGCCAATGATTACAGATTTACTAAGAGTTTACATGTTTGGGATGGTTAGTGATACAGAGCCGTAAGTTGTTGAATTTGAAGACATCCAGCAAGAGGCGTAAGTCGTTGAATTATAACACGTCCAGCATCATAGTCTTTAAACACTTAGAAGAAGCAGACCTGCATGTGAAAACGTGCCCACCTGATCAGCAGTGTCAGTGATAGAGTCACCAGGTACAACTTGCCCGCTGTCAGGGACCACTGGGCACCATGGATCTACCAAGGACGAGTTGACAAATTCCCATTTCCTGTTACCTTCCTGTTAAGGTTACCAGAATACAGGTCAGGGAATGGATAATATAGCAGGAATCTCCAATCATCTCAGGATGTCCTTGAGGACCAAAGGAGTCCTGGGCTGGCACGGGTTGATTTGTAGCTGGCCATCAACTATACCCTGAGCGGGGATTACAGTCAGCTTGGAGAATAGCTTCTCCCTTGAAGTAGCATGGTTGAGTTCAGGTTGAGGGTGATCAGGCCTGTGATTGCTTATTGAACGTTTACGATGGGCTGCGTCTCCTCCAAAATGGCGGCCAGAGTGCTTTGCTCAATACGTCGGAGGCCCTCTTGCCCTCTGTTGGGTTGCCCACAGATTGAACTTGCCTGGCTAGGACTGTACAAGGGAGAGGGATGAATCAGATCACTGTACCTGGGACCTATTTTACAGGTAGAAACTGGTTCAAGGAGGTTAGAGGAGTTGTCCAGGGTCAGTCTGTATATGAGTTTGAAGCCCATGTTCCTTTCATCCCAGCTATTTAAGTTCAGCCTAGTCTAGATGTGACTTAACAGTAACACAGATGTAAAGGCTTAGCATCTTAGGAGTTTGACCATCAACACGGGATTCATCTGGTTCTTTGTGGGAAAGGTCACACTGCTTCTGCTGATTGGCAGAAGCCAGGGGACAGAGAAGCTTTAGCTTGGAGACCTGGAAACAACACATTAAGGGGAAGAGGGTTCATTTATTCAGCCAGTCATTTAACCCCTATCCTGTGCCAGACCTGACTGGAGCACTGAGGGTACAGAGGTGAAGGTCCCACAGCCTGGTGTGCAGATGGTGGCAATTCATGTGAGTGGTTTCATAAAAAAGCAAGACAGCTCCCACCTCTCCCTTGCCTAGAACACTTCACTGGCTTCTCGCTGCACCTTCCTCAGATCTAATCTCAAGCTGCTTTCTCAGCATTTAGGTCTTAATTTAGAAACCCTCTCTAAGCCCTCAGGTTAGAGTGGTCCTCTCTAACCTTAGTTTTAGTGTACCCTCCCTTTGCCCCATTGCTGGATTTCTTCCCACCTACTTTATTCAGTGTACTTGTTGGAAGCTACTCACGTTTGCTTCCTTTGTGGCCGTCTCCCCATGTGAACTGCCAAATGTCCTGGCAATTTTGCCTGACATGTCCATTGCTGTACCCCACATCTCCAGCACTGTGCCCAGTAGTACTCAGCAGGTGTTCGATAAATAGTCATTAAATAGACTGGTTGCAGTGGCTCACCTGTAATCCCAGCACTTTGGGAGGCCAAGGCGGGCGCCGATAACCTGAGGTCAGGAGTACGAGACCAGCCTGACCAACGTGGAGAAACTCTGTCTCTACTAAAAATACAAAAAATCATCTGGGTGTGGTGGTGCATGCCTGTAACCCCAGCTACTCATGAGGCTGAGGTAGGGGAATTGCTTGACTCTGGGAGGCAGAGGTTGCGGTGAGCCGAGATAGGACCATTGCACTCCAGCCTGGGCAACAAGAGTGAAACTATTTTTTTTTTTTTTTTTTTTTTTTGAGACGGAGTTTCGGTCTTGTTACCCAGGCTGGAGTGCAATGGCGCGATCTCGGCTCACCGCAACCTCCGCCTCCTGGGTTCAGGCAATTCTCCTGTCTCAGCCTCCTGAGTAGCTGGGATTACAGGCACGCGCCACCATGCCCAGCTAATTTTTTGTATTTTTTTTTTTTTTAGTAGAGATGGGGTTTCACCATGTTAACCGGGATGGTCTCGATCTCTTGACCTCGTGATCCACCCGCCTCGACCTCCCAAAATGCTGGGATTACAGGCTTGAGCCACCGTGCCTGGCGAAACTCTATTAAAAAAAAAAAAGTCATTAAATAAATGAATGCTTGAGAAAGAAGTTACCAGTTTGGGCAGAATGGCAAGCAGGCTGCGAGTCCTTGCTTGGTGGGGAGTGGGAGGGGAGGAGGCAAAAAGCTGGGGTCCTAGAGTGGCAGATGCTATCATCCCCAATTCGCAGAGGGGGAAGCAGGCTGTTTCCTTGCTCCCGCGACACAGCTTTCGGGCAGAGAAGCAGGATCTATCACATTTGTGTGCAGCTTCAAAGCCCAGGTCTTTATCAGGAGGTCCATTTTTCTTGATCCTGACTGTATACTGGAACCACCTGATGTTCAGTCTCCACGCCAAGCAAGCTTCCCAGGGGATTCTAACAGCCAACTGGGGGGAGAACCGCCACCCTAGGCCCTGCTGCTTCTCGGGTCTGTAGAAAGGTGAGTGTTGTCACAGCAATGGCACAGCAGTGCCTGGGAGTAGAGGAAGAAGGCTTTCTGAAGAAGGCACTGGGGTTTGTTCTAGAAGGGTGGGTAGGAATCTGCCAGGCAGCTCTTGGAGAAGGTTTGAAGCAGAGGGGCTGGTCTCTGCAAAGGCATGGAGACATGAACCGTCCTGGTGTGGCATAGACAAGGAGCAGGGCAGAGGGGCAGCCAGGGTGAGGATGGATTCCTTGAACAGTCTTGCATCGAGGAGAGTGTTGACTGACGCATTTGATCTCTTCCACCTTGTCTGTCATGGTCTAGCCTATCTCTTTTCTGGATGCGGTTTTGTTTTTCCTTTTTTTTTCCTTTTTGAGACTGAATCTTACTCTGTCCCCCAGGCTGGAATGCAGTGGTGTGATCTCTGCTCACTGCAACCTCCACCTCCTGGGTTCAAGCGATTCTCCTGCCTCAGCCTCTTGAGTAGCTGGGACCACAGGTTTGTGTGACCATACCTGGGTAATTTTTACATTTTTAGTAGAGGCGGGGTTTCACCATGTTGGCCAGGCTGGTCTCGAACTCCTGACCTCAGGTGATCTGCCCGCCTCAGCCTCTCAAAGTGCTGGGCTTACAGGGGTGAGTCACCACGCCCAACAGGATGTGGTTTCTTGAGGATCCTTTCAGGGCTTTGGCCTCTTACAGCTCCTATCCCACTATTATTAGGGTTACAAGATGGAGGTCAAGAGTGGGATTTACCCACAAAGGCTTTTTGGATGAAATCAGCTGGATATTGGCTGGGTCACTTGGTTAAAGACCAGAACCTGTGCTGGGAAGCCTGTGCCTGTTTGGATGTCAGAGCCTAGAGGCGTGGGACCCTGGCCCAGCCTCCAAGCAGCTTGGCCCTATTTGCCTTGGAAACTTCGGCTGTGGGGTCAAATGGTCCCATGCCCTGATCTTGGCCTTGTCGCTTGCTGGCTCTGTGAACATGGGTACATCCTGTCACCTGTCCCAGCTTCAGTGTCCATTCTGGGCAGAAGGATTTTCTCACAGACAAGGACTAAGTATCCTCCTGTGGGCTCGGGACTGGGGGAGAGCTTGCACATGATACAGGAGATGGTTGATCAGGTTCTCCCTCTTCAAGCACTGCTTCCAGTGGATTGAAGGGGCTGTGAAGGCCTCACCACTGTGCTGAGTTAGGCCCAAGGCCGGCCAGTGGAACTGTAAGGTCTTTAAAGAGTTAAGGGTTGTGTTTTAGGAAGACCACCTGGGTCAGTGTGGAAATGTCATGATTTAGGGACAGAGTTTTTGAAGCAACTCTGTCTAGTGCAGCGCTTCTCAAGCTAGGGTGCATCTGAGTATCTGGAGGAGCTGTTAAAGCACGTGTTGCTAGGTCCCACTCTGTGAGTGTCTGATTTTCTAACAAATTCTCGGGGGTCGCTGTTGCTGCTGCCACCAATGTCCACGAAGCAGTAAGTCAGACCCAGGGGCCTCACCCAGGGTGTTGCTGGATTTAAACTTTAGATATTCTGCTTGTAGCTAGCTCTGTGGCCGTGGCCAGGTCCTCTAACCTGCGTAAGCTTCAGTTTCCTTATCTGTAAATTGGAATGCAAGAATCCTATGATTTAACGTGTGCAATCCCTCAGCACAGTGTCTGCGGTCAGCATTTAATAGAGGATCCTTTTATTATTTTATTAATACCAGTGAGGAGTCTGTGGCAGAAGTCCAAGGGAGAGATGAAAAAGAGGCTGAACTAGACCCGTGGCTGAGGGATGGAGGGCATCTGTTTTCTCAGTGGCTCAAAGCCTGTGATCCTCCCTCGGTGGAGAACACGTTGCTTCCTTTCACAGCGGGAACTGGCTGAAAACCTGCCTGCTGGTGCCTGTGCGGCCTCTAGAGGGCAGTGGAGCCAAGGCTGTGGCTGGAGCACTGCGTGCCCCCTGGGCTGGGGCTGGTGTGTGCGTTCAGCCTTCATTCTCTGTTCTGAAGCCTAATTGTGTATTTGCCTTGGACTGTCCCCTCCTGCTTGGCGCTGACGCTCTTTGGAAAACACATCACAGGGCACCTCTGATTTCCTACTCGTCTTGTAGCCTGGGATTAGCAGTAGCTGAAGCGTGCTGCTTTCTGGCAGCTATGTTTATTTCTCAAGGGCACAGGCGGCTGCAGAACACGGGAGCCTGCTCCCTGCAGCTCAGCAGATCCTAGGATGAACCACAGTTGCTATTCTGCTAGTTCAAAATTTGGGGCCTGTTCCACCTTGCGTTTTCTCCCCCGCTTCCCAGTCCTCGCCGGCACCCTTTGATCCTGTGGGTGGAGAAATGAAGAGAACTCCAAATCCTTAATCCATTTTGAAGGCTGGCTGGAAGCAGGGCTTTCTATGGGCCTGGTACACAGCACTGGCTGAATTATTTCCGATAAGGCCAGGTGCTCTTTCAAGGTTATAGAAAGAAAAAAAAAACCCAGAAGCACATTTATTATATTGGACAGCGTACCTTATCCCAAGCCCTGTACATTTACTTGATTCCATAACAATAATAAAAGATACCAGTGACGGCTGGTCCACTCACTGATTGCGTAGTATGAGCCAGGCACTATGCTAAGTGATTTTCATGTGTTAACTTCTAACCCTAGTAACTATAAGGTATATTGCTGAGTCAAAATGAGGGAACTGAGGCCAGTATATGAAAAATGAAAATTCAATTTATTCAGCTCCCGGGCGAGGTTCTGTGGTCCGGGATGGGGCCAGAGAAGTCGCACTTAACTTCTCAGGGCAGGGGGTTTTATAGGGGTTAGAGGCGATTGATTGGATATTGGGGAAACAAAACGTAGGCAATTTCATTAGTTGTAGGGAGACAGGGCCCAGACGGGGTGAACCACTATAGGTAGGGAGGTGGGACTTATTGGGGGTGGGCTGGCTAAGGACGTATGGAGCAAACTGCCATTGGGTAAGGCATGGCTTAAATTTTTGCAGGTTCAAATGTATAGTTTAATGCTGAGAGTACATAGTTTAGTGCTGAATATAGACCTGGGGGCAGAATGCAGAAGTGGGTGAGGGGGAGCCCACATTGAGAAGCAAGATGCTGAGTAATGTGTCCTGGCTGATAAGCTGTTATCAGGCATGAAGAGGGGTGGGTGTTGTCTGTCCGGCTCCCAGCAAGGCCGTCGACCTTATAGTAACTGCCCGTGAGATTGTTAATCCTGCAGAAACTGAGGCTCAGGGAGGTCACAGTAACACATAGGGCCAAAGAATGATGCTATTAGAAATTCAAACCAGTGTGTCTGACTCCAGCTTGCTGATAACCTGTCTGCTGTTCATGCTCCTTCCTCCAGAATCACTGGGCATGGTCGATTCCATTTTTAGCCCAGCTCTTTCCAAAAGACATTAGACATTAGAAAGGAGAAGGCCATGGTTGTTACAAAACAGTCTTCAGTACTCATAATCCTATAGTGTAAGATCCAGTTAAGAGCAGGGATTCAGAGCCAGATTGCCTGGGTTCAAGTCCTGGCTCTGCCACTTACCATCTTTGCAAGCTTGGGCAAATTCTCTGATGCCTGGGCCTTAGTATTTTCACTTGTAAAATGCAGGATAGTAGTAGCCACCTCACTGGTTTGCTCTGAGGGTTAAATGAGATAATACATGTAAAGTGCTTAGATTAGTGCTGGGCACTAATATCTCAGTAGATGGTAGCTATTGTCATTATCATTCTTAACCATTATGCTGTGTTCACCCGCATATTCTCAGTGCCTGATATATATTAGGGTTTGGTGAACATTGAATAAAGTGATACTTTGGATTCAGGTTTTTGGTTTTTGTTTTGTTTTGTTTTTTAGCTTTGGAGGGTGCTAGGTGCTAGCTTGATATAAAAATGAACCCATGTTAGACTCTGTTCTCAGGACTTCTCAGACATGGGTGTGAATTACTGTAAAAGGCAGAAACATACTATGGAGGCACCTGATGTGGCCAAAGCACTTTTGGATTGGGGTGTAGGCCATGGGCCAGCTTCAGAGGACGTGGCTTTGGGATTAGGCCTTGAAAGGTGGGAGGAGAAGAAGGAGGGGAAGAGTGGATTAGACCAGATAGTTCAAGCTTCTCTGGGCCTAATATACCAACAAATTCACAAACAAACATTGAGTCAAATTGGGTTTTTATTCATTCAGCAAATATTCATCCAGCATGGTTGGAGTCATGCTCTGAGACATCGTGGTGGCTTTGAACTAGGCCCTGCCCTCAGGTGCCCTGGGTCTAATGGGACAACAGCCAAGGAAACAAGTGATGGTTATTCAGTGTGATGAGGGGTGGTATTGACTTGGAGCCTCTTAGACGTGAGTGAGAGGAACCCAAGTCAGACTGGTTTAAGCAGAAAGAAAATTCACACTGGTTCATTTACCTGGAATATATTCAAGTATGGCTGGGTTTGGGGGTCGTAAAATATATCTTTATGGAACTGCTTCTCTCTTTCCCCTGCTTTTCTCTGTGTTGGCCTCACTCTTTGGCAGATTGTCCCTTTGCAGTGTCACAGGTGGCCTCCAGCAGCTCCTGGCTTCCAGATTACCAGCTCAGGGAACCCCAGCAGAAGGAGGAAGCCTCTTGATTAGTAGTTTACTGTGGTGTTGTGGAATTGAGTCTCATCAGACATTGTCAATCACATGCATTCACCATGGCTGGGGGATCGCCTGCTCACCCCTGTGAGGAGTACAGAGATACAGGGCACATTAGTTTTGCCCAAATCACATGGACTGAGGTAGGTGGTAGGGGGAGGGAAATGTTATTTCCCAGAGAAAATTCAGATGCTGTCACCAGGCAAAATCCACAGATGTCCACCACAGCTACCACCATGGAACAGAATAATTCACCCAATAAGCACCTGGCTTGGGACTCCAGTTTCCAGGGATGGAATCTCAGCTCCACCATTGTGTGACCATGGCTGTGTCACTTTACCGGTCAGCCTGAGTCTCAGTGTCCTATCTGCAAAATGGGAGTGATGGCCCACACTGCCCGCTTGAATCAACGTGAAAGCACCTTGCAAAGGGACCAAGCAGGCTCAGGCAGGCAGTGCTGCAGTTTGGTGCGGCATGAACTATGATGACTCTGGCGTGTGATCTGACCAGTTCCGGGGCAGCTGTCTGCAGAGAGCAGCCGGGCATAGCAGAAAGAGCCAGGCTGTCTTGGGTTCAAAGCCTGAACCTCCTACTTATGAGCTTCACATTCCTTCATGACAATCACTTTTCCCGCCTCCCAGGTTGTTGGAAGTGTCGAGGGGACATGTAGACAGCCTGGCACGTGTCGGTCTGTGAGTGGTGATAGCTGTGTTCATAGTACAGACATGTAGACAGCCTGGCACGTGTCGGTCTGTGAGTGGTGATAGCTGTGTTCATAGTACAATCGGTACTCCACAGTGTGTCAGGAGTCTAGGTGCGAATCTAACAGGACAGACCCCATGCTCTGAACAACAGCCCATCTTTCTGGTTAAAGGGTACATGTGGCAAACAGCCAAGAGCCCAGGGAAGGCTTTGTGCAGCCCGGCCCCTCCCTCCTTCCATTCACCGTAGGGTGGGTACAGCTTCGTGGAGGCTCACGTCTCACTATTAATTACCCCCAGGCTCTATTATCAGCCTGTCTCTCATTCCCACCACAAGGCTGTCAGCAGACAGTTGGAACAGATTCTCCTCTGGGGTGTGTTTGCTCTTCTCCCCCCTCGCTGGCAGAGATCTGGGATCAGCTCTGCACTAGGACAAGTTGTAAGTAAACACACATTTGCTCAAATGTGGCTCTCCTCCCGTGCTGTAGCCTTATCTTGGATTTGGGCAACTTCAAATCAGGGAGCCAGAGTGTTTGGAAAGGACCTTATACGTCGTTTAATTCAGCCTACCCATTTTACAGAAGAGTAAGTGGAAAATCTGGGGTCAAGTTGCTCATGTTTATATGAACTACTAAGGATACAGATAGAGCCAGAGGTCGGGTCTCCTGACTGTTAGTCCAAAACTCTTCCCAGAAAAACCTGGTGCTTCGACCATTTAGTCACTCTGGTAACACATATCGAACGTTTACTAGTGTATTCCAGGCCCTATTCTAGGTACTATCTATTAATTTTTCCATCTGTCTCCTCTCTCCATCCGTCCATGAATACATCTGTTTATCTCTTTATCCATTCATCCAGCCATCCATGTGTCTATAAGACCCCAAGTCCTAGGCTGTGCTGGGGTGGAGATAAGTCTGAAACAATCTTTGCTGTTCAGGCTTTCACATTGAGTGGGGACAGATGTAGAAACCTGCATCGAAGGATGTATAAAAGGCTCTGGTATACAAGAAAGGTCTTGCAATTCTGTCTCTTATTTCTGTGAAGGCTTCATTCTAAGGGTTAAAGTAGTGCTGCATCGGGGTAGGAGTTTCCCAGTGGGGAAGATGGGGAAGAACCGTCTAGGCTAAGGGAACAACCGGGGCAAAGGTGTGAGGGTGTCCGGTGGGTATAGGAGGAAGAGGAGTTTCATGCCATTTGGTGACTCCTTCAAGTAGCAAACTGGGCAGTTCTAGTCAAGAGGGTTTGTCAAAGGCTATTTGGGAAGGACCTTGAATCCCAGAGCCAGAATGCCACCCTGTGGGCATTTGGGAGCCACTGCATGATTTTCAGCAGGAAGTGACATAGGTAGGTGAGCATTTCAGAGAGACCACTTCAGGCAGTAGGACTAGAGGAAGAGGGGCTATAGGTGTGAGGAGTGTTTAGAGCCTGTTCTGACAGCCTTAGGAGGGTTGACATCCTGTCTGAATCAAGGTGTCCATAGTAGAGATGGGGCCTGCAGGGTGGGGTTTGAGGGACATATGGAGAAAGCTGTTAGAATTTGAATGGTGATGTCAGAGATGTCTGACAGGGGGTGTGGGGGGGGGGATGGAAGGAGCGGGTATAGGTGACAATGCCATTTGCTTAAAGACTAGAGTAGAAAGAGGGTTGTGGGGGATGCTGGAACAGAATGCATTCAGTTTTAGATGAGCTGCATTTGAGGTGTCTGTGGGATAGCTGGGGAGACATTTAAGACACAGTTAATTATAGGATCTGGAGCTCGTGAGAGATGGGCCTGGGGGGAGCCGGTGAGACATCTGGAGTGTGGAGAGTGCCAGCTGTGCACAGAGCAGGGCAGCAGACACAAAGCTGGAGCGGAGGCCTGGCATGGACCTTCTTACTAGAGGCACGCACCTTCAGGACTGCAGCAGGCTGCCCCAGAGAGGGAGGAGAGCGAGGAGGTGTGAATTTCGATAATTGTACTATGGTTACATACACTGTTGACACGAGGGGGCAAGGTATTTGGAAATGATGTGTGTTGTCTTTGCAACACTTCTGTAACTGTAAGATTATTTCCAAATAAAAGCTAAAAAAAAAAGATCGAAAGTAGATTGTACTAGGTGCAGCAGTGCCTCCTTTATTCATTGTGTTATGTTTTTGTTTAATGTTTTTGTTTTGATGTACATGTTGACGTACAATAAACTATACATATTTAAAGTGTATAACAAGCATATGATAGTTTGATAAGTTTTGACATACGTATTCTCGTATTCTTGTATGAAACTCATCACTTCAGTCAGGGTAGTGAATATACCTGCTACCCACAGACAGTTCCTCATGTCTCCTTGTCATTCCTCTCCGTGCCTGCACCTCTCCCCACGATAGACAACTGCTGATCTGCTTTCTGTCACTGTAGGCTACTTTGTCTAGAGTTTCATATAAATGGAATCATATAGCATGTACTCTTTTTAAAATTATTACTTAAAAAATTGGGGTAAAATATGTATTTAGTTTACCATCTGTACCATTTTTAAGCATCTAGTCAGTGGTAATAAATACATTAATAAGGCCTGGTGCAGTGGCTTGCACCTGTAATTCCAGCACTTTGGGAGGCTCAGGCAGGCTGATCACCTGAGATCAGGAGTTTGAGACTGGCTTGGCCAGCATGGTGAAACTTGTCTCTACTAAAAATACAAAAATGAGCCAGGTGTGGTGGCATGTGCCTGTAGTCCCAGCTACTCAGGAGGCTGAGGCAGGAGAATCACTTGAACCCAGGAAGCAGAGGTTACAGTGAGCCGAGATTGTGCCACTGCACTTCAGCCTGGATAACAGACTGAGACTGTTACAAAAAACAAACAACAACAACAACAACAAATATATATATATATATATATATATATATATATATATATATATATTTTTTTTTTTTTTTTTTTTTTTTTTTTTTTTTTCCTCCTCTCATCACCTCTCTTCCTTCCCTTTCTTGGCCTCTGGCAATGACCAATCTACTCTCTATCTTCATGAGATCCACTTTTTTAGCTCTCACATTTAAGTGAGAACATGCAATATTTATCCGTCTGTGCTTGGCTTATTTCACTTAATATAATGACCTCTAATTTCATTTATGTTTCTGCAAATCATAGGATTTCATTCTTTTTTATGGCTGAGTAATACTCCATAGTGTGTTTTTGGTGGAATCTTTAAATTTTTTCTAGGTATAAGATTATGTCCTCTGCAAACAAGGCTAATTTGACTTCTTCCTTTCAGATTTAAATGCCTTTACTTCTTTTCTTGCCTAATTGCTCTGGCCCAGCATGTACTCTTTTGTCTTGCTTCATTCAATCAGCATAATTATTTTGAAATTCATCCATGTTGTTTGCAAAAATAGTTCATTCCTTTTCATTGCTGCAACGTATTCCATCGAATGGATATATCATAATTTGTTTATCCATTTTAGCAGTTGATGACCATTTTCTTCTAATTTCTGGCTGTTACAAACAAAGCTTTTAGGAACATTTGTGTACAAGTCTTTGTATGGATATATATTTCCTTTTCTCCTGGGAAACACCAATGAGTGTGATGGCTACCTCATATGGTAAGTGTATGTTTAACTTTACCGTTATGAGAGTGCCATGTCCTCCACACCTTCACCAACACTTGTTATAGCCAATCTTTTTATTGAAGTCATTCTTATGGACACTTAATGGTATCTCACTGTGGTTTTAATTTGCATTTTTCTAATGACTTACATTGTAGAGCATTTCTTCATGTGCTTATTTGCCATCTGTATGTCTTCTTTGGTGAAATGCCAATTAAAATATTTTGACCATGTTTTAAAATTAGCTTGTTTGTTGAGTTTTGGGAGTTCTTCGTTTATTCTGAATATAAACGCTTAATGAAATATATTCTTCACAGATATTTTCTCCTTGTCTGTGGCTTGTCATTTTATTTTTTAAAAGTGTCTTTCAAAGTGCAGAAGCATTTAATTTTGATGAAGTCCAACTTATTGAGATACAGAATGTACAAGGAACTCATGTACAAGGACTTTGAATGTATAAGAACTTCGTTATTTTATGGATCATGCTTTTGGTGTCAGATATGAAAAATCTTTGATATGATATTCAAGGTCAAATATTTTTTCTATGTTTTCTTCTAGAAGTTTTGTAGTTTTAGGCTTTATATTTAGATCTATGATCCATTTTTGTGTTTTTTTTTTTTTAAAATACATGATTACAAGTATGTATCCAAGTTTGTCTTTGTGCATATGGATATCCAGCTGTCTTAACACCATTTGTTGAGAAGACTGTCTTTGTCTACTGTATTTTATTTTCAATTTTGTCAAAATTAAAATATGTATGGGTTTATTTTTTGACCCTTTCTTCTATTTCACTGATCTATGTGACATTTTGATGGCAACACCACACTGTCTTGATTAATGTAGCTTCATAATTCTTGAAATCTGGTGGTCCTAGCCGTTTAACTTTGTTCTTCCTTTTCAGAGGTGTGTGTGTGTGTGTGTGTGTGTGTGCACGCACATGTGTTGTGTACATGTGTGTGAATTCTAGCGTCTTTGCATTTCCCTATGAACTTTATAATTAGCTTGCCAATTTGTACAGAAAAGCTTCCTGATACTCTAGCTGGGGTTGTGTTGAATATATGCAACAATCTGGGGAGAATTGATATGTTAATAATATTTCCTGATCTTTTAAAAATTGATATGTAATATTTGTACATATTTATGGGGTTCATGTGATATTTTTGATAGGAACAGGAGGCAGAGAAGTTCCAGGCATAAAAGGGCAGGGTCCTGGCTAGGGCTCCACCCTCAAGCCTAGAATCATGGCCTAAAGTGAGAACTTTACATTCTCGTTTTCCTGCTTGAATGTTGCCTTTTCAAAAACCACCCCTGGCCCACTCTGCACCCCCATCCTTTATCCATAAAAACCCCAGGCTTCACTGGCAGAGAGCAGAGAAAAGGAGAAGAGAAGAAGCACTTGAACGTCAGAGAGAAGCAGTTGACTTCAGAGGCATGGCTTGATGGTGGGACTTTGGAGAAAAATACCTTCCTGCTCCATCCCCTTTCCAGCTCCTCTTCCAACTGAGAGCCACTTTCATTGGCAATAAAATCCTCCATATTCACCATCTTTCAATTCATTCATGCAACCTGATTTTTCTGGATACTGAACAAGAGCTCAGGTGACCACGGATGTGGACACTAAAGTCCGTCCTTTAGTGTCTGACTCTCTGCCCTCACTGGTAGAGAGCAACCACCTCAAGTGAAAAGGCACTTAAATGTTAAACTGAACTGTTTAACACTTAAGCTGTCCATGGATGGCAAAGCTAAAAGAGCACACTGTAACACGTACCCTTTGGGGCTTCGGGGATCACGAGTACTTCCTGCTTGGCACTGTCTTGGGCCTGCATGGAGTTTTGCTCCTGCTGGTACCCAGAAGCACTCGCCTTGGCTCCTGAACCTGCTCACCTGTGTGCAGCCCCTCCCACGAGGGGTTGAGAGCTGCAGGCTAAGCAAGCAAGGCACCCTTATCCTGAGACCTGCAAACGGATCAGAGAAAATTTCCTGTTTTATTTTGTTATATGCATAGACTGTATAATGATCAAATGAGGGTATGTGGGGTATCCATCCCCTTGAGTATTTATCATTTCTATGGGGAATATTTCAAGCCCTCTTTTCAAGCTATTTTGAAATATAAAAGACATTGTTAACTGTAGTCACCCTACTTTGCTATCAAACATTAGAACTTATTCCTTCTATAAAGCTGTATGTTTGTACCCATTAACCAACCTCTCTTCATCCCCCCTGCACCACACATACCCTTCCTAGTCTCTACTATCTATCATTCTATTCTCTGCTTCCACGAGATTAACTTTTTTATCTCTTACATTTGAGTGAGAACATGTGATATTCGTCTTTCCGTGCCTGGCTTATTTCCCTTAACATAATGACCTTCAGTTCTATCCATGTTGCGGCAAATGATAGGATTTCATTTTTTTTAATGACTAAATAGTATTCCATTGGGTATATATACCACATTTTCTTTATTCATTGTCCACTGATGGATACTTAGGTTGATTCTATATCTTTGCTATTGTAAATAGTGCTTCAATAAGCATGGAGTGCAGGTATCCTTTTGATATGCTGATTTGTTTGCCTTTGGATAAGTACCCAGGAGTGAGATTGCTAGACTGTATGGCATTTCACCTTTTAGTTTTCTGAGAAATCCCCATACACTTTTCCATAGTGTCTGGTCTATTTTATGTACCCACCAGCAGTGTATAAGAGTTCCCTTTTCTCCACATCCTCACCATCATCTGTTACTTTTTGTTATTTAATCGCCATTCTAACTGGGGTAAGAGAATATCTCATTGCGGTTTTGATTTGCATTTCCCTAATGATTAGTGATGTTGAGTGTTTTAAAATATATCTGTTGACCATTTGTATGCCTTCTTCTGAGAAATGTCTATTCATGTCCTTTGTCCATTTGTTAATGGGATTTATTATTATTATTTTTTACTGTTGAATTGTTTGAGTTCCTTGTACATTCTGGATATTAGTCTCTTATCAGATGGACAGTGGGCATATATTTTATCCCATTCTGTGGGTTGTCTCTTCACTTTGTTGGTTGTATTCTGTGCACAAACTTTTTACTATAATGTAGTTCTATTTGTCTATTTTTATTTTTGTTGCCTGTGCTTTTGAGGTCTTAGCCACCAAAATCTCTGTCTAGACCAATATCCTGAAGTGTTTCCCCTACATGTTTTCTTCTACTAGTTTTATAGTTTTGGGTCTTATATTTAAGTCTTAAATCCATCTTGAGTTGATTTTTGTATATGGTGAGATATGGGGTCCAGTTTCATTCTTCTGCATAGGGATATCCAATTTTCCCAGCACCAGTGATTGAATAGGGTGTCCTTTCCCCAATGTATGTTCTTGGAATCTTTGTCAAAAATCAGTTGACTGTAAATACGTGGATTTATTTCTGGGTTTTCTCCCTGTGATAATTCTTAACCAATACAAGGCATATCTCTAGGTTTACAGTTGCCTTTTTAAATACTTTGAGTATATTGCTCCATTGTTTGTCTTCTTGCTTGCATTGTGTCTGATGAGAAATTTGTGTTATCGTCATCTTTATTCCTCTATATGTGACATTTTCCCTCTCTATTTTAAGATTTTCTTTATTACTGGTTTTGAACAACTTTATTATGATGTATCTTGGTGTAGTTTTATTGATGTTTCTTGTTCTTGGAGTTTATTGAGCTTCTTGGATCTATGGATTTATAGTTTTCATCAAATCTAGAACATTTAGGATGTTATTTCTTCAAATATTTTTCTGTGTATTCTTTTCTTTGGGAACTTCAATTGCATGTATATTAGGCTGTTTGAAGTTGTTCCATGGTTTGGAACAACTGGAGTTCCTTTTATTTTTTTAAACTATTTTTTCTTTGTGAGATTTATTTTGGATAGTTTCTATTGCTGTGTCTTTAAGTTCACTAACCTTTTCTCCTGCAATGACTAATCTGCTGTTAATCTCATCAAGTATATTTTTCATTTCAAACATTGTAGTTTTCATCTCTAAAAATTCAATTTGGGTCTATAAAAGTATACTTTCCATGTATCTAGTTAACTTTTAAAAAATATAGAATATTTTCAAAATATTGTAATAATACAATATGCTAAAATATAGTAACTTAATGTCCTTCTTCGCTCGTTCTGATATTCATGTTAGTTCTAGATTGGTTATGACTGATTTTTTGCCTCACTATGGGTTATGTTTTCCTGCTCTTTTTTATGCTTATTAGTCTCTTACTGGATATCATGCATTATGAATTTTACCTTGTTGGTTGCTAGCTATTTCAGTATTCCTAAAAATGTTCTTGAGCTTTGTTTTAAAAAGCAGTGAAATTATTTGAAAACAGTTTATTTTTTGTGTCTTGTTTTGAAAATGAGTTGTACAAGAGCATAGTGATATATAATGTTAGGCTAGTTATCCCTCACTATGTAGGCAAACCTCTGACTACTCTACTGAATGCCCTGTGGAGCCTGAGGCTTTACAATCTGGCTGGGAGGAACAGGCACTATTACCGGCCCTCAGAACCTGAAGCTGTTACCTTAAATGTCCTTGAATGCTTTTTTCCCTGGCCTTAGATAATGCATGTATTGCTCAGTGCTTTGCTAAATACTCTGGGGGGACTCATCAGATAGCTCCGGAGTTCTCTGTGTAGCTGTATACTCTTTGGAATCTGCCCTGCACACTGCAGACACCTTAGTATCTACAAAGTTCTGTCTCCCAACTCAAATTTGGCAGACTTCTGCCTTGCCTCCCTCTCCCTCCCTGCCCTACAGCCTGGACTCTCCAGGCAGTGAGACAGGGCAGCTGTAGGCTCACTTTGTTTGTTTTCTGTCTCACAGGGATCATTATCTTTTGTTGCCTGATGTCCATTGGCCTGAAAACTGTTGTTTCATTTTTTTTTTTTCTAGCTTTTGGTCATGTCAGGTGAGAGGGTAATTCCACACCCTGTCATTCCAGCTTGCTAGAAGTGTTGCCTTTTTAATATATTATTTGTTTTTCTTTTAAAACCCACATTAAAAGGAGCCTTCCTCTGTAACAACAACCAACAGCTTGACAAAGTGTGTTCCCATTATCCTGTGCATGCTCTACTTTTCCAAGTAAGCCTGCGAGGTGGGTGTCATGTCATCCCCATTTTACAGATAAGGAGACAGAACCTCAGAGAGGTGAAGGGACTTGTCCAAGATCACACAGTCTATAAAGGCAAAGCCACAAGTAAACCTATGTCCCCATTATAATTTTTATTCCCAGAGGAGAAACAGAACCACATGAAGGGCTGGTATCATTATATTTTTGTGGGGAGTGATCGATAAATGTGGGCTCAGAGAGTAATATTTCAAGGCCTACAGGGCTAATGAGCCTAGGAGTTTGTGGAGAGTCAGAGATCTCCATGGGTTGTGTTTCTAGTTCCCCCACCAACTTCTTTAGATAAGGGAGTGTGCCTTTTACCTCGTGTGTCCTTCCAGACAGGAGAATCGGGCTTTTTGCCAGAGCTGTAGACCTAGGGGTCTGGAACTTGGCCTGGATTTACAAGCATTCATGGAAAGTGGAGAGGAGGGATTAGGGAAGAGGTAAGGGGTAAGGAGTGCTAGTTTCTCAAGTTGGGATGGTCAGGGAGGTAAGGGAAGGGAGGAGGGAGTACCAGAAGGCCAGTGGGAAGGCTTGCAGGAGCTGTGGGTGGATGGCGTGGCCTTGCGGGACAGGAGCTAGGTCCAGCTGGCTCCCATTGTCTCCTGGTATGTAGAATTATCCCTGCTCCTCCCCTTTCTCTGAGTGAGAAAGGTGGGAAATAAAATAATGAAGCCGTGAGTAGGTGAGGTGTTAGGGAGACAGCTTGCCAGGGTGGGCAGCACAGATGACTGGCGGGTGGGGAGGGAGGTGGTGGGAGGTTAATGTGCAGATCCTCAGATCTCCGAGAAACAAGGTGGAGGGGACTCGGTCTGGTGTGCAGAGTTGCAGGTGGGGGCACTGGTGGGTGCCACACCAAGGCACAGGTGTTTCCTGGGAAGAAGGTGATGTGGTCTTTTTTTGGCTGTACAGGAGATTTTGAAATGTGCTTGGGTAATTTATTTTTAGTGAGATTTCCTTCTGACTAGGTTATTTAAAGTGTAGAATAGAATGGAACATAATAGCTACCATTTATTAAGTATCTACCATATGCTTGGAATGCATCTCATGTGCATCAACCCACTTCATATCACATTTACCCTATGAGGCAGGTTCTGTTGCTAATTCCATTTACAGGTGAGGAGTCTGTGTCTCACAGATATGGTGGTTCCTTCAAAACTCCTCTGCATTTATTTTATTTTATTGATTTGAGATGAGAAAGATGTTCATGGGGGAGTCAGAACTTGCTTCCATAGAAATCATCCAGTATTTTTTATTGTTTTGTTTCTTCCCAGGGCCTGCTCTTCCACTTGTTAAATTCAGAGCTGGAAGGTGGGGTGGGATGGGGGCTTGGGAAAGAAAGCAAGGATTAAAGACACAATGGATGCCCAAGGGAAAAGGAAACTCAGCTGTACATTTTCATAATAACCCTGTTTGATAAATACCATTGAGAGAACTCGAAATATTTTGTCCACCTAAGAGCAACCCTCTGTCTTCAGGGAAACAGTGTATCTCTAGCACTGCCTCCCTGCCTGGGGATGGGCATTTGGCTCTAGCTGTGTCAATCATACCATTTCACCTCCATGGCAACAGTAATTGGTCCAGGCATGAGCACATGACTCAAACCAGGCCATTCACATCCTTTTGTGAGATTTTTTATTTAAAATTGGAGCTCATAACCCTATTTACCCTTTAGCAAAGGGTAATGTGGGTCTTCTTAGATCATTTGACAGACACATTCTTAACCTGGTGGAGACACCGACTTGAACAAATTAAACAGATACGCTAATAACTTAAAGAAAAGATGAGGAATTTCTCTTTTCTCCTTCCCAAAGCCCTGATTTCTGTTTAGAAGCTATGTAGTTGTAGAAACATCAACTCTCCCTGTCCCCATGACTCCAGAGTGGACCACTTGGCCTGGGCTGGGCGTGCAGCACATTCCGTTTCCCGGCTGCAGAAACTGCCCGAGATGGGCAGTTACCAAGGCTGGTCCAATCAGAGTGAATTAAAGACTTGTACTGAATGCTGAGGTGCAGTGTCTCTTTCCTGTTGGATGAGAACCAGGAAGCATGCAGCTACCCAGTGAGCTTCCATTTTGGGACCAGCAAGCAAGCCAGTCTTGGAATAAGTTTGATTCTTTTTTATTTTTTTTTAATAGTTTGTATTTATTTATTTATTTATTTTTAAAGATGGAGCTTCGCTCTGTTGCCCAGGCTGGAGGGCAATGGTGTGATCTCGGTTCACTGCAACCTCTGCCTCCTGGGTTCAAGCTATTCTCTTGCCTCAGCCTCCCAAGCAGCTGGGATTACAGGCTCCCGCCACCACTCCTGGCTGATTTTTGCATTTTTAGTAGAGACAAGGTTTCGCCATGTTGGCCAAGCTGTTCTCGAACTCCCGAACTTAGGTGATCCACCTGTCTCTGCCTCCCAAAGTGAAAGGATTACAGATGTGAGCCACCATACCCAGCCTGAGATTGATTCTTAAGGAGGAGACACAAGCAGAGATCCTGGGTCTAGCCAGTTCTTTCCCAAAGTCCATCCTACCTCTAGCTCCTCCTTATTTGGGAGTCATAAATCCCCTCAATGATTTAAAGTATAAACACAAGTCTCTCAACTGACGAGTTAGTCTTGATGCTATTTGAGTTATGGGTCTTGTCAGCTCAAAAGCTATGTCCATGGGTTTTTCCCTCACCAGTGATTTGTTATATGAGTGAGTACACTCTTGTTTTCCTTAAAAATTATATTTTAACAATTTTAGTGAAAACTTAGAAACATACAAAAGTAGAATAGTGTCAGGTTGGTGCAAAAGTAGTTATGGTTTTTGCTATTGAAAGTAATGGCAAAAACCACAACTACTTTTGCACCAGCCTAATATAATGCACGTGTTCTCAAGCAGGGTTAAGAGGGTTTCAAAGGGGGCAAAAATTTGTTCTTGTGGAGGGAGTGGATAAATCTTAGGCAAATCTCTAAATAAGAGACTTTTAAGGCTGGACATGGTAGCTCACACCTGTAATCCTAGCACTTTGGGAAACTGAGGTGGGTGGATTGTTTGAGTCCAGGAGTTTGAGATTAGCCTAGGCAACATGGCAAAACCCTATCTCTACTACAAAAAATACAAATATTTAGCTTGGGATTGTGGTGTGCACCCATAGTGTCAGCTATCTGGGAGGCTGAGGTGGGAGGACTGCCTGAGCCCAGGAAATCAAAGCCACAGTGAGCAGTGATTGCACGACTGTATTCCAGCCTGGGTGACAGAGTAAGACCCCTATCGCAAGGAAAAAAAAAAAAAAAAAGAAAGAAAGAAAAAAATTGTAACCACAATATTATCACACCTAAAAAATTTAAAATATCTTCTTAATATCATAAAATACACAATGTTCAACTTCTTTTGTTTGTTTGTTTTTGTTTTTGAGACAGAATCTTGTTCCATTGCCCAGGTTGGAGTGCAGTTGCACAATCTCTGCTCACTGCAACTGCTGCCTCTTGGGTTCAAGTGATCCTCAGCCTCCTGAATAGCTGGGACTACAGGCATGCACCACTACACGTAGCTATTTTTTTTTTTTAATTGTATTTTTAGTAGAGATGGGGTTTCACCATGTTGGCCAGGCTGGTCTTGAACTCCTGGCCTCAGTGCTGGGATTAGAGGTGTGAGCCACTGTGCTGAGCCTCAAGTTTCTAATTGGATGTCTGAATCAGATTCAAATCAGGATCGTTGCCATTAGTTGATAGATATCTTAAGTCTATTTAACATAAAGTTCTCCATGGGTTCTTTTTCTTTTTTCTTGCAATTTACTTGTTGAAGACACTGGGTCATTTGCCTGTAGAGTTTCTCACTGGGTGGATTTTGTAGATTGCATTCTTGTGGTATCATTTAACATGTTCCTCTGTGCTTGAAGTTGCTGCTATTCTTTATTGGGTATGGTTGGTTTACAGTAAACTGCATATGTTTAAAGTATATAGTTTTATAAACTTTCACAGACGTATACATCCACGAAACCATTACCACAATTGAGACAGTGAACACAGCCATTGCCCCGATGGTGTCCTCTTGACTGCCATCACTCCCCTATGGATGCCACCCTCCCAGAAGAAAACATTGTTCTGATGTGTGTTACTATAATTTAGTTTGCATTCCTTAGTGTTTTAGATAGAATCATAGAATATGGACTTTTTTGTCTGGCTTCTTTCACTCAGCATAATTATTTTTGAGATTAATCTATGTTGCTTGCATAAATATTTCATTCCTTTTTATTGCTAAATAATATTCAGTTGAATGGCCATATCATAATTTGTTGATGGCCACCTGAATTATTTTCAGTTTTGGCTATTACAAACACAGCTGCTCTGAACATTTGTGTACAGGTTTTCGTATGGGTATATATTTTCTTTTATCTTGGGAATTTCCTAAGAGCGGAATGGCTGGATCACATAGTAAGCGTATGTTTAACTGCACCGCTGTGAGAATGCCATTTCCTCTGCATTCTCACCAATACTTGTTATGGTCAGTCTTTTTCATTTAACCCATTCTATTAGGTTGGTGCAAAAGTCATTGCGGTTTTTGCTCTAGAAAGTAATGGCAAAAACTGCAATGACTTTTGCACCAACCTAATAATATGTGTGTAATTTTGTGTGAGTGTGTGTGAATTCTAGCTCCTTTGCCAGAATTTTAAAATTAGCTTGCCAATTTATACAAAAAAAGCTTCCCGATATTTTGATTAAGATTGTGTTGAATATAGGGATCAATCTGGGGAGAACTGACATGTTAAATATTGACTATTTTCACCCAATAGCCAGGTATATCTTTCTACCGGTTTGTCTTTGAGAGCTTCTTTCAGCAAGGTTTCATAGTTTAGAGTGTATTGGTCTTCTGCATCTTTTGTCAATGGTCTCCGTTTCACATTTTTAATGTGAAAATGATATTTTAAAAAGTTGTAATTTCTGATTGCTCCTGGCATACAAACGTATAATTGCCTTAGTCTACACGTCTCATATCCTGCAATCTTGCCCAAAGTGATTTATTAGTACTAGTAGCTTTTTTGCAGATTTATTTGGATTTTCTACATACACAAATACAGTTTTACTTCTTCCTTTCTAATCAGGATGCCTTTTATGTATTTTTTCCCCCTTTTGTTACTGGCTACAAACTCCAGAACAAACTCCAGTGATAGCTTGTCTTGTTTCTGATCTCAGGAGAAAAGCATTAAGTCTTTTATCACTAAGTGTGATATTTGTCATGGGTGATTTGCAGATGATTTTTATCAGGTTAAGTGCCTTTCTATTCCTAGTTTTCTAAGAGATTTTTTTCTAAAAAAAAAAATCAGGAATGGGCACTGTATTTTTTTTTGAATGCTTTTTATATCTGTGTAAGTGATCATATGGTTTCTGTTTTTTAGTTGTTACTATTGTGTGTTACATTGATTGATTTTTCTAATAATGACCAACCTTTAATTTCAGACACATAGTCAGTTCAATTGGTTATTGTTCTTTTAGTATGTTGTCATATTCAGATTGCTAAAATGTGTGTAGACATTTTTTTTTCCTCCTGTCTGTATTTATGAGTGTTATTGGTCTGTAGTTTTCTTTTTTCACCATGTTTTTTTCTAGTTTTGGTATCTGGGTAATGCTTTCTTCATGGAACAAGTTGGGGGGATATTTGCTCCTCTTCAATTTTTTGGAAGAGTTTGTGTAGAATTGGTGTTTCTTCTTCCCCTAAATATTTGATAACATTCATAATGAAGTGATTTGGACTGAAAGTTTTCTTTGTGGGAAGGTTTTAACTACAACTGCAGCTTCTAAAATAGATAAAGGGCTGTTCCCTGTAACTACTGCTTCTTCAGTGACCCTTTGTGGTTTGTATCTTTCAGTGAATTTGTCTACTTAATCTAAGTTTTCAGATATATTGGCATAAAGAGTTCACAATATTCTCTTATCCTTTTAATATCTGTAGAACCTGTAGTGATAGTACCTCTCTTATTTTTGATCTTGATAGTTTTTATTTTCTTTCCTTTTTTCCTGATCTATCTGGCTAGGAGTTTATCAATTTTATTTATCTTTTCAAGTGACTGGCTTTCACTTGTATCGATTTTCTGTATTGTTTTTCTATTTTGTAGTTTATTGATGTTCACTGTCACTATTTTCTTTGATGATATGATGATGATGATGATGATGATGTTATTATTTGAGATAGGGTCTCACTCTGTTGCCCTGGCTATAGTGCGGTGGTGTGACTTGGCTCACTGCAACCTCTGCCTCCTGGGTTCAAGTGATTCTCGTGCTTCAGCCTCTTGAGTAGCTGGGACTACAGGAACACACCACCACAACTGGCTAATTTTTGTATTTTTGGTAGAAACGGTGTTTCATCATGTTGGCCAGGCTGGTCTTGAACTCCTGACCTCAAGTGATCTGCCTGCCTCAGCCTCTCAATGTGCTGGGATTACAGGTATCCAGCCACTTTGTTTATTTTAATTTTAATATCTCTTTTTATTTCTAGTTTTGTAAAGGGACAGTTGGACTCACTAATTTAAGATCTGATTCTTTTCTTTTTTTCTTTTTTCTTTTGAGACAAGGTCTTGCTCTGTTTCCCAGACTGGAGTATAGCTCACTGTAGCCTCAACCTTCTGGGCTGAAGCAATCCTCCCATCTCAGCCTCCTGAGTAGCTGAGACTACAGGCACATGCCACCATGCCCAGCTAATTCTGAAAACATTTTTTGTAGAGACAAGGTCTCACTATATTGGCCAGGATGATTTCTAATTCCTGGGCTCAAGTGATCTGCCTTGGCCTCCCAAAGTGTTGGGATTACAGGCATGAGCCACTGCACCCAGCACATCTTTATTATTTTCTACTATAGGCATTTAGTGCTATAAATTTCCCAGTAAATGGTGTGTTAGTCGCCTCCCATTTTAATAGATTTTAATATGTTGTATTTTCGCTTTCATTCAGTTCAAAATATAAATACCTTTTGACTTTTTTCTTTGATCCATCGGTTATTTTGGAGCATGGTATTTAATTTCCCAACACTTGGGGTTTTTCCAGAGATCTTTTTGTTACTGATTTTTAATTAATTCTATTTTGGTCAGATAACACACTTCTTATGACTTGAATTCTTTTGAATTTATTAAGACTTGTTTTATGACCCGGAATGTGGTCTATCTTGATAAATGTTCTATGTACACTTGAGAAGAACGTGTATTCTGCTGTCGGATGGGAACTTCTGTAAATGTCCATTAGGTCAAATCGATTGAGAGTGTTGTTCATCTTCTATATCCTTGTTGACTTTCTATATAGTTGTGTTATTCATTATTGAAGATATTAAAATTTCTGACTATAATTGTGGATTTTTTTTTATTTCTCCCTGTAGTGCTATCAGTTTTTACTTCATGTATTTTGAAACTCTGTTATTAAGTATATAGGTGTTTAGAATTGTTACATTCTTTTGATTAATTGTCCCCCTTTATTACAAAATGAACTTCTTTTTATCTTATAATAGTCTTTGCTCTGAAATATGCCTTGTCTAATATTAATATAGCCACTTTAACTATCTTTGAATTGTGTTAACATGCTACACATTCTTCCATCTTTTTACTCTTAAGTTATTGGTATCTTCATATTTAAAGTGTGTTTCTTGTAGACAGCATATAGTCTGGTCCTGCCTTTTAAAAAATGCAATCTGATAATTCCTGTATTTTAATTGGGAGTGTTTACTATTACTTACATTTGATGTGTTTATTAATACAGTTACTTTTAAGTCTGTCATCTTATTACTTGTGTTCTATTTCCCATCGTTCTTTGTTTCCTTTTTCCTTTTGTTCTAATTTCTTTTGGATTACTTTTCATTTTATTTTTTTAAAATTGACAAATAATATTGTATATATTCATGGAAAATATAGCGATGTGTCAATACATATAATGTATGGTGATCAGATCAGATCAGTAACTAGCATATTCATCATTCAAACATTTCATCATTTCTTTGCCTTCTGTATCCTTCTGGATTAATTTTTTTTTAATGATTCCATTTTATTTTATTTCTTGAGACAGAGTCTTGTTCTGTTGTCCAGGCTAGAGTGCAGTGGTGCATTCTCAGCTCACTACAACCTCCACCTCCTAGGTTCAAGTGATTCTTGTGCCTCAGCCTCCTGAGTAGCTGAGATTACAGGTCTGCACCACCATGCCCAGCTATTTTTTTTGTATTTTTAGTAGAGATGGGATTTTGCTATATTGGCCAGGCTGATCTCCAACTCCTGGCCTCAAGTAATTCACCTGCCTTGGCTTCCCAAAATGCTGAGATTATAGGTGTGAACCACTGTACCTGGCCTGTGATTACATTATACATGGTGCACTATTAGTAAATTTATTAGCTATAGTTCTTTGTTTTGTTGTTTTAGGGTTTACAAGGTATATGTTTACTTATTGCAATCTAAAAGCAAGTACTATTATAATACTTCATGTACAGTATAAGAAGCTTACAGCAAGATGCTTCTATTACCTTCTTCCTATTCTTTACACTATTATTGTCATGTATCTTACTTTTGCTTATGTTTTAAAATCCACAATACATTGTCAGTATTTTTCTATAGTCAATTTTACTAAGGATTTTCAAAAAATAAGAAAAAAATTTATATATTTACTGACATAGTTACCGTTTTTGGTATTCTTCATTCCTTTGTCTAGATTATCATTGATATTACTTTTTTCTGCCAGAAGGACTCACTTTAATATTTCTGATTGTGTGGGTCTGCTGGTGATGAATTTCTTCAGCTTTTGTAAGTCTTCACTTTCATTTTCAATATTTTAGCTAAGTGTAGTGAAACTATTTTATTGTCAATTATATTGAGAATGTTTTTCTTTCAATAGTGTAATGTTACTCTGCTGTCTTCTTGATTGCCTTATTTCTGACAAGAAATCTGTGCCATCCTTATTTTGATTTCTCTCTACCTGACATGCCTTTTTCTCTAGCTGCCTTTAAGATGTTCTCTTGTTAACTGGTCTTTATAAATTGGATTATAATATGTAATTGTCTTTAGTTTTTTTTCTTTTTTTAATGTGGGTGTGTGCTTGAATTCTAAAGAAGCTTCTTGGATCTATCTATGGTAAGTTTCGAAAATTTTTGGTCATTGTTTCTTCAGATATTTTTTCTGTCCCCACCTTGCTGCTGTTATTTGGTGACTCAGATTGTATACGTCATTGGCTGCTTGATCTTGTCCCACAACTCACTAATGCCTTTTAAAAATTAATAGACTTTATTTGTTAGAGCAGTTTTAGATGTACAGAAAAATCATTCAAATAATTCCCATATGTCCATTCTCCCCTCTCCTTCCTATAGTTTTTTAGCGTGATACATTAATTACAATTGATGAACCAATACTGATGCATTATTGCTAACTCAGGTCCATAGTTTACATTAGGGTTCACTCTTTGTGTTGTACATTCTAGGTATTTTGACAAATCCATGATGTCATGTATCCACCATTACAGTAGCATACAGAACAATTTCTCTGCCTTGAAAAAAGTCTCTGTGCTCCACCTGTATGTACCTGCTTCCCCGCTGTCTGGATACCACTGTCTTTTATTGTCATTCTAGTTTTGCCCTTTTCAAAATGTTATATAGGTGGAATCACACAGTACGTAGCCTTTTTCAAACTGACTTCTTTCATTTAGCAATACCCATTTACGCTTCCTTCATGTCTTGTCATGGCTAGATACCTCATCTTGTTTTATTCATCAATAATATTCTATTGTATATATGTTTGTTTTTACCATTCACCTACTGAGGTTCATCTTGGTTGCTTCCAGTTTGGGGCAATTATGAATAAAACCATAATAAACATTCATATGCAGCTTTTTGTGCGGGCATACGTTTTCAACCCAATTACTTAAGTACCTAGAAACATGGTTGCTGGATTGTGTGGTAAGAGTATGTTTAATTTTGTAAGAAACTGCCCAATTGTCTTTCAGAGTGGCTGCCACGTTTTGTATTCCCACCAGCAATAAATGAGAGTTCCTATGGGTTTGCATCCTTTTTAGTCTCTGGTATTGTCAGATTTTTGGTGCTATCCCATTGCTGGCTTGATTTGCAATTTCCTAAAGACATATGATGTGGAGCATCTTTTATATGCTTGTTTGTAATTCATAGATCTTCTTTGATGAGGTGTCTGTTTAGATCTTTTGCCATTTTAAAATTGACTTTTTTGTTTCTTTTTGTTGAGTTTTAAAAGATCTTCATACATTTTGGATGCCAGTCTTTCATGTGTTTGGCAAACATTTTCTCCTAATGTGTGACTTGACTTTGCATTCTCTTATCAGGAACTCCCTCAGACCAGAAGCTTGTAATTTTAATGAAGTTCAATTTTTCAGGGATTTCTTTCATGGATCGGGGTTTTGGTGTTGTATAACAAAAGTCATTGCCAAACCCAGGGTTATTTAGATTTTCTTCTATGTCATCTTCTAGTAATTTACATTTAGGTCTATGATTCATTTTGAGCTAATTTTTATGAAAGGTCTGTGTCTAGATTCCTTCCCTCCCTCGCTCCCTCCCTCCCTCCCTCCCTTCCTTCTTCTCTCCTTCTTCCTTCCTTCCCTCCCTGTTGTTTCTGCATGTAATGTTTCATGTCCACTTGTTTCAGCACCATTTGCTGAAAAGACTACCCTTGCGGGGCCGGGCGCGGTGGCTCAAGCCTGTAATCCCAGCACTTTGGGAGGCCGAGGCGGGTGGATCACGAGGTCAAGAGATCGAGACCATCCTGGTCAACATAGTGAAACCCCGTCTCTACTAAAAATACAAAAAATTAGCTGGGCATGGTGGCGCGTGCCTGTAATCCCAGCTACTCAGGAGGCCGAGACAGGAGAATTGCCTGAGCCCAGGAGGCGGAGGTTGCGGTGAGCCGAGATCGCGCCATTGCACTCCAGCCTGGGTAACAAGAGCGAAACTCCGTCTCAAAAAAAAAAAAAAAAAAAAAAAGACTACCCTTGCTCCATTGCCTTTGCTATCCTTGAATTGCCTTTGCTCCTTTGTCAAAGATCAATTGACTACTTGTATAGGTCTATTCTTTGGTCTCTGTTCTGTTCTGTTGATCTATTCATCTGTTCTTTTGCTAATACTATACTGTCTTGATTACTGTAGCTTTACAGTAAGTCTTGAAGTCAGATATTATTTGTCTGTTCCCTGACTGTTTTTCCTTAGTACTGTGTTGGATATTCTGGGTCTTTCATCTTTCCATATACATTTTAGAACCAGTTTGTCAATATCCACAGAATAACGCTGAAATTTTGACTGGGATGGCGTTGAATGTATACATCAGCTGACATCTTGGCAATATTGAGTCTTCTTCTCCATAAACATGAAATATCTATTTATTTAGATTTTTTCTTTCTTCAGTTTTGTAGTTTTCCTCATATAGATCTTATATATATATATTATTAGATTTGTAACCAAATATTTATTTTTTTAATGCTAATATAAATGGTATTGTATTTGAGATTTCAAATTTCAATGGTTTGTTGCCAGTATAAAGGAAAACAATTGACTTATGTATTAACCTTTTATCCTGGCAACGTTGCTATAATTGATCATTGGTTCCAGTTTTCTTTTGTTAATTCTTTAGGATTTTTTAAACATAAAAATCATGTCATCTGTGAACAAGGACAGTTTCATTTATTTCTTTCCAATCTATGTATATTTATCTCCTTTTTTGGTCTTAGGGTATCGTTGGAAATTCCAGTACAATGTTGTGTGGGAATGAGAGAGTACATCCTAATCTTAGGGGGAAGACATCCAGTTTCTCATCATGAAGTATGACATTAGCTGTAGGTTTTTTATAGATGTTCTGTATTAAATAGAGGAATCTCTCCTCTATTTCTAGTTTGCTGAATTTTTATCACGATGGAGGTTGGATTTTGTCAAAGGCTTTTTATCCATTTATTCATCTGAGCATATGATTTTTTTCTTTAGCTTCTTGATGTGATAGATTATATTTATTGACTTTTGAATGTTTTTAAAAACTACTTGTGCAGAGACTGTGATGATTTTAATTGCATATGAAATTCACTTTGTTATCTTGTCTTTAGGCTTCTTTGTCACATCAAAGGTTTACATGCAAAATTGGTCCTTTGTTCTTATTCAGTAAATCCATGTTACAGGATGAGCCAGGATTTAGATATGTAAATATATGTAACTTCTTAGCATCTTTCATTTCAAATTAGAACCACATACTTGGAATTTGCTGCTGTAGTCTCATGATAATGGCAGATGGAAGAAAAAAATCCTGAAGTTATCAGTTCTTGCTATTTATTTAGTCTTCTTGTTTGGAATGAAAAGCAAATAATTCACAAATATTACCACCTAAGCACCTGTTTCAAAGGAAACATCAGTCTTCAGCTTGCAAAATGATGTCTTTATAATTAAGGACATAGTGGCAGAAGACCCATGTTAGTTGCTTTTTTCTTCCTGGAGAAGTTGACAGGATAACTGCAATCCTGGGGGCTTCTCCGTGTTGAATCTGAGAGGCGGAACAAAAAGAAAAGTGGCCTTTTCCATTTCAAGCCATGGAGGTAATGTGTAGAGAAGAGACGTCCACATTTCAGGAATAGAGAAAGTAACTGGATAAAAAAAAGCAGGGCTGCCCGCTTTAGGAGACAACGTAGAGACGCTTGCCAAGTCCAGATTTTTTTTTTTTTTTTTTGAGATGCATATAAAAGCACCTAAACGTCGAGAAAAAAATGTTCTTCCTATGATAAGGAACCTGCGCTGGGGTTAATTTAAAAAGATGTCAGAAGTCGCAGAGAATTGGTTCTCAAGCCTTTATGGAACACTGTTGTGTTTGAGAATCTGCTGATACTATGGACCTTCTTCTTCCTACAAAAATGTGTAATTGTCCATGCAATTTCCAGTAGTTTATACTCCCCTACTGAAGACCTTTCCTTTAGTGTAGATTATTACTCTCCTCTGTAAGGGAGGGAGGAAAAATATTCCATTCCTTTCCTCTGACCAATATCTTTTCTCTTTTCCTTGTGGTCCAGCAGTCACACTTGGCCTCCCAGAGACCAGCTGGGCCCCTGGCCAAGAGGCCAGTTTGCAGCAGCATGCCTCATTCCACCATCTTTGCTGCTGTTTGAATGTCAAACCGGCTTTGCATACCTGGAATAAATTCCACTTGGCCATGGCATTTGTTTTAAAAAAATACATTGTTGAATTTGATTTGCTATTGTTTTGCTGAGGATTTTTGCATCTGTGTTCATGAAAGGTATTGATCTGAAGACCTCCTTTCTTGTAATTTATTTATCTGATTTTGATATTAGGGTAATGCCGGACTCATGGAATAAGTCAAGAAGTGTTCCCTCCACTTCTGTTTTCTGGAAGAGATGATAGAGGATTGCTGTCATTTCTTCCTTAAGTGGTACAAGTGAAATCAACTGGACCTGGTGTCTTCTGTTTTGGAAGGTTATTAATTCTGGCTCAATTTTGTTAAGGATACATGTCTATTCAGATTGTTTGTTTTTCTTTGTGTGAGTTTTGGTAGATTGTGTCCATCAAGTAATTGGTCAATTTCAATTAAGTTATTAAATTTTAGACATAGAGTTGTTGATGCTCTTTTTATTTTCTTCTTTTTTCTTCTTGTGTTATTATGAGTAGTTTTAATTTCTGTCTTCAAGTTTACTAATATTTTCTTCTGCAATGTCTCATCTGCTCTTAATCTTAGACAATGTATTTTTCCTCTTACACATTATAGATTTTATCTCTAAAGTTTGACTTGGGTATTTTTTATTTCTTCCATATGTCTACTTAATTTTGAATTTATAGAGTATAATTCTCATAACTGTTTTAATGTCCTTATTTGCTAATTCTTTTTTTTTTTTTGAGATGGAGTCTTGCTCTGTTGCCCAGGCTAGAGTTCAGTGGTACGATCTTGGCTCACTGCAACCTTCGCTTCCTGGGTTCAAGTGATTCTCCTGCCTCAGCTTCCTGAGTCCCTGGGATTACAGATGCCTGCCATGGCGCTTGACTTTTGTATTTTTAATAGAGGTGGGGCTTCACATGTTGGCCAGGCTGGTCTCAAACTCTTGGCCTCAAGTGATCCACATGCCTCGGCCTCCCAAAGTGCTGGGATTGCAGGCATGAGCTACTGGGCCCAGCCTTTCTTTGCTAATTCTTACATCTATATCAGTTCTTGGTCAGTTTGATTTATTGATTACTGACCTCATTATGGTTTGTGTTTTTACCACCTCTGTGCATGTTTGATAATCCCTGATTGAATGCCATTTGTGAATTTTACTTTGTCAGATGTTGAATATGTTTGTATTTTTATGAATATTTGCTCTGGAATGCAATTTACTTGGAAATAGTTTGATCTTTCTGGGGTCTTGCTTTTATTATTTGTTAGGAAGGTTTAGAGCAATGCTGAGTCTAGGACTAATTACTCCACATGACTAAGGAAAGATCCTTGTGAGTACTCCACCCAATGCTCCATGAATTTGTCGGTCTTACTGTCTGGTGTCAATAAGCACTGTTAGCCCTGTGTGAGTGGCAGATACTATCGCTTTGACTCCTTTCAGATGTTTCTTTTTTTTTTTTTCTTTCCCCACAGCCTCAGGTTTCTTTTACGTTTTGTTTTGTTTTGTTTTAGAGATGACCTCTCGCTGCGTTGCCCAGGCTGGAGTGCAGTGGCTATTCACAGGCATGAGCAATAATCTGAAATTATTCTTCTTCTTCTCAATATTATTTCACAATAATCTGAAACTCTTGGGCTCAAGCGATCTTCCCACCTCAGCCTCCTGAGTAGCTGGGACTGTAGGTGTGTGCCAGCATGCATAGCCTAGCCTCAGGTATTTTTATTGCATACATGAGTGGACGAGTACTCTTCCATTTCCTTGAGGGAGGCCCACTGCAGATTTCTGGTGCCCTTTCTCTGGGCAGTTATCTTTTCTTCACAACCTGGTCTAGAAACTCTGCTTTGGCCTCCCTTCCTGGGGTAGAAAATCTTAAGACAAAAAGGAGTTTGTAGGCAGATATCAAGAACCTATTAGAAGAAATTTCTTACTCTCATATGCACTCATAGGCCAATGGAGATATTCAGCCCTGAAAAGTAAAAAGAAGCTTGCTTTCCAAATGGTTTATCAGTTACTATTTTCTTTCAGTGAATGGAAGATTTTAACACAAAGAAGAGTTTGTAGGCAGGCACTGAGAAGAAGCTTTAACTCCTCAACTTAGGGAGTCTGCTGGAATTTGCCTTACTTTGTCTGCCCTGGGTTGTGGGTGGGAATCTCTGTTAATACAGTGATGGGGGGAAATTACAGGGCTTATCTTATTTTGTATCCCTCAGAGATCACTGTCCTTTGTTGTCTGATGTCCAGAGTTTTGGAAACTGCTACTTCATTATTTTATGTATCTGTGTATATGTGTGTATATATATATGTGTGTTTGTATATATATATGTATATATACACACACACACACACACACACACACACACACACACATATACACAATCTTGGTTCACTGCAACCTCTACCTCCTGGGCTCAAGCGATTCTTTTGCCTCAGCCTCCTGAGTAGCTGGGATTACAGGCACCTGCCACCATGCCAGGCTAATTTTTGTATTTTTAGTAAAGATAGGGTTTCGCCATGTTACCCAGGTGGTCTCGAACTCTTGGCCTCAAGTGATCCACCTGGCTTGGCCTCCCAAAGTGCTGGGATTACAAGTGTGAGCCAGTTTCTTGGCCTATTTCATATATGTTTAATGGTTTCTTGGTTGTTTTTAATGATAGGTTAAGTCAGAATTCCGTTATTTCATCTTGACTACAAGCAGAAGTTCTTTAAGTTTTTCTTGTGAGAATTTTCAGATATAGAGTTGTTAAAAGAATGATACAATGATTATTTGTATACTTACCACCCAGATTCAGGAACTTAGTATTTGTGTGTGTGTGTGTGTGTGTGTGTGTGTGTGAGCGCCCATGTTTATGTATTTGCTGAACCATTTGAAACTAAAGTGCAGAGGTGTCAGGACATATCACCACTAAATCACTAAATACATTGGAATGAAACTCCTAAAAATAAGGAGATTCTCCTGCATAATCACACTACCAGATCACACCTAAGATGAAATCATTCCCTTTATCATCTGTATTAGTTACCTGCTGCTGGGTAACAAAGTACTCCAAAACATGGCATTTAACACCGCAAATATTTTTTATCTCACAGCGCCTGAGTGTTAGAAATCTGAAGGCAGCTTAGCTGGATGGTTCTGGCTCCGAGTCTCTCATGAGGTTGCAATAAATCTTCCAGTTGGATCAGACGTCTCCAGACTTGTTCAGTGGCTGATGTGCGGAAGCCTGAGTTCCTTTCTTCATTGCCCCACCCAGTCTACCTGAGCATTGTCACAACATGGCAGATGCCTTCACCCGAAGCAAAAGATCTTTGTGTGTGTGTGTGCACGTGCACGCACATGAAAGAGAGAGAGAGAGAGAGAGAGAGAGAGAGAGAGAGCGTGCAAGTACCCAAGTCAGAATCAGAAGCTGGAGTCTTTTATAACTGTTCACAGCAGTGACATACCATCACTTCCGCAGTGAGGTATTAGACACATTGACTAATCCTAGTATCATGCAGGAGGGACTACGTATGGACGTGGGGGTGGGAATCACTGTGGTCCATCTTGGAGGCTGGTTATCTCACCATCTAATATCTAGATTTTAAATTTCTCCAAATGGCCTAATTAAAAAAAGGAAACAAACCCAAGATCCGTCGCATTTGGCCGTTGTATCTCTTTGGTCTTTCTAATCTATGACATTGGCTTTTGGAAGAGGCCAGTCTTCTAGAATATCCCACAATCTAGGCTTGCTGATTATTTTCTCACTTGACTTGTTCCTGTATCCCCTTATTTCCTATGGATGGATTGTTTAGTCTACAGGCCTTTTAAATTCAGGTTAAACATCCTCCCAGGAAGATATCATAACCAAAGCCATGTACTTCACCCGGAGGCATAAGTCAGGAGGGATTGCTACTGGTGATGCTGTTTGATCATTTGATTCCAACTGCTTTTTAAACATACTTTCAACCAGACTACCTGCCTAAGCCCCATCTTCACGCCTCTTTCAGAGCAATTCCTGAGCCTTTCTGAAGTCTTACAGTGCTAATTGGCCGGCTTCTGAGCTTCCCCACTATTAGCCTAGCTTTCTGCTTCTTCCTGTCTGATAAAACAGTTATTATCCATCTAGTTTCATTAGCTTTGTTGCTCTCATCACCTCTTCTCACTGGGACACTCTGAACACCTCATCTAGGCATCTGTTCAGATATGACTACGTGGTTCAAAATAATTTTTTTTGAGACGAAGTTTTGCTCTTATGTCCCAGGCTAGAGTGCAATGGTGCAATCTTGGCTCACTGTAACCTCTGCCTCTTGGGTTCAAGTGATTCTCCTGCCTCAGCCTCCCTAGTAGCTGGGATTACAGGCACCTGTCACCATGCCCGGCTAATTTTTTGTATTTTTTTTGTTAGTAGAGACAGGGTTTCACTACTTTGGCCAGGCTGATCTTGAACTTCTGACCTCAGGTGATCCACCCACCTCAGCCTGCCAAAGTGCTGGGATTATAGGTGTGAGCCACTGCGCCTGGCTTCAAATATTTGAAAGAAAGCTGCCTTGGTTATATATCTTTTCATAGTTTCTACTTAGAGATCACTGTCCTTTGGTTTTGTCCCAAACCAAACAAAACCCGCATGTTGACTCTCATTCCGCTGGCCTCTGTGGGGTGGCCCTCATTTTTGGGTCAGGGTAGCATTTTCCAGATTCACTTACTAAGATCTCCAAAGGATCAGTGAATAGCTAGGGTGGCTGGGGACAACGGTAAGTCAATTTGGCCTCCCTGGGAGGCTGCAATCCAGAGGTGAGAGCAGCCTTCCATGGGAAAGGGGCACTCTAATAGGATTTGGTGAAATGGGATTTTACCCTCATTATCCTTGAGCTCCTAAGGCATGGACCTCAGAACACTTTTTGTAGCTGAAATTGAAAAAGTAAAACAATTTGCAGCAGGCAGAAGGAATGTCTTGGGAAACGTTTCTAGGGCTTTTGTGTTTCCTGAGGGCTTCTCCTATCTCATTTGAGTTATTCCATTAAAAGAGCAATAATCCTGTTTTCTTGGGCAGGGGAAACTAAGGCTCATTGAAAACAAGGGTTTGAGAGTCATACAAACTAGGAGAAGGGAGAGGCCAGCCTGGGACCCAGGCTCAAGTAGGGAAGGGGAAAGGGGGCCTGACAATATTTGAACCTCAAATATTCGTACTGATCTCATTGGATCTTCCAGGCAACCATGTAAGGTCAATCTCATTATCCTCACTTCATAGCATTAACTGAGGCTCAGGGGGATGAAATGACTATTCAAAGACACACACTAAAGACATTCAGGAAGGTACCAAAGTGTCCATGCGCTCCTGAATTCATTTGCAAAATGCTTTTTGCTTATATTTTTGTCCATTTCCCAGGGTAAAGAATGCAAAACTTTCAACAGATTCTCAAAGCGGTCAATGATTCTCAAATATTAATAGCCACTGATTTAAGCCAAGGCTTTTCTAACTCCAAAGCCTGTTCTCTGAGGCCCTCTCTGCCAGAATCTGGTTAAGAGAACATTTTTTAAAGTCAAACCCATGTAAGAGCCAGATCTTACTAGCTGTTGAGACCTTGTTTCCCCATCTATAAAACAAGGATTCAGCGGGGCATGGTGGCATGCACTTTTGGTCCCAGCCACTTGGAAGGCTGAGGTGGGAGGATGGCTCGAGTCCAGGAGGTCAAGGCTGCAGCGAGCTGTGATTGTGCCACTGCACTCCAGCCTGGGTGTCAGAATGAGACACCGCCTCTTAAAAAAAAAAAAAAGGATTCATTTATTTCACAAATATTTTATTAAGCTCCTGGCTGCGATTCAGACACTGTTCTAGATGGTGAGGACACAGCAATGAATTAAACAGTGTCTCTGCTGCTGTCATTCATTCTTCTTTTTTTTTTTTTTTTAAGAAGGATTTTTGCTCTTGTTGCCCAGGCTGCAGTGCAATGGCGCGATCTTGGCTCACCGCAACCTGCCCCTCCTGGGCTCAAGTGATTCTCCTGCCTCGGCTTCCTGAGTAGCTAGGATTACAGGCATGCACCACCATGCCCTGCTAATTTTGTATATATTTTTTCAAGTAGAGATGTGGTTTCACCATGTTGGTCAGGCCTGGTCTTAAACTCCTGACCTCAGTTGATCCACCTGCCTTGGCCTTCCAAAGTGCTGGGATTACAGGCGTGAGCCACTGTGCCTGGCCCTGTCATTATTCCTATATTCTGTGGGATGGTAAAGATAATAAGCAAATTTGTGAGATATTTGTGAGATGGTGATAAGCGGTACGGAGGAAAATGAAGTGGGGAGGTGGGGTAGAGCATACTTCAGGGCTCGGGCTAAATACTTTAGCATATTCACAGAGTCGCGTACAGTCATCACCACCGTCCATTTTAAAGCATATTCATTACCTCAAAGAGAAACCCCATTCTTTTAGGTATCACTCCAAGCCCCATAATAATCCCTCTGCTCCTGCCCTAAGCAACTACTTATTTCTGTCTCTCTATGGATTAGCCTATGCTGGACATCTAATAAAATGGAATCATGTAATCTGTAGCCTTTTGTGACTTGAAACTTCTTCATATAGTCTGGATATAAGATTTTTAAAAATCTGATATGCAGTTTGCAAATACGTTCTCTCAAGTCTGTGGGTTTTGATTGCCTTCTCTTAGCAATATCTTTTGAAGAATAGAATTTTGATGAGGTCCAATAATCAACTTTTTCTTTTTTGGGTCATTCTTCTAGTGTTATAGCTAAGAATGCTGTCCCTAATCTATGATCACAAAGATTCCCCTCTGTTTTCTTTTAAAGGTATTTTTTTTCTAAAGAGAGACCAGAAATCTGTTTTCCATGTGAAACGTCCCAATTTGTAAGATTAAAATAAAACATGTTAAAAAAATCAGATATGTATACGGGCTAGAAAAGGACCATAGGCTATCAGTTCTCATATATTAGTTTATATTGCATGCAAAATTGCTCATATTTGGCCATTTTGATCTATAAAAATGGCAGTTTCATGCTAACAGCCTTTGCAGGTTATTAAGTTGCAGGTAATCAACTGAGTCACAGGTATGCATGGTATCAGCACTAAATCACTAAATACATTGGACTGAAAATCCCCAAAATAAGGAGATTCTCCTGCATAATCACACTACCAGATCACACCTAAGATGAAATCATTCCCTTTATCATCTGTATTAGTTATCTGCTTCTGGGTAACAAAGTACTCCAAAACATGGCATTTAACACCGCAAATATTTTTATCTCACAGCGCCTGAGTGTTAGAAATCTGAAGGCAGCTTAGCTGGATGGTTCTGGCTCTGAGTCTCTCATGAGGTTGCAATAAATCTTCCAGTTGGAGCAGACGTCTCCAGACTTGTTCAGTGGCTGATGTGTGGAAGCCTGAGGTCCTTTCTTCACTGCCCCACCCAGTCTACCTGAGCATTGTCACAACGTGGCAGATGCCTTCACCCGAAGCAAAAGATCTTTGTGTGTGTGTGTGTGTGTGTGTGTGTGTGTGTGTGTGTGTGTGTGTATGTGGTCTCTTTATTTGTTTTCTGGTCTAGGCCCTTGGGTTTGCTGAGCCTTCCCTCTTATAATGAGAAAAACAAGGGCTAATGAGGGGAAGCATCTTGTCTGAAGACCCCCAGCCATTCTCCACTTAGATGCATGCATTATGAAGCCCAAAGGTCATCTGGCACTGTGCTCTCCAAAACAGCCCTCCACAAACACTGTATTTGAGCTTTCCATTTTAAATGTGGATTTGAACATTGTAATAAACAGAACAACCCCCTTGGATATATTGCATACCAAATGTTAGCATTTGGAGATGGCCAGCACAGTTTCTCATGCTGTTAACTCAGTTGTCAGCAAGTTTGACACTGAAGTTTGTCCTGCTATCTCTGCATAAGTAAAGAGCACCCAAAAGTTGCAAGCAAAGCAAGGTTCTAAATACTGCTAGGATTATCAGCTGCCATTATTTGGTGACCTGGGATTTTCTTAGTATATTTGTAACTCTAAAAAGTTTAAAAGTTTTGAAGCTTAAAGCAGTGCTGAGGTTGAGACAGGACTGTATCTGTCACCCATAATATTTAATTTCTTATTCTTTTTTTTTTTTTTTTTTTGAGAATGGAGTCTCACTTTGTTGCCCAGGCTGGTGTGCAGTGGTTCAAGCAATCCTCCTGCCTCAGCCTCCTAAGTAGCTGGGATTACAGGCTCCCACCACTATGCCTGGCTAACTTTTGTATTTTTAATAGAGACGGGGTTTCACCATGTTGGCCAGGCTGGTCTTGAACTCCTGACCTCAAGTGATCCAGCTGTCTCAGCCTCCTAAAATTCGGGGATTCCAAGTATGAGCCACCACACCCAGCCGAATTTCTGATTCTTTTTGATCTATCAGAACAACTCATTGTTCTCAATGACCTTATAATAAGTAAATGTTATAGAATATATAGCGTCATTTACCTTTTCCTGTAGAGGAAGACTACATTTCCCAGAGTCCTTTGCATTTGAATAGAAGCCTGTAACTAGATACTGAGGGCCCCTGGCATGTGGGCAGAAGTTGGGTATGTGCCTTCTTCCCCTTCCATGGAGGCCAGAGCTTTATCATGGCAGAACCACAAATGGTGCGAGGGCAGGTCTCTGGACCACTGGTTGAGGGATAGAGAAGATCTTCACTGATCAGTGACAGGAGCGAGAAGCAAACCTTTGCGTGTTAAGCCACTGAGATGTTGGGATATATTTATCATAGTAGATTCTGGTCTATCCTGACTAATACTGGATTAAACAAATAACATTTCTTGCAACTCAAAGCCACAATGAGATACCATCTCACACCAGTTAGAATGGTGATTATTAAAAAGTTAGAAAACCACAGATGCTGGTAAGGCTGTGGAGAAACAGGAACACTTTTATACTGTTGGTGGAAGTGTAAATTAGTTCAACCATTGTGGAAGACAGTGTGGCCATTCCTCAAGGATCTAGAACCAGAAATACCATTTGACCCAGCAATCCCATTACTGGGTACATACCCAAAGGATTATAAATCATTCTACTATAAAGACACATGCACACGTATGTTTATTGCAGCACTATTTACAATAGCAAAGACTTGGAACCAACCCAACCAAATGCCCATCAACGATAGACTGGATAAAGAAAATATGGCACATATACACCATGGAATACTATGCAGCCTTAAAAAAGAATGAGATCATGTCCTTTGCAGGGACATGAATGAAGCTGGCAGCCATCATCCTCAGCAAACTCACACAGTAGCACAAAACCAAACACCACATGTTCTCATTCATAAGTGAGAATTGAATAATGAGAACACATGGACACAGGGAGGGAAACACCATACACTGGGGCCTGTTGGGGGGTGAGGAGCAGGGGAGGGAGAACATCAGGACAAATACCTAATGCATGCGGGGCTTAAAACCTAGATGATGGGTTGATAGGTGCAGCAAGCCACCATGGCCCATGTATACCTATGTAACAAACCGGCAAGTTCTGCATGTTTATCCCAGAACTTAAAGTAAAATAAAATGAAAATAAAAAAACATAAATAATATTTCTAATAAAACATAGCTCTTATCTATCCTATATATTGGGTTCCATGTTGTTTATTGAAAAGTAAAAAGAGTTTTCTGCTACAAAAGCATCAAAATGAGCAACTGAGTTTGAAGTCAGAATCTTACACGTGGGGAACTCAAGGGCTGGAGAGGAGAAATAACTTTTCCAGGGTCACATACCTGAGGCAGGGCTAAACTCCAGCATAGGGACACCTGTAGTTTTACCCTGTCCTTTCTTTTGGTAACGGCAGCTAAATTTCTTCGTCTTCCTGCTCAGGTCACATGCTGCATGTGGGACTCACTTTCATCCCTCAGCTCCAGGCCTGGTGAATCTATATCATCTATCACCTAGGCCTCGGTAATTAGCCTGAGGATGGATGCATGACCCAGTCCAGACCAGTCACAGCTAATCCCTGCGTTTTTGCTGGAGCTGCTCTCCATGGACGGTTGAATCAACAGGATATAAGTCTCGAACTACTGGGGGCTGTCTCAGTATTTCCAGGTTGAGAATGCAGCTAACACAGGGGGAAGCAGAGCAGAAATATGGAGTGAGCCAGATGATGCTTGATGATGTTTGAGCACCTGGATCCAGCCATGCCTGAAGTCGAAGCTTTTAGTCACATGAACCAGTAAGTTTCCTTTTTGTTTATGCCAGTTTTGACTGATTTGCTGTCACTAGCAACTAAAGCTACCCTGACTTATACACATGGTTTTCTGCTTTTTCTCACCAAGAGTCAGGAATTACTTTTCTGTTTTACTGTTAAGGAAATGGAGGCTCAATCAATTTGTAATTAGATGCTTCAAGTCTCGCCAGATTTAAGGCTTGGTGACCTCCCTTTTGTGTTGGGAATGGCCCACACAGGAACTGTTCTTTGCTTCTGGCCCCTGCTTCAGTGCAGACGCACTCTATCCTGTTTCACAACAGTGTTGACCATGATATCCACTGCAGAGTAGGTGCTAAAACATTGCTGAAACAAAATAAGGAAAGAATACCCTACAAAAAGCTGAGTAAAGTGTATAATGAAGCGGTTCATCAAAAAAAGCGCAAATGACATCTCTCTAAAAGATGCCCAACTTCAGTAGTAAATAAGAAATACAAACAAAGCAAAGACCATCTTTCACTCATGAGTTTGTCAAAGAGCTAAAGGTTTCCTAACAGCTGAGGGCAGGGAAATAGGCTCTTTCTTGGGCTGTGGCAGTAGCAGGGGAAGGGACACAGCATCTTTGGAGGCCAGTGTGGCAATGTCTGTGAGATGTAAACAGTGGACAAGCCATCTGTCCTCCAGTTTAGAACCTATTCTCCAAAGAAACTCCAACAAATATGCAAAGACGCAGGTAAAAGGCTGTTCAGTAGAGTTATTTTTCATAGAAAAAAACCCCCCAAAACCTAAAGAAAAGAAAACAAAACTGGAAACAAATGCCCACCAAAATGGGTCTACATGAATCCCAGTACATCCAAGTTCATGGAAAACACTTTCGCTGCTAAAAAGAATGAGGAAGTCCCAGATGCGTGGGGCTGAAAAGGTGCCCATGCTAAACTATGTCGTTAGGGGAGAACAGGATGTGTGATGTGATGCTATTTATGTCGGAAATGAAATCTTATCAAAGTTAAGATGAAGATAAGGTGGGAAGTAGAATTAGGGAATCAGGGAAGTTCTATTTTCAATCAATCTTCTTTACAATTTGATTTTTTAAAATGATGAACATGTGTACCTTGTGATTTTGTTTATTCATTTCAATACCCAATAATGCACAAAAATTCAAAAGGCGCAAGGTGGAGATGTATAATTCTGCAATTCTCTCAACTATCTGATACAGAATTAATTTATTCCCAGCATGCATTTCGTGTGTTTCGAAGGAGGAGGAGGAGACATGAGCGGGAAAGGGCGGTTCTGAAGTTCCTACGGAGGACACAGGCAGCTGTGGTCAGGTGTGGAGGTGGGCTGCCTTTTTGGGGGTCACTCTGTCCTTGGTTTCCCGGCGTCAGGCCTTCCTAACCCCTCTGAAGCACTTAGGGAAGGCCCTTGATGATGCGCTGCCCTTGGTTCCTGGCTGTGGTTTTCTTCTAGGTCCGGGTCCTACGTCTCAGGGCTTCAGGCAGTGAGGCGCTGGAATCCCCCAGGACTGTCCCCCTTCCTGCCAGCTCCCCTCCAGCCAGGCCTGCCTGGCAGACGCCCAAACACTCATTAGGTTAGACAGGTCCGTAGGCAAATATTTATCCCTGGCAGCTGCAGGCTGTGGGGAGGCAGCAGGTGCAGGGCAGAGTCCTGTTTACCTAGCACTGAGCCAGGCGGGCACTGCCTGTTTGCTGAGCTTCCTTCCCGGCCTGGCGCAGAAGGTTGGGCGAGCTTTGCCCTCTTCCTCCCTCCGTCCCTCCTCCCTCCGCTGTGCTGTGCCAGGGGGCTAGTTGTTCTTCCCACCTCTTTCCTGGGCTGACTGATGCTCACTCTGTGTCTCAGCTTCAATGCTCCCTCCTCAGGGCTCCCTGATTACCCTCACTCTGGAGCGGTCAGGCACCCTGTGAGCATTGCCGTGGCCCACAGTTCCCCATCATGGTGATTACTTATTTCCTGCACTTACCAGGTTAGTGTTTGTCTTCTGTGCTAGAAGCCAGATGAGCAGAGATGGGGATAGTTTTGCTCACTACTGTTTCCCCAGCCCCTCCCATAGGGCCTGGCACTCGAGAGGTGCTCCCCGGGTATTTGAGTGTCAGCCTGAGTGAAGGCAGGCAGAGAGCCCTGCACGGGCAAAGGCACAGAGGTGTGATGGAGGGTGGTGAGGGAGGGGCAGGGGTGACGCTGTATGGTGGGGAGTTGGGGGAATGGAGGCTGGAAAGTGAAGTGGGGTACCGAGCATCTCCCTGTCCTCCCTTACTCTGAAAGCCTTTCAATGCCACATCTGGGAGTTCAGGTTTTATCTGGTCAGAAATGGGACATTGTTGGGAATTTGTTGGGAAATTTCATATCCTTTGAAATGCAAACAATACAGCCAATGAGAGCATGACAAGCCAGATCCTTCAGGCTGGACGGTAAATTCTGAAGTTCCTACGGTGGCCTGCGAGGCCCTGCAGCATCTGCAGCCCACCAAACCTCTTCTCCATCTCCTTCCCCTGCTTGCGGCAGCCACACTGGCCTCCTGGTTGTTTCCTGAACTTCGAGGGTATAATTCAGCCTCAGGGCCTGCTGTGGTCCAACTGTGTCCTTGTGACTCTGTATGTTGAAACCTAACCCCCAGTGTGAGGGTGTTAGGAAGGTAGGGCCCTTGGGAAGTGAGTAGGTCATGAGGGTGGAGCCCTCACAAATGGAATTAGTGCCCTCATCAAAGAGGCCCCAGAGACCTGCATTGTCCTTTCCACTATGGGGGGACATGGTGAGAAAGTGCCATCTATGAACCAGCAAGCAGGCTGTCTATCATTAGACACTGAATCTGCTGATGCCCTGATCTTCCCAGCCTCCAGAATGGTTAGAAGCCAATAACGTTGTTTATAAGCATCCCATTTTATGGTATTTTGTTACAGCAGCCCCAACGGACTATGGACCTTTCTGCTTGCTGTTTCTCTGCCCGGATGCTTTTCCCTTGGATATCATGGTTTATCTCCTTTGTTTAAACCTCAGCCTCCTATGGTCCCTTACCAGGGAGGCCTTCCAGGACATCATGAACAAAGGAGCTGCACCCCCCAATGCCCTGATCCTGCTTTATTTTCCTCTCTAATATTCGTATCTGTTTATTTGTCTATTGTCTGTCTTCTCCCCAGAGATGTCAGCTCGAAGAAGGCAGGAATAGGTAATTTCTCTTGTTCCCTGCTGTGTCCTCTGAGGCTAGAACATGTAACTTTAGGCTCAGTAAGTGCTTGTAGAATAAATGAATGAATGACCGTGTAGTTTGAAGCCACCCCGGTCCTGGAATGATGCTGCCTAGTGCTCACATGCTCTGTCCTGTTGCCGGAGCCCACACAAGCCTTTAGCTCCTTTGCTCTGCACATCAGCCAGGTGGGGAGTGCAGGTCAGGCATTCTTATCTGCCTTAAACAGTGATTATCAATGGCACAGCAACATCATGATCACCTGGACAGAAAGCAAAATGAAATGCCTGCAGGCTCATGACTTCAGCAAATCAGTTTCTAAAATACGGTGTGCAGGAATTGTCACTAAGAGGATAGAGTCTGCATTTTGAGGCAGGTTTTCTCTGTATTCAATTCCCAGCTCAGCCATTTACTTACTCTGTGACCTGGGACCGTTCAAGCCCCTTCTATGAGCCTCAGCTATCCCTTCTGTAAAATGGAGATGATCATTCCCTTGAATAGCTCTAGTGAGGGAGGCATTTGGACACAGGCATTTCCTGGGCTGCACCATCTACTGTGTATTCATTTTGGTGCCTGCATAATATTCCACCGAGTCAAGTCACACGCTCTGCTTAATCAGGTGGCTATTTCCAGGTGTGGTAACAGTAGCCTCCATTTACTGATCCTGCTGGGCACCAGGCGAGCACTGCACCTTCCTCATCTCTCCTTCAGTCCTCGCTGCAGCTCCGTCAGGTGGCTGCTGTTAATATTTCCATTTTGCATATGAGGTGAAGCAGCTCGTCCACGGCCACACAGCCCTGCTAAATGGAAGACATGGAATTGAAAGCCAAGTTGTCGAATCCAAGAGCTTTCAACTCTGTGCTTTGGTGGGATTGCTGTCCCCATTTTACAGATGGAAAATGAGGCGTGGGGAGGCCAGTGACTTGCGCAGGGCAACACTGAGCAGAGCTGGGATGAGTCAGAACCCAACTCTATCGATTCTTTTTTTTTTTTTGAGACAGAGTCTCTGTCATCCAGGCTGGAGTGCAGGCACAATCTCGGCTCACTGCAACCTCCTCCTCCCGGGTTCAAGCAATTCTCCTGTCTCAGCCTCCCAAGTAGCTGGGATTACAGGCACGTGCCATGACACCTGGCTAATTTTTGTATTTTGAGTAGTGGCGGGGTTTCACTATGTTGTCCAGGCTGGTCTCGAAATCCTGACTCATGTAATCCACTTGCCTTGGCCTCCCAAAGTGCTAGGATTACAGACGTGAGCCACTGTGCCGGCCCAAGTCTACCAGTTCTTAGCCTGTGCTTTCCTCCAGACCCTGCTTTATACCCTGGGACAGTATCCGTGGGTCTCAGTTTTCCTGAAGTGGGGACAGTTAAGTGGCTGAGGAAGGTGTGGCCCTCTAGTATCTGCCCCATAACTAGCTGAAGGCTTCAGTTAAGGATAATAATCACTGGTGAGCAGAGGAAACCTATTTCTGCTCTGGAAATGGCCCTTCTCTCCCTTTCTCTTCCCCCACCTGTTTCTTCCCCTCCCCTCGCCTTGCTCCCCTCCAGAGTTCTGTACCAATTAATCAGCAGAAAATGGAGGCTCCAGCTGGGACCAAGTGGGCTGGACTCATTAGTGCAGAATGACATTAACATCAAAAATCTTTTGAGACAAGTGAAATGATTCAGGGCAAATGCCTATGGAGGACTGGCTCCGAAGCTGGTGTGGGCAATGGAACCTCGATCAAAGACAGGTTACAACAGTGCATACGTGGGTGGACAGCAGGGCCGGGGCCCCAGGATGCCCGAGGGAATCCAAAGCGGCTCTGCCTTGGGCAGAGTCCCTGTCCTCTTGTGCAGCCTGACTTCTCTCTCCTCCCTGCTCGGGAGGCCTGCATGGGTCACTGCAACCCTGGGCAAGCTGGAGAGGCAGCGGGGCATGGAGGCCTTCAGGGTTAGATGGGCTGGGGTGGGGTCCCAGCTGCATCTTCTCCTCCCTCTCCTGGTGTGGCTCTGGTAACTTGCTTCATGTCCTGGGACCTGTGTCTCTTCATCTGAATCATGGGGTAGTGATAGCTGCCTCTCAGGCTGGTGAGAGGATCATGGAATGAGGTGGACACACTTTGTAGAATATGGGCTGGAGGGGAGGGAAGCATATCAACATCTCCTTCTTCATTGTTTTTTACCCAGTGGGGATAAAAATCAAAAGTCGTCCTTTAGGAGCAGCAGGAATCAAATCAGCCCCCGGCAGGGAGCCTTAGAGATAGAACTCTGCTTGGCTCCTCTGCTGTTTATTTCTTGGCTCACTCAGGTATTCAATCACTGGTTCATCCACTTGCACATGTACCGAGCACCTCCCACACTGGCATCGATGTGGCACTGGGGATAAAAAGGTGGTTGGGACACCATCGCCATCTCAGAGGGACTCTTCATCTAATGAGGAGGCTCTCCCTGCCTGCAGGACACGTGTGTGGTCAGGGAGAGCTTTGCAGAGGAGAGGCCATAGAGCTGTCCTTGTGGTTTAAGGAGTTTGCCAGGTGGCCTGGGTGGGGCAGTAGGGACATCATTTATTTGGGAAATAGTTATTGACTGCCTACTACATGCCAGGCACTGTCTGCAGTGTGGGGACACAGCTGTGGACAGCAGAGATGAAACTCTGCCTTCAAGGAGACGGCTTTCTGTGGAAGGTCATAAAAGCCACGGAGCAGTGAGTGGAGTAATGACAGGGCTGCTGTTTTGTACGGGCTGCTCAGGGCAGGCCTCGGCAAGAGGTAGCATCTGGGCAGAGACTTGCAGGGGCCCGGGGAGTGAGCCACAGGGACACTGGGAGCAGAGGGGATGGCAGGTGCATTCCTGAAGTGGAGGGACTCTGTCCGGATCCCCAGGAAAAGCAGGACACCCAAGCCGCAGAGGAGGTGGGGGGCCGTGAGCCACAACAGGGTTCGGGGTGCCCCGGACCATCTCAGGCTTTGTAGGTCTGGCTGCTGGAAAAATACAGGATGCCCAGTTACACTGGAATTTCAGATAAACAGCAAATCGTTTTTTAGTATAAGTGTGTCCCACGCAAGTTTGCCTTTCCCTGAAATTCAAAAAAAGATAATTTTATCTCCTAATATCCCTTTCTTCTTTGTAAAACATTGTTTTAATTGACCAATAAAAATTGTATATACTTGTGGCCTACAACATGATGTTTTGGAATATGTATTCATTTATGGGATGACTAAATTGAGCTAATTAACATATGCATGACTTCCCACATCATTTTTTTTCTCCTGTGGTGAGAACACTTCAAAGCTACTCTTAGCGATTTTCAAGAATACAGTACGCTGTCACTCTGTCGCCACGGTGTACCATGGAGTCCTTTCTTCCTGTCTAACTGGAACTTTGTGTCTTTGACCCTCAGCTCCCCGGTCCTCAGCCCGCCCTCAGCCTCTGGTACCCACCACTCTACTTTCTGCTTCGATGAATTTGGCTTTTTCAGATTTCACATGTCCATGTGACATCACGTGGTATTTGTTTTTCTGTGTTTGGCTTATTTCACTTAGCATGTCCTTAAAATTCGAACCTAAAGGGCATCCTGCCTTTTTGTTTGTGAGATCTGGCCACCCTCGTTGTGGACTCCCTAGGGCTTTGGCTGGATTCTGAGATGGAAGCCACTGGAGGCTTTGGGGTGCAGGAGAGACTGGGTGTGACCAGTTTTAAAGGGTCCTGGGTTGTGAGCAGACTGTGGCTGGCAAGGGCTGAAGTTGGGGGGGTGGTGCGCTGGAGGTGGGAGGTGGGACAGAGGCGCCAGGAGGTAATGTGCAGGTGTTGAGGCGAGTCTGTGTGTGTTTTGAAGACAGAGCTGACCCCACTTGCTAATGGGTTGGTTGTGGGATGGGAGAGGAGGGGGACATGGAGGATTCCAGGGCTTTGAGCCTGAGCAACCAGAAAGATTGCAGGAGAATCCCCTGTGTGTGTGTGTTTGCATGTGGTTCTGGATACATGGTTCAGAGATGAGGGTCCCGTGTGTGTGTGAGTGTGTGTGTGTGTGTTTGCGTGTGGTTCTGGACACATGGTTCAGAGATGAAGATCCCGTGTGTGTGTGTGTGTGTATGTGTGTGTGTGTGTGTTTGCGTGTGGTTCTGGACACATGGTTCAGAGATGAAGATCCCGTGTGTGTGTATGTGTGTGTGTGTGTGTGTGTGTGTGTGTGTTTGCGTGTGGTTCTGGACACATGGTTCAGAGATGAAGATCCCGTGTGTGTGTATGTGTGTGTGTGTGTGTGTGTGTGTGTGTTTGCGTGTGGTTCTGGACACATGGTTCAGAGATGAAGATCCCGTGTGTGTGTATGTGTGTGTGTGTGTGTGTGTGTGTGTGTGTGTGTGTTTGCGTGTGGTTCTGGACACATGGTTCAGAGATGAGGATTCCCGTGTGTGTGTGTGTATGTGTATGTGTGTGTGTGTGTGTGTGTGTGTTTGCATGTGGTTCTGAACACATGGTTCAGAGATGAAGATCCTGTGTGTGTGTGTGTGTTTGCGTGTGGTTCTGGACACATGGTTCAGAGATGAAGATCCCGTGTGTGTGTGTGTATGTGTGTGTGTGTGTATGTGTGTGTGTGTGTGTTTGCGTGTGGTTCTGGACACATGGTTCAGAGATGAAGATCCCGTGTGTGTGTATGTGTGTGTGTGTGTGTGTGTGTTTGCGTGTGGTTCTGGACACATGGTTCAGAGATGAAGATCCCGTGTGCGTGTGTGTATGTGTGTGTGTGTGTGTGTGTGTGTGTGGTTCTGGACACATGGTTCAGAGATGCCTACTGGACAGCAGGAGGAGACGTGCAGTGGGCAGCTGGGCACATGGACCTGGAGTGCAGAGAGAGCTTATTCACTCATCATCAGCTGGGATGTCATTTAGAGCTGAGCACCTGCCTGAGAGTGGAGGAGGTGTGTAGGTGGAGAAGCAGCCCTACTCCAACATGTGCAGAGGCCTGGAGGCTGGAAGGCCCTGGTGAACGCTGATGGTCAGGCCCAGGTGGTATGGGAAATGAGACTGGCATGGCCTCGAGGCAGAGAGACAGGCGGAGTTCCAAGCAGGGGAATGACAGAATCAGATATGTGTGTTAGAAAGCTGCCTCTGTGGCAGAGTGGAGGGGGTGGAGCGAGGCCAGGGGGGTAGAGAGGGGACTGTGGCATAAGCCCTGCCCCAGGACAGCAGCGGGGACGGATTTGGTGGCAGGGCAGGGAAGCAGAAGGGAGAGTGGTTTGTGCGTGGTGCTGCAGACAGGTCCAGGCAGCAGGATGGATGCGGGAGGAGGGCTGGGGGCAGGGAAGGAGAGAGGTCTTTGTATTTGCCTCAGAGGAGTGCAGAGTGTCCCCACCCCACCCCCAGCAGCCCACGGCCGCTGTGCTTGTTAGCAAGGAACACTCCTCAGAGGGAACATATGTGCTGTTATTTTTAGGTGATTAGCTGCACGTCGTGGAGCGTTTGTTTGCCAGTCGTGGGTAAACAAAAGCCATTTGTCAAAATGAGATGTTCCAGCCTTGTCCTCCCTTCGGCAGGCCAGTCCCCGCGCTGTGAATTCCTGTTGCATCAGCAGCGAGGCTAATTAGCCTCCTCGGCTCTTGAATAATAATGGCCACATTTACCGAGAGATTTCTGTGCACCGGGAACCCCAATGCCAGCTACGAAAGAATCACAGGTGCATCTTATTGGCTCCAGATTGGAGTGGGGGAAACAGGCTTGGGGAGGTGGAGTGGTTTGCTAAGGCCCCACAGCTAGGAAGTTAAAGCTCTGACATCCTCTGATTCCCAATAACCCCAAAGCCTGAGATGGGTGAGGGGACTGCTCTGTTTTTCTGGACTATCTCCTCTTCCCCGTCCTCTGAGCAGAAACTTAGCAACATCACCACGAGCAGCCTAAGGTAATTAGACTCATTCCTTATATGGAGTTCAAATCTTCATTGCATCCAAGGTATCTGCTCTGTTTCTCACTTCTGAGTCCTGCACGCGCTGGGCTTTGGACAGTAACAATGAGTCTGAGGTTTGTTTCTGCCACTCCAGGACTGAGTATGAGCTTGGGCAGGTCTCTGAGATGAAGTGTGTACGGGCTGTTTAGCCAGGGCTCCTGAAGCCAATACCATTGGAAGGGAGCAGGGAGAAGCAGGCTTGGGCAAAGGGGAAGGCTGACCTATGATGCTATCCCGGCAGAAGCCTCCGCTGGCCTGAGGATGTGATGACCCCTCAGAACTGTCCTGAGTCAAGGCAAAAGGTCGGGTACTTGGCACCCCACATTGGTCAGGTCACTGGACGTAGGCCACCCTGGGAATAGAGCATGAGGGCTGTTCTCTTTCTGCAGGTGGTACTCCCGGCAGCTGGGGTCATAAGTTCTTTATTCCCGCAGAGGGACCTTGGTGGCACCTTACAGAGTCCTTCACAGTCCACCTCTTAGACCCACTTCATGTAAGTTCTGTGAGAAGCTCTTCTAGGAGGAAACTTGAAGAGGAAAATTAGTGAGATGAACTCCAGCCTCTGCCTCTGAAGTTTTGGGGTCTCAGGGCTGCAACTGACATCCTTAGCTGTCCACTCCACTGCCCATTACAGATCACCTAACTCTCAGACGACATCTCTGTTGGTGTCCTGGTTTCCTGAGAGAATGGAGACCCTGGTTACCATGCCATTTTCAGGGCAAGGTTCCTACACTTGGCAACTTACCATCAAAACTGGGCAAGGGAGTACCAAGAAGCACCCAAGGGCATCACCTGGATGTCAGACATATTCCTCCCAGTCCCAAAGTGCAACCCCTTCTGGATGCCAGGATGTGACTCCTCTTCTTACCGCTGGCTCCCTGATGCAAGGACAAGAAACCCAGAGTGCCAAGGAGGCGGCAATGCTTTGACTTGAGGGACTCTGGCTTTGTCACCTTGCAGAAATCTTGTCTCTTCGGAAACGAGGACTCCTAGACCTACAGAACCCAGAGTTGAGGGACAGAGAGCACAGACTCTCAAAGTGGGCCACTGGGCCACTTAAGCTCCTACCCCTAGGTTCCTGGATCTGTGTATTCTGCCCAGTGGGTGTGCAGTGCCATGTGTAGTATTTGACTTCGAGTGGTACTGCATCTTGGAGGATGGTACTGAAACCTTGTGAAGGCTTGTTTCGGAACTGACATTGCAGCTCTGTCTTCAACAGGCCATCACAATGCACCATCGGGCCAGCAGCTTTGGGGTCATGTGGTGGGCAGTATTATCAGTGGATGCCTGGTCATGGCCCAGCCCACTCCTGCCCCTCCAGGGTTATTGCTATAAGATGGGCTGTTGAGTCAGAAGTGATGTTATGTGAACTCCTGTGCCAGCGAATCACACACTTCATAAACCCCTGAGAAGAGAGCCCACAGGCAGGAAAGGCAAATGCCTGTCTGGAACAGGTCTCTATTCCTGGTCTTTTCAGGAGGGGACCAATGTAGTCAGCTGCCACATGCCAAGTCAAACCAATCTCAGTTTTATCCTCTTCAGCTGGTGGCATGGGAGTCCCCCATGTGGCTATTTGTATGAGCTGAGGGTGCTGGTACCACAGTGTGGATGACGTGGGAGGCAAAGGTTGCAGTGAGAAGGTACCGCAGTGTGGATGACGTGGGGGCTAGGCTACCTGCCGCATAGCTTGCTGGTGTCCTCAAGGCCTGCTCATGTTTGATCCAGGATGTCCTCACCATGTTAGACTGACTGGGTCTGGCAGACCCAGCTCATGACAGGCAGTTCTGGCTGCCTGATCACCCGGTGTCTCAAGTCTGGGTGTTCTGTGTCACACCAGGGCTGGTAGCACAAACACACCAGGACCTGTTTTCAAAAGTGTATAATCCTTTGCTGCTAATTGTAAGGATTTGCTCCCAAATCCTAGCGAGTCTCGAGATCCTAAGGGATTCTCCCACTGGAGCTTGGGTCCATCACTGGCATCTCTTCCTATCACTCACATGGCTGACACCATAGGGTCTGCTGAGCTGTATGGCTTAAGTGATAGGGCTGAGGCCCCGCAGCCTGACGCTTCTGCAGAGTCCTTTCTTGCTCTGGGCCTTGGCAGCCTTTCAGGGCACTGCCATACAGGATTGGAGCAGTGTTCTCAGCTATGGAATATGCTGTCTCCAGACCTACCTATCAGCTGTTACGACTGGTGGGAAGTAAAAGATGAAATAATTTGTCTTTACTTTGTAGCTATGTCCCAGTATTCACCAGACCATTGAATGCCTAGAAATTGTACTAATGTGGTGGCCTCTCAATTTTTAGTAGTTTTCTCTCTCACCCTTTGGCCTCCAGCAGGCTAGGTACCTCTTGTCTATCTGCCTGATCAGCATGTTGACATTGTACTGGATCAGGGTGATGATCTGCAGGTTGTCTGATGATCTAGATCTTTTGGAATGATCATAACAGAGCCCTGGTGAAAAGTGAACGTATACTGTTGTCCCTTTCATGTGAATGCATACTCTTTCACACTCTTTCTGGAATGAGATGAAAAAGAACATATTCACCAGATTAATGGCTTCATAACATGTATCCGAAATCTGTTTTTTTTTTTTTTGAGACAAAATCTCGGTCTGTCACCCAGGCTGGAGTATAGTGGCTCACGGCAACCTTTGCCTCCCAGGTTCAAGTAATTCTCCTGCCTCAGCCTCCCAAGTAGCTGAGATTACAGGCATGAGCCACCATGCCTGGCCAATTTTTGTATTTTTAATAGAGATAGGGTTTACCATGTTGACCAAACTGGTCTTGAACTCCTGACTTCAGATGATCCACTAGCCTCGGCCTCCCAAGGTGCTGGGATTACAGGCATGAGCCACTGCGCCTGGTCCCCTGAATTCATATTAATCTTCTCTAGCAGCAATATTACACCTAGCAAGGAAGCTGCAATTGGGCTACTACGTGTTGCCCTTCTGGTAGTTTTCATGTGGAACGGACTGGTGAATTAAATGGGACTATAATAGGAATGACCACGCATCTTTCACATCTTTAAGAACAGCACTCATCCTTGCCATCCTGTGGGATATAATACTGCTTTTTATTTATCATCTTGGCCAGAAGGGACAGTTTCAGAGGCTGCCACTTGAATCTCCCCACTGTGATAGCTCTTACCTCACAGGATAAGGGGGCTTGTGTCAATTACTAAGTATGTCAATTACAATTATACATTTGGAGACCACCGAGGATGGTACGGTGGACCCACTGTGAGCTGGACCTAGGCTAGAACTCCATTTATCACCTGGCTCTCTTAGCAGGGGCCATGCTAATGCTCTGGGTTTTCCCTTCCCCAGTACACAGTTACCTGAGTAACATTGGAAAGAAACAGGGGAATCCTTGCTGTGGGCAATCATGGGGTTCTTCCTCCTGGGGACATGGGCTTTCTGTCAATCAAGTTTCCAGGTCCAAGAACTCGCTTAGGATGCACACTGGGGAAGGGATTGTTTCTTTTTATTAAGGTCACTGTCTTTAGCTTCCCAGACATCCATGCTTGCTGTTTTCGATTATGCAGATACAGTAGTACCCTTGCTGGCTGCACATCTATGTGGCCCCTAGGGATGCCAAGTTGTATTCACTCCACAGGTCTCTGCAGGTCAGGCTCCCCTGGCCTTCTCTCTACCCTACCACTCACCACAATGACATCTTCCTGCCTTCTGATAGTGCCATAGTCTCTACGTTGGTGTCTCCCCAAAATTCATAGGTTGAAACCTAATCACCAATGTGAGGGTATTAGGAGGTGGGGGCTTTGGAAGGCGATTGGGTCATAAGGGTGGAGCCTCATGAATGGGACTCGTGCCCTAATGAAAAGATGCCCCAGCATGCTGCCCTGCCTGTTCTGCTCTCTGAGGACATGGTGAGAAGGTACCATCTAGGAGCCAGAAACTGGGCCCTCCGCAGACACCAAACTTACTTTGATCTTGGACTTCCCAGCCTCCAGAGCTGTTAGAAATAAATTCCTTTATAAGCCACCCAGCCTATAATATTTTGTGACAGCAGCACTAAGGCAGATGGCTTCTGGTTTTCCAAGGTCCTTGGGATAATTGCTGTGAGTGAGCCTGGCTCTACCCTGGCAACTCCTCCTGCCAGCCCTGGTCCCCAGAGAGGAGCCATCACTGAACTTCTAAGTGGTGCGTTCCTAACAGCCTTGGGTCAGGGGTGGGATGTCATCTGGGTCCTGTGTACAGCATAGGCCTCTGGGAGTTCCAGTCTTACATGGCACACCTCCTCTGGTGGGTCCACCAATCTGGGCCTCCAAGTGCCTTTTCTCACTGTCTGCCCTGTCATTTCTCACTTCATGTTGGTTGCTGCTTTTCCCATGTTTCTAGGAACCATCTGTAGTGAGTTTGCACCATCTCCTGGGCCACTGGTGAGAGTAATAAATCCTGTACCCCGGGAGAGTTCTCCCAAGTTGATAAACACTCCTTTATCCAATCTTACCTTCTGACCTTCTTGAGCAGACACCCTTGGATTCCAGTCCTATGTTCCCACAGACCTGTGCTGGCTAGGTCCTCCCGCCCCTTTGGGATATAGCCTCTTCTTTCCTTATCAGGCCCCACATGCCCACAGCAGGTTGCTATTGTGACTTCATCCTAGTCATTGTCCTAGTGATCGGGAGGACAGATGAGGCAGAGCCTGAGCCAGGGACGTGTTGTCTGGATGGGGAGAGGCCTCTGCACAGTGTCCAGGCAAGGAAGGAGGGAGTGCCAGCCTTCGGCAGTGAGGTTGGCATTCCTGCAGGCTCAGAGAGCTCAGGGGGATCTGGAGAGTCCATTGTTTGTAGGCGCCTCAACCTAGATGTCCCCAGCCTGTGTGTCAGGGTTGTACCCTCTTTATTTCTTTATTTTTTTCGGGGGGAGTGGACAGAGGCTTCCTATGTCACCCAGGCTGCAGTGCAGTGTGGAGTAATCTCAGCTCACTGCAACCTCTGCCTCCCAAATTCAAGCAATTCTCCTGCCTCAGCCTCCTGAGTAGCTGGGATTACAGGTGTGTGCCACCACGCCCGGCTAATTTTCATATTTTTAGTAGAGACAGGGATTCACCATGCTGGCCCGGCTGGTCTCAAACTCCTGACCTCATGAGCTACCCACCTCGGCCTCACAAAGTGCTGGAATTACAAGCATGAGCCACCGCACCTGGCCACAGGGGTGCGCTCTCTTCTAACCAGGGCCCTGGCCGTGGCACGGTGGACTCACCTGGGTTGGAGTTGCATCTTCTGTGGATCCTGAACCTGGTTTCTGCTTTCTCTGCCCTCTTGCTGCAGATGAGAGCCTCTTTAAATGCCAACGAAAGGGCCTCTGGCTTTCACATTGGCCTTTAATTGCTGATTTATCAGGCTCAGCTTTTTGTTACTGTTTTTCAGATCAAGCGGGTTTAACAATAGCCACCCAGTTCGACTGTTACATTACTTCCCTTCCGACCCTCCACCCCCGTCTTTCTCAAATCTATTACACTTATACATCACACCAGTTAATGAATTTCTTTCACAAGTCCAGCATCCTTCATCACCTGGGCCAGGGGCACTCTGTGCCAGGCATCTCGTTGCCAGCTGAGCAGCAGGTGGTTCAGCTCCAAACTCTCCACCCCAGTGTCTGCTTTCCTGACTCATGTTCAGCACCAACTGTAACAGGTTGGGTTCCTGGAAAAAAGACTGTGGTGGAGTTCAGCATGCAGGTTGTTTATGGAGAGTTAATTTTGGGATCAACACCTGTGGAAGGGAAAGGCGAGAAGTCCTCAGGGTGGGTCGAATCTCCCTCTCCACACACACACCTGTCTCCATCTCTAATTCCTCTGCCTTGGCCTCACTCTCAGGCAATCTCCCTACTGAGGTTAAAGATTGCCCCCAGCAGCTCCAGGCCCACAGCCTGCCGGCTCAGTAACACTGGCAGAAAGATTGGGCCCCACACCCAGCAAGTAATAGCTGTAGGATAAACCCCAGGGGCAGACACCCATGGGCCAGGCCTGGGACATGGGGTCATCCCTAGACCTGGGGGGATAAGGGCAGCCCCTTTCCATGGGAACTTGGGGAAAAGAGGTTTCCTAAGGGGAAACTGAGATGCTGTGAGCAAAATAAAGGAGAGCAGATGCTGGCAAACACCAGATACCCACTTCCCTCCACCTGGGAGCCCCTGCCATTCCATCGAGAGGGCGAAGGGGCATTGGACTGGTTGGCCTGTGTGGGGGCTTGTGCTAAATTCAGGAATGTGGTTCATGTGACCGCATGTGACACGTGTCTGTGTGGCTGCCTGGAGACACACTGCATGGCCCACCGGCCATGTTTCTGGGGTCCATCAAAGTGGGTCTAGCATCCAAGGGGCCCCAGCTTCCCAGGGAAATGGGAAAAAATCAGGGATCAGACAGATTTGCATGAAATTGTGTGTGACCTTGGGGTCAGGCTTCTATTCTTGCTGAGCCTGAGCACCCCGCTGACATCTGATCTGAAGTGGGGTCTGGATTCTCCCTGTGAGAATTAAGCGAGAGCATGCTCATGAAGCCCCTGGCATGGGGCCTGGTACGCTGTTTGTTCTTAATATATTAAACATGAGAATATTTTAAGATGCATTCCTTGGCAGAGGAGAGCGCCTACTTGGGAGGCGGTGGTTGCCTTGGAAACATGGGTTTCTCTGCACAAAGGGTCTGGGACCCCTAAGGACTGGGCTTGCCTCTCTGACTTTCCCCCGGGCAAGATTCCCAGGATTTTCGGTCTGTGTCAAAAATCTTCCTCTTTTGGCTTAAGCTGTTGATCTCTCAAAGCCCCATCGGGCAGTCACCATCTTTTGGTCCATGGTTTCTGGAAAGCCGGGTTTTCGAATGACTTCTTGGCTACAGATCCTTTGCTGGGTCAGCCCTGGGGAGTTAACCCTCATCCCCAGCCCCGAGCCTGAGTCCAGGTGGACGACGAGGCCACCTTTGACTCTAATTTGTCTTGAAATCGTTCCTCTGCCTGGCTTCCTCCATTCAGTACGCATTGTTGGCACCTGCTTTTGCTGGCACCAGTGTGAGGCCCCCGGGGTGGTGTCTGAGGTCCTCTCCTCAGCGAAGGGTAGATGGCTGAGGACTGGGTCACACAGTGCTCTATGGGACAAGGCAGCGGAGAGCTGGGGGAATGAGGGGGAGCCAGCTCCAGCCTGAGCCTGCAATCCCTGGGTCTGACTGACCCTCAGGCGTGCTCTCTTTGGCCTGCAAATGTTTAAAAACATTTATCTACATTACCATTGCTGTACCGTTTCATCAAATCGACTATGACACTGATTGCAAGGTAAGCCTCCATTTGACCTACCACCAATAAAATAAAGCTGACAAACTCTGACATCCAGCAATTGTAAGATGGCCCCCAACTTCAGTGATTTTAATATGTACTGCTTAGTATTGGTGGAATACAGTAATTATCAACATTTAAACATTGGGGAAACAGCATGTCAGTCTCTCAAAAAGTTAAAAATAGAAATACCATATGAGGCAGCATTCCGCTTCTGGGGATATACCCAAAAGAATTAAAAGCAGAGACTTGGCTGGGCGTGGTGGCTCACGCCTGTAATGCCAGCACTTTGGGAGGCTGAGTGGGCAGATCACTTGAGGTCAGGAGCTCGAGATCAGCCTGGCCAACATGGTGAAACCCCGTCTCCACTAAAAATACAAAAATTAGCTGGGTGTGGTGGCGGGTACCTGTAATCCCAGCTACTCAGGAGGCTGACGCAGGAGAATTGCTTGAACCGGGGAGTCAGAGGTTGTGGTGAGCTGAGATTGCACCACTGCACTCCAGCCTGGGTGACTGAGTGAGACTCTGTCTCAAAAATAAATAATAAAATAAAAGCAGAGACTCGAGGAGACATTTGTCTGCCACGTTCACAGCAGCACTATTCACAATAGTTAAAGCATAGAAGCAACCGGAGGGTCCGTGACGGACACCAAATGTGCACATACACACACGGACTATGATTCCACCATAGGAAGGAGGAAAATCCTGATACGTGCTGCAGCCTGGATGGACCTTGAGGACATGATGCCGCGTGAAACGAGCCAGATGCGAAAGGACGAATACTGTATGACTCCACTTGCATGAGGTCTTTGGAGGAGTCAGAATCACAAAGACAGAAAGCAGAATGGTGGGTGCCAGGGGCTGGGGCGATGGGCAGACAAGTGCTTAAGAGGTGCAGGGTTTTGGCTTAACAAGATGAAAAGAGTTCTGGAGGGGAATGGTGGTGATGGTTGTACAACAATGGGAATGTACTCAGTGCCCCAGAACTGCACGCTAAAGAACGGTTTTGAAGGCCAGGTAGGGGTTTGTAAGGTTCAGGAGCTGGAGTTGTACATTCCCTCAAAGGAAATAATGTTGGATCTCCTGGCTTACTTTCAGGCATTAACCCCATTTCCAAGAGGATGTAACTGAATGTCACACAGGTCGGGCATGCAGAATGCAGAGCTGGGACTCACACCCAGTTCCGTGTGACTCTGAGCCTGGTGGTCAAAACTCACCTAGCAAAATGAGTGCTGCTGTTCCCAAGACTCACTCCTGCAGCAACTCTGCTACTCAAAGACCCAGACATATGACGGCCACCTGCACTCAGCTCTGCTTTCCCCTGTATGAATGTCCTTCCCAGCGGGCCCTTTCTAGAAGGTGGCAGGAGGAACACTGGCAGCTCCAGACCTGTATTTGGCCATTCAGCCAAAGGAGAGGGAAGAGGAGGGCTGGCGAGGGGAGGGGAGGGAGGGGCGCTGCTTTTCCAATGGTTCTTGTGAAAGTTTCAGATGGGGATTTCACTGGTTATACTTGCTTCATGGGATCATCCTTTAACCCATTCTGGTTCACCTTTGAAGTTGGCCAGGAGAGCTAGAGCTACAGGGGTTGAGAGTAAGGAAGGGTAGTCCCTCAAAACAATGTTGGGGTTCTGCTCTTAGAAGAAAGACAGATGGCCAACACGCTCAGCTGGTGTTCTTCACAGAACCTCAGAGGAGTCTGCAGCCTGGTCTGCAGGAGACACAGCTGCCCAGCGATCTCCTTTGAGCTTGGGCTGAGAAAGGCACCAGGCCCCTGAGCTGGGGGAAGTGGGGAAGGGCACACAGCCCAAGAAGCCCTCCTGAGAGGCAGAATGACCACCCTAAGGGCGGAATCCTGTGTCAGGGAACAGGTATGGTTGCTGTGTGAGCTGCTCAGACAGGGCGGGGACATTCCTTTCCCCTCCCCACACTGTCCTGACTGCCATCTGGAGGAAGAATGTGTGAGCTTCCACAACTTACCGGCTTGAACCAGGGACTCCGCCTGACCAAGCCCTCCAGGGATTGGCAGTGATTAAGTAAGAGGGAGAAAGGGGTTTTAGAAATTAGTACCAACCCCTGGGGGATAAAACCAGCCTAGAGGAAGCCAGAGAGGTGAGCTTAGTCCCCATGGCATCTGCTGACCCTTTGTGTAGAGAAACTTGTTTCCAGGGCAACCACCACACCCTGATTGGATACCTCACCTTGCCAAGGAGTGCAATTGGAAACATTCTGACATAAAATTTATTGCAAACATTCTGCGTACCAGGCCCTGTGTCAGGGGCCATCCATACATGGTCTCCTTCCAGACTCTCCGCTTGAGGGGGCATCGTTCCCATTTCACAGACGAGGAAACCGAGCTTCTAGGAAGCTAGGAAACTTTCACCATGGTCACGCACTGGAAGGTAGAGAAGCCAGATCCCACTCCTGCCCCCCGCAGATCCGTCTGACATACAAGCATCGTTTCTTTCATGCTAGGACCCCTTGCTGCTGGAGGCCAGAGACCCAGCTGTAGCCTGCAGCACCCCAGAAACGTGGCAGGTGGGTGGTGCGCCTGTGTCCCACAGTCACTCAGCAAATATTCTGAGGACACTGGAACAGGAGGCACAGAGGGAGACTTCACTTTCTGGCCTGAGTCTCCTGCCTCCCTTTCTCATCTAAAGTATTTTGGGCCCCCACTGCTCAGCGGGGAGGGGGCGGGAGGTTTAGAACGCCCTGGGAGGGGTGGAATAGGCAGGGAGAGCGGGGGAGGGACCAAGGCCCCAGACAAGGCGGGAGGCAGGGAGGCAGCTTCATTAGCCTGTCCCCAGGGGATCTGGCAGCCGGTTATCAAGTGCTCCCAGCGTTGAAGTCCTTGGTGGGAAGGGAAAAACCAACTGTGGGAGTTGTGTGTTGTGTCGGGGAGGGGGGGCTGGCTCTGCCTGGACCGGGAAACCCCTTGGTGTCACTTGATTGGGGGAGGGCTGATATTGGGGCTTCTCCAGGGCCTACACCTGTCACCGTAGCTACTCCCTGGCAGCAGAGATGTCTTGGGCATCCTTGGATGCAGGCAGGGAGCTGGATCAATGTCAGAGCTGGTCCTCAGGGTGCCTCTGAGGGGCACCCCCATCCTGAGGGCTCCTTGGCTAGGGGGCTGGGGATCCACTGGACCCTCACACCCTGCCTTGTCTGTCTCTGAGAATTCTGCCATTTCTATTTGCAGTCTTGGGGCCTCTTCCTGCTCCCGTATTGCAGACCATAGCATTTTCCCTTGTTCCGTGTGGAAAGACATCTGTTAGGTGGCTCAGTTCCCCGTGCCTCTTCTCGCCCCCTTACCATGCGCTCCCTGGCCATTGGTGGTGACTTGAATTCCTACCTCCAGCTCAGACCTCTCTGCTGAGCAGCTGCCTCGTGGATGTCTCCTGGGGTGCTTCCGGGCTCCACACACTCCTGCATTCTCATCTTCTCCTCATATCTGCTCTGCCTCTGTGGTGCCTGTCTTGAGGGAGGGTACTAGCCCGGGACAGAAAACTGGACTCATCCTCAGCTATGTTTCTTTCCTCTGACCACCCACAGGGAGGTCAGCTCTCCAGTGTCTCCGTCCGCTCTCTTCCCCACAGCCCTAGATTTCACACCTTCCCTTCCCTGCTGAACCATTTCACGGTCTTCACTTTGGTCCGGCTGTCCATCTACGTCTCTGTCTTGCTTGAAACTTCCACTGGCCCCCAGCCCTGTGGATGAAGTTCACCCATCTTATTTTGGCGTTCCAGGCCCGCACAGCCTGGCCCCCGCTGCGGCCTCTGTGTCCGCCTCCCCCTGCAGCTCTTTGCACCCTCCAGTTCCCACAGAGGGCCAGGCTCCCTCCACCTCTGAGCTTCTGTTCCTGCAGTTCCCTCAGCCTGGAATGCCTGCCTCCGACCCCCACACCCTGGCTTTTGGTGTTTGCTCCCAGCTAACTCCAGAGTCAGCTCAGCTTCCGTGTCCTCTAGGAAAGGCCCCCAGCAGGCTTGGGTGTCTCTACCCTGGGCTCTGGCAGCATCCTGTGAGGCCCTGCGTTACAGCACTGAGCGTGCTGTGTCAGGGTCCACTGCAGTTCTGGCCCCTGCCCCAGCTGACTGTGAGAGCCCATCTCAGAGTCAGGCCTGTGCTTAGTGCTGATCCAGGGCCTCAGGGGTAGTGTTTGTCAACCACCCTCTTGAGTGCCAATATCATATTGGTTTCCCATTGCTGCAGTAACAAACACAGTGCCTGAACCAATACAGTTATTTTCTTAGGGTTCTGGAGGTTGGAAATCTGACCAGACTCAATCTCACTGGGCTAAAGTCAAGGTGTGAGTAGGGCTGTGTTCCCCCTGGAGGCTCTCAGAGGGAGTCTGTTTCCTTGCCTTTTCTGGCTTCTGAAGGCCGCCCACTTTCCTCGGCTCATGGGCCCTTTCTCTGTCTTTAAAGCTGGAAATGTTGGGCTGGGTCCTCACACTGCCATCATGCTGGCTTGCTCTTCTGCCTCCTTCTTGCACTTTTAAGGACATTGGTATTTATATTGCACCCAGTCAGATAATCCAGGATAATCTACTGTTTTAAGGTCAGATGATTAGAAATATTAATTTCATCTGCAGCGTTAATTCTTCTTTGCTGCATAAGAACATATTCACAGATTCCAGGCATTAGGATGTGGACATCTTTGTGGGGGTGGGGGGGCGTGGTTCTGCTTGCCACAATGTGGAGGACCCTGGAGAAGACAGAGCTCTGGTGCTCCATGGGGGAGGGACCATGCCCCATGGAGCACCAGGAGTTGGGAGAAACCAAGGGCAAAAGGATGGTTGAGATCTGAGAGCAGGAGGGTTTGATGTAGGAAGCGCAGTTCTGGGAGAGCCAGAAAGCGTCAGGCCTGCACATGACACAGACCCAACCCAGATGGCTTCAGGTACAAGGGGATTTTATTGACTCATGGAACTAAAAAAGTCAGAGGTAGGAACTCTTCCAGGTTCAGCTTGATGGATGTTCAGATGATGCCCCCACAATTCCATTTCTCTTCATCTCACAGTTTCCTCCTCATCCGGGATCGGCGTCATCCCCAGCCCACGTGAGATGGCAGCGAAGCAGGTGGCACTCGTGCCTCCCGGTCTCCAGCTTTGAGCGCACCGGGGAGGAGGAACTGAGGTCTCAGCACATCTCACTGCCCCACCTCGCCCAATTGGGTGCTGAGTCTGGCTCCCAACCAATCACGGGACCAGGGGAGCACTTGGTGATGATTGGCTTGGATTTCGCCCAAATCATGGGTAGAGAATAGAGAAGTGGTTTCCCAGAGGAAATTCTGGGCACTGTTCTACCAGATGGGTGGTATCCCCTACTCTGTCCTAGGGAGGCAGGAAAGGGAACACTGGACTGAGAGGCGACCTGGGTTCCATTTCTGGTTCTGCTGCTGGTTTGCTGCACGACCTTGAGCAGGTTACTGATGAACTTCTCTGGGCCTCGCTGTAAAGTAAGGGGGTGAGGTTGGATGCTCTCTAAGGGACCTTCCAGCTTCAAAAACCTTACCACTCGGAGGCTTTTCCCATCTGTTTAGCCCATATGTTTTCTTGTGCCTGTAGACACCAGTAGTAAAAATCCTTAGAAAACCCAGTGGGTTTTCTGTAGGGAAAGTTGTGGAGAGTAGAGCTAAGTTTGGGATTGGCAGCAGGGCTAGACAGGCATTAGGGAGCTTTGTTCTCTGCATGCAGTGCTGCGAGGAGGCAAGACCTGGGTTCATGGGAGACTTTGGGGCCCATACAAATGGTCAGAGATGATCACAACCTCAGGCTGGGTCTGCCACTAGGATTAAGCCTCACTCTGTGCTTTGCTTGGTGTCAAGACTGAGTGCGTGGCTAGGGTTGGGGGTACCATGTGAGTTGGGGTCACTATATGGCTGAGGTGGAGACTCAGTCTAGGCCTAGGGTGAGGGATCAGAGCTGAGCTGTTCAGCAGTAGGCAGGGCAGATTGCCGTAAGCTGGTATGTGGGGGACTTAGGTGTCATTCAAAAGCCACTTTGGCCACACGTGACTTCTGAAGCGCTTATTTTATCATTATTTGAGATGGAGTTTTGCTCTGTAACCCAGGCTGGAGTGCAGTGGCACCATCTCGGCTCACCACAACCTTTGCCTCCCGGGTTGAAGCAATTCTCCTGCCTCAGCCTCCTGAGTAGCTGGGATTACAGGTGCGTACCACCACGTTTGGCTAATTTTTGTGTTTTTAGTAGAGATGGGATTTCACCATGTTGGCCAGGCTGGTCTTGGACTCCTGACCTCAGGTGATCTGCCCACTTCGGCCTCCCAAAGTGCTGGGATTACAGGCATGAGCCACTGTGCCTAGCCAGCATTTATTATTATTTAATAGTTTATGAATTTTACTTACCTTGTTTCTTGGCCACTGCCTTTGACTAGCATGTTGAGTTTATGCAGGCAATGACTTGGTTCTCGGAGGCATTTCCAGCCTTTAGAATAGTGCTCAGCCATTGTAGGTGCCCAATAAATAATTGTCAAGTGACTAAATGAGTCACGCTGAGTGCACACATCCAGGGTTGGCCATGCCGTGTGCCTTAGACCAGCAGTCAGCAGTTCCCCAACTTTGCTGCGCATCAGAACCACCTAGAGAGCTCTTAATTGAAAATCCCAATGCCTGGGTGGCTGAGGCAGGAGGATAATTTGAGGCCAGGAGTTCAAGACCTGCCTGGGCAACACAAGGCCTCATCTCTCAAAACAAAACAAAAATTAGGTGGGTTTGTTAGCACATGCCTGGAGTCCCAGCTACTAGGGAGGCTGAGGCAAGAGGATCACGTGAGTCCAAAAGATCAAGGCTGCATTGAGCTATGGTGACACCATGGCCTTCTGGCCTTGGTGACAGAGCAAGACCCGGTCTCTGACAACCTAAGAAGCACCTTCATGCCCAGGATGCACCCCATACCAATTGAATCAGATTGTTGGGGGGCCAGAGCCAGGCTTCCCCAGGCTAGTCTCCTGTGCTGCAAAGTTTTACAGCCACCGAATTAGACCATGTAAAGTGCAGAGGGGACATGCTATTGCAGAGGACACACATGGTGACTGCACAGGTGCAGGAGGAGGAGGGAGTGGGACCAGAGCTGTGCGGCAGCAAGCCTGGGGTTCTGGGTGTTAGGATGGAGACTTTGTGTCCTAGATCTCTATCACATTCTCCGAACACTGCCACGGAGGTGATTACTTTGCTATCACAGAATGGATTTTGGCCACAAGTCAAGAAGAACTCTTGCTTCCCAGCTAAACGATGGCAAATCAATTTGAGGTCTTGGCTGGAGCAGCTGATTAGGGCTGGCAGCTGGGGAGCCTCTGGCTGGCAGAGCCAAGGCAAGGCTCAGCTAGGCCCTGGAGAAGATGGCTGGCAGGAGCTGGGGGCCAGCTTTGGCATCCAAGAGCCCAGCCTTCTCTTGAAGGGCAGGGGAAGCCTAGGTGGGTGGCTGTCCAGGTTTGGGGTTGCAAGTTCTGTTTATTTAGAATAGTAATATTAACAGTCTTGGTCATCATTTATTGAGAACTTGCCTTGTGCTGGGGACTTAAAGACATTTGTTGCCATGACTGGGTGGTGCAAGTCTTTTCTCTTTTCACAGAGGCCCTGAGAGGTGAGACAATGTGATCAAGGTCAAAGGAAGCCTGGCGGTGGGTGTTGAACAATGAGAACACATGGACACAGGGAGGGGAGCATCACACACTGGGGTCTGTCGGGGGAAATAGGGGAGGGACAGTGGGGGGTGGGGAGTTGGGGAGAGATAGCATGGGGAGAAATGCCAGATACAGGTGATGGGGAGGAAGGCAGCAAATCACACTGCCACGTGTGTACCTATGCGACAATCTTGCATGTTCTTCACATGTACCCCAAAACCTAAAATGCAAATAAATAAATAAATAAATAAATAAATAAATAAATAAATAAGGAAGCCTGGCTTGTAACCAGGTTCCAAGTGTTTTGTCATGATAGACTGCTTCCTGTGTGTTGGTTTTGATGTCCGGAATACAGGCTCCGGTGACCATGTCAGATCTGGGTCTGAAAGGCAGTGCTTAGCCTGAATTTGGCCATGATGAGGCACTCGGGAGGAGAGCACCTGCTGATGGCAGAACGGAATGAGGAGATGTTTCCTCAATGGATGGATGAATGAAGGAGTGTTTGCTAACTAAGGGCCGAAGAAAGAGCTGCAGGTGTGCTGAGGTCTGCAGTGTGAGGTAGGCAGCCTGAAAGCAGAGGGGTCCACTCCCCAGGGAGCTTCTTCCCCCTGTATTCGTGCCCTGTATAGCATCCTCTCCCATTGAATCACAGCTGGTTGCTGTGGCTAACAGAATACTGCAGAAGGCATGGTACATGCCTGAGGCTAGGTCACGAAAGACATTGCAGCTTCCACCTTGCTCTCTTGGATTACTAACTCAGGGGGAGGCTAGCTGCCGTATTGTGAGGATGCTGAAGAAGTTCTAGGAAGAGGCTCTGGAAAGGAGACCTCCTGCCGATAGTCAGCACCAGCTGCTGGTCCTGTGACTGAGACACCTTGAAGGCAGATCCTCCAGCCCGGTCAAGCCTTTAGATTAGACTGCAGCACTGGCTGACCTGGGGACTGCAGCTTCATGACAGACCCCAGTCTGGAACTACTTAGGCCACTCCAGAATTCCTGACCTACAGAAATAGACAGAAAATAAACGTTTATTGCTTGAAGCCACTAAGTTTTGGGGTAATTTATATTTATTTTTATAGAAATAGGGTCTCACTCTGTTGCACGGGTTAAACTGCAGGGGCTTGATTGTAGCTCACTGCAGCTCAGCCTCCTGAGTAGCTGGGACTACAGGCGTGCACCACCACACTCAGCTAATAATTTGGGGTAATTTATTATGTGGTAGCAAACAACTACTGCACATTGCTAGGTCTCTTTTGAGCTAAAAAGTCAAGAGAGCTTCCTGAAGGAGTCAGTTATTCCCTCTGTCCCCTAACCCACTTTAACCCTTGCCTCTCATCTGTCTTGGGTTACATGCAAAGGCACAAGACAGATTTGTTTTTAAATCCAGACTTCCCAGTTTACTATTTGGATGACGGGAGGATTTTTCTCATAACAAATTCTTCTCCTCCTTCTTTTTATTTCTTCTCCCTCCTTTCCTTTCCTCTTCTAGCTACTTTTCTTCATCAATCTTGCTTTAGTAATAGTAGCATTTAGTAGCAATGGCTGTCCTGTTGTAGGTACTATGTAACTGGCACTGTGCCAGGGGATCTGTGGGCATTATTCTATTTGATTTCCTCAATGGCCCTGGTGGTCATGGTGGACATTATTATATCTAGTAATTTTTATTATGTATTGTTATACATGATAATTTTAAAAAATAGGTAAAACCCAGGTTCAGGGCTGTTGAGGCACTTACCCAGGATCAGATGGAAGGAATCAGGATTGAAAGTCAGGTTTATCTGAGTCCAAATCCTGTACTCATTTCCATTTTATGCTTTTATTTGTAAGCCTCAGCTTTCTCATGTGTAAAGTGGGGAGAAGACTGACTTGACAGATTCCTGTTGGGATGAGGACAGCAGGCGGCTTTATAGCACTCAGCCCTGGTGTGTGGCTTATAGCAGGTGCTTGGTAAGTGGGGGCTCCCTTGCCCTCCCTTTTTCTCCCCTGTCTTATGTATTTTGACATGGGTTGTCTTGACTCTCATGCAAACAGGGCCATGCTAAGTGCCTCTTACAATGAGAGCAGCGGGGAGTTGATGTGGCCAAGAGCTGCAGACCCCTGGTCCTGCCCCAGGGTACAGTGGATGTCCTGGGTCTGGAGCCCACGGAGATGGTGACACCAGCTCTGACCCACCCACTGAGTCTGTGCAATGTGCTGGCTCTGTGCTCCGAAGGGGAAGGGCCCTGCCTGAGCTCACATGGAAGGGACGGGCTAAAGCTTGCATTCATACCCTGGCCAGTGCCTGTGGAAAGGCTGGGTGTGTAGCGGCTCATCTCCAGCTGGAGAATCCCAGCTGAGAAAACACTGTCCTCGGGGGGTATCGCATCATCTCTCAGATCAGGCAAGAAGCCCCAATTAATTACAAGTGCTAAGTGAGTGGTCTGGAAGCAGGATTTTGCAGTCAATTAAAGAGATGCTGGAGGAGGCTTCATTAACCCCCTGCTTCCTGGCAGCTTTTGGTTTAGGAGAAAGAGGGAGCTGCCTGCCTAGAATGAGCTTCCCGATCCTGTGGGGAATGTAAGCGGGACTGTGTCCTCTACCAAAGATGGCACAGGAGGTTTTCCTGAATTGCATGAGAGGATGGATTTGATTTAAATCCCCTTCCCATCCCAGGTTTCTTGATTTCTTGTGCTTTGATCCTGCAGTGAAGTCACTAGTCAAGACATGGCTACATTTTGGGGTTCACCTTCTTCACAGCCCCAGCTGATCGTCCTCAGTCTGCACATCTGAGCATGTCACACCTCTGCTCAGTGCCCTTCAGTGACTTCCCATTGCCTGCAGGTTGAGTCCAAGCTCCACTTCCTGGCACCTGGGTTGAAGCCCCGGACCTCTCAGCCTTTCACTGGGAGCTCAGTGAATTCATGCGGACGCCTTCTGTTTCTGTCTCCTCAACTCCCGCCGCCCAAGTTGAACTTCTTTTGTCTGATCCATGCCTTTGTTCATGCCAGTCCCTCTCCTGGAGGTGCCCTCCTTCTCCACTGGGCTGATTCCTTCTCATTTAAGACTCATCTCAGATGTAAACCCCTCCAGGGAGCCTGCGCCGTGATCCCGAGTTCACCTGCAGCACTGCTCATGCTGCGGTGGGCAGCTGGTCTGTTCTCCATTGTCTCCTCCTTCCACACGTGGGTTCCCGAACGGAAGGCTGTGTGATTGGCATGCTTGGTGCCTAGCACATGGCAGAAGCCCCGTGAATACCCATTTCACCTGAGAAGATTAAGACTCTTAGGAGAAGATACTTGGGACTGAAAATGAGAGGGTACTGGCATTTACTGACCCTTGTGATCCACTGAGTGGAGACGCGAGAAGCGGAGGGTAAGTGTCTGAGTGTCCCGGGCTGGGCTGTTTCTGGAGGTGGGCCTGGGAATTAGGAGGACAGTGCCTGGGGTGCTGGGCAGAGCAGACCGATAGACTCTCAGGGAAGCTACAAATCCTTATGTTCTCTTTCTCTCCAGTCCTCAGCCTTGGAAGGCCCTCTGAGCCCAGTCTGGGGCTCTAGGAATGACTTCAGTCTTGTAGAGACTCCAGGACAACCTGCCGTTGGCTGCTGCTCCTGCTCTGAGACGTTTCCTCTACCCCCGGTACCCTGTGGCTGAAGAGGTTTGGAGCTCTGGCTCCTCCAACACCCTGCTCTACTCCAGTGCTTTGTAGGAAAGGGGGAGTTTTGCCTCAGTCTCTATGGTAGGCAGCCTCTAAGATGTCTCCAATAATCCCCAGTCCTGGTATTCACACCCTGTGTAATCCCCTGCCCATGAGTGTGGGTGAGTTCTGTGACTTCTCTCTAGCCAATAGAAGATGGCAAGGGTGATAGGGGGGTCACCTCCATGATTAGCTTATATAACAACATGGCTTACGTCTTGCTAGCAGACTCTCTCTGTTGCCTTTGTGGCTTGCATGCTTTGGTGAAGCAAACTGCCCTATTGTGAGCTGCCCCAGGGGAGAGACCCACATGGCAAGGGCCGGGGATGCCCCCAGCCAACAGTCAGCCAAGAACTGGAGCCCTCCATCCAACAGGAACTGAATCCTGCCAGAAACCACGTGAGCTTGGAAGTGAGCTGTGCCCAGCTGAGCCTTCTGATGAGACCCCAGCCCTGGCCTGCACCTTGACTGCAGCCCTGTGAGAGGCCCTGAAGCAGAGGACCCTGGTAAGCTGTGCCAGGACTGCTGGCCCACAAAAATGGAGATAATACACATGTGTTGTTTGAAGCTGCTAAGTTTGTAATAATTTGTTATTTAGCCATCAATCACTAGCACAGCTTCCCATTGCACACTGAGCTCCCTCTGACTCAGAGAGTCCAAAGCCCTGCTACCCATAGTGCACTAACCCAGGGGTGTGGGTAGATCTGCGAGAACAGGCAGGACGGTGACATCAGGACATAGAAGGTGGGGGATCACGGTCTGCACCCCTCCCTAGTAAGTACAAAGAGCCAAAAGAGAGACTGTGGCTACCAACTAGATGGTACAGAGATTGATATCTTGGGGCCTGAATCAGCAGTGGGGTCCCTGAGAACACGCTGTGGGGCAGACCCTATGCTGGGTGCTAGAGAGGGATCAGAGCGCAGGCCAGCCCTGCCCCTATAAAGCTCCCAAGTTAGTGAGGGAGACCAGTGCAGCAATGTCTCTTTCAACCGAATTGCAGAGCTCCATTCATCGAATGCTTGGCATGTAGTGCTCAAAGCGTGTGCAGGACCCCATTTACTCTTCATAACAAGCGCGGAGATCAGAGCAATGCTTATCATCCCATTTCACTTGTGAGCAAACACTCAGAGGGGTTAAGTGGCTTGCTCAAGATCACTCGGCTGGGTGACAGAGCCGTAAGCACATCCAGCACTGTCTGAACACTCAGACATGATGCTCTGTGGCTGTGAGTATGACAACAGCCTCTGCTCTGGTCAGGGGGACAGGGGCTGGATCAGGGTGGGCTTCACAGAGGAAGTGATGTTTGAGCTGGAGCTTCAGGGAGCTCCAAGCTCCCTGGAGTACCAAGGAGGGGAAGGGCACCGTTCATCTCAGGCACTGGGGGCAGATATGCAGACACCAAGAAGATGTTATAGATGGGGGCCTGGGGCACCTGGCACACAGAAGTGGGTGTGGGTCTGATCAGCAGGTCGAGGCCACATCACACAGGGCCATTTGGACAATTTGGATGTTATCCTATAGGTAGGTGCCATCATACAGGCCTTTGGAGGCCTGGGCAGCAGTGATGTGGTGAAGTCTGCATTTTAAATGCACCTTGGAGGCAGGGATAGGGTGTCAGCAAAGGGTGCATGGAAGGAGAGGGGTGGAGACTGGGAGACCATTGTGTGGCCATGGGAAGGGCCCAGACAAGCTGAGACGAGTGAGGCCTAACTTAAGGCAGGGTATTAGGGTGAAGGTAAGGGCAGAGGGTTTCTGGAATAGTCCTGACTCCTCACCAAGGCCTGGGAAGTGTTTGTGTCAGGGAGGAATGCTGAGTGGTGTCCTTCCTCTGGGACCCCAGCCTTCTGCATGTGGCCTGTGGAGAGCAGGTCTCCCTTAGCGTTTGGGGAATGAATGAGAACAGGTCGCTGTCCACCATGTGACTTGGCAGCATTCTCAGGAAGCGGCACCCCGAAGGGCTCGGGGGAAAGGGTGGTCAGGGATGGTGTGTGTGTGGGTAGGGGGGTGGGGGGGTGGGTCCTTGAGGACCACTCAGCTCCTGAGGCTGAAGAATTGATTCTGGAAGGCAGGGAGGCAGAGTGATCCTGGAACCCCGAGCCCAGTCCCGACTCTGGCCCCGGTTGATTTCTGGAGTCATTTCATGGGGTCCCGGACAGAAGCCAGGGTAACACTGAAGATTTTTGGGGCTTCTTGAGCTTTATGAGTCGCCTCCCCCCAGTGAGTTGGTGCTCCTGTTTGTCCCTGGTGGTGCCGATGGACAGAAGAGAACAGATAGGCCGCTGCTGTACAAGGTCTTTTTCTTTGTCGTCATGGTTGATTTTGTACATCTCAGCACTTGCATCATACAAAGGGGGGAGCAACAGCCATGGCTTTTGGTCAGGTTCAGGGGGGCTGAGGGGGTGCTCCTCCCCTCCCCCCAGGCACTGACACATTGAAAGGAAGCAGAGCAACAATGACACAGCACAAATGTGGGAAAGGTTCCCCTATGTGAGCAGGATGGTCGATCTCATCTGGGTCTCACTAGGACTCCCTGCTCCCACCCAGGGCCAGCACGAGCACCTCCCATTCTCTCCCCAGTGAAGAGCATGGGGCGACAGGAGTGGGACTGGAGCAGGGGACATTTGGTGGGAGGCATGTCCTCAGGTCTGGGAGCCCAGGCTGACCCCAGCCTCCCTGTGCAGTCAAGGGCCTGTGGAAACCTAGAGGATGGAGCAGGTGGACAGCGGGGGTGGGCAACCCTGCCAGCTGGGTGCCAGGGCTCTAGGGCTGGGGGGGTCCACCCCACCGTACTCTAGCCACAAGCCTGTGGGGTGGCTGCTTTGCCCACCAGCTGTCTCCCTGACAGGGGCCCGGGGCTGCAATCCTTCTGTCGCTCTCCCTTCCTCTCTTTTACATACACCTGGGATGGCATATCGACTTCCCGATTCCATCTGGGGGAGACCCCGCACAGCTCTGCAGTTAAGGATACCTTCCGGGAGCTTCTGGGCTTGCGGTGGAGGGTGTCCATGTCGGGAGATCCTGACCCGTCGTCCCCAGCACAGGGTGACCTGCAGCTGCCTTCCTCCTTCTCTCTGGCGGTGCCTCCCAGGCATAGAGCCTGGGGCCTTCCCCAAGAGCTCGCAGGCTCCCTCACCTGGTGCACGTCCCTTGCACCTCATTGTTTTGTCACCCACCTACAAAGGACTGCTCCTTCCTATTTTCCTATCTGGGGGTTCTCTCCCCTGTGTGTTGTATGTGTGCTGAATTCCAGGGCCTCTCCTTCCCTAAGTCTGTTGCATGCCCATTGCCCCATTTGTGTGTGCACACTCATTTCCCTCCCATCCAGTGGGCTGACACACACCTCACCTCCCAGGTGACTCTGTGAGCATCCTGACCCTCCTAGAGCACCCCTCACGTATTCTGTGCACTACCAACGTGTTGCAGGCAGACATGCTCTCTGGGCCACGCGTCAGCTGCTCTCCACAGCCAGGTCTGCATCAGCAATGATCGTCACTGTGTTCCCCTGGGCCTAAGAGTGATCACTTGGCAGTGGTCAGAGCCAGGTGTGTGCCAGGCAGAAATTCTTCCCCATGCCCACCCCCAGGAAGACCTCAAGTCCTGCTGTCCCGGAGCAGAATAGAGGGGTCTGGGATATGAACCCAGACTAAGCAGCCATCCTGGAGGGCAGGCATCGGAGTGGGGCTAAAAAGCCCCGATCCCACTCTGGGAGTCCAGAGGGACTGCACTGTGGAGACCAACAGGACAGCCCTCTGAGGGTCTGGGGTCCCTCTGGCCCAGCTGGGATATCTGTTTTGACTGGGTTCTCTTGCTCATCTGAAGCACCCTGTGCCTTGGTCTCTGCTACCCATCTGGTACTCTCTGTGTCCTGGAATCACCATCGAGGTTTGAAGGCCCCTCTCAAGTGGCAGGGGCAGGGGACCTCTCTGAATACCTGTGTCCAAGTGGGGCTCATGCACAGGGGCTGGGGAGGCCTGTGGCCTCTGGACTTGGCCCTATCTGTCTCTGGCCCAGGACCCCAGGGTTCTTGAGAATGACCATCCTGCCCAGGAAAACAGACACAAACAGACAAGCAGACAACAGGGGTGCGAGGTGGGCTCCCCATCACAGACACGGGCACAGACACAGACATAGGCCCCCTGGGGGGCTGGAGACAGGAGCACAAGGTGGGGGCGGGGTGCAGGGAGGAAGGTAAGTCCAGGGAGCTGGAGCTGCCGAGGCCCTGCTCCCCAAAGAAGGGACAGACCAGGGGACTTTTCTGGTTCCCTAACATATGGATTGTTTTGTCTCGTCTTTAAAGTATTGCAGTCTAACTGATATGGCTTTAACTATTAGAAACGGACAGAGAAGACACATGTCTGTCTCTGAAATAAAAGCAGAATCCACTAAAATGGAAAACCTGCAGAATGCAAACTGGGGCCAATGGGAACAGGGGCTTCAGGGGCAGGCAAGTCGCCCCCTCCCTGGCCCCTGCTTTGGGGATAGGCCCTGGTGGGGGCCCAGCATGGCTTCCTGGGGCACTGCCTGGGTCTGCCGCAGTGGGATTCTGAGGACCTCAGGCAGGAACCCCCCAAGGGTGGGAGGACTCTAGGCCAAGGACAAGGTCTCCTGTTGGAGGTGGTCAACTGTGACCAATAGTCTCAGGGCTGGGAGGGGGCATCTTACCCACGTTCTTTCTTACCAGGCACACATCCATGCACGCAGCTATCTTTTCAGACCCCCAAACATGCACACAACAGCCTTCAAATAGCTCATAGTTCTCTCAAACGCATGCTTCCACCACACCTAACACCTAACACATACCCATCACTCCAATACACATGCTATTTTGAAAACACATGCATACACAAGCTAACGTATGCAGTCTCAAAACACATGAGATGGATAGCACACACGTATGGTACAATTTCAGCTCAAATACACGCCTCAATCAGGCACACATAGACAAGACTAAATACACAATCGGTAACACACAGATGTGACTGCCACACACACAACCTCAAGACACACACACACTCTAACCCTACGCATACTCATATGATCTCTGGACACACAATCTCCGACGCAGTCTCTGACACTATCGAGCATGCATGGATATGGTTTCCTCCCTCATTGGACCTTTCTTCCCCCACCATTCCCACACAACTGACTGAGCGGAAAGCCTTGATAATTTGAGTGGGAGACAAATGCCAGTCCCAGACATCCCAGAGGAGAGTTTGTCCTTGGCCAATGAGATGAAGGGAGGGAAGCCTTCATCAAGTGGGAACTGGTTTCTCACCGAAGGCTTGGGGCTTTGGCCAGGAAGGGTCCTCCTGGGGATCATGGGCCCTGGAAGTGCATGGACAGGACATGGTGGGGAGAGGGGTGGATAGGAATGGGGGCAGCATGGCCACACCAGTTGGGGGGTTCCCCATGGCATAGACCGTCACTGCCCGATGGCTCCAAGTGTTTTCTGGGGGCCTGAGCAGCCCCTTGACTGAGCAAGCTGGGCCCAGACTGGCAGTGGGGGCCCAGGACCTAAGTAGGGTGGGGGTGAGGAACAAGGGGCCTCCTTACCTGGGTTCCTCCATAAATGAGCTAAAGTCCACAAATGATCCATTTGGAGGGACCAGCTTGGCAGGGGCCATGTCTCTCCAGGTGGGGGCTGGGGGAGGGGGTGCCCCTGGGCTGGGTGTCACCAAGGAGAGGGAAGAAGGAGAGTCCCAGCCTCCTGCCCAGATCCCAGCCTGGTCAGACCCAGGGTCTCTCACTCTGGGCCTTCTCCTGACTCCCTTCTTCAGAGCCAGGCCACTCAGTGCCCTTGCCCTGACCTGGGGGCCCACTGAGGGTCAGAGGCCAAAGGTCAGCATGCTGGGCAGGGCTGGAATGTGTCATTACTTTGGCTGGCTGGGGACAGTGGTCCTCCTGGCAGTGGGGAGCATGAAGGAATGTATGGGGGTCACCATACTAGCATGACCTTAGGCTTCCTGAGGGGGCCCCACAGTACCTTTGGCCTTGGGTTCAATGCCCCCCTCACTCCCACTGGGGAAAGACTGTCTTCCCTTTTTCAAGCTACTTGGGAGTCGGGTGCAGGTGGATGCCCTGGAATGAAAGGAGGTGTGAGGGGGAGCTGAGGGGGAGGAGCCCCTGGCCAGGGAATGGGGGCAGAGGCCAACTGAGGTTTTCCCCTTCAGAATTGAGACTTAACCAAATGAAAAGAAAAGAACCAAAAAGAAGTAGTAACAGGTGGAGTGGGCTGGGGCAGGAGGCCTGGTTACTTCTTGAACATGTCCTGCAGCGGCCCGGGCAGGTATTTGAGCACCGTGTCCAGGATGCTCTCCTCTTCCTCCTCCTCCTCGTCCCCGCAGCCGGCAGGGATGGCCTTCTTGGGCCGGGTCAGGCTCCCCTCGCAGGGCTGCTCCAGGGCCGCTTTTTCCTCCGCCTCCTTCTCCTCCTTCTTCTTCAGCCCATACTGGGGAGGGGGAGGGCGGAGATGAGCATGAAGCCGGGTGGGCAAGTAGACAGTGGGGTCTCATGGTTGCGCAGCCCTGGCTGAGGTGGCCAGGGGAACTTCCCGAGCCTCAGTCCTCTCATCGGTAAAGTGGGGATAAAGACGTTTCCCTGTAGGATAGTGCCTAGTCCTCAATGGGAGAGACCATGTGTGGAGTTTCCTTTAAAATTAACACGGGCCCATCAGAACTTGCTGCTGTGTTGAAATCCCCAAAGGGCTGAACACGGGGTGTTTGCTCATATATTTTGAGCCAAATTTTGGTGATGAAACCTGACTTGAACCAGTGGAAGACTACTTCTAGCCTTGATTTATTGCCCGGCACTAACAGACATGCACGGGACTGTCTGGCATAGGGTAGCAGCCCCAGACCCCCCGGGAGTGACACCTAACGGCACAAGGTGCTTAGGACGCTGTGGTATTTTTTCAAACATTCCCAAATTCGGAGCTGCACTCATTTTTGGTCCCAAAGATCTGCAGTGCGAGAGGGTGGACCGTAGCAGCGTCCACCCTCTTGGAGTACCTACTGCGCGCATTCTCTTACTTAATCCCCGAAAGGATCCCTTGAGGGAGGTGTCCTTGTGACACCCATTTTGCTGATGAGAAGAGTGAGGCTCAGAGAGAGCTAAGGCGAAGGTGAGAGCGGGGATTCAGGATTTCGCGGAACCGGTTTTACGCGCTTGTGGCCCTCCGCAGGGCGGGCGGGCGGAGCTGACCTTGTCTCGGATCTGCTGCCGGACCTTCTCCCGCTCGGCCTCCATGCGCGCGTGCTTGGCCTTGCGCTCCTCCTCCTGCTGCCGCAGTGCCTCCTGTCGCTCCTCCTCCTTCTTCTGCGCGTCGGGGTCCTTCTCCTCCTCTCCCCCCAGCATCTTCCCCATGTCCTTGGTGGCCCCTACGGGGAAGGGGTGGGAGGAAGGGGGCGGGATCAGCTAGGGGTCAGGGCGGCGGAGAGAGGGGCCGGGCGAGCCGAGGCACCCTCCCTGCAGGGTCCGACCCGCGGAGGGCGCGCGGTGGGGCGCTGGACCTCACCTCCAAGGGCCTGCTTCATGACGAAGTCCATGCCGCCGGCTCCGGTAAGCGTGTCCTAGCCCACGGCAGAATTTGCATGCAGCGCTGCTGGCTGGCCTGGCTCAGGGAGATGTGACAACCTGCAACAGAGAATTGGGGGTCAGACGAGAGAGGGGAGAGGCCTCTTCACAGGCAGGGCGGTGAAGCTAGACGGACAGCAGCCTCAGCCTGGTTCAGACACCAGGCACCTGTCGCTCTGAGGTCAAGACCCAATGCCCTGGTAGAGAGAAAGGGAGATGGAAGAGAACGATTTACTGGGCAGACACGAAGGTGCTCCCAAATAGCGTTTTGAAAGCGGCTTGATTCCTATTTTAAAGCCTTCATCTTGATCCTATTGTTCAGATTTGATTGAAGCGAGGAGCATCGGAAAGAGCCTGAAACTTGGAGTCAGGCAGAACTGGGTTCCAATGCCACAGTTATGTCCTTATTTGCCATGGGAACTTCAGCAAGACACTTAACCTGCTCGAGTCCCCAGTTTCCTCCTCTGTAAGAGAGAAATGGCAATGCCCTTTCCCAGGGCTCCCGCGGAGATTGGAGAGGGCCCAGCCCGGACCAGAGTGTCATCCCATCAATAGACCAGCCTGTGTTATGGCCCCAGCCAGTCGGAGGCAACTGAGGAAATGAGAACAGCCAGCTTGGATAAACGGATCCTGACTTTTGAAATTAGACAAATGGAAAATAAGTTATTTTTATTGTAGTGTACATGTAATTTTTATGTTTTGTAGCTTAATATCGATTTGTATTTTGAATTACACTTGGGACTGTTGGAGACATTATCATCTTCTGGGAGTTTAGGGCTTTTAAACTCCCTGGCACGGGCCTTGCAGGCACTCGGCAAACATTAGTACCCTACCCCTCTGGTTAAATCACCAACTTTCAGTTTTTATTGTATTTTTTATTGTTATGTTTTTTTTTGCCTTAGAAGTGTTCTCCAAATAAAATCCTAATGGGAATCTCAATATAAAAAATATGTAAAAGTGGAACTCTTCCAATCGTAGCGCTGGGGGAGGAAGAGCCTTCTCCTTTGGCCTCCTTACCCTCTTCCCTACATCCCCCAGAAGCTGAAGCCCAGTGCTCCAACTTGGGATTTTCTTTGTATTTCGACCATTCAGTTCCACTAGTTCTCTAACAGACACAGATCTCTTCAAGTGCAGACAAGACATCCGTGAGCTTTCCAACGTGTGAAGTAGCTTCATGGCAAGCCGAGGCCAGGCCTGCTCCCCAAGGCCTTTTATCCCACACAGCCTTGCAAGGAAGAAAAAGGGGTCCTGGGAAAGTGTGGCAGATATTGCAACCTGGCTGAGTTCAGGGTCGCTGGTTGTTCTTTGATAGATTGTCTTCATTTCTCTCAAGATGAGAAGTCATATCGGTAGACTGAGATTATTTCCTGATATGGGGCCCAAGAGCTTATCTACGTGATCAGGCCATGTCATCTGATAGGTTGTTTAGGGAAGAGAAAGTCATGATGTAGCAGAAAAAAAAAAAAAAAGCAAAATGGAAAAACAACCCAGGACCCAGGAGCTTTGGCATCAGACACACCTGGTTCAAAATCCAGGCACCTGTACTTACTGGCTGTGGGTCCCTGGGCAAGCTTCAGTTCGCTCTCCGCAAAATGGGGGAGTTTTAAGGCCTCCCTTTTACAGATATTTGAAGGACAATGAATGATACTGCTCAAATGCCTATGTGTCACAGGAACTCATAAAACGTCAGCCATTGCTGACTACATGTTTGTGGAACAAGCCAAAAAGGAACAGGCTTTCCATGCTTTCTAAGAAATGTAGGAGAACCCACCGCCTGACCCAGAATTCTGAGTTTGAGTGTTGCTCAGCTCAGTCAAGATGTTTTCGTTTAAGACATTGTGAAAAGACTTCATTTCTAAGAACAGGAAATGAACAATTTAATAATCAAGTGATTTTAGAAACTCTTGGGTTCCTCCTCTGTGTTTACATAGAGCTCAAGGAATTACCAGGTGGCGGTGGGAGACGCAGGGCTCTAATTTGAGATGTTCCAAATTGGTGGGCAGGGCACCCAGGTTTTAGTTGCAGCCTCACCCTAAGTTGCTGGGTAATCACTGACACGTCTCTCTCCTGGACCAGACCACTTTCCAGGCCCTTCCTCCAGTGCCTCTGTTGAAGCAGTCTGCAGCATTTGAACTGCTGACAATCCCACTGTACCCTCAAATCTCCTTCTCTCTTGGTTTTGTGACTCAGTTCTTTTCTGTCCCTGCTTCCCCTTACTGTTTCCTCTCCTATCCTCTTTTCTCCTCTTCCTTTGCCTTTTCTGACTCCTCTTCTTCCTCCTGTCTCTTACATAAGCCTTTTCCCCATGACTCTGACCTCAGCCCCTGCCTCTTTTTTCTTGCTAACCTATCTCTGGGATAACTCATCCATTCTAGGGGCTTTAATGACCACTGACACTGCTGACACCTAGACCTCTGTATTCACTCACCCAGCAAGTATTAATTGAGCACCTACTATGTGCCAGTCAATGTGTGAGGCACTAGGGATGTACAGGAAACAGGACAGACAAAGCCTTGCCTTCATGCAGATTACATTCTGAGGTATGTATGTGTGTGTGAGTGTGGGGGTACATGCACACATGTGTAGAGAAATAGGCAATAAATAAGTCAAAAAACACATTGGCCTTCTCCTGGATACCCTTTCCTGGATGTCTGTGGGCACCACTCAAACTCCACATGCCATTTCTGTATCACCAAACCATCACCTTCTCCCACCACCTCTGCTTGCACGCGTGCATTCATCAGACCTTGTTTACTACTGCCGTCCCTCCCCCAGTTTGCAAAGTAACTACTCACCACTGAGTATTCTAAATGCTCACATCCCTGTGACTCTAAGTTGCTCCTCTTCAGGCTGCTGGGATTCTTTATCTGAAACTCCTGAGTCTGCCCAAAAATCCTGCTGCCCGCCGCATCCCAGCATGGACCTCTGAGGCGTTAAGCAGTCTCTCACTCACTCTGTCTATGCTCCCCTAACCAACTCTCCTTTTCTCAAGGCCCAAACTACTAATGCCTCCTCCCTCTCAGCAGGTGACTTCCCCCTTACTTCACGGGTAAAGCATAAGGGGTATGAGCTCTGAGGTTAGGCATGCCTAACTCAGATCTTGAATCTGCCACTTTTTAAACTGTGCAATAGTGAGTAATTGACCTAACTTCATTGATACTTGATCTTCTCTATAAAATGAGAATTATAATGCCACTTTGAAATTTTAGAACTACTCTATGGGATGTGTTTGCACATGCTGAGTGCTCAGTACATGGTGGCTGTAATAATCAAAACAATTAATGTCAGTGAGTGGGATCTCCCAGAACCTCCTCTCCTTCTAGCTCCTGAGGAAGAAGCCCTCTCCTTTAGGCTGAAACCAATTCATTCACTTGTGCCCTGGATTCCCTCTCTCTATACCTCATCACTCCCTCTTCCTCATATATTCCATCTCCTCTTCAAAGGTTGCTTTTATTCCCTCCCTTCTCTAACTCCTTCCCTAAATTCTGCATTTCCCTTAATCCCAACCCTCTCACTTTGTGCTGAAGTGGTCTCCACCTGGCATCTCCACGTCTTCACCTCCCAGTCAAGCTCTAACTCTCTGTGAGACCAGAGCTCTGCTGCCTCCCTATGAGCCCTGAAATTGCCATAATCAGTCGCCAGAAACCTTCCCATTGCCAGATCCACGAGGGTCTTCACAGGTCTCATCCTCCTCCATCTCTCTGCTGAATCACAGGCTGCTGCTGACTCCCTCCCCCAACCTTTGTCAGCCTTTTGGAATCTCCTCCTGAATTCCATGACACAGCACTCTTGTGGTCTTCATCCTACTTCTCAGTTAGGTCGTCTCTCTCTTCTTTGCTGACTGCTTTTCTTTCCTTTAAAGCAAAGCTGTTCTCCAAACAAATTCTCCTCCTGTGACTCCCATGGCTCCTCTGTCTCCCTTGGGAATCTCATCTACCCCTATAGGTTTAGTGCACTTCTTTGGCCACAGATACCTCCCTCTCTCTTCTTCCCCTCCCCCAAACCTGCACATTTAACTCTCTGCTGTATGTTGTCACACGGATAATCTCAAATTCTATCTGTCCAAAGATCAGTCTTATCCTGGCTTTCCCCACACACCCATCTTTTCCTCTAGCATGCCTTGTTCCAATCACCTCAACTGATTCTTCATTCATTCATTTATTTATTCACTCACTTGCTCATACTACAAATATTCCTTGAGCACCTACTTTCTGCCAGACACTGGTTTGGGTGGGCTGTGGCAGGGAGCAAAGGAGTCCCAGCACATGGTCTCACAGCATTCAGTTGGGCTGGGGAGGTAGAAGCTGGATAACAGATCACACAAGGAATTGGTGAGTACGATTGGGATGCGAGTGCCGAGGGAGAAGTCCAGACACTGTAGCTTTGCAATGCTGCCTGCATCCCTACCTTCCACTCTCCAACTGCTGCTAATGCCTTGCTTGGTTCAGGGCCTAGAGATTCTGGATTTGTCTGTAACCTCTAATTGTCTCTCCCCCAGCTCTCATCTACCCTCCACATGGCCGTCCAATTAATCTTTGTAAAGGGCAGATTTGCTCATGCATACACACTCTGCAATGGCTCCCCATGGCCTTGTTAAACTGGTGCGAGTCCTTGTGCTGACCTTCAAGGCCTGCACAGCCTAGCACCCATCTTCCTTGCTGCTCATGTGCCACGTCTTGCACAGGGCTCTGCTTCAGCACATATTTCCCAACAGGTATTCTTTCTGAAAATATCTGGGCATTTATTTGTGCATGCTATTCCCACAGCCTTGGAAACTCTTACCCTCATCTCTGCCAGTTCACATCCTGGCTCCATCACTTACTAAGTAAACTTGAACAAGGGACTCAATGTTTTCTCATCTGTGAAATGGAGACAACAACACCTGTTTCCAAGGCTTGTAGTGAGCACTGAATGAGGGGATGCAAATAAAGTTCTCAGCCCAGTGTTGGCACAGAGTAGGTGCTCCATACACAGTATTTAACATCATCACCATCATCATTATCATCATCGTCAGTGCTGATTTTCAAAGATCCTTCTCAAATAGCCTTCCCTTCGTCCAATTGCCCGTATCTCCTTGGCGAGATGTAAGGGCATCTTCCCCTTTGGAGACCCGTGGCACTTTCTAGGGCAGTATTGCCTGTCTGCAGCACATGCTCTCTCTGTCTGTGTGTCTTTCCCTTCCTGGTCATTCTGAGCTCCTCTCAGGACAGGACCAGTATCTTGTTCATTTCTTCTGTCCCTAGAATGTGCTACATCTCCTGGTACATGGTAGATCCTGAGGACGTGTGTGCTGGGTTGAATTTAACATGTCAACGAGTGCATGCGAGTGTATGCGTTGAAAGCATAACCCCGTGTGTGCAGCTCTGGACGTAGACACCGTATGAGTGCGCGCGCGTGTGCAGCCGTGTGTGTGGATGTTTTGCCACATGCCTGCAGGAATGCCGAGGTCCAGCAGGTTGCCGGCAGTTGAGGATTTTGGCCGGGCCACCAGGAGGCGCTCCTTAGTGGTTCTGCGGAAAGCCTTGGTCTATCCCTGCGCGGGAAGGGGGGTGGGGGTGGGTGGGGGTGGGAGTGGGGATGGGGGTGGGTGGGGGATGCTGCGCTGGGGGAGGGGAGGCGGGAGGCGAGGGAGGGGGGCTGCTGTACAGGTTTCTATGCCTTTAGCGCTCCGGGGACCCAAGGCACGCCTTCAGCTTCCCCTCTCCGACTCCCCCCGAGCCTGTCCCGGCCCAAAGGCAGCGAAGGCACTGGCTGGGGCTCGACCATCTGAGCCGCAGGAGGCTTTCGGGACTGGGCCCCGCCGTCTGACAAGCCGACTCGGGCACCTGCAGTGGTTGTCCTTGTGGCTGTTTTTCTGTTTTTTTTTTTTTTTTTTTTTTTTTTTTTTTTTTTCTTTCTTTTTTTTTTGGCTCAAGTCTGGGCTATATTCACTGCAACTCAATTCAACACTCATTTGCTTCTGGCAGGGGACCCTACGCCAAAGGCGCTGGCAGAGACAGGGGATGTAATTCCACCCCTCCCCCCGCCCCGTCCCCACCCCAAGGCCCGGGATGGGAGAAGCATGGGGGAGGGGAGGGGCAGCGGAGGATGGGAGGAGGTAGGGAGCCAGCTCCGGCTGAAAAGCGGAAGTGGCCAGGGGTTCCCGTTTTCCCGTCAGAAGAGAAGACCGGAACCCCAGCTCCCCTCTCTCGACCCCCGCGGAGACCCACACACCCAGCAGCTCTGCCCGGGAGCTCCCGGTGGGCTATGGAGAGCGTCCCTCCCCGAACACACATACCCTCAACCCCAAGACCCGGCCCGGTTTCAAACTTTGCTGGGGGAGGGGGCAGAGTGGGGCCGACGAGAGCCAGAGCACAGAAGGGACCGTTCCCGAAGACCCCAGGCTGCGAACGTGCGCTCCGAGAAGGGACGAATAGTCCCCTTGGCCCCCATCCCCTGTGGACCTTTACGTTCTCCTCCCCTCCACCTGCGGTCTGTCCGCCCCCCTGCCGCCGCCCTCTGACTCACTCCGGGAGCACGAGCTGTACCCCTCGGGGGCGGCTCCCTCCTCCGGGGCGAAGCGTGCTCCGGCGGGCTCCGGGTTAAGCACAGCCAGAAGTAGCTTCGATCGACGTCCCCCACCCCCGCGAGCTCAAAGTTGTTCTCTGGGTTCAGACTTGAGTCTCCCGCCGCAGCCTGGGCGGTCCTGGCTCCGGGAGCCCGGCCGTTCGGGCTCTGCCCGGGGTCTCCGGCTCGGGCCCACGCCTCCCCTCGGTTGGCAGCCGCCTGCTCGCCGCCCCTCGCAGGGAGCTGTCCTTTCAGCACCACGGAGAGCGCACTCGGGAGTGTCCCCGCTTACCGCCACTCGGTCCCCATCCAGCGCCCAGGCAGCCTTGGGGAGCTGTCCCCACGAAAGCCGTGCTCCCCAGCTTCCCGAGCTGCCCCGAGGCCCCGGGGCGAGAGCTGGGACCCTGTTGCCCGCAGCCCGGCTCCGCCCTCCCGGCCCTCGGCCAGCACCGACCTGGAGGTCCCTGCAACAGTCTGAGCCACTGCAGGGCTCCGGCCGACTCCACGAGGCGGTTCCTTCTGCGATTCCAGCTCCTGCCGCCGCGTGCAACTCCGCCAGGCGAGCTGGGGCCGCGGCTTCTGCCGCGGGCGGCTGCCGAAGGCGCCCTCCAATCACGCCCCTCAGCCGGGCCCTGACGTGCTACCGCTCCCCTTCCAGATGGGAAATTCAAATCTTTCTCTCTCCCTCCCTCCCTCCCTCCCTCCCTCCCTCCTTCTATCTCTCCCTCTCTCCCTCCCTCCCTCCCCCCTTGTCCCCTCCTTCTCTTCCTCTCCCCCTCCCTCCCCGTCTCCTTCTCCCTCCTTTCTCCCTCCTTCTCAGCCCCCTTTTCTCGCTCTCCACCCTTCCCTCCCCCACCTTACACTGTTCTCCTCCCCCTTGCAGACGCCCCTGCCGTCTCCCTGCAGCCAGACATCCCGGTCACAGCTCCGGGTCCACAGGCTTGCTGCTCCTGAGGAGTGGTGGGGGCAGGGAGTGGAAGAAGGGTTCTTCAAAGCAAAGCTCAAAAGTTTGCCTCCTTGGGAAAGCCCTCCTTGGTTTCTCCAGGCAGAGTGGTCGCACTCCTTGGGGCTGCTGCCACCTAGACAGGCCCTTGCCTCAGCGACCTCCATTCCACCTGTTGGCTTGCCTCTTGCCCGTGAGCAACTTCAGGACTGGACCATGGCAAGGTAATCTTTGCAGCCCCCCAGCACAGTGCCTGGCCACAGGAGCACTCAGGAAACACTGATGGAGTGTGTGGGCAAGACCCTCACAGTGGGTCAGGAACATCCACTGTGCACCTAGAGAGAGAAGACTGCTGCAAAACCGCAGTGGACCTTAGGCAAGCCATTCACCAATCCCTCTGAGATCTGTTATCCTGTGAAAAATAAGGACTCTTCTGGCAAAATTTATTCTAGAAGGTCATTTCTTTTCCTCCTATGCCCAGGAAAGAAAAAGGACTTCCAAAAGGCAGCGCAACATCTGCTCCCAGCCCCAGCCTTCCCTCTTCCCCTTGCACTCATGTGTTTGTTTTATTACTCTCTCCTAATGAGCCTCTTTATTCTGCCTGCCATCTTTTGGCTCCCAATTGCTCCCTTCAATCCAGCTCGATGTGTAGAAAAATGGCTTCAGAAAGGAGGGGCCTTGCACAAGGCCTCTGAAAGATCTGCAGGAGTTGCTACATCATCAGGGTATGTCAGGGTGGCGATGACTTCTGCTTCTAAGAGGATGTCTTCTTTCCAAGGAAGGGGCAACAAGAGCTGCAGAGATGTGATTTTGTTCCAATGACAGGGAACTTATCCCTTCACACACGATCACAGCAGAGGCCTTAAAGTGAGAGAGCCCCTGTAAGTCAGAGGCCACTGGTAAACCCATCCTCGGCACCTGGAGAATCACCTTTTGAAGCCTGTGTCTGTTCTCCGCTTACAGGCTTTGTGTAAGGAAGGCCCCTCCTTTAGGGCTGCATTCCATGGTTAGCACTGTGTTGGGCCATCAGCATAGAATGCTTATTCTTTATTTTTCTTCCCTTTCCCAGGGCAGATACTAAGAGGAAGATGGCAGTGGCAGGGAGGCTCTTTGATTAGAGTGACTTAGACTTTCCACTAATGCCTGAGGGGAGTTCTGAGCATAGAGATCTGACATCATGTCATTTCAAGAGTCACAGTCCTCCTCGTCCCCTCTTTCTTCATGCGCTTCAAGAACATGCTCAGTAAATAGGACCTGGCTGGCAGCACTCTGGTTACAATTGGGTTTTTTCCACAACTGATACTGCTTTTGACATGGAAGTCAACTGAGCTGGGCTACAAATTCAGCTGAGGGTTAAGGAAAATACTGAGCTCAGTTCTGGGAACCATACATTAAGATGGACTTCGAGAAGCTTGAGTATGTCAGGCGCGAGGAGGGGCTTTGTTTGTTGGTGGGCATCTGGAAATCAGGTCAAATGAGGGAAAGCTGAAGGATTTGAAGACCTTTGACCTGGAAGGAAGAACACTGAGTGGGCATTAGCCCTTGAAGGGCTGGCAATTCCTGCTTAATTTATAATTCCCTCACTTAGTAACGTGCCTGGCAAAGTAGGTGCGAAGGAAGGGCTTGAATGGATGAATAACTGTGGCAGGGGAACAGTAGTACTATTGCTTTTTCTATTGCTGGCGATAGAATTAGGGCAATGGGGGAAAGGTAAACGAAGCAGGAGGAAGCTCTGAGAGGAGGATCTGCTCTCCATCGGAGCTGTCCAGCCATAGCCTGGACTGCCCCAGGTGGGGTTGTGGGTTCTCCATCTCTGGAAGGTGGCAGGTGAGTGGGAAGATGGTCCAGGTGATGGCTAAAGCCCTTTTTGAACCCAAGCATCTTTGAGACTATAAAAAATTGCCTACGCTGACACGCACTGTGTCTCACTACAGAAAATCTTACTGGTGAATAGGAAGACAGTTCAGCCAGGTTTTGGTGACTTCCATTTTGTTGAGCAACGAGGGGGTAAATCATGACACTTTAAACATTAAAGAAAGATGATGAACAGATGAGTACCTGCTCCCTATTCAGTGTTACCAGCCCTGACATGTTACCCAAATGCCCTGTTCTTGAAAAAGTGACTGAATGATACCCATTTCCTAATGATTAAAATACTACTAATAATAGTGAATATTTGAGTTTTTATTATGTCTCAGGTATCAACCTTGGTGCTTTATATAATTTACATTTCCTCATTTAATTTATACAAGTGCTTACGTTCAAGATGGAAAAGTTGAGGCCCAGGGAGATAAAATGAGTCTTTGGCAGAGCTAGGGTTCCGGACCAAGCTTGCCTGACACTGAGTTCTGTGGTCCTTCCAGCACGTGGGGCTGCTTTTCTCCTGACACATCCCACAGCCTATGGAAATGTAACTTTTGCTCTGCAGATTTTTTTTTTTTTTTGCATTGGCATTTATAGTCTTCCCTGTTCTCCAGTTTCTCACTAAAAGGAAAAAAAAAACCTGCCACGAATTCACACCCAGATTGGGGTCCTGTGTCATGTGGGTTGCCAGCATTTCCTTTATCTCCTGCATCTGTAATCCCGCGGGAGTACAAACGGGCCCAGCTCAGGTCCTTGCCGAGCCTGCTCTGTAGACAGCTTCTAAGAGTCACCTGGTCAAATATAGATGTGGCTCTGCTTCAGGTGACTTATCCTAGCTAGAGCTGAATTTCCGCTTTTATTTATGAGCCCTTGGGGCAGGAGGAGGGGTCCAGATTTGAACAGATTTGTAAGATGGTATGTATATGCCTTGAGTGTGCAGTGGGAAGCCAATCAAGAGAGCTAATGTTAGCATTTTGTGTGAGGACTGAGGAACAATGCGTGAGGAATGACAACTGTCAGAGAACATAAATGCGGTGATCAGTGAGAAAACTTGCATAAAGCACCTGTCCAAAGGTCAGCCCATTTGTTCCCTGCAATTGCCTCAGACCAGAGGGCATCCTGGATGCCATGTGGGAGGTGAGGGGGTGGCTAGGAAATGCCAGGCACCAGCTCTAATTTGGAGCTTGCTGACTGGTCCTGAGCTTGCTGGGAGTTACACTGGTGGGTGCAGGGAGACACTGAAATGCTCCAGACACTGACTTCACATCCTGTCATTCTAGTGTGAGCCTGGAGGGGCAGAGTTGGTCTTGATTTGGGAGGTTGGCCATGTGCCCGAGGAAACAGAACTGTGGGGGTGGTACACAGAGAAGGGCTCTAGGCCACCTCGCTCATCTGATAAGTGCCTTCCCTCTTGTCACTGACAATAGCCAGATGCCATCACTGTGAGGGTCCCAGTCTGCCTCCTTCAACATGGAATGGCACAGTGTGAAAGTGAACCCATAAGTGTGCAATTATGTATTTGAGTGTCCAGCAGTGTGGGAGAGTGGCAGCACTCTTGTGCAGTGACACAGGCACTGGGTGTCATCATCAGTGTGTGTCAGGGCAGGCGTGAGTCTGTGATTTTCAGTGTGTGGTGGTTTTTCCCTCCTGATGGGAAGTGACTGGTGTGTGTGTTGTTGGTGTGTGATGGTATAGACCTAAGTGGGGTGTTGTTAGAGGAGAGTAAGTCAGCAGCATTTCTTGAGCATTTAGCTGTAAGGCAAGAGCACCACGGCTGTGCAGGTTGTATATTGCACAACCACAGGGGGCACCATTTACATAGACTGTGCCAGGCACAAAGACTCTGGAGACCTGTCACCATTTCTGTATATTAGTATACGTCTAAGTTCTGCTGTCAACCAGGGATGCCCCAGATGACAGGGTGTTACCATCAGTATAAAATGGTATAGTGCTGCGTAACCATCAGTGGTAAGGTTGCAGGCATCGATGTGTCACAAGGGGCTGAAACATATGTCACTGCTACTGTGTAGGGCAGTAAGGGTGTGTGTGTACAGCCATGAATGTGTCATTACCACTGGGCAGGTATGCAGGCAAAATATGTCACAGAGAGTGACTGACCCCTCCTTATATATTCTGCCCCCACCAGAGGGGCCCTGATTATTCCAACGTGCTGGCTCCTATCCCACCTGGGAAGCTGCAGAAGCCCCAGCACCCTTCATTCTTGTTTTGTTTTTTTTTTAGATACAAGGTCTTGTTCTGTTGCCCAGGCTAGAGTGCAGTGGTACAATCATAGCCCTAAAATCCTGAGCTCAAGTGATCCACCTCAGCCTCTTGAGTAGTTGGGACTGCAGGAGTGCACCACCAAGCCTGCTGATTTTTATTTTTCATTTTCAGTGGAGACAAGGTCTCGCTATGTTGCCCAGGCTAGTCTCGAACTCCTGGCTTCAAGCAATCCTGCCTTAGCCTCTCAAAGCTCTGGGATTGCAGGCAGAAACCATGCCACCTGGGTTCATTCTTCACTTTTGTTTCACAGAAAGAGAGTACCAGGCTCAACATCTGGACTCTGACTCATTGGTGGTGCATGGAGTTCCTGTGAAAACTCCCTTGGGGAGCTCCTCCGTATCCCAAAGCCCTGTCCCTAACTCAGAGCCTCTCTCCCAACCCAGCATCTGCCCAGCACCTCCTCAGAGGTCTTCCGCGTGAGCCTTCATCCTGTCCCACCCTCCCAGATTCAGGCACTCATTAGCATGTCAAAGCAGTCCTCTTCCAGCCCACACTGTACCCCTAGATGTCTTCACATGGCTAGCTCCTTCTCATCCGGTGCTTTCCTGAAACCTTGCATTTTCATGTCTGCACATCAGTCTGCGGTCCCCTTGCCCCTCATCCTATCAAAGGAAGAATGTTCTGGTAACAAATCTCTCCCCTCTTGCATCTGGTTCTTTTTCTAGCTCTCATTTATGACTTCTATCTCCCTTCCTCCAACCTCAGTCCTTTCAACTCTTTAAGATGTGTTTGGATCTCCCTGTCCATCAAGAACTGTTCTCTGATGGCCTCTCGCTAGAGCCAGCCAATGACCCCAGTCAAGCATCCAGAGTCCCAGCTCTGGACTTGCCCAGGGACAATCTGTGTAACATCAAAGTTTGCTTTCCTTGCTCTCAAGAGGGTGCCCTTCCTGAATGTCTGTCCACCCTCAGGAAGCTTGGTCCCTTTTCCTCTTCACCTATGAAACTCATGCTTGGAAAGACAGTTTTTACACATTAGAATCTTCTTAGCCACAGGGAAATAGAATAACAGTTATTGCAGGATACTAGAATCATGCAAAAGACCATTTTAGAATCACATTTAGAATCACAGAATTATAGGCTCCCTACAACAGTATATGTCAAAGAGTAGCCCACTCCTACTCAGAACCACTGGAGTGGGGGACTTGTTAAAAAATTGCAGATTCTTGTGCTTCATCCCACGTGGCACAAACCAAAATCTCTGCTATGAAAGCCCAGGATTTTGCATCTTTTGCCCAGCTCCCCAGGTGTTTCTGACTCATCCACTGAAAAAAACCTTACCCTGGGTCAATAGAGTCAGAGAATCATAAGATCCTGGACCCTCATCTTATAGAAAAACTGAATCATGGAACCACAGAATATTTGAGGATTCATAGAAGCTTCAAATCAACTAATTATACATTCACTCACAACTTTAGAAGCTTAAATTCTATGAATCTCAGTGTCAAGAATCGTGAAGTTGGAAGTGACCCTGGAGTGTGATTTTGTTCCTGTTCTAGGAGGAATTTTTAGTTTCCAGCCTTCCTGTTCCTTTTGGAATGGAAAGCTTTTTTCCCTTGTCCCTTGAAGGGCTGCCTCTATGGTGTCGCCTACATTTGTGAAGATAGATGTTCTTTCCATCTTGGTGCAGAGGCAGCCGGCAGAACCCTGCATTTATGGAGTAAGTGAGGTGGAAATGACTTCTACTTTCCATTTAGAACCAGCACACTCTGGCCCACAAAACAGATCTTGCTCGTTGATAAAAGTGAATTCAAAAGGACATTGTTGTTGTTTTGTTAAAGCAGGAATATTGGAGGAACATGGACAACAGAAGTTAATAAGCTTATGGGGCCTCTGGTCAAGGAAATGAAAGAGAGAGAGAGTGCCAGGGGGCAGTGGAGATTAATAGACGAGCGGGTGTGTGTGTGTGTGTGTGTGTGTGTGTGTGTGTGTGTGTGGTTGGGGGAGGGTTGGATGAGGGAGACAATGGGACAGGCATTAAAAAACCAGTAATGAAAAGATAACTTTCTGGTCATCTAACCCAGCATCCTCAATTTACAGATGGGGAAACAGAGGCTGAGAAAGGGGAAAGGATTTTCTCAAGGTCACACAAGTTAATGAAACTTCTCACTCCTAGGTAAGTATTCTTTTTTAGGTATAACTCAGCACCCAGCTCCACACATCCTAAACAGCCTGTATGCCAGGCATTGCTTTAAGAAAGTTATGGATATCAACCCTTTAAGCCGTATACTTACGTAGGGTTGTCGGGCTTATGTCATGAATATCAACCCTTTAAGACGTGTGCTTAAAAGGTTGATATCCATGACATCATCCCAACAACCCTATGTAGCAGGTATTTTTCACTCACTCATTCTCTTATCTAACATGTACGGGGTGCCTACAGCACCCCGAGAGCTCTCCCAGGCAGAAGTGCGCAAGAAGTTTCGGAGTTTCTCTCCCCCACTTTGTTCCGCACTGAGAGATGCCAATGCCGTCACTGTGGAACAAAGTGAGCGCTAACACACGGACCAGTTCACACTCTCCAGATCCTAGACTCTGATAGAAGCACTCGGAAGCAAGCAGGAGACAGATGCCGGCAAATAGTCGATGACCATACAACATGTTAAGTGCAGTCTCAGTGAAGACAGAGCTCTGAGGAGGAGAATCAAACACACACAGCTTGCAAGCCAGATGGAATTGGAGGCTGAAAGCAGGGAAGGGGCAGGAGTGGCTGGCACCCCCTGCTCCTGATGCACGAAAGCTCTGGGGCCATCCAAGTCATCTCAGAGGTTTCAGGTTGTTGGCAGCTACAGGCACTGGCCACGCAGAGACAGGGAGTTAAATCTCGCTAATCCTCTGCCCCTTCCCACGTGACCCTGGTGTGTGACTTTGCGCTGAGACTGTGTCCCCATTGGTGAAATGGGGGAGTGATTTCTACCTCCTAGGGTGGTTGTGTGGCTCTAATCAAACACTGCTTAGGAAACAGCAGCATAGCCTCAGCAAATATTAATTCTCTCTTTCTCTCCAACAACCAGGCAAGGCCTAGTATTTTCTTCTGGAGCTCAGGGCACCGCGACCATTAGACAAAACCTCCTTTTATGATCATCTTGGTCAAAGAACTATGCCTCATAAGCTCCCTGCATGTATTTAAGTTGGAATGAAAAAGAAAGAATTTAAAGCTCAGAGGCAAATGGGGGAGATAGTCCTTCTCTTCCCCTGTTGCTGGCTTCCTCCCTTCCTCTCCTGCACATAGGGGCCTAGGATACTGTGTCCCCAAATGGGAACTGCCTGATGAAAGTCGAAAGGGGACATAGACTTCAGGCCCAAGAACAGGAAGAATTTGCCACCCACAAATCTAAAAATGGCTGCTCTGGGCCGCTCCACCTCCAGTTATTTCTTTCTGGCAGAAAAACAAAATAAAACCAAACCCCCTTTTATTTGGCAAACAAGCAAAGGGTTGGAGAGGTCTCGGGAAGATGAAGCCAGGGAAAAGCTTAAAGGGCAGATGAGGAAGGGATTTTCATTGACTGAGCGTCTCACAGGGGAAGGTGATTCATAATCTTTATCTGATTTAATCCCGAGGCTCTCGCCTCCGTTACCTTAAATACCATTACCTCCGCTTTATATTCAGATGAGGATATTCAGACTCAGAGAGGTTAAGCCCTTGTTCAGGGTAACACCGCCAAGAAGCAGCAGCAACAACATCTGAACTTGGCGTGTCTCTGCAGGTGGCCACATTTCCTGAGGGAGATTGGGGGTTTCTAGAAACTGAGCCTGGGCACCCCGTATGGGGACCTCGTCACAGGCTGGTCCTTGACTGGGCTGGATGTTCTAGGTCTCAAGGTGATCAAAACTGATGGAGCTGAAGGTCAGGACTCAGAGCTGCGCCCTAAGGACTTACCTAAGAAATTCCCTCTGGGCAGGCCTTTGCTCACTTCCAATCACCACCAGCCTCCGACCACCACACCTGCCTCTGCTCTCGCCTTCTCCTTTACTTTCTAACTGGCTTCCAGACCTGTAGGAGAATCGAAGCTTTCTAAAACACAGATCTGACTGCATCACTCCTCTCCTTAAAACACGCTGTGGTCACAGCTTTTTGGCCTCCCTCATGTGGAGTCGGCTTGGGAGGAGCCCAGCTGTGTATTTCATTTGGAGCCATGAGTGGTGGATCACATGACCTGGGCTGGACTGATAGCACATCTGGTCCCCCGGCCCCAGAGATCAATTAAAGGCACAGGAGCCGAGAGGGCCAGAGAGACTCCATTCTGGGCTTCTACTTTTGTCTCTTCTCTTTGTTTGTCGTTTAAAGCCACCTGAAGTTTTGTGAGGTTTTTTGTTTGTTTGTTTGTTTACTTGCAATCAAAAGGATCCTCACTAACGTTAAATCCTTTAACGTCTTCCCATTGCCTCCGGTATAAAATCCAGGCCCTTTAAACCGGCCTTGAAGGCCCTCTGTGATCAGACCCTGACGGCTTTCTGCAGTCTCATAGCCACTTGTGCCCCATCAACACCAAATGACTTACAGTTCTTGGACACGCCACAACCTCAGCCATGTTTCTGAGCTTTTGCCTGTGCTGTTTGCTCTGGCTGGATTGCCTTTGTCTGCTCTGTGCATGTGGCAAGCCTTCGCTTCGACCATCATGGCTCAGCTAGAGCATTAAAAAAATCTAATTTGGGAAATAGGACGGAACCAGGGTTTCTTTCACGCGTCCCTGTGGACCCCTTCATTGTAGCACTAAGCTTTATACCTAAGGTCGCTTTCTTGGCTGACTTCCCTACTGGATTGTGAGCTCTTGGAGGATGGGACTCGCTGGAGAAGAAGGAGTCCTTTACTTAGCAAACACATACTGAGCATCTACTGTATGCCAGAACTCTTGTTGCTGGGGATACATGGTGAGAAAATACACAAATTTCTGTCTCTTCCAGTAGGAGACGTGGACACTGCGGAGCAAACACACTCAGGGGCAGGGTGCTCTCAGCAGGCACTGGGCTATGGCAGATTAAGGCAGGGGCATGCCAGCTTCAGGGCTCAGAGCCCAGAGAAAGGCCAGGCCCCAAACAGGCCCTCAGGAAGTGGTTGTTTAATGAATGATTAAGGAGCATCCCCAGACACCCAGGTGACCCTCTGCCTTCCTTTGTGATTGTTACTCAGGACTGTACCGAAACCTCTTTGTCAGTGACTTAGTTCCGGTTTCCAGCCTACGCTCCTTCTTGAGGGGGTCGTGGTTCTATAAATGACATGGTGGTGCGTGTGTGCCACATTCACCTTTCCCGGTGGAAGCTGAACAAAGCAACATTCTCTTCGACTTCACAGGGCCTCTCTGTCCCCACCTGGGTCCAGCATCAGCAAGCAGTTTCGCTCCCCTGCCTGACTTTGATCAAGGCTCCCCCCACCTTCAGCTTCCCAGCCTTCCCTCTGCCATCTCCCTCCCAGGCCTGTTGCCAGCCTTTTGATTCTCTCTGTGACTCTCTGCTGGGCCTTTATCTGGCTCCATTTAGATGGAGAAGCTTCACCCTGCTTGGTCGCCCCTGTGCCAAAAGGCCTTTGATGACTCACCATGACCTGCAGCATTCAGTCCAAACCCACTAGGGCACCTCTTGATCTGACTTCCACTTCCTTGGTCAACCTGTTTACCCCGACTCTTTCCCACAGGGCTCTGCAGCAGGGAGAGCACACCTCAGTGTGCCTGTTTTCCCTTTTTTCACTTTGGTTGTCTCCTGCTGCTGGATCTTAAGCTGCTTGAGGGCAGGGGCATGCCTTGCTTGCCCCTGAATCCCCAACATCAAGCCCAAGGCCTTTTTGATTGTGGCTTGTCAGTCAATATTTCCAGAGGTAGAATACAGGCCTGGCATTGTCCCCACCTACTTGGGGTTGAAATAGCTTGTCCTGGCCCATGGGTTTTGAGGTCCCCCTTCTCAGGAGCAGGATTTGCAGACTGAGGCCACTTTCTGGACCACAGAGAGTCATAATAGCTCTGGCATCCTTGTTTAAATCTTGCATTTGCTCCTTCTGAATCCTTTTTTTAAAATTTTATTTCTTACCCACACATATAACCCCATGAGTTCCTTCCGTGCACTGGCCCTACAACTATAGCATTTTGTCATTGGGATGTTTCTGGTGTAATTTACTGTGGTGATAATACATTTTTGACCTGCCTGGTGTTGCTTGGAGCTCCTTTCTTCTTCTACCCCCAGTCTTTGTGGTTTGGGTGGGGTGACTCTATGTCCCACTGCCATGGGTGGGCATTAGATTTATAGCCAGCCAATTAGAGTGCTGGATAGCTGTCTGGTCATGGTGATTGGCTCTAGGATGGCAAGCGACATAAGCTAAGCCAATGAGAGTCAGCCCTGGGACTTTAGCTGGAACCAATGGGAAAAAGACTGTTCTTTCTTTGCTTTTCTTTCTTTTTTTAGAGACAGAAGCTGGAGAGCAATGGCACAATCATGGCTCACTGTAGCCTCAACCTCCTGGGCTCAAGAGAGCCTCTGCTTCAGCCTCCCCAGGAGCTGGGGCTACAGCCTGGTCTTGAACTTCTGGGCTCAAGTGATCCTCCTGCCTTGGCCTTCCAAAGTGCTGAGATTACAGGCATGAGCCACAGTGCCTAACCAAAGGAGGCTCTTTCTATGGGATTAACAGGACTGGCAGAATGCGGGCCTGAGCAGCTGGTGACTGGTTTGCCACCACCCGGGAAGGGCCTGCTCGAGGGCAATGCCAATGCAGAGAAGCACACAGCTGAAAGAAGGGCAGGAGACAAATTCCCGATGACAGTGTTTGAAGGCCCAGGTCCTGATGCGCCTTGAAGCTTTTCCTGCTCATGCATTTTTCAGTTATGTGAGCCAATAAATGCTGCCTTTCTACTTCAGTTGCTCTGAGTTAGGTTTCCGTCTCAGCCGCCTGGAAGGGACCTGCTGGAATCTGTAACTTTGGAGCTGTGTGTCTGTTCCCTACTTCAGAAAACTTCTCATCAGGCAGGTCCGGATCCTGGGAAGTCCCACCGTTTAATATTCTCACATTCCAAGAAGAAGCTGATTATCGTTTATCTCTAAGCCGCATCTTGACCTACACAAGCTGGTCCCCATGGTCACGTTGACTGAAAGAGAGGGAGCTCACAATGGTAGTGATTGATGAAAGATTTGCCAAAGTCCAAACATCATATCCACAGATCCCAGTTCTCATCTCCACACCCCTCAAAGATGCACATATTTTTGGCTGACGGCTCTGCAATTTCACCCTTGAGTGGCATCGGCATTCTTGGGCGGGTGCCATCTGTTTCTGGCAATTTGTCTGCACCTAGTTTGTCAATTGGAGTTGGAACATTTGCCTCCAAGAGCAGTGCTTTTGTTGCCCCTACTTCCAAGAGACCATTTGGGAACAGGGATTTCCCTGAGGTCCTCCTCAGCTGGGACTGCGGCTGAGGCTTCCTCAGATCTTCTGGATGTCTCTTTTTCATCTCAGAGCCGTGACCATGAAGCATCTTGCCGGTTCTTTATCTGGCCTCTTTCCATTTGATGCATTTGAAAGACCTCTTATTCTTGGCCCCACAGGCCTTCCCAAGGTGACTTTCAGGGTGTTTTTTGGACTGCATAATTTCAAGACCTCTCTGCTCTGCCTATGCCTTTTGATTCCAAGTCATCAAGTTTCAAATATTTTCCAGAGATGCTTTTTTTTCTTTGCAGTAGCCTCTCCGATGTGTCTCCTTAGCTTGTTGATTTTGCTATCTAGTTTTGGTTCCCACTCTGACGATCAGAGTATGCCAGGCTGTAGTTGGAGGAGGGACACTGTGCTGGCTGCTGAGGCTCATGGAGGCTCCATCATTCTGTGATGCCATCATAACACGTGGCTTCTGTGGTAGCAAGAGGGAGCCGTGTGCCACCAAGCTGGAGAGTGATGCTTCAGGCTAGCTTCTGTTTCCTCCTCCAGTTCTTCCCTCCCCCCTTCCCCCACTGCCCTATGCCCAGGAGGCTGCTGCCCATAGATCAATCAACAGGCTTTGGCTTTCCTGGGTTTTATCAAAGAGGTACTGGCAGGGATTAGAGGCAAGGAAAAGAGCACCATCAGAGAGTGCCTCTCCGCTGAAGTCGGAAGCTTTTTCGCGTTTTGCAGCCCACTTGTGAAGAACTTGTAACTTCACAGGTTGCTTCCATGCTTCGGCCCCATCAGGGTGTTATTTTGTCATTGGGATGTTTTTGGTGTAACTTATTGTGTACATTTCCCGCTTGTACCCTCTCCTCTCTAGGCTTGGCAACTGCTCCTTCCTCGTCCCTCAGGCTCCCCACTGACACTGGCCCCCAAGAGCTGCGCCATACTTGTGGGATCTGTTCACCCTGCCCATGCCTTGATGTAGCTCTCCTCAAATGGGCCAGATGGAGTGGTCCATGCTCCCTGCCAGGATCTTCGTGGATTCACAGATAGCCACACTTCTGTTCACCATTCATTGGCCAGGCCTAGTGCCTTGGGCCTGCCTGCTGCAAGGGGCTGGGAAGAGTGATGTCATCTGTGCTCAGAAGAGAGGTAAGCCAGGTATGGGTGTGCTCTGGTCATCTCCACCACAGGTACCAGCTCACGACTCCCAGTTCTCAGTATTGAGCACTTTGGGGCTCCAGGAAGGTCTCTCCAAAGGAGTTCTCTCACTTCTTACTACGTACTGTCCTTCAGAGCTTTTTTCCCCAGGGAATGGCAGGAAGGGGCATTGGGTTTGTATTCAGACTTTGCCACGCCCTCACTGGGTGACTCTGTGCGAGTCAACTTTCCACTCTGAGCCTAAGTTTCCTCATTGGCAAAGTGGGATATTGACATTTTCCTTACAGGCACATTGTTGGGCTGAGACAGTGTATACACAGGCCGTGGCACTGGGAGGCATGCAGCAACCAGCAGCTGGAATCAACCATCGTGCCCATACCCAGCAGAGCCCAGCACCTCTGTATTCACCTAACACTGCTCCCTGAGCACGTGCTCTGGGCCAGCCATGTCTCTGAGCTGGAATACAGGGTGAATAAGGCAGCGGAGGGCCCTGCCTAATGGGATGTTTCTCGTGGGAGTGGACAGGCAATTAACAGTTACAACGGCTTATAATGGTTCAACTTATGATTATTTTTGAGTTTATAATGGTGTGAAAGCAATACACATTCAGTAGAATCCATACCTCGAGAACCCATACAACCATTCTGTTTTTCACTTTCAGTACAGCATTCAATACATTACATGGGATATCCAACGCTTTATTATAAAGTAGCTTTGTGGTAGTTGATTTTGCACAACTAAGCTAACGCAAGTGTCTGAGCATGTTTAAGGTAGGCTAGTTTCAGCTATGATGCTCAGTAGTTTCAGTGTATTAAATGCATTTTCAACTTACAATATTTTCAACTTATGATGGGTTTATTGGGACGCAACCCCATTATAAGTCAAGGAGTATATGTGAATGGAAAGATAATTCTGAGTGGTGAGCGCTGTACAGAAATAAAACCAGTTTTATTTCTGAGAAAGAAAGACGGGGCAGGGATGCCCCAGAAAGACTCCTGGAGGGGACATCTGAGCTTGACCTGAACAATTGGATGAGGCCCATGCTGAAGATCTGGGGCACAAAGCGTGGCCTGAAGGACGCTCTCCTGAGCTGGGATGGAGCTCGGCTTGTTCCCGGGATGGGATAGAGCCCAGGTGGCAGGGAATGTGATAGGAACGGAGTTCCAGATTGTTCGGGGTCTCATCTGCCTTGGTGAGAGGCCTGGATGCCGTCAGACTCAGATGGGGCCCTTAAGGGGTTTTAAGAAGCAGGTAGAATCTGCTGTGAGTCCTTAGTTCAATTCTCGGGTCCCCGGTCCTAAATTCTGACTGCGTTTGCCAGCTGAGTTTCCTTAGCGAATTGCCGTTTTTGGAGAACAGAGGCCTGCGGTGAAGGATCCAGGCAGGTTCCTTCCTCACTTCTGGGAAAGCTGAGGCCCATGGTCCCTGGGTCAGGCTCTGGTTCTACTGATGAAGACAACAGCCACCTAATCACACCCCAGCTGGTCCTCCCCTTCCCCACTCCCTCACCTTCCTGAGAATCTGCTGTGCGCAGGCGCTGCGCATTTGCCATGTCCTTTCATCGGCCCACTTTTGGTGAGGGGCTGCCATCATCATCTCTGGCTCTAGATGAGGAAACTGAGGACCCAGCCTCTCCCGCTCCCTCCTCACCTCAGGACAGCTCCCTCTCGCATGCAGCAGCCCACACGGCATCCTGTAAATAACTGCATGTTCCCAACACCTCTCCTCCTTCTCCTTGGAAACCTGCTCTCTCTTTCCACTTGGGCTGCTGGGTTGTCAGATTCCCCGGCTTGGCTCCGTGTGGAGCGTGGCGGGAGCTCAGATGTTGCATTTGAAAGCCTGGGACTGGGCTCCAGCTCAGCCATTCACTAGCTGGGTGACTGTAGGCAAGTCACTGCACCTCTCTGAGCCTCAGTTTCCTCACCCGAAGTGCAGGGGTCCAAAAACTCATGTCTGTGATGAAGATTAGATGAGGACTATACGAAAGTCTCAGCTGAGCGTGAGGCACACAGTTGGGTGCTGAATGAAAATGAGTTTACATGAGGTTTATTTATATGACCTCATCTCAGCCGTACCACCACCTTACGAGGTAAGTACTATTGTTAGGCCCATTTTATAGCGAAGGAGAGAGGCAGGGAGAGCTCAGGAAACTTGCCAAGGTCGCACAGCTGGAAGGTGCTATCGCGGGTTTGCATTTAGGCTGTCTAGTCCCGGAATTTGCTCTCTTAACCTCTCTGTCCTTCTGTCACCAGGATGTCTGAATGGGTGATGAGGCTCACGCCATGGCTGAGGGTAGGATGAGGTGGCACTGAGGGATGATTCTGCACTGCCCATGGTCCCCCTGTGTCTCTGTGTGGTTGCTATGGTAGACAGAGGTTGTCCTGTTTTCTCTGGTAGCCTTTCTTCTATATAGTACATTAATATTCCCTTGGGAAACCACTCTTCCTGATTCTCTGGCCATATGGTTTGGATGGAATTAAATCTTCTTTCCCTCAGGCTCTAGAGATTGGCATGTAACTCAGGGCACCAGGCATGAAGCGGGAGAGCCTGGGCTCCTACCCAGCCTCAGCACTTCCTGGCTGTGTGATCTAGGGCAAGGCACTGCACCTCTCTGAGCCCACTTTGCCAGGCTGATGCCAGTCTTGAGATAACGCTTGGGAATTGCTTGCCAGTGCCTGACATGGAGGAACAGGTACCATGCATGGAGTGTAAGCCATGGGCCTAGGATTTAGGAATAAACACGTGATCCAAGGTGGTCCAGTGAGAACCAATCCTGAGGCTCATCCTGGAAATACTAGAAAACCTCTCTTTCTGTTGGACTTACTGAGTCAGGAAAGCATGAGCCCGGAGCTGCAGGGTCACGGTGTGGAAAGAGCCTGCCCCAAAGGAAAGCCATACCAGAAGAGGCACTAACAGAGAGAGACTGAACCTTGGTGACATTGTGTGAGCTCCTGGATCAAGCCCTTCCTGAAATCCAAAGATCTACCCTTGAATTTTTCAGTTACGTAAACAAATACAACTCCTCTTCCTTTAAACCATTTATATTTATTTTTCTATTACTTGCATCTAAAATAGGATTGACTGGTATTGTGCTAGGTAGTTCACATTTGTTATTTCACCTAATCCAGTGAGGTACTGACATCGTGATCATTATGCAGATGAAACAACCAGGGCTAAGAGAGGTGTTTTATATTGGCTGAGAGGTCACAGCTAGCACGTGGTGGAGCTGGGATTAGACCCTACACATTTCAACTCTGGACTGAGCCTCGGCTGTTCTGCCTTATGGTAGAAGGCAGACATCACCCCTAAACACCATGTGGAATACTTTCCAGGTCTCGTCCAGCTGCTCTCCCTGCCGACTCTCATGGCCTTTAGTCTCCACTTCTTCGGGAAAGAAGCCTTGCTGGCTACACCCTCAGACTAAGCTCTGTTTTCTGGCAGACATTTTATGGCCTAATACAATTTTTCTTCTGAGCTCCACTGAACTTCAATAATTGTTTTTTCTGGGTTTATCTCTTCTGCTGGGTGGGAGTCCCCCAGGGGCAGAGATGACGTCTGTTTCGCCATTGTTGCAGCCCCGATGCCTTGGCACGGCGCCTGGCCCATGGTGGGCACCTGGTAAATGTTTGCGGAACGAATGGATTGTGTAATTTTTCGCTCTCACTGTGGCGCTGGATCATGGTACACCTGTTTGACTGCAGTGTTGTGTCACTCTGACACTGCAAAATGCACTCTGGCTGTGCCGTATCGTAGGCTACTGTGATCTTGGGATGTTTACTTATCTTTGTATACGTATTTATGCTTTTCCTTCTTAACAGTGAGTTCTTTGAGGATGGGGCAGTGTCTCTGACCCTCATCCCTTGAGTAGCGGTAACAACAACAATAATAATACAACCAGAACGCTGATCATGAGTGCTTATCACCTGCCCCGCACAGTTCTTAAGGCTTGGACATGCACCTCTGCCTCCTTTCACCCTGACATCAACTGTACTCCATGTACCTTTAAACCCCATTACACTTAAGGGAAAACTGAGGCTCAGAGAGTTTATGTGGACTCTCTGTGCTTCCCCAGTTTGAGTTACGGTTCTGTCTCATGCCATCAAGAATCTTTGCTTCCCCAATGACTTTATGGAGGAAACTAGGCTGGGATGGAAGGCAGCAAGGGTGGCAGAAAGGCTGGGGTCCGCGAGCAGCTTTAAGACTGACCCAGCAAATGAAGGCTTGGCTGTTCCTGGTCAAAAGGAAAAGAATTCTCATTGTGGAAGATAAAAGGAGAAAAGAGCTGGTCAAGGGAAGGAGGAGCTGTGAGAAGTGGAGGCCTCAGGACAAGGACATGTGGGTAGGAGCTCGGGGGTGCTGGGGACAGGGCATCAGGCATGAAGCTGGAGAGCCTTGGGCTCCTACCCAGCCTCAGCGCTTCCTGGCTGTGTGATCTAGGCAAGGCACTGCACCTCTCTGAGCCCACTTTGCCAGGCTGGTGCCAGGCTTGAGATAACACCTGGGAATTGTTAGCCAGTGCCTGACATGGAGGAACAGGTACCATGCATGGGTGCAAGCTGTGGGCCAGGGCTGCTGTACGTTCTTTACCCGCATGAACTCAGGGGACTTCTCAATAGACCTAGGAAGTGGGGATCCACGGTGCACCCCACAGCGGGGGAAGCAGAGGAGGAAAGGGCAGCTGCTCTCTCAAAGGCCATCAGTCGTCAGAAGCCGCTGAGATTCGTGCTCCGGCTGTGTGGTTCCAGAACCTTCCTTTCCCATATGTCACAAGAAGGGCTTGAATTTGGATGTCCGTGAGAGAAGGGGCTGGGGCAGACAGTTGCTGACTTTGTACTTTCTCCCCTTGTGGGTTCAAGTTGCAATTCTCATAATTTTACCTCCAAGAGACTCTCCTCCCCCTTCTCCCGAGCACATCTCAGGCCACAGTACACAGACATTTGTCAGCAAGGCTGTGGGGGCCTGCCCTGGCACTGGGGCTCAGAGACAAAGAAGACCCCATGCCCAGCTTGTTCAGCAGGTGACGGGGTAGGGCTGAGGCCTGCAGCTCCGGACAGCTTCTGTACAAGCCTGAAAGACGAGAGGCTGGGCGGCTCTCTGAGGAGGGGCACTGGGGTCAGTTTCTCAGGGGTCCTCGCAGCTGTTTCCAGGGGCAACATGTGAGGCTGGGGCCAGGGCTGGCCCAGGGGTGAGGAGCCAGCGAGTCCCAGCTTGACTGGTGGAGTAGCCCCTCCAGGGCATTGGCCAGATCTCCAAACCACTGATGCTATTTACTTAACATTTCTCTCTCATTCATACACTTGCAGAAATAAAACCCTTCGTTGCATTTATTTAAAAAGAAACCTCACATGGGCACTTTAGACCAGAAAACCAGTATCGCTTGCCATTAACAGAAGGTAATAACGCACATAAACGCAGTGAAAAGGAAACCCACATACTGTCTCATTCCACGCGCTGGGGCCTGTGCCCTCAGTCCGAGGCTAGCCCTCTGGTCATGGACAGGGAGGAGACTAACACTAGAGGGTGTTGAGGTGCACTGAGACTTTCTCACAGACACAACTGAAGTATTGAAAGAGAACTGGAAAACAGGCATCAATTCCTCACTATATAACTTGCTATTGAGAGTGGTACCTACAGAACCACCTGCCGTCACGGAGATGCCGATGCTTCCCAGGAAAACCCCAAGACAGCTTCGCTTGCCGGCGCTGCTTTCTCTGGGGCCAGCCTTACTTCCCGTGCCACCTAGCTGGTCCTTGGCCTCAGCTCTTTCAGCCAGGGAGGCAAAGGACTTTTCTGCTTGGTTGCCGGATGCGCAAGTCCTCAGGTTAAACCTGCGTTTTTTGTGGCCAAATGGGAAGAAGACACTTTGTCTCTCTGATCCTCAGTTTCCCTATCCGGAAAAAAGTGACAGCAATCACCATTTCCAGGGCTGTTCAGAAGATCGAGACGCAGTGTGTGAACGTGCCTTTGCGTGGTCCCCGGCACAGAAAGCAAGAACGCCAGCCCTTGGGTGCTGATCTGGTCACATTGAGAAACTGTTTGAAGCCACCTCTGCCTCAATTCCATCTTCTCTCTTGCAGGCTCTTTCTTTCTACCAAGACAGTTTGACAGGTATGGGCTCAAGTCGTCTCTCTTCCATCCCTCCAGAGGCAGGTCAACTCTCTAAACCTCAGTTTGCTCATTGTTAAAATGGGAATAATAGAACCCTCTCAACAAGTGACTGTAGGGGCAAGAAAATAGTCTGTCGTCGGTAAAGTTTCATATTCATGTAAGGACTTATTTTTATTATTCGTAACCACCTGGGGTTGGAAGGCTATCAGAGTATTCCTGGGGTTGGACTGCCTACCCTCAGGGGAAATTATCTGAGCTGGAGCCCACACGAAAGACTTTCTGAGTTCATGACAGGCTGCGTGCTGAGGTTTCTGTCATTGAGGGGAATATTGTGGGCTCCAGCTGGGGCAGCTTCTGTTTTTAGCTGGAATCATTGCCGCTCAGCCCCCTGTGTGGAAAAAAGAAACAGGGTGCAGAAATAGCCCGTCCCAGGGGCTGCCCAAGAGAAGGGCTTATTTTGACTCAGGATGCAGCAGAAGCTGTGGCAGGCTTGTCAAAATACATCTGCCTCTTCTCGAGCAGCCCACGGATCCTCACACTCAAGCCAGGACCGAAGCGCGGCTGCCAGATGCACACATCTGGAACCCAGCTCCTGGGAGCTGAAGCCAGTCCTGGCACTGATCCCAGCAATAACCACCTCCTAAACCCTGGAGAGCAAAAAGCAGATGTCCTCTGCCAGTGGCACGAAGAAGCTCATCTTCGTCTAGAGACTCATTCATCTTGGTGGCCCCCATGGTTGGCACAAGGCCTGGTGGGGCCTGGAGTGGGGGTGAGGAAGCTTCTTCAGCCATTCCTTTGTGGGCCTTGCAGTGGGGGTTATCACACCCATTTCACAGATGGGAAAGCTGAGGCCCAGGCCATGAAGTGATTTCTTGTGATGGAATCTCCCTCCAGTCACTTGTTTCTTCTCCACACCCTTTTCAACACCTCAAGCTCCACGTGCCTCTGCCTGGGATACCCTTTCTCCTTGTGTGACTACTGGTGACCCAAGACACATGGCACCTGCCCTGGGCAGTCAGTCGCAGCCTCACTGGGGCTTTGTGCAGGCTTCACCATGGCCCTCATTTCCATGCCAGTGTCCCGACACTTCAACCTGGCCCCGGCTGGACTTGACAGCTGTTTACTGGAGGAACGAATGAATGGTGCTGGTGTGTTTCATTAAGGGGTTCCCCAGCTGAAACCAAAGGGGGTCACCTTTCAACCTGAGGGTACTTTGAAGAGACAGGAAAGTGACTTTTGTCTCCAGCAAGGCACAGCCACCCGCCCACAGTGTCCTCACATGTAAAACGCCCTGAACCCACTCTCTCATCTCTCACCAGAACCGCCTTAGGCAGCGGCTCTACCATCTCTGCGGTTCCTCAAGCTCAAATCCCTGGTCTGCTCGGATGCCAAGTCCGACTTGTCACCCCATGCGATCTCTTGCTTCTCTGCCCCACCACCTCCCTCCTGCCTCTGGTTCCTCGGGCCTTCCCAGCCTCGCTGTGCACCACACACAGCCTCCTAGCTGTGTCTGTGCCTCAGCCTGGCTCCCTCAGCCCCATCTTCACCTGGTTCTGACCCACACCTCCTCTGTGAGCTCAGCTCTGAGCACATTGCTCTGGCCCTGCTCAGGAATTCACCCCTTTCTAGGGTGGCATTTTTCAAAGTGGATGTTGCAGATATTACTGGGGGCTCTGGGACTAAGGGTGCCCTTAGTCAAATGAGTGGGGATTCCTGGGCTAAGTGAAATCAAACAGATTTCCCACCCTGCAGGACTTCTCAGGGCCTTTACTGTGCTACTGAGGATAATGATGTTTTTCTCAGGGGCGACACAGCATGTGGCATTTCTAGAACGTATTTGATCATGCACCTTTTGATGTGGACCATCAAGGGGGTGTTCCGAGGAAGTGCTGGTGTGTTGGTCAGAGTCTAGACTAGACGCTGACCTTAGCGCTCACGGTTCTTTCCACTGGGGCCCTTGTCTCCTCCGGCCAGCCGAAAAGAACCTCTGGAGGCTCCCTGCGCCTGCTGCGGCTTTCCTGCCTCTGTCTCCCACCCACACATCCTCCTGCCAGACTTGTGTTTTCCTTACATCCAGCCCTTTCTTTTCTTCCAGGCACAGCCCAAATGCCACCCCCTCGCTCGCCCCCTGCATGGGAGACTTCTCACCTGAGGGCCCCATACCTGGCTGATGCTAGATCATTCTGAGTGTGACGTGGTTACAGGGAAATCTTTGAATTAACTCTAATTTGCTAAAAAACATAACAAAAATTTTAAAAGAACCCTGTCACTTGGGTGAAAAAAAAAAAAAAAAACTCCAGTATTTTAATGAGCATCACCAGCAGGTTCCTGACTCGGCCACACCATTGCACTGATGTGCCTTGATGCAGTAGTGTGGCCCGCTGTGTCATTCCCAAAGATGACATCTGTGTATGAGACCCCTTCGGAGCACAGGGAGCCCCTGATTCAGTGGGAAACAGATGGTATGCAAAACCATGCTTCTCATGCTCAGTGTCACACGGTCATTCCCCCAAAGGGACAATTCCATTAATATTTGAGGAAGGGACTCACCGTTCCTCAAATATTAATTGCTGAGAGCCCGCCTGGTGCTTTACACATGCCATGACCCCAACGGAGGACGCAAGGCAAGGAAGGTGCTTCCGTGGGGAGATGGAGTCAGGTAGGGGACATGCAGGCTCATACAGCAGGGGAGTTACGTCGAAAGGCATGCTCAGGTGAGTTCAGCTCCAAAGCCTGGCTTATCCCATGATGACCCCAAACAGGACCTGTGCCAGAGGGCTTCACTCCAGGAGCCTCTCCCCTTCTCTCCCTGACGAGGCTTCCCACAGTCATTGTAGTCCCCTGTCCAGCACAGTAGCACCCACGTGCTCAGGGAGAGTCCCTGCTCGTTATCTTCCCAGCCACACTGAGATCCCCTCAAGGTCAAGTCTTGGTGCCTCTAACGTCCCATGTGGGGTTTGGGTACACGCATGAGGTCCTGGGCATGAGATGAGGGGTCCGTGTTTCTCTGCCTAAGGAAGATTTTGGGCCTTTGTGACATCAGTCCCATGAAGGTGCACATGGAGGTCCGGTGTTGAGAAACTCACCATCAGGCATCCCTATGGAATCAGAGAGCGCACTCCCCTGTCCTCACCCAAGGGTAGCCAGAGTGCTAGTCCTCACTTAAAGAACACCCTTCGAGCTGCTGGCTGGTGACAATGGACAGGTCAGTGCCGTGCCACCCAGACAAGCAAATGGACTGTTTTGTGCTCTGTTTCCACCTGTGAAGCATTGGTCCTGCACACACGGCAGGACCGGCTCGTGTTAAAACGCACACCAACACAGCCTCCTGCGGCAGAGGAGGGATCCTGAGAAGTGTAAATTAGATCGCAACCCGCCTCTGTTTGAAAGTCTCCCTTGGCTTAGAAGAACCCAGCATAGGTAGAATGCAGTCCAAAGTCGCTCCCTGGGTCTCTGAGGCCCACGCAAGCTGAGCCGTCTCCTCTCTGGCCCCCTTTCCTCCTGCTCTCCCGACTCGTTCCGCTCCAGCCACATGGACTCCCTGCCTCCCCTGGGCTGCCAAGCTTGTGACTGGCCCAGGAGCTTTGCACCTGCTCTCTGCGGCCTGGAATACTCTCGTCTCTGCCTGGCTGGTTCCATCCTGGTATTCACACTCTGGCTCGAATGTCCCTTCCCCAAAGCAGCCCCTCTGATCCCTATATTTAAAACAGGATATCATTTTCCGCTGTATTACTCTGTTTAATAGTTTTTGTAGTACTTGCCACTGTCTGGAATTATTTTATCTTTATTTGTTTAATAAATATTGTTTATTTGTTTAAATAAAACAAATTTATTTATTTGCTAAATAAAACATTGTGTATTTGTTTAAATGTGTGTATTTCGTCTTCCCAACTAGAACGAATTTTCCCTAGGGGTAGGTCCCTCAACCACCCTGCCTGTGGCTCTGTCCAGCATCTGAAACAGTCCCCTTTCCTGGCTGGACAAATATTGTCTCCTACCTCCTGCAGTGTCTCTTTGTTGCCAGCTTGGGGCTGTGGAAGCAGGGTTGTGTCTAAACATCTCTTTGGCCCCAGGGCCTGGCACAAAACAAGCGTCACAGACTGTTTGTTGAATGAATAGCAGTGACCATTGCCCCTGTGATGAAGCTGCCAGGTGAGGGACTTGGGACAGCACCATCGGCATCAGAGGCCATAAAACTCACTGGCAGCTGAGAAGGTTTGAACCTCACAGGGGCACTGCCAGATGTAGGGATTGGAGGAGAGGGGCTGGGGGTCCCAGGCAGTGTCTGTTGGTGCCTCTGCCATGGTGGTTGTCTGACTGGCAGAATCAGGGATGCCAGGGTTGACTCCGTTGTGACTGGCACCACGTAGTGGGGCCTGTGTGTGGTCTGGGCAAGTTCTGCAGCCACCTGCTCATGCCCCTTGCAGGAGTTGTGAGTCTCCAGCTGAACAGGACCTCCTATTCTCTCTAATCCTGTGCTGGGCTGAGGTGAGGGCAGTCTGATGGCCATCTGAGGCTCAGGCAAGGTTCCTGGAGTGTCTAACTCTGATGGAAGAGCGCTGGACTTGATGTCCTAGAGACGGGTTCAAATCCCAGCTTTGGCGGCGGCAGAACTTGGGTGGGGCAAGCATGCTGTGAGTGAAGGCACCTTGCGATGGACCAGAAACCTGTTTGAGTTGCTCTGGGGATGCTGATGGCGCTGGGGTAGTAGATGCAACCTGTGTCGGGGCGAGGAGACCTCGGACCCAGCCCCTGCTTCTCAGATTGCCTTGGATCCTGAAGGACTCCGAGAGGGGGCCTCATCTGCAAAGTTTTCCAGGCATGGGTGCCGCTCACACTCCCCCACGCGGCTCCTCCAACTCAACCTGGCCTGTGCTGCCAGAAGAATCTTCTTAAAATACTCCTCGCACCATAGCACTCCCCTGCTCAGAAACTTCCCGCAGTGGCCTCACATCTCCTGGGGTGAGGCCCCCAGAGGGGTCTCCCTTTTGCTTCCTTGGTGCTACAACCTGGTTGATTCATCTCCGCACCTCCTAAATACGAGAAGTCACCTCCCTGCACTACATATGAGGAAGCCGCGGCTCAGAGAGCTTGATCAACTTGCCCAGGCTTGCCCAGCTTGGTGTAACTGCCCCTAGAGACCTTCAGAGCCCCTGAACTTTGGAGTGAGCCTTGCTGCTTTGACTTCCAGCTGTCAGGCAGCAAATCCCACTCCAGAAGCCCTGGAGGGGTTCAGTGCAAAAGCACACTTTTGAGACAGAGAAAACAGAAGGCCGACTTACAGGCATGGGGGAGTGACACTGGGTTGGGGGAGCGGTGCTGAGGCAGCAAAATCTAGAACAGTTGGGGAAGAGAAATTAGGCAGGCCTGGGTCAAGTCCCAGTTCTGCCACCTGCTAGCTGTGACAACTTGAGCAGGTCTCTGTCCCTCTGAGCCCAGGTGTAGTCATGGGTTTGCTGTGGTATACAGTAGGTGTTTGATACACGTCCAGTATCTGGGGTTGGTATGCAGTTGGTGCTCAATAAATGCCCAGCATCCCCAAAAATCTTTCTCTTTCAAGCTAGAAGCTTCCTCAGAGACCATTAAATCCACCCTGTTTTCATTTTGCAGATGAGGATATTGAGCCTCAGAAGATGGAAGTGACCTGCTCAAGGACATGCAGGCAGAGGGAGGTGGAGAGAGCTAGAGCCTAGGTGCTCCGACGCTCCGCCCAGCCCTCTTGACTCTTCATCCCACTGCAGGGCTGATCACAGGTGCCCTTGAGCTCTGGGAACCTGCAGGGCAGGGAGAACTGATGTGCCACGCGCGTCCTGTGGACTCACAGACCAGGAATCTGGGGGTGTAAAACGGCCAGTGCTGGGCCCCACCCCCACCCTTGGGGGGGACTTGGCCAGGCACTGGGGTGAGGGTGCATGTGGGTGTTTGTGAGTGTGCATGGTTATAAGTGGAGAGCTTCCAGCCAAGCCTCAAAATGAAGCAAGGAAAAGGCCATAGGAGCAGTGTGGGCAGGAAGGTCAGACCTTAGCGCCCTCACTAAGGTCTAGCCCTGATTGATTTCAGGAGGTAAGGGACAGGCCACCTGCATCTTGCAGACTGCTGGGGATGAAGCCAGAGGGGTGGAACCTGCGAGGAACACAACGACTCCCCTTTCTCTGGGACCCAGGCCCACTCATCCTAGGTTTCCCTCAAAGTCCTGGCATTCTAGGAGAAAACTTTACCCTTAGCAACCCAGAGTCCCGGGTGTAACTTGTGTCTCTGTTATCTGACAGTCATGCAGCCTTGGGCACATCACTCAACCATTTATTCCACAAATATCCCTTGGGCTCTTTCTGTGTGCCAACCAGTGTACCTGGGCCCGTGGAACCAGCCCCAACGAGTCCCTGCCCTTAAGAGACTCACAGCCCAGTAGAAGCAAAGACACTACCTAAGCAAGCAAAGATGAGATAATTTCAGGCAATGCTCTGAAGAAAATAACACATGGGGAAGTGTTGGGGGTATTCACTCTAGGGGGAGCGGCCCTCATGAGGAGGTGACCTTTGCCTGATGGGATATCCTGCTAAGGAGAGGCAAAAGCAGGTGCAAAGACCCTGGGGTAGGAAAGAACCCGGGGCTTTGGAGCATTAGACAAAAGGCCATGTGGCTGGAGTATGGGAGCAGAGGCAGAGTTCAGGAAATGAGGCCGGAGAGGCTGCCGGAGGCAGGTGCTGTGTCGCCTGGAGGGCCTCAGAGTGAGCTGTGGGTTTTAGTCCAAGAATAGTGGATCCTTGTAGGGTTGTAAGTAGGGGAGGGACATGTGTGATTCCCTTTTAAGGAGCTTTCTGGTTTGGAAAAGGTGTCTGCTGTTGACTCCCACACAGGGTGGTTGTGAAGATAAAATGAGAAAACATACAGGAGAGTGATCTGCTGGCCACAGAAGCTGCGGGCAAGTGCCTCCATGGGCACAGAAGGCTCTCTTGGTCACCATGTGGGCCTGCCTGGGGCTTTCCCTTCTAAGAACTGATCCTCGTTAGGGAATGTTCTGGGCAGAGGGGCAGCCACAAGCTCAGCCGGCCTCAGTTCTGTAGCTATTCTGGTGTCTTCCATCCACCCTAGGGGGATCCTGCGTTGAAATCTGCTTTCCTGAAATACAATCCAGCCCTCAACAAAGACTCATCTTCCCAGCCCTTGGAATTTACAAGTGTGCTGTTTGGTCTTCCTCACAATGTCCTACATCATCTGGTCCCTTCCTGCCCCTGCAAAGACGCTTTTTAAATCCATGTCCTGCTTTTTAAAATTCATTCACATTATTTCCGCTTCTCAGGGTCCCTCTGCTCCTGGGGTTACAGCGCGCCCCGCCAGCCTCAGGCCCTTTGCACGTGCTGCTCCCTTAGTCCCGCGGCTGCTCTCCCTGTCCTTCATATGGCTGGTGGCTTCTTTTTCAGGTGTTCAGACAAATTCAGGCTGCCGCCCAAGAGAGGGCTTCTCTGACTTTGCTTATACAACAAGCCACCCTCCTAGTCACAGCTGGTAATCTTTATTTTTTCCGTTTGTTCACTTGTTGACTGTCTTCTCCAGCCACATGGAAGCCTCAAGAGAGCAGGCTCTTGTCTGTCCCTGTTGGCTTCTTTAACCCCAGTGCCTGGTACACAGTAGCAGCTCAGTAAAGATTTGTTGAGTGAATACATGACCGATGCTGTGTGGCAGACACATACTTTCTGATGAAGAAACAGAAGCTTCTTGCCTTTCTGGGTGCCCCCATTTCTGTGAATGAGCCCCTGTCCCCACCCCGCGGCTAACATTCAAAACTGCCAGGCAGCCTCTGGTTGTTCTTGGCCTGTTCCTTGGCCTCTGGCTGGGCATTGGTGATTCTCATCTGGGCAGTGCCGTCTGTCTGAAAGACGGTCCCTAGATAGCATGGCACAGAAACCCCATCCTTTTTTTTTTTTTTTTTTTTTTGAGACGGAGTTTCGCTCTTGTTACCCAGGCTGGAGTGCAATGGCGTGATCTCGGCTCACTGCAACCTCCGCCTCCTGGGTTCAGGCAATTCTCCTGCCTCAGCCTCCTGAGTAGCTGGGATTACAGGCACGAACCACCATGCCCAGCTAATTTTTTGTATTTTTAGTAGAGACGGGGTTTCACCATGTTGACCAGGATGGTCTCGATCTCTTGACCTCATGATCCACCCGCCTCAGCCTCCCAAAGTGCTGGGATTACAGGCTTGAACCACTGCGCCCGGCTGAAACCCCATCCCTTTTAATGAAGATCATTAAGAGATGCCGGGGTGGGCTTGAGGGTCATTTCTGGGGGAGGCACACAGGTCTTCTGCTCTCAAATCTGTCCCACACGGGGCAAGACCCCAAATGAAGAGGCAGTGAATCAGAGAACACCGTGTGGAGGGGTGGGGGACAAAAGGGGGTCTCAGAGGCAGGACTGGGCCTGCCTAGAGCTCTGTGCTCCTGGGGACCCTCCCCAACACCGGCTTGCCCCACTACCGACCTTCTCTCGCAAGGCTTTCCCCTCAGTTGGAAGAACCCAGGCGAAAGGAGCCAGCATCGAATTTCGAAGGGGCCCGCTTGGTTCGCCGCCTGGCTCACACGGAGTGAGACCCTGGGCCTGACCTCACTCACCTGCTCCCTCGCTCACCCCTTGCTGGTAAGGAGTGACCTCCCCTGACCCAAGGCTTTCGCAGCTTTAGGTGATGGTGGGGATTGGAGTTCCCTTGTTCAGAGGCCCCATCGGCAGGGAAAATCCTGTCTTCATTTTCTAAGACGTGAGCAGGAAGGAGGTTGTGAGTGTGCCTTGGTGAGTGTGTGTGTGGCGTGTGTGCATGCCAGCGCGCATGACTCTGTGAGCATGTGATGTGGGCAACATGCCATAGTGAGCATGCACGCGCGTGTGCCTGGTGTGCGCATGCCCAGACGTGCACAGTGCTGAGTGTGTGTTGGGTGGACATTTACATAATAAGCACAGGCAGGTGTGTGCGTGTGCGAGAGCACAGTGTATGCTCATTGGGGTCCAGTGTTTACAGCTCAGGGCTTCCTGGTTGTTGCTTTGAGGCCCCATCAAAGGCTTGTGGGGAAGGCAGAGCTGGAAAGGGGCTGGAGGAGGCTGTGAGCCAGGCCAGCCTGTTGTCTGACTAGGTGACCCTGTCTGGCTGCCTCAGACACTGGCTCTGGACCCTGGGTGGCTGCTGCTGTCTGCCTGACCGACTGGCCCTCCCCGTACCTGCTGACGCTGACCGGCTGGCTGACTCATCTCGCCGGGTACCTCGTTCGCTGGAAAGCTTGCTATAATCCTAGCTCAGCCTGGGGGGTTGAGCTGTTTAAAGATGTGGCTCCTGGTTCCCACGGATGAGGTAGGGAAAGGGGTCTCTAGACTGACAGTGGCCCCAGAGCCTAGAGGGAACCTTGGTGGGATGTGCTCTTCAGAGCATGGGCTTTGGCCCTCCCCTCTAGGCTCTGGTCTTTCTTTCCTCAGTTTCCTCCTTTGTCAAATGGTTGTCAGGAATTGGGTGTTTAGCCAGAGAGTTTAAGAAAAGCAGAGTTGGCAGATATCAGGGCTCGTGGGAGGCTGCCTAATACCCAGAGGTGCAGGCCTGTGCTGGGGTCACTGAGCAGCTGTCCTGTAAGTGCGGATGGGTGAGCAGGGCCTTGGAGGTGGAGGGCCTGGCTGGGGCCAAGGGAGGAGGGTCAGGGGAGCCCAGGAACGCAGTCCCCATGGGCGCTGAGCAGTGATGGTGATGAGGGTCACCACGGTACCGTGTGTCTTCCCAGTGAACTAGGGGAGGAAGGCACGGTCAGGAAGCAGGGCAGGTTGCTGCAGGAGCTGAGAGCTGGGAATGTCAGGGAAGGGTGTGGGGTTTGCAGTCAGCCTCGACCCTGATCTCTGTAACCTTGGGCAGGTCATGCACACCCCACTGGTTTCCTTTTCTTTAGGAAGAGATAATAACAGCTTCTTTGCCATATGATTAGAGCACTGGTTCACTAAACAGGGACATGTAAGATTTTTAGTACAGAGTAAGTGCTCAGTAGTGTCAATAGCAGGAGTTGTCGAGGAAATGGTTATCACCTGGTGCTTTTGGTCGAAATGTGGTCTTGTAGCCCCAATCTTGCCGGCACCCACAGCTCTGGGCAGCCTGCTGTGCCATCGCTCTACCATCTCCTTCTCTAGGCTCCCACCATGCCAGCAGTGTGGTCTCCTTCAAGGTCCTCCATGCTGAACAGTCGTCATCTGCTTAGATCTCTGTCTTCACTGCAATTCTTGGCTCTGGGAGGGGAGGGCCTATAGGAGGAATGTTTGTGGCTGATTGAATGCTGTCTGTCTGCTGCATTGGGCAGTGAGTATTAGAAGACTGGGGTCAAGGGAAAGGTAATCAGCATCTATTCAGTTCTTACTGGATGGTTACACTGTATCTCTCTTCTTACTAAAACCTTACAAGGTAAGTATCATACCTTCGTTTTGCTAATGAGAAATTTGAGGCTCATAGAAAAAAAAGACTTGTTCAAGGTCACTCCCAGCTGGGCAGGAGGAGAGTTGGGATTCCCATTCAGTCTCTGCTTCTAACCACTGTGCCTATCTGGTCTAAGGGAAAGAAGGGAGACCCGCTGTCCCGGCCCCATGCCTGGGACACTGTGGCCTTCTCACCCATCTGAGAGCCACTTCAGAGAATACCTCTGTGTGAGAGGCACTCATGTGTCCCCGCTGGTAAGGGACTTCGATCCTCTGAGCCTGCAGTGTAGAGGAGGCTGAGGTGGGGGCGGGTGGTCCCTGGAATCTAGGGCTCAGACATAGGGTTCTTGCTAGCAGAAGGAGTGTGGGTTGCTGGGTAGTTGGGGTGTGGGGCAGGTTTACCCCACATCAGGTGTACCCTGGTTGGCTGTGTGTTTCTGACGTGCACTTCTCCTGTGTGTAATGCCCTCTCCACGAGTGTGACTCTCCCAGGTACACCTTTGTGCTTTGCTGTGTGCTGGTGCCCATGTAAGCACGTGTGGAAGCCTGTGTGTGCACCTGCTGGGAGTGTGCACAAAGTGCCCTTCTGTGTGACCGTGAGTTCTGACTATGCCTCTGAGTGTCTGTCTTCGTGTCAGGTTTGCAGGTTTTGGGGGGATGTGTGTGGTGGTGTGGGGAGCTGGGATGGGCTGAGATGTGTGCTGAGAAGTTCACCAGAGGATATGTATGGGAACTGGAGCCTCCAGCAGCCACTGCTTTAGACTCATCTCAAGGTCTCTGCTTCTTGGATTGAAGCATGAAAGTCAATGCTTTCCTTGTTTCTACCTTAAAACATTCCTGGCACAGCCCTTCATAGTTAAAGAGTTCTCAGTTCAAATCTCAGCTTCACCAACTGCTGTGCAAGAGGCTGGTGAGTGACCCACTCTCCTGGGCCATGGTTTTCTCTGTGAGATAAGGGTAGTCAGGCTGCTGTGTGGCTTGCAGAGGGCACCTGTGTGTCCAGTACAGAGGGAGCTCTTTGAGCTGCGTATACTATAAAAAGAAGTCTTGTAGCACTACGTGCTGCCCCATTCACTTTCCCACGTGTGTGCAAACAGGAGATGTTCCTTTGAGATTCTTGCAAGACAATCTCCTTGCTTCCTCTCCATGCCTGCCCTTTTCCCTGGTACCAGCTAATACAGAGGAGGTGAGACCCTCTCAGTCCTGCTGGGTAACTCACAAGAACTTCACATCTTTGCCATTAGGAAAACAGTGCTTGAGTGGCTTTTTCTATTTTTCCCTGAGAGGGATGGTGCTGATTTTTCATCCTCCATGAAAGGAAGACTTGACACTGAGTTCTTAAATGAAAGAAGAAGACATCTAGTGTTTTACTGTTTTACTCATTTTAGAATGGGATACGCTGACTTTTAGAAGCCATAGGCTTGGAAACCTAAGTTGTGACTCTATTTTGCCTTCTTTTGGCCTTCTCAGGCAGGGTTCACCTGGTGGTGAAGTTGAGATATCGCAACCCAGCTCTATTACATCTTGTTAAATACCTGGAGAAAAGATGCAGATTAAAACTTCTCCAACTCTTGTTTTATCACATCTATTATCTGTAAAACACCTATAACTAGCTTTTTAAGGTTATTTTAATTTTAGGATAGTGAATCACTAATTTTCAGTTGCCGAAGTTGGCATTTTAGTGATTAAGCACTTCTGTCAGTCTTTGAAAAAAGAACGTATATTTTATGCTTTGAAGATCTCTGAAAAATTTCCCTTATAAAAGAATGGACATGTATTGTAATTGTTTTATGTCAAAGGATGTGTGCTGTAGAAAAATAAAAAACAATCACCTTTGTTCAAAACAGAAATAGATAAATTTGGCCTTTCTGAGTGGTAAGAATGACCTGTCACTATAAACTGCATGTTTACATTTTATTTACATTTAATCTCTTATGTACAGGGTGATAATCTTCCCCACAAACAACAGTGGTTGCCATTGTTTTCTAGGAACTTCTTTAAAGTGCCACATTTGGCAGTACAAATGAGTTTGAATGTAATAGTCCAGAGATTTATATATAATTGAATGTCCTAAAATTGAAAAATGTGCCACTGTGTCAAGTTGCAGTGGCTTATGTTTTTCATAGTAACTCCAGTGAACTTCCTATTTTTGACAGTAAATGTCATTTAATAGTGTACTTGCCATTTGTGTCTCACTGCAAAATTAGTGCAGAGGAGAAAATAATATTTAATGGAATCTTGATTTCATCTCACATATTGTTCATTCCCAAAACTCTAAACTTTTTAAAGATCACAGATACATTACCAAACATATCACCTTAAAGTTGTGTAAGGTTGAGGCTGAGTGAGGTGGCTCACACCTGTAACCCCAGCACTCTGGGAGGTCGAGATGGGCAGATCACCTGAAGTCAGCAGTTTGAGACCAGCTTGGCCAACATGGTGCAACCCTGTCTCTACTAAAACGCAAACATTAGCCAGGTGTGGTGGTGCGTGCCTGTAATCCCAGCTACTTAGGAGGCTGAGGCAGGAGAATCGCTTGAATCTGGGAGACAGGTTGCAGTGAGCTGAGATTGTGCCACTGCACTCCAGCCTGGGTGACAGAGCAAGACTCCATCTCGAAAAGAAAAAAAAAAAAGAAAAAGAAAAAAGAAAAATTGTTTAAGGTTGAACTTCACACAAATGAAAAAAAAAAAACCCTCATAAAATTACCTAAACTCTGTAGCAAAAGTATCTTTAAAATTCATGGAAAATGAAAGTTGTATTTATTTTTTTGAGGAAAAAATTAAAAACATGCTTACAGCTTGGTGTGGTGACTTGTGTCTATAATCCCAGCTATTCGGGAGCTAAGGTAGGAGGAATGCTTGAGTCCAGAAGTTCAAAACTGCCCTGGGCAACATTGTGTGACTCTTGTCTCTAAAAACAATTTTTAAAAATGCTTTTGGAGTGCCCCAAGCATTGCACTGGGTTTGCTGCCCAAGCGACCTTCCTTATGTTCTTTGGTCAGACAGCAGCCTAATTTCACAGTGCCTGGTCTGCTCCAGGTGGGTTACTTGCTCTTAGAAGACAGAGTCAGGATTTAAATCTCAGCATCCTAACTGCAAGTCATCTCCCTGAGGGATCCTATTTTCAGTTGAATTTGATTTGGGAGCCAAATGGGTAAGAAAGTTAGAGTGAAGCTTCGCTGACTGCGAAGGTGGTAGGGGGCCTGGAGACCCCGGCCTCTCCTCATTCCCTCATGTGAGGGCTTCAAAGAACTGAAAAAGCTGAAAAACTGTGTGGTCACAGCCTCCAACTCCATAAGAAAGGCCTGGCTCAAAGCTTGGGTGAGGGGAAGGCCCGGAGAGCCCTGGGGAAGTATAAAGATGACTGCCCAAAGAGAGAAAGTGTGAGAAATGCTAGATATGGCTGCCCTCCACGCAGGAATGTACGGGTGGGCAGCTGAGGGCACTCGGTCTTCCCCAGGACCCATTACGACTCTCCCTTACCCACGCTGACAGAATTCCCTGGTCTATGTTTCTGTCTATTGTGACCATTTGTTGGGGAACACATCTCTGATTTCTAGATAAACGTTGCAATGAAAATAGGACTCTACCACCTGTAAAGTCTTTTAGGCTGACTGACCATGCCATGAATGGCCTGGTAACCTCTGTGACCTGCATGTACACCCCAGATGAGTTCCTAGAAGAAACGATCGACCTCTGAGGCGCCTGACTAACCTGAGACATACTTCTCTTGTTTCTTATTCCGGCCTCGATTGACAAGGCTATTGGACTTTGTAAACAACCTTGGTCAACCTCGTGACTCCAGACCCTATGACCCCCTGCCAGCTTGCAAAAAACCGCCCTAAACTGTAACTTCTATAACTTACCACTGCTTACCCCAAACCTATAAAACCAACTCCTATTCCTCCGCCCTCCGGACTCCCTTTTCGGACTCAGCCCACTTGCACCCTGGTGAATAAACAGCCGGATGGCTCGCACAAAGCCTGTTTTGGGGGAAGTCTCTTCATTCAGAGCCCATGTTTTAATACCACCCAGAAGATTCTTTGAGGTATATTACGGTTTAAAAAATACATTTACAAAATTGTTTTCTCACAGTCTTACTATCACGAGCTATAATTACCTTGCTTATTTGTTTATTTTTAACTATCATCTCTCTGACTAGAGTACAAGTAGCATGGAAGCTGGGACCTTCTCTGTTTTGTTCAATGTAGCATCCCAGTGTCTGGCCCCACGGCTGGCCTGTGGAGGGTGCTTGGTAGCATTGGTAAGGCTGACCCAACCAACAGAGATAAGGAAACCAAGGCTCAGAGGGGCTTGGGGTTGCCCATGGCCAAGCAGCTGGTAGACAGCCAAGTCACCATTTGGATCCAGCTCCCAGTTTTATTGTTAGCTGTGGAGCAACAATGAACTGAATGAATTTATTCACCCCACGCCCATCCAGCTGAGTAGAGATGGAAATTGCTCAGGCTCTGGCAAAGGTCTTGCACAGTACGCCCCGAATCCATCCTCCAGCCTTCTGGTCCAGCTCCTTTCTGTTTGAAAGCCACCAGTCTGCCTGCAGAATGGGGACACAAAGACAGCGAGATCTCTCTGGGGCCTGGGGAGGATTAATCAGCAATTAGTGTGCAAAACACTTTCCAGACAAATGTTAAGTATTATTAGTATTTAAATTTAGTTTCATCTTCCCCTGCAGCCCGAAGACAAAAGGGAACAGATGGCCTTGGCTCCAGGTGGAGAGGGGAGGGCGGGAAGTTTTCAAGGCTCTGGTTTCCAATTAGCCCCTGCTGCCTGCTGTGGGAGCCCAGCAGAGATGCCCTGTGGGGTTGCCCCAAGGCCCTTCTTCAGAGCTGAGCAAAGGGTGGGGAAGCACAACTTGGGATCCGAATTTCCCTTCCTAGCCCTGTGCCCTTGACCAGGTCATGGCTCCTCTCAGGGCCTCAGGTCAGTGAGATCACCTTGCAGGCTTGGAGAAGGGAGTGAATTAGACCAGCCGTGGCCAAGTCTTGGCCCCGTGCTTCCTTTCCTCCTGAATCCTTCGGGATACCCAAGTTCGGGTCTAGTTTCTTCTAGAGAGGTTTTCTTGAGAGTTGAAACTGCCCTGGGATGTGGAATCTTGCAGCTCTGAACACAGCTTTGGCTCTACCACTTGTGCGACCTCTTGCGCTCTGGGTCTCATGCTCCTTGTCTGTAAAGTGGCTGTGACGTTGGCACCTGCTCTGCCTGCTTTGTGGGGCAAGGCTCAGCTGGGACAATGGCTGCTGAAACTTTATAGACTGTAAAGGGAGGCATGGATGGGAATGATTACTATTGTTTTTATCCTGTTCTTTGTGCCAGGACCTCTGTCTTTTGGGCTGAGGAGTGGTTGGTTGTAAATGGAATGCTTATGCAAAACCCTCGCATAACCCACCCTGGCTGAACCCCCATTCTGGGCTTCCCCAGAATGAGGGCCCCTCTTTCCAGATGACTTGCAGCTGGTTGGACGAACACCTGGTGCTAATAGCAGCATCTCATCACCACATTGGAGGACCTGCCTGAGACAATGGGACAACCAAGGAGGGCGGAGCTGAGGGGTGCCGGGAGCTGGCTCCTTGTGGACTTGATTAAGACCCTCATTCCAGGCGCTCGAGGGGCCAGGAGCACAGACCAGTGCTTCACCTTATTCTTTTTACTTAAGTCAGTTTGAAATTTTAAAAACCACTTGCAGCTGGGTGTGGTGGCTCACGCCGGTAATCCCAGAACTTTGGGAAGCCGAGGCAGATGGATCACTTGAGGTTCGAAGTTCAAGACCAGCCTGGGCAACATGGTGAAACTCCATCTCTACTAAAAATACCAAACTTAGCCAGGTGTGGTGGTGCACACCTGTAGTCCCAGCTACTCAAGAGGCTAAGGCAGGAGAATCGTTTGAACCCAGGAGGCAGGGTCTGCAGTGAGCCAAGATCATGCTACTGCCCTCCAGCCTGGGTGACAGAGTGAGACCCTGTCTCAAAAAAAAAAAAAAAGGAAATAAATCAAAATAAATGAACAAAAACTACTTGGAACTGAAACATCTCTAACTCACTTAAATAAATAATTTGATTCTGACAAAACCTTTGATTTCAGCACTGGGAAGAGCTCAGCTGTGAGCATCTGGAAATAAGGTGCAGATGGCTGGATTCAATTTGCTAATATTTTGTGAGGATTTTTGCATCTGTCTTCATGAGGGGTATTGGCTTGTGGTTTTCTTGTGATGCCTGTGTCTGGTTTTGGTATCAAGCTAATGCTGGCCTCTTAAAATGAGTTGCAAGGTTCCTTCCTATTTCCTAAAAATATTTTGTATAGAATTGGTATTATTTCTTCCTTAAATGTTTGGTAGAATTTACCAGTGACGCATGATTCAGAATTTTGAGGCTATCAATTCCTTTTTTAGAAAGGGAGCTGTGTTGCTCACTATTCCTGTCTTATGCATTGATTGAACTATTTCCCAACATTATGTTTCCCAACCTTTTTCTTGTGTTGGCTGCTCCAGGCTCCTACGTGATGGTGTGGCAGTTTTTACTTTCTCAAAAAAAAATCAACACATTGTTTGCAATCTGTTTAAGAGAAATTAACAAAATACCGTGAACTTCCAACATATCTTAAAGTTGCTGTGTCCCGCTTGCCTTCCCAGCCTCAGCTCCTCCTTGCAGTAGTTCCGTTGACCCTGTGGTCCTGCCCCTGGCCTTTGGCCCTCCCGTTGTCCCTCTCTGGAGCACTCTTCCCCGACCTTGCCTTGGCTGGCTCCACTGGGATTTTGCTTCCACAAAACTTTCTGCATTTCCCAGGCTGGCCTAGGGCGACTCCCCCTGCTACCCGCCCACTCTGCCTCCTCCCTGCCAGGCATGAATCGCATTACGTTGAAGTTCTCCATGTCTGTCTCTTTCCCAGACTGTGAAGTTCCTGAGGCAGACCCTGCGTCTACTTAGTTCATTGTTAGATTGCAGCTCTGAGCACACAGCCTGGCACTCAGGCCCTGGAAAAACACTTGCTGAGTGAATAGACGTTTCTGGCTATGCATGACCAAGGTCACAGCAATAGCACCTGCCTGTGTCTACACATCTCTGGACCGTTTCTAAGCTGTGTTCACATAGAGGGTTTTGTTTGAATCTTCACAGCACTTCTGTGCAGCTGGTGGGTCATTATCCCATTTTATATTTGTGAACACCAAGGCCCAGAGAGACACAGGGACTTGCCAAGCTACATCAATGGCAGAGCTGGCATCCAGAGGCAGGCCTGCCTGACTTCAAATCCAGGGATTCCCTGTGCATCTCAGTTACGTGCCAAGATGCCGTTGGTTTGGGAAATGTTGTAGGATTTACCCTGAAGCAAAATCTTGTGCTACAACAGCAGCCAGAGAGGGTGCTTTGGGGGCGGGGGGGTGCTGGAGCCATGCATGGGAGCCAAGTACCCTGCAGGATCCTGGGCCTCCAGGTTAGATGGGTCCCCAGCTCACCAGGGAAGGGAATGTGAGGCAGGAAAACCAGAGGCCGGCAACAGAAGGTGGGTAGCAGCCTAGCCCCTGATCTGGGAAAAGTTTCCAAAGAAGGGGCTTGGGTATGGCAGGAAGGGATGGAGAGAGTCCCCTCAGTCTGGGGACTAACTGATTTTGGCAGTGGAATCAGTTATACCCTCTCCAGCCTCCCATCCCCACCCCAGATCTTTACTGCTAAATTCTTCCAAACCATCCCTGTCCAATGGATGTGTCAAGCAGTGTTTCTCAAAGAGTCCTGGGGTGGGATCTGGGCTTTGGGCCGGAGCCTTTGACCTATCACATACCACTCCTCCCCATTTCCATTTGCCTGGCTAACTTTAATTCTTCCTCTGGTCTCAGCTTAGATGTCTGCTCCTCCAGGAAGCTTTTCTTGACTCTCCATCTTGGAAATGAGTCCCTTGTCCAGCCCCCCATGCTTATTTGTATTACGGACTTGAGGACCCTAGAGGCTCTCTGTGTGTTCACCACCAGTTCCTTGAGGTCAGGGACTGTGCTTTCTTCATCTCTGCATCCTGGGCAGCCACCCCTTCTCATCTGCAAAATGAGAGTGGCAATTCCCAGTCACAAGGTGGATTATAAGGCCTGAGTAACAAAAGAGATTTCAAAAAACCCCAAAGCTTTGTAGCAGCCATACAATGCAGATTAATCCTTTCTTTTTTATTTTTCTTTTGATTTTTGAGATGGTGTTTCGCTCTTGTCATCCAGACAGGAGTGCAGTGGCACAGTCTCGTCTCACTGCAACCTCCGCCTCCTGGGTTCAAGTGATTCTCATGCCTCCACCTTCCCAGTAGCTGGGATTACAGGCACCTGCCACTACACCTGGCTAAATTTTGTATTTTGGGTAGAGACAGGGTTTCACCATGTTGGCCAGACTGGTCTTGAACTCCTGACTTTGGGTAGATCTGCCCACCTTGGCTGCCCGAAGTGCTGGGATCACCCGGCGTGAGCCACTGCGCCCGGTCTAATCCTTTTTTCTTAGCTCACGTTGAAGAGGCAAGCAGAGTGCTAAGGGCTTCACGTGTAGCGCCTGCCTGGGTCCTCTGTGCATTTTCCCTTCTTTCGGTCTGAGCATCAGAGTTCCAGGAAGAGGTGCTTTCCTGGAAGGCGTAGATGACCAAGGGGCCCAGTCTTGTGTCCTGAGTTTCCTGCCCTCTCCAACTCTGACCTCAAACCTGCTGGGTTTGAAAGACTCCTCGGAAGGGGAGGTTTGATTCTACTTTCTTTGGCAGACAGGCTCCCTACTACCTTGGGTCCCCAAGCTTGTCTGGCATTTACAAAGGAGCATAACTGAAAGCGTCACAGGCCCACTAAGGAGACAATTATAGGCAAAAGCACAGCAGAAGCAGCAGTTTCCAACGCCCATGTTTCTGGTTGTGAAGGCAGGCAGCCCAGACTGGCAGAAAAAACCCACACTCGTCACACAGAGCTGATTTGGCTTGCAGCACTGCGTACGACCTCAGGTAAGTCAGGTCATCTCTCTGAGCCTCAACTTTCTTTTCCAGAAATGGGGCCTTCAAGACTTAGCTTTCTGTGTGGTTGCAAGTGTGGTGCTCAGTGAGCTTTCATGGGCTTCCCCATCTCTCATGACACTGTGCACAGGGCCAGGCACATAGGAAATGAGGAGCTGATGGATGGGTTTCCTCCTCCATGTCTCCTTCAGACACGGAGACTATGCTCAAAATTATGGCTTTATCTCCCATACCACTTTCAGGGCCAGGAACCTTTTTGGTGGCTAGGACATATTTGCTAAAGAAAGAAAGAAATTCCAGATGGTGGGAATAATAAGAGCACAGACAAGAGACATGGAGGGCAGAGCCAGCAGAATCCTAGGGTAGACCAGGGAGGAGCTGCATCTCTTTAGAACAAAGTGTCAGAAGTGGACAAGTTGCCTTGAAATAACTTGCGTCCCCAGCTTAGGGGGCCCTTTCTCTTTCAGTCTCTGACATACCTATTTGTCTCTTAAATCCCAACTCAAATGTCGCCCGCCTCCTCACTAGCTTGTTTGACCCTCTCAGCAGAATCAGTTGCCTCTGCTTCTTTGGGATTCTGTCTCTGCCTTGGTTAGGCATGTTTAATCCCCATCTCAGAGATTTTGGTTGACCTATCTGACCTCCTGCTGAGCTGTGGGTATCTTGAGGGCAGGGACCGTGCCTGGCCTCTCTTGGGTTCTTTGCAGGCCCAGGGCTGGGTAGCTGGTAGGCTTTGTTCATGCTCTGCCCTCACAGTAGACTATGGTTTGTTGAACCATAGTCAATGTTCTGCTCAGAACTTATAACAGAGACACTTGTGTTTGACACCTTCCCCCTCTCAGCAGCCAATTCAAAGCCAAGGGAGAAGATGGGCACCGTTGGTTCTCACCTGCATAGGGGCAGGAAGGAGCAGCTGTTGACCTTGGGAATGGAGCCTGAACGGGGTGACTGAGAAGATGGCCCTGGGAGCCAGGAAGCAAATCTGGGTTCCAGTTCTCTCTGCAACTGACTGGACTTGAGCAAGTCCCTTCTCCTCTCAGAGCTACGATTTCCCTTTTTGTGACTTGAGCAGTGGGGAGAGAAGGGAGGGAGCTTAAGAGAGCGAATGCTCTTCCTACTTCTAAAATTCTGCCCATTTATTTCCTGGGTTTCTGGGAGACTGACAGACACGTAAACACTGATGCATACTCACACCCACACGTATGCACACAGGAACAAATAGATTCAGATGTACCCAGACATACACACACGCACAGAGGCAAGCTGACATCAGCACCTTGGCTTTCACAGACACAGAGACGCACTTATGCCTACATGTCATGCCTGCAGAGGATATGGAGACACTCAGCTGCCGTGAACTCACATGCGCACCCCCAGCCACGCTCACAATCACGCTGACACAAGTGTGTGAGCACGAGCGCATGCACCTTCCTCTTGGGCTGTAAGGCCCCTTCCAGTTGGCAGAGTCGAGGCTCATTTGGAGCAGATCCACCTGCTTCCCCTCCCAGGTGACCTGGTCCCTGCTCTCCTTCCCAGACCTGGGCTTCTTGGCTGAGCTGTGAACAGGGTAAACGCTGCCTCCAGCCCACAGGGGTGAGGATCGGGAGGGAGATGAGTCTCCCAGGTTACTGCCTGTGGATGCTGCTTTTAAAAATAGCTTCCTGCTGTTTCCAGGAAAGCTCCAGGGAGTGAGGACTCCAGAGACTGGATGTGCTCATCCCTTGCCTGCCTGCAGAACTATGTATGAGGGTTCCTTGAAGAAGCCACTGGAGTCCTTGTTAGTGCCCCATGGCCTGTGGCGAAGAAGAAAAGGCTAAGGGTGGCTGGACAGCTGGGGGTAGGGTGCTTTACCCTAAAACTCCCCCTCCTAGAGGAGGGCTGCCTTGCTTAGCTCTCCGGTGTGGCGGCATCACGCACCTCCAGAGGTGAGGAGGGAGGCAGGCATGATGGTTCACACCTGGGCACTGCCGCTCCCCTGGGCAAGCTGCTTCATGTCTGAGCATCAGTGATTTCAGCTGAAAAATGGGGCTAATCATCCCTTTCTCTCTCATGAGTTGTGAAAATTCAGCCACAAAAGGTCCCATCGTCTGCCTCCTGCTGGGCTGTGCTTCCCCCGGGGACAGGGACCCTGTTGGTTCTCACCAGCAGCTCTGCAGCAGCGGTACCCTCCCCGCCTGTCCCTCTGCCCACACTGCCCTTCCAGCTCCCACAGCCTCTCTTCTGGATCACCTGGCGCCACACAGTTCTGTTTTCAGAGTCTCGGAGAGCACGGAGGGCCACAGCCATGCTAGTGGATGAGAGGGACCACTAGGCAGTGACCTGTGACCGGCTTCCACCAACAGCAGAAGCTTCAGCAGCTCTGATGGTGCAGAAATTGGCTTCGGTGAGGCCCTGGGAAAGAGGGAGGATCTGGCGGCTGGTGGGGCCCACTGACAAGCGTGCCATCAGCTGACCCCGCGTCCCTGTGAGTCCTGTGGCCCTGGCTAGGTCTGCAGGAGAGTCCTGGGCAGGCATCGCCTGAGTAGTGAGGGTCGGGGCCGCATCTCTGGCCTTGTGCCTTCCTAGCTGTGTGACCTTGGGCACAAGTTAAAGCCTCTCAGTTTCTTCATCTGTGCAGTGGGCCTTCTGCTCTCCACATGACAGGGTCACATCAGGGCAGACAAGGGGTAGAAGATGCTTTGTGACTCTCTGTGTAGCTAGAAGTTTTCTTTCCCACCCAGATGGAGACACAGGGGTGCGGAGACTTAGATCGATGGAATCCTTAGATAGAAAATGGAGGCTCAGAGAGGGCAAGTGGCTTCTCCAAAAGACCCAGCAGAGGTCAGAGGGAAGGTGGATCTTGAGGCGCACCGAGTCCCCTCTGTCCTTTGGCAAACAGTGACAGTGGGAGCTGGGGTCAGGTGTAACTCTGACTGACTGTCCTGACAAGAGGGCCCTGCCTGGGGGAGGGGGGCCTTCTTTCCTAGGTGAGCTTCTGCGAATCCCCAGGGAGGGGGCACGGATGAGCAGGTGGGCCTGGTCCAGTGCCTGCTCTGCAGCGTATTTGCCAGCTGGCCTCAGACCATTGCTGACCTCGCTGAGCCTCAGTTTCCTCCCCAGAAGTTGGGGATGGTAAGGCCTCCCTTGCGGGGGTGCTGTAAAAATCAAATGCAAGAAGCCTTAAGGCCGCTTATGGAGAGACCTGTGGGAAACGCACCTCCCAGGTCCAAGATGTGGGGATCTGCATTTGCCTCTGCGGCTGCCCTTCACCTGATGTGGCAGGGAGAGGCCTCTTCCCAGGGTTCTTTGTGGATTGAGGGCCAATAATGGGGACAGGGAGACAGTGAGGAGGGAGAGGCCCAGTCAGGTGTGTCTGGGGGGAGTGCGTCCTGCTCCAGTGGTGGTTTTTCCTCCCCCAGATCTCACTTCTCCACCTGTCAGATGGGGAAGGCGTCCCCCATGGCCATGAATCACAGCCTCTCTAGGAACAGAAGGCACAGACAGAAGCTGCGGTATACCTGTGGGTTTGGTGGGCTGGTTTGCTCAGGCTCTGGAGCCTTGAAATATGCACGGGGCAGAAATTGCCTGAGTGTGCAGAGGCAGGTGTGAATATCTGACATGAGCAAGGCAAAGTATTTAGAAGAGGAAGAAGCTATGAGGGTTATCTAGGTCACTGAGGCTCAGAGAGGGAGGAGACCTCACCCAAGGCCACAGAGCAAAACAGTGTTGGAGCCAGAACGCAAACACTGCTCAGCCCATAGTTCAGGAATCTTCTTGTTGGAAGAGAATGAGGTCATTTGGTTTTCCCACCTAAGAATCCCTGTTTATGCACTTCCAGGAATGAGGAGCTCACTAGCTTATATGGCATTCTATTTGTTTTGCAATAGCTCTGGTCCCTAGGTATTTCTCTTTCATATTGAGCTAAAAATCTATTCCCGGTCACTTCCGTTTCTACCCCCAGGAGCAACACGCATTGCTTCCGCATGCAGATGCTGGATGATAGAGATCACATGCCCCCGAGTCTTCTTTTGTCCAGATCGTCATTCTGCAGGCCCGTGTTCCAATACAACTGTTTCCACACCCTCATGCTCTTAGCCCGTGAAGGGACCACCAGGCTTTCTGAGGACTCAGATCCAGATTTCCAGAGAATAAACCATGAAACTCTCAGAGGCTGCCTCAGTGAGGATGCGCAATAGATGTGATCACAATTAGGTATTTTTATCAGTGAAGACCAAATTGACTCAGAAGTAAGCGGCGAATTTTTAAAGGTCTTTTCAATTCGTGATTTTCATGTGAGGCAGTTAATCTAAAAGCAAATAAAACATCCAAATGCTAGAAAAAAATATGCAGCGAAGTGTATTTTTTGGAGAGTAAGTCTGACTCTACTAAATTATCAGGGAATTATACCTAAAATAGACTCCACTGACTGTCAACTCCTTGGGAGCAGAGTCTGCGTCTTTCTATCACCCATGACAGACAGGGCTGGCCAGGGCATGCAGGAGGCAAATGGGTCTATGAACGAGTAGCTACAGCTGGTTTCATTGTGAATGTGCACAAGGTCAAGTGCATCTCCCTTCTGGTTCATCTCGAGCTTGCTTTATTTATTTATTGATTGATTTATTTATTGAGACAGAGTCTCACTGGCACTCAGGTCGGAGTGCAGTGGTGCCATCTCAACTCACTGCAACCTCCACCTCTCCGGTTCAAGCGATTCTCCTGCCTCAGCCTCCCGAGTAGCTGGGATTACAGGCGCCTGGCACCCACCCACCACCACACACGGCTAATTTTGCATTTTGAGTAGGAACTGGGTTTTGCTATGTTGGCTAGGCTGGTCTCAAATGCCTGACCTCAGGTGATCCACCCGCCCCGGCCTCCCAGAGTGCTTGGGATTACAGGCATGAGCCACTACACTTGACCATCATGTCTTGGACTTTAAAGGTGTGATAAGAGGCCTGGGTATGAAACCAAGATATAGGGGTCAGATGCTGGAAAGAATAGGAGCCACTCTGCCTTGCCCTCAGCTGCCACAGAAAAGCAATCAAACAACCATTTCCCTTCATTAAGGGCACCCCCATTTCCTCTGGGGAAGCTGCTCCTCCCCCAGTCTCCTTCAGTGTGGTTTAGTTGAGTTTGAGGCCCCAGCCTGGTCTCCCACAGAGTGCACATGACAAGGATTTGGCCAATCAGTGGGGTCCACCCCGTGGCTACAGTGATTGGTGCTGGGAAGGGGATGTGACCCAAGAACCGCCAATGAGACTCAGTTCTGGAACTTTCGATGGGGCTGTTGGAGCCTCCTGTTTCTGGGGCTGCTGAGCTATAGGGTTGTAAGTCCGGAGTAGCAGGGGCCACCCTGTGAAGAGAGCCTGCCTGGACATGAGGCCGGCATGGAGGAAAGCCAAGCCCACACAGGGAGAGAGACTGAGGTTTGCTCTCCTCATTTGAGCTGCCTGATCCAACCGCAGGGGACAGCAGCATCCGTCCAGCTTCTCATTACACACGCCGACACATTCCCCCTTTTGGGGAAGTCACTTTAAGTTGGATTTTGCTGACTTGCCACTGTGTGTGTCGACCAGCTCGAGAATACAAGCAGGAAGCTTTCTCTTCAGTTTTGAGGGAGTAGGGGATGCCTACTCCTCCGGGAAACCCTCCCTGTCCAAGCTTCCCTGGGAGCCTGGGTTGGCCTGGACATTGCTGGGTCCTCTCTCCCAACCCTGAGCAGGGCAGAGGGACTGGTAGGGGCCCCAAAGCAGGCGCCATCCTGGGAGACTCCTTTCTTCATCTCATTCCCACATCCGATCAGCCACCAAATCCAACCCATTCACCCTCCGCAAACGTCTCTCCAACCATGCAGGAATCCACGCATGGCCTGTCGCTTTTGCTTGGGAACATCTGCTTTCAGTTTGGTCCTCATACAGACCTTTTTTAAACACCAGTCTCACCCCAGGCTCTCTCGTGCTGTGGCCATGACCAAAGCCTGGAGTCCTTTTGCACTGGGAATGGCATTCAAGGCCTTTCACCATCTGGCCCAGACCTGTGCTCCTTCCCTGCCTTTCGTCCATCCCCTCATATTCAAACAACTCGGACTCCTCCTTAGAATGTTTTCACATGGTCCCGTCTTTCCTCTGCCTACACTCTCTGAAACTGCCTATTTCTTACCAGGCTCAGCTCACAGGTCCGTCCTTCTGTGAAGCTCACCTCACCCGTACTTTCCTCCCCACTTGGTCAGTGGTGTCCGCCCTGGGCTCTCGCAGTGCCCTGCACACACCTTTATCGCAGCCCTCTAACCGCATGGCGCTCCTAGCCAGTGCTTCCATCCTATCTCCATCAAGCTCTGTGCATCCCTGAGTCCTCAGCCCAGCCCACGCCGCTGGCACGAGCCTCGGATGCACTGAATTCCTGCCCAAGAAATTGCTTAGTGCCCCACACCAGTTACCTCCACCTGGTCCAGGAGGAGCAACTGTGGCAAGTCCCTAGCTGCTGAGAGCTAAGTTCCACTCCAGCTCCGTTACACTGCATTGGGAAAATCAGTGGAGTTCCCAGAAGTGTGGTGGGAATGGTCAAGTCGTCTCCCATCCAGCAGCAAAACCAGATGTGGAAGCAGATGGTGGTGACCAGGAGAGCATTCAAGCTGCAGGGAGACCCTTGTCCCACTCTCAACACTTAGAATTTCTGAGCCAGAAGAAAACAGTCCCTTTAACTGAAAGCAGAGGAAGAACAGGGCAAAGTTTTCCTGAGCGACAGCCCAGGAGATCCCCAGAGGCAGGAGCGATCAGATACCACGCTCTGAATTCTGCCAGCTTGGAAGCTTTTTCACTATAAAAGGAGGGAATGGAGCAAGAGGATGCCATTTCTAAATACTGTGCCCCATTTTCTTTAACCCCATTTTCTTATCCTCCACCATCACTCAAGGCATCAGATGCTATCCCAGTTCCTCAGCGGAGGGAATGGAGGCTCAGAGGGGTACGATTGTTAGCCGGATTCACACAGGTGGTGAGTGGCAGGCAGAAATGCCAATCTGATGTGAATGATCTTCTTGCCTCTGTCCCAGCCAAGCCAGTGAAGTGGAAAGAGTTTCACGGCTGGTTGGACAAACCTGCTGGAATCCTGATCCTTCACTTCCCAGCTGAGTGGATTATGTAAAACCATGGAGCCTCTTTGATGCTCAATTTCTTCCTCTGTGCAACGGGATTGTCGATCTCAGCCCTCCGGTTGCTATGTGAGAACAAGGTGGTAGACCCTTTCTAGTGGGTATGGCGCATAGTGCACAATGAAGGTGCTGGATCTCATGACTTCTCCTTCTTCCTGCCCTGCTCTTGACTTTCAGGTCCGCTGGTTGGCCTATTTCACTGCTAAGTTCTAGGTCAGTTAAAACTGCAGAGGCCAGGCTTTGGCCTTTAGGTCCCACTGATTCTGTGGCCTCAGGTGAGTCCATTTGCCTTTCTGGGCCTTGGTTTCCTCCTTTGGGAAATGAGAGAGACTTGGGCAGAATCCCTTGTCCCCAGCCTGGGGTTCTTCTATCTCTGGGGTTAGAAGAAGAGACAGTGTTTTCTGGCAGCAAGGTCGGCCTGCCTAACAATATTGTTTGTTATATTTCTTAGCTTTGGGTTGGAATGACATCACCTTGTGGCTTACCTCTTGCTGATCAAAGCTCTGACTGGCAGTTAAGTGTCTTTGATTAATAAAAAATGGGAAAAATGAATTAATCATGACTTAAATGCAGCATGTTTGGGAAACAGAATCTTAAAGTCAAATCCACTGAAGCCAGGAGGGAAAAAAAGGCATCCTTGAAGGTGAAAGGTTGGGAACCCTTGGGGTGGATGTGCACAGAGCCCTCCAATTGTGCACAGAATACCTGTATGGCTGGCGGGGGGCCTGTGGGTGTTGGGGACAGGAGGCTTGGTCCCTTTAAGGATCCTCTCTTCCCCACCAAGCCCCAGGCCTGTGCGGAGGAGGACATGCATTATTGAAAGCGCATTTCAATACCTATTCACTCTCCTCCTCCTCCTGTGGGTGGCAATCACAGTTTACATAATCTGTCTCTCTGTCCTCCCAGGCAGCTGCTCCCTTCTGGCTGAGTGGTTTGAGGAAGGGGAGGGAGGGGAGAGGAAAAGACGTTAACTCTGTGCTGTCACCTCGAGTAGTGGCCAGGCTGCCATAAAATGAAGGAAGGAAAGCAAGCTCTGACATCACACAGCCCCAGGTTCAAGTGTCACTTAGGTGCCGTCTGACCTTGGTTGCATCACTTTGCCCCCTCCCCTGTGACCTTGATCCACTCCATTAGAGTCTCCATGTTGATAGCTCCTAAACCTCTGTTTCCAGCCTAACCTCTCTCCTGAACTTGGAGTTCATCTATCAACAACTTGAGGGGCAGCTCTGTTAGTGTTTATAGCAAGTTCAGGCTAAGCACCTTCCAACTGGATCTCACCAGTTATCTCTGAGTCATTCATCCATCTGTCTATCTATCTATTTATTCATCACTTTATCACTCATTATCCAACCAATCGTCCATCTATTATTCATACGTTCAACCACTCATTCATTCATTCACCTACCCATCATCTATTCTACCATTCATCCATTCACCACCCAGCTCTCTGTCATCCATCCATCTCACCACTCATCCATCCATCCATTCATTCATCCATTCATCCATCCATCCATCCATCCATCCATCCATTCATCCATCCATTCAACCATCCATCCATCCATCCATCCATCCATCCATTCATCCATCCACTTATCCATCCATCCATCCATCCATCCCTCCATTCATCCATCATTTACTAAGGGTTTAGCATTTGTCAACATTAGGTGTACAGCAACAGGTGAGACAGGCACTGGCTTTGTCCTGACAATACTTAAAGTCCGGTGAAGGAGACAGACAAGCAAATAAAATAGTATAATAAATGTGATAAGTGTGATAATAGGGGAAGCAAGAGGCACTGCTAGAGCACGGGTGAAGCACCGAACACATCCTTAGCGAAGACTTTTTTTGAGGAGATGACCCCTGAGAACTAAGAAGGTGTGAGTCTGTTCCTTTCTCTGTGTTCCTTGTCTGCATTGCTCAAGGAGTTTGATTCCCAACAACCATTTCTTCTTCTTTTTGTAACTGTGAAATGGCCCCTCTTCAGGAGGATGTTCCCCTTTCCCACTCATGGTCCTTATGGGTTGAGTGGAAGGATCCCATCATTACCAGCTCCACGTGATAGCGTTGGACCCAGGCCTGGCTATGGGAATGGGCTAGGGCTGAGTTCACTGACATTCAATCACAGAGCTTTGCTGACACCACTGGGATAGGTGCCCGGTTTTCACTGGAGTTCTCAGCTGATAGGAAGGAGATGGCTGTGTTCCCGCTCTGCAAAGGAAGACCTGCACAACATGGGGGATGGCAGTGGAGAGAAGTAGAAAGACAGAGCCTTGTGGTCACCTCCGAAGCCCTGGGGCCAGGTGTGTCTGACCCGGCAACATCAGACTTTCCCTTTTCCCTTTAGGCAGTCTTGAGTTGGGTTTCTATCCCTCACAGTCTAAAGAGCCTTCATTAACAGTAAAGACGCTCATTAATGGTAGGAATGTCTCCACATCTTTTATCTTATTTGGTTTACACAACAGCCCCAGGAGGCTGTTTCCAGATGATGAACAGGCTTAGAGAGTTGAGTCACTGGGCTGAGACCTTGGGCCGTCAGATACCAAAGTCCACATGGTCTGTCAGGGCACCTGGTGGTTAGGAAGGAAGGATGCAGGCCGGGCGCAGTGGCTCAAACCTGTAATCCCAGCACTTTGGGAGGCCGAGGTGGGTGGATCACGAGGTCAAGAGATCGAGACCAGCCTGGTCAACATGGTGAAACCCCGTCTCTACTAAAAATACAAAAAATTAGCTGGGCATGGTGGCGCGTGCCTGTAATCCCAGCTACTCAGGAGGCTGAGGCAGGAGAATTGCCTGAACCCAGGAGGCGGAGGTTGCGGTGAGCCGAGATCGCGCCATTGCACTCCAGCCTGGGTCACAAGAGCGAAACTCCGTCTCAAAAAAAAAAAAAAAAAAAAAAAGAAAGGAAGGATGCTGGAGTGGAGAGTGGGACTTAGATTTGAGAGAAAAGGATGGAAGGATAGGTAATTGAGGGCGAAACTCGAAAGTACTGTCTTGTGGTCTGTGAAGAGACAGGTAGGGGAGAAAAAAAGGTATGGATGAAAGAGCGAGGGAGAAGGTGGTGAGATCTGTAAGGAAGTGAGTCAGAATCGGAGAACTTTAAAGTGGAAGAAAGATGACATTCAAATTCCCTATGTTCCAGGCAAATGAGCTGGTCCTTGAGCAAATGTCCACAGGAGAGGCCCACAGTCAGCCCACGTTTCATTGCATGATCGTCCTCAAGGTCTGACTAAAAACGTCACCTCTTCCTTGAAGCCCTCAGGAACCCTCCTACTCTGCAGCCCCCAGCAGCGTCTCCTTTATCACACTGGCCACTTTCAGCCTCCCCATTTCACTTATTTAGGGGCATGACTCATCTCTCTTACAGGGAAGTCTGTGCCTTACTCATCTTTGATTACACTCAAGCTCCTCACCTCATACCTGCACCCAGTAGGGGCTCAGTGCATTTAAATATATATATATATGTATGCACTGAGCATTTCAATATACATATATATTTGAAGGAAATGAGTGTCCAGAAAAGAAGCAAATTTAGGGCCAGGCATAGTGGCTCATGCCTGTAATCCCAGCACCTTGGGAGGCCAAGGCGGGCAGATCACTGGAGGTCAGGAGTTTGTGACCAGCTTGACCAACATGGTGAAACCCCGTCTCTACTAAAAAATACAAAAATTAGCCAGGCGTGATGGTGGGCACCTGTAATCCCACCTACTTGGGAGGCTGAGGCAGGAGAATCACTTGAACCCGGGAGGCTGACGTTGCAATGAGCCGAGATTGCACCATTGCACTCCAGACTGGGTGACAGCCGCAAAAATCCATCACAAAAAAACAAAAAAAAGAAGTAAATTTAGGAGAATGAGAGTAAAGGAGAAAAGTGAGATGAGGCACAGAGACACAGAGACTGAGTCAACAAGGCGGTGAAGGAGGTGGCTCGAGAATGGAGACAGAGCCCTGCCTGCGCAGAGCTGAGGATCTCTGCTGGCTCTGTCTGGGGTTCAGTTGCCCTTGACCCTGGGGATGGGGAAACCATCAGGAAAGGACTCAGTTTGCTCAAGATCCAGTATGGTTGGGAGGAAGAAATCCTGTGGAGTGGGTAAGGAAAAGCTGATAGACGGAGGAAGCGCTGGGGATCAGGAGCACCAGGATCTTTTGCCAAATCCTGGGACCATCCCCAGGAGGTCTGCAGTGTGACTCTTCCCTCCAGGAAGAGCCCAAACCAGAGAAGAACCGACTGTCCCAGGCAGCGGGCCTGGGAGTTCCCCGACTCTGCTCTGGGACGGAGCGGCCTACTGTCCATCCCTCTCGGTGACAGCCTTCTCCATCATCTCCACGGCCCTGAGCACCATCCAAAGTCATCCTGTTTACCGTGTCCATCTGCTTGTTTACTGTCTGTTTCTCAGAGGAAGCTCCGTGAAGGGAGGGAGCTGGCAGGCCTCTTGGTGCCTAGCACAGCGCCTGCAGATGCTCATAAAATACGGCTTGGATTAAGGAATGGGAGGACAGGACGGGTGAGACGGTAACACGGTAACACGTGCTGTGTGTGGTAGGGGGCAGGGGCTGCTGCTTGGAGGTGGTATTGATGAAGCACTTTACCAACCACAGCTCCTAAAATAAAGGCGTCTGGGCTCTGAGATGAGAGCCCTTGAGAGAAGAAAGGCCCTTCTGGGACTCATTGTGTGGCTGTCAGCCTGAGTGCGGGCAGCTGCCGGGGGAAGAGATCCTGGGGGGAGGGATGTCGTGCCTGGCCCACCACACCTGCTCCCAGGCAGCAAGGAACCCCCCAGTGGCCTGCTGTGGCTGCATGAGACGTGAGGAGGCTGACCCCGCTACCCAGGAATAAGGGGGCCTGGGCAGGACAGGGAGCCCCGCCAGTCCTAGAAGTGTCCAGGGAAGGAATGAATGTGTGCCGAGTAAACTAAGGGCTGCCTTACGCCAGGCACCCTGCTGGACACTGCATCAGTTTACACCAGTGACTTCTCCCGGCAAGGCCCAGAGGAAAGGATTGTTGAAACAGGTAAAGAGCCGAAAGTTCAGGGAGGTGATGAGGTGATGTGATCAGTACAGGGCCACGTGGTGGGTGGTGGCAGAGACAGGAGCTGACCAGTCTGGCTCCCTTCACAGCGCTGGGCCTCCAACACAGTCTCAGGCTGAGGACACTCACCTCCTGATGGCTGCTCACCTCTGTGGGGACTTTTGATGTGATGCAGAGAGAGAGGAAGGAAGAGGAGGGAATTAGGTAGAGAGATGGATAATTTCCTTTTTTTTGCAAAATAAGGAGTGAGATAGATATCCTTGTAGCTGCTTCTTCACCTTCTTTTTGTTCCCTTCTGTTCTATTCTTCCTTGGGCTGCCTGTTTCAGGCTGAGATTGGTGGGGAAATCCCAGCTCCCTTCTCAGCACCCCACGGTGAGACCTTGGACAGGTCCTTCCCCTCTCTAAGCCCGGCCATCTCTGTGAAATACTGATAACACTTTTGACCTGTGAGGTCAAAGGGTGGCCGTGAGGAGTTAAGAAGGCAGAGGAAGCAGATGAAGTCTGGTACCTAAGAGATGCCCTTGGTATCAGCCAGAGGTCCCAGGACACCCACTTCCAATCCAGTCACCCCACTTGGCTGCCGGAGATAACTTTCTAAAATGAAAGGCAGACCTTGACCCTCCCTGTCCGGGACCTTGTATAGACACTTTGGGAAAGAGGATGTCCAAATGGCTAGGAAGCATGTGAAAAGGTGTTCAACCTCCTCGTCCCTGGGGAAATAAAAATTCCAACGATGACCACTACACATCCACCAGAATGGCTGAAATGGAAAAGAAGGAAAATGCCAAATGTTGCTGAGGGTTTGGAGCTCCTGGAACTTCCACCAAGTAGCTACAGTAGGGAATGTAAATTACAACTATCATTTTGGAAGAAACATTTGACAGTAGCTGTTAGAGCTGAACCTGCATCTCCTGTGATATAACGACTCCACTCCTTGGCATAAACCCCTGGAAATGTGTACATGTGTTTTTCCCAAGACACATACAAGAATCTTCACGGCAGCACTTCTCCCAAGAGCCTCCAGCTGAAAACAACCCGGGTGGCTATCAACACTAGAACTGCATTTTGGTCTAGTCCCACGATGGGATTCATTGGAGCAAATGAGAATGAATTACAGCCACGTGCAACAACACAAGAGAACCTCCATTATTGCTGAGCGAGAGTCCGACACCGCATGATTTCATTTACGTGAAGTTCAAAAATAGTCAATGACTCTATGAAATCAGAAGTCGGGACAGCAGCTCCTTTTGCAGGGAGATGGAGACTGGAAAGGGTAGCAAAGGGAGCTTCTATGATGCTGGCAAGTTTCTCTGTCTCGAGCTGGGCAAGGTTACATGGGTGTGTTCACTTTGTGAAAACTCACTGAGCTGTAAACTTACGTTAGGAACACTTTATGAATGTCGGTGATAGTTCAATAATTTTTTTTCCTGAAAAAACAAAAATGAAGAGCAACTCGCCCTTCCACGGCTTCCTCCTAGCCTGGAACAGGGCCCCTGCTCTGTAGCTGTCTTGCAAGGCGCTTTACTGCTGGATCAGCCCACCTGGCACCACTGCCTGCTCAAGCACTAGAGAAAGGGGTGGGTCTTCCACATGGCAGGCTGATTTTCACTTCTGTGCCTTTGCCCATGGTGCCCCTCTAGCTGGCATCCCTTTTCTCCCCACTTTCTGTTCACCTCCTCATCCTTCCCCTCCCTAGCGGGCCAGCGACCCTGACTCTGAGCTCCCACAGTCCCCATCGAGCTTTCCTTTATCTCAGCAATACTCATATGGTTTTCATATTATCTACATGCCTGCCCACTCCTCCAAGCTCAGGATTTCCACAGATCATTTCTTGCCCCTATGCTCAGCCTGGGGCCAGGAAGGATAGAGAAACAGGGAATGCCTGCAGAATGAATGAAGGAAAGCTTGCTCTTACTTGAGGCTCTTAACCCTAACCCTAGCTTGAACCTCCATCATTGTCCTGTGGTAGTCTTCCTGAGACTCTTCTTCTATGGGACAAATGTCCCCAGTCCTGATCCTGTCTCCCATGTGTGATGGATTTCTCTGTTTCCTTTTGTGAATCAGAAATGGATACATATCCCTCTACCCCTCACCTCCTCCATCTTCACTGTACTCAGTTCCCTGGCATGACTCCTGAGGGACAATTAGTCAACGAGGTGGGGAAGTGGGTCAGGCACCTTTCCCTCAAACCCTAGTCCCTAGGGACATCACACCCTCTCTTCACAAACACCGTGGGAATAGTTAAAAAATGGAGGAGGAGGCTTGGGGTCTGCAGGAGGAGGGGGCAGTAGGGAGGGTAGTGAGCTTCTTGTCATCAGAGGTGGCTGGCTGGCTGCAGTCAGGGGAGGGTGGACCCAGTCCCTCTGACCCCAGTGGGGGAAAAGGAAAAACAATGACATTAATTGAGGTCATACGGTGCATTAGGCCCATTAAATGCATAATGTCGGAGACGATACACAATTGTTCAGGGAGGCAGGTGTTATCCCTGTACCCATTTGAAAGATGATCAGACTGAAACTCAGAGAGGTGAAGGGTCTTGCTATGTAGGAATTTGACTGACTAGGAAAGAGCTGGAATTTGAACCCAGATCTTTCTGGCTTCTAATCTTCTGCTCTTTCTAGAGTTATCTAAGATCCTATGATTCCATCCCAAAGAAACATCTGCTATTGTGCTATGGCCTGAAGAGAGCATGGCAAGTGTCTTAGAGCCCCCTGAGTGGGGCCCACTGACTTACCATTGGCCAGGGTCTGGCCAAGGCTGTCAGAGCAGTGAGGGTCCATATCCCCAAATGCACGGGCATCTGAGCCCTTCCAACAGCTGCAATCATTCCTGGGTCATCATGGGCACCACGTGAGATGTTGAAGGGACCAGGTGGCGATTTTTTTCTGAACAGTTTGCCTATTGGCATGTGACCTCTATTTTTCCATCAACTTGATTTTCATCTGCTAGTGTTCACTGACTGGAATAAGAAGGAAAGGTGGAAAGCTCAGGCTAATGAAATTCTCTCCCCACTCTTTTCCCACTTTTTAGGATGTGTTGAGTTCAACATGCAAATTAAGAGCTGTTTCCCTGCACCAGCCATGAGCACCTCTGGTTCCCTGTGAGCACTGGGCCCTGGCTACCTCTGCCCCACCCATAGCCTAAGCCCTCCTCTTGGACCTCTGGCTCCTGAGCACTGCCAGTGGCAGGTCAGGGCTTGTGTTGCAAGAACATGAACTCAATGAATTCTTACGTGCTCTCACCCATCTTTTCAGCCTTTGATGGTGAGATAGGTCATGTGACTAGTTCTGGCCAAAACAGCCTGTGAAAACAATCAGCCAGTGTCACTTCTGGGCTGAGGTATTAAGAGTGACTGTGAATTCTCCACTCGCTTTCTTCCCCTGCTGCACAATAATGGAGCCAGCCTGGGTCCCTGAGTCACCAACTGGAAGAAAGCTGCCAGGAGAGCTCCTGGCTCCACAGAAGACGTCATGCATGGGAGAAACAAATCTTCGCTGTATTAAGCACAACAGGATTTCAGTATTAACTTGTTGCCACAGTATAACCTTGATACCTGAAGTCCCTAGAGCCCTCTTCCATCACTGCCACAGCCCTTCATGTGTGTCAGGCACAATGGGGGGCAAAGATGTAACAAGAGACAGTGGTATCCTCAAGGCGCTTAAAAGCAGCAGACAAAAACGAATGAACTCTAGATGGCTTCCAAGCAACACAGAGGGTCAGTGCTGTGACAAAAGGAAATACAGGGTCTGTGGGAGCCCAAAGAATGGGTGGCAAGGCAGAGGGAGAAGCAAGTCACAGAAGGCTTCCTGGAGGAAGTGATGTCTCAGCTGAGTTGTAGTGGATGAATAAAAGTCCCTATGGTCACAAACTGGTGGTATGTATTGTTCAGTCAACACAATATTTAATTGTTTTCCTGTTAACTGATAATATGAAAAAACGAGGAGTTTCACATAAAACTCTTGATTTGGGTCTTCACTTCAACAAATCAGTATAGGTGTAAGCATCAATCCTGGGGCTGTGTGCCTGTGTGGTGATGGTCAGCTGGAGCTGGCAGCAGCTGTCCCCATAGCTAAGCATGTCCGTTCAGGTCACAGTTCCTCCACACATGTGCTCCCTGCCAGGCCTGCTGATGGATGGGTTTGCAGCCCCTGAGTGAGTCAGTTCTCATTAGACTTCCTCAGCCCAGGAGATCCTTTTCAGCCCTGGGGCCAAGGACCAGGCCTTCCCAACACCCTTCCCCTAGGACCCCCAGCCCATTGGAGGACTCTCACTGGAGCAGCTCACCACTGTACTCAGGTAGAGCTGACCACTGGCTCCATACTGGGATGGTGATCTTGGTCCATTCAGGTTGGGAGAAAGGAGGCCTCACAGACGGTCCCAGAAGGTCAAGCCCAGGGGACCAGACCACAGTGCCTGGTACTCCCTGGGCTCCTCTTGGTGGACATCTGCTGGTTTGAGCTGCCCAGAATCCATCTCTCCTCCTTTTGGTGACAGCCCTTTGATTTTCTTTTGGGGAACCACCCCCACCACATTCAACTTGGGGGCAGTCCCATCAAGCCTCCATGCTTTTGGCTGGCCGAGAGGAGGACACGGGACCCAGGACAGGCCAGCTGTCTCCCTCCTGGGGCTGAGACTCATGAGCCCAGCGATGCAAGGAGGAAAACAGCAGCTGTGGCTGATGCATCCCAGAGAGGAGGGGATCTGTACAAAGCCAGCCTCAGGTCCTGCTTCCAGACCCCTTGTGTGGCTTTGGCTCCGGTCCTTTTCTGAGCCCTGTGGTCAGGTTTCCCTTTGGTTCTGGGTGCCGTCCCATAACCTCAATAACCCCGTTTTCTGTTTGAGTATGACAGAGACAGTCTCTGTTGCTTGCTATCAGTGTACCCTAACTTACAACCAGCCCCTTCCTTCTAGGACTGCTGTGAACTGTTTAGGTTCACACCTGATTCCCTGAGCACCAGGCTGGCACAGGCTGCCCCTTCCTGATAATTCAGCTCCTTCCTGCCCCTCTGGATAATTCGGGTCATGATGAACCACTAGATCACAACCTCCAGTTAAGACTCTCTTCTGGATGTAATCAACCTTGTCAGAAACCAGAGGCCTGGGGCCTGTCTCTGACCCACCCTCTGGTGGTAGCCCTGGCCTCATTGACTGCTGGCCAGGCTGCTGTCCTGGTCTCTGCACTCCCAGAGGTTCTGGCTCACATGCCCAACAATCTCCTTCCTTCTTAGGTTGGGGCATCCTTTGCCCTGCCCGGGTGAGGCCTGCCCCAGAGGCTGTGGTGGGGCCTGGAGACATCCCTGCCTCTGGGCCCAGCATGGGCTCTGGAGCCATAGAACCCCTTGCAACACCCTTGCCAGTTACTCTCCCCTCAGCCATTCAGCACCTCTATCTATCTGCCTTGTGTGCATCTTGCATTGACTATTACTCATTTTATGCTTAGCAAAAGTAACAGATTCTTTTTTTGACCTTTAATACATATATTTGAAAAGGGAACATAAGATCCTTCTCATAAACAGGAAAGCAGTATCCTGTTCTGTAAATAGAAGGCCATGGTAAAACACAAATTCATGGAAAATAAAACATCGTTATCCACTTCCAGCTAGATACTGTTGCCTGCTGAAGGCTAAGCCTCTTCTTTGGAAAGGAAATCAACATGGTTAAGGAGAGGCTAACCTTCAATTGAGACTCTCTCCTTGATGTAATCAGCCAAAAAGGCAGTCACTCTCTCCCAGTGCTATTTCATTTGTGCCTGAATAACTCTTCAAATTGTCTCATGAATTCTGATGGTCCGTGCCCATTTCGTGGGAAATGCTATCTCAGCAGCCTCTGACTGCTCTGTGTGTCTGCAGCCAGCTCCCTGGCCACACTTGACCACTTCCGCCCATCAGGGCTGGATCCACGGCCACCTGCCCCACGCCCACCCCACACTGGTCCAGGCTGACTGGCCTGGGCATCCACTTTGTCCCAAGGAGCTTTGCTTTTGTTTTGTATTTTTTTATTTTTGGCTGGTTCTAGGTTCAACCATCCCAGGGAGCTAAACTAAAGAGAGCGATGTAAGAACGAACTTGTTGAGCCCTTCCTAAGTGACAGACATTGTGATTGGTGTTTTACATTGATTCTCTCAATTTCCCCCAAATTTCAGTCATTCACGTGCCGTCTTCATGCCTTCCGCCCTATCACTTAGCATTTCTCTTAAAGTTGATTTGCCTTTTTAAAAAGATCACAATTTTATTTTCAAAGGAAATGCTCTATTGTTTCCATAAATCACAGTTTGGTGTGCTGTTTGGTTTCTAACACGCATCCGTTGCGAGCTATTAAAATAATAAATGTTCACCTGCATACCACCTAAAGTCATCTTGTACAGCATCAATCAATCACATGTGTGCCAGCCTCTGGAAGGTACCAAAGGATCTTAGCTGTGCTCACACAGACCTGGGTGGGTGGCTCGTGGCTGAGAATATGGAGGCTCAAAGGGCCACTTGCCCCAAGTCCCACTGGTGGGAAGGGATGGGGCTGTGTTCTGAATCCAATCCACCTCCAAAGGCCTAGGCTCTTTCAATGCCAGTACTTTCCCAAATGCACTTCTTAAAATCAAAATAACCCTTTAACAGTAAAAATATAGGGGGAAATACAACATATATAACAGATAAAAGCAAAGCTTCTGTGATTGAAATGGGTTTGGAGGATCCAAGGCTTCTTCTTTGAAGCCTTCCCTTCCCCAAACCCATCCTATAATGGACCCTGAGAACCCTTCTGAGAAGCCCAGGATGCTGAGCAACATTACTTCAAACCCACACTGCACCACCCTGTCCCTTGACTCCATTTAGTGCCTTTGTTCCATGAGCCAAACTCCTGAGGGGCAGCTTCTGGGTCTCTGCGACGTTTCCTGGCCAGGTGTCTCTACCTTGGATCTTGGCCACCTTGAAATCTTGAAATTTTCCATTTTGCCATTTTGAAATCTTCCACTGGCTTTCTAAGTCTTACTCTGACCTAATTATTCACTCATCAAACACCAATGTCTATAATCGGGATGCAGATTTTTAGAGGGTACAAAGGAGGATGAGAGGAATGGAACATATTTCTTTTGGTGGATTCCCAGACCCATGTGAGAGACAGACACTGGTCAAGTGCGGCAGGGGTGTGGGCAGCCCCTGCCCCGCTGAAGCTCACTGGTGTTCTCATTCCTGTCTCCCTCAGGTGTTGGCCTCATTCTGTGGTGGGCAGGGCCTGGGATGGGGCTGGCCAAGGGGCTGGAGCAGTGCTGGGCGCCCTCCACCTGCTGAGGCTAGAGACCTTGCCTGATTTCCCACTGTACTTTCTGGGTTATTTTCCCTTTAGCAAATACTTCCTGATGTAAGTCTAGAGTTAGAATCGTATCTCACTCCGATCCCTAAATCCTCGCTGCCGTGAGAGGACCCGCTTACAATGGTCCCAGCATTGGTAGTATGAAACTCTGCCTGGCTCCCAGCCTCAGCCTGTCTCCTCTCCTCATTGCTGAGTCTAGTTGACCCTCCAACTTGGAGACCATCTTCCCGCTGAAGTGGGTACCCCAAAGAGATCCTCCTAGGCCAGTAAGAGAAGCATCTGTTGCCTTAAAAGTATGAAAAAGTCCTGGTAGAGTTCCAACAGGTTTTAAAGATTCCTAAGGGACATTTAGTCTTGTGGTGCCTCCTGACTGAGCCAAGACTGCTATCCAGCCCCTCGGTGCCGACCGTAGCTGTGGTCCTCTCTGGAAGGCCTCCATCTTTGGAAGGCCCATATAATGTCCCCAGAACATCATCTGTGAAGTCTCTCCTGTGCTCTGAGACCAGCCAGATCTTAGCTAAGTCCAAGGTCCAGGAAGCTTCTCTCTTGGTGGTCCCAAGAGTTGGGTCCACTGGTAAACTCAGAACAACTCAGGTCAATTCAAGCCAAGTCAACTCAGGTCAACTCAAGTCAATGCACCTGCACTCCACTCCATGAATATGTGCTGTGGACCTCTCTGCCTGTTCCATACCACCCTGAGCCAGGCTCCAGTTGAGAGAAAGGCAAAATCCAGAAATTAAAGTGACACAATCTTGACTCTCAAGGAGTTTTCTGTTTTGAATCCAGATTCCAGACTCAAACTTTTTCTTGAGCTGAGGGAACCCGTTGCGCAAGGGGCTGGAGAAAGATTCTCCTTTCTGGACTGGAGATATAGGTCAACCAACAACCAACAGCTGAATCCTGAAGTTCGCTTCCCAAGACTTTTCAAATCACCCTCCCTGAGCAGTATGACTTTATTAACTGAGATTGCAGAGTGAGCTGGTTCCTCCACCTTTAAGATCTGGCTCATATGGGTCCTGAGCCCATCGTTCATTCATTTATTCACAAACCTACATCGAGACCTTACTATGTGCCATCCCCCTTACAGATATTATCTCATTTAATCCTCAGAGTAATCAGCATGAATGCAAAACCAGTAAGGGGCCAGCTGGACTTCAATCTGGCCCTATTCTAAGGCTCGTGCTCTTTCCATCTCATCCCACTGCCTCTTAGAACAATTGAATAGAATCTATAACACAGGATAGAGATCACTGAATGCTTAAACCAACACATTCTATACGGAGGGAAAGAGTGAATTGATGAATATTTTATGTAAGACGAAATCCCACCTGACCAGTTTATTAGAATGCTTTGAGAAGTGAACTATATAGGGAGATAAAGCAAGACTTTCACAAAAAGCCTCTGTGAAGTTTCCATCCCAAAGCCTATTAATAAAATTGATTCATTATAGAATTGGGCAGAGGTGGGTGGTGAGTGGGAGGGAGTCTATTTTTGCATGGATAGGGAACTGGCTTAGAGACAAGAAAGAGAGGGTGGAGGTAGATGGGTGCTTTTCCAAATGGGTTCCCCGGGAATTGGTGCTGAGTTTGGGCTTATATAACACTCAGTACACATGCATCGAGCACCCAGTATGTGCGGGTCTTGCACTAAGCATGGGGCTGGAGGACCCAAACAAGCTGGATTCAGTCCTTGTCCCGGAGGAGCCCAAAGGTGCAAGCGCTCACTGACAACTCCACATTTTGGAAGATGAGAAGCTCCTCAGGGAGAGGAAATGCCAAGACATTGAAGACAAAGCCTGAGGAAGGTTGCTGGGAATGTGGAAACAGCAGCCAGAAGGTCTGGGCTTTAGCACCAGCTCTGTCCCCGACTCTCTGTGTGACACTGGACTAGTCCCTCCCCGCTCTGGGTCTCAGTTTTCTCTCCTATACAATGAAGAAATTGGACAAGATGATCCCTAAGGGTGCAGTGCTCTGGATGGAGGAGGATGACTTACAGTAGGAACTGCTTATGAGCAAGTCTTCATTTCCTGTGGCCAAAATGTTCCCTTCTGTCCCAGCTCTGTGATGGGGGACCCCCCTCCCACCTCTCATTTGTGAACAGTGAAGCCGAGGCAGAGAGCCATGAGGTCTGTGACGCTGGGGCTCAGAGCCCAGCCTGGAATTCCTCAGTGGCATTCTCTGCGAATGACTCAGCATCATAAATAGCTCCCATCTGGATGAGCAATGATATCTATAGCGATCGAGCGATCTCTATATCCACATACACTCTCTCTGTGGAAATATGTGGCTCACTGTATGCTAAATACGAGGTGGCCTGGAGACGTTCCTCCTCTTAAGAGACTATTTGGTATGAAACTCAAGGCTGTTTATTTAAAGAAACAAGTTTACAACTATGCACACTGGATTACTGGTTGTGTGGGTGGCGGGGAAGAGGAGAGGTGGATGAGGGACACCGGGTGTGATCCGAGCTTGGCCGGCCACCTGGAAGAGGAGCTGAGGTTGACTGCTCCACCCACAAGATGCTTTGGATACTGGGCTGGGGAGGGAGTGGCAGGGGGGTTGTTGAGCTCATCAGTGCAGGAAGCCATGGCTCAGCAGAAAGAGTACAGGAGCTGACAGTGACAAGAGAGCCAAGTGCCAGCCCAGCCCTGCCTTTCCATTCATCTTGGGCAGTTCATCAGTTCACTCATTCATTCATCAAGCATGTACCAAGCACCTACAATGTGCATAGGCCACTGGGATACAGACATGAAAAAGCTTAGAATTCAGCCTTGGCTACCTACCAGCTGCGTGTCTTTGAGCAAATCCTTTCCTCACTGAGCTTTATCTTTCTCATCTGTAACTGGGGATAATACTATCCACCTCAGGTTTTTTGGGGAGCACTGAATGAGACGGTGCACAAGAAAGTGCTTCTCTGTTGTAAATGGCTCTGAAAACACAAGGTAAACACCATTCCACCACATTTTCCCACTGATCCATCTCATTCCATCTTGGGATTGTTCTTGGCAAACACAGAGGGGAAGACATGCCCGCTTCACCAGGGCTCCAGGGGTGAGGGACGCCCTGAGCACTATCCATGGTTTGGCGCTGAGCAGCGCCCTTACCTTTGCTTCCTGGCAGAGCTGGGATGCAGGCACCTTCAGTCAGTGAGCAGAGCAGATAGCATGGCAGGGACCACACCTTCCTGGAGGAGGAGAGAGGAGGTTGAGGGTTGAGGAGAGAGATTCTGGGGAATTGCCTTGCTGGAGCCCCAGACCCGTGAAGGCATGCCCTTACCTCTCCTGAGGCCACCACTGCTGCTCTTGATTCCAGCAAAGGGCTGGGCAGGATGGGGCCCTCCCTGCCGTCAGCCCCAACTCCTGGCCCACCTCACCCAATCTGACAGTAGTTACTCATCTGTTCACTGGTGCAGGCAGCACTTGGATCCTACCACTGATCATACTTTCCTTACTTAAATGTGATTTCTGATTGGTGGAAAGGGATAGGATTCATCATCAGTCATATCTGGTTTTGAATTCCAGCTTTGGGGATGTCCTCTCTGAACCTCAGTGGTGTCCTCATCTGTAAAATGGGACTTCTAATAGCAGCAACCTCATACACTCAGTGCTATATAAGTGCTTGTTATTATTACTGTTGTTAAATAAGATCACATCTGTGAAGACAGTTTTTATACTGTAGCTCCTCAAATTTTAATTACTTTCCTGTGCTTGATTCCAGGGGGCACCAGGCATTCTGTAAAAGGCAAAGGTTGGCTGTTACATGACTGTTTCCCAGAGCTCTGCCACAAGGCCAGGCAGATGGCAGATGCCAGTAAATCACTGTTGACTGATCATTGTAACAAGTTTGCTGGATTTGCTATCGCAGATTTAGGATGAGTGAGGTCGACGTGTCATCCTCATTTGATAGATGAGAATACCGACGTGGAGAAAGGGAGATGGTCTGCTGGAGATCACTTGGGGGTAGGCGTGGAGCTGGGGCCCTTCCCTCTCCTGCTCTTGCTGTCTGCTGCAGCCAGGGCCCCACTCAGTTGAGGAACCACGGCCTCTGCAACTGAAGGGGCTGCAATGTGCTCCCCAGGACGACCTGTTGCCTCCTCCCTCAACTCTCAATTTCCTCTTTTTTTAGTGACCATCGCTTTGATCTCAGTGGATCCAGGAGCAGATATTATCGTCTCATTTGCAGAGGTGAGGACTAAGGCTGAGAGGCATGAAGGGTTCAACCAGATCACGGAGACGGTATAGAGTGAATCAGGGCTTCCCACAGGGATCAGGCAACTCCAGGCAACATTACTTTCTAAAAAACCCTCAGACCCGACTTCCCTCACCTCCTCCATTGCTAGCATAGGAGCTCCTTGGGGCCGAGCCTGGCTGTTTCCCCAGAGCCTGGCATTTAGCAGGACTTGATAAGTATCTGTTGAGTGAATGAGTGAGTAACTAAGTGGGCGAATGACTTTACCAGGCTGTGTTCTAAATGCTGGTGACAGGGAAGTGAAAAGGCCAGGCATGGTCCCTGCTCTCAGAGAGCTAATATTTGAGTTGGAAACTAGCCGCTGGATTGAAAACAGGGCAGAGGTTTCTGTTTCCAGCTTGCTGGGGAGGGAGAAGGGATGGGTGCCTTCGAGCTGCAGCCTGCTGTTTGCCCAAGGAACGAGCACTGGGGAGCAAATGGCAGCTTCCTTGTCCTAAGGTGGGGCCACCTGTGTGTAGAGGCAGGAGGCTGGCCTTTAAGAAGGGAAGGAAAGACAGAGAGGTGGTACAATTGTGCGTTTAGTGTCTACCTACTGCTCAGCCCCAGCTAGTGTGTCATCTGGCACATAGTACGTGCTTAGTAAACTTTTGTTCCATGAATGAAGAGTGGGCAGAACACATGTTGGGATGACTTATCTCTAGGAGGCAGGGAGAGTCAAGAGCGTTAACTACCGGAATCATTACGACTTAGAAGGGAGTGTCACTTCTCACAGAGCCTGTTGACACACCAGCTCTTCTCCTGTGCAGGCGAGGGGCCCATTGAGCACACACTTGCTAGTGAGCGCTCTGTGCCTCTGTGCTGGGCACTGGTGATGTTGGTATAAACAAAAGAGCAGTGCCACCTCCTTTAGTGTATTTACTGTGTGCCCAGCCCTCGCATCCATAATCCTTAATGCTCCTGCCAGCTTGGCAAGGCCAATGTCATAACCCCCACCACACAGAGGATGGCATGGAGGCCACAGAGGCCTTGATCTCACTTGGTGAAAGCCCAGGTCTCCTGTCTAACTCTGTGAGTGAGATATAAGAAGTTCACAGCCAAATGGGGATACAAGCAGGAAAGCAGATAGGTAAGCTACAATGTGCCACCCCCTCTAACGCAGGTTTCTCTAAGGTGCTGCTCTCTTGGGCACCCTAGAGAATTTGGGGCGGCTTCTCTGAAAAGGTGAGTCTGGAGCTGAGGATTTGTGGAGGCCAAGCAGACAGTGGGAAAGGAAAGGCTTTCTAGGTATAAGGGAGAGCATCTGCAAAGATACGGAGGAGGCATGGTCTACTCAGGGCACTGGGAGGAAGGTGGCTTGGCTGGAGCCTCAGGGCAAAAAAAGAGACTGGCAGTTTGCCACATCCAGTTTAGAAGAGGCCTTAGAGGAGCTTGAGCTTCACCTTGAGGGTGATGGGGAGCCATTGCAGGGTTCAGCTCTGTGTTCTAGATCCTTCTGGGCACCTCAGGGGCTCAGGGATGAGAACGGGAACATGAGGGTGGGGAGTCTGGGGTGCTCTTAACAGGCTGTGGACAGGGAATGGTGCTAAGGCAGTGCCTTGGGTGGCAAAGATAGGAGGATTAGGTAGCAAGACTCAGGGCTTCATGAGGTGTGGAGCTGAGAGAGAATGGGGCTCAGCCTGCTGGCTTGGATGTGTGTGTAGCGGTGACATGGGCATCTGTGGCAGTCAACCTTCTTGTCGGCTGACCCACCCTGTGGAGTTGGAGGTTCTGTCCCAGCTGCAAGAAAATCGCTGTGGCAGGTCCTAGTGCCAGTTCCAGCAAAGGCTTCCCCCACCACCTGACTGCTTGCATACCGTGTCCTAGCAACCTTGCAACGTGAGCTCCTCCTCTGACTGCACTAGAAGGGAAGGTGGGGCTGGGATGTCTCCTGACCACCAGACCCGCCCAGGGAACCTGCCATCTGCAGCCTGCTGGGCTCATCAGGTGGAGGCTGGCCGGCAAGGGAGGTGGTCTGGACACCGGAAGCCTTGGGAGCCGGGTTCTGACACCAGAGCCGACGCTCTGTGGGAATGATCTTGCACACATTTGTTCCCCTCCGTAGGTGTCAGTTTTCCCTTCTGTAAAATAAAAAGGGATCTCTGCAGTCTAATGTCGTCTTATCCTGTTTTTGATATTTTCCATGCTTATTGCTTGGATGCTCTGTTGCTGACACAGATTTTAGTGTCAGACTTCAGGGATTTAAATCGTAGTTAACTTGGACAAGTCACTTCATCCCTGAGTCTAGATTTTTTTTTTCTCTAAAAATGAATAGAGCTCATGTTTACTCAGAAGTGTTGTTACAGTTGGCTGAAATTGTGTCAACGAAAGTGCTTTACAAATGGCAAATAATAATACGAATGTTATTGATTTTATTTCATCATATGGTCTTCTGTGCTCTGTTGAAATTCATTGACCCACCACCAGCAAGCAGCCATGGCAGGAAGACTTTACTAAACAATTACTATGTGCCAGGCATTGTGCTGAGTGTTTTTCTAATATTACATCAGCTGTAGAAGCTACCTATAATTATTATTCTTACTTTACATATGAACAAAATGGAAGGTTCATACAGTTAAGCATAGAAAGAGCGTGGCCAGGGTCCCTGGCTTCAAAACTGGTTTAAAATGTAAGAGGTGTCCACCTCACGATCTCTTCTTACATCTTGGGTTTTTCCTCTCGTCTAAAGTCAGAATTTATCAGGGTTGGGTCGTCAGGGGAGTAGCACTAACATTTAATGAGCATCTTTTATGTGCCAAGAATCGACCAGGTCCTCAGACCCAAACGTGTTTGTCAATCACGGGGGAGGGTCTTGTTAAAATGCAGGTTCTGATTCAGTGCATCTGAGATGCAGCTGAGATCATGCATTTCTAATAAACTCCCAGGTGATGTTGATGCTGCCAATCTGTCAACCACACATTGAGTAGCCAGGCGTTGGAGGAAATCAACCAGTATCTTACTGAACCCTGGTGACTAAGTTTTATTAGTCCTGGGTTCAAAGATGGGGAATTGAGGCTTGAGATGCAATGCACCTCACTAGGCTCCTAAAGTGAACAAGGGGTGGGTCTGATCCTACACAACACTGGGTATAGGTCCAGTATAGCCTCCTTGATGTGTGATCCTTTCTCTGGGGTTCTGTCTCCACAGCCGAGGCAGGCAGTGTTCTCTGGGGTCCCTACTAGGAACACTTTCTTATTTTTAGTTCACCATGAGCAGACTGGCTCCTGATCCTGGCTCCTGGTGGGAACAGGGCTTGGTCCAGGCAGTGTCCCTGCAGTTGAGTAAATGTCTTAGGGCCGAGATTAGATCCTGCTTATACACAACTCATTTCACCTTCCTCACCGTAATCCCTGCTCTTTTGTATTCTGTATTTATTTTAAATTTTGATATTTTATTCATCAGTTTTTGCATTAACTTTTTAAAAAGAATTATTGCATAAAAAGTTATTTGTCTTGATCAAGTTTTCAGCATCCTCTTCAATTTTGCACCAGAGGCAGGTGTCTTACTGGCCCCACCCCAGTCCTGGTGGACTGAAGTCATCTCCCTCCCACCGCATCCTCCCAGGATTAGGATGCTGCCTGCAAGGCACTGTGGTGCCCGCACGGCCTCCAGCACCAATGGATTTATTTCCCAGCAGGTGAGTCCTGCAGATGCATCACTTGGCCTGCCCCTTGGCTGACCTGCTCTAGAGATGGCAGCAGGAACTGTGGCCTGAAGGAGGGCCCAGGGGATCACTCTGACATGGGCTTCACCCCATCCGCCCCTTAATGGCTGTGTGACTGAGGGAAGTGACTTCAGCACAGTTTAGATCACGCCACTCCTCTGTCTCACAGGGAGACTCCCCCAGCCCGCAGGGCCCTGCCTGCCCCAAGCCTCACAGCTTTTCTGCTCCCACCATCTGCCACCCTCCTCCTTGCTTACTTGGTTTCTGTCCTGCAATTTTGTCAGGGTTGTTTTTGCCCTAAGACCTCTCTGCATGTTCTGTTTCGTCTGCCTCCACACCTGTCCCACAGGCAGCTTCTTCTCATTCAGATGCCAGCCCCAATGCCTCTTCCTTGAAGCCTTCCCTGGATTTAAAGAGCCTCATCCTCCTCAGTACACCCCCCCCCCCCCCACCCCGCCTTTTACTTCCTAGTGTTTATATGACTTGGTGAAAGGATTTTGTTTACTTGCCTGGTTTCTGTCTCTCCACTAGAAAGTGAGCGCCGTAAAGGCATGGCCCTTGTCTTCCTCTTCGCTGTCTCTCCAGCTTTAAAACAGTTATTGGCTCATTCGGCTGCCCAGTGCGTATTGATGAATCAGTGAGTCATTCCCTGGGTTTCAGTTTTCACATTTGGGAAATGGGATGATAACCCTAACCCACAGTGTTATTGTCACAATTGGAAGCACATTTGGGCCAGGTGTGGTGGCCGAGGCAGGCGGATCACCTGAGGTCAGGAGTTCAAGACCAACCTGGCCAACATGGTGAAACACAGTCTCTATTAAAAATACAAAAATTAGCCTGGCATGATGGCACATGCCTGTAATCCCAGCTACTAGGGAGGCTGAGGCAGGAGAATTGCTTGAATCCAGGAGGCAGAGGTTGCAGTCAGCTGAGATCACAACCCTGTACTCCAGCCTGGGTGAGAGAGTGAGACTTTCTCTAAAAAACAAAACAAAACAAAACAAAAAAACCCACACATTTGCTGACCATCTGCTATGTGCCTGTCATTGTGCAAAATGACCCAGTGAGGCCTGGTGGTATAACCTCCATTTTACAGATGATGAATTTGAAGATCAGAGACATGGTGGGGTTTGCCCAAGATCTTCCATCTAGGAAGGGCCAGGGCTGAGGCTCTGTCCTCTTGGAGAAGTGTCTGGCCCCATGCCCTGCTCTGCAGAGGTGTTCCTGATGTGAGAGCCAGGGCTGAGTTCCTCGGAGCCTTTTGCCGTTTGCTGCCTGAACTACAAGACCCTACTTGCCCGCCTGGCTGTTGCAGCTTCCCAGGAGTCAGAGACAGGAATTCTAATGGCTGTTTTTTTGTGCAACACAAAGGCCTGCCTCTTGCAAATGTAGAGACACATTTTCTCCGCGTTGGCAATTACCATGCTGAATGTCTGGGGAACAGTTTTCATCTGCCAGGCACTTTACCAAGATTAACTTCTGAGCCCTATGCAGCAATGCTTGTTGCAGATTGAGGGGGTGGCAGGGAAAGCGTGGGCAGCGATGTCTTTGATCACAGGAGAGCCTAGGATTTAGAAGGGCTTGAGACCCCATGTCAACACTTCTGAAAGTTTGGTTTATTTTCCTGAGGCGATTTCTCCATTGTCCTGAAAGCACTGAGCTTCTTGAGGATTCAAGATTTCTGACGTTTCCTGGCCCATCTGGCTACTGATTCAGCAATGTAGTCCACAAATATTTACTAAGAACATCCTAGGCATTATTCTAGACTCCGAGGATGCAATGATGGGCCAGAATATATTACTGCCTTTGCCCTCCTACTGATATTAACTCAGTGGAGGAGCCGGAAGACAGAGATTCCTGCCAATAACTGGCTGTGTGACTGCGGGTTAGTTCCCTTCCCTCTCTGGGCCTTTGGAATTTATCTTCCTCTCTTCTCTGAACCCCCTGCTTAAAAGTCTTCAATGGCTCTCCATTGCTTACAGAGCAAGGCGGGCATCTCTGGCCTGGGATTCGAGGCCCAAGCCAGGCTCTAGTGGACACTTCTTGGCATGTGTGCCCGTCTCGCCATCTCCATTTTGCTCCTTTTTTATTTAGAATACTCGTACTCATACGGCACATTCTGAGTGCCAGGAATGTCTGAGTGCTGCACATATTTTAACTTGTTTCACTCTCACAGAAATCCCTTGAAATAAGTATTTGGACTCTCATCATCTCCACTTAAAGAATGAGGACATCGAGTCACACAGGGGTAAACAACTTGCCTAAACCCACACAGCTTCTCAATGGCAGGGCGGGGATTTGAACCCAGGCAGCCTGGTTCCTGGGCCATATCCTCCACAGCTACCACACACTGCCCCTTGGTGCACCTGTGCAGCAGCCCTACTACTCTCCTTTCCCAGGTGTGACCCCACAACCATTGCCCACCTCCATGAAGCCTTCCCTGATGCTTCCCAGGCAGACTTAAGTCTTCTCGTCTCTTCTCACAATGGCAGCCCTTAGCTTGGGTTACAGTTGGTCTTGTTTGCCTATTGTCTCCTTAGCTGAATGCTGACCATCTCCGCTGTGTCTAACCCTTCCGGCCTCAGTGGCCAGCCCAGCACCCCCATATCATCCACTCTCCACACAGCAGCAGAGGCATTTTTAATAAAAAACACCCAGTTTTTTAACACCCCTCTGCTTAAAGCCATCTGGCTACTATCTATTACATTTAGAATAAAAGCCTCAATCCTGACCATGGCCTAGAAGGGCCTGCATGGTTTCCTCCCTGCCCCCTCCCTGCCCCCTCCCTGCCCCTGGTGGCTGCTGTTCTCCCCTCATTCACTCCACCTCCCATCTGTCCCCTTGCAGTCCAGGCTCACATTAGGGCTTCCGCCAGAGCTGTTTCCTCTCTTGGGAGTGTGCTGCCCCATGTTGTCACATGACTGACTCTTGTTATTCAGTGTCACCGGTTCACACAGGCCTTCTCTATCCGTCTGTCTGTCTATTTTAACAGTTGCTTTCAATGGTTATCAGTGACTGTGCCTACTGTGAGTCTGTAAGCCCCATGAGAACAGGGATCAGCAGTGTCTTGTTCTGCTACATCACCAGCACTTGGAATCGTGCCTGACGCAGAACAGCCATTCAGTGAGTAAGCGTCTTGAAGGAAGGCGAGATGTCCATTAAGTCCCTTTGGGATCTTATATATTGCAGCTCAACTAGTTCCAGGTAATATAATGCATCTAAGTCAGTCTCATCCCAATCTGATAGCTGGGATAATTTCATAAACTGGACTTATGAAATTGTCTACCTAAGACTTGGGGAAACTCGTGAGACACTGTCCTCCCCATTTGGTAGGCAGAGGATTTCCTAAAGACTGAAAAGGCTGACTTGCAGAGTCAGAGTCCCAGAGCCCAGTCAGGACACACATAACCCATCATGGCCATCACATTTCATCAGTAACAGGGAGACTTTATGTTCCCAAAAGGCACAAGAGCTCTGAGTCCTGCCAGGACCTGAGTCAAACACTACTCATTTAGCACCTCTAAGGAGCTGAGGTCTGTGACTGATGGGGGTGTGCAGCCAAATTCAGGGCAAATGGGAAAAGGAAGGTTTTATGTACATCTGGTTAAGGCAAGCAGGGCTGGCAAAAATCCACAGAAATGAGATCTGGGCTTCTGACTGTGCAGACTTTTGCTAATGAGAACTAAGGGGCCAGTTGGGAGGTTAGCACAGCAGCCAGAAAGAAGGCACCACCAAGATCACCTTACTTAGAAAGTATATGGGAGGGGCTGGGTGGGGTGGTTAATCCAGTTAATGCCTTTAATCCCAGCTGCATTTTGGGAAGTGAGGGAAGAGGATCAACTGAGCCCAGAAGTTTGAGACCAGCCTGGGCAACATATGGGGCTTTATTTCTACAAAAATAAAATATAATAATAATAAAATAGCTGGACATGGTGATACACACCTGTAGTCCTAGCTACTTGGGAAGCTGAGGAGAGAGGACCCCTTAAGCCCAGGAGTTTGAGGATGCAGTAAGCTGTGATTACACTATAGTGATTAGAGTATTATATATATATAGTGTAATACATATATGGTGTGCTTGCAAAGGGATCTCAAAAACCAAGCCCAATTGTCATACTTTGCCATCTTCTTGAGAATGAAGAAGGGTATTTCTTGCCCCTCTTCTTTTTTCTCCTTCTAGCCTCTTTGAGCTAGAGAAGAAAATGGCATCCCAAGTTTATTAATTCAAAGATCTTGGTTCTGGTCTCTGCAACATGGAACTTTGGGCCAATTCTTCCCCATTTTTGACCCCTCTCTTCCTCATTCGTAAAATGTGGCTGGTTGGCTTGATGATTTCCAAATCAATGATTTCCATAATGTTAATCTTTCTAGCCTTGGGAGCTCATGATTCAGATTACTTTGAAAGGGAAGCTCTTACTTTTTCCCTATGGGGTTTGACTTGTCTTTAGTCATTGGCGGAACGCCCCAGGGGAGGCAGTGGACATGAACAATTCTGGCATGTTAAAACCTGTTGAGGGTTGATGTATACCTCGTTTATTTCTGAAACAATTTCTTTTAATGCATGTGGCTCATCACTATAGTGTGGCTTCTCATTCTGCAAAGGACAGAAATGTTCAGAATGGATTGAGGAGGGAAGGTCATGATTTGAGTTAGTGACTTCCAAGATGGTCTAGTATCTGAATGGCAGAAGTTGTACTGATGTTAAAATCCCTCTGTATGAAATGATGTGATGTCTTGGGTTTGCTTCCAAAGAAGTCAGTGTGTGTGTGTGTGTGTGTGTGTGTGTGTGTGTGTGCATGCAATGAGAGTGAATGTGGGTGTGTGTGAATTGGGTGTGTGTGATGAGAGTGGGTGCGGGTATAAATGAAACAAAATTGGCCAACTGTTGAAGCTGAATGATGGGTATGTGGGGGGTTATTATACTATTCTTTCTATTTTTCTAAATATGCTTGAAGCATTCCATCATAAAGGTTCTTTGGAGACTGGTTCCAGGCTTTCTCTCCACTCGAATTTTTCAGGCCACATCCTGAGAACTCTCTGGCACAGTAACATTGCCTTGGGGGCTGGAACTTCACATCTCTTGACCTTGACACACAGCTATATCTGCCTGGGGTCCTTTTCTTTGTCTTTCCTTACAGTTCATGACTCCTGCTTCTGAGATCCCACAGCCCTGTTGCCTTGATACTTAACATATTGCAAGTGTTTGTTTTCTTTTCTGGCCTGTGACCTCCTCAAGTTACTTCTCTGCCTCCCCAGTGCACAGCCAGTGCCTGGTATATAATAGGTCCCCAGTACAAGTTTACAGAAAGGATAATAGCAACCATGGGAGCTACCATTTTTTAAGCATTTACTATGCATCACTAAGCTCATTAAATCCTCATCCAAGTGGGCATAATTAATCTTCTCATTCCTCTTTAATAGCTGAAGATAGTCTCAGAAAGTCACTTGCCCGAGGTCACATGCTAGTAAGTAAACCACTCTGCTATTCTCCTTGCATCTGGGATTTTAAGAGTTCTCTATGAATGCTATGCAACAGGCCCAGGAGTTAAGAAGCCTGGGTTTTAGGCCCAGCTCTGCTGCTAAATTGCTGAGTGACCTTGGGCGAATCATCCCTGCCCCCTAGGCCTGGTCTCCCACGGAGACAATCAGTGATCTAGAGTGTCACGTGAACTGAGGGCCCTCCCAGTCTCAGCTCTCAGAGAAAAGGTTTCTCTTCCACGTATGCTTCCCTGCCTCAGAACTGGCTTCCCTTTTTGGGAACCTCCTGGCTTAACAGACGCCCTCAACCTCTTTTCTTGCTAATTGCAACCTCCCAGGTCTAAGCCGAGTTCGCAACCTGCTGTCTGGGTCGCCCCCTCCCCCATTCCTTCTCGGTGGTCTGGGATTTCTCGGGGTGGGGGTGGGGGTTGGGGGGTGGCGTGAGGGAGAGAGGGAGCCCGGAGCTACCCCGTTCGTCAGGCTTCCCCGCGGCTTCTCGGCCCCCTCCCCCTACGGAAACTCAGCCTCACACTTTCTAGGGATGTTCCGGGGACAGCCGGAGTCAGTGATTGCAGCTGCCAGCCGCGGGCTTCTGTGCTGGGCTCTTGGAAGTCCGCGGTTCTGAGCTGGGTTGGGGGTGGGGGTCTGGAGGGAAGAAGGGGCGGCGCACTCCTTCCTCCTCGCCAGGAGCTCAGCCTAGGCCCAGCCCGCTCAGCGGAGTCGGGACCCTTCTGTGCCTGCGTCCCCTCCACCCTCTTGCCCACTCTTAGCTGGGGCCCGCCATTGCACGGCCAGGCCTCAGCGGACGGCAGACCCAAGCCGGAGACGCGCGGCTGCTTTAGGCCCCTGCCCAGCTCGCCGGTGACATCGCTCCGGGAGAAGCCGAAATCCCCCGATCGGTGCAGCCTCACGCCACCCCCCGGCGCTCTGCAGGCCCCAGCCCCGCGTCTTTGTTCGCGGTTCGCGGCACAGCCGGAGGGAGCTGTCCGCCGCCGCTGTGCTGGCGCGGGAAGCGGCGCGCGGGGGCGAGGGACGGTCCTCGGCGGCCGCGCGGAACCCGGGCGGAGGGTGCGGAGGAGCCCTCCTGGCCGCCGCGGTCTGCCACTGTCCGCAGTGCTGACCCAGGGGGGACCCCCGCCACCCCAGCCCGGCGCGGGAGCTGTCCCCGAGGTGGTGCTGAAGCGAGAAGCTCGAGGCGCCCTCTGCCTCGCCCCGGAAGAGCCGCCCGCGGCTGAGAGCTCCAGGGAGGGGGAGAGGCCGGAGGAGTGCGGGGCCTGTGGCCGGGGTCTCTCCGCTAGCCGCTCCCGCGGAGGACAGTGGCTCAGCCACAGGGAGCTAGCGCGCGTTCTACGAACCTGTTGGAGGCTGCAGCTCCTCCGCGGCCGACCAGGGCGCCCGGGACCGAGGTTCTGGAGCGTTTCTCCCTCCCCCTCTTCCTTGACTCCTCCGCCGAGGCGCTCCCTCCTGCCTGGGCTAGCACATGTGCACGCGGGGGGCGCCGAACCCCGCTTCTGTCTGCCCCGAATGTCGGCCGAGCTGTAGGGCACAGAGCCCAGAGACCTCCCCCAAGGGCAGACCCGCTCCCAGGGAGACCCAAGCTTACGGAGAAAAGAGGCGGGGGCTGGCGGCGGAGACGAGAGAGGGCGCCTGCAGAGGTGGCCGTGAAATCAAGGAGACATGGGAGAGTTGCCTCACAGGCAGTTCTGCCCTGAAGTTCCGAAGACTTAGGGGTCTGTCGCTAAGGCATCCTGACTTTGCAGTATCTTTCCCTCTCCATTTCTGTGACCAATAAGTAAATGCAGGTCTACCTACCTGATCTGTTGCAAACTCCATTCACTGGGCTGACTGCCTTTAGTACCTCATTCCAGGCTGTCTTTTACTATGTCCCAGAGAAAGCTCTCCAAACTAACTTTTTTAATGAAGTATATTAAGTCTTTCACTAGCAAGACAAGCTATCTGCCTATCATGACGGAGGACCACTTATTCTGAACAGGCTCCCCCAGTGCCTTAGCACCTGCCCTTCCCTTTGGCTGAGACTTTCTCCCCTCCTTACTACTTTTGCTTTATCTGCAAGTGGAAACATCCTCATTTTACAAGGAAATTTTCCTGGCCCCCTAAGTCACAGTCGGTCACTCCTTCCTCTAGGATCCCTCAGCCTTTACATCCCTCCACTACACTTCTCATCACATTGTGTTACTCATGCACCTCTACCCTCAGTTGCCAGGCTTGTAAAAACTGGTTCCATATTTTATGTTTCTCTGTATCTTCATCTCCTAGCATGGTGTCTGGCACACAATAGATGTTGAGTTATATCTGCTGAATGAATGTACACATGAGAAGCAGAGGTCAAAATAACTTCCTTTTCTTCATGTTATTGCTCATTTAATTTTTTTCCTTCTTTCCTTCCCTCTTTCCTTCCCTCCTTCCTTCCTTCCTTCCTTCCTTTCGTTCTTTCAAGATAAAGTCTCACTGCGTCACCCAGTTGGAGTGCAGTGGTGCGATCTGAACTTACTGCAACCTCCGCCTCCCAGGTTCATGCAATTCTCCTGCCTCAGCCTCCAGAGAAGCTGGGACTACAGGTGCGTGCCACAATGTCCAGCTAATTTTTTGTATTTTTAGTAGAGACAGGATTTCACCATGTTAGCCACGATGGTCTTGATCGCTTGACATCATGATCCACCCGCCTCGGTGTCCTAAAGTGCTAGAATTACAGGCATGAGCCACCGTGCCCAGCCCGATTTCTAGTTTTTAAATCACAGCCTGCAAAGCTCCACACGCAGCATCCGTGCCCAATCCTTCTGCGTCCTCATGACCAACTCTCCCCTGACGTAATAATTCCTCCTACAATGGCTTCCATTTTGTACCAAGGTGATGTTAAAGTTTTTGTTTTTGTTTTTAATTTTATTTGCCATTTTGTCTGCTTGGGACCCTCACCATCTTGATCTTTAATGGCAGAGTACTTCTTGTCATTTGAATTTCAGCTGAAATTTTACCTCGTCAAAGAGGCCTTCTCTGGTCACTTAGCTAATACTTGCTCCCCGAATCACTCTATAACATTACCTGTTGCGTTTCTTCTTTTAGTACTCATTACTTCCTGAAATTATTGTATTTATATGTTTACTTGTTTATCATTCACTTTTCCTCAGCTAGAATTCAAACTCATCCAGGGCAAGGATCCTGTCTGTGAAGCTTACTGCAGTGTTCTCAGTGGTTAGCATTCCGAGAGGAACTGATCTTACACCAATGCATCAATTGTCCCTTTCTCCTTGGAAAGGCTTGAGCTACTGTGCAGGTCATTGTAAAGTCTTCTATTCGGTACAAATCATCCAAGAATGTTTAAGGAAAGAGGATCACACTAATACTCCATGAGAGAGAGAAGGAGAGAAAGGAGAGAGCCCCTTTACATAGTTATGTGGCTGTGAAGTGACAGACCTGGACCATAGCCCCTTTACACCACAGATGGCAGAAGCATAGCAATTCACTCCTACACACCATTTAAAGTCATTTCACATTCAAGATCTCACTCGATATTTCTGACAACATTAACTGGTAAGCATTATTCTCCCCATTTTATGCCAAACCAACTGAGGCTAGAAGAGGCAGATAGACTTGAACAAGGTCACACAGCTTGTAAATACTGACACTGTTCTTGATACAGTGAGACATGTTGGTGATCTAGAACTATGACATGACTTCTGAATTTACCAGTAGTAGGAGACTCAAGCACACAAACATTGGATTATAATACAATCTGATAAATGCCAAGCAATGATTCTCAAGCCGGAGAGGGGTGGGGTAGGGTGGGGAAGAAGTGGATAAGCTTCAAAATTCAAAATTTTATTCAGAATCAGAATAAAGTGGAACTCTTTACAATAACAATGATAAGTTGTTGAGTGCTTCCCAGGTGTCAGGTACGGTATTGTTTTATGTTCTTTGTCTCAACTAGTCATTCCTTCTTATTCCTATCCCCTTTTTACAGAGGAAACTGTCTCAGGGAAGTTAAGAAACATGGCAAAGGTCATGGAGTTGGTAAACAACTGAGCTGGGGCTTAACCTGAGTTTTGTTGACTCGAAGCCTGAGCTCTTAATCATTATGCACCTGAGACCTATCTGAACTTCTGGTGAGCAGGAATGGGCCTGGGATTTGAAGATGATTATTAGGTCATTCTGATAGATCTCTGCCTTTACCGAGAAATGCTCATGGAAGGGATGAACACTGCCTGTTAGGAGGAGTTACAGGAGGGTGAAATTGGACCTTACAGGATTAAGTGGGGTTTTACAGGCAGACAAAAGGAGGAGAATATGTCAGATAGAAGAAATAAAATATTTAAAAGCGTTGGGGTGTGAAAATGAAGGGACTGCTATAGGTTTGGTGTGGCTGATTGCAAAGCTGATGTAGGGAATAGGTGTTGGAAAATTAGGAATTGCTTTAGACTTGGCTGCCATGCCTCTATTCCATAGGTAGCACTGCTGAACAACTGCTTTTTTTTTTTTTTTTTTTTTTTTTGAGATGGAGTTTCTTTCTTGTTACCCAGGCTGGAGGGCAATGGCGTGATCTCTGCTCACGGCAACCTCCACCTCCTGGGTTCAGGCAATTCTCCTGCCTCAGCCTCCTGAGTAGCTGGGACTACAGGTATGCGCCACCATACCCAGCTAATTTTTTTTTTTTTTTTTTTTTTTGAGATGGAGTTTCGCTCTTGTTACCCAGGCTGGAGTGCAATGGCGCAATCTCGGCTCACCACAACCTCCGCTTCCTGGGTTCAGGCAATTCTCCTGCCTCAGTCTCCTGAGTAGCTGGGATTACAGGCACGTGCCACCATGCCCAGCTAATTTTTTTATTGTATTTTTAGTAGAGAAGGGGTTTCACCATGTTGACCAGGATGGTCTCGATCTCTTGACCTCGTGATCCACCCACCTCAGCCTCCCAAAGTGCTGGGATTACAGGCTTAAGCCACCGTGCCTGGCCATTTTTTTGTATTTTTAGTAGAGATGGGGTTTCACCATGTTGACCAGGATGGTCTCGATCTCTTGACCTCGTGATCCACCCGCCTTGGCCTCGAAAGTGCTGGAATTAATAGGTGTGAGCCACTGTGCCTGGCCTGAACAACTGCTTTAACAACTGCCATCACCACCTGATCATCTTCACAGCGACAGCACTGGATCAATATTTTATAATTTGCAAAGTGTTTCAATAGTGCACCATGCCTGTGAGCTTGTTCTTATTGTCCCCTAGCACCTAGTAGAGAACCTGAGACAGTGTAGGTGTTCAGGACGTATTTGTTGAAGAGGAAAAAAATTGGACACAGGTGGGAGTCTAGTTTAGAGGCTGCTGCAATAGTTCAAAGGGATGAGAAGTATCACTTAATCCAGGGATGTACAACTCTTTGGACCACGGACTCTGGAAAGTTAAAGTGTATTGCGCCTTATCTCTGAGCACTTTGGGGAAGCTGGCATTTAGCTCTCCAAATGGTTGCAGAATAATTTCAACAATTTTCTTCTCCAATACACAGAAAAGCATATTAGCACCTAGGCAACCAATGCCCAGCTAGGTCAGGATTTCCTCTGTTCTATATATGCACTTTATGTCTTTGGCTCCTGGATTTTGGGCCTGATGGACTCCATTATGTGGCAATAACATTATATGCCATCATTTGTTTCCATGATTTAAAGAGCAATCACTATGCTAATGAAACAGTCTTGGCACAAGAACTAAAATCTACCTTCTGTCTCTTCATTCCTCAGGGAAGTCCACACAGACCCTGGTAATGGCTAATTTACAGAGGGCTGAATTGTATCAGGGACCTTTAAAGCCCTTGACATATATTAATCCCATGAGGTAGGTATGAATCTCATCCCCATTTCACAGACGAGTAAGAAAGAAGTCAAGAGATTTGACCAAGATTATACTCTGACAGAGTCAGCCTTCAATACCTGGCTACTTGATTTGAAAGTCTGGGCTGGGCGCAGTGGCTCATGCCTGTAATCCCAGCACTTTGGGAGGACAAGGTGGGTGGATTGCCTGAGGTCAGGAGACTGAGACCATCCTGGCTAACATGGTGAAACCCCATCTCTACTAAAAATACAAAAAATTTAGCCAGGCAGGGTGGCACATGCCTGTAGACTCAGCTACTTGGCAGGCTGAGGCAGGAGAGTCATCTCAACCTGGGAGGCGGAGGTTGCAGTGAGCTGAGATAGCACCGTTGCACTCCAGCCTGTGCAACAGAGAGACTCTGTCTCAAAAAATGAAATAAAATAATAAATAAAATCAAAATGAAATACACCCCACTATATAGTATATAGGCTTTCGTACTTGGCTTCTTTCTTTTTCTAGTCGTATGTTTCTATGCTGTTGCCTGTGTCAGCAATGTTATTTTTCATGCTGTGTAGTATTTTGCTATATGAATACAACTCAGTTTGTTGATAGAGTTTTTCATTGTTTCCAAGTTTTGTATAAAGCTTTTGATACATATATGCAAGCATTCTCATTAGTTGTTTTCCTAGAAGTGGAATTTCTGGGTAAGGTATGCATATATTTAGCTTTAGTGGATACTCCCAAACAGCTCCCCAAAGTGGAGATGCAAGTGTTTTGTTTGTTTGTTTTTTGAGACAGAGTCTCACCCTGTCCCCCAGCTGCAGTGCAGTGGTATGATCTCGGCTCGCTGTAACCTCTGCCTCCCAGGTTCAAGTGATTCTTGTGCCTCAGCCTCCTGAGTAGCTGAGATTACAGGCACACACCACCATGCCAGGCTAATTTTTTTGTATTTTTAGTAGAGATGGGGTTTTGTCACGTTTCCCAGGCTGGTCTCAAACTCCTGAGCTCAGGCCGTCTGCCTGACTTGGCCTCTCAAAGTGCTAGGATTACAGGTGTGAGCCACCATGCCCAGCCAAGGAATACCCGTTTTAATCCTGTGTGCTGGGTATGAAAGTTCTAGTTGCTCATCTCCTCACCAATGCTTAATATTATCAGTCTGTTTTTAATTTTAGCCATTCTATGAATATTTAGTGATTCTAATTTTAATTTACCTAATGACTAATGAAGTAATTTTCCACGTTTAATGATTATTTATAAAGTACCTGTTAATGACTTTTGTCAACTTTTCTATTGTGATACAGTTTTTTTCTTGATTAGTAGGACTTTTATTTCTATTCTGAATAGGGATTCTTTGAGATTATATGTATTGCAAATATCTTCTCTGATCAGGTGGTTTTCTACTTTCCCTCTGTTGGTGGTGTCTTTTGATAACCAAAAGTCGCTAATTTATTGAAGTTTAATTTATCTATTTTTAAAGCACTTTTTGTGCTCTGTTTAATTTTTGCCTATCCCAGATTATGAAAATATTTTCGTTGTTATCTTATAGGATCTTTATTGTTTTACTTTTTATATTTATATTTGTAATCCACATCAAATTTATTTTAGTATATGGTGTAAAGTATTGGTTAAGATTTTTTTTTTTTTTACCCATATGGCTACCCTATTGATACAGCACTATTTATTGAAAGAAAGACCATTTCCTACTTCTGCTCTGTGTACTATCTTTGTTATAAATCAAGTACTCACATGTTTTAGTCCATTTTGTGTTGCCGTAACAGGATATCTGAGACTGGGTAATTTATAGAGAAAAGTGGTCTATTTGGCCCACAATTCTGGTGAAGAAAAAGTCCATGCTTGGGCAGCTGCATCTGGTGAGGACCTCAGGCTGCTTCAATTCATGGTACAAAGTGAAAGAGAGTGGGCATTGCAAAGAGGTCACATGGTAAGAGAGGAGACAAGAGAGAGAAACTGAGGAAGCCAGACTCTTCTTAACAATCCACTCTCTGGGGGAACCAATCCATTCCTGTGAGAGCAGGAACACATTCACCCCTGTGGGAGGACATAAATCTATTCATGAGCCATCCCCCCCCATGACCCAAACACCGCCCACTAGGCCCCACCTTCCAACACTATCACATTGGGGATCAAATTTTATCATGCCTTTTGGCAGGGAGAAAGCACATCCGAACAAGCAGCGCCATATCTGTGTGGGTCCAATGTCACTTTTCAAAGTAGGAAACAAATCAAGTTACTAGCCTCTTGCTAAACATTTCTAATCATGTCTTTCCTGTTGAACTTAGAGTGAAATCCAAACTTCATATCATGGCCTTCCAGGTTTTGCATAATTTGGTGCCACCTATTTTTTTGATTTTATTATTCCATCACTTACCCTGTGGCTCACTCCACACTAGCTTCAGTTTCTTTGCATACCTTAAACGCATACCTTTTATTCTCTGCTCTGGGACTTAGCACCTTCCAGGAGTGCCTATTTTTCAATATTCAGGCTTTTGTGTCAATGTTTATTTCTCAGAGAAAGTTGAACTGCTGCGTTCTCTAAAATAGCCTCTTCTTGCCCCAAGTTACACTATATGATTACTTTGTTTTAATTTTGATAACACATGCTACTCCTTAAAACATCTTATTTATGTTCATTTTCTGTTTCTCTCACTAGAATGTAGTGTCCATAAGAGCAAGGACTATATCTGTTTTGTTTAGATGGGAACAAAATGTCTTAGTCCGTTTTGTGTTGCTACAGCAAAATACCTGAGACTGAGTAACTCATAAAAAAGTTTATTTTCTCACAGTTTTGGAGGCTGGGAAGCCCAAGATGAAGGCACCAGTGTCTGGTGAGGGCCCCCTTGCTGTGTCCTCACATGGCAGAAGGTGGAAGGACAAAAGGGATGAATTCTGTTCTTACATGGCAGAAGAGAGAGAACTCACTCCCACAAGCCCTTTTTATAGGGGCTTTAATCTGTTCATGAGGGCAAGGCGTCATGACCTAAAAACCCTCCTCAAAGGCCCCACCTCCCAGTGCTACTGCATTGGGGATTAAATTTCTAGCACATGTATTTTGGGGACACATACACACCATAGCGCCCACACTGCTGGCAAAAGAAGCTCAATGCATGTTTGTTGAATCAGTGAGAACGACACTTTTTCCACTCTAATTTCCATGTCATGTAGCTCTGGTGTCAGCGGAATAAACAGCATTCTAGTATTGTGCGACACACGACCAGGTAGGTAGACAATTTCCAACATCATCAATTTTGCACCGGACTAATTTTCCTATTGTTATTGATGTTCTTAAATCTCAGTTGTTATAATTTCAGCAAATCAATTTATATTAGTATTTTTGGAGGTGAAAAGAAGGAAAACTGATGCCTCTTGAATGTTTATTATATCTCATTCAATCCTCAAAACAGCCATATGAAAGAAGGCGTTATCACCCCCAGTTAGCAGATGAAGAAATGACGACTCAGAGACAAGTATAGTTAGTGCTCACAAAAGTAGTTGGATTACATAAAATTACTCTAATGAAGCTGGTTCAAACGCACTTCAGAATATGCTGTTGAAATCACGGCACATGCAGTGGAGGCTTTTAGCAGAGGGTTTCAATATTGGCTTTGGGGAAACTAAACCCGAGTTGTAGGCGTGGTCTTATCCCTCACCAACTCTGTGGCATTGAGCAAGTCACATGGAACTCAGTTTCCTCTCTGTAAAATGGGAATAGAATGAAACTTCTTCTTAGCATTATTGAGAGGATTAAATGGTAATATGACTATAAAGTGCTGGCATTTAAGAAAAGTTAAGTATATGTAGGCTGCTATAACTATTGTCAGTGTTGTATATAGTCATTTCAGTTTGCTCTTTTAAGATGTTTCTGAGGAGTTGCAATAGGAGATAAGATACCCAGAGGTAATTAATGCAGTTTTACGGTTGTATGTAAACTCCTTCAAACCAGTATTTGAGCGAGTGATCCTCTTCTGATGGGAAAGAAAAACATTCTTAGCATGTCTCCACTCCTTGTGCACAGGAAGGTAGCAGGTTCAGAGAGGTGAAATGACGTACCCAAGGTCACAGAGCTTGAATTCATGCCCAGATTCATCTGCCTCTCAAGCTTTGGTACAATTCAAGTCACGAAGGTGCTTGGTCCCCTCCCCTGGGTTCTGAAATCACAGCCCCTCCCTTCTCCACTGTGTCTGCCACAAGGATAAAGAAAATCCACAGATAATCCCTAAACCTCATTTGAAGCCAATAATCACATCCATTTATCTCCTCTCCAAGCGGCTTATTGCAGCGGTGGATAAGAGGTCTGCTGATCAGGGTCCACAGCCTCTCTGGGCTCTGCCTGGCTGGGAATAGGGGATGTTCTAAGGACTGCTTGGGAGGCAGAGCCCTACAGTGAAAACAGCAGACAATCAGACCCTGTCTCATGGTTTAGGGGTGGCATTGAGGGGCCAGAGGACCATAATAGCCATAGCTCTGTCAATTGAGAGACAAGTACTTTGTGATCATTTACCAGCAAGAGAGTAATAGCTCTCTGAGACTCAGTTTCCATGTCTGCAAAATCCAGACAAAGACATTTGTGTTGCATGGTCCTTGTGAACATTCAGTGATATGATGTATGTGTGACAGTGTATTAGTGGACTGTTTATATTTCAGTGTCAGCTGAAGCCACAGAAACCAGAAATAAAATGTGTATGCCAAGTAGCCTCAGGCAAAGTGAAGTGCCAGTCTACCGATGAAGGGTATTCGAATTGATTTTGAAACAATTTTGACCAGCCTTGGGGGCATACAAAGTTGAAGTTAAAGAGAGAAGGAAAGGGGAATTATTTGGAATTAGTAGAGGGCTGGACATCATGCCACCCCATCACTGACATGGGGAGGGAGAGGAGCATCCCAGGAGTGAGAGGGAGGCTGGGAGTGGTAGCTTACAACCATAATCCCAGTGCTTTGGGGGGCCCAGGTGGGAGGACCACTTTAGGTCAGGAGTTTAAGACCAGCCCTGACATCATAGTGAGACCTCATCTCTACAAAATCTACGTATATACATTCGGTGCATGCCTGTAGTCCTAGCTTCTTGGAAGGCTGAATTTGGAGAATTGCTTGAGCCCAGGAGTTCAAAGTTGCAGTGATCTGTGATTGTGCCACTGCAACCAGCCTGGGGGACAGAGCAAGTTCCCATCTCTTAAAACAAGAAAAGGTGAAAGGGGTTCAAGGATAGCTCTTGGAGAGGAGTCCTCGGGCCGGTGTCACCCCTGTCTGGAAGAGAGTAGCTATTAGATGACAGTCTTGATAGGATTCATTATTTCAACAAAAATTTGTTGACTACCTACCCTAGGGGGCCAAGAGTAGTTCTAGATACTTAGAATTCATCAATGAGCAGAACAAATGAAAATCTCTGTGTTTGAGGCACTCATCTTCTCATAGAGCAGGAAGACATACAATACATCCATACATATGTAAGACATTAGTTGTGATAATTGTTATGGGCAAAGTTAAAGTAGCGATGGTGCTGGAAGTACTGGAGATGTTGATTTTTTTTTTCCAGGAGCAGGGGGTGTGGTACAGAGAAGACCATGCTTATAAGGTGATATTTAAGTAGAAACTTGAAGGAAATGAGGGAATAGGCCCTGTGGGTAAGAAGCAGGGACTGGGTGGAGTGTGCCCCGTGCATCTGTGGAACTATGAAGAGTGTAAATGGCTGGAGTGGAGGGAATGAGGGGAAAGTGGTTGGAGGGAGAGTCAGAGGAATGGAAGTGAGGGAGCTTAAATGCTGTGATAAGGACATTGGGTCTTAGGCAGTATATTCAATAAACACTGGATGATGAGAGGCAAGAACAGAGGAAAGGAGGGAGGCGAGGGACTTAGAGTCTGGTTGGAGCTGGTTTGGATACAGCCAGGGAATCTGCCTAGTGGAAAAATAACCATACTATCATGGGGTCTGAGAGTGGGTCATACCATCAGCCAGACTCACCAATGATGGAATTCAGGGTGCCCAGAACCAAGGGCAGCATGGAACTGGCTGTCCTAGTGGGCTCATGTGTGTACTGAGTAGGGGATGAAGAACTTGGGATCAGTCTGTGTTTAGCCATTTGGGGGCAGCTTTGAGTTTGGTTTTCTAGAAACTCATCTCCCAGGAAATCAATGACAATGCCAGAAAAAAAAAATATAGACCTTAGGAGTTCAAGTCTCATCTCTTTCACTGATCAGCTATGTGTTCTTGGCCAGAACCTCCATTTGGTAAGCTATACATTGGAGTTACTAGTATCTACCTTTCAGAGAAAATGTGGGGTTCCAAAGAAGTAATAGATGAAAAGGAACTGTTCAAAAACGTGCATGAAAGCTTATCTTCATACAAAAACCTGAACACAGATGTTTACAGCCCCTTTGTTCATGATTTTGCAAAAAACTTGGAAGCAGCCAAGATGTCCTTCAGTAGGTGAATGGCTAAATAAATGATGGAACATCCAGACAATGAACATTATTCAGTGCTAAAAAGAAATGAGCTGTCAAGCCGTGAATAGACATGAAGGGAACTTAAATGCATACTAAGTGAAGGAAACTAGTCTGAAAAGGCTACATTTTGCATAACCCCAACTATATGACATTCTGGAAAAGGCAAAACTATGGAGACAATAAAAAGATCAGTGACTGCCAGGGGTTGGGGGAGGGAGGAATGAATCAGTGGAACACAGGACTTTTAGGGCAGTGAAACTACTCTGTATGATATTACAATGGTGGATACATGTCATCATACATATGTCCAAACCCATAGAAGGAACAACACTGAGTGAACCCAAATGTAAACAACGGGCTTTGGGTGATAATGATGTGTCAATGTAGGCTCATCAAATGGAAGAAATGTACCCTCTGGTGGGGAATATTGATAACTGGGGAGGCAATGCATGTGTGGGTGCTGAGAGTATATGAGATATCTCTGTACCTTCACTCAATTTTGCTGTGTAAACCTTAAACTATATACATATTTAAAAGAGTTGCTCAAACATGGATTATTATGACCATTTTGAAGTCAGTTTAATATTTTAATGTGTTCTCCATCCAGGAAACATGTGGAGCTTGCAGTTTGGACCCAATTTCTAGCTTTCTAACATTCATTTCCCCTTCCTAAGAGTATCTTGCATTTCTCATCCATGTAGGTTGGTTATTATTGATCCCATTTCCAGGCGGTAAACCCAATTAGCTTAAACCAACCAGGATCTCCCATCCTCCTGACCACAGAGATTACATGCCCATTAACCAAGCACATAGCATCTAAATTAGCCAACCAAGACAATAAGACTCAATTCTGACACTTGCATTGAGTCACTGGGGAGTGGACTTGTGTAACTCCTGGAGATACTGACAGATAATCCTGTGACCAGGAGGGGAGCCAGCTTTAGGATGAGATCTTTAGGAGGAGGGTACAGAATTCTTGGTGGCATCATTGAGTGTCCGGATCAAGCCTTGCCTGAAGTGAGCTCTACCTCCGTCTTTTGCAATTCTATCAGTGCCTAATTTCTTTCATTGTTTAACCAGTTTGAGTTGGGTTTTCTGATACTTCCAGTATAATGAGTTCTAACTGCTATAAAGTGGTTTCTGAGGCCCCAAAGTTTGGTATTTTTTAGAAAGTTTGTATTTAGAATTTCCTAAGGTGCAGTTGTATCCGTAAACTTCCTGCCCCAAGACCCATCCCCAAGGCAGTGTGAAATTTGTCAATTCAGGTTGAGCATTCTAAATCCAAAAAGTTGAAATAAGAAATGCTTCAAAATCTGAAACTTTTTGAGTGAACAAAATGCTCATTGGAGCATTTCAGACTTCAGATTTTCAAATTAGGAATGCTCAACCGATAAGTATTAAGTAAACATTCTAAGTCCAAAAGAGTCTGAAACACTTCTGGTCCCAAGATTTTCAGATAAGGGATGTTCAACTTGTATCAGGTTCCCTTGACTATGGCATCGTAAGTTGCTGCTTTCTTCTCTTTGTGATAATTGGGACCCATCTGGCAGAAATTTCAGCATTGTGTTGTGGCATTGGGGACTGGATGGAATTGGTCTGGTTTATTTCCTGGATGAGGTTGATATAATCCAAGTATACATACAGGATCAAGAGGAGAGCCAAAGATAGCACAAGGGAAGAGGAGGAAGAAAGATGAACTAAGCAGGTGGAGACAGGTGGGAGGCAGAGTGGGAGGCAGGATGGGGGAGTAGAGTGCTCCTGGAGCTTTGGAGTGAGGCAGCCATCTTTGATGCTCTTCCTCAGTGAGTACAAGCAGGAGCTGGGCATTTGCTGAAGGATGGGCAAGCTGGGGCTGAAAGAGGATCCTGAGAGGTTGGTGAATGTCCTTTTCCTCTGGTACTAGGAAAAAACAAGTTTGGCAGGCAAAACGCCACAGCCAAAGACACAACAATAACAGGTTGTGGTCCAGGCACATATAAGAGGTTATTGGTTTCTGTTATGACTAATTTTATCAACCCATCTACGTGACTGGGCCTTAGGATGCCCAGACAAATGGTTAAACATTATTTCTAGGTGTGTCTGGGATGATGTTTCTGGAAGTGATTAGCATTTAAATTGGTTGATCAAGTAAAGCAGATGGCCTCCCCAGTATGTGTGGGCATCACCCATCCATTGAAGACCTGAATAGAATGAGAAAGGGGAGGAGGGGCAAATTAACTCTGCCTGACTGCTTGAGCTCAGACATCAATCTTTTGCTGTCTGCACACCTGGTTCTCAGGCCTTCAGACCTGACTCAAATCTATGCCATCAGCTTTCTGGTTCTCAGGCATTCAAACTACACCACCAGCTTTCCTGGGTCTCTAGCTTGCAGATGGCAGATAGTGGGACTTCTCAGCCCTCATAACTGTGTGAGCCAAAACCTTATAATAAATCTCTTCATATATATGAATATATATATGTGTGTGTGTGGTTTCCAGAGAAACAGAACCTATATATACATATATATATATATATGTATATATATACATACACACATTTATGCACACACTTATATATAAATATGTTCTGTCTCTCTGGAGAACCCTGACTAATAAAGTTTCCTAAGAATAACTGAAAACCTGAAAAAAAGTTCCCACTCAACACAAACCACTTTGAGTAGAGATTAAAATTTTGGCATAAAGGCAGGTTCATAGATTTGACTTGGGCTTTGTTAACAGTTAAAAATGTGAAAGAGTAACGATATCCTATATTTAACAAATCATAGCTCATAATTGAAACTATGAGCTGATTTTAAGGACAAACAAGAATCGAATCAAATGTTGATGTTCTTGAGAGTATATATTTTTTCCAGTAAAGTTATTGGAGAGCTCGTTACTACTGCCTGTGTTTTTCATTCGATTTTTGCAGAACACTTATCAAAACAATCATTCTTGCACAAATATTCATGGACTTTAAAATTGTTCACAAGGGTATCTCTTAATACTTTGAGATCACAAGTATTCTCTCTCAAGTGCTTTTGCATTCATTTGCATGGTGTTTCAGTGGCTTTGGCTACATAATAAACCATCCCCAAACCTAGTGGCTTGAAAAAAACAACAGTTATCTTTTTAGCTCACAAATCTGCCACTTAGTCAGGGGTTACTAGAGAAGCGTAGTCTTTGCTCCACATGGGGGTGTTTGATAGGACTAGAGGGTCCACTTGCAGAACTGCTCACTTGCATGGTGGGAGTGTAGGTGTTGACTCTCAGTTGGGAGCCCAGTGGCAGCTGAGAAGGGAGGGTGCCCTTGTTTCTCTCTAGCTTGGGCCTCTCCCTGTAAACTTCTCCACAGGCTGGCCATTCTTCTCCTTGTTTGGATTCCAAGAAAGAGCATCTCAAGGAAACCAGGCTGAGTCACACGGCTTTTTCTCATCTAGCCCCCAAAGTCAAATAATGGACAAAAGGGTTAGCTCAAGAGATCTGCTGTACACCATAGTGACTACAGTTAGTAATCATGAATTGTATAATGAAGAATTGCTAGGAGAGTAGATTTCAAGTGTGCTTGCCATGAATGAATAAGTACGTGAGGTAATGCAAAAACAAAAGTCAAATAGTGTCTTTTGCCCTATTCTAGTTGACAACCGATCACTGATTCAAGGGAAATGGATTCTATTTCTCTATGAGAAGGATTTTAAAAATTTGGGGGGCAATGTTTTAAAACAACTACAGTTCACCCTCTGGTCATAAATTCTTTGTGTTTTCCCATGTGCAAAATATATTCACTTCTACTAATGCTTCCCCCAAGTCCCATCGATTACATCATCAGGTGCAGGCTCAAGATCTAGAATCTTGTCATCTAAATCAGGTTTCGCTGTGGATGAAGCTCTCCTCAGGTGCAGGGCATTGGGTATAGTTCTTTGAGTACCGTTCCTCTTAATCTAAAGGCCAGTGAACTAAACAGGTAAGTTACGTCTCCTCCTTACATAATGAGGCAAACACACGATAATTGCTAAAAGAACTTCACCCTGACAACCCACATCCCATGCTGGGACAGGAGATGTGATCCTGGAACTGCAACATTTGGTCCCAATTTGGAGGAGTTTATCTGAGAGGTCCCATCCCTTAATCTTTGTTGGGAAGACTTTGGTATGTGTGTTACTTTATGCGCATTCAGCCGCCTAAAGCTCAGAAGTTCTTTTCCAGACCAGTGCTCCCAGTATCCCAGCCAAGTTGGGTGAATTCTCCCCTGAAACTTTTCCATGATTTCTGAAGCAAAGATGAGGCAAGTATCAATATTACATGTATCTTTCCTACGGTTAAGGGGAAAGAATGGTGATTCTGCACTACCGTATTACTGTAACAAATTCTTTTATTGGAAGTAGTTTCAGGGTTACAGAAAATTTGCCAGAATAGTACAAAGAACTCCAATATACTCCTTACCCAGACTCAAGATGAATAATTTCAATGAATTATCTCCAAATTCCAAAAAAGAGTTTAGAGTTTAGGTAAAAGGAAGGAGCTGAATGTCTCTGAGAATACAAATTTTGGGCTCATCTCCAGGTACAATGAGAGCATAACTCTTTCAAAATTCTGATAATGGACATCTTTTGACTGTTGGCCAGGAACCTCCCCCCTTCTTTTAGGGTAATACGATCCCACATTTCCCTTGGGAAACTATCTCTTCCTCATTTTACAACATGTGGTTTATTTGGAATTAACCCCACCATGATTCTCTTGAACCAACCAAAGATGGGGCCTAAGCTGGTCTAGTAAGAGTGAATTTGTTCAGATTATGCTAGGAATTCTTGTATAAAGAGCTATTCTTTCCCCCAGGACAGAAAATTGGAAACATATAGCCTTAGGATGCACTTGAAACTATCTTGGGAATACCAGGGAAATAGCCTTAAGATGAAGTCAACACTGATAAAGATAGAGCTAACAGAGAGAAAGAAACCAGATCCTTGGTGATGTCATTGAGCTGCTGTTGGATCTAGCTTTGCCTGAAGCCTGAACTACTTCTGAAGTTTTATGTCCATCAGCTAATGAATTCTTTTAATTTTTAGTCAGTTTAAATTAGGTTCTCTGATATTTTCAACCAAAAGTTTGCTAATAGGGTCTCAGGATATAGGGCCAAGGGTAAATTCCCGTGATCAAAAAAGGTCCCTATTTCAGGACCAGAAGCGTAGTACAGTGTGTGATGAGCCTTAGAGAATGAGGCTGGTGTTCTTTCAACCCTCCTTGCTTTTGTCCATGACTGAAGCAGAACTGGGTCAGCCAAAAGTGGTGGTCAGGAGACCACAGCTATGAGAAGTAGAGGAGAGTAAAGGTTGGAGCCTGATGCTGGGGAGAGAAGAGACCGTGCTTAGAGTAGATCCATTTCAGAACACAGAGAAAGGGTGGCTGCAGGGCTGGGCATTTTTAAGGGGAAGGCAATAAGGGAAGCTCAGGCTCTTAGAAACCCTGCTTGAGCGCCAGCAGACCTCTCTTCTAGGTACAAAATGAATGTAGAAGAGGCGGCGTAGGAAGCTGTAGATCCCAGGAACACAGGTACAACGTATTACTCACCTGTGACGATGATGGTGACAATGATGTTGTTAATTACGGTGACAGTGATAAATAGCGATGATGATGTTGATGAAGATAATAGCATTTGTTGAAAATTAACCTCTATACGTATTTATCGATGTCTGCTACCTCGTCACGATGTCTGCTGTCTTGGCATGCCCAGTATGCGTTCTGCCTTTAATCTAGAAAAGCATCTTGATTTTTTTGGATACATCTTTCTCCTCTATCAGTCCTTGTTATCTAGGTAGCGCAAGCCAATTTGGAACTCAGGATTCCAGACATGGACACACGACCCAGTGTTGGCCAAGGGTAATATGATATCTCCCTGGGCACAGTGACTGATGGAGGAGTAAATATATAACCGAAAGTGGTCCAGTAGAATCATTGAGGGCCAGTCTTGAGACTGTTGGGAAAGAAGCACTCTTTCTGCGTTAGAGAAAGCTTAGCGCTGCTGGAGGTCAGTTGGTGACCTTGAAGGGAAGGTGTCTTAGCCCATTTTGTGTTGCTCTAAAGGAATATCTGAGTCTGAGTAATTTGTAAAGAAAGAGGTTTATTTATTTAGCTCACAGTTCTTCAGGCTGTATAAGAAGCACGGCGCCAGCATCTACTTCTGCTGAGGGCCTCAGGAAGCTTCTAATCATGGTGGAAGATGAAGGGGCAGCAGGCACGTCACATGGTGAGAGAGGAGGAAGCACGAAAGAGAGGGGAAAGGTGCCACACTCTGTTAAGCATCAAGCTCTCATGTGAACTAATAGAGCAAGAACTCACTCATTACCATGGGGATGACATCAAGCCATTTACGAGGGATCTACCCTTCTGACCTAACACACCTACCACAAGGCCCCACTTCCAACTTTAGGAATCAAGATTCAACATGAGATTGGGTGGGTGGGGGGCAAATATCCAAACAATATTAGAAGGCTTATATAAAAATAGAGCCAACTCTCTCTCTCTCTCTCTCTCTCTCTCTCTCTCTCTGTGTGTATGTGTGTGTGTGTGAGAGAGAGATTTCTGATGATGTTTGAGCACGTAATTTCAGGTGTGTTTGAAATCATATCCACTCTTAAACTTTTCGGTAGCACTTTGGACCAATAAACATCGACCTCATTGTTTTTTGATTTAGTTTAGTTTTTTTGCTTAACATGCCATTAGATGGGTATCTGTCATTCTGTCACTTACAATCCTTACAATAATCTCACGAGGAAGACATTTATTATCCCTCTTTTGCAGATAAGAAAACTGAGGCTCAGAGTGAAAAGTGATAGCTTCAACCCGCACAGCAGACACAGGGCCAAGCTCAATAAAAATCAAACGTTTCCTGGCTCTGGGTTCTGTGAGTTGCACATTCCATGCCCTGGGTGAGTTCCATGTTCCTTTCCAGCTCTCAGATTCTAACTCTCTGTGCTCACTCTCAGAATTGGGTAGGTGCCAGGTCGGGGGCAGCAGGTAGTGGACCAGCTGCTGCCTGGGTCAGGAGCCCAGCATGTTCTCAAGGACACAGATGGGCTGGCAGCCTTGTGCTCTGGGCAGGGAGCCTAAGGCGGGGGTGGACACTGGTTCTTGGAGAAAAAGCTCATTCAAGACTCACTGATGCCCAGCACTGGGCTCCAAGCCTCCAGAGCCAAGGTTTGGCACAACTTCTCTTTATGTGCCTGGTGCCCAGCATGGAATGTCTGTTTAACTCAGCTTCTGAGAGCTCCTACACAATTGGAGGGAACCCCCTTTGGTGATGGTGACTGTTTGCTTAAATGTGTGTGTGTGTTTGCAGGGGAAGCATGAAAAAAATCTGGAGGCTCCTTCAAATTTCTAGGGCCTATCACACCCAGAGGAGCCCAAAAAACATCTTGTTGAATTAAGATGAGCGAATATCTGTTTTTCAAATCCCTTCAAGTTACCAGACTCTCCACTCCAGAATTACAATTATTTGATTTTTGTATAATTAATAAATTAATAAATGACATCCTATAGATTACAAATAAAATACCCCTACTAACTACTGGTTATCACCATTTGCAGAACAACTATTATGTATCAGAGTACTAGTATGTATGTACTAGCTGAGTGCTTTATGTTCATGACTGCATTTGATTCTCGTTATAGCCTATGAAGAATGTGTCATTATTTGTTTTACATATGATGGAGAAACAGAGGCACAAGGACATTAAATCACATATCCAAAGCCACAAATAACGCATATCTGCAGAGCTAGGAATTTCCACCCAGACCTGGATGACCTCAAAGCCATGGCTTTTTCCACTCTACCTGTTCTGTTGCCAAGTACTGAATGGAACAAGAGCAATGAGAAGTCCCCAAGGCAGCCAGGGCATGGGAGCTCACATCTCTAATCCCAGCGCTTTGGAAGGCCAAGGAGGGAGGATCGCTTAAGCTTAGGAGTTCAAGATTAGCCTAGGCACCAAAGTGGGACCTCACCTGTACAAACAGATTAAAAAATCAGCCAGGCGTGGTGGTGCATGCCTGTAGCTCCAGCTGCTTCGGAGGCTGAGGTAGGAAAATTACTTGAGCCCAGGCTGCAGTGAGCCATGATAGCACAACTGCACTCCAGCCTGGGAGACAGAGAGAGACTTTGTCTTAAAAAAAAAAAAAAAAAAAAAAAAAAAAATTCCTCAAGGCAGTTGGTAGTTTTCCCTTGACTCAAGCAGCTAGGAGAGCTCCATTTCTTCCAGTACAGGTTTAAATATATTTCGACTCCTGGCTTTCTCCTTCTGCATGACTCAAAGGAAACACAAGCTCAAATGGCCAGTACAGAAGGCTTAATTTTTCTGACTCCAAACCCACTCCCATTCCTGTCTTCCTGATTTTACTGGCTGAAGTCAATTGGCCAAGACAAAAGCCTGGGCATTCTCGGAGATTTTTTCCCTTTTATTCTTCAGGTTTAACTCATTGTTAGGTCTGGTACTATGCGGACCCTCATCCCTACCTCAGCTTCCTGTATCAGTTTAGGTATCACCATCTCTTTCCCTGGTGAATGCAGTGGGCTCCTCACTGGCCTTCCTGCCTTCCTTTTCCTCCAATTTATTGTCCACATCAATTGCACGAGTGACCTTTCTTTGGCGCAGATTGGATCTCAGTTACTCCTCGTTGCCTGTAAGGTAACGTGCAAATACCTTAGTCCAATGTCCACAGACTGACACTCGCCCCCATCCCCAGCCTCATCTACCACACCCTCTTATCTGGGCACTCCCTCAAAGTGCATGCCCTTATAACTTTCTGTCACCAGTATGAGGCAGAAGACAAGAGGTGAGTACTGAAGAGTGAGATGAAGAAGAGAAGAGAAAAAAAGTGTGTTCAGTGTCACGGGATCTTGCTAGTTGGAACTGCATTCCTCCTCTTGGGAGAACGAGAAGGGGGATGAGCGGCCAGCCAGAGTGTGGACAGGGTTCCACTCCACCTGGACGTTGTTGGGATCAGAAATATAAAGTAGGTCTAGTGGAAGTTGTCCATTTGGTCTCCATTTAACCGTCTCACTGGATCAATGGCTTTTCACCTGCAACCCTATTGCCTGATGTTGGTGGCAGGTGGAGCCCCAAGGCCATTAGCTTGCTCTCCCGTTGAGATGACCCATGTCTTTCTGCTTTCCTCAGTTGACTTGCTGCTTAGCAGGAATCAGTTGTCTTTGCTACCCTGCAGCAACTCATCGCTGTGGAGTGTTTCTAAAGAACTCAGCGTAGCTTTCACAGGAGCAGTCATCCTTTTTTGTGCTCCTATTTCAGCGGTTCACAACATATTTAACTAAATAATGTAATTATAATAGTGAGTTCATTATCTATAATATATCAGAAAAAAAGTTCTGTTTTCTATGAGCGCTAACTTGAATGATTTGAAAAGTCAGTTGCTAAAAAAGAAAAATTCTGTACTAATATGTGTGGGTTAGAGACCTACAAAGTATTAGGGGGGAAAAAGAAAACCACTGTCCACAATTCTGCACTCAAATTCTATTTTCTTGTTTACTTAAACAGTACCTGAAGCATGAGTGCTAATTGTATTAAGGTTATGGTTTACAGACAAAGGAGAATGCAGAATCCCATCAACAGAGCTATTCTGAGAGGCATCAGAGGCTTTCATGTAAAATTATTTGGATACATGCACATTTATATACTTCAAGTTAAAGAGAGATGTTTAGCAGTATGCAGTTTATTACTTAAATTATTTCCTGCTATAACAGACTTTTTCAATTACCAGTCAAATCTGGACCAATGTCAGAAAAGTACAAGATGATTTATTCATGCTACAAACTCTTAGCACATTCTTATACCTATCAAGGGGCACTGAGAGGACAACTCAATTATATTACCATTTGGCCATTTATTCAGCACTTTACACGTGTTCTGGCTTACAGTTGCAGCTGAGCTTCAGGGAGGTCAGGAGTCTTATCCAAGGTCACACAGCCAGGAAGGGACAGTGTTGAGATTCAAACCCAAGTCTGTCTGGTCTCAAAACTTGGGCTCTTTTTGTTTCATCAATCCTTGCCTCTATTGGGAATGTCCAATATAGAACACATATAAAGTGCTGAATAAATGGCAGCTGTCAGAATTCTTATTTAATATGTGCATCCTATTGGGTTGTACATTTCTGCTGATGCATCTCTTTTTTTTTTTTTTTTTTTTTTCTGAGATCCCAAGGCTGGACTGTGTCTTGTTCAACTTTGTCCTCTCAGTGCCCCTTGATAGGTATAAGAATGTGCTAAGAGTTTGTAGCATGAATAAATCATCTTGTACTTTTCTGACATTGGTCGTAATTTTTGGGTCATTTTTAGAGGCCATGGGCTACTTCCTTGAAAGTTTCAGGGAGGATGAGGGGAAAGAGAGCGAAAGAGGCAGAGTTTGGAAAAGGATAGGGGACAGAGAAGGATAAGGGGGAAGAGTGAAAGGCAGGGCCTGGAGCATCTGGATGGGCCTGTCCTTACCCACTGGTGGCCTCATTAGCTCTCGAAGCCCAGGTGATAGGATGCTGCTATGGCAGATACCTGGGAGGCTGAGGCAGGCTGGTGGGGATGACGCTGCTCTGTCAGCTGGAATGTCAGGGCCTGTCAGTCACTCAGGTTCCTCCAGCTGGGAATGAAGCTGGAGCCAGAAGCCCTAAGAGAGATGACAACAGATGCACTGATGGGACAGCGGAGGGAGACAGTTTTTTCTGGGTACCTGCTGGGTTTTTGGCACAATGCTGGGCATGTCTACACCCATCCTCATTTCTTGCTCACAGTGACCCCGAGGAGTAGGGCTAACTCCCACTAAGCTAAAGGGAAGAGACTGAAGCCCAGAGGAGCTGAGTGCCCTGGCCAAGGACACACAGCAAGGAAGAGGATTGGAAACCAGATCAATCTGAGGCTGTGGGCTGGGGTTTTTTCACAAGGGGTCTTTCAGTCCGTTTTGTTGGGCAGAGCTGACAAGGCTGCTCGGCCATTTTGAATGTACAACCTTGGGGCCCCTGCAATGGAAGGGGGTGCTGACTTAGAACTGGGAGCCCAGTGCACAAGCTCCTGTTTTGCTCTTTCCTGGTATGTGACCTTAGTCAAGTCACTTCACCTCCCAGAGCCTTACTTCCAGCATGTAGAACATGGGAGCAATGACACTTATCTTGATTATCAAGCAGGCAAGCTGGGAATGATACTGGTGGGCTGGCCCAGCTCCCCAAATGCTGGTGGAATCTCAACCCTGGCTAGTGTCCAGGCTCTTGATATCATCGGGAGAAGGAACTCAAGGATGAGTCAAGAATTACTGAAAGTGTAAGGAGATTTACTGCAAAGCAAAAAGCAGATTTACTGCAATGTGAAAAGCTCCCCTCCTCAAGGAAGGAGATCCCAGGCGTATTCAAAGAGAGTCACGCAAGGGGGTTGGGGCTGCTACTTTTATGGGTATCTACCCAAGGGGTGGAATATTCTTGAAGATTCCTGGAAAAAGGTGATTTCTCAGAACTGTGGTGCCACCCATCTTTACACTAAATATGGGCGGTCTTGGAACTGTCAAGATGCTGGAGGGTGTGTGATTATGTTAATGAGCAGATAATGGGGTCCTAGGAGAAGCCTAGGTCAAATCCAGCTTCGTGTTGGGTCTCAACCAGCTTAGTCCACACCCTGTTTTTCAGGGTCCTACCGGTCGCTAGCTTCTGCAGGGATTTCAAGTTTCCTTTTGCTAGTCATGTGAAACTGCCGCCTGAAATTCTCTATTCTCCTGGGACCACCCTGTATTATTCCTGTCTCAGGGGATGAAAATTATTCATAACAGTTGCAGAGTGCTTGCTCTGTGACAGGTGCTCTAATAAACCCCTTGTGTGTAACCTCCTAACAAAACCTCACACAATCGTAGGAGGTAGGGGTCGTTAACCTCATCTATTATAGAAGCTGTGGAAAACCAGGCTTTAAAGGGTTATATAACTTTGTCGGAATAACACAGTCAGAGTTGGAGCTGGGCTGCATTGCCTCCCGGCCGCCAGCGCCAGAGCCTGCCTGCTTGCTCTGCTCTAAAATGTATATAAAAGGACTTTTTAGAATGTAAAAGAACAGACATTTATTGTTTATTGCGGCTGCGATATGCCAGACCTTTAGCCTGTAGCTTCCCATGTATCATTCCGCATATTCCCCAACCACCTGGAGAAGCAGGGCCCAGTAGGCTGTAGCTCGGAGAGGTTAGTTTACCTGCCCAAGGTCACACAGCCAGAACTGGCAGTCCTGGGGTGTAAGCCAGGTGTGCCTGACCCCCAAATGGCGAGCGATGGCGCTGCTGCGGTTAATAATGATGATGATTGGCTTGGTCCCGGGGTGGCGGGAATCCAGGAGGGGGTCAGGCTCAAGGTGAAGCAGCCACCCCCAAGCCTCGGGACAAGGTGCTGTCCCCAGCGGCACTCCTGCGCTTCCGCCTGGAGAAGTCCCTGTGGATGCCGTTTGTTTTGTTTTCCTTTTTGTGTTTTCACGAATGTTTCAGCTCGGCTTTTCTGTCCCGAGGCGTTTTAATCACCAAGGGCCCTGTTCCAGACGTGCCGCGCATAAACAACGCCGGGAATAAATCCCGCCTGCTGCTGCCCCAGCAAAGCCGCCCCGCGGAGCCCCGGGCGCGGGGGGAGCGGGGCCGGCGTTTGGACCCAGCTCTGCCTCTGCCCTGCCGCGTGACCTCGACCCGGCTGGGAAAGGCTTCGAGTTCCTAATTTGCACAATGGGAAGAAAGACTGGCCGTCCTCACAGAGACAGCCAAATCACAGGGATCTGCAGGAGTGTTGGGAAAGTGCGAGAAGGGGAACCAGGTCGGACGAGGGCGCGGTGGCGCGGGCTGCAGGCGGCTGCGGTTGGAGTCTCGGTTTACCAGCCCTGGGCAGGAGGGGTCCCGCGCCACACCCAGAGCTGGGACTGCGGCGCTCCTAGGGGTCTAAAGCCCGCGCTCTTCACCCTTTCCCACCCGGGAAAATCCAAGGAGAACAAGTGCCCGAGGCTGTTCTTCACGAGCTCAGCAATTTTCCTTCGAGAAAGAAACCCACAGACCTGCAAGGCTCCCCCCGGCTCAAGGCGGAAACCTGGGCGTGTCGGTTTGGAGCGGGAGGGGCTTGCTGCCTCCCTAGGCCTCCCACTTACAAACCCGACCTCTGGGTTGGAGGGGCGGGGTGGAGTGTGGCCTCAGAGGGAAGTGTGCCAAAGCTGTGGCCACTGACCAGGCCTAAGTCCACCCAGGGCCTAGAGGGCGGGGACAGGCGTGGGACAGGAGAGGCCCCGGGTGGGAATCCCTGCTGGCAAAGCTGGACCATGAGGTCCCGGAGTCATTTAGCCACATCTTTGTGTTATCAGGACTGCAAGCTCTGGAGGCCGGTGGCACTGGGCTGAGTCCTGGCCTTGTCGCCTCCTGTAACCTGGAGCAAGTGACCTAACTCTTATGAGTGTCTCTTTTTTCATACTACTCCTGCCTCAGGCTGGTTGTGGAGATTGGGTGAAAGTGATATTGTGATATATTACAAAATACATAAATTGGTCTCTGCCCCCCTATTCCTGACATAGAGCTCCTGAAAGCCCTGTAGACAGAGGTCATAGGAGGATCTTTGGTTCTGATATTTGGTCTTTGATCCCAGTTCCTGACACAGAGCTCCTAATCCCGTGGAATTTTCTGGGTGATAGGAGCCTCTTCTGTTCTATTGAGGCAACTCTTGGTGGGCTCCTGGAGAGCCTCTGTTGCCAGGAAACCAATCCTGTCAGTACAGGTTGGAAATTTCAGCCTCACCTCTGACCTCCAAGAAGGACAGGGGAACTGAAACCTGAATCGATCACCAGTGGCCAAAGATTTAATCAGCCATGCCTATGTCTAGAAGTTCCATAAAAACTTCAAAGGACAAAGTTTGGAGAGCTTCTGGATTGCTCCGTGTTCAATGCAGAGGTGCCAGGAGGGTGGCATGGTGGAGAGGGCATGGAAGCCTCGCACCCCTTCCCATACCCTGCCCTCTGCATCTCTTCCATCTGGCTGTTCAGCTGTAACCTTTCTAATATCCTTTATAATAAATGGGCCAATGTATATAGAGTGTTTCCTTGAGTTCTGTGAGCTGCCCTAGCAAATTAATTGAACCCAAGGAGGGGGTTGTGGGAACCTTGATTTATTAATTGAACACAGGGAGGGGGTTGTGGAAATGCTGATTTTCAGCCAGTTGGTCAGAAGTATAGATGACAACTTATTACTTTTGATTGATGTCTGGAGGTAGGGGCCAGTCTTGTGGGACTGAGCCCTCGGACTGCAGAAAAGAATCTGACACTAATTCCAGGTAGGTAGCATTAGAAATGAATTAAGTTGTAGGACACCCAGTCAATGCTGGAGAATTACATGTTAGTGGAGAGAAAACACACACCTTTTGGTGACTAGAGGCGAAGTGTTTCTGTGCTCAGTGTTGTACTGAGTGTGAGTAGAAGGAAAAACAGTTTGTTTTTTACCTTTACTGTTAACATATATAAAGGCCTTGGCATTGTGCCCAGCAAGCAGTGAGCACTTAAGGGATTTCAGCTGTTACTCATGTCCGCAAAAGCAGGGTCTGTGCAAACATTCACCAATCCATCCATCCCTTCGTCTGCCTGTCTGTCGGTCCATCCATCCATCCATTCTTTACTCATTCGTTCACTTACTTACTGAGCTCTGCCCATGTTCTAGGTCTCATCCGTATTGGCCCCTGGGGTTCCTGAGATCCAAAACAAACAAAACAGCAATATGCAGCTCTCGTATGCATGTTTGCTCAAGTTGCTTGTGTTCGAGTTAGGGTATGTGGATCAGATTAGGACCCTGTTGGGAACTTCTTAAGAAGGATACCAGGATTCAGTGAAGGGAGTGTTTATATGATGTAGACCATGTTAAGGAACTAAGGAGGTGAATGTGCATGCAGGGAGCTGTACTACCCTAGGTCTCAAGGGACCAGAAGAAGGAGCAGCTACTGGAAGTCCTCCCTGCTCCCCGATCCTTTGCTGATGCCCAACATTTGTTGAGCCAATCAGAGGTCAGAGGGCAAAGGAGTCTGGCTGAGAGCCGGTAGAGAGGAGTGGACGAGGAAGATGATAAATGGCAAATAGTCACCATGCTCTGTAGACGGCTGTGGGCAGGGTGCACGTCTGTGTGTAAGGATGCCCAAGAGCTTGTGGGGTCATAGCCAGGGCAGCTTGCACGCTGGTGGGAGATAATGAGGACTTCCTGAAGGCTAGGGCATTGGAGTCCAGGGATGAGCCAGAGTTTTCCAGGCCCTGGAGAGGCAGAGAGGCAGACAGCATTCCTGACAGCTGCCTGAGCACGGAGGTGTGGGAGAGAAGCATGGACTAAGGAGGCGTAGTGGAAAGTGTCAGCATGGACTCTGCATGCAAGAGGGGGAAACGGGGCCCATAGCGGGGAGGCTGGCTGGTGGTCCTAGAGCAAGCAGGGGCAGGGCTGGGATTAAAGTCTGGAGTCCCAGGGCCTGACTGGGCCTCTTCCCTACTCCAGGGCTGCATTTCCCAGTGAGAGCCATTTTTGAAAAATTAATTTTTAATGACACAAGTAAGCCCTGAATATATTGTTCCTGTCAAAAATGAAAGCGCAATGGATCCATCACTCCTGATGCCCCCTGGCTGGGGTTTGTTGTATGATTTCCAGTCATCTGTCTAGTAGTTCTCAATCGGGAGCCACCGTGTCCTCTGGGGACATTTGGCAGTGCCTGGGAGACGTAATTGATCATCACAGCTGAGGGTTGGTGCCACTGGCATCTCGTGCGTAGAGGCTAGGGATGCTGCTGAAACATCCTACAATGCACTGCATAGCCCCTGCAGTGAAGAATTATCTAGTCTGAAGCATCCACAATGCTGAAGTTGAGGAATTCTGGGATAGGCCAGGGGTTCTTAACGTTTCTGGCTTTTCCCCCCACTATCCCTCTCCTAAGGAGAGTTTAAAGACATTTTTCCCCCAATCCTCCCCCACCATCAGCGTAGCAATACTACAGATACATTGCATATCTGCTGATGTGCTCTGTGTATATCTATGCTTTAGACACAAGAAGGGTAAGACTTTTATCTATCCTTTAGACACAAGAGGAGTAACTCTTTATGATTTTCAAGTCAAAGATACTTTTTTTCTTTGGTTCTGCACAATGTTGCATTTTATGGAACTAACATTACAGTCAACCCTTCCTGTGCTGGTGGATATTTCGGCTGTTTCCAGGCCCTCCCACCACCCAAATACAAGCGGTGCTGCAAACAATTGTATTATTATTTTTAGTTAAACTTTTAATTCTGAGATAATTGTAGATTCACATTCATTTGCAAAAAACAATACAGAAAGATCCCATGTACTTTTTTTCTTTTTTTTTTTTGAGATGGAGTCTTGCTCTGTTGCCCAAGCTGGAGTACAATGGCATGATCCCTGCTTACCACAACCTCTGCCTCCTGGGTTCAAGCAATTCTCCTGTCTCAGCCTCTCAAGTAGCTGCGATTACAAGCGGGTGCCACCACGCCTGGCTAATTTTTTGTATTTTTAGTAGAGATGGGGTTTCACCATGTTGGCCAGGATGGTCTCGAGCTCCTGACCTTGTGATCTGCCCCCATCAGCTTCCCAAAGTGCTGGGATTACAGGCATGAACCTCCATGCCCGGTCCCATGTACCCTTTAACTAGTTTCTCAAATGGTAACATCTTGCAAAATTATAGTATCATATCAGAACTAGGATATGGAAATGTGCATCAAGTTACAAATACTGCATACCAGGTGATCCCTCCTGATGCTCTTTCATAGCCATACCCACTCTCTTCCTACCCTCACTATCTCTTAACCTTGGGCAATCACCAAACTGTTCTCCACTTAGAATTTTTGTTTTTCCAAAGAGACGTCAAATAAACTGAATCATACAGTATGAAATATTTTGGGATTGACTTTTTTCATTCAGCAAAGTTGTCTTGAGATTCATCCAGGTTGTTGTTGTGTATCATAGTTGGTTCCTTTTGATTACTGAGCAGTTTTCTATGGTGTGGATCTGCTCGGTGTTCAACCATTCACCCACTGAAGGATATCTGGGTTGGTTCCAGTTTTTGACTATTGTAAACAAAGAAGCTATAAACAATCATCTATAGATTTTTGTGTAAACAAAAGTTTTAATTTCTCTGGGGTAGATGCCCAGGAGTGTGATTCCTGGATCGTTTAGTAGTTGTATGCTTAGTTTTAGAAATTGCCAAACTGATTTCCAGAGTGGCAGTACCATTTTACAGTTCTTCCAGCAATATAAGATTTATCCAGTTTCTCTACACACTCACCAGCATTTTATATTGTTAGCCTTTTTAATTTTAGCCATTCTGATAGGCATATAGTAATATCTCATTATGGTTTTAATGTGTATTTCTTAGATGGGTAATGATGCTGAACATTGTTTCATGTGTTTATATGCCACCTGTATACCCTCTTTAGTGAAATGTCTCTTCATGTCTCATAAGGTTTGGATATATGGCTGTACCCAAATCTCATGTTGAATTATAGTCCCCAGTGTTAAAGGTGGGGCCTGGCAGGAGGTGACTAGATCTTGGGGGCAGTTTCTAATGGTTTAACATCATCCCTCTAGTGCTATCTTGTGATAGAGTTCTCATGAGATCCGGTTGTCTAAAAGTGTGTAGCACCTCTCCCCTTTCTCCCTTCCTTCTGCTCCAGCCATGTAAGATGTTCCTGCTTTTTCTTCACTTTCCACCATGATTGTAAGTTTCCTGAGGCCTCCTCAGAAGCTCGTGCTTCCTGTACAGCCTGCAGAACCATGACTGAATTAAGCCTCTTTTCTTTATAAATTACCCAGTCTCAGATATTTCTTTAGAGCAGTGTGAGAATAGACTAATACAGAAAATTGGTAGCAGGAGTGGGGTATTGCTATAAGTATACCCGAAAATGTGGAAGCACCTTTGGAATTGGGTACCAGGCAGAGACTGGAAGACAGTGGAAGGCCCAGAAGAAGACAGGAAGATGAGGGAAAGTTTGGAACTTCCTAGAGACTTATTAAATGGTTATGACCAAAATGGTGATGGTGATATGGGCAGTGAAGGCTAGGCTGAGGAGGTATCAGATGGAAATGAGGAACTTACTAGGAGCTGGAGCAAAGGTCACTTTTGTTAGGTGTTAGCAAGTAATGGGGTGGCATTATGCCCCTGTTCTAGCAATGTGTGGAACTTTGAAATTGAGAGCAATGATTTAGGGTCTCTGGTGTAAGAAATTTCTAAGCAGCAAAGCGTTCAAGATGTGGCCTGGTCACTTCTAACAGTATGTGATCACATGTGTGAGCAAAGAAATGACCTGAAACTGGAACTTATATTTAAAAGGCAAGCAGAGCATAAAAGTTTAGAAAATTTGCAGCCTGGCCATGTGATAGAAAAGAAAAGGCTGGCCAGGTGCAGTGGCTCATGCTTGTAATCATAGCACTTTAGGAGGCCAAGGTAGGTGGATTACCCAAGGTCAGGAGTTTGAGACCAGCCTGGCCAACATGGTGAAGCCCCGTCTCTACTAAAAATACAAAAATTAGCCAGGCATGATGGTGTGTGTCTGTAATCCCAGCTACTTGGGAGGCTGAGGCAGGAGAATCGCTTGAACTGGGAGGGCAAAAGTTGCAGTGAGCCAAGATCGTGCCATTGCACACTGGCCTGGACATCACAGCAAGATTCTGTCTCAAAAAAGAAAGAAAGAAAGAAAGAAAAGAAAAAAAGAAGAAAGAGAAAGAGAAAGATGAAGAAAAGAAAGATAGAAAAAGAAAGAAAGAAAAGAAAGGAAGGAAGAAAGAAAGGAAGGAAGGAAGGAAAAGGCCATTTTTGGAGGAGGAATTTAAGCAGGCTGCAGAAATTTGTAAAGTAAGGAGCAGCCAAATGCTGATAGCTGAGACAATGGAAAAAAGGCCTTCAAGGCATTTCAAAGACCTTTGAGGTAGTCCCTCCTATCACAGGCCCAGAGACCTAGGAGGAAAGAATGGTTTTGAGGGTCAGGACCAGGGTCTGTGCAGCCTTAGGACACTGCTCTCTGCATCTCAGTCACTCCAGCTCCAGCTGTAGCTAGAAGGGCCCCAGATACAGCTTGGGCTGCTGCTTCAGAAGGCACAAGCTGTAAGCCTTGGTGACTTCCAAGTGGCTGTAAGCCTGCCAGTGCACAGAGTGCAAGAGTTGAGGCTTGGGGACTCCTCCTAGATTTCGAAGGATGTATGGAAAAGCCTAGATGTCCAGGAAGAAGCCTGCTGCAGGAGCAGAGTGCTCATGGAGAACCTCTATTAGGGCAGTGCAGAGGGGAAATGTGGGGTTGGAAAACCCATAGAATGCCCACTGGGGCACTACCTAGTGGAGCTGTGAGAAGAGGGCCACTATCCTCCAGGTCCCAGAATGATAGATCCACCAAGAGCTTGTACCATGTACCTGGAAAAGGCACAGGCACTCAATACCAGCCCTTGAGAGCAGCTGTGGGGGCTGAGCTCTGTAGAGCCAGAGGGGCAGAAATGCCTAAGGCCTTGGGAGCCCACCTTCGCATCAGTGTGTCCTGGATGTGAGATGTGGATTCAAAGAAGTTTATTTTGGAGCTTGAAGATTTAATTACTGCCCTTCTGGATTTCAGACTTGCATGGGGTCTGTATCCTCTTTCTTTGGCCTATTTCTCCTTTCTGGAGTGGGAGTATTTGCCCAATGCCTGTACCCTCATCATATCTTGGGAGTAAATAACTTGTTTTTGATTTTACAGACTGATAGGTAAAAGGGATTAGCCTTGTCTCAGATGAGACTTTGGACTTTTGAGGTAATGTTGTATTACCTCAAAATGAATGAGTTAAGACTTTGAGGGATTGTTAAAAAGACATGATTATATTTTGGAATGTGAGAAGGACATAAGGTTTGGGAGGGGCCAGGGACAAAATGATATGGTTTAGATCTGTGTCCCCACCCAAATCTCATCTTGAATTGTAACCCCCAATGCTAAAGATGAGGTCTGGTGAGAGGTGATTGGATCATGAGGGCAGTTTTTAATAGTTTAGCACCATCCCCCTAGTGCTGTCTTGTGACAGTTCTCACCAGAGCTGGTTGCTTAAGTGTGTCGCACTTCTCCCCTCTCCCTCTTCTTCCTGCTCCAAACATGTAAGACATGCCTGCTTCTCACTTTCACCATTATTGAAAGTTTCCTGAGGCCTTCCCAGAAGCTGTCATACTTCCTGTACAGCCTGCAGAACTGTGACTCAATTAAACCTCTTTTCTTTGTAAATTACCCAGTCTCAGGTATTTCTTGAAAGCAGTGTGAGAATGGATTATTTTCTGTTTGAATTGTTCAAGAGGTTTTGCTTAGGTTAGGTTTATTGAGATAAAATTTGCATACAACAAGATAAAGTCTTTTAAGGCATACAGTTATATGAGTTTTGACAAATGCATAAAGTCAGGTAACCATAACTACTACAGTAATATATAAAACAATCCCAACACCCCCTCCTCAAACACAAAAATTGTCTTATGCTTCTTAGTTAACCCCACTCCCAGTAGCTGATCTGTTTTCTATCCTTACATAGAGTTTTGCTTTTTCCAGAAAATTATGTAAGTGGAATTATGTAGTATGAAACCTTTTTGAGTCTGGCTTCTCTCACTTAGTGTAGTGAATTTGAGAAGTTCTGATATATACATATATAAATATTAAATATTTAATTAATTTTAAACATAAAAATATTGTTTTCTAGATACTAGTCCTTTGTTGGATACATGGTTTGCAATATTTTTCTCTAGTCTGTAGCCTGTCCTTTCATTCTATTAACAGGGTCTTCACAGAGAAAAACTTTTAAAATTTTAATGAGGTCCAATTTAGCATTTTTTTTCTTTTATGAATTGGAGTTTTGATGTCAAGAAGCCTGAGAACTCTTTGCCTAGCTCCAGACCCTTAAAGTTTTCTCCCATTTTTTTTCCAAAGGGTTGTTAGTTTTTTTTTTTTTTGTTTTTTTTTTTTTAATATTTATGTCTGTGGTCCGTTTTGAGTTAGGTTTTGATAAGATGTGAGGGTTAGGTCAAAGTTCTGGATGTCTAATTGCGTCAGCACCATTTGTTGAAATGTATTGAATTGCTTTTGCACCTTTGTAAAACATGAGTTGGAGGTATTTATGTAGGTCTATTTCTGGCTTCTTTACTCTGCTCCATTGTTACATTGTCTGGCCCTCCACCAATATCACAAGGTCTTGATTCATGCAGCTTCTAATTCAGGTAGACTAATTCCTCTTACTTTACTCTTATTTTAAAAAATGCATTAGCTATTCTAGTTCCTTTGCCCTTCCATATACATTTTAGAATAATCTTGTCTATATTTATAAAAAACATTGCTTGGATTTTGAGAATGATTGTGTTAAACCTGAGTACCAGTTTTGGGGATAATTGACTATAATTACTATATCAAGTCTTCAAATGAACATAGTATGTCTTTCCATTTGTTTAGATCTTCTTTAATTTTCTTCATCAGCATTTTATGGTTTCCAGCCTGCAAGTCCTGTACATGTTTTTTTTTTTTAAATTATACTTAAGAATTTATCTCTTTGAGTGATATTAAATGTGCATTGCTAATATATAGCCATACAATTGATTTTTATATGTTTACCTTATCTTGCTAAACTCACTTATCAAAACTCTCATAATGGAGAAGAACTTCTTCAATTTGATCAAAACATCAACACAAAATCTATAACTAATATTAAATCTACTTGGTAGAGATGGGGTTTCCCCATGTTGACCAGGCTGGTCTTGAACTCCTGACCTCAAATGATCCTCCTGCCTCAGCCTCCCAAAGTGCTGGGATTATATTTGTGAGCCACTGCACCTGGCCCAATAGCTTTTCGCTATTAGGTTTACAGGCATGAGCCACTGTGCCTGGCTCAGTAGCTTTAGGTTTAATGTTAGTTATAGATTTTGTGTAGATGTTTTGATTAAGTTGAGGAAGTTCTTCTCCATTCCTATTTTTCTGGGGGTTTTGATCATATATAGATGTTAAATTTTATCAAATGCTTTTTTTTACATCATGTAATTTTTCTTCTTTAGTTTGTTGATATGGTGGGTTGCATTTATTGATTTTAAAATGTTGAAACAGTATTTAGTCATGGTATACAATTTTTTTATGTATGGCAAATTGTATTTGCTAATATTCTGTTAAAGATTTTTGTGTCTATATTCATGAGGTATATTGGTCTGTAGTTTGAGAACTTTTATTTTTTTGATACAATATTTATCTTTGATTTTTTTAAATCAGGGTATTATTAATTTCATAAAATAAATTGAGAAGTGTTTCCTCCTTTTCTGTTTTCCGGAAGAGATTGTGCAGAATTTGTATTACTTCTTTTGATGTTTGGTAGAACTCCAGTGAGGCCATCTGGGTGTGAAGATTTTTTTAGAAGTTTTGAAATTATGAATTCAGTGTTCATAATAGGGATATCCAAATAATCGATTTCTTATTTTGTGATGGGGTAGTTTGTGCTTTTCAAAAAAAATTAATCCAGTTTATCTAAGTTGTCAAATTTATGTGCTTCGAGATGTTGTAGTGGTCCCTTATCCTTTTGATGTCTGAAGTGAGCTCCCTGGTTTCATTCTTGATGTTAGTAATTTGTTTTGGGTTTATTTTGCTACCCTTTTTCTGTCCTTGAGGTAGAATCTTCAATTACTTCTTAAGACCCTTTTTTTCCCTTCTAATAGATGCATTTTGTGCTATAAATTTCTCTTTTAGCACTGTGTATTAGTCTGTTCTCATGCTGCTAAGAAAGAGATACCTGAGATTGGGTAATTTACAAAGGAAGGAGGTTTAATGACTCACAGTTCAACATGACTGGGGAGGCCTTAGGAAACTGACAATCATGGGGGAAGGGGAAGCAAACATCTCCTTTTTCATGGTGGCAGGAAGGAGAAGTGCTAGCAATGGGGGGGAAAGGGCCCTTTAGAGAACTGTCAGATCTCATGAGAACCCATTCACTATGATGAGAACAGCATGAGGGTAAGTGCCCCCTGATTTAGTTGCCTTCCAATGGATCCCTTCCATGATACATGGGGATTATGGGAACTACAATTCAAGATGAGATTTGGGTGGAGACAAAGCCAAACCATATTATTCCACCCCTGGTCCCTCCCAGATTTCATGTCCTCACATTTCAAAACACAGTCATGCCCTTCCAACAGTCCCCCAAAGTCTTAACTCATTCTAGCATTAACTCAAAAGTCCAAGTCCAGGCTTGGTGGCTCACACCTGTAATCCCAGCACTTTGGAAGGCTGAGGCAGGTGGATCACAAGGTCAAGAGATCAAGACCATCCTGACCAATATGGCGAAACTCCATCTCTACTAAAAATACAAAAATTAGCTGAGCATGGTAGTGCATGCCTGTAGTCCCAGCTACTTGGAAAGCTGAGGCAGAAGAATTGCTTGAACCTAGGAGGTGGAAGTTGCAGTAAGCTGAGATTATGCCACTACACTCCAGCCTGGAGATAGTGTAAGACTCAATCTTTAAAAAAAATTCAAGTCCAAAGTCTCATCTAAGCCAAGACAAGTCTCTTCCACCTATGAGCCTATAAAATTGAAAGCAAGGTAGTTACTTCCTACATACAATGGGGGTACAGACACTGGGCAAATACATCTGCTCCCACTATTTTCACTATTAGTGAAAATGGACAAAACAAAGGGGCTATGGGCCTCATGCAAGTCCAAAATTCAATAGGGCATTCATTAAACCTTAAAGCTCCAAAATCATCTCCTTTGACTCCATATCTCTCACATCCAGGACATGCTGATGCAAGAGGTGGGCTCCCATGGCTTTGGGCAGCTCTGCTCTGCGGCTTTGCAGGATGTAGCCCCCTCTTCCAGCTGCGTTCATGGGCCGGCATTGAGTGTGTGTGGCTTTTCCAGGTGCATGGTGCAAGGTGTTGGTGGATCTACCATTGTGGGATCTGGACTATGGTGGCCTTCTTCTCACAGGTCTGCTAGGCAGTGCCCCAGTGAGGACTCTGTGTGGGTGCCCACACCCCACATTTCCCTTCTGCACTGCCCTAGCAGAGGTTCTCCTTGAGGGCCCCACCCCTGCAGCGAACTTCTGCCTGGGCATCCAGCAATTTCCATACATCCTCTGAAATCGAGGTGCAGGTTCCCAAACCTCAGCTCTTGACTGCTGTGCCCTCACAGGCTCAACACCATGTGGAAGCTGCCAAGACTTGGGGCTTGCACTCTGAATTCATAGCCTCAGCTGAACTTTGGCCCCTTTTAGCCACAGCTGGAGCAGCTGGGACACAGGGATCCATGTCCTGAGGCTGCACACAGAAGGGAGGGCCTGTCCCTGGCCCATGAAACAATTTTTTCCTCGTATTCCTCCAAGCCTGTGATGGGAGGAGCTGCTGCAAAGGTCTCTGACATACCCTGAGACATTTTCCCCATTGTCTTGGTGATTAACATTGGGCTCCTCATTACTTATGCAAATTTATGCAGCTGGCTTAAATTTTCTCCTCAGAAATGAGTTTTTCTTTTCTATTGCATCATCAGGCTGCAAAGCTTTCAAACTTTTTATGCTCTTCTTCCTCTGGAATGCTTTGCTGCTTAGGAATTTATTTCACTAGATACTCTAAATTGACGCTCTCAAGTTCAAAGTTCCACAGATCTCTAGGGCAGGGGCAAAATGTCACCAGTCTCTTTGCTAAAGCATAACAAGAGTCACCTTTGCTCTAGTTCCCAACAAGTTTATCATCTCCAATATCTCCTCAGCCTGGACTTCATTGTCCATATCACTATCAACATTTTGTCAAAGCCATTCAACAAGTCCCTAGGAAGTTCCAAACTTTCCCACATTGTCCTATCTTCTGAGGCCTCCACGTGTCTAGGAAATTCAAAACTTTCCTACATTTTCCTGTCTTCTTCTGAGCTTTCCAAACTGTTCCAGCCTCTGCCTGTTACCCAGTTCCAAAGTCACTTTCACATTTTCAGGTACCCTTACAGCAGCACCTCTCTCTCTGCAGTATCGATTTACTGTATTAGTCTATTCTCTCACTGCTAATAAAGACATACCTGAGGCTGTTTAATTTTTAAAGAAAAGAAGTTTAATTAACTCAGTTAAGCATGGACAGAAATACCTCAGGAGACTTACAACCATAGCAAAAGGGGAGGCAAAGACGTCCTTTGTGGCAGTAGGAAGGAGAAGCATGAGTGAAGCAAGAAGCATGGTTATAAAACCATCAGATCTTGTGAGAACTCACTCACCATCACAAGAACAGCATGAGGGTAACCACCCCCATGATTCAATTACGTCTCAACAGGTCCATTCCATGACACATGGGGATTATGGGAACTACAGTTCAAAATGAGATTTGGGTGGGTACACAGCCAAACCATTTCACACCATTTTAGTTGTGCCCCAAATTTTGATATACTGTTTCCATTTTTATTCAGCTCAGTGTATTTTTAAAAATATCTCATATCCTCTTATGACAAAGTCTACCTCTTTGATCCATCAATTATTTAGAAGTGTGTCATTTAATTTTTAAGTGTTTGAAGATTTTCCTATTATTTTTGTTATTGATGTTTGGTTTTATTTCATTGTATTTGAAAAACATACTCTGTGGGATTTCAACTATTTTAAATCTGTTAAGGGTTTTTTTTCTTGGATGTTGTTTGTTTTGTTTTAAATGACCCAGGATATGGTCTACCTTACTATATGTTCTATGGGAAACTGCAAAGAATATGTGTTCTGCTGTTGTTGGGTAGAGTGTTCTATAAATATTAACTGGATCATATTTGTTCATGGTGTTAAGTTCTTCAGTATCTATGCTGGTTTTCTGTCTAGTTGTTCTATCTATTTTTGGGAGAGTATGTTAAAATCTCCAAATATAATTGTGTATTTTTTTCTTTTCAGTTCTATTAGCTGTTGCCTCATATATTTGTGGCTGTATTATTTTTTAGTGCATAAACATTTAAAATTGCTGTTTTCTAGGCAGATTGAACCCGATATCACTATCTGATGTGCTTCCCCGTTTCTGGTAATTTCATTTGTTCTAAAGTCATTTTATCTGATGTTAATATCACCACTTCTGCTTTTTATCATTAATGTTGGCATGATATATTTTTTTCCTACACTTTTTCTTTCAACCTGCCTATGTCATTATACTTGAAATTACTTTCTTGTAGACAGAATATAGTTGGGTCATATTTTGTAGTCCACTGTCCCACTCTCATCAATGTCTTTTAATTGGTGTAGACAATTTACATTTAATGTAATTATTAATATGATATAGCTTAAAGCTGACTTTTTTGTTTGTTTACTCGATTTTTTTGGTGTATCGATTTTCTTTTTCCTTCCTTCTTGTGAGTTGCTTGAATGTTCCTTCAAATTCCACTTTGATTTTCCCATTTACTCACAGTATTTTTGAATGTATCTTCCTGTATAGCTCTTTTAGTGGTTTCTTCAAGTATCATATTACATATACTTGTAACTTGCAGCAGTCTACTGGTATTGTCATTTTACCAGTTCATGAAGAACCTTATGTCCCTTTATCCTCTCCCATTTAACATAATTTTCTTAAATATTTTCTCTGTATACATTTAGAACTACATCAGATAGTATTATAATGTTTGCTTTGACTAGCAAACATAATGTAGACAACTCAAGAGGAGAAGAAAGATATATTGTATTTCCTCATATTTTTGTTTTTCATGATCTTCCTTTTTGGTGTCCCAAGATTTCTTCTTTTAAAATTTTATTTCTGTTTAGAGAACTTCCTGTAGTCATTCTTTTAGGGTAGTTCTGTTGATGGCAATTACTCTTAATTTTCCTTCATCTGAATGTGTTGATTTTTTTCTTCATTCCTGGAGAATATTTTTAGTGACTATAGTTCTTTTCTTTCGGAGCTTGAAAACTATTGTGCTACTTTCTTCTGTCACTCATGGATTCTGATGAGAAATTTGCTGTCATTCGAATGTTTTTCCTATGTAGGTAAAGTATCATTTCTCTCTATCTGCTTTCAAGATTTAGTTTTCAGAAGTTTGTCTATGATGTACATTGGTGTGGATTTCTTTGTGTATTTCATGTTTGGGATTTAGTCAGCTTCACGAACCTGTAGGTTTATTTTTCTTGCCAAATTTGTGAAGCTTTCAGCAATTATTTCTTTGAATATTTGTAAAACCACACCCCCTTTCTCCTCTTCTTTTATGACTCCAATGATATGAATGTTAGATCTTTGTTATAGTCCCATATGTTCCTGAGGTTCCATTCATCATTTTTCTGTATGTTTTGTCTCTATTGTTCAGATTGGGTAATTTCTATTGTTCTATTTTCAAGTTCTCAGATTCTTTCCTCTGTCTTCTCCATTCTACTGCTGAGCCCATCCATTGGGTTTTAATTTCAGTTATTGTATTTTTTTAATTCTAAAACTTCCATCACGTTCTCCTTTATATTTTTCTATCTCTTTGCTAAGGCTTTCTATTTCTTTGCTCAAGTTTCTATTTTTTCATTTGCTTCAAGCATGATTATGATTGCTTATTGAAGCACTTTTATGACAGTTGCTTTAAAATTCTTTCAGATAATTCTAACAACTGTATCATGTTAATGTTGGAAACCATTGACTGTCTTTTCTCCTTCAGTTTCAGACCTTCCTGGTTCTTGGCATAACAAGTGATTTGATTGAAAATGGACATTTTGGATGTTATGTTGTAAGACTCTACATCTTATTTACTTTTTTTTTTTTTGAGACAGAGTCTCACTCTGTTGCCTAGGCTGGAGTGCAGTGGCATGATCTCAGCTCATTGCAACCTCCACCTCCCAGGTTCAAATGATTCTCCTGCCTCAGGTTCCCATGCCCAGATAATTTTTGTATTTTTAGTAGAGATGGAGTTTCACCATGTTGGCCATGCTGATCTCAAACTCTTGACCTCTAGTGATCTGCACACTTCAGCCTCCTGGAGTGCTGGGATTACAGTCTTCAGCCACCACATCTGGCCTCTGCTTCTTATTTAAATCTTCTATTTTAGTAGGCTTCTTCTTGAAACTGCTCTGGCAAAGGAAAAGTGGTGGTGCCATGTTAGTGCCAGATGAAATGGAAGTCACAGTTTCCTCAACTGGCCTCCTTGACATTCAAAACGGGTATTACTCTTCATTGACTGCTGCGTGGGTATGGGAGTTCCAGCTCCGCACCAGGTCCCCATTTATGCCTCCTTGGTTGGAAGGGGTAGGAGTACTTCATTGGTGCTTCCCATATGATCTCCACTGACACCATAGATGGGGACCGTTATTACCTGCTTGGCCTCCTTTGACTCCACCTGGGGGGTGTGGGCACCTTGATATAGACCTGAAAGGATGGAGATTTAGGCTCCCCACGTGGCCTTTGCTGGTGTGGGTGAGAGTAGGACTGGAGATTTTCTGGATTGGAACAGTTATTGTCTGATAGTGTGGTGTCTTTCAAAGCTGCACATTTCCTTGTCCTTTGGACAGAGAGAATAGGCTTTTGTTGGACCTTTCTTTCTTTTTTTTTTTAACTTCACAGTAAAATCCTATTTTATTTTATTTATTTATTTATTTTGAGACGGAGTTTCGCTCTTGTTACCCAGGCTCGAGTGCAATGGCGTGATCTCGGCTCACCGCAACCTCCGCCTCCTGGGTTCAGGCAATTTTCCTGCCTCAGCCTCCTGAGTAGCTGGGATTACGGGCACGTGCCACCATGCCCAGCTGATTTTTTTGGATTTTTAGTAGAGATGGGGTTTCACCATGTTGACCAGGATGGTCTCGATCTCTTGACCTCGTGATCCACCCCCCTCGGCCTCTCAAAGTGCTGGGATTACAGGCTTGAGCCACCGCGCCCGGCAAAGTCTTTATTTTACATACACACATGCTAGTATTGTTTTCTGTTTTTTGTAGAGAGGGAGGAAACAAGTCTTTTTTTCTTAATTTTTTTTTTTTTTTGTATTTTGCATCTTTAAAGGAGCTATTTTTTAAAATTATTATGGGTACATAATAGTTATATATATTTATGGGCTGCATGTGAAACTTTGATACAGGCATACAATGTGTAATGATTGGGGTAACTGGGTATCCATCACCTCAAGCATTTATCATTTCTTTGTATTTGTTGGACCCTTTGTTGTTTTTACCCACTGGCTTTTCTTGATTGCTGGCTTGTTCAGCCCCAAGTCTGGGATACATGAGGCTAAAAGAAAACCCAGGGAACTCAACACTGTGTTGTTCCTTGGATCTTGAGATCCCTGTGTGGTCTGCCTTCTTCTATTTTTCAGTCTTTTGATGTTTGTTTGGTGTGTCATGCCCAGGGCTTTTTGTTGTTCTTACAGGAAGAGTAGGGGTACTTACAACTATGCTACCTTCCTGGTGGTGCAAGTCATCTTTTATTTACTTGATTTTGTTGTTGTTGTTGTTTTTGTTTTATTTTTGAGATGCAGTTTTGCTGTTACCCAGGCTGGAGTGCAGCAGCATGATCTTGGCTCACTGTAGCCTCTGCTTCCCGGGTTCAAGCAATTCTCATGCCTCAGCCTCCCAAGTAGCCGGGGGTACAGGCATGCACCACCACAACTGGCTAATTTTGGCATTTTTAGTAGAGACAGGGTTTCACCATGTTGGCCAGGCTGGTCTCACACTCTTGACCTCAGGTGATCTGCCCACCTCAGCCTCCCAAAGTGTTGGAATTACAGGCGTGAGCCACCATACCCCATCGATTTACTTGTTTTTACATATCCCTCCTTGTGCAAATGTGGGGATGCTGCTCACGGGTAGATATTGAGGAACAGCATTGCTTGGTCATAGGCTATGTGTAGTTGAAGTTTTGAATTACACTCCAAGTTGTGTCCGTTTACTTTCTGGCTAGCAGAATATGAGTGTATTCCTTTGCTTCCTGTACTCTTGTAATATGTATCATTGTCAAACTTTTAGAGGTTTGCAACCTTGGATGGAAAATGACATCTCATGTTTTACTTTGCAATTTCTTTGATCCCTCGTGTGGACAAAGATCTTTTTCATAGACATATTGACTAATTAGATGGATATTATATTCTAATGAGGAAGAGAAACAAAAAGTAAGTGAAAAAATTAACTAGATCGTTTCAGAGAGTGGTAAGTGTATGAAGAAAATAAAACAGGGTAACGGATAGAGTATAGGGGGTTCAAAGTCTCTGGAGACTGATCAAGGACAAAGACACGATCGAAAGAGGCCGTAACATGCAACAATCTTGATTGGGCAGTTCTCCGACAGGGTTGCATGAGAAGGCAAATCCCTGGCAGCATGAGACTGCCTGGAGGCTTACGCTGAGGGGGCTGCCAGGAAGGCAAGGGAGCTCCTGGTGGGTGCTGGAGTTGGGGCTTGGATGTCTTGGCAATGGTGCACCGGTGCAATATCTGGGTGCTCTGAAGGGCAGAAGTAGCCTGGGGTCTTATAACCAGAAGCCTCCATTTTACCAGTGGTCAGCAGACGTGGGATGTAGTTTTGTGGAGTACGTGAAACTGGCAGGTCCTAAGCTACTAAAAAATCCACGGGTTTGGGCTATTTTTAAAACAAGAGGATGTGTGAAAATCGGAGTTTGGTGCTTAGTGGGTTTCAGAGCTAACTGGGCTCAGCCTGCTGGGAAGAAATAACCTAGGGACCAATGTACGGGGCATATTTGGCTCATTTATATGACAGAGTGATGGAGACAGAAAACTACTTGAGATGGGGAGGTCAGGGAGAGCCTCTCTGAAGCGGTGACACCCAAGGAATGAGAAGGAGGCAGCTGTGAGAAGATACAGAGGCCTTGGAAGTAGGAAAAAGCCCAGTGTGTGTGTTCAAGAGACAGAAAGGTGACCAGAAGGCTGGAGTGACCTGAGCAAAGACGGGACAAGGATGGATGAGATGAGCTCAGAGGACAGGCAGGGAATAGATGGTCTGCTCTGCCGGGATAAGGAGTGACTTTCTATTCTAAGCCCAATGCAATGCCATTGGAGGGGCTCAATTAATATTTCAACCACTCCACTTTATATTTGGAAAAACTCAGGCTGTCAAGTAGAGAAAGGAGGAGGGGGAGACGGGAAGCAAGGAACCCAATGAGAAGCTCCAGGCAAGAGGAGCCGGCAGCTTGAATTGGGAGGGGGCGAGGAAAGGAGAGAAGCAGGCAGATGGTGGGGGTGGGATGGAGCCAGCAGCCTTTGTGAGGGACGGGATGGGGCGAAGCTGCAAATGGAGATAATGAGAGATGATACCAGGGGGATCGTGTTCCATTTCCTGACTCGGAGTAGCCCCGGGGAGAAGTAAGTTTGGAGGAAGTCGAGTTGCCTGTGCGAGTTTCATCCTCTCTGCAGGGTGATGGGCAAGAGGATCCTGAGTTGGGCGTGCGGCGCTGGAGATGACTTATTTCTGTCTGTAGATTTAACTGGGGCCTCCTGACCATATGCAGGAGACTCCAGGGGACTCTGTGTATCCAACCAAGAAAATGAGAAACCAGATTTTAAACTGTCATTTAATCAAGAAGCAAAAATAAATTCTTAATTAGCCTCTGCCAACTGCATATTAATTATGGTTGCATTTAAATGGCTTCTTCCTATAGGCAGGGGGTGAGGTGGTTGGGATGGGAGAGAAAGCAGGAAGTAGAAGGAAGGGCTGCCTTGCACCGTGCACCATGCCGTGTGGGGCGGCCCTTCATTTTTATCTTCCCAACAACCCCCTCCCACAAGGCCGGTTGTCCTTGTTTCACAGATGAAGAAACAGAGTGTTTCACAGCTCATAAGCGGTAGAACCCGGATGAGAACCCTGCTCTCTGGACCCCAGAGCCTCCTGCTTTGCCTTCCCTCTCATGTGCCCACCATGATCTATTTCTTTGTTTTCTTTAAGTGAGTTTAAAATCCAAACCCCCATCCCATCTGACAGACCAGAAAGTCAGTGTGAGTCATCAAGGGAACAGCCTCTCTCCTGGCTTAAGGCAAAGGTTATGGATTCTCAGACCTTGGCAAAGCCTCTGAGAGGCCCCCTCTGTCACTGGGCATGGGTGTCCATTGGCCACCATGGAGACATTCCCAGTCTCAGCTCACACAGCCCTCTTACACAGCAGAAATGGTGGTTCTATGGTTTTTCTGCTGCTCTCAGGACTTGAGGAGCTTTGCCAAGGAGGGCCATCCAAACTTGGGGAACCCTCTTCCACTCCTCTTTTCAACCTCAGTAATACTCTCCCTTCTTTTCAATGAAGACTCAAGCAGCTTTTACTTTCGGCCCTGCCTCTTCCTCCTCCTCCCTGGAAGTCAGAGAGCCAAAATCAGCCAACCTGTTTGAGGTGGAGGAAGAGAAAAAACACAAGAAGCACAAACTCAAATTATCATCTCCATCAATTATTCTGGTACACTTGCTTCATCTCCCTCTGGCTGAGCCTGTCTCAGGCTCTCGATGTAGCGTGTTGAAACATGTCAGAGCAGCTTACACTGATAGTGGGCCAGAATTTTCACTTTTATTTTTTAACATTTTCTTGTGGAAATTTAAAACTTTGACAGAAGTAGAGAAATAGGATAATAAACCCTTATGTGTCCATCACCCAAGTTTCAAAGCTCCTGGCCAATTTTGTTAATTTATACCCCGCCTCCTCTCCCCCTTCCATATTATTTTGAAGCAAATCCCAGACATCATATTGTTTTATCCATAAGTATTTCAGTCTGTATCTATGAGAAGTAGGGAAAGATACATTTTTTAAAAGAAAGAAGAAACCCTTTCCCACCTGAAATCCTTGCTTATTGGAAAATGAAAGACAGTGATTCCCCTCCCTGGTCCTGACGCCATGCATATCAATCAAATCCTGCTCACTCACAGCTTCCCTTTCCTCACCAGCAAAATACAAATCAAAGTCCCTCCTTCACAGATGAGGAAACTGAGGGCCACAGAGGGAATAGGGTTTGCTCAGGGTCACAAGATGTTATTGTACTTGGGATAGCGGGAAACCAGTAGGTCACTTAAGCAGGCTAATACTTTGCATCCCTTCCAAGCAATACTTTCTAAATACTTGGTCAACGTTTCTCTAGAGGTGAGGTCGAGTGCCGTCAGGAAGGGTGGAGAAAGGGTGTGCTGATGGCGACTCAGTCTGCCCTCTACTGTAGCAATTCCTTTCTGGTCTCAACTTGCATAACCCTCCCAGCAAAGCTAAAACCCTACAGTTAACCTTCCCATTCTCCTCTGAAGGCAGCTTAGCAGTCATCTATTGTTACTCAGTTTGCCCTGGGAGTCCAACCCTCACCTCCAAGCAGCCTCTTCAGTGATTCCTTCCAAACTCCCAGGGTTTGCTTCTGGAAATGAGTTAGGATGAACCCACCAGGACTATTTCATGGGCAAATGGCAGAAAACCTCGCTCAGTTATCTCAGCACAAAGGGAAGCTGATTGGTGGATATAAATTCAGTGGCTTCTGCTTCAAGATTAGTTGGACCCAGAGGGAAAAATTGGTTGTTCTCTCCTTCCTGGCCTTGCTTTTCCCCATGGTCGCTCCCATCTGAGGCAGGCTGTATCTTGTGGTGACAAGGGGATGGCCTAATTCTGGCCTGGGTTCTCTCCTGTTAGTAACCCAGCAGAAGGGAGAGGTTCTTTTTCCTGACTCCCATTGGTTTGCCTGGGGTCATGTGCCTATGCCTGAGCCAATCACCCTGGCCAGGGGTCAAGATAGTCTAGTTGGATTATATCCGGGTCGTCTGGGAATTGGATTAGGCTTAGGTCATTCCTGGATGGCCCGTCCTTGTGGAAACCCCCGATGGAGTGAGATAAGAGATGTCTGATCGTCCAGAAGAGAATTGGTAGGCTGTCACCAATGAAGAGGGGACAGATGCTGAGCAGGCAGGTGACAGATCTTCACTTTCCCTCTGGTTACATTCCCAGGAATATTTAGGTACCTTTCAAGATGTGTGCCCTGGGCACTAGCCAGCCGCTGTGTCCCTCATGGCAGCCTTGGTAGTGTCAAATGTGTAGTGAGAGCCTGGAACTCCCTGCCCTCAGCCCAGTCTTTTTCATGCCCTTTCCTTCCCACTTTCCGCAGGTGTGGGCAACAGAAAACTGTTCTGCCCTTGCCTGAGCACGTTCACTCTGGGGTAGGCCTGCCTCTGATATTGGCCAAAAGTGACCCCCACAGCCTCTTAGCCAGAAGATCGGGGAGGTTTTCCTCCTGGACTTGACCTCTGGCTTTCCTATGACCTTGAGCAGACTCTCCATGTCTCTGAGCGTCAGTTTTATATTTTAGAACATCTGTACAATGGAGCAAATGGCAATGCTCACCTCCCAGAGCTGGGAGAAGCAGACATGAGCTTGTGAATTGCAAATGACGGTAAAAATGGAAGGAGTAACACTAACCGTTACTATTGCTACCTGCTTCTTCCACTCAGGAAATGCTCTTTCTCGGCTCTCCCCCTTTTTTTCTCTCTTCCTCCCAGGGGAGCATAGGCTCACTCAGGGCTTTGATGAAAATGAGTCTTGATGGCTTGGATGCTTTCAGAGCCGCCCACTCTTCCTCCTCCCACCCCGCTGAGCAGACAATTTCGCATGACATCAATTCCTCCGACAGCCGTGTAAACAGATGGTGGTCTCTGCTGCCCGGGGTGCTGGGGAGCGATACCATGGTAACCTGCTAAACTGTGACAGGTGCCAGGACGGTGGGAAATCCGGGACCTTCAGACACACATGCACACGGTTCAAGCAGCAGGCCCTGGGCTGTGGGTTCGTCCCAGACACAGTGGGCCAGGGCTGGTGGCATAGCAGCAAGCTCACGGGCTTGCGTGCAGACCCTGCCCCTTCCTAGCCATGCAACTGTGGCTGAACCCCTCCCTCTCTCTGGGCTCAGGGAGGTAATCAGCCCCAAACCAGAGAAGCAAGGATTTTGGACTTGAAAGTGCTCGCTTATGGTTGGGCACATTGCTAATGTCCTGTAAATGTTTGTTGAATGAATAAACAAATGCATGAAGGAGAGCTGAGAACCTACTCCCTGGAATCTGGTTGGCAATTGTGCCTCTTGCAAGTCCTGGTTGGAAGAAGGGAGAGTGTGCAAGTGGGACCTGAGAGTACAGGAGGCTGAGGCGGGCCACCACAGCTCCCTCTTGGAATAATGGGAGCCTAACCTTTTCAAGCGGCAGGAATCTCCATCCTCGCGTTCCTCTAGGCAGGGAGGGTAAATTAATGAACAGTTGCAGCTGGGAAACTGGTGAGTGGGCTTCAGGGGCTCCGCACTTAGGCAATCACAGTTTTTTTCTAACTACTTGCCTCAGTTTCTCAACTTGTTCTCTTATCCTTGCTGGGCTTAGAGCTCTGCTTTAAACCATGACCTATCTCAAACTCAGAGAGGTCAGTACCTTGACCAAGGCCACAGAGTTGGCCACACACACCACGTGATCATGGGCAGCCTCCTCATCCCACAGCCAGGCCCTGCGGCTCGAAAGGCCTTCCTTTCACCCTGTGACCTCCGCTCTTTCACTGGCTGCCCAGTCTACCCCTGCACCCCCTATCTTCTCATTGTCCTCTACTTGCTGACCCACATGCCTGGCAGCTGCGCTTGCCCCTGCCTATTCTGAATAGGGAATATGGCAAAGACGTGGCGCACATCCAGGCTGGCTCTGTCACTGACCTGCAGTAGCCTCAGGCACACTTTGGAGGCCAGTTCCTTCGTAGGTCAAATGGGGAGATGATGTGGATGGATTAAATAGATGACATCTATAAAGTACACAGAAGAGCGCCTGGCATGTAGCACATTTTTAATAAATAGTAGTGATTTTTGTTATTATGCATGAGGCCCCTTTGCCCCCACCCCACCCAATATTGCTCTTTTTTTTTTTTTTTTTGAGACAGATTCTCGCTCTGTCTCCCAGGCTGGAGTACAATGGCATGATCTTGCCTCACTGCAACCTCCACCTCCTGGGTTCAAGCCATTCTTCCGCCTCAGCCTCCTGAGTGCCTGGGATTACAGGTGTGCACCATGACACCAGCTAATTTTTGTATTTTTAGTAGAGATGAGATTTCACCATGTTGGTTTGGCTGGTCTTGAACTTCTGACCTCGTGATCTGCTAGCCTTGGCCTCCCAAAGTGCTAGGATTACAGGTATGAGCCACTGCGCCTGATCCAATATTGCTTTTTATAAATGGGATTAATTTCAAGTAGTATAGAGAGGTAAATCGCAGGTGTGGGGAACGGCTGGACATAGGTCTAGCTGTGTGACCTTGGACAAGCCACTTAGCTTCTCTGAGCCCCTGTAAAATGGGGCTAATGCTCCCCACCTTGCTGTGGAGAGTATTGAATGGGCCTCCAGAGCAGGGCCTGGCTGAACAGGTACTCAGTACATGACTTGATGTTGATTGCATGAAGTTCTACAGGAACATGGGTGATGTCGATGCTACTGAGTGACAGAGATCACCTAAGGCCAGGATTTTTCATACTGCATTCCTAGGAGGTGGCAGTTTGCCCTCTGCTTGCATGCCTCTGGAGACAAGAAACTCATTCCTGCCTAGCTGGGCAGCTCTGTTGGTAGCTGATCTTCTGTGGGGTTAAAACTTTCCTCCATGGTGCTTCTCTGGGGTCTCTAGTTCTGTCTTCAGGGCCACCAGGACCAGATTCTTTCTGCTGTTTAGGGACGTGGTGGCTTCCTTAAGACAATGGAAACAGGAGTGGAATAGGCAATGCTCACCTCTGCCCTGTGACCCCCTTTTCTTGCTCCTGAAGAACTCTTGACCTTTTTGGCTAGGGTGGAAGCTTTGAGAGCTGGCATTTAAGCACAAGAGATTGTCCCTGGGCAGGCTAAGTGGGCCATCTGTCCTGGCCGAGACCCAGGGCTGGGCTTGTGGTAGAGGACCAGGCTATGGCTGGGGCCAGCATGGAGACCAGAGTGTGAGCTGCATAGTCTCACAGGCCCAACATTGAGTCCAGCTCCCCATTAGGGCTGAAGGTGAGGGCAGGGGTGACTGGAGAGCATGACAACAGTTCGTACCTCAAAGGGTTCTTCTAAGAATTAAATGGTCAGAGATGCTTTAATGTCTAACATGGTTCTTGGAACCTGTTAATAAGTTTGTTTCCAAATTCGTAATCAGTAAATGGGTTAATCTGCTGGCGGAGAGAAACTTCAAACAAGCCTAGCTTTTAAACATTTATTACTCTTTCAGCTTCAAAGTTTTTCGAAAATTATTTTATGCTTCTTTTAAAATTCATCAGCTTGGGGCAAGCTGGCTGTCTTAATAACAGCACTAAGAAAGTGTTGCTAAGGTTCTGCCAATAACAGATACTTCTCCAGCAGGGAGCAGCATCAGAACAGTTTCTAGAGATTCCCAATCAGTTTCTTTTGTCTTTGAGCAAGAGCAGACACCTCTAGACCCTCTCCCATGGTTGTGTCAGCCACATTTATGTCACATGGACCCCACCTCCCCTACAGGAGACATGGAAGTTGAATGAAGGGTAAGCAAGGACCCCGAAGACAGAAGGAATAGGCCAGAAACCCACCCTGCTCATGCTCCAGATTCTGGGTATAGTCTGGGGCTTGGACGATGAATTTTTCTCCTTCACGTTTGTTATGCATTATTATACTCTTAGGCATCACAGAGACAGAGCCAGGAGAACGCAGAAAGGGGAGGGAAAGGGTAGGACTCCCCAGTCCTTCCCTTTTATTCTAGTCTTGAACAGGTCACGGAATCCTGAACTTGAAAGAGAACTGAGAGGTCGTTCAACTGAGCTTGCTGCCCAGGGAGGGGATCATTGCCTGAGGGGTCCCTGGAAGAAGTGCGGTCATCCAGAGCCCCTGAACACTTCCTCAGTGGTGGAGCTCATTACCTTGTAAAAGGGCTCAAGATAGGGGAGTCAGCAAAGGGGAGAAGTGTGAGTTCCCGTTTTGCCTTTGTGGCAAAGTGGCTACGTGGCTTTGGACAAGGTGCTTCCCCTCTCTGGGCCTCCAAATGGAGGCCTCACGTGTCAAAGCAGAGGGTTTGACTAGCCAATAGTGAAAATCTAGAAGTCATCCTTACTAGGGTGCTTTTTATGCACTAGATTCTGAGTTAAGTGCATCACACAAATCATCTGTTTAGCTCTCCTAACAACTCTAAGTTTCTCTGGAGAACCTGAGTGTCAATAAAGATCATATTAAATCTTAGGTATTTGGTGCATCTGAAAGTTATCCTAGCCACACTTTCACATATCTGTAGACATCAGACTTTTGATAAAGAACAAGGAACTTCCAATTAGATAGAGTATGAGTTAGGATTGGGTTTTGCCGTTTGTGGCAGAAATCGCAAAGTAGCAGTGGCTTAAACACAGAAGGGTTCACTTTATTGCATAAAAGTAGCCAGGGAGCTGGTAGGCAGCCCCAGGCATTCATCAAGGACCCAAGCTCCTTCCCTCTTTATGCTCTGCTGCATAGGACTTCCATCCTCACGGCCACCGCATGGTGCAAAAAGACTCCTAGGACTCCAACTGCTACAGCTCCACTCCAGGCAGAAGGAAGAGAGAGGAAGGACAGAAAGCAGTGTACTTTGGGTTGAGTCCAGCCCCGTTAAGCTGTCTTTCTGGAATTTCCACAATTCGCTTCCATTCGCACATCATTGGCCAGAACACAGTCATGTGACCACTCCTAGCTGCTAGGGGAGGATGGGAAATGTAGTCTTTTAACTGGGCACACCGTTACCCTCAATAAAATCTGCGTTCTGTTCCTAGGGAACAAGAGGGGAAGGAATACTAGCCAGCAAACGGGAGTCCTCCCAGCTATAGATGTCTACGTATGAAGGACTGTCTATGTAACAGTAGCCTGACAGTAGTAGACAATTTGCAGAAGCTATTTGAACCTAGAACATAAGGTACCAACGTTTGTACCAGTTAGAATCCTTTCCATTTCAAGTAACAGAAGCCTCATCTCCAACCAGTTTAAACAGGGACATTTATCAGTCCACACACTTCAGTCCCAGAGATAGGGTTGGCTCCAGGGTTGTTTGATTCAGCAGCCCAACGACATCATCCAGCCTGGGTTCTGTTCATCTACCTGTTTTCTCGTGCTTGATGGCTTCCTCCCCAGACTGGAGGCTAATGGCAACCTTGTTTCTAGGAATCACATCCGATCCTAATCATATCCAGGCAAAGAAAAGAGAATATTATTTCCAGTGGCTCTTAGGAGCTAGACATGTTCTCAAAAGTTTCTTGTGCCTGGATCATACATCTACTCTCAGACAAACCGCTAGCAAGGGCAAGGGCAAGTAGACCGCTTTCTGGGCTGGGATCAGCTTTCCTGAAGCTCATGGCCATGTCAAGGAGCAGTGGATACCTGAGTAAAACTGGGGTTCTGTGCGTATGGGTCGGAAGAGCAAGCATGGCATCAGGCAGGCAGCTAGCAGTGTGCATTACAGCCTTGGAGGTGGGGTTAGCATCTCTATTTTGCAGCAAAGGGATTGAGGTTCAGAGAGGTAAAGAAACTTGTTCAAGGTCACACAGCCAGTAAATGGCAGAGATAATGCCAGAATCAGGGAATGGCATCCCAGATCTAAGAAGCTTAGCATTGCGCTCCGCAGCCATAGAAGCAGCCGGGGGTCGGGAGTGGATCTCTGCTGTCATCTCCATCTGTGTTTCCGAGACCTCAGTCGTTTGTTCACCGCCTTTGTGATTTTTTTCTACATTGACTTTCAACTGCACAATGACTTACTCAATATTTTTCTTAATGATATCACCATTTTATTGTTGCTAAAATAAATCACAATTTTTAGGTAAAGAATTGCATTTTTAAAGGAAACGAAAAAGTATTGTTATAGACAGAAAACTAGTGTTGCTTGCCAGAAATAGAAGGTACATTATAAAAATAAATACAATAAAAACAAAGACTCATTCTGTTCTAGAGAGATGCCATTACCCAAGGAGCTCAAGCTTCGCCCTGTTTGCTCTTAAGGAGTGAGGAGAGCATTAAGGACTTACCAGGACCAAGCTGAGGCTTCCCCTTTGATAAAATGAGAAGGAACTAAAGAGAGTAGGAAAGAACCCTGATTTCTATGCTTTTCAATGTCATTTAGGCTCCTCCATGGACATCTGAACTCATTCCAGGTACCTTTCTTTGAGAAAGGTTAACTGCACCCTGAAGAGTTCGCTACTGTGGCATTACACACCATGTGACTGACTCAGGAGCATGCAACAATAACCCCTCCTTCCTAGAGAGCTGCAGGTCAGCTGATGCTCTGCTGATACAGGCTGGAATTGATTGGGTGACTCTTCTGTCTAGGGTAGAACAGGGTTGGCAAACTTCTGTAAAAGGTCAGAAAGTAAACACTAGGCATTGTAGACCACACAGTCTCTGTCACAATGACTCAGACCTGCTGTTGTCGTGTGAAAGCTGACACAGACAGACCAGACATAAATGAATAACCATGACTGAATTTTGATAAAACTTTATTTATGAATCCTTAAATTTGAATAAAACATAGTTTTTGCATGTCACAAAATAGTATTCTTCCTTAGATTTTCTTCCAACCATTTAAAAGTGTAAAAACTGTTCTTTGCTCTAGGGCCATACAACAGCAGGCAGTGGACAAGATTGGACTTGAAGACCATAGTTTGCTGACCCCTGGTCTAAAACAAAAGCTCTGCCAGGGCTGGCTTTTTGGGTACCGGACCTGTGTAGTCTCAGGGCTTTGCACAAAGAAGGGCCCACACTTGGTTGAATGCTGTGCCGTCGCTGTCTTGAAATTTTCAATAATTTTAAATATGTTTTTAATAATTTAATAAGTGCAAGGGACACTGCATTTTCATTTTGCAGTGGGACTTGCAAATTACATAGCCATTCCTCGTCTCTGCTCACAAGATGTGTAGAGACAGGAAGAATGATCTCCTGACAGCTGTCTCTCTGGTGCCTGCTCTCCTCATGGAGATGGGAGAGGTGCAAGGGGGACAGTGGAAATGCCTCTGCCTCTTAAGGTCTAAGCCTGGAACAGACTCGCCATGACTTCTGACCACATTCTCTTGGCCAAGGCAAGTCATATGGTCATGCTAAGGTCAAGGAAAGAAGAAATACCCTCTGTTGATTCATGGGAAGGACTCCAAAGTCACATAACAAAGGGCTTGGACATAGTGGGAGGTGAAGAATTGGGGCCGATAACACAACCTACCACCAACTGTATAAGAGTGTGTTGGCCCAGTGTGGTGGTTCATGCCTGTAATTCCAGCACTTCGGAAAGCGGAGGTAGGAGGATTGCTTGAGGCCGTGAGCTTGAGACCAACCTGGGCAACATAGTGAGACAACATCTTTACAAAAAAGTGTTTTAAGTATCTGGGTATAGTGGCACATGCCTGTAGTCCCAGCTGCTTGGAAGGCTGAGGTGGGAAGATTGCTCGAGTACAGGAATTTGAGGTTGTAGTGAGTTACAATTGCCTCCCTGCACTCCAGCCTATGCAACAGAGTGAGATCTTGCCTCTAAAAACAAAGAAGTGTGTTAATCATTCTGGCTATTTGGACAGGAGGAAGTGTCAGAAAACTCATTTCCTGGTGCCCTTATCCATGAATTTTATCAGTCCCTTGTTCTGTCAGACCAGGCAGAGTGAAGAAGAAAGATTGTGTGTCCTGACGCTGGTTTCAGGTGGTATCAGTACACACATTATCTTTCTTTCCTTTCTTTGGGAGCAGGGAGGCAGCACGGGACTGATTCTACTTGTGCAAATGCAAGGGAAGGAAACTAGGTGGCATTTCAAACGGAGGAGCCAGCATGCCAGTTTCCTCCCACAGCACTCAGCCTGCTCCCTTTCCTGGAAGAGCCCTCTGGGGGATATCAGTACCTTGGATAGCACCTTCAGACTGCAAAACTGGAAAAGAAAAATGTCTGGCTCACACTCTACTTGGGAATTCTTTCTAGGTTTTAAACACATTTGAATAAACAGAGTGAGTCCATACACATATATCTGCGTATATCACTGCCTTGCTTAGAATTCTTTCCTGGCTCCCAGAGCCCATGTTTGGCTTCACATCGTGGTCCTGTGTGACCCAGCCACAGCCATTCAGAGTGAGCACCTCACCCTTCCTGGACACACCAGCTGTCTTCCCCATAGAGGTCTTCGCAGCCACTATCACAGCTGTGGAGGCCACACATATGATAAGTCAACTTGAATACTTTTAAATAAAAGTGGAAAATTACTGGCTTATGTAACTTATGTGGTTTGGATATTTTCCCCGCCCAAATCTCATGTTGAAACGTAATCCCCAGTGTTGGACGTGAGGCCTGGTGGGATGTGATTGGATCATGAGGGTGCAGGTTTCATGAATGGTTTAGCACTGTCCCCTTGATGCCATCCTTGTGATACTGAGTTCTTTTTTGAGGTTTCATTGTTAAAAAGTGTGTGGCACTCCCCCATTTCTCTTTCTCCTGCTTACCCTTTGCCTTCCACCATGATTAGAAGCTTTCTGAGGCCTCCCAGAAGCAGATACCAGCACCATGCTTCCTGTACAGCCTGCAGAACCATGAGCCAATTACACCTCCTTTCTTTATAAGTTACCCAGCCTCAGATATTTCTTTATAGCAATTTGAGGACGGAGTAATATAGTAACTGAATGTCTAGGGGAGGGAGCTTCAGACACGCAAAGTGCTTGAAGATTGCATCTAAAAATATGGTTTTTTTTGGTGTTGACTCCGTTCTCAGGCAGGCACAGCCTTATGGTGGTCACTGGCCTGTCCTGGGAAAAGAGAAAGCCTCTTTCCTAAGCATTCCAACAAAGTTCCCAGGGCAGATTCTCACTGGCTGATTTGGGTCACGTGTCTATCTGTAAACCAATGGCTGTGGGGCACGGGGTGTACAGATTGGCCAAGCCCAGATTATAAACCCACTCCTGCAGGTGGGAGGATGGAGTAAGGACCACATAAACCACGGAGACCGAGTTGGGGGTCCCAGAGGAAAGTGTGTGTGGTTACAAATAAAGCAAGGAACAGAGGCTGAGAAGCCACGACAACAGACATCCCCACCCTTGCGGCTCTGTGTTTGAAATGCTTTCCTTTCTCCTCTGCCTAGCTCGGTTTCCAGTCTCACCCCCTTTTTAAGGTCCCTCACTCTACCCCAGAGCAAGTCACTTCTTTCTCTCTGTGTTCACACCATGCTCCACCGCCAGGCGTCTCTTGGAGCCACCTGTCTCCGGAAGAAGCTGGTGCAGGTGGCTGAATGCCTCGGCGTCAGAGCCTGTGCTTCCTGAGTGCCGCATGCCCCTGGCCTGCCTCCCCTGCGGTCCTCAGCTCCCGCACCTGTGGGTGTCAGCTCACGTTGACCTCTTGACTACCGGTGTGTGCGACTTGCTGTCCTTCCGTTGCCGCTGAAAAACGTCATCATACTTGAAACTTTGTGAGTTTAATAGCTTTACTGAAGACTGGAGGGAACAGAGGGAGCACCCGGCTCACAGCAGAGCTTTCCACCATGAAGCTGCCTCCCCACTTATCCCCCACCGCCTTCTAAGAACAACTTTTCCTCCAGGGCAGCCCCCTGCTGGGCCCAGCCTTGGGGAACTGGGGTTCTTCTTTCTCCCTCCCTTGCCTCCTCCTGCTCGCCTTGCAAGGCACAGACCCACCAGGCCAGTCTGCACTTCCCCATCACCATCACTCTTCCTGCCTTCCCTGCTTCCTTAACTCTGGTGACTCATTTACTTGTGGCAGTCTAAGGGTCTGTTGAGTCTCTCTCTCCCCTAAGTAGAGTCTGAGCTCCTTGAGCTCAGAGCTTCATCCGGGTCATCTCTGTGCCTCCATTGCCTTAGACTGGGAACTGAACACCTATTCAGTGGATGCTGAATTTCAAAACCAGTTTCAACAAAAGGCTGCGTTTAAAAAAATCAGCAAGAATTTCTTTGGCTCTGCAGAAAGCACAAAGAGTGTGGGTGAGTGATGATTTCAGCAGAAATGCCATAGGATGCACGGGTTCTCAATTATTTATGGGGCTGAGGAGACTGTTCCCAGAGTTGCAATGCATTCTGAGGGTGTCAGGGCAGAATGGGAGTGACTTTTTTCCTTGGAGTCCCTGCACCCCTACTCTGCAGATACTAGGGAGGGGGGCTTTGAGCTTCTTTTTGCAGTAATGAAGAACTGAAGAGCTGAGTTCTGCTCCTTCCTGGTTACTGTTTCTCAGTGTGCTGGCAAGGGTAACAAGAGGAGGTAGAACGGCCTCTGGAGACAGAGGAATCTGGGTTCAAGTGCTCCACTGCCCTGCATCACTCTGTGCTGCCCATCTTCTGGGCTGCCATTTTCCTATCGGTTTGACCAGCACCACCCCCTGACGGGTCGCCCAGGGCTTTTAGGGAGGCAGAAACCCATGTGGACTCACAGCTCCCCACTGGATGCACACAGTAGCTGCTCACATGGTGGCAGTGGCAGTCCTGCTCTCCGATCTGGCTAAGCTGGGTCCAGCTTGACTCTGCGTGGTTCTGAGATCTTGGAGTCTCTCACATGCGGTTTCTGAATGGAATTTTCAAGAAGATTTACAAAGGATTTGCTTTTCACTTGAACCAGAGGACAGAGGTTGTATAATGATCTGCAAGGGATTCCTGTTTATGTAAGGAAGAGTTGAGAGGTTTTCAGGCAAGACTGTTAACGCTTTTCTCAAGAACAGAGGCTACATCAGTGCCAAGGACAGAGGTTGTGCTGGTGGCCAGAGACAATGGATGTGTTTTTCCAGGGCCAGAGGAGATGCTGGGCCTGGGAGACAAGAGAGTGTGCTGAGCCTGGGATAGAGGCTGTGCTGCTTTGGGGCAAGAGGGTGTGCTAGTCTTAGGGAGAGAGAAGGTACGCTGATCTGGGGCCAGAGGGCATGCCTGTTCAGTAAGACATAAACAGCTCCCATAGTCAGAGGTCTTGAGCTTCCACCTTGTACTTGGAGACCCCAGAAATAATTGGGGATGGAGGCAGCCTCTGGAGCCTCCTGTCTGAGGTTGCTGGCCTTGATTTTCACCACTAATTTTCTCTTTCGGATTCCTTCTAGATGTTCGCATGATGACCACAGAGCCATCCCAGTGTCTGGTAGTACGTATGTCCTTAATACATGATTGTTGAATGAATTCTGTGATGAGGAAATAGTCTCGGACTTGGGGTGAGATGGAGCTTGATGCAGATTTTGTGTGTGCATGGCTGAGTGTCTGTTCCTTTTGAACATCAATTTCCTCACTGGTGACAGTGGCTGTAACACCAGTGGCAGTGCTGGGTGTTTGAGGTGTAAACAATCTCAGCTGAGCAAGCGCCTACCATGCGGCTGGCACTCCGTCCTTGGTGGTATCTTCTCTGGGTGCCCAACTGCCTTCTTCAGATTTCTGGAAGTCTTCATCTTCTTTCTTATTCTGTTTTCCCCTAGTTCAGTAGATTTTTTCAGGTTAAAAAAAACTGTGGCAGGAACACTTATCATGAGATCCACCCTCTTAACAGATTTTTAGATGTACAATACGGTATTGTTGTGTGCAGGCACGGTGCTTTATGGCAGGTCTCTGGAACGTTTCATCCTGCACAAATGAACCTTTCTGCCTGTGAACAGCCCCCACGTTCCCCTCCCCAGCGCCTAGCAACCACCATCTACTCTGCTTCCATGTGGCTGACTATTCTTCCTTATTCTTCCTGAAATACTGTTCTCTTAAGTACTGCCTTCTAGATAAACAAAATGCTCTTATTTAATTTGACTGTTTTCCTGTTTGTTTAATTACTACTATTAAAATGTTAATGCTTTTTTGTATTTTCTCCTGGCAAATGTGATATTTTAGTTCCGTTTTGGGTTACTGTATTTGTCAAGTCTCTGACGTTGCAAGTATCAGAAACCTGATTTAAACTGGCTCAGAGAAAAGGAGAAATGTATTGGTTTCTGTTACTAAATATTCCAGTGGGGAGGTGCTTCAGCCAAAGCTGAGGCTGTGTCCAGACAATCCAAGGATGGCGTTGGGACCCCTGTCTACCGCCTGACTTGGTCTCCACCGTTGGCTCTCGCTCGTGGCACAGTGGTCGTTGGCTCCATCCTCTCCTCTCTGCAGCTCCACTGAAAGCCCTTCCTCTTCATCATAGACAATCATAGACACTCAGGGTCCCAGGACTCAGATCCTCCTGAGGGATGGTAACACATTGGCCGGCCCTGTTGGGTCCATTTCTGGAGCTGGGGTGGGGCTCATTCTCTTCCAGACCTCATGGGCTCAGAGAGGCAAGGGATGGGTCTCTGAATGAAATCAGGGCTGGGTTCATGGACACAGAAGGGAGGGTCATTATTATTTCTGTTTTACTGGTGAAGAGACCACCATGTTCACTACTGTCCTATTGACAGCTAACCTGATCCCCTGTGATAAGCTTATTTCCTCTGAAAAATGAGACCTGAGCATTGAACTGTCAACTCCTAAAGCCATTATGGAATCGGGGTGCTTGTGTTGACCCCTGGGCCTGTCCAGGGGCCTGTGTGGGCAGGGAGTGTCAGAGAAGGCTGAAGGCTGCCATGTCCTGGCCATTCCCCAGAGACCCTCAAGGATCTAGTGCAGGTTGAGACCTCACCTGGGTCTTCACTCCCTCGTCTGTGAGATGGAAGCAAACAACTCCACCCTCTCAGAGACGTGGGGAGGATCAAATGAGGGATGAGCGCTTTGTGAGCACCCAGTGACTGCAGAGGTGGCTCAGAACCCGTGTGACCTTGGGGCAGGTCAGGTCAGCTGTCAGCCCAAGCAGCTTCAGTTGTAAAAGGAGATAATGATGATCCTGTGTCCCAGGTGGGACGGGTAGGAGCTGCTCGCTGTGTTTTTGGAGACTGAGGGAAGAGGAGACTCTATGAGCCATGGATCCCCCCAGTGTGGGGCATCCTCACCAACACAGTCTTCACCCCCGCCGGAGTGCCCTTGCTCAGACTCCCACTATTGAGATGTTCAGAGAGGCAAACACTCCCTCAAAATCAAGTAATCACATGGCGAAGGGGAAGAGCCAGGCTCAGTTCCAGTTGCTTCCCCAGAACTGGGGTACTGCTCCTCATTGAGTCCTAGTTACTCAAGGCCTGGCTGAGAGCTGGCCTCTCATGCGTTCTCCGCAGGGACCGAGGCTGAGTGAGGGGCTCTCCTTTGTTCCCCACAGCTCCCTGGGCTCTGCAACCAGCTCTCACTACCTGGATTTGCAATTGTCTATGTGTTTATCTCCCTACTGGATGGAGGATCAGGTCTGATGGATCTCCGAGCCCCGGGCCCTGATGTGCTGCTGGGGTTGAAATGATGCTGGGTAAACATAGAAACAACGATGTGGTAAAGACAGCATTTGGTGTCGCCCCACACTCTCTCCACTGGGCCTTGAGCCGGGTCCTGCCCCTCCTTTTGCCTCAGTCTTCTCATCTGTGAAATGGGAATAACAGCACCACCTTAGCTGTGCTGTCGTTGGGATTAGAAACGGTATAATAGGAATATAGCAATAATAGCAGCTGACACTGTGTGAGGGCTTACTCATTTATTTCTTCCAGCAAACTTTTAATGCAGACACCAGGGTCTGTCATATTTTGCAAATAAGAAACCGAGACTGAGAGAGAACAGCTTTGTGCAGAGTTGCACAGCTGGAACCTATCACGTACACGGTGGGGTCTTGGTAAGCAGTGTCTAGAATAATAAACAATGTTCCTGGAGTAACTGACCACATGGCCTCCGCTCCCCTGCCATGGTAGGCCCCTGAGCCAGGCTTGGCCAGGCAGTGCCCAGGTGGGTTACTGAGCTGGGAGGCCGGCATGCATGGGGGGGGCGTGAGGGTGCAGGTCTGCGGTGGCCTCTGGGAGGAGGGGGATTTGGAGTGGAGCAGAGGCCTTGCCAGGCAGTCCTGAGAAGTAATCGGGCTCGTGAAGTCTGGCGTTTTGATCGGAAGATTGCTGCAGCCCCTCCTGGACCCTGGTTCTTCGCTGCAGCCCCCTCTCAGCAGCAACCCTTCCTCCCGATGGGCAAAGTTGCACAGCCGCCAGACCTGTCGCCTCAGCAGCAGCCTCTGGCTGCGATGGCACATCACGGTGCACTCCAGTGCAGGAAGGAAGGGTGGAGACAGGCAGTGCGTGGGGTGGCTTAGGCATCAAGTAGGCTGGGCTCAAGTTCCCGCTCTGAAATTCACTGGCTGGAAGACCCTGCCTGAACCGGGGTCCCTCTCTGAAAATGGGAATGGCCACCCTAGTCTTGAGGGGCGGGGAGAATGAGGTGTCAGTGAAAGGCCCTGGCACTCATCAGCGCTCAGAGATGCTTTCTCCTCTTCCTCCCACCCCTTCTCTTCCTCGGGCATTTACTGAGAGCCTTGTGGGGCCAGATGTAGCCCAGGGGTCACAGCGTCTTAGAAGCTCTGAAGAGCCGAGGTGTTTGGAGTTGGAGATGAGGATCATCACTGATTCCAGTATGAGGCCACCTCCCCCAGGCTCAGTGGCATTGTCTGGGCATAAGAGTGAGCTGCCATGCCAGGAAATGCAGTCCTGTCCTCCCCCAGCCTGGAGGCCCCAGGTGAGTGACCTGTGGGGAAGCGTGGGTGCCTTGCCTGACCACAGTGCCCACGTGCTTCTCTCCACCCAGCACCACAGCCTGGGCTGAGCTCAGAGCCCTCTGGAGGTGGAGACCTGAGTGTGGGGGGTGCTCTGTTCCCCTCCCTCCTGGGGCATTGCTGTGGTCATGTGCTTAGCCAGGATGAAATAGCATTCTGGGGTGCCTAGAATCTTGTTTTCTGCTCTTAGAGCTGGGTGATTCCTCAGGGAACAGGTAGAAATACTTAGAGTAAGAGAGAGGGGCCTGCAGAAATGTGGATGGAGGCAGCAGAGTGGGGGATGCAAGAGACAGTCCCACTGCACAGCCAGGGAACGTTGGGCTGGGGGCCATGCTGAGAAGTGAGTTAAAGGAGGTACCCAGCCAGGCATTCCTGGAGGGACAGAGGAAAGGCAAGCTTAGGGGCATAGACCTGGACCCACTGTTCAGCAAGAGAATGATTTGCCAGAGAGGTGATGAGCACCTGTCTCTGGAGGCATTCAAGTCAGTGCTCATCACCACTGGGCAGAGACAAGGAAGAGCTAAGGCACCAGGACCTCCAAGGATTCTTCTTGATTCTCTGTGTCTGGGGGGATGCCTGATGATTTCATTTCTTCTGTTGGGAGTGACCTTGGCCTTGCAGAGAAGAGGGTGAGAAGCCCCACGTTGGCATTTGGGGGCCCTGTTGAGAACAGGGAACAGCAGCTTCTGGTGAGGGCCAATCACACTTGTCTTCCCTGGATCTCAGATGGTGCTGTTGACTCTCCTGAGGCTCAGCATCTGGTTCTGACAGAGCCATGGAAAGTCTTGTCCCTGGGGCTGCAACTCATAAGAAAAGATGAGCAATCCATTACCCAAGAGATGAAGGACAAGGAGGCTGTGAGAGGCGCCCTGGTGAGGCGGCCACCCTAAGAGGCTGGGACCCTAAGGTAGGGCCAGGCCAACCCAGGAACGGGAGAATCTGAGTCAGCGATGGCTTCCTTAGGAAGGAGGCACTGAGCACAGCCTTGAAGGATGGGGAAGAAGCCGAGGGGAGGGCGCAGGGGAAGAGGAGAGGCACAGCAGGCAGCCTCAAAACCTGAGACCAGTGCCAGGGGCTGGATTCGTCAATACTTATCTGGTTGCGACAGCTAGAAATGGGATGAAGCTGATTTCTTCTTCTTTTTTTGGTTCACATAATTGAGAAATCTAGAGTTCGCTTTCTGCATAGCTAGATGCAGATTTCCAAACGCTGTCATCATCTCTTTTCATCACTCAAGTCTGCTTTCCTCCTGTGTAGTCTCAGAGGGGCTCTCTCAAAGCGGCCCCCAGCACCAATGTCTTCCCTAGTAGCTCCAGAGTGAATTCCAAGAAAGGCCTCTCCGCCCTGGCTTGGGCCATGCCCACCCCCGAGCCAGGGGAGAAAAGGCTCTGACTGACTTTGACTGGGTCACAGGCAGATCATCAGGTTAAGAATGTACAGAAGTATTTCCATCAGGAAACCTGGGGTGCAGTTACCGGAAGAGAGAGTGGATTTATGGCAAGGAAATACAGATGTCCATGGCAGGGCCCGGTCCTGCTGTCATGCTTCGTGCTACCACTATCCCTCTTCCTCCTCCTCCCCTCCTCCTCCTCCTCCCCCCCCTCCTCCTCCTCTTCCTCCTCCTCCTCCTCCTCTTTCTCCTTCTCTTCCTCTTCTTCCTCCTCCTCCTCCATTTTTTTGAGACAGGGTCTCACTGTCTTCCAAGCTGCAGTGCGGTGGCATGGTTACAGATGGCTGCAATCTCAACCTTCTGGGCTCAAGTAATCCTCCCACCTCGGCCTCCTCAGCAGCTGGAACTGCAGATGCAGGCCACCATGTCCAGCTAATCCTTGTATTTTTTATAGAGACGGGGGTCTCACTATGTTGCCCAGACTGGTCTTGAACTCCTGAGCTCAAGCGGTCTTCCCACCTCAGTCTCCCAAAGTGCTGGCGAAGCAGGAAACGTTCCCCTGTTGCCCTCGCAGGGAGTGCCATATGGGTGTGGCTCACTTCTTCACTGCCCCGCTGCTCTAGGGCGGCATGCAGACCGGCAGGTTGTCGGGATGCAAGCCAAGGCGTGTCTAGGGGTGAATTTTTACAGCCAAAGCCCCAGTGGGCGTGTGCTGCGGGGTGCTCTTTTAGCTTGCCATCTATAGGCGGCTTGTGTTAACCAGCTCAGTTAGACCTTCTGCCTTGTTGCAAGGTCAGAGGGCTTTCTGTATCTCAGGTTCTTGCCTTGGTGTACCAGAAGAATTGAATCACATTTGGGTTTGGAGAATGAGTGCGAGGTTTTATTGAGTGGAAGCAGCTCTCAACAGACGGGAGAGCCGGGAGGGCTCCCCTGAAGTCGGGCCACTGTGCAGCCTGACTCTTCTCCTGCCACTCGGGTCTAACTCTGTGTGGTTCAGCCGGTCGGTGGCCAGCTGGCCTACCGGTGCCTGTGGGCATGCTCTTCCGCCAGCGTGCTCTTGATGACCAGCTGCTTGCATCTTCTTCCACCGATGGGTTCCTCGTGACGTCTAGCCGTTTGTGTCTCTTCCTTGCTAGGATCTCGGGTTTTTATAGGCCCAGGATGGGGGCGTGGCAGGCCAAGGTGGTCTTGAGAAATGCAACATTCGGGCACGAAGATAGGAGTGCCTGTCCTCACCTAAGTCTGCGGGGGTGGAACCCTAGCCAGGGACCACACTGTCCTTTCCCAGCACTCCCAAGTCACTGGCATTATAGGCCAGAGCCACCACATCTGGCCCACCTTTGCTTTAGACATCTGAGAGCTCTGGGCTTCCCTGTCACTGTGATCCGGCCTTCTGCACAGTGGCTCCTCACCTTGCCTGTACTCTCTCTTGATGACCACCAGCATGAATGACCAGCTGGGGCAGGCTGAAGAATGATGACCCCCAAAGATGTTCATGTCCTAGTCCTCGGAACCTGTGAGTGTGTTTTCTTACGTGGCAAAAGTAGCTTTGCCGATGTAATTAAGACTCACGAGCTGGAAAGGTGAGCTCGACTTATCCAGTGGCCCTGATGTAATCACAAGGGTCTGTCCTTGTAAGTAGAGTCAAGAAAGGATGATGAGCAGAAGTGGGAGGGATGCGGCTGCTGGCTGAGGCCACAAGCCAAGGAATGCAGGCAGCCTCCAGACCAGGCGTCTCCAAACTTTTTACACAGGGGGCCAGTTCACTATCCCTCAGACCGTTGGAGGGCTGCCACATACTGTGCTCCTCTCACTGACCACCAATGAAAGAGATGCCCCTTCCTGAAGTGTGGTGGGGGGCTGGATAAATGGCCTCAGGGGGCCGCATGCAGCCCACGGGCCGTAGTTTGGGGATGCCTGCTCCAGACGCTGGGAAAGGAAGGGCGATGGATTTTCACCTAGAGCCTGCAGAAGGAATGCAGCCTAATTGCACCTTGATTTTAGCTCTGTGAGACCCATTTTGGGCTTCTGGTCTCCAACACTTTCTGGTCCTACATCTGTGTTGTTTGAAGCAATTAAGTTTGTGATCTGTTATAGCCACAGCAGATCACAGACTTAATGGCTTCATACCTGACATCCTACTTTCTGGAGATCTTGCTCCACACTGGCATCTGCTTCATCATCCACAGATGGAGCCACCTTTCCCAGCTTGCAACTGCCGACTGGATTCAGGTCTCCCCTCCAGTGACCTCACTCCACCTGCTGGCTGACTTGCCACAGTCTGAGACCCACCTTCCACCTTCCTCTTCCGCAGGATCAACTCCCGCATCTTTCAGCTCCAATGCCATCTCCCCTGAGAAGTCAGACGTGTGCTCCTTTGACACCTTCTCAGCACCCTTCTCTGTCTGGCCCTGCTGGGGTGGAAGCACATGTTTCTCTGGTCTGTTCATCAGACGATGAACTCGTTGGCTACAGATGGCGTCTGATTCCTTGCTGCTGCTGGTTCCCAGCTCAGGGCCTGCACACATCAGAAGCGAAGTCAACACTTGCTGACTTGGATAGGCCACTAGCCATGTGGGGTAGGCCAGCGAGAAACCCCCAAGGAAAAGCAGGGGGCCTCCCTCTTGATGGCTGGCTGCTCACCTTGAATCTGTTTTCTTTTCTTCCTGGTTCGTGCCTCACTTGGAGTGTGTTGGACCGCGGGCTGAGTTCTGTGTTCTGGACCATAAAATGTGGGCAGAAGGGACAGGTTCCCTTTTGGAGCTGAAGCATTTAAGGAGCAAATGTGTCCCTCATTTTCTTCTCTTCCTGAGTCTGGAAGAGATGAAAACAAGGCCCTTGTGCTCAAGGGGAGGTGGCTCCCGTGGTAGAAGCCTGGTTTGTGGCTTACTGTGAGGAGAACCCTCCCACCACCTACGGCTGCAACCACAGGCTCGGGACCATCAGGTGAGGAAGAAATCAGATTCTGATGTGTCGAGTCCTTATTCATTTTGGGTCTATTTGTTTCAGGAGCTTGCGCTACTCTAATCAATACAGGAATTGGTACCTTGAAGCAAGAGTGTTGCCATAACAACCTTAAATACGTGGCATGGCTCCAGGGTGTGGACAGTGAGTAGCGAGGACTAGAGATCCCAGGTGGAAAGTTGGGGGCTTGTGTGATGCAGCCGCAGCACATCTGAGGAGCCATTCATCGCCTAAAATAATGTGGAAGGAAGACGAAGTCCAGGGAACTGGCAGCTCCAGGGGAAGAGGTGAAAATCCTGAAAGCGAGTGGGTGTTTCTGCTCATAGAAACACACACTGGCTTTTGCTGCGTTTTGCTGCTTATAGCAAGGTCTTACAAGAAAGACATGCGCTCCGGCAAGATTTCTGTAGTCTGCAAGCAAAAGTGAAAGAAAATAGAAAGGTGGGGCCTCTCTGGGTTGGCAGGATCTTCTAGATTTGAACTATCACGTGAACAAGTAGCAGACTTCCACCGAGTTTGAGTGTGCATACACTGGGTCGATTTCTCCAGCAGCTAGCATGGCCTAACATAGGCGGCTTTGCTGAGTGCCACCTTTGGGTATGGCTAGTACTCTTCACGTCTACTTTGGTCAGTCTCCTATGGCAGGGAGGGGCCAGAGTGAGCCACCCACTCCCCGGATAGCCCACCCTGGAATCTATGGCATGACCTTCGAGCAGAAGGCTAGGGTCAGAGGCCTGCAGGGTTCCCAGTCAGCCCAGGGTCGCCCAGCTGGGAAGCTGGGGGAGCCAACTCAAGGCAAGCTTCCCTGGCTCTAGAAATGTCCTGTTTAGTCGCCTGAAATGTGTAGGGGCCTCTTTTTCACTGGAGTCTGGTGAGTGAGTGTGAGTATGTGTGTGTGTGCCCGTGGGTGGTGGTGGGTGGCAACTGAGTCCTCAGTGACCCCAGTGCTGAGAGTCTTCGTAAGGAAAGCACTGCTGGACAGTGGGGCTGCAGAGGACAGGCGTGCTTGCCCACAAAAGTCTTTACTGCTGATAAAACCGGAGCTCAGAGGAGCCGAGGACCTGCTAGAGGTTGCACAGCAAGTGGCTGGCAAACTGATCAACAGCCAGGACTTTGTCCGGCTGCCAGGAGGGCCTCCCTCCTTCACTCCTGCTCATTCTGCTCTGTCCTCCCTGAGCCGAGCCTCCCCAGTGGCTTTCACACCCTCCGACAGCAGAGTCTTGCCTGCTCCTGCTCATGTCTCCACTTTTCTGAGCTCCCCGTGCAGGGCTGGGCCCAGGAACCAAAGTGGGAATGAATGTCACGGGGACCGGAGTCTCAGCCTGGACTTGCTGTATTGAACTATCATGAACGTGGCTGACCTTTGGCCACCCGGCCTCTCTTCCCACTTCACTGGGGGGACTTGCCCTTTCGTGTTGCATGTGACATTGTCCTGGGACATCCATCAATCTGTCCTGTGCTCTCCAGGCCAGGCCAGGCCAGGCCAGGGGGTGGCCTGATTTCAGGGGTTCTGCATCATAGAGAGACCACTAGAAGTCATTTATTACAGTGGGGGAGACTTGGCAGAGAGAAAAAGTGCTCTCCATCCTGGCCCCCAGAGCTGCTCTGGTGTTCGCTGAGCTCAGACCTGCAGCTTTCTTTCATTTTTTTTTTCTGAGCTACCTGACATCTTTCCAATAAAGTTCACTCAAGTCAGTGTTCAGGGCTTGCAGCCAAAAACTACAGATGATGCGGGCAGAAACCCTAATGACTAGGGGAAAGAATTTCCCAGAGCCATCCTCAAAGCAATGCAGTGTGCAGTTCTCAGTCACCTCCTGTGAGCTAGCCACTGGGGTTCCAGAGAGGCAGCAGTCCCCTTTACAGCCTGGAGAAGCTCACAGATTGAGGGTAGGGAAAGGAGCCAGCAGACGGTGGGTGCCAGTGCCCAGTGGCTGGGAGTTGGGGCTCGGGGCTCTGCTGTACCCACGGTCTCTCATATCATAATTTTTTTTTTTTTTTTTTTTTGAGATGGAGTTTCGCTCTTGTTACCCAGGCTGGAGTGCAATGGTGCAATCTCGGCTCACCGCAACCTCCGCCTCCTGGGTTCAGGCAATTCTCCTGCCTCAGCTTCCTGAGTAGCTGGGATTACAGGCACGCACCGCCATGCCCAGCTAATTTTTTGCACTTTTAGTAGAGACGGGGTTTCACCATGTTGACCAGGATGGTCTCGATCTCTCGACCTCGTGATCCACCCGCCTCGGCCTCCCAAAGTGCTGGGATTACAGGCTTGAGCCACCGCGCCCGGCCTCATATCATAAACTTTTAACTACAGATTTAATCGGCACCCAGAAAGGTTTGCTCCTGTTTTCTCTCACTCCCCTTAAAAAATGAAATCAATAATCGGTTCAGGATGTCTTTAATAGAGACTAAACCAGAGTCTTCCATAACCTCGTTATGGGTTGGCATTTGCAACATTTTCCCCCTAAAGCTAAAGTTGAGTTAATATGGCATCATTTGGAAATCAAACAGTGGGACTGAATTAACCCATAGCCAGCCTGTGTTTAGCAGTTTATCATTTTCAAAGAACCCTGGCAGGCATCACAGCAACCCTGCAGGTTAGAGAGCTGTGGCCCATAGAGGGGAAGGAGCGTACCTACATTCACACAGCCAGGGTGGAAATGGTAGAGCTGGGGCTGATCCTGGATCTGCCTGACTCTTCAGCTCCACTCGTCTTCTGTTTAAAGGGGTAGGAAACTCTGGGAGCCTAGGAATGCTGGCGCTGGAGAGAGATGGTTTCTGCAGGCTAAGGGAGGGCAGTTACTCGCAGGTGCGGGCTGGATAGGCATTCGCGGTCCTGCACTGCCCCCTGGTGGATTTCTCGTGCCTGGACGCCCCCTGGTTTGGAGACTAGCCGGGAGTCGAAGGCCGGTTGGTGGCTGTGGGCGAGTTGGAGACCTTCCTGGTGCAGCGGCCCCTGCTTTGGGACGGCTGAATGTTTAAGCCTGCGAGACCATATAACAGATGTTTATGTGTTCGCTTATTTGTGGGAAAAGTGTTCATTCATTAATTCATTTCGGCCGGGCGCAGTGGCTCACACCTGTAATCCCAACACTTTGGGAGGCCAAGGCGGGCGGATCACCTGAGATCGGGAGTTCGAGACCAGCCTGACCAATATGGAGAAATCCCGTGTATACTAAAAGTACAAAATTAGCTGGGCATGGTGGTGCATGCCTGTAGCTTCTCGGGACGCTGAGTCAGGAGAATCGCTTGATGGTGCCACTGCACTCCAGTCTGGGCAACAAGAGTGAAACTCCTTCTTAAAAAAAAAAAAAAAAATTCATTTCCCTGTACTCTGCAGGTTGCAACGCTGATGACTCAGCCGCACAGCCCTGGCCCCCAGCCTCATGGGAGGATCAGAACCACAGACAGACGCCCACGTAGGGAGACTGGACCGTCCTAAGCCGAGAGCAGAGCGTTCTGGGGACGGCCCCAGGCCGGGCGGGAGTGGGGAGCGGCTGGCGGGGCCGGGGAGAGGCTGCCCCGGGAGGGTGTGAGGGAGGCGGGCTGGGACCAGATGAGGGAGGGGAGGCAAATCTGCCTGAAGGTCAATGGCCCAAAGCTTCAGGGATCCTCATTTTCTAGGACTCTGGACGTCATTGTCCCATTCATCGTTTTGTGCATGATTTGGAGATACACCCCAAATCGTGTAAGCTGCAGGGCTCCACCAAGCCTGGCTCTGCCGCTGGACGGACCGGGATGCGCGCGGAGAACGCGGAGCAGGCAGAGCCCTGGGCGGGAGCCCCGGGGAGCCTGCAGGGAGCGGCAGAGGAGGCAGAGGAGCCGGCCAGCGCGGAGGGGACCTGTGGCCTCTGTCCTGAGGGCGGTGGGCCCCACTGGAAGGCTTCCAGCAGAGGAGGGGCTAGGTCCCTGCGACTGAGACAGGTCTCCATAGAACAGGAGCTCGCCCAAGGGAGCCCTGGCCTTTCTTGGCCAAACAGTCCTCACGTCTGACTCCAGGCTCTGCAGGGACCTTGCCGGGCTCCAGTCTGTAGACGAGGCACCACGCTGGCGGTATAGGGCTCGTGGATGGCAGGTCTTGGGGCTGTGGGGAGAGAGTGGAGGGGCCTAACGCGGGGCATAGACAGTATTGTCAGCCGGGGCCTCCCCTATTCCACCCTTATATTTGCCACAGTTACGTAGAAGCACCTGAGCTACGCACCAGGCAGCCAACCCAGGGCCAGGTCCTGCTGGGCCTCCTGGGCGGATGTGCTGGGCAGGCGTGGGTGCTGCGAGGGGGCTGGTCCTGTGGGCAGTTGTGAGATCTAGAGGCTGGAAGTATAGGGGTGCCCTGAGAAGAGGACTGGCCAGTGAGGGGGGCCCAGTCCCAGGGGGACCCAGTCCCAGGGTGACAGTGCCTGCGGCAGAGACGGTGCCTGGGCAGGAGAGGGCAGGGAGCGGGCCAGGACCCAGACGCCAGGGCCGAGGAGCCCATCGCTCCTAATAGTGTAACTGTTGGCCCTTAGTAGCCCAGGAGTGAGCCAGGTGGCTTACGGGTCTAGGGCCAAGGCGGAAATCCAATGGAAGAGGCTATTCTCCAGGCCAGGGAGCTTTATCGTGGGGAGGAGGACCGGTCTATCTCTGACAATCTGGTCTCTGGGACACAGGCCAGACCTCTTGTTCTCTCAAGAACAGGATTCCCACCCTGTCTGCAGTCCCGAGGAGGCAGCAGGAGCCCCCAAAGGCGAGGAGGAAGCGCTTCTCTGGCCCAGCCTGGTAATTAGGCCCTTCAATTGCAATTATTTTTGCAATTACTTTTGCAATTAGCTCAGCTGGTAATTGGAGCTGGAGGTGGTAATTTCTGTCCTTCATGGAAGCTCCCTCTGAACTGGGCTCCGCTCATCTGTCCAGGATGCAGGGCTGTGATCCGGCAGCTCTGAGCGCAGAGCCCTGGGCCTGGCAGGTGATGCATTTGGATTCTGCTAGAGCCCCCAAGGGGGGGCATTTTAGGTCTGGCAAGGAGGTGCTGTGCGAGTCTCAAAGGAAAGAGCAGGGCTGCTCTTAAGATTTGTGGAGCTTAGGAGGACCACATCCCACATATCTAAATAATTACAAGTCAAAAATCAAGCAAGAGGTGGCAGGCAGCCCCTAAGATGGCCCTAGCAATTTCTACCTCCTGATGTTCCTGCCCTTGTATGACTATGTCCCCTTGAGGGCAGGCTGACTGGAGACTTGCTTCTAACCAGTGGAATAAGACAAAGTGATGGAGGTGTCACTTCCATGAGTAGGTTATAAAAATGGTAACTTCTGCTACAATCTCATGATGCCTCTTGGCATGCATGCCTTGGTGAAGAAGATTCCTCCTGCCGAGGAGCTGAGGTCAGCCTGCCTGACAGCCAGCCACTGACTGAGCTCAGCCGCCAGCCCTGCCCTAGGTGGGCCTTCAGATAAGACTGTAGATCCTGGGCTGAGATTTGACTGTAGCCTCCCAAGATACTGTGAAGCAGAAAACCCAGCTAAGCAGTGTCCAGATTCCTGATGACACAAATTGTGAGATAATACATGTGTGTCATTTTAACATTTATTACTAAATTTAGGGTCATTTGTTTCACAGCCATAGGTAACCGGTACATAGACACATTATTAAATAGCGTCTATGTTGAAAGTATAATTTTAAAACTACTTAGAAATCCAGGTTCAAATCTGGAATCTTTGGACTCCTTGGAGTTCTGCACCAGAACATGGTATTGGGAGGAGAGCTGGCCTCCCTGCTCTGTCTCTTCTCACCTGGGCTCCATCCCATACACCCCAGGTCTTATGCATACCTAATGGTTAAAACTCCATATCCCCTCATAAGTAGCAACCCCTGGGCTTAGCCATGTTCACGGTCCACCCTTGAGAGGTTGGACCTGGGGACAGGCTTGTAGAGGCCCAAGAATTGGGTTTTAGCACCATTTGGCCAAGGAAATCCAGGACCCAATTCCTGCAACTGTGGTTTAGAAGGGGGCCAGGGTGGGCTCCAGGTGGCCCACAGACTCCTGACCCTGTGGGAGCCACTGAAGGGACAGGGCCAGGTCTTCCAAAGCAAGGTTCCTCATGCCTGGGTCTGAAGGTGGTCCTCGGAGGGTCCCTTGTTCTAATCTTCTCAGGCAGGGATGAGGAATCTCCAGGAATATACCAGAAAAAACGGGGTTTCAATAATACTCAGCCCAGGGGCAGGGCTGGGGGTCACATCTGCTCCCTCCTCCCTGTCTTCCACTTTCAGTGGGGCCCGATCTGTGCTGGGCAGTTTCTGGCAAAGCGTCTGAAGGACACAGCCCCTGGCTTCCCAATTAGTAAGAAAGACATACTTCAGAGCAGAGCCAGTCTTTCTCCCCAAGCAGATTCATGTAATTAGAATTCCGTGAACACATATTACGGGCCAGGAGCTGGGTGTTAAGCAGGGAGAGATTTATTAGCATAGGGTTTATTGCAAAGCTCACGGATTGGCAGCACAACTGGCCTGGCTGGGAGCTGGGGCTGCCCTTGGAAGCCTGTGCACTGGGCGAGCCAGCTACTGCCAGAGCCCACCACGTTCTGTCCTGCACAGAGGAGTGCTTCCTCCCTTCCTTTTTAAAAAATTTATTCATAGTAGTTGCACACATTTATGGGGTACATGTGATATTTTGCTACACGTGTACAATGTGTGATTATCAAGTCAGGGTAACTGAGATATCCATCACCTCAAATATTTATCTCTTCTTTGTGTTAGGAACATTTAAATTCTTCTCTTTTAGGTATTTTGAAATATGCCATATATTATTGTTAACTCTAGTCACCTCACTAAGTTATCAAACACTAGATCTTCCTTCTTTTCTCAGACTGTATTTTTGTACCCATTATTCAACTTCTCTTCATCCTCCCGTGCCCTCCCCTTCCCAGCCTCCAAGAACCACCATTCTATTCTCTATCTCCATGAGACCCAATTTTTAAACTCCCATTTATGAGTGAGAACATGTGATTTTTGTCTTTCTGTGCCTGGCTTGTTTTGCATGACAGGATGACCTCTAGTTTCATTCATATTATAGCAATTTCATTCTTGTTTATGGCTGAATAACATTCCATCATGTATTGATATGGTTTGGCTGTGTCCCTACCCAAATCTCTTCTTGAATTATAGCTCCCATAATCCCCATGTGTCATGCGAGGGACCCGGTGTGAGGTAATTGAATCAGAGGGGTGGGTTTTTTTTAAAGGGCAGCTCCCCTGCACATGCTCTCTCGCCTGCCACCATGTAAGACTTGCCTTTGGCCATGATTGTGAAGCCTTCTCAACCATGTGGAACTGTGAGTCCATTAAATCTCTTTTTCTTTATAAATTACCCAGTCTTAGATATTTCTTCACAGCAGTATGAAATGGACTAATACAAGTATATATAGATATCATATTTTCTTTATCCATGTATCTGTTGATGGACTCAATTGCAACAAGCCCAAATTATTTGACTAAAAATAAGCAAAATATTAGAATAAGCATTTCTCAAAAGAATACATACAAATAACCAACAGGTATATGGAAAAATACTCAATGTCTGTCATCACGGAAATCCACAGAGAAACTGAGGAGAGGAAAAATCACCTGGTGACCATTGGAGGGGTCCCAGAGACCAAAGCTCCTTATTTGAAGAATTTAGAAGCCAGCAAAGACCACCTGATGACCCTCGGACAGGCCCTCCAGAGGCAAAACTCCCTATCTGGAGAAAATTAGAAGTAATTAGACTTCCCTAGTATCTGAAGTCGGCATCTGGTTCCAGGCCTCTTTCAACTTTTATAAGTAACTAAAATGTCTATGCATCTCCGGAATGCCATGCCAAAGCTCCTGCCTTAAGGTCCTTAAATGCCCCTAAGGAAAAACCCACTGCCACATGCTCAGTTGTCTTGCTGAGGTGCCCTGTTGCACCCTTTTGCAGCGTTCTTCCTTTCTAATAAACTTTCTTTTTCAAACCTATGCTATTGTCAGTATATATATATATATATTTTAACCAATCCATGAGTCGACCTTTTCTGGTGCTGGGGCTCTGACACCTTCCCCTGCAGAAACCACAGTGAGATATCACCTCATCCTGGTCTCAACACAAAGACAAAAAATAATGGATGCTGGTGAGGATGCAGAGAAAGGAGGATGCTTGCGTGTTGTTGGTGAGAGTGTAAAATAAACAGCCACTGTGGAAAACAGTATGGAGGTTCCTCAAAAAGCTAAAAATAGGACTGTCATATGATTCCGCCATCCCACTGCTCGGAGGAGCTTATTTCTAAATCAAAGTTGCTCGCGCCTTTGATCAGGATATTCTAAGTCATATGTCTGCACCCTAGGGGCAAAGAAGGCTGAGCAATGCGGAGGTTTGCATTCTACATTGGGTAGGAGGGCTTTTCAGGATAGAGGAAAGGATTTAGATGTGAGAGGGTGCTTCCCTGCTAGGGCAGCCCTGATTGACAGCTGCTTGCCAGGGCCATAAATACAGGAAATAACAAGGTAGCAGGAATCACCCAGCAGCAATGTACAAAAATGAAACATTTACATTTTCTTCTAATAACATGTCACTTGTGTTTCCTGAGACCACTGGTTTGGAAGAATAATGATGGATTTGATTTTGCCAAATAAAGGATTTTTAATTCCTTCCATTTTTAAAAGTCACATTCTATTTAAGTTTGGGGTAAATATTTAAACAATCCCCAGAAAGACTTCCATGCCCTTGCTGCTGTTTATAATCTCACCCCAGGACGTCCTCCCTCTTCTCACTGATTTGTCACCTTCCTTCCTGTCTTCTAGCTTGCTTTTCACCAAAAAAAAAAAAAAAAAAAGTTCATTCCAGAATATGAAAAGAAGACTGCAGAATCAAAGCGGATCAATGTTTCTGTTTAACCAGGTTCCGCCGGCAGTCATATTATGTCAGCTTGTGAGCTGCAATTGAATTTAACACTTGGGAGAGTCATTTCAGGTGGTGTCTGGGAACATCTTAGTGCGTTACTGAGATGTGGAATGAGCACCCCCAAATTAAGGTCTCTGTATAAAAAGGATCTTCATCAAACATTAAACCACAGGAGATATATATGTATATGTGTATATATATATATGATTACACACATATATATGTATATATATATGATTACACACATATATATATTTTTAACCTGGAAACCTTTACTGTTTGGTGACACGTAGGATGAATTAAATTTTTATTTACTTCAAAATTATGAGACCTAGAAAACATACATTTGCTAGGTACTAGAAATGTGCTAGATGAGTTATTTGCATTATATCATTCAATCCTGACTTGATCCTTCATCCCTTTTTACAGATGGGAAAACCAAGGTACAAATAAAGAAAGTAACAGGCCCCAAGCTTACCTTAGAACTTGAACTGGAGCCAGAGCTCATATCTCAGGGTTTTGAGGCCCAGTGAGGAGTGCGGTTTCCCCTTGGCAAAGGCCCTGAGGCCTGCAGTTTGCACATCTGTGTTCTCCTCTTACCTGGGGTCAAAATTGAATTTGGTTTTGTAAACACTAATAGTGCTGGCCTGATTCTGGTTTCAGAACTGGGAGGACAGGAGTCTTGATCCCCACCCCACAGCTCTAAAAGCAATTTTGGCCTGGTTGAGAGTTTCTTATGGTTGAAATGTTCTCCATGGCTGGCCGAAATTGATACTTCTAAATTATCAAAATCAGTATTCAAATCTTTCAAGAAATGTTTTGTGTCCTGTGAATGTGGAGATAAGAAAGACTCATTGAAACCTCTTCCTCGCCCCTCGGAGTGACCCATGATACCAGCTGGTCAAGAAATTGCTCAAGAGGCAGCTCAAAATCAGAGCAAAGCAGAGCTGTTCTTTAAACCCAGAGTATTTTTCTGTGCTAGGTTCTCACAGCCTGCAGCAAGGATTCAACAAAGCCAAGCTCATTAGCTGGCCACTGTCACCAGGAAAGCCGAAGGGGATTTCTCTGAGCACAGACCCTCAAGAAGATTGGCAGGTCGTGCAGAGGGATGGCGGGTCTCTTGCTGCCTGAATGGACAGCTGACTAGCATCAAGAGCCCAGTGGCCTTGAGTGTGGGCAAGGCACCACACAAATGGCCTAGTATCTTGGTGACAGAGGGAGCCAGAAGAGGGCATGAATTATGCCCGCACTCTCCCACCAGATCCTGGAGAGCCAGGGTGGCCTTGACAGGTGGAGTGGGGTTTCTATAGTTTTAGATCAATCTCATCTTGGAAATACGGCAGATGGGACTGGCTCATGCAAGCACATGCCCCTACGTACTTGCCTATTTCATTTTCATTTCATGTTAAGTAAAAATGATGCACAGAACTTGCCTTCCCCCTTTGTGTTGAGGAACTCCGAACAGACATTGTAAACACTCAGAGTATCCCGTATTAAAGGTATTTTTTATGTAATCGTGAATTGAGCTGAGCTATGGTTGACAAGCTATACTTGGTAGACATCTAAAACATTACATTTTAGGGTGGGAGTGGTGGCTTATGCCTGTAATCCTAGCAGTCCGGGAGGCTGAGGCAGGTGGATCACTTGAGGTCAGGAGTTTGAGACCAGCCTGGCCCACATGGTGAAACCCCATCTCTATTAAAAATACAAAATAATTAGCTGGGTGTGGTGGCAGGTGTCTGTAATCCCAGCTACTCAGGAGGCTGAGGTTGCACTGAGTGGAGATCACGCCATTGTACTCCAGCCTGGGCTGCAGAGCAAGACTGCACCTCAAAAAATGTTTATAATAATAAATAAAAATAAAATAAAATATTGCATTTTGTAGTTTTAATCAAATGTAAACTCACTTTAAATTTGCATTTTTTTTTCATGCCTTAAAGCCTCTGTTTTTTTTTTTGTTCAGGTCCCAAATATCTTTGGAAGCTTCTGAAAAGCTTGTGCTTATGACGTGTAATGGATTAAATGGCCCTGCCAGCAGGGGGCGTCCCTGCCCAATGGCTGTGGTTAGAACCTAAGATTTCATTAAAGCATACTGTTCAAAAGATTAAACACATGACTCACACAGATGTATAGTCAACACGAGACACAGAATAATTTAATTCATTAATGAGAGAACAAGTAGGATGGTAGGTACAACTGGTTCAAAAAATAATCTGAGAAACATCTAAAGACCATCAGTGAAAGAATGTCTTGGGATAGGATTGCTGAATTAGAGACAAACAGGTCGGTGTCCTACAGGACAATAAACTACAACCCTTGGCAGTACCTTTCCCACTGGACAGAAACCGTTTGCATTTCTAATGGGCCAAAAGGAACTATTTGCAACCTAATCTGCAAGTTAACATGTAACTTTGCAGAGTCTGGGTCCTAATCAATAGTAAACAGTAAGTCAAACACAGGGGACATTCCCCTGGAGAATCAGATAGTCCTGGGAGGGTCTGCTAGATAGCCCCCCTCTCCCATGTGACACTCAAAGGAAATGGCGTCACCTTTTAGGTTTCTTCCCATTTGGGGTAAACATTCTTAACAATACAAATGGGGAGAAAAGGGCTTTGCTGGGATAAGTCTTTGCTGGGATCAAGGCTCCCGGGGAGGTAAATGGTTTGGCATTTCTTCAGATCTATGTCTTTCAGTCTCTGCTCAATATTAATCTAGTAGGGTCAGGGAAAAACTGATTTTTCTGTTAACAAAAACTATATACAGAAACAAAGTCACTTACCTGTTTATTACCTGTTTACTTCCATGGCCACAGTGGAGTGGGTACTCAGAAAATAATCAGCAAAACATTTCACATTTTTTTGGTGGTTTTTGTTCCTTCCTTAGTTTCATTTGGGGAGTATCCAAATCAAAGAAGTTAGTTAGAAGCACAGGAGAGGGTTTTAGCTCTAGACAATGCATTATTTTTTATTGGTAAGTAGCCTGACGGCATGAACTACTGGGTTCCTGTATTTCAGCGAGGACACTGTGGGCTCCAAACTTGCTCTGATGGCCTATGTGCGGCATGACATCCAGGGTGGGTAAATCCACAGAGACAGAAAGTAGATTCATGATTGTCAGGGGCTGGGGAGTCATTGCTAATGGGTGTGGGGTTTCTTTTGGGGATGATGCAGTTTTGCAAAGTTGCAAAATTTAGCAGTGATGATTGCACAATTTTGTAAATATACTAAATACGTTAAATTGTACACTTTAAAAGGCAAATTTTATGGTATGTGAATTATATCTCAATAAAAAAAAACCACTCCAGAAAAGGGTCAGCACAACAAGGGATTTTGGAAAACTTCCCTACAGGGCCAAGTGTGGGGACTAAAGAACATTTCTCCGGCTCCGAGAGAAGAACAATCCTAGAAACTGGAGTTAGCACAGTGTGGTTTATTTCCACAATGTTTCAAGGTTTCCCACCATCTGGCTGGCTCACACCCTAACTCAGTTTGGGTTGGTCCTGTCTTTAGTGACATGTTTCAGAGGCGACAGTTTTCAAGAACTGAGAGGGTCCTCACCCCTCTACCTCTCATACACAATACAAGTCTAAGAGATTTCAAATTATTTGAACACCTGCTGAGATCCACCCAGTTCTTTAGCATTTTATGCTGCCTGAGACCTAAATCTTCAAATTGGACGTTTCTATAGTATTGTGTCTGGCATTGGAGGGAGTCACAACTGCAAAGAAAATCCACCTCAAATAATGTTGCCATTATGTATCAAACGCTTTCATTCATCATCTCTTAATCCTCAACACAACCTGTAAGGTAGATTTTATTAAACTTGTGTCACTAAAATGGCATCTGTGATCTCCTGATGCCTTGAGATCTGGACAAGGTTGGCTTGATCTCACTCTAGGAAGACCACAGCCTTCCTGAGGTTCCAGTGACTTCTCAAAGGATCTGAAGCACCTGGTCTTTTTTGCCTCTGGAAACTTGCCTCCTCTAGGGTCCCTTCAGTTGTGATCTATGTGGGCCAAGATGCCAAACTCCACCTCCTTCCCAGATTCCACCCCCACTCCCAACCAAAGCCAAAATACTCATGAGTACAATGGTCTCTCCTGGAGATCTTTGTGTAGGAGGAGAGGTGGAGAAGGGTTTACACCATATCAGTGTGTACAACTATAAAATGAATATGAGGCATTCACTTTTCTTCCAAGTGTCGTTTTGGGAATATACATGGTTAACTTCATTCTGTCCCTATCTTAGCGACTTTTATCTCTTTTCTCTTTTCTCATCCCTCCTCCTCACCACCTGCTACCCCAGACTGTACCTCACAAACTCCAAATTCTTCTCCCACTATTATGCAGATAAATGCATTTTCAGATTCATCCAGGTGCACAGCAGAACAAAGGGGACCTAGTTAACAATAAGGGACCTTCTTTGGAAAAGGCAGTTTGGGTTATAAATAGCATAAAGAAAATGTCCCTAGTACTACCATGTCATGGATGACAGAATAAGACCCAGGGTCCTATGTCAGTCACCTACATTTTTCTCTCGGGCTCAGGCTCTAGATCAGATGAATGCTGGGTCTGTGGGAGAAGAACTTGGAGTCAACTCAGAATGACCTCTGTCCCTAAGTCTAAGAGACGTTCAATTTCAATGCCCAGAGCAGCCCTGACTTGGCACCTACATCCTGGACTGAGCTCCAAGGTTGGTGGAGGACCTCCATTGCTTTGGGGAGGGGGGCAGCCTGCAAAGGCTTGACATTTGGAAGGCTCAGAATCGACAAGTCAAGGATGTGCCATTTAGAGTAGGGTACATCTCACAGCTGGAAAGTGCATCCACGTGGGAGCAGGGAAGGCTACATGGGCTAGATCAGGCAGGGCTGTGAATGCCAAGCCAAGTAGCCAGCTCTGCATTCAAAGGTAATGAAAGCCACAAAGGCGTTTAAGCAGAAGAGCACTCAATGGCTTGCACTTTGCCAGTAGCAATAGTTCATGCTTACTGAGCACATGACATTGTCTAAGCTCTTTGGCTGCATCTTGCCAAGCACTTTGCAGGCATGACATCCTTTGAAACCGTCCAACAGCTCTGTGTGATACCACACTTATCCCCATTGACCAATGGAGGAACTCGGGTGTGACTTGTTCCCTCAGCCGGAATTCAAAGCCAGTCAGACACCATGACCTGCTGGCCCTGAGATGCCCTTTGGGACACAGGGACGGGTCCATACACATTGGACGAGGAGGGAATGAGGATTGGAAGGCTAGTGGGGAGTCCAAGAAAGGTATAGCAGAGGCCTGACCTAGGGCAATGGTGATGAAGATAGGAGGAGTGGGCTCACTGAAGGCCCTTTCTGAGGTCCTGGCGGCTCTTGGGACCTGTCTGGATCCCTGCAGAGAATGCCCGGTCAAGACAGAGGCAATTTCCAATCTCCCCATGTTTCTTGTCCTCTGAGGTCCCCCTGCTCTCTCCAGTTACCCCAAAGGAGCTAAGGGAAGTGTGTGTGTGGTATTGGTGGGGGCAGAGGGAAAGGGAGGGGCATCCTTAGTGGTGTCTGCTCTGGTCAGGGGCCACACCCCACCCCTGTTCTCTCCTCTAGGGGCTTCCCCAGAGTAACAGAGCAGTTCTGTTTCTGAGTCCACAAACTGGCAGCCTTCTGGTCAAATGTGGCCAATAAAAAGGCTTGGTTCTTTCAGTATAGTGCTCTAATTTTTTTTTTTTTTTTTGAGATGGAGTCTCTCTTTGTCGCCCAGGTTGGAGTGCAATGGTGCGATCTTGGCTCACTGCAACCTCCGCCTCCCAGGTTTGAGCGATTCTTGTGTCTCAGCCTCCTGAGTAATTGGGACTACAGGCACATGCCACCACGCCTGGCTAATTTTTGTATTTTTAGTAGAGATAGGGTTTCACCATGCTGGACAGGCTGGTCTCGAACTCCTGACCTCGTGATCTGCCCACCTCAGCCTCCCAAAATGTTAGGATTACAGGCATGAACCACCGGACCCAACTGTTTTATTTTTTCAATTATCAACTTTTCAAAGAGAGGTTTATCTAATTTATCCTCCCCCCCCTTCCTTCCTTTCTCCCTCCCTTCCTTCCATCTATCCACTTACTTTAACATGTATACAGCATTTACTATGTCCCCAGCATCCTTCTTAGAGCTTTACAAATATTAACCCCTTTAATATCTATAATAAATATCCAAATATATGCCTTCTCCCAAAAAATAGACTCTGGGCCCACAGTCCCAGGTGGCAGCATTACCGTCCAGCAGAGTTGCTGTGGTCCTTTTTGGCCAAGGTCACATGGACATGTGTGCAATTAGCATGGCTGGGGTGCAGACCAATGGCAGGGACATTGGTTGTAAATTGCCAGGCATCCTCTTCTACTTTTCTTATGCCAGTGAGCTTTGGTGGCCCCTGAAAGCATCTGAGTTAGACCCTCTGGGATGTCTGTGAGATGTCTCTTGGACAGAGGGGTGTGCCAGGGGAGGAAGTAATGAATTATTCTGGGAACAGGTAGAGGGATCACTTTGAAATGAGGCCCAAGCTGGGATCTGAAGGATGCCTGGGAAAGGAATTCTGCAGGGGATATGACCATGGAGTGAGAGTGTGCACGGGAGGCTGGGTCCCTGAGCAAGAGAGGAGAGTGCAGCAAACAGGGAGAAGTGTGAGTGAGCCTGGACCTTTAGGCAGGGCCAGACCATGGGGGTGGGCAGTGGTGGTGGGGGAGGAACACTGAGAGCCTCACAGCCAAGCAGTGCCAAGGCCCAGATTTGAGTCTTAGAGATCTCACTGTGGGGCAGGGTAGAGAATCTTTGTGGCATGTGTAGGAGACTGAAGGCAGGTTCAGTAATGGGGAGTTGAGGAGCTTACAGAACTCATTTCCAGTTACCTGGAGACCCTGTCTCCATCCTGAGGCTCCTGCTCTGCAGGACTCTGGTGTCAGGCAGATTTCAGCTCATATCTGGCCTGGCTTCTGTGGTGGATTAGATAGTCATTCACCTCTCCTCTCATCCCACTGGAGAGTGGAGAGGAGGATTTACTTGCTCCATCCATGACTCGGCCATGGAACTTGCTCTGGCTTATGGTGTGTTTGCAGATGAGATGCCCCGAAATTTGAAATGCACATGTGTTTCTGGGCTTGCTCTCTTACATCCCTGCCATTTCCCAGAGAAGAACATGCCTGGGTGTCCCTACTGGTCCCAGGAGAGCATGGGAGACACTGGAAGCAGTGCTGAACCATCCCAGCAGAGCCCATACTAAATGAGTTGCCTGCAGAAGAATGAGCTAAATAAATGTTTACTGCCATATGCTGGGAGATATTGTGGATGTTTGTTACGCAGCACTACTGTGCCCCTTCTTAGCTGATACAGCTGCTAATATCTGGGTGACTCAGGCAGGGCTGGCTTCCTCCACGGAGATCTGAGAAGGAAGGCAGAACTTGCTAGAGCTCGTGGAGAGCCTGGAGTGAGCCTCAGGAGAGGTCTGAGTATTTCTTCTACCTACATTTTCTGTCCTGCTCTGGAAGTAGGGCAGCTCTAGAAGGACTAGAAGGATTACAAGGCACGGGTGGGATGCTGAAGCTGTGAAGAGACAATTTCTTCCTAGCGTTGCTGGTAGGAGTGTGAACAGGCTGTGCTTCTCTGGAGGGCTGTTTGGCAGCATGTATACTCCACATCCAGAAAGATACTTGCAGGTATGCTGATGTTAAACACATGTGCACACACACATGCACACGCGCACACACACATGTACACACAACCAAAAACCGCACTTGCACAAGGAAACATTGTCAGATGATCAGCATATCACTGTTTAAACAGCTGAAAATCAGAAATGACTCAAATGTCTGTGGCTAGGAATACAGCTAAACTGTAGGGTACCTACCACTACCAATACCACGGAACACCCCCCCCACCCCACCCCCGTGGCTAAAAATAATGAGGGAGATCTTTATGTGGTAGCTTGGTTGAAACTTGGAGACATACTGTTGAGTTTGGTTCCTTAGGGGCAGTATAACTTTTATGTAAAAAAACAAAACAAATAAAACCGAACCAAACACCATACAGCAAACCTAGGGTGACAGTGGCTGCATGGAGGCATTTAGCACAGTTCATGCTAAACTGCTAGGGAAAAAAAATGGTGGCGGGGAGGGGGGATTGTCAAATGAACTCTACCTTTCTCTGTAATGTTTCCATTTTAAAAAGAGATTGTATGTCTAGTATCGCTTTTGTCTTTAAAAATTAATTTCAAGATAAAGATATAAAGAACAGATCTGGACTTTAGAGACAAGTGAATCTGGCTGGAGCCCCAGCTACGCTGCTTGTTCGAGTTGTTAATCTGGGAGTTGTTAACCGCTTGTGGGGGTGCTAATCTCTACCTGGAACGGCTGGCTGCAAAAGAGACAAAATGGTGCCTGTAGAAGGGCTGACATCATGTCTGGATACGGGAAGGGGCTCGTAAAAGTCAGTGGAAAGTGACAGACAGATCACTTTCTGGGGGCCACGTGGCCCAGACTGTATGTCGCTTTGGGTCCCTATTTCCTTGGGAGTCCTGCCAGGGCCACTGGGTGCCTGAGAACTTTGGCAATGCCCCAAATGGCCCATGGAGTGAGGGTTGAGGCCAGGTGGCATCTCAGGACGTGAGAAGCACTTTGTGCTCTGTGACCTTGAATGAGGTCAGGGACATGACACTAAATTCTGCAAAGACCTCCAAAATACCTAGCTGTGAGCCCCCACGGTCTACTGGCAGTTGGGAAGGGTGTTCCTTCCATTCACCCTGCAGGCTTGAGGCTCCTGAATTCTCACTGGATGCTTGGAATTCCGGTGGGAAATGTGTGTCCCCAGCGATGCTTTCCTGCTTGTGTGACATGGGGAGAGCCACCTGAACTCCTCGAGCTCCATTCCCTCATCTGGACAACAAGGATGATGAACTCTCCCTCCACAGCCGTCCTGAAGGTCACACCAAGCCACGGTGAACTTCAGGGTGCTTTGCTGTGGCTCAGTCACCTGGAGTAGAATGGGATCCCAAACCACCCCTCAATCTGGCTACTGAGCAACACCCCAGCACCCACCTTGCATCTAAACTGGGTTTAAACCCCACCTGACTTGGGTACTCAGGAGCCTTTTCCTCTAGAACCTTGCAGCTGACTGCTGGATCCACTTCCCCTCACACTGGTGCACGGAGCCTCCCTCCCGGCTGCAGCCAGCCTGCTCTCCACACAGCTCACTCCTTCCCTCATTCCCTTTTACATTTAGGTGCATGCCCATCTTTCAGGTGGGCACAAGCTTTGATTTCTTTGGGTTCCCAAATGTAGCTTGAGGTCTGCAGTGAGCAAAGATGCTCATAGAATATTCTTGTCCACCCCCACGATCTGCCCCCGATCCTCCCCCTGATCTATTTTCTCTGCTGGAGACTGAATGACTTTAGCCCCTTCTGCTGAAAACCTTTCAAAGGCTTCCCGTGACTCGCGGGAGGAGACACAATTCCTAATGTGGCCGCCAAGCCTCCAGCCTGCCCATGGAGCCTGTTCGGGCCTCACACCCCGAGTCTTGGTAGCTTCCCAAAAACTCTCTGGTCTCCTTCCCCCTCTGCAACCTCATTCCCCTTTGCCTAGTTAGCGATCCTGGTTTTTGCTTCTCTGAGTCCCACTGGTGGAATCTGAGCCTGCTAGCACAGGATTCTGGGCATTGTAGTTCCCAGACCCCAGCCTGGCTGCTTGCCTATAAAGAGCCCTGATATTCATCACACCCGGGGCTGTCACTCAGGGGTCAGCAGTTCAGTTCAGGACTGTTCAGCATCATCTGCAACCCAGTTTACTACCTTCACCTTTCCCAAGTCTTCCAGCTTTGTCTTTTCTCCCCTAAATATGTATAAAATCTCGTTTTGAGCAGAGCAGTCCCCGTAAGCTTTGATTTACACACAATCTCTTCTCTGCTTCTTGTGAAATTTGTCAAGGTGTGTCTTAGTGGGTTCTTCCGAAGGGCTGGAAACTCAGAATTCCTCAACCTCCAGCCTCCTCCCTTCCATGCCAGGGAGCACGGCTGACCCTGCGGTGATTGAACGTCATCCTCAACTCCGGCCTGCTCCCTTCCTTCCTCCCCCAAACCCTTCTGTCGGTAGCTCTGGGATTCATTCCTTGCACAGAATCCGTGCATTTTCTCCTGACCTGGTTTTCACTCGCGCCTCATCCACCCACTCTCTATTGTGGGCTTGTTTGATTGGCAGGTTTTCCATTTTAAAGATGCCTCTTTCTCCCACAGAAAAAAGGTGTCTCTGCATCTGACAATTTCAGAACTATTCCATTCCAGGAACACTTAACAAGCTCCTCCCATCTACCTGGCTCTCCGGGTCCTTCTGACCAGCCCTTCCCTCACGTCTGGTGTGGCCCTTTAAGATGAAACTAGCTTCTAAAAAATGTCTTTACTTTTCAAGGCAATTTTTAATTTGGCCTTTACCCCAGCATTTTAACATGACTCTTTTTCTAAATCAAGACACCGTATGATGAAGTTTGGGAAGCATTTCCTCACCAGGAAGTTAAAAAATAAAAGCGTGAGGCAGCATCTGTTTCGATAGTTTTATTGGAACATGATGGTAACACAAACATGGATTTGGGGTCCCACCACAGATGTTCCTCCTCCAGGCAACATGCACCCCACTTCTGCAGCCAGCAGAGGCCCCAGGAGGCCTGCAGAAGGCGGGGGCAGCCCAGAGACAGACACGGAGGCGTCCTCTGCTGTGGTGGGTGGTGCGTGGGCACCTCGGGCCAGAGTTGTGACCAGCTGAGTCTGTGATAAGCCAGACTGGTTTGTTTTCACTCGAGGTCATGTGGCCATGACTGAGAGACCCGCCTGCCTCGACTCCTGGGAAACCTTCCAAGGAGGTGGTTCCGGGGATTCCAGAAGGAATTCAGCCAAGATACTAAGGACCTCTGGGGGTCACCAGGGCAAATCATGCCTTTAGGTTTGTTGGCAGATACACTGCTGAGAGCATCTGTTTTGTCCACCCTCTGCGCGGTCTCTTTCCTCTGCTCATTCATCCAACACGTCTTTATTAAGCTCCTACCATGTAACAAACTTTCCTCTAGGGGCTAGACAGACAGTGGTCACTGGAAATAGCCAGGACCCACGGCCTCGTGAGGAGGAGAGACGGACAACATTCAAAGAGTCACACAAACAGCCGTGACATCACAGCTGTGCCAGTGCCTTCCAAGGAGAGCTCTGAGGGCTGTGGCAGGGGACCTGGCCTGGTGCGGAGGGTCAATGAGGGCTTCCTGAAGGAAGTGACAGTTCAGAGCACTGAAATGGACAGAAGGAGCATTTAGTCACAGAAACAGCTTTGAACATGGAATGGGCAGAGCAAGTTAATCATACCAAAAGGAAAAGCACAGCAGGTCCTGAGTGGAGTGATGGAGGAGGCCTGGTACAGGGGGAGGCTGCAGAGGGCCCAGCAGGGTCCCAGCACATAGGGCCTGAGGGCCAGGTTGAAGATGGTTTTATCCACCCGCGACGCATGACCTGGGTTGCTCTGGCATGGCCTGCTCTGGCTGTCAGGTGGAGGGTGGACTGCGTGGGGGTGGAAGTGCCGAGGTGTTCCAGCTGTCCTGATGGAGACGATGGTGGCCGGATGGAGTGACACAGGGTAGATGGGAAGCAGCCAGCAGACGGTGGAGCCAGGACTCCATAAGGACTGAGGCAAAAGGAGGTGGCAAGGTGGACCCTCACCCTGTGAAGGCGTAGGTGTGAGAAGGGGAGCTGGGAAGCAGGGCGGGTGCAGGGGGAAGGTAGGCTGGCAGCTGCAGACACGCCGAGGGACAGCGCCCCTGAATCTCCCAGGTGGAGGCGTTGCGGAGGCGGAGGCGGCAGCGGGTCTCAAGCTCCCGGAAGGAGCCAAGCCTGCAGTCATAAATCTGTGAGCGATTTCATAACCGAACCTCGTGCCTTGTAACTGGAGTTGTGGGTGCAGATGAGGTCACAGAGGGAGAGATGTTGAGTGAGAAGAGAGGACTCGGGACTGAGCCTGGAGAACAGCCACATCTGATGGCAGGAAGAGGACAATGAGTTGCAAAAGGGACAGAAAGGAGGGGTCAAGGATGTCAGGGAGGGGGAAGACCACAGGGCATCTTGGAAACCAAGGAACCCTGAGTGTTGGGGTCAGCCAGGAGATGCCACTGAGAAGCCCTGGTGGCAGAAGGCCCTTCACAGCCCCCTCTCTCTGGGGCTGGCACTACCCTATCTCTTTGAGTCTCTTTATGGATCCTGTAAATAGGAACAGGGAGCCTACCCTCTTGGACAGGGGACCCAAAAGCTGTTTAGAGGGGTTAGATGATATGCCCAAGGGCATGCAGCCAGCAGACAGTGCTGGGGCCCAAATCCCCTACTCATAACCATTATAGTCCCTCAGCCTCCACCCCTCCCTCCATGGTGCCTGGCTGCAGACACTCTCCCCAGCAAGTCCACCACACACCGCCTCTTGATGACAAGCACCAGAGAGGGTCATACTGTAGCAGGAAGGGACCCCCCAGAGCCTGGGGCTCTAAGCCTTGCTAGGAGGAAGGTGGCTGAGTCAAGAAAACCTTTGCCCTCTGTCCTGAGAGGCGGGGTAGTGCAGTGTCAGGAGTATGGGCTTGAGGGCTGGCCCATCCTCTCATTCATTCACCCATTCAACAAATATTTTGGCATGCCTCCTCTGTGCCAGGCACACTTTCTGGGTGCTGAGTGGCCTTGGACAGTTCCCACACTTCTCTGAGTCTGTTTCCACCTCTGTAAAGTCAGGGTGGTGGTGATTCTTGCCGTAAACTCATGTTGCTGCTATAAGGGTTACGAGAGAGCTCATGCTGGGGAAGCACCTGGTACACAGTAGGTGCTCATTAAGAGCTACTTCCTTCCTTTTTCTGTCTTTTCCTTTCCTTTCCTTCATCCTGCAGAACCCATGAAGGAGTGAGAGGCCAGTGCTTTCTTGCAATACCCTCTGCCTTGCTCAGAGGACATGCATGTTCCTACATGTAGGCACCCATGCATACACATGTGCACGCATCCCTGCCTGTCCCACCGTCTCTGCTTGTGACTCCCAGGGCCAGCACCAATGTGAGCTTGGGACCTATGGGAATTGGCCCACTCAGGCCCAGAGGAGTCTTGCATGCCCGTCTGGGAATACTGAGTACAGAATAGGCTGCTCTGCCCTAGGCCTGCACACCCCACAATCAGCTGTGTGCTCTGGGAGCCCCCAGACTCAGTCCAGGGTGAGTCATTGGGGCTTTGGAGACTGGGTCCTTAGGAGCTCCAGGAGTCACATCTCGGGGACCAGGAGCAGTATCTTCAGTGTCCTGGGGCCAGGTCTAGACAGCCTGGGAAGGCGGCGTCCGCATCGCTTTTTGGGGAGGTCTCTTCTGTGGCTCCTCAGAGAGTGGCTCCCCCGGCGGCTCCTCCAAGGGGCCTCCCATATGTCTCCAAAGGAACCTGAGCCCCCACAGGCTCTTGTAGCAGCTCAGGAGGTTGCTGGAGCATGAAGTACGGGACAGTGCTGGCTTCCTGAGGAGACACAAGCACACACCAGGCTGAGGTGGCCACAGAGCAAGGTGGGGGCAGCCCACGTTTAGCCTCACGATTTTGCATCTACTAAGCCAGGCCCTGGGAATGGTGGGGTAGGGTGGGGAGGGGAGGGGAGGGGAGAGGGACTTCCCTTTGACACCCAGAGCAGCCCACAGGCAACAAGGGCTTCTTCCCTCAACCCACAAGAAGGAGCATTCAAGAGACTTGCTTTCAAATCCCAACTCTGCTTCTAAGATGCTGCGTGCCTGTGGTCAAGTTACTTAGTTTTTCTGGACTTCAAACGAAGATAAAAATATCCAATTCAGGACTTTTTTTTTTTTTTTTTTTTTAGACAGGGTCTTGCTCTGTTGCCAGGCTGGAGGGCAGTGGCATGACCATAGTTCACTGCAACCTCTAACTCCTAGGCTCAAGGGATCCTCCCACTTCAGTCTCCCAATTAGCTGGGACTACAGGTGCGCACCACTGTGCCTGGCTAATTTTTTTTAAATTTCCTTTTTTAAATATAGAGGCAGGTTGTCACTCTGTGGCCTGGGCTGGTCTTGAATTCCTGGACTCAAGCGATCCTCCTGCCTCAGACTCCCAAAGTGCTGGGATAACAGGCATGAGCCACCACTGCCCCCGGCCCTCACTTTTTCTACTCCTGAAAGAATTCAGTGTTACAGAATACATATAAAAGTGAGCACACATAGGCTGTCTGGTAGCAGGCGTCCCGTCAAAGTGCGCCATTTCCGAGTCTTAGTGAGATGATTCCTGAACATCTACAGCATGCCATGATGGGGGAAGAAGTTTGGGAGAAGTCTGAGTTACTCCTGGCATTCAAATCAGCTGTGAACACCTCGGCCACCAAGGGAATCAAGTGTACCGCTCCCTCTCCCTTCCACATAAAGGAAGAGAAGGGAACCCTCATGCCTTTAGTGTCCACCTGACGATAGCTGTGGGTTTGAAGGCCTGACTTTGTAAGGCTTTGTGAACAAGGACAGAGCTGACATCTGCACTTACTTCAATAAGAGGGCATGTGCCAGCCGAGCCATTGCAGGAGGCCTCGGCACGGTCAGGCCTGTAGATTGGTCACCCCCATCCTCCCTGAACACCTCACCTGCACCTGGGCCTCAGGGTCATCCCTCTGGCATTTCAGAGCCTGTGACCGTCCTTTATCATGTTAGCAGTGTACATATTTGACCATGCAGTCAGGTATTTGCCCTTGCATTAACATTCCAGACGCAGCCTTTGGCAACTCTCATTGCACTCAGTGAAATTATCCAAGAAAAGGGAGCGCTAGGCTAGGAAATAACTACCTCCCTTCTTCTAAGGGGCCTAAAAATCACTTAAAATAATGCTATTTTGGAAATGCCACATGTTCATAGTAACAAATTCAGACCATAGGGATTAACTAAAAAGAAAACAAGTCTTCTATTCAGTCATATCTCTTTGTTACATGTCAATTTAATCATTAAATATTTTTAAATGAAATGCATCAAGCATCCAAAGAGACTGTATATAAAACACACATGCATGGCTTAAGGAATACTGAAAAGAATACCAGTGGAACCACCTGCCAGATCAGGAAACTGAGCTTTACCAGCCCCTGATTTATTTCAGCAAATATTTCTGTAACCCTAAACAATCTATTGTGTTATTCTGCCTGTATTTCACTGTGTATATCTGAAATCATGTTTTATGATCTTTTCTCTGTAGCTAACTTTTTGCTATTGTTTAACGTTATATTTTTGAGAGGTATAGCTGTAGCTCATTTTCATGGTTGTAAAGTATTTTAGGGTCATGGGCAGTGGCTCATGCCGGTAATCCTGGCACTTGGGGAGGCCAAGGCAGGCAGATCGCTTGAGCTCAGGAGTTCAAGACTAGCCCGGGGAACATGACGAAACCCTGTCTCTATTAAAAAAAATACAAAAATTAGCCGGGCATGGTGGCATGCACCTGTAGTCCCAGCTACTTGGGAGGCTGAAGCAGGAGGATTGCTTGAACCTGGGAGGCTGAGGTTCAAGGCCACTGCATAATCTCAAAAAAAAAGTATACTCCAGGAACACTGCCTGTGGGGTAGGTAGTCCTGCTTCACAAGGAGCAGTAAAAAGAAAAAAGGCAGCATAAGTTGATAACTGTTTGCATCCGTATGATGGGTTCAGGGAGCCTTACTATGTATGTGTTTACAACGTGACGTAATTTTAAAAAAGTATTTCATTGTATGAATAGACTTCAATTTATTTCTGCATTTACCTGTTGAAGAACATTGGGATTGTTTCTAGTTTTTAATCCTTACAAGAAATGCTGCTCAAGACTTCACTGAACCTGTCTCCTGGTGCATACGTGTTTGAGTGCTAGCTGAATTCTCTATCCTTTTCCACTGGTCTATTTTCTATTCTTGCAGCATTACAACAAGGAATTAATTGCTATATCTTACTTTTTTCCTTTTTAGAAAAGACTTGGCTATTCCTGAGCCTATTCTCAACTATACAGATTTTAGAATCAGCTTGTCAATTTCTATGCAAACACTGTTTGGATTAATGGGAATTGTTCTGAACATACAGATTAATTTGGCAAAAGCAAACATCTTTATAATATCAAGTCTTTTCCTCCAGAATCTACAAGTCATTTGAATTAATGTTAGGGTATAACATGGTTATTGGACATAAGATCACTATACAAAATTCAGTTGCATATACGGAATCCAATTCTTTATGTATCAGAAATAGTAAGAAAATACAGTCTATAAAAGGATACCACTTACAACAACAACTAAAATCACAAGATACCTAGGTATTCATCTAACAAATGACACACCAGATTTTTATGAAGAAAAGTACATAATCATTGAAAGATATTTATTTAGCTCTTCTTCAATGTCTAATTTTCTGATTGTTCTTATAAATGGTAGTTTTCAAAAGTTGACAATGTACGTTGATTTTATGTCTGGCAATGCTGCTCAACTTTCTTATTTATGACAACAATTTGTAGATACTTTTTGGTTTCTGTATAGAGGATAGTTATTAGCTGTGAATAATAATAGTTTTGTTTTTCCTTCCCTTGTTTTTTAAAAAATTTATTTTTCTTCTCTTACTGGACCGATTGCTGGTAATATGTTGAATAGGAGTGTGATGGCCAGCCCCGCTCCCTATTTTAGAAGTGGTTTAGAGATTTTGTTTGTTTTGTGTTTCAAATCATGAATAAATGCTCAAACTTACTCTTTTTTTTTTTAAGCCTGAATCTCGCTGGAATGCCAGGCTGGAATGCAATGGCACAATCTCAGCTCACTGCAACCTCTGCCTCCCAGGGTCAAGCAATTTTCCTCCCTCAGCCTCCTGAGTAGCTGGGACTAAAGGCACCCACCACCATGCCCAGCTAATTTTTGTATTTTCAGTAGAGATGGGGTTTCACCTTGTTGGCCAGGATAGTCTCAATCTCTTGACCTGATGATCTGCCAGCCTCAGCCTCCCAAAGTGCTGGGATTACAGGCGTGAGCCACCATGCCCTGCCCTAATGTTTTTTTCAACTTCTATTGATATAATATTTACAAAGATTTTTTTCTTCTTTAATTTTTTGATGAGCTGAATTACATTAGTAACATTTCTAATATGAAAGCAACCTATTTCTGTATAAATCTAACTTGGTCGTGAGGAATTATATTTTTTTCTTTTAAAAATATTGCAGGATTATGTTTCCTAATACTTTGAAATTTTTGTAACTATGTTCATGTTTCTGATTACCTTGTAATTTCCTTTTTCATACTTATTTTTGAATCTACGTGATTCTTCTGTTCATAAAATGAATAGGATAATTTCTCTCTTTTTCTCTCCTCTGAGAGTTTGTATAGGACTGCACAGTGATCTCTGTTCTTTGAGTGTCTGGTAGAACTCATTTGCAAAACCAAACACTACTGGTGTTTTATTCATATTACATATTCATTTTTAAAGTATGGAATTCTCATGAATTTGCATGTCATACTAGCACAGAAGCCATGCTAATCTTCTCGGTATGGCTCCAATTTTAGTGCATGTGCTGCCAAAGTGAGCCTGTCATTTTATTTATTTTTAATGGTTATAGGGCCCTTCAGGTTTTCTATTTCTTCCCAAGTCAGTTTTGGCAAGTTCCGTTTGTTTATTCACTTCACCTTAGTTTTTTCTTGTTTGGGGCATAAAATTGATCAGAACATTCTTTCTTGAACTCTACAACATCTGTATTAATATCCCACCTTTATTAGTCATAGTCTTATGTTGTTTATTCTGTTATCTTAGCAAATTTTGCCAGAACTTTCCAAAGCACTAACGTTTGGTTTTGTTGCCCTTCTCCTTATTAAAACTGTCTTCCGTTTCATTAATTTCTTCCTTTGTCTCTACTCTTTCCTTTCTTTAATTATCTTTGAGTTTATTTTGTTGTTCTTTTTAGCTTCCTAAATTGGCTGTTTAAATCATTAAATTTCAAATTTGCTTTAAAAAATACCAGCCATTAAGGATATATATTTCCTTTTGAGTAGAGTTTTAGTGGTATCCTACAAGCTTTGATGTGCAGTATTTTCAGTGTTGTGTACTTTCAATTGTTTTATAATATCCATAATTATTTTTTCTTTATCTCATGAGCTATTAAAAAACATGTTTACAACTATGTAAGAGTTTTGTTATTATATAATTTTGTTGTAGTCAGAGAATTGTTCTGTGTGAAATATTTAATGCCTTGCAATATGCTGACACATGCTTCTTAGCCTAATACATGGTCACCTTTTTAAATGTTCTATATATGCTTGAAAGGAATATGTAATCTCTATAGAGATAGTGTTCTAAGTATTTTGTGTTTTCCAAAGATTAATTGCTGACTTTTTATATGCTTGGTCTTTAAATTTTGATAGAGGTATATTATGCTTTTTCTGCTGTAATGATTATTTGTCAACTTCTCTTTGTAGTTCTGTCAACTTTACATATTTTTAAAGTGGGGTTATTTGGTACATACAAATTTAGAATTTATCTTTCTGGTGAACTGAATTGTTTATCAAAATATGTTGACCGTATTTATCTTTAAAGATGGTATACTTTTTGCTTAATGTTCATTTTGTCTGATATTGACATAGCTACTCAGATTTCTTTCAGTTAGTATTTGCTGAGTATATCTTTTTTTCCTTCCTATGCTTTCAAAAACCTTGTTCTTCACATTTAAAGCCCTTGTAAAAACATTTGTTTGGATTTAAAAAACCAAGCCTGACAATCTTTGTATTTTTTTAATTGGTCAATTTATTCGATTTATATTCACTGTAATTACTGTTTTTTTTCATTCATTTCTTCCATCTGTTTTTATGCTTTACATTTGTTCCATTTTTTTCTCTAAATTTCTCCCCTCTCTTTTCTTGTTCTAAGTTGATATCTTTTTCTCCTTCTCTTTCCTCTATACCATGTGGAATCTCTACCTTGTGTGTTTTTTTAAGTGATTATCTGAGGCATTCTGACATGCATATTTAGCTTTCAAAAGCCCGATGGCAGAAGCCCCCTCTCTCTTACTTGGCTTGCCCCCCATGCCATGCATAAGCTGGGATGAGACACCAAGCTGGGATTCCCATGCTATATAGACTCTAGTATATATTACTTTTAATGGCAAAAACCACAATTAGTTTAGCACCAACCTACCATTTGCAGAGATTGAGGCAGGTTTAATCTTCTTCAACCCCCTTCACTGTCCCATGGCCCATCTTTGCGCTGAGCCAGAACACTGGAAGCTAGCGGTTGGTAATGGGATTTGAGGTGTGTATAACACGTATCTGCTGTACAGTAAGTGCTTGTGATAAATACCTCATTTCACATTTCCATCCTCAATTTCCCTTCTCATGCTAACAGCACCTTGACTCTTCTTAGGGATCTGAACTTCCCCACTTTTTGTCCTTGTAGATTAGGTGGAGTTGACCTATTTCCCTTTGCCCTGGCTTCAGGGTTGGGTACATGACAGTTGGTTCAGGGATTGACATATGACCCAATCCAGCCAATGAAACTGAAGCTTGGAGCTTTTCGTCGGAACAGCAGGAAAGGGGCGTACTTTTCCATTGGGTCTGCAAAGATGTTACGATAGAAGCTTGGATCTGCTGGTGGCTCTATGGGAAGACTCTGGCTGAGGATAAAGTCAACACAGGGGGAAGCCGAGTAGAAAGCTGGAGAAAGACAAATTCCTGAGGACGTTTGAGCCTTTGGATCCAGCCATGCTTGAAGTTACTCTTAGTCACTCCAGTTCTGTGCGTCAGTTACCTATCTCCCAAACCCCATCCTCTTTTAGCTGGGTTTCTGCTACTTGCAGTTAAGAGGGTTCAGACTAAACATATTCTTAAGTAAGTGCCATTTGAATCTGAATCTTGTGTTTTCACATGGAGGGTGTTATAATAAGTTCAGCCACAAGGGGATAGGACCCGGTTTCAGAGCTGCTCTGCAAGGGTAGCTTTGCTAAGCCCCGCTCTGAGCTTCGGTTTCCTCATCTGTGAAATGAGTTAATAATAGCGACCTCACAGGGCTAATGTGAGGACAACAGAAGATGAATGCCAGTGCCCCTTTCCATTTCCCTCCACTGCTTATCGTACAAATGATCAGACAGAACACTGCTATTTCTTGCATCTGTGCCTTTGGACAGATTTTGTATTTCCCACTGCTTTAAATTCCTGTATTTTCTTTTTTGCTGATCAATTTCTCCTGCTTCAACACTCTGTTCCGCATCATCTCCTCTGGGCAGCTGTCTCTGAGGTCTCTCAGGACTAGTGGTTCCCTCCTGTCTCCTGCAGCCCCTTTGCCAAGGCACTTATGTCCCTGGATTAGGTGTCAGCTTACTTGTCCATTTTCCAGACTAAACAGGAGTGCATAAAAGCAGGCACTGGGTCTTACATAATTTACCTTGTCCAAGTTTATAATAGGTGTTCATGTGTGTTAACAAATGAATGAAAACCCCAATAAATCTCAGTTTGGATAGTGATTCTCCTGTCTTGTGACTTCCCTAATTCACAGATGGTCAGAAGCAGTTGGGCTTCCCCTGGCTGTCTCTGGTAGCTGGTTCCTACTTTCTGGCTTTATTTCAGCATCTACTTTCTCACCGCCAGGCTGCAAGAGCCTTGTGGGCAGGAACCCTGCGGGGAGGCAGTGAGGGACATTCATCGCTTCAGCAAATGTCTGAGCAGCAACTTTGTGCTAGCAGTGAATGGGAGGAGGTGTGAGATTCGGAACCAGGAGTCCCTCGTGCTGTGTGAGCCTTCCTCATGCCCTGCGGCTGCGACTTAGACAATTCCATCTCTCTCCATTCCTCAGTCCCTCTCCACATCTGTACAACAGGGGTGATCCTGAAGAAGAGGCCATCAGAGGCATGAGATGAGATGGCAGAAGTAGAATGTTTTGAAATTTCAAGGAATCCTCCTTCTCTTCTTCCTCTTTGGTAAATGCTTTGTCCCTGAAGTTCCCTAAAAACTGACAGCAGAGGGATTGTGTGTTGAGGCTCGGGGCTGATCCTGTATGGAACAACACATGAGAAACCCCAGACTGAGAGGGTCAGTTTCACCTACATCCTGGGAACTGGGTCACCAGGACATCTCTCCTTTAAGAGGAAATGGAAGTGGAGGAGATTGAGGAGGAGAAAGGGATGGCTCCTGCCCTCGGGGCCAGCCACAACCCACCTCACTAGGGGTCTTTGTCATTGCCTTAGGCTTTTGCTAAAATCAGGGGTCATCCTTTTCTCTAGTCCACACCTAATTTTTGGTTGTATTAAAATACCCTGTGGTGGAAATTTCGGGACACAAAGTCACCTAGACACCAATTACAGTGTTCTCTTCACATCTCCTTTTTTCTGCCACAAACCAACATTATCCACTATGCCCAAATGACCACACTTCGGTCCTCTGCTCATGAAAGGAATTCTCTCTTTTTTTTTTTTTTTCGAGACAGACTCTTGCTCTGTCGCCCAGGCTGGAGTGCAGTTGTGTGATCTCAGCTCACTGCAACCTCCGCCTCCCGGGTTCAAGCGATTGTCCTGCCTCAGCCTCCCGAGTAGCTGGTACTACAGGTACGTGCCACCATATCCAGCTAATTTTTTGTATTTTTAGTAGAGATGGGGTTTTACCATGTTAGCCAGGATAATCTTGATCTTCTGACCTTGTGATCCACCCGCCTAGGCCTCCCAAAGTGCTGGGATTACAGGCGTGAGCCACTGCGCTGTTTTCCATGAGGAATTCTTTTCTCATGGCCTTCTCCTGGGTTTCCGGAAGTAAGCACAGAGGGTTTGCCTGCCCGCAGGGTCTGCTTTGAAGGAGTGGAGACTGAGGGGCGGTGCGAATGGCAGGGATGTCCCTGTAAGGCAAGGCTCACTTCCTCTTGTATTAATAGGTGGCGTGAGCAGGCCCGGCAGACTCTCAGCAAGAGCTTTGCAAACATCCTGGGTTCACTGTTGCACCAAATAAGGGGACTTACTTGAGATCAACAGTTGACAGTCACAAGGCATTAACCCCTTTTTAATTTTTTCCATGATAAAGAAAAAGTGAGGGTCTGGGAGCTTTAGGCCCATAAAGGGAATTTTGATGACGGAGCTCCCAGGACATATTTTCCTGAACACTCACGACCCGGAGGCTGGGAGAGGGAGGGATTGGCTGTGACTCTAGCACAGGTGTCCCCAAACTACGGCCCCGCGGGCCGCATGCGGCCCCCTGAGGCCATTTATCCGGCCCCCTGCCGCACTTCAGGAAGGGGCACCTCTTTCACTGGTGGTCAGTGAGAGGAGCACAGGATGTGGCGGCCCTCCAACGGTCTGAGGGACAGTGAACTGGCCCCCTGTGTAAAAAGTTTGGGGATTCCTGCTCTAGCAGGAGCCCTGAATTTGCTGGTGAATGAATAAATGACTGTCAAGAAGTGGCATTTACTGACAGCTCAATTTCTGGGGCCTGAGCTAGGTGTTTTGCATCCTTTTTCTATTTAACTGTCTCAATGGCATGATAAAGTGAGAGCAGGTGTGTGCATTTAACAGCCCATGAACCCAAGGCTCCAGGTAGGTAAGAGCTGCCCCAGGTCACACAGTAACGACGCTCAGATTTAAACCCATGGCTATCTGACTTCAAAGCACACTTCTCTCCTGCTGTGGCACGCGGCTTCCTGTGGGGAGGGCTAAATGGATTTGGCAAAACGGCACAGAGGGATAATACGAGGGATACGGAGATGATCTGGGCAGGGCTGCTGACCTCAAGGGTGGTAAAACATTTGGGTTCATTGCTGCGGTGTAAAAACAAAACTGCATATGTGCACAGACACGAGCCTGTAAGCAAGTGTGTGTGGGGTGTGCCAGTGTATGCACAGGTGTGAACTACACAGAGGGGCAGGTCTGCTGGCACACAAGAGCGTGTGTGGGCTCCAGTGCCAGAGTGTGCATGGGTGTGCTGCCTCTGAGTGTGAGTGGGTGTGCACCAGCAAGATTGTGTGGCACAGAAGCCACTTCTGGCCATGGAGTTCACGGGAGGCTCCGTGGAGCAGGTAGGGCATTTATGGAGTCTGTTGCCATGAGGGGTGTTTAGGGAGGTGGGCAAGGCTCTTCAGGCAGAGGGCGGCCTGAGGTGTGGGGTATGCTCTGAGAACAGGGAATGGCCTATCTCAGCTGAACAGGAAGAAGCACGGGGCTGAAGAAGATGAGAAGGGCAGAAAGGGATGCTGCAGCCGGAGCGTGAAGGTCTTGATTGAGAAATTTGTGTGTGATCTGGCAGGCAGTGGGGAGCCACTGAAGGCTGTAGAGCAGGGGAGTGTCAGGAATTGAACAAGGACTGGACTCAGCCTGTGACCTGGATGGCCCTTCTGCAAATTCTATGACTGTATGGGGCAGTGAATGTCCCCAGCAGGGGAATCGGGCTTGCCTTTCTGGCAAGGTGTATTCACTCACCACTGGGAGAGACGAGGCTGCAGGGGAGTGGGTCTGGGCCATTTTCATGGGCATCCTCCTTAAAAGTAAAACTTTAGGCAAAATGTGTGACTCAGCACTGTGTTTGAGCTCAGCCTGGGACCCCCCTGCCCGCCCCAGCCAGCAGTCATGCCAGTGGGGGACTTTACGGAAGTGGAGACTGGCCTTCTCTGGGGTTGAGTGCCCTGACCGAGGTCACACAGCTGGTGAGTAGTGGGCCCGGACTTCTGCCACCTCTGCTAGGTGCAAAGCCTGTGCGGAGCCATCAGAGCAACCACACGAGGCCACTGTCCACTGAGCTCTTACTGCACTGCCGCCTGGTTCTAGCATTTTCTATGTCTTAACTCAGTTCCTTCTCACCCCAACCCCATGGGGCAGGTGCTGAGATTCTCTGCATCTTATAAAAGAGGAAGTTAAGGCAGAGAGGTTAGACTTGCCGGGGTCACACAGCCAGTAGGCGGCGCTGGGTGCATTCCAGCATATCCCGGGGAAGAAGTGATGGCGTGGGAGGCCTACTTTCTGCCGAGCCCCTCCCCCACCTCCCAGCCATCCATTTCCTGCTGCTGACCCAGGATTGCTGGTAGTAAAACCACAAGAGTACACATGGACGAGGCCCTTAACACCCACGCTCTCACTTAACTTTTACGACATCCATGTGATCCATATGACAGATATTTATCCTGTTCTTATCTCTAAGAGACGAGGGAGTCTCAGCCCAAAGAACTTTCGGTTACTTGTCCCGGGACTCACAGTGAATGAGTGGAGGAGCTTTGGGGAGTCCAGGTCAGCCCCATGGCAAAGTGGGGGGCTCCCCGCCCTATAATGCACAAGGCAGAGCTCAGAGGGGGCCCAGTGTTGGCCCACACTGCTCCAGAATGGCAGTCACTCTCCACTCTTTCCTGTCCACCTGCCCATCCTTACATGCCGTCGGCCCCTTCTCCTCGTGATCCATACCCTCTGCCTCCGTCTGCCACCCCGCAACACTTCCAGGGCTCTCTTGCTGATGTGGCTTCAAGGAAATGATACCTTCAGATGTGGCTGGCAGCAGGGAAACCCCCACAGAAAAGAGTGAGGCCAAGTGTAGCAAAAGCCTTCAAATACCCTTCCCCTTTAGCCAGTAATTGTTTCCAGAAATTCAGTTTCTAGGGAAATAATCTGAAAGAAACCAAGTGTTCCCTGCAGGAAGATGTTTACCATAGGGTGAGGAAGAGACTAGAGCCAGATGCAACAATAGGGAAGGGTCTTCTCACACCCACTCTCGCGAAAGTTGGTAACCCCTGGGCTCACCATGCGCTGGACGCTGTTCTCCAGCCTCTATATTATTCGCTCCTTTAATCCCTGTAACAACTTTATGAAACAGGTACTGGTGATGTCCCCTTTAAGAGGTGAAGAAACCGAGGCTTGGAAGGGTTAATTGGCGTGCCCACGGTCAGCCAGCTCCCTGAAGTCTGACTCTACCAGCCTCCACAGTTACCAGGGCGGCGATGGTTAGTAGTCACCATTGCCAGGTAGTTTTTGGGAGAGGGTCAACGTGCTGGGCAGCGTGAGATGCTTGTCAGGTGGGGCAGGCTGGGCTAGGCTTTGCAATGCGGAGAGGCTGTGTGGCTCCTGGCCCAGGCCTGTCTCTGTCACCAGCACTGGCCCTGCCACTCAGGCAGCAATGGCAGGTGAGGGAAGAGACCATTTCTTAAGTCCAAAACAGAAATGGTGGTGGAGAGTCAATGTGCATTAGGTTTCCTTTTTTTTTTCTTTTTTGAGATGGAGTCTTGCTTTGTCACTGCTTCCCTTCCCGGCTTCTTCCCGGGTTCAAGTGATTCTCCTGCCTCAGCCTCTCAAGTAGCTGGGACTATAGACGCATGCCACCTCTCCTCCACACGGGCTGCAGGAGATGGTTAAAATCTCCCAGAGCCTACAGTGAGCCTCAGCACATGGCTGGGCCTTGGGGGCTGCCTGCTAGGGTGTCCTAGGGGTGGGGGCTCACAGCAGAGGCCAAGGCCTGCCAGGGGATATAGCTGGCTTTGGACAGTGCCAGGCAGAGCCCAGGAGCCGGCTGACTATGTCCACGCAGCTGCTGTGGATAGAGCAGCTGACAAGACAGGTCTGGAGTGGCCCAGAGAATGCCACTAGGGCCAGACAGGCTCCAGAGACTTACACTGGGGGGACGCAGGTGGGGACAGGAGAGAAGCCTGTTCAGACCGCGTGTTTACTGTTTCCAAAGCCACCATGTTTGCCACTGGAAGTGGCCGCGCTCCCTGACATGGAAAATTTAAGTTTCTCCAGCATCTGTGAAGTGGTGGCCTATGAGGTCCCGGAGCAGAATATGACAAAGTATCTTACACCTGGGTACACTAAGCTCCAATCCTGGAGCAAGTGCACTCACTCAGCTGGTCCTTTCCCCAGCCCTGGGAGGAAGGTGCTGGAATGATCAGCCCCATTGGTCAGATGAAGAAGACACAGAATTCTAGAGAGAGGAAGTAACTTTCCCTGGTCAGCCAGCCGGCAAACTGGGAAGGTCAGTCTTCAGAGCTCTGGCAACAGACTGCTGCCATATCATTGATGGCTTCCCAGCTTGCAAGAGTGGTTGGTAAGGGACAAGTGAATCAGTGAGACAGCAGAAACTCAGCAGCCACAAAAGGGAGAGACGTGCAGCCTGCTCAGGAACGCATACCAGGTGGAACAGAAGTGGGGCCGAACAAGAGTGTGTGCATCCTCTTAACACCGTGATCGTAAGGCCATGTCTGCACCTGGATCAAGATGGGAAGGGAGTGCAGGGCTGTGACTCCAGGGATTAGGAAGGATGCCAACAGACATGGGGTTCTCCGTGACTTTCCATTTTCTCTTCCATTTTCACAGTAAATTTTAAAACTCGGTGTCTCCAGATTCAGCATGAGAAGGAGAAGTTCCCCGAATCCTCTGGGCATGGGGGATAGCCCTGCCACTTACCCTAACAGTCTGTCCCTGGGTGACAAAGGCAGGTGGTCAGTCCTCACATGAGGAGGAACTGAGTGTCCTCCATGGACCTGTGACGTCCCTTCTGCCAGGCCCTCGCTACTTTCCGCTGCTTTCTCCATGGATCAGAGACAGGAGAAACAGACACACTGATGGCTACGAAGGCACCAACTGCCGGTTTTCGGCAGTTAGGACCGCCTCGACTTCTATCTCCAGGCAGGGTAGGGAGGGAGTGGTCCTCATACCCCAGAGCCTCCAGGGCTGTGCACACCTGCAATGCAGGCACACCCCTTCCGCGCCCCCCCCCAGTGCTCTGTGACATTGTGAGTGCAATGAACACCCCAAAACAGGGAGCTCTGTGACTCACTGCTGCTTCTTCAGGGACAGGGACAGCTGCCAGAATTCTTAGCTCTCTTTTACAGATGGGGAAATTGGGACTCAGAGAGGGATGCGATTTCTTCAAGCTCACACAGCCAATCTGTGGCAGGGGAATGAGAAAGCCTGGTCTGGTCTCCTGTGCCTTCTGCCTGGGGCTCTCTCTACAGTCCCACCCTGTGCCCAGCCTGCACCCTCACCTGCCCCTGGCTCCCGAACCGGCACTCAGGTCGTGACAAGAACACGCTTTACTGAATTTGCTTCCACACTTCGAGCGACTCATTAGTATGAAAAACACGTTCCTCACCACTCTTGCCAGAAGATTCTTGACACAACACAGTTGGGGGGTTGGCATGCTCTCTCCCTTGTTAAGTATTTATATATAGTTGGTGTTGGAATGGTCCCCGGACACTGATCCAAGTCTCCCATTTTCAGATGGGGGGAGCAGCAGGCTTAGGGTCAGGACCCCCTGGAACAATTCAGTAGCACAGCTGAGACACAAATCCACAAAGCCTGCCCTGAACTATTCAGCTGCTCGTTGGCAACCGGGCCATGGGGAAAAAATAATAATAAAGTCTGCCACTTACTAAGCATTTGCTCTGTGCCAGGCGCTTTGCATAAATCGGTGCTAAATCTCATCCTAATTCTCTCAGGGAGGCATTTTTATCCCCGTTTTGCAGATGAGCAAGCTGAGGCTGAGAAAGGGCACGCCACCTGCCCAAAGTCACAGAGCCAGGAGCTGGAAACGGCACACATTTCTTCCCCCACACCAGGGTTGGCAAATGATAACCCACAGGCAAACTGAGCCCACCACGTGTTTTTGTTGCGATGGTTGAAAAATAATAGAATCACATTTCGTGACCTTGTGAAAACGATATGCAGCTCAAATTTCTGTGTTCATAAATACAGCTTTACAAGAACACAGCCCTCTCCACCCATTTATGTATGGTCTGTGACTGATGTCGGTCTACGAGGCCAGAGTTGCGGTACTGCAGCAGGGATCGTAGGGGCGGCACAGCCTCAAATATTTACTCTCTGGCCCTTTGCAGGAAAAGCTTTCTGACCCCTGCCTTCTGCTGGGCTGTCCCCTGAGGGGTCTGGAAGGTGTCCAGCCCCCAGAGAGTTGTGCAGGCCTTTCTCTGCACAAAGGCATCAGGTGAAGGGGGCAAGGCCTGCACTCAGCCCTCCTGCTGGCCAGGCTGTGTGCCCTGGGGCCGCGTCCCCTGGAGGAAGGGCCTTTTCCTCACTTGTTTGCCTCGTGGTGCTCCTTTTTCTCTTTTTTTTTTTTTTTCTGAGATGGAGTCTCGCTCTGTCACCCAGGCTGGAGTGCAGTGACACAATCTTGGCTCACTGCAACCTCCGCCTCCCGGGTTCAAGCAATTCTCCTGCCTCAGCCTCCCGAGTAGCTGGGATTACAGGCATGCGCCACCACGCCCAGCTAATTTTTGTATTTTTAGTAGAGATGGGGTTTCACCATGTTGGCCAGGATGGTCTCCAGCTCCTGACCTCATGATCCGCCCGCCTCGGCCTCCCAAAGTGCTGGGATTACAGCACCCTGCCTAGCTGCTGTGCTCCTTCTTAAGGGTACAAATGTACTAGCAGTGGCCCTGAAGGCACAGTGTCCCTCCCTGCCCCATCACAGTCTCTGGGGAGACAGCGCCTTCAGAAGGAGCCAGGAGGTGTAGACCAGGGCAAGGGAATGGCAGGGCAGGGGAGGGGAAGGAGGGGCTCACAGATAGAAGTCAGAGCCTCCATCTGGCTTCCAGTCACCATCCCCAGACCCATGCAGGAAGGTTCTCTACCTTTCAGTGACTCCTGGGGGGGGGCCACGATTTATTCTCCTTGACTTTTGAGGCTGTAAAGGGCTTCCCACCTCCTCTTTCTGCTCTCCTTCCCCTGACTTCCTCTCCAGGAGTGGGAGGGGCTCTCACTCCCCAAACTCTCTGAAGAGACAGAAGAGGAAGAGGATTAACTCCGTGCTGGTGTGTTGCTCTGCATGGCCACTGTGCAGAGGTGCAGGCCCCGAGAAGCTGGGCGGGCAGGGATTTGGGCCCCGGTGGCTCACGACACAGCCTCACGCCTGGAGCTCTCCACCCAGGGCGTGCAGAGGCCACGAGCTGCCCTAATGGCCAAACACCTGGGGAAGGGAAAATAGGCCCTTGGATGGAAGAAAGGGAGGGAAGGAAGAAACAGAGGGGAGGGAAAACCACCAAAAAGGATGGAAGAAAGCGACAAAGGAAGAACAGGGAAAAAATAAAGAGCGGAGCCAGGCACAGAAGAGCGACTCTTCCATGCAGTGTCACACAGGCAGATCCAGAGAGGCTGGAAGCCACCTCAATGTGAAGGTGCAGAGAATGGAACGCAGGGAGCCGGGGTGGGGGGTGGTCAGCTTTTGGGGGGTGATGAAATATTCTGAAATGGATTGTGGTTGTAAATGCACAACTCTATGAATATTCTGGAAACCACTGAATTGTCCATTTTAAACAGGTGAATTCTATAATATGTCCAGTGTAGCTTGACAAAACTGTTACAATAAAATGGAAAGCAAGACAAAGGCAGGCAGACAGACAGTAATAAGAAAACGAGGTGGGTGGTGAAGAATGAAACTTCTCATTTGCTGAGGTACCTGTCACTTGCCAGGAATTACGCTACCCGTCTGCGCTCTGCGCCTCTTCTGACTTTTCCTGGTAAGTCCGATGATTATCAGCATTTTACAGATAAGGAAGCTGCAGCTCAGACTGGAGAGTGACTTGCGCAAGGCCATCCAACCAGTAAGTGGTGGGGCCATGACTCACACCAGGCAGACCCACCCTCCAGCACCCCAGGAGAGCACCCCAGCAGCTGTGAGACGGGGCAGCAGCTTCAGAAGGCAGCGGGGAGGAGAAGCAGACACAGGGTAGCCGGCAGGTTCCTGGGTGGCAGGGCCAGCCAGGGCCCCTGACTGTGGGGTGAGCTGCCATGGGCGTTATGGAGTTTGAGATGGGGAGGGTAGCATGGGTTACCCAGGCGGGCCTCAGTGCAATTGCAAGTGTCTTTCTAAGTAGGAGGTAGAGGGGGAGAGCTGGCTCCAGCAGAGGAGAAGGTGACATGACCTTGGAAGCAAGAGGCTGGAGTGAAGGACACTCACAGAGGCTGGGCAGGAACACTGAAACCGTGTGCTAAAGAGAGCATTTCAGTAACCTGAGTGTCTAAGTGAATAAGCTGGGGCAACTGAAGGGGTGAACACGTTCAAGCCCTTAAGGAAACTTCTCTTCTGGGCAACAGCTTTTCTTGAGAAGCGTGTGTATCAGACACCTGGCTCTTTCATGCCTGCAAATGTTGCAGCCTCATCTCCTGAGATGGGACTTGCTCCTTCCCCTGTGCCCCTGACCTCTGCCCAAACCAGGATATGCTGTGGTGATGCTGTGCACACAGTCCAGGTTGGTGGGAACTCCGATTCCAGTCCTGACTCTGAAGCTCACTGGCTGTGCTATGACCAGAAGTCACACTGCCTTCCCAGGTTCTTCTGTGGCAGAGCTGGAGAAGGGTTGGGCTGTTCCCACCCTGAGGTTCTATGATTCAGAGCTGGAACTGGATTCTGCCAGGAGGCAGACCCTGATGCCAGTATTTGGAGGAAGGCTTACCGTGACATCCAAGCTAGAAAGGGGAACCAGGAATCTCTGAGTTCTCATGAGGTTTCTGGAACTTCCCTCTTAGATACTCGGTTTCCTAATTTCTACAGTGGAGTTGTGTTCAGTTCTCAGGGCTCTCAGGGGCCTAGAACGAGACATCCACTCATTAATTTATTCAATCAACAACATTCCTGGGCCTGTTCTGTGCCAGGTACAGTGCCACGTGTGAGGGTCCAGTAGTGAACAGCATAAACAGGGGCTGGTGCTATGGAGTTTATGGTCTAGGGGGAGCAGATGATAAACCAATATAATAATTCAAGAGAGAGGAGAATAGGGCCTGGGCTGAGGGGAAGCTGCATGGGGTTGGATGCCCCGGGGGCTGAGGGGAGCCAGAGGGGCAGGAGGAGAGGAGATCATGGCAGTGCAGTGCCTTGGCAACAGGGATAAGAATTTGGTGTTTTCCTCTAAGCAACAGGAGAAGTGGAATCTAATCCAATTTCTGCCTGAAAACCTCTCCAAGGGAAGGAGAGCAAATTCAGGGAGCCAGTCGGGCCGATTGAGATGCTGGGCTGATCGGGGGACAGAAGAGCTGGAAGGAGTGGGGACGCACCAGCTCTGACTCCAGCCCTCCAGGCGTCTGGGAGCATTGAAGCCACAGGCACGGGCACAGGCATGAGGAAGGGCCACACCCAGAGACTGCGATACCCTGGGTGCTAATGAATATTATCTACTACCTTGAGAGATTACCATGAACAAGTGAATGGGTGGGGAAAGGGCTTAAAGAGACCTGGGCAGGGGTCCAGAAACAGGGTTCTCTTCCCAGCCTCTCCTTAGCTTAACACCTCAGACAGGTCACTTGTCTCCTTGTGCCTTAGTTTCCCCATCTGGCATCTGTAGGGCTAGCACTGGGGTGATAGTCAAAAACAGAGCCAAGTTCAAATCCAGACAACATTTTATCCTAGAGTCTAGGCTTTGAGATCAGAGAGACTCGGGCTCAGATCCTAGCTCTGCCACTCATTAAGGCTGGCGGGCCCAGGCCAGCTCCTCTGTTTCTGGGAGTCCCCTGCTGGTGGGGGCCACACTGTGAGAACCCCTGCTCTAGAGTGACATTCCTATGAGAGAAGGATCTCAGCCTTGCTCACTGCTCTACCGCAAACAGTGTGGGCTGGGCCAGTACAGGCGGCAAGTCCTTGGTAAATGCTTCTCACTGAATGAGCTCTGGGTGGTTTATTCTGGCCAGGGCAGAGGGTGGTGGATGGGCCTGGGGAGGTGGCAGAAAAGGCAGCAGGATGGTGGGCAGGGACCAAATCAGGATGGGCCAGGGAGTTGGGACTTGTGGGAGGCTGAATAATGGCCCCGAAATGTGTCCACATCCTAATCCCCCAAGAACATTATCTTATGCGGCAAAAGGGATTTTGCAGATTTGACGATGTTACGGAATTTGAGATGGGGAGAGTAGTGTGGGTTACCCAGGCGGGCCTCAGTGCAATTGTGAGTGTCTTTCTAAGAAGGAGGTAGAGGGAGAGAGCTGCCTAAAGCAGAGGAGAAGGTGATGTGACCTTGGAAACAAGAGGCTGGAGTGATGCGAGAGGGGCCCTGAGCCAAGGCATGCAGGCTCCCTACAAGCGGGGAAAGGTAAGGAAAGGGAGGCTCTCTGGAAGCCTTCAGAAGGAGCCAGCCCTGCCAGTGCCTTGATCGCAGACACCTGGCCCCCTGAACTACAACAGAATAACGTGTGTTGTGTTCAGCCACTAGGCTGGTGGGGATTATAGCAGCCACAAGAAATGGACACAGGGCTCTCTATATGCAGGCGGCCACGGGAGGCAGATTCCCAAGAAGGGGCACTGCGCTGAGATTCATGATCAAGGGAGCTCGCTGTGAGTGACAGAGGAGTAGTGGCTGGGAGCAGGGGCAGCTGAGAGTGATGAGGGGTGATGAGGCGCAGACAGCAGGGATGAGGAAGGGCCGTTGGTGCATGCTGTGGGCTGGCTGCTGGTTGGCCACAGGGGAGGACCAGCCAGTTTGGACACTATCTTCTGGAGTCACCCCGAGGCTGATGGTGCCCTTACCCCACCCAGGGCAGGCCGGCTCAGTTCCCTTTGGAATTCTTGGCTCAGGCAGATACCCCAAGCTTGGCAGTGATAAGGGCTCTGGGTCAGTGAGGGTTTGTCCCCAGATGGAGAGCTGGAAGGACATGCTATCAGCCAGCAGGGAAACCAGAAGCCAAGCTTATCAAGGGTTACACGAGGCCCTGATCGCCCTGGCAGTCTCTGTGGGAATATCAACCTCTGGCTATTCTTGGCTACCTCCACCCTCCATGCCCTCAGCCATGGTGTGGGGTCCTCTGACTGGCTCCCCTACACTTCTCTGCCAAAGCCCTCTGCCCCTGCTCCTGGGGGCTGGAGGACAGACCACAGCCATGCTCTCCAGGAGCGTGAGCTCTGGCCCTGGCTTCTGGTTGCATGCATGACCCTGGCAGGCACCACCTCTCTGCTGGCCTTGGTTTCTTCAGGGACCCCACCCACCATGCCCGTGAGGATCAGAACGGGAGATGGACACTCAGACCCCACAGCATGCCAGGCACCCGGAGGACAGGCTGTGCCAGGTGCTGCTATTGCTGCTGTTGCTGAGCTCCCAGCTTTGGGTCGTGTCCCTTGAGGCAGTTTAGTTGACTTCTGTGAGCCTCAGTTTTCCCATCTATGAAGTGGAGATTAAGTAAGTCCCTGCTTCACAGGGTTGTGCTGAGGATGAAGTGAGTGTGAGTCCCAACGGTGCAGCCCTGCCCTGGATGAAAGGGTCTTTCTCGTTTGCATTTAAAAGCTCAGAGGTCTGCTCTCTGGGATGAGCTCCCATGTGTCAGCCCCACCTGGGCTTCAATCCTTGGCATGTGTGGCTCTGAATCTGACCAGTCAGCTTCTTAGACCATGAGCAATTGCAGGTGGCCGAGGGTGGCGCGGGGTGGGAGATGCTCTATCTCACTTTGTGCCCTTAGCACTTGGTGCAGGGTTGGGAACAGGATGCCCCCGAAGAACAATTAATACCTAGAAACAATGTCAGACATCTAAAATGGGCCAGTAATGGGTGCTCAATGAATGTCAGCTATTTTTGTTAAGTGCTTAATGAATAAATAAGTTTCCTTAAGGATTCAGCTGAAAAGGCGGCTTATTTCGCCAGGGCTCAAACAGATAACAGCAATACAAAGTGATACGCAAGACTAAACCAGAGTGGCAACCACGTTCTAGCCGAACCACATCCCTGTATGTTTTTGTTTGTTGTGCTTTGTGAACGAAGTCAGCTTTGCACTCCAGCTGCCTCCTGAATAAGAGATTGTGCAAGGATATGGGAGATGGTCGTTTTGTCCATCAGGACTGGAAGCGGAAGTTTCCAGGTGTGCACTTGGAAGGTGGATGTGAGGGGCAGGGTCCAGGGCCCGAGCCAATGGTTCAGTGCAGGAGCGACCAGGCTTGCTCCGGGTGGACAGTGGTGGGGGAGCAGAGGGCCCAGGACCCAAGTCTACAGGGGGACACTCCACCTCTGAGAATGGGGGTGGCAGCAGCAAGGACCAGAGGGCATATGCAGGGTCTCACTAGGCAGTTTTGCCCCCACAACTCCAGAACCTTGTTGGTGGGTCTGCAAGCTTTTCTTAAGTCTGATGCTTAGTACTCCAGAGTGGACTTATGTCCTGTTAGGAGATGGCCGAGCATGTTCACGTCCCTTTGCTCATGTGAGCATCAGGCAACTCCGGAGGGCAGGTGGGAAGCCCAGGATAGATCAACTCTCTGTGAGATGAGGAAACTGAGGCCTGAGAGGGGGAAGAACTTGCTCAAGACACAAGGTGAGTGATGGCAGAGCTGAGATCAGGGTTGTGCCATTGATTTTCTGTAACTTCATCATGCTAAACCCCAAAAATCTCATTTCTACATCCTCAGTATTTGTTGTGATTCCTGGCATGTGGTGGGAATTGGGTGAATGTTTGCAAATGAATGAATGGCCAAATGAACAAACAAATGAATCAACAGGTCAGTTCCACAGACCAGCATTCTGGGAGGCAAAGCCATGGTCTGTGGGAAGAGAAAGGAAAGCAACATTTATTGAGCAACTTCTATGTGCCAGGTATCCGCTGAGCATTCTTTAGTTTACTCCTCTCAGCAGCTAGAGCCCAGACCAGTAAGCTGTCTGTCTGCACAGCAAGCTTCCTCGCTGCCACTCAGGTCTTTGGTGCAATTTCCCTGAATGTCCTTCGCTGGCTTTGTCACCAGTGCGTTTATCCCAATCCCGTTCTGGTTCTGCGCATCTTTGCTGCCTGGTCCCCTCTGGGAGGGGAATCCTGCTGTCCTCTCCTGCATCTCCTGCACTCTGAACATCCAAGAGTCTGCAAGTTTTAAGATCTATGGCCTCCTCAGTTTTGCTTTCTTCTCTTTCCTGTCTCATGAATCAGTGCCACAACCCCCTCATCTATGATCTCACCCTCTGGTCCACATCTTAGGGGTACCCAGAGCCCTCTTTCCAAAGCATAGATCTGCTTAAGTTACCCTTACCCTTGCTTCTAACTCTTTCACCTTTCCTAAAATCTGCAGAATCATGCCCAAACCCAGTCGCCTCCAAGGCACCACCTTTCTGACTCCAGTGGCCTCTTTCCCCACCAACTTACACCCCACCCCCAATAAGAACTGATGCATAGTAGGTGCTCAATAAATGCTAAACCAAACTGGGTTTCTCATTTAACCCCACAACAGCCTCATCAAGTGGCAGCATTGGTGACATGGTTACTTGAGTGCTATCCTGGAGGGGTTGGTTGAACACTATGACTCCTAAGTGGCAGTCAGGCTTCAAACATAAGACTTATGATTGTAAGGACAAGGTAGCTAGAAAAAAGGGCTCACGTGTTCTGAAGTCAGGAGACCACTGTTCAGGGCCCAGCTCTGCGGCCCTTGCCAAGTGCTGTGAGAATTTTAATATGCTCCTTTTAAAATGGAGCTAATAAGTTCCACCTTTGGGGGCTGTTGAGAGGATTAAACAAGACAGTGTTTATAAAGTGCTCATGAAGAGTCCCTAGAACATAAACCAGCACCATCTACACAGCAGATTCCTTCGTCCTTCCCATCAGTAGCATCCTCTCCCAGTGTCCCCGTCCCATGCACCAGTGGCTAGGGCTATTACCTGTCTGTGGCTCCCTGGGGGGCCGTGACGTCTGTCCCACTCCACACCTGGAGCTTTAGGGGTTTCTCTTCCTGTGGCCTGGGTTCTCGACTTTGGGTCCTGGACAGCTGAGAGGCGTTGGACCTCAGAGAAGTTTTGTGAGAGTTACGGCTGGCAAGCCTGCAGCAGAAGAGCTGCTGGTACCCGGTGCGAAAGTCTCTGTTCAGCGCAGCATACAGGATGGGGTTCAGGGCTGAGTTGGCATAGCCTAGCCATAGAACAATGGCTTCTAACACCTCATTGATGGCATCATCCCCTTTCAGCCCACGGTACACAAATGCGGTGAAGTAGGGAAACCAGCAGATGATGAAGGCCCCCATGACGGCAGCCAGTGTCACTGTGGCTTTGTGCTCCCTGATGGTGGCTGCCTTCCAGGAGCTAATGTGATTGATCCTTTTGGCCTGATCCCGGGCTACCTTGAAGATGCGGTAGTAGGTGACGCACATGATCAATAGCGGTAGGTAGAAAGTGACCAGCCCATCCACCAGCCCGTACACTTCATTGACTTGGACTTTGCACTTAGGGGTGGTATGATTGCCCTTGCTGGTCTCGTTCCTGCTGTTCCACCCCAGGTGGATAGACAGGAAGGACAGGGTAATGGAGATGACCCAAATTAAGACCAGAGAGATGGTGACCCGAACCGGGGTGACCAGCACAGGGTACCGCAGCGGGTCCATGACGGCGCAGTACCGGTCGAGGCTGATCATGAAGAGGTTGAGAATGGAGGCTGTGCAGAGCATCACATCCAGGCTGGTGTAGATATTGCAGAAGACCTTGCCAAAGCTCCACTGGCAGGACAGCTGGTAGATGGCAGAGAAGGGCAGCACCAGGAGGCCGAGGAGCAAGTCCGTGACAGCCAAGGACACAATGAAGCAATTGGTCAGATTGCGGAGCCGGCGGTTCAAGCCCACAGCCAGACAGACGACCACATTGCCAGCAACAGTGATGAAAATGAGGATCCCAAGGATCACGCTGATGGTGATCTTGAATGCAATAGAGTCCAGGCAGAAGGAAGAGGCTGTGCCATTGGGCGCCATCCTGGGACCCTGTGGCTCTGTCCCCTGACCAGGGCTCCTGGCTGCTTCTTCTCTTCTCCCAGTGTGACAATTATGCCAACCACTGGACTCCAGGCTCCCAACAGAGCCACAGTGTGTCCAATTTTTTTTTTTTTTTTGGAGGGGGACCTTTGATGACTGACTCAGGGCTGTTTTCTAGAAATAAATTAAGCAATCTCTTCTAAGGTGTTGGGAATGAGTATGAATGAACAAGAGAGAAAAGCAAGGCCTTGAAGCCAGGTTCATGGATCAAACTCCAGTCCTCGGATGATCCCCTGAAGAGCTAGCTTCCTCCCAGGGCTGGGGCAAGTCTCCACTCTCCAGGTTTTGCATAGAATCCAAGGTACTGTCTGGCGGTGGCTTTGGTGTCATGCAGGATGGGTCATGTGGAGACATGGCTGTATCCCTCTCCATAGCTGGTGCCTGGTCCCATCTGCGTGATGGGGTCAAGGACTGGGGATCTCCTTCTCTGGAGTCAGTGGAGGACAGGAGCTGAAAAGGCAAAGGTTGGACGTTAAAACACCTTGAAACCAGACAGAAATCATGACCCGATTCAAGATGTGTCCTTCTAGATCTTGACCTCTTGGCAAGACCCCAGGAAGTATGGGGTCAGTCTGGATACTTCTCCTTGGGAGGGACTCAGGCAATCAGGACACATACTAGGGAGGGGGAAGGGAGGCAGGATGCAAGAAGCTGGACACCGAGACTTGTGAGAAAGAGTTGGAAAATCTGGAAGGGCCTGTACTGAGAAAAGAAGGATCTAGACACAGATCTCAGCTCCGTGAGAATAGGGACTGCCTCTGTTTGTTCACTGCTGGTTCCTGGTGCCTGGCCCTACAGATAGACATTAAGATCTGATGAATAAAGAATGAAATGAATGAATGAATAAACAAATGTAATGAATCTACTCCTCTGAAGTGTTGAGAACAGTATCTGGTGCTGTTTGGCAAAATGTCATCATACTGTAAGGCAGTGGCCAACAAATTTCTTCAGAAAAGGACCAGGTAATAAACATGTTCTGTCTTGCAGCCTGTGATGGCTCGGCTCTGCCTTTGCAGTGCGAATGCAGCTATGCAGATGACGGGCAAGCAGAAGAGCGTGGCTGCGCTCCAGCAAAACTTTAGTAACGAACACTGAAATTTAAATTTCATAGCATTTTCACGTGTCACAAAAAAAAAAACCTCTTTTTGATTTTTTCCCAAAATTTAAAAATGTAATAACCATTCTTAGCCATGGGCTGTTCAAAGCCAGGCAGAGGGCCAGATTTAGTCTGCAGTTCGTCACCTGTCATCCACGCCACCCCTGCTCTGAACACATCTCTAAATTTTACTGGTCTTACTTGGCAGAACATGTGATTCCACATCCAGGTCAGCAGGGACAGAACTCACTCAATCCTAATGGTTGCATAACAGTCTGTGGGGAGGCTCGCCTTGAATAGGTTTATCCTATCATCCGCATATCACCCTCTCACGGGCATTTGGGTGGTTTCTCCTTCCTCCCTTTATGCTATTGAAGTAGTGCAAACACTAATTCAATAAAGTAACAGCATGTGCAATGCCTCTTGGTTAAATAAGAGCCCGGATCACCAGATAATCTCCAAAGCTCCCTCCTGGTGGTGGCTATATATGGTTCCAACTGGCGAGAAACAAGCTGAGGCCCTGCTCCATGCCTGGGTCCTTCCCCACCAGCTCCTCCTGGTTTTTTAGAGAACTGGCAATCTCCTGAACTCTGAGAGTGTGCCGAAATTGAGTTGATGGCGGAACCCTCTCTCAGAGGAAAGCTAATCTCCATAAAACATAAATTAAGCCTCTCCCAGGCTCTTGCCTGGAGCGGTTTGCAACCTGAATCCGAGAAGCATCATTTAATCATAACGACTGTGTTCGTACAGGGATCAGGGCTCACGAACACCTTCTGCCACTCTCCCTGGCTCAGCCACCAGGCCTGGCAGCCGAACCTCCGGGTATTATTTTTAGCAGATCTTTTCATTACATAAATAGCCCAAACAGCATGGGTCTCACTGCTACACTTAATTACTTTGGAGGGGGTAGCAATAAGAGTATGTGTTTTTTTTTTTTTTTTTTTTTTTTTTTTTTTTGGAGACTTCCTATTTCCCAACAAAATGTTTTCTGACTTACTGCAACAGCGGCATATATGTATTTTGGCATTAGGCTGACATTTGAGTTGATGTTTGCATGAAGGGTCTTCCAATTTGAGTGAACCAGCCTCGCTTACAATTAGAAAACCCTTTCCTTGTCTCCCCTCCCACCCCTCCTTCCCTTCCTCAGTCCTTTTCAGCACAACTTCTTTGAAAACCCATGATGTGTCCGATGCTACTCCAGGTGCTGGGAGGACAGTGGCGACCAAAACAGCTGAGAGTCCTTTCATGATGGAGTTTTCAAAGAAGAACCACTTCTGCTGTATTCCTATTTAAAGCCCAGCTCCCGTAAGTTCCGGTTGCCCTTTTCGAGGGCAGGGGCTTTTGTACAGTGCTCCTCCCTCCCATCCTTTCCTGTCCCCTGTGTGCAGAAGGATTGCCCTAGACGGCCACGTCATCCCCTTATGGAGCAACCTTCCACGGCTCCTCTTTGCCTGTGAGGAAGAATCATGTCATCCTTGTCACTATCATTGTCACCATCATAGCTAACAAAAAATAATCTCTCAAACTGTCCTTTCAAACTTCCAAAGTGATGACAGGCTCACTCCAGTAAGCCAAGTATCCCTGAGGTGTACAGAAAGGGCCAACAACCGGGGCCAGCACATACCCAGTCCCTTGCCCCAGGAGGTGGCTGCTGCTGGCTGTTTGGTGCGTGGGGGCCTCCTGGGTTTCTCGTGCGTCTGCGTGCACACGGACACACGCCAGGCACTGTCCGTACACACCATACACGCTACTCAGCAACTGCCTCTCCTCCACTTTTTAAAAAGTTCCCAATATATAATGGATGGCCCTCTAGGTCACTGAGATCTAAACCATTCTTTAGGGAGCTCAGCCCATGGCAATGCAACTGCTGCCATGAGGATATGCTATGTACAGAAGGATGTCCGTCAGCAGGTGTGCCATGGCAAGAGCTGAAAACAACCTGAGCGCCCATCTGCGGGGGGAAGATGGGTCAATGAACTACGGCTAAACCTGTCCTGCAGGATTGTCCTAGGCAAAGCGATACCACACATAGTAAATAAAATATCACTGAATCCTCACAACCCCACGAGTGAGAAAAATCATGGTCTCCAATGGTCTTTAACAGTTGAGGAGACTGAGGCTCAAAGAGGCCGGGTGATGTCACGCCCCTGGAAAGTGGCAGAGCCTCGATTCAAATTCAGCTGAAACTCCTGCATTTAATGCCCATTCTTGGATCAGACTTCAACCTATCTTTCCAACAGGGTCTCATCAAACACTCCAGCATCTGTCTGTTAATTTCACAGACACTCAAGCAACTGAGCACGTCCCCAAATGCAGCACACCCTCTCTTTCCTGCCTCTGCCTTTGCATCCCCTGTGCCTGATGTTCCACTCTTCCCTGTGTTCACTTCAGCCACTGTCCTTTCAAGGCGCAGCTCAGGTACCTCTCCCTGAGTCCCCCTGTGCCTAAAGGCAGGAGTAACCTCTCTGCTCTTAGTACCGAATTAGACTGTACAGCAGCTGCTGCCTTGTAGTGTTGATCTGGCTCTGTGGCATTTAATTCTGAAAAGCGCCAGGCCCATTCTGATTCTGTGCCTTTGCACGTGCTGTTTTTACTGCGTGGAAGACCTTTCCTTACCTAGAGAGCTCTTACCCTTTTCTCAAGCCCTGGCCTCCTCCGTCACCTCCTCCAGGAAGTCTTCCAGAGGAAGCTTCTCCATCCTCTCTCACTGCCACCTCCCCTGTACTCGCCTCAGGCAGAGGCTTGTGCTTTCTGAGATGGACAGAAAGAGGTTGTTTTTTTGATCCCCTGGGTAGAGTTTTGAGTTTTGAAGGCCCCGGGAGCGCTCTCTTCTTAGTGGGGTCCTTGGTGATTCACCATGAGAATGTGTCTCCCTAGGAACTGAGTTGTGGTGAGACACAAAATACCACTCTTCTCTTCCGTCTTTCCACCTGGTGGTGAAGAAGACAAGGGCTTGGAGGGTGAAGCTTTCCACAGAAAGAGGTAGAACCTGGCAGGTCTTCCTGATGCCACGGCCTCCCTCTCACTGCTCCTCAACCCAGGAAACCCCAGAAGAAAGGCCTCTGGTGTGCATTCCATCTGCAAACCCGAGGGGAAAGGCCACTGAGCAAAGCAACCAACCTGGGGACTGGGATGTGCTTCCCCTACAAAGTTATCAAGTCCAATACTGTCTTTTCCCTTTTCATCAGGAAGTGAAACCCCTTTTACGGTGTTAAGTAGTTAAACCCCAGACACAGCCCTGCAGGACCCTGGCAATTGCCCCCCAGCGGCCAGCAATCTGGGGGAATCAATTAAGGCTCGATTGGGTTTCTCACTCAGCCTGAAAGATAAATCTGATTTTCCAGGGAATAATGTACAACAGGAAAAGAAAATGGCATCCATGCAGCGACCATTGTGCATGACACCCCTTCTGAGTGAGCCTCAGGACAACCCTGAGAAGTAGGTGGTTTGATCCTTACTCTACAGAAACGACAGTATGAGGCATGAAGGAGAGCTCCTGTGCTGAAAGCAAGGACTCGGACATTGGACAGATCTGGGTTCTAATTCCAGCGCTGTCACTGAAATAGCTTTGTGACTTTAGGCATGTGACTTCCAACTCTCTGAGCCTCGGTTTTCTCATTGGTAAAGTGGGGATGTTAATACCTCCTCCTTCACTTGCTGGATGTGAAATGAAGACAGCAAAGGGATGGAAAACCCTTAGTGCCTGGCATGTGGCAGGTTCTTACCAATAACATTTTTGTCATTGGCTAAAGCTGCGTGGCCAGCAGATAGCATTCATGTGCATGCCACGCACCAAGCAGCTTCCAGGTGAAGACGCTGTGCTGGAGTCCGGGCTAGAGCAGTCATCACACGGGTGGGAGGAGACAAAATCCGTGACCTACTGTGGAGCTGCTTATTTATGGCAGCCCTGCAAAGAGTTACATAAAGGGAAATAGCACCACCCGAATGTATCATGGTGTGGCTACGGAAGGCTTCCCCAAGGAAGTGATATTTGAGTTGAGCTCTGTGCAGATGGGAACAAGGTAACGGAGTGAACAAGGGACAAGCAGATTCCAGAGAGAACAGCTGCTATGAAAGTTTGGAGGAGAAAGATGGTGGGTGATAACCCAAGAGCCCTGAGACACCTCCGGCAGGTGGAAGGGAAGTTCGAGCAGACGGTGATGTGATTGGAAGGTGGGAAAAGGGGCGCATGGTCCCTGATCTCCTGCTGTACATCAGGATTCGGGGGTGTGGCAGCTGGGGGTGGGTCTGAGCAAGTGGCTGCCTGGCACTGCCCTGTTCCTCATTCTTATGAGTCATCCATTCTCAGAACTTTTTCCCTGTAATTGACCAATTCAAATGTTCCAGGTGCCTATTGAGGGTATCAGAAAGTGGGCCCAGCATCAGCGCCAACCTCTCCAGCAAGTTCTCAGGAGGAAAATCCAGCTGGGGATGGAGTGCTTGGGAGTTTGGACTTAGTTCTGAAGATAATAAGGAGCCATCAAAGGTTTAATCATCAGCCCTGAGATCACCCAGGGAGCTGGCAGCAGATACGGGACCCCATTTCTCTTGATTCCAGTCAGTTAACAACCCATGAGAATGATACTCCTACCAGTTAGCATACATAGAATGCTTACTTCATGACAGTCCTGGCGACGTCTCGTCTGATCTTTACCACAACATTGTGAGGCAAGAGGTGTTTCTTTTCCGCATCTTACAAATGCAGTTGCTGAGGCTCAGCAAAACTTTAAAAATGGTTCAAAGTTTCACAATCAGCCCAAAATGGGCCCAAGAAGCAGGGAGTTATTTTGGTGTTGCAAGGAAGACGAGCCTTTCCAAGCTCAGAGTGGCTGCCCCCATACAAGCTGCGGACCCACGTGGCTTCAGCCCAGACAGTCAGAGCTGAAATGACCCCTGGCCTTCCCAGGGAGCCCTTTCTGCCCCCTTACATGGCAGGACAGCTTTATTTAAGAAATGCTGATCAAGATATCGAAAAGATACCTGAGCTCATGTGTTCACAGCACTATTTACAGTAGCTAAACTATGGAATCAACCTGCATGTCCATCAGTGAAGGACTGGATAAAGAAAAAGTATCAGGGTGCAGTGATTCACACCTGTAGTCCCAGCATTTTGGGAGGCTGAGGTGCGAGGATTGGCCAGGGGTTTCAGACCAGCCTGGCAACGTAGTGAGGCCCTGTGTCTACAAAAAGTTTAAAAATTAGCTGGGCATGGTGGTGCACGCCTGTAGTACAGGCTACTCAGGAGGCTGAGGCTGGAAGATAGCTTGAGCACAAGGGTTCAAGCCTGCAGTGAACTGAGATCATGCTACTGTACTCCAGCTTGGGGAAGGGAGAACCTGTCTCAATAAAAAAGAAGGAAGGAAGGAAGGAAGGAGGGAGGGAGGGAGGGAGGGAGGGAAGGAAGGAAGGAAAGAGGGAGGGAGGGAGGGAGGGAGGGAGGGAGGGAAGGAAGGAAAGAAGGAAGGGAAAGGAGGGAAGGAAGTAAACAGAAACAGTGGTACACACACACACAGACACACACACACACAGACACACACACACACACACAGACACACACACACACACACACAGACACACACACACACACACGCAATGGAATACCATTCAGCCACAAAAAGGAATGCAATCTTATCTTTTGCAATATTTGACTCTCTGTGTCTGCCTTGTTTTACTTAAAATAATACCCTCCAGTGCAATTGGAATCAAATAGTGTGTGTTCTCACTTAGAAGTGGATGCTAAAAAAATGTGTACACCTGGACTTAGAGGGCAGAGTGCTAGACAATGGAGACTCTGAAGGGTGAGGAGGTGGATAAGAAATTACTTAGTAAGTACAATATACATTATTTGGGTGATCGATGTGATAGGCCTTGACGTGACCACTATGCAATCTATGTATGTCACATCATTTTATGTGCACTCCATAAATTTATACAAATAAGACAAAAATCTGGGGGGAAAAAAGTGCTGATGGCCCATTATGTGCTGGGAGTTCGGGCTCCTTCTTGCCTTTCCCCAGGAGCCCGAGGCAAGCCCTGAGGCAGGGCCTGGGGATACATGTGAACAGGGTGCCGTGGTCCCAATCCTCTAGAAGTTCAGACAGAGCAAGAGATGGCTAATCAGAGCCGTGGGTGGAGGCCTCACAGGTGTGGGAAATGGGACACTGGAGCTTCGGCTCTGAGGGTGGTGGTGGGCAACAACTCTGTGTGTGTGTGTGCGTGTGTGCACGTGTGTGCACACATGCATGGGTGTATGCGTGCCAGGGTGTATGCATGCACACACACATGCATTTGCAAAAGGAAGCATTTTCTTGTGTCTGGAAAACCCAAGAAGTGTTTAAAACACTTAGACTACTGACCCAGCAGCAACTGCTGGGAATCTGTCCTGTGATTCCCCAGAGTACTGCCTGTGTTGGCTAAGTCTGGAAACTATAAACGTGCACACGACAGAATGTGGTGAAGCCATCCAAAAGACTTAGATTGTCTGGGCTGATGGGGGAGGGCCTCTGAAAGCGTGCCGATGCTGAGCGTGATATGCACAAGGGGAACACACGTGTGCATACCCACGCATCTACACATGTTAACGTCGGTCAAGGTCCGGCGCAGGAGGGTGGCGGTGAAAGGGTAGGGATGGCTGCCTCCCGGGAGGAATTGGGTGCTGGGACAGGAAGGGAGAAAGACGTCTTTTCACCATGTGTCTCTTGAGACCTCTTCAATCTTTGTACCTTCTGTATGTATCACCTACTCAAAACCTAATAGACAGATATTTTGACAGGTAGGGAATGGAAGGAGAAGGACACGCTGAGCAGAGGGAAGAACACACAAAGGACGGAAGCCGGAGGACCAGCTTCTCTTAGGAGTGGGACAGGGCTATATGGTTGAGATGGTCTCCAGGCTAGGGCTGGGCAAGGGTTGATGCTTGGTCCACTCAGTCCAGGAGTCCCTTTACAAAAATTCCTCTACCTCCAAGCTCATAGCCCTCAGGGCCCATCCTCTCCTCTCAATCATTGTACAGGTTTTACAATCCAACTGTCCTGGTCTTTGAGCATGCCCAGGCCTTCCAATTCCCCTCCTGTTGTTAGAAAAGAAATGGCAACATCTGCTATGTCCTGTGTGATCTGGCCTCCGCCAACCTCTCCAGCTAGTTCTCAGGAGGAAAATGTAGCTGGGGATGGAGTGCTTGAGAGCTTGGACTTAGTCTGAAGGTAATAAGGAGTCATCAAAGGTTCCATCATCAGCCCTAAGTTCACTCGGGAAACCGGTAGTAGATAATGGACCTCATCTCTCTTTTCTTTTTTTGAGACGGAGTCTCTCTGTGTCACCAGGCTGGAGTGCAGTGGCGCAATCTTGGCTCACAGCAACCTCTGCCTCCCGGGCTCAAGTGATTCTCCTGCTTCAGCCTCCCGAGTAGGTGGGACTACAGGCACACGCCACCATGCCCAGCTAAGTTATGTATATTTTAGTAGAGATGGGGTTTCACCATGTTGGCCAGACTGATCTCGACCTACTGACCTCATGATCCACCTGCCTCAGTCTCCCAAAGTGCTGGGATTACAGGCATGAGCCATTTCGCCCGGCCGGGACCCCATATCTGTTGATGTCAGTCAGTTAACAGCCCATGAGAATGATACTACAACAAATGAACATATGTAGAATGCTTACTTCATGACAGGCCTGGAATTATCTCATCTAATCTTTACCACAACATTGTGAGGCAAGAGATTTTTCTTTTCCACATTTTATAAACACAGACTCTGAGGCTCAGCAAAATTTATAACGTTGTCCAAAGTTTCAAAATCATTAAGTGGCAAAGTTAGAATTTGAACCCAGGTCCGTCAGCCTCCAGAGTCCCTGTTCTCGGCCTCCACGTATTTGGTTTTGCAGGTACAGAAAGGGCTTTGGGTTTTATAAAGAGATGGCATGATTGCAGTTTGTATCAACAGCACAAGACACTTCTTCCCTGGTGATAACATTGAAATGTCTTTCATCTTTGTGGTGCAAGTGTCTAACTTCTTCCTCGCAAGACATTTGGTCAAAGTCCACAGGCAGGAAAAGACTTCTGGCTGAGGCTGTTCACTGGAGAGAAGCCCCAAGCCTCCCAGGAGCTTTGGTCCTGCCCCTTTATTTCTTCTGAGTTGGGAGGGGTGCAAAGGCAGGGCTTTTCTCGCTTCTGTCCTCAAGCACGTCTTATTCCAAGCTCTGCAGTCCTCTAGCGGGATCCCTCTGCATGGGCTGAAAAGCGAATGTTGTGTGGAATTTGGAATTTGGGGCGGATTCTCTAATGGGCATTGTTGGCACAGACTGGGAAGAGCCTCACTACCCCTGAGACGTGTGTCCTCCAGCTCAGTGCTAGATGGCAGGGTCAGAGCAGACACTCCATGATGATGAGTGTCATCTCCTAGGCATCATAGTGAGGAAGAGGGAGATCTGGACTTGATGCCAGGACCCTGGCCACTTCCACTTCCTGAGTGCCCACCACATGCCAGGCGCCTGACAGAGGTTAATATAGCAGAGACTGTCATGTTCCCATTTCATAGATGGTGAAACTGAGATTTGGAAAGCTCACTTGTCTGGGGCCACACAGAGGCAGGCAGGGCTTTGAACATCCATACCTCTCAGCCTAACCTGCCACAGAAGGCATGAAACCAGCCAGCCCCGACACTGACTCGTGACCAGTTCTTGCTGTGATGTTTCCTTATTAGTGAGAGACTCACACCATTTGCTCGGCGTCTGCCAACAGTGGATGTGGGAACCTGGAGCTGCATCTGATGACAAAATTCCTTAGTTTTTGTTTGTCTGGGAAAGTCTTTATTTCTCTTTCACATTAAAAAAAAAAAATTGAGGTGGCCAGGTGTGGTGGCTCACATCTGTAATCCTAGCACTTTGGAAGGCTGCGGTGGGTGGGTCACCTGAGGTCAGGAGTTCTAGATCAGCCTGGCTAACACAGCAAAACCCCACCTCTACTGAAAATACATGAATTAGCAGGGCGTGGTGGTGGGGAGTCTATAATCCCAGGTACCTGGGAGGCTGAGGCAGGAGAATCACTTGAACTCAGGAAGTAGAAGTTGTCGTGAGCAGAGATTGCACCACTGTATTCCAGCCGGGGTGACAGAGCGAGACTCTGCCTCAAAAAATAAATAAATAAAACAGGTGAAATTCACATAACATAACAGTGCACCATGTTGGAGTGTCCACTTGGGGAGCATTCAGTACCTTCACCATGTGGTGCAACCACCACCTCTCTCTGGTTCCAAAACGTTTCCATCACCCCAGAAGCAGGCTTGTTCCCATTATCAGTTACTCCCAGTTCCTCCCTTTCCCTAGCCCCTGGCAGCCACCGACCCATTTTCTGTCTCTGTAGACTTTTCTATTCTGCATAGTGTGGGCACAAAGTGCATATAAATCATGAAGTAAGGGGCTGGAAAAGGACCCCTGATTCTTTTTTCTAACCTGCTCCTCCCCAGCCTCCAAACACCTGGTTGCTCAGACTAAACACTTGACGCATTCTTCTGGATTCTCGTCTTTCCTGCACCACTGACATCCAACCCATCAGCAGCCCCTGTAGATTCTGCCTGTGAAACACACACATGCATACACACATACAGACGCACACATCCACTCTCCTTTGCTGCTGCCCTCATCCTAGTCCTAGTTCGAGCCATCATCCTCGAGAGGTCCTGACCAGCCTGCTGCTGGTGCTTGAATCACTAGCACCTGCCTGCTTCTACCTCACCAGTGCTATCCTGTTTCACATCCTTTCCAGCAGCTCAGAAGGTCCCCCATGATCGGCACCCCTGTAACCTGCTCCATCGCCTCTTTTACCACCCAAGGCCTCAGGGGTGCACTTTGGTCCCCTCACCTGGCTCTCATTCCTTGGATACTACCTACTTCCTCCTCCCCAGGGCTCGATCTGTGACCTGCTGATGACCTGGAGATTCCCGTCTTGGCACACACATCAGCTCTGTAGAGGGGCCTTCTGGACCCCTCCAAGGCAGCTCAATGCACCCTCTATAACATCTCCTCCTAGCATTTCATGTGCGTCTCGATTGGTTCACTATTTGTCTCTCCCTACTGCAATGAGAACTTGGCGAGGGTCAGGAGCCAGGATCCGGGATCCACTCCACCTTGCTCCCCGACAGGCACCTAATGGGGGACCCGTTAATACTCAGTTGGCAAAATGCATTTGAAAAGAACCATCATAACAATATAATATCCCATTTATTGGGCACTTTGAAAGTGACAGTTAATGTTTGAAATATTTCATGTACATTATCCCACTTAATCTCTTCAACAACCCTATTATGTGGGTACCACTATTCATCCCTATTTTATAGATAAGGAAAGGAAGATTTATGATGTTTTGTGACCTGGCTGAAGTCCTCCATCCTCAGTGGGCTGGCGAGTGTGGAAAAGGCTTAGGGAGGGAGTTTCAAGGGCAGAGGTGGGATGGGATAGCTGAAGAATCTGTCTTGGTTCCTGGGGAGATGAGATATGGATCGCCAATGTTTTCAGAGAAGCCCACGTCCCTGCCACCCAGGGGCAAAACTGCCCAGAGGCAGGAGCTGGGACTGGAAGGACATTGGGCTGGGAATCCAGATCCTGAGTTTGTGTCTCTGGTGTGACTCTGACTTGCTGTGTTACCGCCAGCAAGTTTCACACCCTCAGTTGCCTCAGCAGAAAGATGTGGAGATGGGCTTAGAATATTTCCAAGATCTCTCTCAGCAACTGTATGTGTGTGTGTGTGGTGGGGAGAAGGAAAGGAATCATGAGCACTCCATAGTGAAATAGGAAAGTTCTAGGTAGAAACAAAACACAGTGCACCTCATGTTCAGGAACCCCTTCTGTAGCACCCCAGAGAGGCAGTCATCCTGGCTTTCCTTGCATACCTCCATCAATGGGGGGCTTACTATCTTACAAAGTGTTTGCCAATGAGTCACAGCCATTTAAGGACATTTACAGAGCTCTACACCCTCTTTCTTTTGGAGGTCATACCTCATTGCATCATAAATACATTGCAATTTAGGCATATTCCAAAGAAAGTATAATTTGTGTATGACTGTTTGACATAGGCATCTGACTCTGACCAGCTGGCATAATGTTACATTTGCAGATGTCCAACTGAACATTTAATACTTGCAATTTTGTGGTTTTCTTTTTGTATTTTATATCTGGCACTGTGTGTGTGTGTGTGTGTGTGTGTGTGTGTGTGTGTGTGTGTGTCTGAAAAGCTCTGAGGTTCAGAGAAGTCCAGGTTCCTTTTTCCAGGCTTGTCATCACCTCCATCATCATCATCACCTCCACCATCAGTAGCAGCTATGGCCACACGAATCGGGCACCAGCAACAGCATCAACACTGTCTGCTGCCAACACTGTCTCTCCCGCCAGCCCTGCCTCGGTGTTCTCTCCCCCAGCCTCATTCCTTGGAGGTTTTGTCCTTCCGCTAAGGTACAACTTGCTCTTACAGGCAGAAGTCCTGCAACCAGCTGGGTCACCTTTAAGATAATAACAGCAAACAGATAACACTTGCCAGAACATGTGTACCTGTTGATTATCTTATGCAACCTCTGTTCTGCTGAGAAAAACCACATCCATGCAGTGCCCCACAAAGCCCTGGGCGATCCATCTGGCTCCTGGGAACTTTCTCATATGAATCCCCAACTTCTCTTTTCTTCACTCAGAGGCTTCCAGCCACATCAGTGCTCCAGCGTCCCAAAGCACTGCCCCACCCCCACGCAGCCCTTTCAACAGACATTAGATGTCTGGTTATACATTCCTGGCATCCTGTACTTCCGGCATGGCATTTACCATACCTGTCATTAATCCCCTGTGTACCATTCTTTCTTTCTCTGCTGGACCCTGCCAGGTGAGTGTAAGCACCCCAGGGCAGGGCCTGTGTCTGTTCATCCATCTCTGCATTCAGATGAGGCTTTGTAAGCATTGCTACAGGCCCAAGTCTGGATATGGCCTGGCAAAGCAAGTCAAGAACCAGCCCAGGCAGCTGTCCGCCTGGAAGAGATTTTTGTCATTCTGATGTGGCCGGTCTTTGGCCAACAATGAAGGTGAGGATTAGGCTTTATCATGTAGACTCTCAAAGGGTCTCTGGTGGGCTGAAGAGTCTTGAGGGTTCTGCTCCAGGCAGGTGGTGGCATTTGCAGTCTGGCTATTGCAGTGCTCTGAGGCACACTGCTGGTCTGAGGGGAAGGTGCCTCTGTGTGTGTGTGTGTGTGTATGGTGGGGAGAAGCTATGAGATTTCTGAATCAACCATTAGTAGGACTGAGGACAGGAAACAGCCTAGTGGTCACTGAGAGTGGAGTCGTCCCTGTCCAGTATTTCAGATGGATAGCCAGGCTGCCTCTCTTTGATTGCCTCCAAAGATGGGGAGGTCATTTCCTTCCAACAACATGTGTCTCCCCTAGTTTTCAAATTTTTGGAAAGCAAAGATGAAATCAATGGCCACAGGCTGAATTCAGTCTACTGAGGAGTGCTGTTTTGGCTCAAATAATGTTTATAATTTTTTCTAAAAAAACAATATTTAACAATCAGGAGATTTCATATGAAAAGTATAGATTTCCAGTTACTTTAAAAAAAATTAATTTTGTTTGATTCAGGATCTATGTTGCCCAGGCTGTTCTTGGACTCCTGGGCTCAAGTTATCCTCCTGCCTCAGCCTCCCGAGTAGCTGGGACTACAGGCCTGGCTCCAATTAGTCTTGAAAAACAGCCCTGGTCCTCATTCCCACTTGCCCCCTTTGGATTGGAGCCTGGTGCTAGGAGCTTGTTTGGTCAGACACAGGCCCACCAGGAAGTGACACTGAGCAGTGACACCAGCTGCCTGGCCTCGGAAGCATCAGAGTTTGTCACCCCGAGGGAGCTGCTCCTGTGGTTAGTAAAATTCGGACTCCTTGGAAGAGTGGCATCAAGTTATAGAAGTGTCCAGCCTTCCCGGTTCTGCTCAGTCCATGAATGGTAAAGGCAGGATTTCTGTAGGGGAGTTCTAATGCTTTTTGAAAGCATTAAAAAGGACCTTGCTTGGATCCTGATGTGAACATAATCATGGTACAAAGTCATCTCAAGGCAATCAGGGACACTTGAAAGTCAATCGGGTGTTAGGTTATGTTAAGGAATTGTGTTCGTTCTGTCATTCTGTGAGCTACAGAAATGGGAAGGTGCTATGTGCTCACCAGTTAGAAATAAACACAAACACTGAAGCCAGGCACAGTGGCTCATGCCTATAATCCCAGCACTTTGGGAAGCTGAGGTGGGCAGATCACTTGAGGTCAGGAGTTTGAGACCTGGCCAACATGGTAAAACCCCGTCTCTATTAAAATTGAAAGGATTAACTGGGTGTGGTGGTGTGTGCCTGTAATCCCAGCTACTCAGAAGGTGGAGACAGTAGAATCACTTGAATTTATTGCAGTGACCCAGGAGGCAGAGGTTGCAATGAGCCGAGATTGCACCACTGCACTCCAGCCTGGGTGACAGCAACACTCTGTTTCAAAGAAAGAAAGAAAGAAAGAAAGAAATTTTTACAAGCATAGTGCCACGATGCCTTGAATTTTCTTTACAATAGTCACATGAACAAACAAAAAATATTGTGTGGTGGTGGGGATGAGGATGAAAGGCGACTGGCAAAATGCCGAAAATAGTGAGGCTGGGAAAAGAGGGCGTGGGGCCCATCATTCTCTGTTCTTGACTACTGCTGTGTCTCTTTGGAACTTCAAAAACAAATGCGTTTAACAAAGCAGGGGCCAGGTGCTGTGGTTCATACCTGTAATCCTAGCCCTTTGGAAGGCTGAGGCGGGAGGATCACCTGAGCCCGGGAGGTGGAGGCTGCATCGAGTTATGTTGTGCCACCACACTCCAGCCTGAGCTGGAGGAAACCCTGTCTCACGAAACAAACAGACAAAACAAAAACCATCTCAGGGACTTCCTGGAGAAGCCCGATGGTCAAACTGGTTATTCCGTCTCCTTTCCACGTTTCTTTTCCTTTTGAGACAGAGTTTTGCTTTTGTCACCCAGGCTGGAGTGCAATAGCGCGATTTCAGCTCACTGCAACCTCTGCCTCCCAGGTTCAAGCGATTCTCCTGCCTCAGCCTCCTGAGTAGCTGGAATTAGAGGCACCTGCCACCACACCAGCTAAGTTTTGTATTTTTAGTAGATACGGGGTTTCACCACGTTGGCCGGGTTAGTCTCAAACTCCTGACCTCAGGTCATCTGCCTGCCTTGGCCTCCCAAAGTATTAGAATCACAGGCTTGAGACACCGTGCCTGGCCTGCACATTTCTTTATTCATAGTTTTGTACATTGAGAGTTAAGTCTACAGTGACTAAAAAACAACATGTAAGGTGCAAAATACTATCTATAATATAGTCCCCTTTGGGCCAAAAATAAGACTATTTATATATTACATGTATATATATATATGCGCCTTTATTTGCAAAAGAAAATCTGGGAGGATAAGCCACAAGTTAACAAAAGAGGCCTCTTCTTTTTGAGCAGGGAATGGGCAGATGGTGGCCAGGGCGCAGTGAGGCCTTTTGTGGCACACCTTGTATACTGTACTTTTGAACTGCGTGAAGGTCTTATCTACTCAAAACGTGAAAAGGAAAAACATACCATCTAATCAGTCTTTAGAAGAAGGCAGTATGGTCCCAAATGAGCTCTGCGGTTATTTGTTAAAGGCGCTACTTCATAAAAGGGAATCTGGAGGCCGGGCACAGTGGCTGACATCTGTAATCCCAGCGCTTTGGGAGGCCAAGGCGGGTGGATTGCTGGAGCCCAGGCGGGGCTCAATATGGTGAAATCTCTGGGCAATATGGTGAAACCTCTTCAAAAAAAAAATACAGTTTTTTTTTTTTTTGTCTCTACAAAAGAAAAATACAAAAAAATAGCAGGGTGTGGTGGTGCGTGCCTATAGTCCCAGCTACTTAGCGGGGGTGAGGTGAGGAGGATCCCCTGAGCTAGGGGGGTTGAGGCTGCTGTGAGCTGAGATTGCAGCACTGCACTCTAGCCTCGGTAACAGAGTGAGACTCTATCTCAAAAAGCAAAAAAAAAAAAAAAGGGAATCTGTGCCGGAGTTCAAGAGTGAGGCACGTCAAGTGGGGTCTCTGTGCGGATTTGACTGAACTTGCCAACATGTACTGTGACTGAAAGGAGCCGGGGGCGGCAGGACTTCCAGAGCCAAATGCGGCCTCAGATCCCACCTCCACGGAGCCTTCTCTGAGACTGAGGCTTCCAGGAACACAGGGACTGCAGGGTAAGGAACTCCCACTGGCCCAGCTTCTAGGTAGCAGGGCAGAGACAGGGATGAGGCTGGTCCTGGGGACCCAGATTCCAGGGCCTCAGGTCCCAGGCAGGGAGGTGAAATGCAGCAGGCTACACCCACAGTGGGGTTGTGGTGCTCAGCTGGAAGGGCAGCCGCTATGCAGCTGTGGCCACTATGGGCTCAGTGCCATTAGAGCTTCACATTCTCCAGAAGCTGGAAATCTGGATGTTAAGTAAAATTTTCTGGGTTTGAAATAAAATGTCCTAACATTGCAACGGAATCTCCTCATTTAAAAATGCTGGCTCATTTTTTTTTTTCCTAAACAAAAATATCTTGCGGTCACTGCAAAAGTCCTCTGCTAGCTGCCATCTATGATCTCGGTGTGTTCCTGGCGTTCTTGGAGAGCCAAGTCAGTTTTTGGGATTTCCTTCTTTTCTAACCACTCTTCCCCATTTTATAATCGCTTTGAGAGCTTGGTCTCAGTTGGCATCACATTCATTGGTCAGTCGTTTGGGGCAATCTGCCTTCTGTCTGTTTTACAATCAGGCTGACAGGCACCCATCTCTGGCCCTTGGAGTGTGGTAAGGCATGGAGAACTTTCTAGCTCTAACAATGGGCTTTCTCAGGGCAGCGAGTGCTCTGCGCCTGGAAGCAACCATCAGTGGTTTTGTAGCCAGGACCCCTGTTCTGGGTTCTAACAGCCCTCTGATGCCAAGCATGGATGCCCCACCTGCCTGCTCCAGCCTCAGTTTCCCCTCCCATCTTGCCATCTGCTCCAGGCATCCAAAGCATCTCACTGTTTCTTTAACCCTCTTGAGTTCTTACACCTCTGTGCTCATGCATATAAAGATCCCTGGGTCTGGACCTCCCTATCCTGCTGCCTCTACACCCCCTCTCCCACCACCTGGAAAATGCCATGCTCAAATGCCAGCTCCCGCAGCTCCTGTGCCTCCTTGGTCATTGCAGGAACCCCGGGAAGCTGGCATCAGCTGTTCCTGTGTCATTCATTACTTAGATTCCTTCCTTTCCTTCAACCCATACCCCCTTCAGATGATTTTCCCTCTCAGCTTTGAAGCTGTCCCTTCCTCTCCAGCTGCGGAGTACTGGCCTTCTTCCCTGCACAAGACAAAGAACAAGAGGCAGAGCATCCTGATTAGGTTCCTGGCCTCCTGCTCTCTCCTCAGCCCCACCCTCCTCTGCACTGTCTGGAGAAAAGGCATTTTAGAAAATGCAAACCTGATCGCCTCTATCCTCAGCTGAAAAATCCTTTTGTGCAGGCCATGTACGATGGCTCATGCCTGTAATCCTGGCACTTTAAGAGGCCACGGTAAGAGGATTGCGTGAGCCCAGGAGTTTGAGACCAGCCTGGGCAACACAGAGAACCCCTGTCTCTGCAAAGAAAAAAGTAAAGTAGCCATGCATGGTGGGGGTCTCCTGTAGCCTCAGCTACTTGAGAGGCTGAGGTGGGAGGATCACTTGAGCCCAAGAGGTCGAGGCTGCAGTGAGCTGTGATTTCGCCACTGTACTCCAGTTTGGGTGATAGAGAAAGAAAAATCCTTCTGTGGCTCCCACTGCCTGCAGGACAAAATCCAAACGCCTCAGCTTGGCACTGAGGACTTTTCGAGGTCTGTGCCCTTGATTCCTCTATTACCTGCCCCCACTGCCCCGGGGTCTCAGGTAAAGCCTAATTATTCTGACTGCCCTGAGCACCCCTGGGTGTTTTACAGCTCTGTTTCCTTGTGCACGTCCTTTTTACGCCTGGAATACCCAGACGCTGTGTCTAGCTGCTGTGCTCCACGCACCTGTCTGCCTTCCCCGTTAGGCTGGAATCTTTCGTCAGATGTATCCCTTGCTGTATCTTCAGGGTACTGCCCAGGAGTGAGCACAAGCAGGGCCCCAGGAAAGATTTGGTGAGTGACCCAATGTGTGAATGAATGGCCCTTGTGCTCAGAGAGGCTTTGGCGGTAGATCATTCTCCCAGGAAAAAGTGGGCAATTCCAGAGCCAAAAGTGGACAAGGTGTCCAATCCTTGCTGGAGCTGGAGGTGTGTACCATCCTCGCTCCTGTTCTTGGAGGCTGGGTGCCAGGTCAAAGCTGCCATAAGCTCCTGGACTGTCCCCATGGGGCTGGCAATAATCAGTCATGCTGCCTGCTCCAGTCCGTGACCAACTTGGCTCCAGACACCCTCCTCTCACAGCAATGGCGCCAGGCCCGCACCCTCCTGGCAGTGCTACCACACAGCATCAGATAGGGGCAGAGTTGGAAAGGTCCTTTGAGATAAGCCAGTCCTACTTCCTCTGGTTTTCAGATGGGGCAGCTGAGGCTCAGAGGGGGAAGGTGGCTTACCTAGGGTTACGGAGTGAGTCAAAGGTGTAGAAACACCTGGAGTTCTTCAAGATCTTATCAGACAGGAAAATACGACCAAAGGAAACTTGAAGTGTGCTGGGGGGTGAGGGGCGGCTGGAGAAGTGTCCTTGAGATTGGGAGGACAAGGAGGGCCTTTCTGAGGCTGATCCTCCAGCTGCTGTGCAAAGGGCAAGCAGGGCGGAGGAACTGGCAAGTACAGAGGGCTGGTGGGGAATGAACTGGCCCTTTTGAGGCTTTGGCCAGACCCCAGTGAAGACAAATGCAGACAAGGATGTGGGCAGGGCCTGATGGGAGCTCCTGATAGATTTCTGTGGAGTTTGCATTTCAGTACAAGTAAGGGAATTGACGTTTAAAAGGTGACTCTGATCTGAATACACAGTTCTCCGAGAAAGATACACAAATGGCCAACAAGCACACTGAAGGATGTTCAAATTCATTAGCCCTCAGAGAAATGTAAACCGAAACCACAATGATACCACTTCACACCCACAAAGATGGCTAGCATCCAAAAGACCTAAGAAGCTCTGGAAAGGACGTGCTGCTGAGGAAATGTAAGATGGTGCAACCACTCTGGAAACGGTTTGGCAATTCCTCAAACAGGTGCCAGGTCAAAGCTACATCACCGTGTGACCCAGTCATTTTAATTCTATGTATATATTCAAGAGAAATGAAAATTTACGTCTCCCCAAAAGCCTCTATGCAAATATTCACAGCAACATTATTTCATTATAGCTCCAAAATAGAAACAACCCAAATGCCCATCAACTTATGAATGGATAAAGAAAATGTGGCTTATCCCTACAAAGGAATGCTATTTAACCATAAAAAGGCATAAAGTACTGATACATGCGACAACATGGATGAACCTTAAAAACATGCTAGATGTAAGAAATCAGCCATGAAACCTATTGCAAGATTCAATTTTTGTAAAATGTCCAGAATAGGCAAATCTATAGAGAGGAAAAGTAGACCTGTGTTGCTGAGCCTTAAGTGGAAGCGGGGGGTAGAATAGAGGGTGACTGCTAACGTGGACAGGTTTCTTTTGAGGATGATGAAAATGGTCTGAAATCAGGTAGTGGTGATGGCTGCACAACTCTGTGTGAATATCCTAAAAATTATAGACTTGTAGTTTAAAAGAATTGGTGACATTTATGGTAAATGAATTATATCTCTGTAGAGCTCTTATGTTAAAAAAGAAGACCACTCTTGTTGCTTGAGGGACTGGGGCAGAGGGGAGGCTGGGAGGCCAGGTGGTCAACAGAACAACCACAGGCTCAAAGGACCAGTGCTTCGAAGGCCCTCGGTAAGCACCTGTGGGCACCTGAATGAGCTGATCGCTGCTCAGGAATGCTCTTCTCTTCTAACCCAGGGTTTCTTAACCTCGGCAATATTGACGTTTGGGACAGAATAATTTTTTGTTATGATGGCTGTCCCGTGTATTGTGGGAATTTTAGCAGCATCCCTGGTATCTATCCACTAGATGCCAGCACTCCCCCTCCCCAAGTTGTGACAATCAAAAATGTCTTCAGATGTTGACAAAGGTCTTCCGAGGGGCAAAAATGTCCTCAGTTGAGAACCATTAGCCCAATCTCCCTGGCTCACCTGATGAATTTCTACTTATCTTTCCTGATTTCTTTCTTTCTTTCTTTTCTTTCTTTTTTTGGAGACAGAGTCTTGCTCTGTCGCCAGGCGCCAAGCTGGAGTGCAGTGGCACCATCTTGGTTTACTGCAACCTCCGCCTCACAGGTTCAAGCAATTCTCTTGCCTCAGCTTCCCAAGTAGCTGGGACTACAGATGCGCACCACCACGCCCAGCTACTTTTTTTGTATATATATATTTTTAGTAGAGACGGGGTTTCACTATGTTGGCCAGGATGGTCTCGATCTCTTGACCTTGTGATCCACCTGCTTCGGCCTCCCAAAGTGCTGGGATTACAGGCCTGAGCCACCGCGCCCGGCCTCCTGATCTATTTCAAGCATCATCCCTTCTGGGCAGCCTTCACCCCGCATCCCCTGAGGTCCCACAGTTTTCTAAACACCCCATCAAAGCCCTGAAGACCCTGCTTACACACTACTCTCCCCACCCCCCACTGTCTGTAAGCTTCCTCTAGGGATGGCATCTTACATATGTCTTGGTCCCAAGTGTCTGGCATAAACCCTTGCACTTCGGAGGTCATTCTTGTGCCATTTCTTTACCCTTACAGAGGAGGGATGCATTGCTTTTCACAGCATCTCTGATCCCTGCTTAAATGTTGGTTGATTGAATCTGTCAACTCTTCCTGAACCTGATTAGGAGTGTAGGCTCTGGATTTAGATGTCCAGGGTTCAGATTCTGTGAGACATTGGGCAAGTGGCTGAACACATGTGATGCTTGGTTTCCAATCTGAAAGTGAGTCCCATAGGGTTATCATAAGAACATAGTAAGAACACAAATAGCAGATACTACTGATATTAACAATTTTGTATTTCTTTCCTCTAAGGGGCCTGCTAGGCCTCAAATAGAGGTGCCCTTATCACTGACAGGCCTTCACGTGTCAGCCCCATCCTCAGAGGAGGCTGATTACATCATCCCTATCTTCAAGGAGCCCTGGGGGTGGAGCATACCTGTAAACTGTGGGGTCCTAGAAGATCTGGTTTGAATGGAATCTTGAAGGATGAGTAGGATGAGGTTGCTAAGCAAAGGAGGGCATTGCAGGCAAGAGAAGTTTCAAGTGGGAAGTTTGGAGGTGGGCAAGAACATAGTTAATTCAGCCAGCTGGATGTAGATTGTCGTAGGTGGACCAGCAGAGGGAGGGTGGGTGGGTGGGGTAGCTGGAGGCGAAAAGGCTGGCCAGAGACTAGACCACGATGAGCCATGTATGTCAGTCTAAGGACTTTGGTCTTGATCCATTTGGGAATGATGAGTCTTGGAATATTTTTGAGCAGGGGAGCAGTGTCTCAGATCTGTGTTATCACACTGACAATGGGATAAAGGATGTATCAGAATTGAAGGGGACAAGATAGAAGACATGCAGATGATAAAAACTTCAATCTGGAAAACATTACTTGAACCCTTTTAGAGACAATTTAGTCTTTATTGTAGGCCGAAGACAGGCCACCCTCAGAGACAGGGCACCCATTTTACTGAACCATATGGTACCTTTTTTTTTTTTTCTTTTCTTGAGACAAAGTCTTGCTGTGTCACTAGGCTGGAACGCAGTGGCGTAATCTTGGCTCACTGCAACCTCTGCCTCCCTGGTTCAAGTGATTCTCCTGCCTTGGCCTCCCGAGTAGCTGGGACTACAGGCACGCACCACCACGCTCAGCTAATGTTTGTATTCTTAGTACAGATGGGGTTTCACCGTGTTGGCCAGAATGGTCTCACCTACCTCGAGTGGTTCCCAAAGTGCTGGGATTATAGGCATGAGCCACCGCACCCAGCCAGTACCTCTTTTTTCAGTCAGGCACCCTCCTTCCTGCTCTCAGAACTCAAAGCCAGGTAGTCCACTAATTATTAAAGAACATGTTCATTGCATAAAATCTGGTAAGTCCAGAAAAAGCACTCAGGGAACAAATCTCTCATGACCTCACCATCCGTGGGCAAACATTGTTAACCCTCTCTAGCCTAGGTCCTGCCAGTCTTTTCTCTAAGCTCTTGTCACATATTTGGGACCCTGCCATCTGTATGCCTACACAAAACATGTTTCCATTCATTAAAAACTCTCCACTTTTGGTAGTCACGTGGCTGTTCCATAACTTTATTGACTCCCTGTTGGACACTTAGGCACTTTCTGACTGTTGATGAACATCTCTGCACATGAAAGAGGCTTTGTTCATATCTCCACCCTTTCATTTGGATGTACTTTTCTTCTTTAAAACATTTTTGGCAAAGGAAGTTCTCTAGCCTGCTGGGACGCCCTTCTCCCCATCATCAGAGTTTTCTTCCTCAAGTCTGAACTAAATCCTTGGGATTGGAACTTAATCCCGTTTCCCCTGCTTTGGGGTGTTGGCGGAGATGGACCACAGCTGGTCTTGTTTTTCCCATGGACTCATCGCCTGGGAGGGTCAGTAGTTAATCATCAGCCTAGGATGGAGAGTGGGATGTGCCTATGAGCTCAGGAGAATCAGCCTAGGCTGAGATGAATAAAGACAAGGTTAACTGGGACAAGGTGAAGGAGAAAGCAGAGAAATTGGTGGGCTCAGGTGAGTCAGTCTGATATCTGCTTCCTATGTAGTACTGAGTAGTGTGACCTTCCTTCCTTCCAGACCCTTCGAGAAATCACAGACAAGAGTGCGGCAACCCTGCTGCCAGCCTTTGGGCTCACTTTCTCCAGTGCTTTGTAGCAGCCCTTCATGTGACACATGGAATAAGAAGCCAGCGCTGATTGTTCACGTGCCAAGTGCCAGGCCCTGTGCTCCGCCTTAACTTATACAGTCATATTTTGGGGCCAGCACGATAACAACCAGAAGCATCCTGGAGGCGGGCAGACTTGGGTCCAGTCTCTGCACAGGCACTTCTTACCAGTGTGACCACATGGCAATCATTTACTTCTGGGACCCTCAGTTTCCTCATCTGTAAATTGTGGTTTGATGGCACCAGTTTCCCAGGATTGCTGTGGTGGCTCTAGCCAGTGCCATACTTGCAGTACACCGAGTACCAGGCCTGCAAGGAGCAGGTTCTCGAGATAGGTTATTTTCTCACAATATGGAATTCTCCTTATATCCTAGGTCAGATATAAGGAGAAAATGCCACCATCCAGACCCAGAGATGTCAAAAAATGTAATCTATCCGATTGCCCTGGATAACCTCCGGGGACAGGAAACTCATTAGTAGGTAGGAATTTATAACTTCCTTTTATAAATAAGGAAACTGAGGTGCTGAGAGATTATGCCAGGAGTCTTCACAGGACAGAAACTGCCATCTGACAGACGTCATGTCTTAGAGGAGCATCAGCCTCAGGATAGGTGTGGAGTGGAGGCTGGAGCTTCTGGGCCCCCCACATTCCCCAGGCCCTGCTTCATGTCCATCACCACCCAGTCACCACCCAGCTCCACTGATTGACCATCTCTGGCAAAGGACACAGAGGGGATCTAGAGCATACAGATGACTTCCCAGGAGGTAACTGGTGCCAGGACTGGACCCACCTGAGCTAGGGCATGACAGCTGCCGCTGGGGACACCACAGCACACAGGCACTTTCCTGCTCCACCTCCTTCGCCTCACAACACCTCATGGAAGGGCAGGGGATTAATATGGCCCTTTTCATGGAGAAGGAAACTGAGGCTCTCGAGCTCAAGGTCACTGTCGAAACTGGGATTCCTATCAGAGGCCACTTGCGCGGCTCATCCCACAGGCGAATCCCCCTCCAGATGTCCCCAGCAAGGACTCCCGACCGCTGAGCGCTGCCCGTCGTCGCTCCGGGCGTCGGGCAGCAGGCGGCAGCCCAGAGAGATGAAGGCAGGTCGTTCTGGTTCCCTGAGGCATAGAAGCCCCCTCCCCACCAGCCCCCCGCCCTCCGCTGGCTTCCCTTTAGCAGAAAGTTGCTCCATGCTCCGACAGACACATCGCCGCGAGAAAATGCCACCACCCAGACCCGGAGACAAAACGGGGAGTGTTTCGGCGCAAGTGGACTTTCCAAATCCACCCCTCTGCGGGCAGAGGGGACACAAAGCCGACCCGCGCCCCAAGCACTGCCGTGGACCGGGGCTGCATTCAGAGCTCTCAACTCCCCCCTTGGGGCAGGCACGACCCCCGCGGGTCACAGAGAAGGAAACTGAGGCTGGCAGGCCAGGCGGAGGCAGCTGCCCAAGGTCAGGCACAGCCAGCGAGCGGTGGGGCCGGGGCTCGAACCCGGGTTCGGGGCCACGACGGCCGATGGGCATCCCGGAGCAGCCCCCACGGGCGGAGCCGCAAGCTCAAGCCGGGTCTCCGAGCCCGCCCGGGACCCCACCCCGAGCCGAGGCCCCGCGGGGAGGCGGCGGCCGCGTTACCTGGTGCTGCTGCGGCGGGCGTTGGCTCCGCACCGGGTTTGCCTTGGTCCAGCGCCCGCGCCGGCTGCGCTCCGGGCAGGGATGGAGCGGGCGGCGCGCGCACGGCCTGCGCCCCGAGCCTCGCACCCACTTCCTCGTCTCCGCCCCCAACTCGCTCCTCCTTGCTCTCAACGCTCCTTCCCTTTCTTCCCTCTCCAAGTCTCTCTCTCTCTCTCTCTCTCTCTCTCTCTCTCTCTCTCTCTCTCTCTCGTTCTCTCTCTCTCAGCGCGCACACACCCACATTTTCTCCCCCAGCCTCCCCCTCCCACAGTCTCACCCACTTTCTATTTTCCTTTCTCCTACACCTTCCCTTTTCATGTCGCTGACTCTGATACTTGCCCCTTCCTCTTCCTTTCTGCCACGCTGCCCCCTTTTTCTCTGCCTTTTCTCCCTGGCTCCTTCCCTCTCCCCGCCCGGCTGATTGATCAAGGGCCCGCCCTTGACCAGGCAACCGTCTGGTCTGAGCCCCAGCGTCCACCTGTGCAGATATTGGCTGAGTGGCCACAGCTGGAGGACCTGCCCTGGGTGGGCGCTAGATCCAGGAGGTCAGGTGGCATCCCTCACATTGGGCACCTAGGATCCAGGTGGAGTCAGGCTAGATGGGGGTAATAACTAGTTTTGAGGGAAAAGCTTGAATAATTCTGGAATCTGAAATCTAGGAACACAAATGCAGAAATTAAGTAGTCCAGGGGTTATTAATTACCAAAAAAAAAAAAAAAAAAAAAAAAATCAGCAAAACTTCAAAAACCCTAGGGCTTTGTTTTGATTGAAGGAGGGGATGAAGAGAGAGAGAAGTAAGGAAGTAGGCTTTCGGAAAAGGGATTTTGGGGATAGGGAGAATAACGCCCACCTTCCAGATGAGAAAATGAAGGCTCAGATGGGAAAACCCATCTCTTAAATATCAAGATATCAAGGCCACTGTGCTAACCACGCAGATCTCCGTGGAGGGAGCCTGGGTGGGCAGGATGGTGAGATTTTCACCAGTCCTGGACAGCAGCCCAGTGCATGGGAGGCAGGCGGTCAGCTGGGCTGCCCTGGTTTGCTTGGGGAACCTGGTGTGTGGAGGGGGATTTCCGTGGAAGCTTGGCAAAGGATAGCGAAAGTGAGGAGGGTTCAGCTAGCATGCATTTCAGACACATGCCACCACTGATTGATGCACCACCTCAAGCCATTCTGTCACCATGGACCAGCCCTATGCCAGGGGCTGCAATGCAGAGGATGAGGGGCCATGGTCCCCTAGCTCTCAGTTCACAGCTTCTGGAGAGGCTATTATTGCACTGTGTGACCAAGTCATTGTCATCTTGGAATGATAAGAGTCTCCAAACTGGTCTTCTGGATGCATCTCTTATTCACCTGCAATTCACAAAGCAGCTCAGATAATCTCTGAAAAGTGTAAATTGGATCATGCCTTTCTACTTACCTGCTTCTAGACCTCCTAGGACTTCCTGCTGTAGTTCAAGTAAAATCCAAGTTCCTTGTCACTGCCGAGAGACCCCACCCCACGTGGTTTGCAAGAGCCACCTTTCTGATCTCATCTCTCACCACTCTTTACCTCTCTCTTTGCACCTCAACCACAGTGGTTTCCTCCCGGTTCCTGGAACAAGCCAAGTAAACCATGCCACAGGCCATTTGCACAGGTTGTTTCTTCCACCAGGAAAGCTCTCCTCTGTTCCCGTAGTTGCTTGAGTGTCACCTCCTCAGCGAGTTCAACCCTAACCAACTTATCTAAAGGAGTCACCTTCCTGCCTATAGTGTTTTTCACAGCAGCCCCTTTTATTGTAATTAACACATTTATCACTGTCTAAAATTATTTTGTTTTCCATTTTCTTTCTTTCTTTTTTTTTTTGAGACGGAGTTTTGCTCTTGTTACCCAGGCTGGAGTGCAATGGCGCGATCTCGGCTCACCGCAACCTCCGCCTCCTGGGTTCAGGCAATTCTCCTGCCTCAGCCTCCTGGTTTTTCATTTTCTTATATGCTTATTGCCTGCTTTATCTCACCAGCATACAACTGGGGAAGGATTGAGACCTTGTCTGTATTGCTCCCTGTGTCTCTGCAGAGCCTAGAATGGTACCTGGTATGTAGTAGATGCTCAATAAATGTTCACTGAATGGGCGAATTTAAAAAATACTGTAACAAAGAGGTTTAGAGAATGGAAAAGAGCTGGGCTTGGTGGCTCACACCTGTAATCCCAGCACTTTGGGAGGCTGAGGAGGGATCATGAGGTCAGGAGTTCGAAACCAGCCTCCTGGTGGTGATACCCCCTCTCTATTAAATATACAAAAATTAGTCAGGCATGGTGATGGACACCTGTAGTCCCAGCTACTCCAACTCCAGCCTGGGCAACAGAGAGAGAGACTCCGTCTCAAAAAAAACCAAAAACCAAAACAAAAACAAACGGGAAAATGGAAAAGTTGATTGATCCTGACAAAGGAAAAAGAGGATTATCTTCAAAGAGATTACTTATAGGTCAATCCTAAAAGAAAAGCAACATTTCACAAGATGGAGAAGCGGGGAAGGACTGTGCAAGTTGAGGTGACAGCAGAGAAAGGAACTGAGGCGTGAGGTTCAGCAGGGCTGCGAGCCAAGGTGAGGGGAGCATGGACAGAGCCAGGAGACAAGGCTGGAGAGGCCAGCGGGAACCTGATCTGGGGAGGACTCGGATGGCAGTTCGGACTTGATCCTGTTATCAAGAGGGAGATTATGGCAGATCTTTAAGCAGGGGAGGGCTGCAAAGGCTGGGATGTGTGTCCTGGAGTAGAGAAGGCTCCAGTGACCTTGGTCTCTGTGAAGGACCTCTGTGCAGAAGGAACAGACGAGAGAGCAGCACTGAGGCCAATGGTAGAAACAGAATGAGATGTATTTCCGCCCAGTAAAGAGTGCGTTTTTAAAGGAGGTGAAGAGGAAAACAGGCTCCGGGGTAGTGGAATCACCATCCACACATCTTCAGCACCCCTCCCAGAAAGAGGATGATGTGTCTGGGACTGGTGTGGCTACTGATGTGCTGGTAGAAATGATGCGTATTTCTTCTCAGCAGAGGCTTTAGGGCCAGTGAGTGCCTGCCACATTCCTTTCCTGTCTGCCACAGGACTGGCACCATTCAGGCATGGTTCCAGGAAGAGGCTGCTCCGTCACCTGGGTCCCAGAGTGAAACCGCAAAGGCCCAGCCGGCTCCCAGTGGACATGATAGATACTTACATTACGTGTTGTAGGCCATTGTGTTTTCTGGAGTCATCTGATATTGCTGTATTGCCACAGTCCCTTGGTCTGTCTTAGTGAGTCACAGGCTCAGCCAGGTTGGTTCCAACACTCACTAGCTGTGATGGATTTTCAAAGAAAATCCATGAATATGGCAATTCAGCCCAGGCTTCTTTGCAATGGAACAGCACCTCCTATCAAGAGGTGGAGTATATTTCATTGCTCCTTGAACTTTAGGCTGACCTTGAGACTTGCTTTGACCCATAGAACCCAGTAGAAGTGATGCAGTGTGGCTTCCGAGTTTAGACCTTAAGAGACCTGGCAGCCTTAGCATCCCCCCTCTCAGAACGATACCCAAGACCAGTGTGCTATGAAGATATCTAGGACGAAAGGCCACATGGAGAGAGACGCTCAGCAGCCACAGCCCCCACAGCGGATCCACTAGCTGAACGCAGCCACATAAATAAGCTCAGGTGGGGCCAGCACAGGAACCACTGTTTAAAGCTAGTGGAGTGGTTTAAAGCGGTTTAAAGCTAACTGGAGTGGTTTGTTATGCTGCAGTGAATGACTAGGTAAGTGGCATTTGGGGAATCGACTCCTGTCTGAAGTTCCTTTCCCTGACTATAAAATAAGCACAACAGTAACGTTATGTTTGAAAAGAGTCTGTTGGAAAGAGACTGTCTCTTGTATAGAGACAATGTCCATTGTAAAGTGTGTGGATGAGGCTCAGATATTTTAAAAGAAAGTATATAACGTTCATTGATTCATTCAGGAGACGTGTGTTGAGTACCTATTGTGTATGTGTCAGACACTAGGTGTAGTCTCTGTAGCCTCTGGTCTACTCTGGGTCTGCTCTGGGTGTACTCTAACGCAGCAATGAGCGAGACAGGCAAGGACCTGCCATGCTAGAGGGAGATGAAACAAGCCTGAGAAGTCCAGCTACAGATAGTTGCTTTGGGGAAAGCCAACAGGCTAATGTCATTGAGAGTGACTGGGCTAGCATTTTGTTTAAGATACCTGGGGAAGGATTTTCTGAGCCTGTGACATTTGCTCCAAGCCAGGAATTTGTACAGAAAAGGGAGCAGCCTCCCTGTGAAGGACCAGTAAGTGCAAATGGCCTGGGGCAGGGCAAGTTTGGCCTTGACGAGGAACAGGAACCAAGTCAGTGTGGCTGGGTGTATAAAGAAGAGGGACAACAGCCAGAGATGGGGTTGGTGCAGGGCCTTGTAGGCCATGGTAAGGTGGTGGATTTCATCCTAAATGCAATGGAGCTGTTGAGATTCTCATAGGGTAGTGATATCCTTCATACACTGAAAAGTAAGTTATTGTGGAAGCAGTTCGTGGTTGGCCACCCATCTGATCAGGACAGCACAGTTGACCCTGTACCAGCTCTCAAAGTTTCCAATTCTGTACTAGATCTGAAAACCTTTGGAAGCTCCTAAGCATCTTCATCAGAAAAGGATTCTGTGTTGTTAGGAATAACCAGAATTGAGGCCCCCCACTCCACCTTGCTGGAGGGCTTTGGGATCTCATAGCCCCAAATCCCTCCTGGCTCTCCATATGTAACAAGGACCATGTTTCAAAGGAAGCCGGAAGAGGCCTCTCGTTCTGAGGAAATCCAAACCACTATTGGACCAAAATAGAAAAACGTACTTTCTTTGGAATGAGTAATCCCTGCTGAGTCTGACTGCTTGAAATCAGAAAACAAAACAAAATAACAACAACCCCAAATCCCCACAAACCCAACAATTAAGATTCTGGGTGATATGGTATGGTAATAACTTTTACCCAAGTGGTCTGTGGAAAATTCTGATAAAAACCTCCTGGTTTTTTTTCATTGGTTATTTCTTGTTTGCATCCTGTGCTGTGCGGTAGCTCTGGGGTTTACGGTAGGGCACCTCAACTGCGGTCGGTCTGTGTGGGTATAGATTTCCTGGCCGTCATGTGCTGAGAACCTTGAGAGAGGCATTAGAAAGGCCTTGGGGCTGGTAGTCCCCAGATGGATACAGCTAATTTCTGTCCCACCAGTGCTACCCCGGACACCCCAGACTTGGCTGCTTCCCCCAGCATCTCTGAAATTGCACAATGACCCAATTTTGGCTTGCAAGGGGAGGAGGAAGCATCATGCATTGAATATCTACTGTTCTCTGTATGCTGTGCTAAGTGCTTCGGCTACATCATCCCTAGTGATTCTCGCCACAGCTTTGTGAGGCAGATACTCATTTCCTCCAACTTACAGATAAGAAAACTGAGGCTCAGAAAGTCAGATATTCCTCCCAGGTCCCATAGCTAGCTGGGAGATTCACTTCACCAGGTTTCTGCTTTTAACCACTCTGCTCTTTTGGTCTACTCCAACAGCAAAATAGACTGTTCAACGGGAACCTAGAGTAGAGAATGATTCAGCCGGGGGTGGAGAGGGATCCAGGAGGCAACTTTTATAGCAGATCTGGGAGCATAAATAGGACTTTGTTCATGGGAAGGGTGGGGAGGGATGTTTCAAGCAAAGACAAAGCATAGAAAGACTGAGTATGAGGTATTAATAAGGAAAAAAGGAACGTGGTATTCTTGAGTGATGGGAGAGAGAGATGGGTTGGGGTAGGGCATAGAAGCCCTTGAACATTCTGCCAAGAAGCCTGGGCTACATCTTGGTGGCAATAGAAGGTGGTCAGTGAAAGACAGAATGTTCATCTGAGAGCTGGTGAGTGGGACAGCATTCCCCCAGGTGACCGATAGAAGAAGGAACAAATTCAGGCATCTTCTGATTTCAAGGAACAGAAATGCCTGAAACTGGCTCAAGCATGCAGGACTTTATGGAACTGAAACTCAGGATGTCATGAAAAAAGGCTAGGACACACAGCTTGGTCTCATGGAACCTGAACAATCTTCAGGCAACATCTATTCCTCTTTTCTGCCTCTCCTGGCTGATCATCTTCTTTGTCTCCTGGAGCAGACTCATGTCCCCAATTCCGAATCCCCTATACTTTTTACTTCCATGGTATTGCCACTGGGGCCCTACTTGGGCCTCAAAGCTGCATGACTCACAGACCTATGACCCAGCACAAGTTGACTACAGCTCTTGAGTCTCTTAATTCAGATCATAAAAAAGATAAGATCTGAGGGAAGTGACTTGTAAGTACCTAAGAGAAAGAGAAGGGAAGTAACCTTTTCTTGAATGCTTACTGTATGCCAAGTGGGCACAGGGAATATCTCAGCTAACCTCACAATAGCCTCACTGAGCAAAGGCTGCATTCTCCATTTTACAGGAAGGAGAGTGATATGGTTTAGATAGCTTCGCCTCCAAATCTCAGGTTGAAATACAATTTCCAATGTTAGAGGCCTGGTGGGAGGTGTTTGGTTCATGGAGGCAGACCTCTCATCATGAATGGCTTAGCATTCTCCTCTTGATGATGAGTGAGCTCACATGAGACCTGGTTGTTTAAAAGTCTGTGGACCTCCCCACACTTGCTCTCTTGTTACTGCTCTTGCCATGCGATGTACCTGCTCCTGCTTTGCGTTTCACCATGATTGTAAGCTTCCTGAGGCCCCCACCAGAAGCTGAGCAGATGTTGGTATCATGCCTATACAGCCTATAGAACCATAAGCCAATTAAGCTTCTTTTCTTTATCCATTACCGAGCCTCAGGTATTTCCTTATAGCAATGCAAGAATGACCTAACACAAAAAATTGGAACTAAAGAGTAGAGATTTGCTATAAAGATAGCCGATGATGTGGCAGTAACTTTGGAACTGGGTAATGGGCAGAGGGTGGAAGAGTGTGGAGGGCTCAGCAGAAGACAGGGAGATAAGAGAATGTTTGGAACTTCAACTGGTTAAATAGTTGTGACTAAAATGCTAACAGTGATGTGGATGGTGAAGCTAGGCTGATGAAGCCTGTTAGGAACTGAGGAACGTGGCTGGGCACGGTGGCTCACACCTGTAATCCCAGCACTTTGGGAGGCTGAGGCAGGTGGATCACTTGAGGTTAGGAGTTTGAGATCAGCCTGGCCAAGCTGGTGAAACCCTGTCTCTACTAAAAACATAAAAATTAGCCAGGCATGGTGGCAGGAGCCTGCAGTCTCAGCTACTCAGGAGGCTGAGGCAGGAAAATCTTTTGAACCCAGTAAGAGGAGGTTGCAGTAAGCCAAGATCATGCCACTGCACTCTGCACTCTGGCCTGGGCAACAGAGCAAAGTCTAAAAAAAAAAAAAAAAAAAAAAAAAAAAGAAAGAAAAGAAAGAAAGAAAGAAATGAGGAAACTATTGGGAACTGGGACAAAGGTCACCCTTGATATGCCTTAACAAAGAACTTGGCTATATTGTGTTAATGCTCTGGGGAACTATGAAAGTTTGAACTTCAGAGTGATTACCTAGAGTATCTAGTAGAAGAAATTTCTAAGCAGCAAAATCTTCAGTATCTGGCCTGACTGCTTCTAACAGTCTATGTTCATCTGTGGAAGCAAAGAAATGACTTAAGTTAGAACTAATATATAAAGGGAGCATAAAAGTTTGGAAAATTTGCAGCCTAACCATGTGGTAGAAAAGAAAAGCCCATTTTCAGGAAAGGAATCTATGCAGGCTGTGAAGCAACCACTTACTAGAGAGATTTGCATGACTAAAAGGGAGTCAGGTGCTGATATCCAAAACAATAGGGAAAAGTCCCTGAAGGCATTTCAGAGATCTTCCAGGAAGCCCCTCCCATCACAGACCAAGAGGCCTAGGAGGAAAGAATGGTTTCCCAGGTGCAGCCTGGAACTTCCATGCACAACTGCAGGACACTGCTCCCCACATCCTGGTAGCTCTGGCTCCAGCATCAGCTCAAAGAAGTCCAGGTACAGCTTTGACGACAGAACCACAGGGTGCAAGCCATAAGCCTGGGCAGTTTCCATGTAGTGTTAAGCCTGCAAATACTCAGAATGGAGGCATGAAGGAGGCTTGGTGCTTTCCATCTACATTTCAAAGGATGTATGAAAAAGCCTAGGTGTCCAGGCAGAAGCCTGCTGCAGGGGTGGATTCCCCACAGAGAAACACTCTTAGGGCAATTATAAGGGGGAAATGTGGGGTTGAAGCCCCCACACAGAGTTCCCACCATGACACTGCCTAGTGGAGCTGTTGGGAGGGGATCACTGGCCTCCAGCCCCCAGAATGGTAAATCCATTGGCAGCTTGAACTGTGACCCTGGAAAAGCTTCAAGCATCAACTCCAATCTGTGAAAGCAGCCATGTGAGTTACAGGCAACAAAGCCACAGGGGCAGAGCTACCCAAGGCCTTGGGAGCCCACCTCTTGCATCAGTGTGTCCCAGATGTGGGACATGGAGTCAAAGGAGATTATTTTGGAGCTTTAATATTTAACAAACGCACTGCTAGATTTCAGATTGGCATGGGACCTATTGCCCCTTCATTTTGACCCATTTCTCCTTTTGTGAATGTTTATCCAATGCCTATACCACCATTGCATCTTGGAAGTAAATAACTTGTTTTGATTTTACAGACTCACAGGTGGCAGGAGATGAGTCTTGGATGAGACTTAGGACTTTGGACCTAATGTTGGAATGAGTCACAACTTCGGGAACTATTGGGAAAAGATTATTGTATTTTGCAATGTGAGAAGAGCTTAGCATTTCGGGGTCCAGGAGTGGATAACATTGTTTGGATATTGTCCCCTCCAAGCCTCAGGTTGAAAGGTAATCTCTAGTATTGGAGGTAGGGTCTATTGGGAGGTGTTTGGCTCATGGAGGCAGATCCCTTGCGAATGGCTTAGCACCATCCTTTTGGTGATGAGTGAGTCCATACAAGACATGCTTTTTTTTTTTTTTTATAAGTCTAGGACCTCCTCTTACTTTCTTGCTCCTGCTCTCACCAAGTGATGTACCTGCTCCGCCTTCATCTGCCATGATTTTAGGCTCCTGAGGCCCTCACCTAAAGCCAGGCAGATGCTGGTACCATGCCTGTACAGCCAGCAGAACTGTGAACCAATTAACTCTCTTTTCTTTATCAATGACACTGCCTCATTTAATTTTTTATAGCAATACAAGATGGCCTAATATAAGAAATGACTTGTCTGGGGCCTAACAGTGAGGAATTAGCAGAGTATGAGAGTTAATTTCATTAACTTCGATGAGGCCATGATGCCCAGATATTTGGTCAAACATTACTCTGGATGCTGCCCCGAGGATGCTTCTGGGTGAGATTTTCATTTATGCTGGTGGATTTTGAGTAATGCAGAATGCCCTTCATATTGTGGGTAGACTTTATTCAATCAGTGGAAGACCTAAACAGACCGAAAAGACTGATCTCCCTTAAGCAAGAGGGATTTCTTCTTACAGAATTTGGACTAAAATTGCAGGATTAGTTCTTTCCTGGGTCCAATATATATCCTAAATATTTTAATTCTCTGGAGCACCCAGACTAATACACAGAGTAGGAACTATTAGTCATCTACTAGAGGAAGAATGGGAAAGAACATTTCGGGCAGCTGGGGGACAAGCATGTCCCCTGCCTCAGCCTCCTGAGTAGCTGGGACTGACATACACATCCCAGGACTGGGGACTCAAGTAAGAGACTAATAACCCAGAATACAGGGAAAGCCAGGTCCAGGAATCAGACCAGGCTGAGCCCCTAGGAGCCTGGCTGGGCCATTAATTAGAGTCCTGTGAGATAAGGAGCTCAGAGGTGAAGCTCAGGAGGTGAGCCTAGGGCCCAGCCAAGGAAGTCTTGGGAAGCTTACTCCTGGTCCAGGCAGAGGCAGAGAACACTGATGTCAACTACAATAATTCCCATGTCCCTTTGCCCCTGCTCTGTATCCACTTTGATTGCTGGAAATTTAGAGAACAGCTTTCCTAGCCTCTGTTGCTGCTAAGGGCTGTCATGTGACTCTGTTTGGCCAATGTGATGAAGGGGCTAGGAAATTTCCTCTTGTAATAAGAAAGACAGACACCAGGCACACCTTCTCCTGCTACCCCGATGGGTTATCCCATGACCTCCTTTCTTTCTTTCTTTCTTTTTTTTTTTTTTGAGACGGAGTTTCGCTCTTGTTACCCAGGCTGGAGTGCAATGGCACAATCTCGGCTCACCGCAACCTCCGCCTCCTAGGTTCAGGCAATTCTCCTGCCTCAGCCTCCTGAGTAGCTGGGATTACAGGCACACACCACCATGCCCAGCTGATTTTTTGTATTTTTAGCAGGGATTGTGTTTCACCATGTTGACCAGGATGGTCTCCATCTCTTGACCTCGTGATCCACCCGCCTTGGCCTCCCAAAGTGCTGGGATTACAGGCTTGAGCCACCGCGCCCGGCTCCATGACCTCCTTTCTTTGGTCCTGCAGTTGAGGCAGCCATATTGTGACCATGAGGGAAAGACCGTGAGAACCGAAGAGAAATGGACTCAGAACCCAGATACTGAAAGGCTCCTGGAGCAACCCTGGAAACGTTTACCTCTCAACGTTTTTGTTTGTGAGCTGATGAAACACCTTATAGTTAAGCGACTGTGAGTCAGATTGTCTGTTATTTACAGCTGAACACATCCTGATTCAAGGAGGAAATACATAAATGCTCAGCTGATATGACTTCATCTCCAATTTACTGCCCCTTGAGAGTATGGTGACCCAGTTTTCCCGTTAAGATATTCTTTCTCTGTATCCTCCACCTGCTCCCCTCTCAAGCTTAGATATTGTCTTCTCTGGATGGCCAACTTGCAAGTTCCAGGCTGGATCACACACCCCTCCTCTGAACTGTCTCAGTCCTGTGCCCACTTGCTTTCATAGCACGTCACGTGGTCTTGTAATGGCAACTTTCCCACAAGATGTGTGCTCTCAGAGGGCAGGAAGGAAGAAGAGAAAAGGCAGTCAGTGATAACTGACCCCCTCAGCAGACTTCTACTTGTATCTCATTGCCCAGGCACCCTCGCTGCAAGGAAGGCTTTCAAAGGGACAATTTCACCCTCCAGCGTCTATAGTGGAAGACAGGCAAAGGAGTAGAGTGGTGAGAATGGAAGCCGGGGTTGGCCACTAAGCAGCATCGGCCACAAATGATGAAATATTTTAAGTTCTTTGATGTTTTAACCATAATATTATTTTTATTTTTTTCTAAATGGAAATACTTTTATCATTTTTTCTGATTCTAAAAGCAACAAAGCTTGTTGTAAAAATTGAAACCATATGGGCTATGAAGTGAGGTTCCTAAAATATTTTTCCTTTTGCTATAATCTTATGAACAATTTAATGTATATATTATTTTGGCATGAAATATTTTTTGTCTAAGAATAAAAATATTTCAGACACTTACTTGTAAAAATGGGTTATATAACACATACCGTTTTATTATCTACTTATTTTTTTTACTTAAGATGGGCATGGCTATTGTCCAGAGTTATACAAATAGATATGACTTAACCCTTTTTAACAGTGGGATAATTTCAGTATTAGTAATCTATTGCTGTGTCGCAAATCACCACAAACTTAGTGGCTCAAAACAACACATATTTATTATCTCACAGTTGCTGTGGGCCAGGAATTGGGGCTTTGTTTAGCTGCATTCTCTGTTTTAGGGTCCCTTGTTAGACTGAAAAGTGCCTCCCAGGGTTAAATTATCTTCTGAAGACTTGACTGGGGAAGAAAGAATCTTGCTATGGTTTGCATGTCCCCTCCAAAACTCACGTTGACATTTAATTGCCATTGTGACGGTTATATTAAGAGGTGAGATCATTAAGAGATAATTAGGCCATGAAGACTCTGCCCTCATAAATGAATTGATGTTATCATGAAAGCGGGTCTGTTATCGTGAAAGGACGTCACTACAAAGCAAGTCTGGCTCCTCTTCCTTGCTTGCGCGCCCTCATGTGCCCTCTCACCCTTCCACCTTTTGTCATGGGGTGATGTGGGAAGAAGGCCCTTGCAAGTTGCTGGAACCTTGATACTGGATTTCTCAGCCTCCAGAACCATGAGAAATAAATTTCTTTTCTTTGCAAAATATATCTATGGTATTTTGTTATACCTACACAAAACAGACGAAGACATATCTGCTTCCAAGCTCACTTACATGGTCTACAGAATTAGTTTCTCCTGCACTGTTGGACAGAGAGCCTGAATCCCTCCATGGCTACTGACCAGAGGCTGCCCTCAGCTCCTTTCCATGTGGGCCTCCCTTACTTCTTCAGATCAGCAAGCCAGAGAATCTGCCAGCAGGGTGGAAGTCCGAACCTTTTGTAATCGTGCCACAGAGGTGATACCCACTCAATGCTGCAGTATTCTATTGGCTGGAAGCAAGTGACAGGTTGTACTCACACGTAAGGGGATGGCATTCCACAAAGACCTGGACACCAGGAACTGGGGGCCATGGGGGCTGCTGTCTGCTGTGATGTCCTACCTATTCAACTATTTTGCTGAGGCACACTAAAGTTGTTTCCAGTTTTCTCACCAATATAAACAATGTCATCATCCTTAAACTTGTATCTTCATGAACTGATTCAAATTTTTTGTTTTTTCTTTTTGAGGCAGAGTTTCACTCTTTTTGCCCAAGCCAGAATGCAATGGTACGATCTCGGTTCACTGCAACTTCCGCCTCCTGGGTTCAAGTGATTCTTCTGCCTCAGCCTCCCAAGTAGCTGGGATTGCAGGTGCACACCACGATGCCCAGCTAATTTTTTGTATTTTTAGTAGAAACAGGGTTTCACCATGTTAGCCAGGCTGGTCTCGAACTCCTGACCTCAGGGGATTCCCCCTGCCTTGGCCTCCCAAAGTGCTTGATTACAGGCCTGGCCTGGTTCAAATTTTCTTTGGAAAATTCTTCATGGTGGAATTTCTTCTTCTAAAGGCAAACAGATTCACGGTTAAGTGCTCTCCCAAAGGCTGACAAAATGTGTATCCCCAAAATCTGTGTGTGAATATGGACTATTTCTTTTCACATTCACTAATTACAGCCTTTAACAATCTGTTAAATATTTTTCAATGTGATAGATGAAAACTGGTATCTTTGTGTTTTAGTTTGCAATTCTTTGTTTCTCAGTAAGGTTGAAAACATTTTCTTATGTTACCAGCTACTTGTTTCGGTCAGGATTTTTTGGTTATCGAGTACAAAAATTAACCTTTTTTTCTGAGACAGTGTCTTGCTTTACCGCCCAGGCTGAAGCACAGCAGCGTGATCACAGCTTGACCTCGCAGGCTCAGGCAATCTTCCTGCCTCAGCCTCCTGAGTAGCTGTGGCTACAGGCAGACAGCACCATGCCTGGCTAATTTTTACATTTTTCTTTTGTACAGATGGGGTCTCGCTATGTTGACCAGGCTGCTTTCAAACGCCTGGTCTCAAGCGATCTTCCTGCCTTGGCCTCTGAAAGCCCCGGGATTGCAGATGTGAGCTACTGCCTCCTGCCAAAAAAGCCATTTGAACTAGCTTAAGCATAAAATAATGGAGGAGGGTGTATTTTGTAAAAACACAGAGAAACTTTATAAACAGATTGCTGCCTTGCCTTATTGGATGCAGAATAACATCCATCCCAAGTCCTGGAAGTCATTCCCTTCATTGGTCACTCTCTGGGGATCCAAGCAATCTCATCTCTTTTCTCTCAGCCCATTTGCTCACTTTCTTCTCCTTCATTGCTGGTCAGCTCTCTGCTTAGAGGGGTAAGCTCCTTGTGGCTTTTTTTTTTGGTTTCCAATACAAAACATATCCATTATATAAAATGTGGTTAATGTGGATGTGCATAAAGCCAAATGTAACAGTGTAATCCTCACCCTAATCTCCTCTCTCAGTGATATTGACAACAAACTATGTACTGAGTATCTTTCTCTCCACCCTGTGGAGAAAGGTGATGATGGTGATGATGGTGATGGTGGTAGTTACCAGTTACACAGCATTTAGCAAGTTCTCAGCATTGTCCTAGGAGTATTGCATGCTTTAATGCTCCTTAAAACAACCATTTGAAGAAGACACAATTATTCCTCCTATTTTTTTTTTTTTTTGGATGGAGTTTTGCTCTGTCACTCAGGCTGGAGTATAGTAGCACAATCTTGGCTCACTGCAGCATCCACCTCCTGGGTTCAAGTTATTCTCTTGCCTCAGCCTCCCTAGTAGATGGGATTACAGATGGGCGTCACCACATCCAGCTAATTTTTGTATTTTTAGTAGAGACAGGGTTTCGCCATGTTGACCAGGCTGGTCTCGAACTCCTGACCTCACACCTGCCTCAGTTTCCCAAAGTGCTGGGATTACAGGTGTGAGCCACTGTGTCTGGGCAGGTGTGAGCCACTGTGTCTGGCCTATTTCTCAAGTAATTTGCTAATAATGCCAGGTCCAGTATTCAAACCCAGGCAATTTGAATCTTCAAAACACACACACACACACACACACACACACACACACACACACAATTTTTAAAAATTACATTAAAAATATATATCACACTGTGCAGTTTCTGCATTTTTTTCTCTGTAGAAAATATTTACCTCTTTTTTTTTTTTTTGAGATGGAGTCTTGCTCTTCACCCAGGCTGGAGTACAGTGGTGCAATCTCAGCTCACTGCAACCTCCACCTCCCAGGTTCTTGCAATTCTCCTGCCTCAGCCTCCTGAGTAGCTGGGACCACAGGAGCACACTGCCACGCTGGACTAATTTTTTGTAATTTAGTAGAGATGGGGTTTCACCGTGTTTCCCAGGCTGGTCTCGAACTCCTGAGCTCAGGCAATCTACCCAGCTTGGCCTCCCAAAGTGCTGGGATTATAGGCGTGAGCCACCATGCCCAGCCTATCTCATTGTTTTTAATAACTGAATGGTATTCCCTTACAGGGATGAGCTGTAATTTTTAGCCAGTCCCCTATTGATGGACAGTTTAGTTCTTTCCAGTCCGGTACTTCACAGGCACAAGTAAGCCTGATTTGATGGCAGTGACTCTGGCCTTTTCTTTAAATGACCTTTCAGGATGACTCCAGGCCAGCTGAAAGCTCTATGACTCATCTTTTCATTCAGGTCTTCATGAGAGATGATCTGATGGGTTCTGGATCAGCAAATGAACACATATGACTGCCCCTTTTAGAGGTAGATAGCTCCGGGAGGCAGGTCCTTCAGAAAGAACAGTTTTCTTCTTTCTTTCTTTCTTTTTTTTTTTTAAATATAGGATCGGTCTCACTCTGTTGCCCAGGCTGGAGTGCAGTGGCACCATCACGACTCAGCGCAGGCTCAGACTTTCCAGACTCAGGTGATTCTCCCATCTCAGCCTTCCAAGTAGCTGGAACTATAGGCACTCACCACCACATAATTTTTTTTTTTTTAAAATTTTTGGTAGAGACAGGGTATTGCCCCGTTGCCCAGGCTGGCCTCGAACTACTGAGCTCAAACAATCCCCTCACCTCAGCCTCCCAAAGTGCTGCGACTGGAGGTGGTGAGCCATCATGGCAGGCCTGTCATTTTTCTATTAGGACATTGCTCTTTTCCCCACTGACTTTTCATGTAATTTGCAAATTACATCTCTTTGTGCCTTTGACAATACAGAAGTTTTAAATTTCAATGCGATTAGACCCATTGGCCTTATTTCTTGATTCTGACCCTCATGGCATTCTGAGGAAGGCCTTTCTCAACTCAGGGTCATAAAATATTTCTTTCTTTTATTTTCCCTATTACTTTTACAATTTTTGTCTTATGTTATTTAAATATCAGATCCATCTCAAATTTGATTTTACAGTCAAATTAATCATCTCTCAAATAATCATCTCAACACCATCGCTTGGCTAGGGCCTCCTTTCACCACTGACCTCAGGTACCTTGATGTCCCACTTACCAGTGTCTGTACTGGTTACTGGCAGAGACGTCTGAGTTGGAAACACTTAAGTGCTGGGTCCTGCTCTGCCATTTACTGGCTGTGTGACCCTGAGTAGATTACTTAGGGTCTCTGGGCTTGTTCCTCCTCCTTGTACAGCGGGGATCATCAGGGTTCCAGACTCGGGTGATTGCTGTGGAATGAACTGACGAAGCCCCTCCCAATCATGCAGTAACCATCCTCATGATCACTGTTTTCTAAGTCCCCCAACCCCATTTCAAGTACCTATGCCTGGGCTGTCACTGGTTCCCTCTGTCTGCTCCGCCCTAGAACCACATCATTTATACCCCCTGGATCTGCAGTGCATGTTAGTATCCTCCAGTCTGTAAGCTTCTAAAGGACAAAGATGTTGCTTTAGAACCTGGTATATAGTAGGTGCTCAATAAATATCCACAGAAAGAGTGACTGAGTAGTGTGAGCTCCCGTCCTTGTTATATTTCTTGGACATGTTCTTGGCTGCTCTTCAGCATTTTTTCTCCCAAATTAATTTTAATTAATTTGTCAAGATCTTCTCCCGTGTACTAATGGAATTTTTATTGGCATTACAGCAAATTAATGAGGTGATTTGAGGAGAATTGGCCTTACAGCCCGGGAACATGAGCATTTACCCAGCCCTTCTCTCATGAGCTTTTCTAAGCTGCATCAGTTCCTTTTCATTGGCCTGGACTGTTTCCCTGCACGTTTATTCCTGGATGTTTTGCTGTTTTTCTTGCTTTTTCTGAAAGATGTCTCTTCTCCACTGTAGCGGCTGAGCAGTTAGCATCTTGGGTGGAATCCAGATCCTGACTCTTTCTGGCATCAGTGGTTATGAGCACACAGCTTTGGAGTCCAGCAGATCTGGGTATGAATCCACTTAATAAGTGTATGACCTTGAGTAATGACCCTCCACCTCGAGTCTCAGTTTCCCGGTCTGTGTCAGAGAAGAAGAAGTAATATATGCTGTGCAGTCTTGCTGTGAATATTAAATTCGATATTGTGAGTAAAGCTTTTAGGGTGGTACCAGTACAAATAGGCAATACATGTCTTCTATTATGGTTATTTAGTAATATTACTGGCATACATGTTTCATAACTCTAAGCAATGGACTATCATGCTGGGTGTTTTATTATTACTATACACAAAAAAATATTTCTGATACCACACTCCCCACTCCATCTCTTTGGCAGCTAGGGGACCGCACTATTTTCTAAACACACATGTTGTGTGCTCAGCCTAACCACCTTTCAGATTCTTGAAAGCAATGTGGATGTTGAGTGTGGAGATGCAGAGAGAGAAAGAGAAATTGCTCTAAGACCAGGAGGAGACTGAGGATGGGGGCCGGAAACATTGAGAGGCATGAGTCAAAGCAGCAGGAAAGGGTTCTTGCGGGGAAAGAGAGAGAGAGAGAGCGCGCGCAGGATGGAGGAGACAGTAGCGAAGTGTCGAATGTGATGAGGACTTGGGAGGAAAACCCTCAGCCCTCCCCACTGTCTCTGCTCCTACTGACTTTCATGGCCAAGCAAGGCAGTTCTGAACACCGCCCTCCCAACCAAGAACTCTGTCTGGGTCTCTCCAGGAGGCCCTTGATCCTCATGACAGAGCAGCTGGACCAACAAACTCAGTGTTGCAGCTGCCCCCAATGCATCTGTGGAGGCTACAGGTCTCCTGCAGGGTCCCAGATTCCCAGGCCCCACAGAGGCTTGAACCCACCAGAAAGTGATGTTCCCCTCTGTTGTTCTGAGGTGGGGGCACTGGCAGAAGAACTGGGGAACCAGCCTTGGGGACCTACAGCTGCTGCAGGGCGTGGGCAGGGAGAGAAAGGCCAGCAGGCTCCTTGCCCAGCAGCCCTCCCCAGCTAAGGCTTCTCCAGCAATCTCAGTGTGTTTCCTTACCTCCTGGTGGGATTCTGTAGGGCTGGAAGGGTTCAAGCATCCTTCTTTGAAATCCAGCACTAAGTTCTTCTTATGGCACTGTTTATGACCTGTGAATGCTGTGCATGAATGAGTGTATTCTCACACTCTGGCCACCAAGTAAGTTTCCTGACATAGCCCCTGCAGGGCACACATGTTAGAAACTGTCATGGCAGGAAACAGCGCACCGCAAGTGGGTAATTGTGCAGTAGAGGAGAGGGACTTTTTTACAAAGGGCAGGCAGGCTGAAGAGGAGCCACAGAAGGTAGTGCAGAAGCCTTGGTGGCCACAGACAGGCATCTTTACCCCTAGGGCTGAAGCAGGAAGGGGACCCAGAGAGGGCTGGGGAGAAGCAGCCACTGTCAGTGAGGGAGGTGGCCAACCCAAACCCCAGCCTCATTTCCCGCTTCCCTCCTGGAAGCATTGCCTGTTGGCTGAACACAACAGGAAGCCGGGGGACAAGGGAGCTCTTTGATGTAGCAGGCTTTTGGGGTGGAGAGAGGAGCTGGAGCGACAGATAGACGTTGTCCCTCATGGCAGGGAAGTCCTACATTGGTATCCAGCAGAGTGATGGCAGACGTGTGTGTGGCAGTGCCTGGCTCTGTAGCAAGCCTTTCATCTGTATGAATTTATTTAATCCCCACCACAACCCTTTGAGATAGGTGCAATTACTAGCAACATCTTTACTTTGCACACAGGGAAACTGGTTAGCTACTTGCCCAAGTTGTCCTGCTACCAAGAGGCAGAGCTGGGACCTAGATCCAGGTCACGCAGCCTGGGGTCTGAGGTCTGAGGCACTCCCCTGCACTGCCCCCCGCCCCTTGTCAGGGACCCCCAGAGGAGCTCCTCCTGCACTTCACATGTTAACCACCTTCCCATGAGGCTCTGCCCTGTGGAATGTGCTAGGTCAGTACACATCCAATGTTAAGGCAGGACCTTAATTAGAACAGAGGTTACTGAAGGACCTTACTCGGGGGATCCATTGTAGACGCACTGAGGTGGCAGCAAGTGACAAGAACAATCAGGTTGCCTGTGACAACTGCTGGCTTGAGGTTCCACGTGTGTTAAAACCAGCATTTGTGCTTCCAATCCTAGTGACAGCCTTGGGTCCCAGCCTCGTCCTGTGTTCCAGAGTGAGACAGTAGCCAGGCCCCTGGCTGCACATCCCAGCTCCATCACTGTCCAGCCGGGTGGGCTTGAACTCATCTCACTCCTCTCACCTACAAATGGGGGAAGATCCCGCCTCATGGGATTGCTGTGAGGCTGAAGAGTAAATGTGAGTCATGATGGCAGTTCTTGGCACATTGTACACACTATGTGTTAGCCGTTGTCGCTGTGTTCATCATCATTATTATTAGACAGAGATCAGCCCTCTCACCACAGGCCTGCAGTGCAGGGCTTCTCAACTCCGTTGTGCATCAGGAGCTGCTGGGATGTTTCAAGGATGCATGTGCCTGGGCCGCCCAGCAGACGACTCAACCAGAATATCTGCTAGCGGGGGAGGGTGGAATCCAGGCAAGGGTAAGAGATGGTTCCAACATCCAAGAGCTTAAATGTAGCACGGGTCACAAGAGTAACTGCAGGGCTGGGTTGGTTTCTTCATTTGAATGTGAACGGTAAGGAGTGTTGAAATCAAGGACGTATTTCACAAGGGAAAGGGAGTGAGTTTGAAAAGGTCTGAGGACACATTTTTTTTTTTTTTGCAGGAGAGAAAGGAGGTGGGCAAACAGTTGACAGGACAACAGCAGGAAAGTGGAAGGTGCATGCCTCGTGCTATGACCGCTGCCTGGGCCCTCTGCTAGGGCCGGGCATGGGGACGGTGTGCGGTAAGCATTTGTTTAATGAATGAATGAAGGATCCAATGAGTCCCTTAAAACACTGCATTCATGACCCTAGATTTCCGTGTATTTTGTCCATATAGGTTTCCTAGGGCTGCGTAACAAAATACCACAAGCTGGGTGGCTTAAAGAACAGAATTGTGTTGTCTCATTTCTGGAGGTTGGAGGTCCAAGATCAAGAGGGCAGCAGGGTTGGTTTGTTTGGAGGGTCACGAGGGCGAATCTGTGCCATTCCTCTAGCCGCTGGTGGCCCCCTTGGCTTGTACGTGACATTCCCCCTGTGTCTTCACGTCTCTCCCCTCTATACATGTGTCTCTGTGTCCAAATATCCCCTTTTCATAAGGACACCATCATACTGGATTAGGGCACTCCCTAATGACCTCATCTTGATCATCTTCAAACACCCTATTTCCAAATAAGGTCACATTCACAAGTATGGGGGGTAAGGACTTCAACATCTTTTTAGGATACACATTTTAACCCAGAGCATTGCTATTTCAGCCACCTTAAGAGCTTAGACTTTATTCATTCCCTTCATACCGCTACTGAGCATTTAAATGTGCACCGTGCCCTGGATGTTGGAAAATAAAAGGCTGGGAGGACTGGTTCCCTGGCGTCAAGCAGCTCACAGCCTTGAGGGGCAAACCCAAAATAGGTAGAAAGATCTAACATGAGGAGGACAGGGGAGAGAGTGGGGCAGGGTGCAGGGGATAGGGGCTACTGAGCATAGTCCGGCTGTTCTCAGGGCTGTGCTCTCAATCCTGTATAAACAAGCCCTCAGGGAATCTATTTGCATTTATTATCCAAGTTCACTGGCCTCAAGTTCCCCAGCCATTTGAGGAAGTTCTTCCTTTTTCCTTAATGAACAGGAGGCTTTTAAAAAATTACGGAGTTCCAAACAAAGTCTCCTGATAAATTCCTCTAAAACTTCTCTCGGAATCTGAGCCTTGTGCCCGGGTGTCACAAAATCTCTTTTCCCACATTCTAACTCTGGCTCGTGTCCTGCCCTAGGAAAGGCATCAACACCCCTCTCTGGTTTTACCCCATCCCACCATTCAAAGAGTGGGATCTGTGCTTCCAACCCTCAGCCAAAATTCTCCCAGTGTAAGAAACACCTCAGCCCAGAATCAATGCCGCATGGAAGGCAGCACTGGCTAAGCTGTTGGTGACATTCTTCGTGAGTTCTATTTCCTAGCAGGGTCAGGAAGTTTCTCTGGCTTCCCAGAATGTCTAATGACACAAGTGGATTGGGAAGCATGAAAAGGCATTTCTCAGTTCTCTTCCCTTCCTGAGCTAACAGATGGAATGCTGACTCTATCCATTTTAGACTTGCTGATCAGAGTGTGGAAAAAATGCTCAGCCTTGGGGTTGAGAGTTGCTTCTGGCCCAACCAACTTTCTGTCTTTATTAGCGTAAGGCTCTGGTCCCAGGACATCCCACACTACTGGGCTCCCCTCTGTGACAGCTGTTCATAGACCCCGAGGAGAGGTCCTGGCTTGCAGGCAGCCAGCCAAGGCCTACATTGCATAGGCTGCAACTTCCTTCCCAAGCCCTTGACTTTTCTGGGGTTCTAGATGGTGACTTTGCTCTTCTTGCTTTCTTTCCTTTGGCGATGAACGGTTTTGGTTTACCATTCACTGAGCTCTGATCCTGCCATAGCCTTTGGGTAGGGGGAATAGGGGCTTCTACCCTCACAGAGGTTATGGTCCAGTGGGGAAGACAGAAAAATAAGCCAATAGTTATAATAAAGTAAATACGATATACAAATAAATCCAACAAAGCAATGGAAGTCACAAAGTGTGATGAGATGCTGTGATACAGGAACACACTGTTACTGGAAAGCGGTCCTGATCCACACCCCAAGAGAAGGTTCTTGGATCTTGTGCAAGAAAGAATTTGAGGTGAATTCCTAAAGTGAAAGGAAGTATATTAAGAAAATAAAGGTTAAAGAATGGTTACTCCATAGGCAGAGTAGCGACTTGGGCTGCTGGACTAAAGATACACGTAGCTATTTCTTAATTATATGCTAAACAAGGTGGATTATTCATGCGTTTTGCAGGAAAAGGGTGGGCAATTCCTGGAACTGAGGTTCCTCCCCGCCTTTTTGGACCATATATGGTAACTTCCTAAGGTTGCCATGGCATTTGTAAACTGTCTTGGCACTGATGGGAGTGTCTTTTAGTAAGCTAATGAATTATAATTAACATATAATGAGCAGTGAGGATGACCAGCGATCACTTTCATCACTATCTCCGTTTTGGTGAGTTTTGGTGGGCCTCTGTACCCTATCCTTTTATCAGCAAAGTCTTTGTGACCTGTACCTTGTGCCGACCTGGTCCTATCTCATCCTGTGTCTTAGAATGCCTAACCTCCTGGGGATGCAGCCCAGTAGGTCTCAGCCTCATTTTAGCCGGCCCCTACTCAAGATGGAGTTGCTCTGGTTCAAACACCCTCTGACAATTACACTGGAAATATTAAAAAAGTGGAAGTAACATAGATGGTGCAGTTCAAACAATGCCCTGCTATGCAGCCTTTAAAGAGGGTGGTGATTAGCTCTAGGGAATGGCGTGGAAAGGTGCCTAGATATGCTGCTGTCAAAGGCCACGAACCGAAGACCACCAGGAGCACAACTGTAGTCGAAAGGTAGGTAGATTTATTTGGTTTGCTGCAGCAAGGGAGAATGATTTCTGAGGAACCAGAGGAGTATGCTAGCAATTGGAGGGGTATTGGGGCTTAGGTGGTTGGGAGAGTTTTGTAGATAATTAGTTTGACTTGGATGATTCTAAGTGAGAATAAGGAAGCAGATTCCAAATTGGATATTGTCAAGGAGCAAGAACAATTCAGTGACTGGCGTTTTAATGCATTTTATCTTGGAGGCAGTTAAAAAGCAGCAATCATTCACATGAGTCAAAGGAGGGGGTGTCTGGTAATTTATGTGGCCACAGATTGGCTTTCTCTCTGCCTTATTTGGTGCAGCATGGCCTAGAATGAGCTCCAGACCACTGGGGCTCAGTTTATATTCTGTGAACATTGAGCATTGTTAATGTTCAGATGGGAGCATCATGGTCTAGCTGCCAGCAGAGCCATCTTTTACCTTCTCATTGTGAACAGAGAAAAAAAGATTTCAAATTCTGGGAAAAGTATACACATACATACATATGAGTATCTATGTAAAAATATGTGCATATGACAGAAATTAAATAATGATTTATTAATAGTTTTTTTGTAGTTGATAAGATTTGTGGTATTCTTTAAGATCTGGAAATTTTACATAAAAATAGATATTTCTGTCTTATACTGAAAAAAATGAGAAGATTCAGCAACATTGAGCTTAAATTATTATTATTTTTTTCTGAAACAAAATATGCCAGGGTTTTTGGGAAAGAAAGGTATTGGAACTTCCCAATCCATGTTCTCTGCTTTTAAAAACTAGGAAATCTCATTGGGATGTCTCTGACCTGGATCTGCTAGTAACCCCCGAAGAAGAATTCATCAGCAAGGAAAAAAGGGTCTGAGTTCATGTGGCTTAAAAGCCTTTCTAGATCCAGCTACCCTGACTTGGAGTGGTGTCTGAGGAAGGAGAGCTGAATGCAGGCATATAGGAATGTGCCCCAACAAAGCTGAACTTTGGGGCAGCGTCAACAAGGAGGGTCTGATCAGTCTGGTGCTTTGCTACATTAGACAAATCTCCATAGGACTATGTAAGACCATTATTCAACAGCAAGACCTTCGGCAATAACAGAAGCAGCAGTCATGGGCGCGTTGGCTCATGCCTGTAATGCCAGCATTTTGGGAGGCCAAGTGGGGGCGGATCACCTGAGGTCGGGAGTTTGAGATCAGCCTGACCAACATGGAGAAACCCCGTCCCTACTAAAAATACAAAATTAGCTGGGTGTGGTGGGGCATGCCTGTAATCCCAGCTACTCGGGAGGTTGAGGTAGAAAAATTGCTTGAACCTGGGAGGTGGAGGTTACGGTGAGATGACAGCGTGCCATTGCATTCCAGCCTGGGCAACAACAGCAAAACTCGGTCTCAAAAAAAAAAAAAAAAAAAAAAAAAAGCAGCAGCAGCAGAAGCCCTGCTGGTTGATTAAATCCTCCCATTCTTTCTCCCCATCGTGGTTTTTAAAATTATAAAATCTTTTTGGTTTTTGTAGATTTAGAGGGTGCAAAGACAGTTTTGTTACATGGATATATTCCATTGCGGTGAAGTTGGGGCTTTTAGTGTATCACCTGAAGAGCGTACATCATATCCACTAAGTAATCCCTCCCCACCTTCCCCTCTTCCTCCCTCTGAGACTGCAGTGGCTGTTATTTCACATTCTATCTTCTAGGGTACACATTATTGAGCTCCCACTTATAAGTGAGAACCTGTGGTATTTGACCTTCTCTTTCCGAACTATTTCACTTAAGATAATGGCCTCCAATTCCACCCATGTTGCTGCAAAAGACATGATTTCATTCGTTTTTATGGCTGAGTAGTACTATGTTGTGTGTATATACCACATTTCCCCTATCCAATTTTCCATTGACAGACACTTAGGCTGATTCCACATCTTTGCTATTGTGAACAGTGTTGCAATAAACATATGAGAACAGATAACTTTTTTATGTAATGATTTCTTTTCCTTTGGGTAGATTCCCAGCAGTGGGATTGTTGAATCAAATAGTAGTTCTATTTTTAGTTCTTTGAGAAATCTTCATACTGTTTCCCATAGAGGTTGCACTAATTTACATTCCCACCAACAGTGTATAAGCATTTCCTTTTCTCCATATCCTTACATCTGGTTTTGTTTTTTGTTTTTTTGTTTTTTTTTTGACATTTTAATAGTAGCCATTCTGATAGGTGTAAGTTGGTATCTCATTGCGGTTTTAATTTGCATTTCTCTAATGATTAATGATACTGGGCATTTTTTCAAATGCTTCTTGGCCATTTGTATGTCTTCTTTTGGAAAAAAAATGTCTGTTCATGTTCTTTGCCCACTTTTTAATGTGGTTATTTATGTTTTCTTGTTGTTCCTGAGTTGTTTGAATTCCTTGTATATTCTATTTGTTAGATGCATAGTTTGCAAATATTTTCTCCCACTCTGCAGGTTGCCTGTTCACTCTGTTGATTATTTCTTTTTGCTGTGCAGCAGTTTTTTAGTTTAATTAAGTCCCATTCATCTTTTTTTTTTTTTTTTTTTGAGATAGAGTTTCGCTCTTGTCACCCAGACTGGAGTGCAGTGGTGTGAACTGGGCTCACTGCAACCTTTGCCTCCCAGGTTCAAGCAATACTCCTGCCTCAGACTCCTGAGTAGCTGGGATTACAGGTACCTGTCACCATGCCAGGCTAATCTTTGTATTTTTAGTAGAGACAGGGTTTCACCATGTTGGCCAGTCTGGTCTTGAACTCCTGACCTCAGGTAATCCACCCACTTCAGCCTCCCAAAGTGCTGGGATTATAGTTGTGAGCCACTGTATCCAGCCTCCATTCCTCTATTTTTGTTTCTGTTACATTTGCTTTTCAGGTCTTAGTCATGGATTATTTGCCTATGCCAATGTCCAGAAGAGCTTTTTTCTGGGATTTTCTTCTTGCATTTTTTTAGTTTCAGGTCTTATATTCAAGTCTTTAGTCCATCTTGAGTTAATTTTTGTATGTGGTGAGAAATAGGGGTCCAGTTTCATTCTTCAGTATATGACAATCCAATTTCCTCAGCACTATTTATTAAATAGGGTGTCCTTTTCCAGTGTGTGTTTTTGTTGCAACTTTGTCAAAGATTAGTTGCTTGTAAGCATGTGACTTTATTTCTGGGTTTGCTATTCTGTTCCATTGATCTGTGTCTGTTTTCTATGTGTACCATGTTGTTTTGGTTACTATAGCCTTGTAATATAATTTAAAGTCAGATAAAATGCCTCCAGCTTCGCTCTTTTTGCCTAGTATTGCTGTGGTTATTCAATCTGTTTTTTGGTTCCATATGAATTTTACGATTGTTTTTTCTAATTCCACAAAAAAACAACTTTGGTAGTATGACAAGAATCACATTGAAATATGTAAATTATTTTGGCCAGTATAGTCATTTTATTGATATTAATTCTTCCAATCCATGTGTATGGGATTTTTAAAATTTGTATCATCTATAGTTTCTTTCACCTGTGCTTTGTAGTTTTCCTTGTAGAGATTTTTCAGCTAACTGGGTAAATATATTCCTAGATAATTTTTTGTACCTGATGTAAATGGGATTAACTTCTAGATTTCGTTCTCAGATTGATTGTTATTGGTGTATAGAAATGCTACTGATTTGTACATTGATTTTGTATCCTGAAAATTTACTCATTCATTGATAAAGTCCCAGAGTCTCTTGGTGGAGTCTTTAGGGTTTTCTAGCTATATTGTCAGCAAATAGAAATAATTTGACTCCTCTTTTCAAATTTGGATGCCGTTTATTTCTTTTTCTTGACTGATTGCTCTGGCTAGGACTTCCAGTACCATGTCAAATAGGAGTTGTGAAAGTGGGCATCCATGCCTTGTTCCAGTTCTTAGGGGAAATGATTTCAACTTTTCTCTATTGCATATAATGTTGGCTGTGGGTTTGTCATATATGGCTTGTATTATTTTGAGGTATGTTCCTTTCCATGCTTAGTTTGTCAAGAGCTAAGAAAGACTTTGGGGTGCTTGGGAAACTCAAGGAATGTGGAAAAACCTCTATGGGTAAGTTGGTGTTCACATGCATAGGAAAATGAAAGAGAGATGTTTTAAGCTGTTTAGATAAGGAGTACCAGGCATAATAGTAGAAATGAATGGATCCACCAGGTGTGGTGGCTCATGCCTGAAACCCCAGCATTTTGTGAGGCTCAGGTGGGCAGACTACCTGAGGTCAGAGTTTGAGACCAGCCTGACCAACAGGGTGAAACCCCGTCTCTAATAAAAATACAAAAATTAGCCAGGTATGGTGGCACATGCCTGTAATCCCAGCTACTCGGGAGGCTGAAGCAGGAGAATTGCTTGAACCCAGGAGGCAGAGGTTGCAATGAGCTAAGATCACGCCACTGCACTCCAGCTTGGGAAGCAGAGTGGGACTCTATCAAAAAAAAAAAAAAAAAAAAAAAAAAGAAAAAAAGAAAAAGAAAAAAAGGATCAGAAGACCAAATAGCCTCCAGGAAGCAGACTCCATAAAGCCACTAAGCAGATAGCCAAGGCTTCAGGCCTGGTAGCCTTCTCTCCTGCCGTGGTAAGTGAGTGACCACCTAGGTCCTGTGACAAGTACTCAGCCAATTTTTCCCTAGGGAGGTCAGCCTTGGCCTCTTTCCCAAATGAACAAGACCCCCGACATGAGCTGGCTCCCCTGCCTCTCTGCCTTCATGTCATAATGCTTCCTTACTGTGCTGCAGCCACACTGGCCTTCTTGCTGCTTCATGAACATGCAAAGTTCATTCCCACCTTGGAGCCCTTGCATTTGCTGCTCTCTGGGCCTGAAACACTTCCCAGAGCTCTTTATGTGGCTGGATCCTTCTTGTCACTTTGGCCTTCCTGACCACCCTGTCTAATAGAGCAGCCCCCCTCACCTCCGGTTGCCCTATATCCCATTACACGGTTTCATTGTCTTCCATGCATATATCACTCTTGGAAATGTTGTTGTTTGTTCATTTATTTGCCCATTTATTGTGTATCTCTTTTCACTAGAATCCCAGCTCCATGTTTGTCTGTCTCGTTTGCTGAATCTCCAGCATATAGCACAGCGCCAGCCACAGGGCGGAAGCTCAGATATTCTTTGTTAAAATGAATGTTGATGCCTTTAACCCTTTCAGTGAAGGCCAGTTCACAGTGGCCCATGATCTCGATGGGCCTAAGGGACCCATAGGTCAGATGTGTTGTGTCTGGTGGATACCTGAACTTGGAGCTGACCCCATCTCTGCTTTTGCTTTTTTTTTTTTTCTGACTGCTTTGAGCCTCAGTTTCCTCTTCTCTGGAAATGAGCTAACCGTACAGGATGTTGACCCACTCAGTGGGAGGGAGGTCAATGTTTTTGTGTTTGTGGAATCTGAAGGGGGTGGGATGCATGAGTTAGCAGCTTCCAGAAGGCAGAGGGAAAGAAAGCCATAAAAGCACATTTCTTTTAACTCCCATAGGCACAGAACCAAGAGGTTCCTTAATCCTGGTCTCACCTTCTGGGAAGACTAGGGTGGGCTTAGTGCCAGTGGATACCTCAGGGGACAGTGGGAGCCCAGCATGGGATGTCCCCAAGGAGCAGAGTAGGGAAGGCGCTGGTGCTGAGTAGGATGAGCTGACGTGTGGGCATGGGGCTGGGAAGACCAGAAGCTGGCAGCAGGAACAGCTTGGCCTGAAGGCCTGGGTCGGGAACTGCAAGGGCAGGAGGGAGGCCACAGACATTCGGACAGCTTACAGGGTCCCTGATGTCTTCCAGATTTCAGGTCCTCTTCTTTTGTTCTGGGACATCTGGCTTAACTGCCCTGGGCAGAAATTTACCGTTCCTTCTTCAGTGCTGCTGCTAAATGTTGCTCCCACGTCTTTAAGCCATATCTGGTTGTACATTTGGCCCTCAAACAACATTGGCTCAAACTGCACAGGTTCACTTACACATAGATTTTCTTCCTCCTCTGCCACCCATGAGACAAGGCCCATTCCTCCTCCTCCTCCTCCTCCTCCTCCTCCTCAACATCAAGGTAATAAGATAAAGACCTTTATGATGCTCCACTTCCACTTAATGAAGAGAAAAGATATTGTTTTTCTAATGATTTTCTTAGTAACATTTTATTTTCTCTAGCTTACTTCATTGTAAAGAAATATGTGTTCATGGACTGTTTATGTTATCAGTAGGTTATTAGGAGTTAAGTTTTGGGGAAGGCAAGAGTTAGAGGCAGATTTCTGACTGTGTAGGATCTTGATTCCCCTAAGCTTCACATTGTTCAAGGGTCAGTTGTATTTATATTTTCACGTTTGCTTCCCTTCTAGACTCTGGACGTTCGGAGCATAGCAATGATGACTTTTTGGTTTATGTCCCCAGGCAGAATTAGGCAGGACTCCTTCTCCAGTGCTCCCACGGAACATGGCCTACATGTTCGTGGCAACAATTATCTGGTCAACATAGGTGCCTCTTGGTTGACCCGTAGGGCAGGGCTCAGATATTTTCATCTTTATGTCCCTAGCTCTTAGCACATAGAATAAACACTCAATAATAGCTTATTGAATGATAAAAGAAGAGTAAATATTGCCCGGTGGAATTCTCATTCTCACATGCGCTCTATGGATGTTATTGAGTTCATTATGTTCAGCCTATGAACTCTCCCTCTGTAACAATAGATTAAAAAGACTTGCGGCTGGTATTTCAAAGAACTTCTCTCCTTTCCTGTAAGCAGTAGAAGTTATCGTCTATTGGGCTTCCATATTGATACATATTAGCTCGCTTACCCTGCACAACACTTCCTCTCATTGCTAGAAAGTGCAAAAAAGCACAAAGAGGTCGGGAGCCAGGATCTGAACCCACATCCAGGAGAGGCCAGAGCCAGGCCTGTTTGCCTGTGTTAAGACACCCAGAGGCAATAATACATAGCCTTTTACCCAGGGCTGAAGCAGGATCAAACTTAGTGACAGCAGCTGGAATGATCTTCTCCCCCGCTCCAAGGTGAGTGGGAGAGAGCTGTTCCAAACCCTCAGCTGGGTCCAAGATTCCCGAGGGTGAGGTGGGGTGGTGTCTGGGCAGGCCTGTGGGATGACAGCCAGTATGGGAAACCACTACACACAGGTTCCAGAGGCCCCTCATTGCCGGCCAGTTGTTAGTGTAGCTGCCAGGGTCTCAGGCTAGCAGGCAGCAGGGCCCCTGTGACCTTGTCTGCCAGAAGGAGGCATCGGCTACACAGACGTACTGCCTTTGGGATACATGCAAAATGAAGTCTTAGGAGTCCCAGGACAGCCAGAAGACGACTCCATAGTCTGTTTCCTGTCTGCCTTGACTTTCAGCAATCCCTCCATCGCCTCCAGCAGTGGGTGCCCCACGGCCAGGAGTCTGTGGTCCTCCAGTCCCCTGACCGCAGCGTCTTCTCTTGTCCTAAGGATGTCCCTGCAGCCCAAATTTCATCTGGTCTTTTCCCTGTTAGAACTGCTCTAAGGTCTTTCTGGGTTTTGCTAGAACTTTTTCCCAAGACTTGCCTCCTTCTTCTCTTCCCTAAACCTGCCAGGTGGGAACTTTTGGCAATGGCATGGGCTGAGCACCTCGTCGCTGTGACTATTCAAGCAGGGGCTAGTGAGGGCTTCCCTTTGTGACTCTGGAGCCTGCAGTTCTAGGGTCTTGCTTATGGCTGATATCAGTAAGCCCTGCAAAAGGAACTCTGTGAGTTCTAGAGCTGGCCCATCTTTCCCTGGAAGCTGTCCATTACTCTCCCTGGCCTGCATCTCCTCATCTGTCCATGGGAATGTTGACATCACCTCATAGGATCATTGTAAAGATAAAATGAGAGGAGGTTTGTGAAACCCCGAGTGCAGTGCAGGGCACATATGTAGCACCCGTTCCTCTGTCATTTGGGCCACAAGATGGTCTGCTGCCTTGTGCTGGAGCCCTGGCCAGGGCCTGAGCTGAAGCGTGTGAGGAGGGACAGGAGGCTGGTGCCCACTGGGACGGCGACTCCCTGATTTCCACATTGCTGAGGTCTGCATTTGCTCTCTAACACTCCCTCCCTCCTAGCCTTTGCTCATGCGGTTCCTGCTCTCCGTATTTACTCACATGTCCATTCAGCAATTAGTTACTGAATTCTGACCTTGGTTTTGTGTCAGGCACTGTTCAAGGTGCTGAAAATACACTCGTGAATAAGACAGCTCTCACACAGCTTGTATTCAAATCGGGAGAGAAATAAAGACAGTAACAGAAGGTATCTGCAATGGTGTGAAGTGCCCAGAAGAGTGTCAGGCATGATGACTGGACAGTGTGACGGGGTGGGGATGGGAGCAGTGAGGAATGGAGGCCACAGAAACCAATGGAGGCTGAACAGGAACTGAATAGGGATAGGCTGGTGGGATCCCCAGGAATGAAGAGTGAGACTCGGAAAGGAGGCAGATCCTAAGAAGACCTCAGCCAGACCAGCCATAGGACAGGCTGCTGCCCTCCCTACTGCCGTGACAGACTTTAGACTTGAGTGCTGTCACCATGGGGAATAAGTTCTAACTGTCCTTTTGGAGTAGCTGAGGCCATGTCACATGCTACCCCATAATTCCCAGGAGGCAGGAAAGAAAGAGAGGATTTCCACCCTTCTTTGGCCTCCGTGATGTAAAGCCTGGTCTAATGCTGAGTAGCCAAAAAATGACAAATGTCTGAAGAGGTAACATCTGATTTGAGACCCAAATCATAATGAAGCAGTCATGGAAAAGCTGGGAAGAGGGGACGCGTTGTAGACAAAAGGAACCGTAAGTGCAAAGGCCCTGGGGCAGGGGTGAGCCTGAGGAGTTTCAGGTACAGAAAGAAGGCCATGTGGTGGAAGTGCACCCGGGAGAGACCAGGAAGAAAGGTGGGCAGGAAGCTGCCTTGCTTTGCAATGCTGCTGCTGTGGCTGTGGCCACAAACGTGCTCCCCTCCAGTCTCCTTCCCCCACAGTTTCAGACAAAACTACCAGGCTCTGGATTCTCTCTGCACCTGAGTTGTACTTTCTCACAAATACCACATACTTTCTGCCTGATCTGAAAACTATTTATGGGCACGCTTGATTCAGAGCCCTGGAGGGCAAGGATTGGGCTGTATTTTCATCTCTGTGTCTTTGGGGCTGGAGGCAGCTTGGCATAGGAAAAGTCTCAGGTTGCCTGAATGATTTAATCAGCTGCCCACAGCAAGGGCCAGCACACGTTAGTAACGTAGGAACCTGTGTCAGAAAGTGCCAATGTCGCCAGCTCTTACGTAAATATTGTATCAACTAAACAATTGGAGCAACGGGCTCCGTGGAACTTGCGAGAAAGCCCCTGGTATTCTCCGTTTGCTCGGTTGGGTGGTCAAATATCCCATCTGGGAAACTTCTGGCTGGTAGTAGATGTTGCAAAATGTCTGTCTCACGGGCATTGTTCCATCCTCCTTGCTCAGGAAGCCTCAGTTTTCTGCCGCTGGCAGGAGGTGAAGCATAATGACTCTAACCTGATCATGTGGGCTGGTTATTGACAGTGAGAAACAAATTACCCCAAACCTTAGTGGCTTGAAACAATAACAATCATTTTATTATCTCACATAGTTTTTGTGTGAATCGGGAATTGAGGGAGGCCTGGAGTGGGCTGTCCTGGCAGTTTCAGTGAGACATGGCTGGAGAAGGAACAGTGGGGAGGTGAGGCCCTTAGAGCTGGCAGGCCTCTCTCTCTGGACCCCTCCGTGTGGAGTCTCTGCGTGGGCTAGCTGGGCCTCCTCACAACATGGCCACACATGGCTCTAACACATGTGTTTCAGTGAACCATATGGGAGCTCCATCTCCTTTTATGACCGAGCCTTGGAAGTCACAGGGTGTCACTTCTGACACATTCTGTTGGTCAAGTTCGTAAGACTGACCCAAACTCAAGGGCACCCTAACTGTTAACGAGTGACAAGAATATGTAGATATGTTTCCAAACTACCACACCATGTCAGTCTTACTTTTTTGGCACCGATTGGTCAAGGGTTGGTGTGTAACCTATTTCTGGCCAATAAGACATAAAGCCAAGTCTCTTGAAGGTTTTCCAGCATGATTTTTTTTTTTTGCATGATAAGAGAGGATACTCCTTTTATACCATCTCCTTTACTGTTCTCTCGGGATACATTCATGATGCCTGGAGCGGTGGCAGCCAAATTGCAAGCTGATAGGATAAGAGGGGCAGCGTGGGAAATTGGAAAGAGCGTGAGTCCTTGATGATATGGTTGAGCTATTGCCTCTACCCTGAAATCTTTTAAGACCAGACATCTTGATATGTGAGAGTAATAACCCCCTGCTGTATAAGCACCTTTGCCTGCTGTTCCTTGCAGCTGACTGTATGCTGATGCTGACTGGCGTAGGAATTCAAAGCACAGGCTTTGGAACAAGACCTTTTTTGTTGTTCAAATTCTAGTTCTATATTTAGTCACTATGTGATCTTGGGCAAAACGCTTCAACCTCTCTGAGCCTCACTGAATAATGAAGGGAATAACGACTCCCTACCTGACTAGGATTTGGGCAGATTAATGAGCTTTTACACAGAACACGTGGCACAGCATCTGGCATGTAGTACATGCTCAGTAAATTCCAGCTAATGATATGCAGTGATTTAAACCCACGTGGCAGGAGAGATCACTTTCATGATCTCGACAATTTCGTGAGATGTGAGTGTTTATGTCCTCGTTTTGGAGACAGGGAAACTGAGGGCTAGGAAGGTGAAGTGACTTGCTGGAAGCCACGTGGCTGGTGGGGGTGGGGCCAGGGCTTCCAGGTCTGGCTGCATTCATCTGTGCCCTCTCCACGTTGCTTTTATTCTGACTCTTACTTTGTTTCCCGTGAAGCTGTCTCTGAGAACCGTGGTTTGTACCACGTACCAAGCTTTCCACAGTCACCCTTCTCACCCACGAGCTGCTGTCAACTCTGTTCTGCTGTGTCCTGCCCAAAGCTGCCTTCTTCTCCCCCGCCCCGTGGACACCACCCTGTCTCTCTCACTGGGCTCACTCCAGTGCCTCTCAAGAGCTGGTCTGGAGGTTCTAGCCGGGTACATGGCTACGCTTCTATGTTTGATGGAAGAGTGGTCCTACTACATCAGGGAAGGTCGTCCGCTTTGAGCACGCAGCTTTGGGAGGGACACACGTGGAGGAGTGAGGAAGGAAGGGGACACCTGCCTAGCCAGCCAGATCAGCTGAGTCAACCCTGGCAATCAGTGGGGCGATAGATGTCACGGCCAGATCGCCCTCCACCTGCAACGTCTCTTGAATGGTCTCCTCGTGGCCAGTTGTGGTCCTCTGAGTCCAGAAGATTGATTCTTCCTAGCATAAATCAGCTTGCATCTCTCCAATGGCTTCTCAATGCTCTTGGAGTAAAGAGCAAACTCCCTGCAGAGGCCTCCCAGGCCTGCAGCCCCTGAGCCCTGCTGTGCCATGACCCTCCTATCGCAGTCCACCATGCCCCCACGTGCTGGGCACCTCCCTCTTCCCTCTACCGGCTGCTGCTCCCTCTCTGGTCTCGCTGGAGGGCTGCTTCTGCCCACTCCTCCCTTCTCTCGTCCCTGGTAACTTTATGCCACGTGACTTCTCAGTTTTACCCTTCGCTTGTTTCTTGAGTTTTTTAAAACCACATCCCCTTCATCTAGGTTGTGAGTTCTGTGTGGACAGAGAAGCCGAGTAGCTTAGTGAATAGAAGGACGGACTCAGGACTCAGACCAAATTCAGGTCTCTGTTCACTACTAACTATGGGCCTTCCCATAGTTATCATTTAAAAGTACATTTGGGTTTTGTCTCGAGTTCCTGGCACTGAGCTTCACAGACCCTAGGAATTTCCTGAATAAGAGTGTCTTTTGCTATTCATACAACCCCCTTTGGGCCCTCCATAGTTAGTAGTAAACAGGCAAGGGACATAGCTACTTTCTGCCTTAGTGTCTTCACTGCTAACAAATACGAGTGACTTCTTATGCTGCTGGCTGCTCTGGCCCTCCCACCCAACACTGAGTGCCCCCAAGCAGTGCGGGCTCAATTAGAACTTGCTGGATGAGAAATGAATGGATGATCTGCCTTGCTCCTTCCAGTAGCCCTGAGCAGTGGGAAGGTGGGATCATTTCTTTCCTTTTGCTGAGAAGGAAACAGCTCAGTGTGGGCTAGCAGCCTGCCTGTGGGCACTGAGCAAGTCGGGCGTGGAAGCAGCAGTTGAGCTCAAGGTTCTTGACTCCCAGCCAGGGTTCTGTCCGCCGTTCAGGGCATGGACAAGGTCCTGGGAAAACCCCGCTGAGTCCTCAGCCATCCTCAGCCAGTCAGCAGCAGAGCACCCGGACTTGGCTCTCTTCTTCTTCAGAGTCAATGCCAAAGGCTTTGGCTTATCAAGATGTCCCTTTCCCCCAGTTCTCCCTGGGCTCGGGGCCAGCTGTGATTAGGAGGCATCTAGCCCTGCCTGCAGATGCCCTTGGGGACCCAGCAGCCAGAAGCAGGAGGGTATAGGCCCTGAGGAGGAGGCACCCCATACCGAGACCCAGATTCCATGGCATTCCCTGAACACCGCAATGTACTTGGCCCAATGCTAAGAGCGCCTGGCCACCGTGTGGCTTCTGCTCTCCCAAGTCCCTTCCCTCCTGCGTAGGGCAAGCCTCAAAAATATAGATCTAACCTCATCCCTCCTCTGACCACAACTTTTCTGGGTTCTCCACCACCTCAGCTCCCTGGGCCTGGCATTCAAGGCCTTTCTCCTTATTCATGGCCCCGTGTTCTGGAACTCTTATGTGCTTAACCACTTCTCTGCGCTCTTACTGCCCATATTCCTCCTCCACACCTTAAACTCTGTGCCTCGTTCACTGCTGTATCCACAGTGGCCGGCACAGCGTCTCATTCTTTTGATGCTATATGGATATTCACTTAATAAATGACTAAATGAATGAATAAACCTTCTGTTTCCTGGCTACTGTCCAGTAACATGCCCTAAAGTGTCGCTGATGACATGGTTTGGCTGTGTCCCCACCCAAATCTCATCTCGAATTATAGTTCCCATAATTCCCGTGTGCTGTGGGAGTGACCTGGTGGGAGGTAATTGAATCGTGGAGGTGGTTACCTCCAGGTTGTTCTTATGTGATCTGTTGGTTTTATAAGGGGATTTTCTCACTTCCGCTTGCCACTTCTTCCTGAGGCCATGTGAAGAAGGACGCGTTTGCTTCCTTTTCTGCTGTGATTGTAAGTTTCTTGAGGCCCCCTCAGCCATGCTGAACTGTGAGTCAATTAAACCTTTTTCCTTTATAAATTACCCAGTCTCGGGTATGTCTTTATCAGCAGTATGAAAACAGACTAATACAACTGCCATGCCCCTGTCTTAGGTTTTACACTTCAATAACAATCCACACCTTGGCCAAGGCTGGTCTCTGCCTGGCATGACCTCCCTTTTAGATCTATTCATTGGTGAAGTCTCAGCTCTTTCTTGACCTTCCCTCATCCTGCCTGCCCCACTGGCCCATCCTCTTGGTTCCTCACTGCATTCTCTATGGCGTCTATCACAGTGCTGTGGGAACCATTACTAACCTGGATCATGAGCTCCTGAAAAACCCATGTCTGATTCATCTCCCGAACCCCAGATCTGAGCCAGGTCCTTGGACAGTGTAGACACTTAGTAAACACTTGTGGACTCAGTCTTTCAGATGAATTAGTTTAATCCTCGCACACCCTGAGGGGCAGGGGTTCTTAGTGTTGAGAAGTGTGCCTGCCACTGGTGAGCAGCAGGGGTGCTGCTGGGCTGCAGATGTGGGGTCCAGTGGCCCAGGATGGAGGCCATGGGGTTGGGCAGACCTGGTTTTGAATCTTGGTGCTGCCATGCGCCAACTGTGACCTCAGGACAGTTTTCTGACCACTCTGTTGCTCAGTTTGCCCACTTGTCAAATGGGGACAGTAATAGGGTCTTTCTCATGGGGTTTTTAAGAGAGTTAAATGGGACAATTCTTGTAAAACACTTGGCAAAAAGTCTGGCACATAGAAAGTGCTCAATGCATGTCTGCTGCTATTATTGTTGCTATTTTTTTTTTTTTTGAGACAGGATCTTCCTTTGTCACCCAGGCTGGGGTGCAGTGATATGAATGCAGCTCACTGCAGTCTCAACCTCCTGAGCTCAGCTTCCCAAGTAGCTGGGACTATAGGCACACACAACCATACCGGCTAATTTTTAATTTTTTGTGTGTGGAGAGAGAGAGAGACTCCCTATGTTGCCCAGGCTGACCTTGAACTCCCGGGCTCAGGAAATCCTTCCGTCTCAGCCTCCCAAAGTGCTGGTATTACAGATGTCAGCCACTGCCCTCGATCCCTTGTTTTTATCTTGACTGCCTGTCTTGTGCTCTTTTCCACTAACTGACTCAGTTACAGCCACACAGAGTAAACTCTGCCAGAAAACAGAGAACAGCAGCCCTAAGCCAGATCGTTTTTGACCTTTGCTGCTAAGGCAAAGGACAGTGACATTTGAGATAAGCTCTGCCTCTGGCTTTGATTGGAGGGCTGGGCAGTTGGATCTCTAATGACGATAGTGATCTCTGACTCAGGGGAGGAGTTGGGTGGAATAGCATGGTTGTCTCTGCAGAGTTTTCCCCAGCACAGCCCAAAGTGTCCCAGCAGCCGCACCCTTAGGATCTGCCCCACCCAGGCAGCCAGGAGGAAAGGATGCCCCACTGTGAGAACAGCAAAAATGGAAACCACTTCTCTCATCAGCACCAAAGCCTTACCAGGCAAAACAGAGGCTTTTTTTTTTTTTTTTTGGTGGAAATAGAAAACTGCGCTTAGCAATCACCTGCTCTGTTGCTAGCGTTTTAATGTCTACAAGCTCTCCTGATTTTCCCAGCCATTGAGCCAAAGGACTTGTGGGAAAGACTGTTGGTGCTTGCCAGCTAGCACGTAGACCGCTCCAGACATTCCAGTAAGTGTCTGGGAGCCATGTGACTCGTTCTGGTCAGTAGCTTGTGGGTGGAAGTAACATCCGTCACTTTTTGGCCAAGACAGCCGAGCAACTGAAATCCAGTGTACCCCCTCCATTGCTTTCCCTCTCCCTGCCCTGGTGACTTTGGAAAACACAGGCCCTAGATGACACAGTTGCAAGACAGAGCAGCACTGTGAGTGGGGATGTGAGGGGCAATTCGCCTTTTTTATGTTAGGATGTCATTTGTTACCCCAGCAAAGCCTAGACTAGTCCTGACTCATGCAGCGTTATTCTCTTGTTTCCAGATGAGGGAATATAACCTTCTGAATTTGAAGCTGTTACCCTCCAAAAAACAAGGTTGGTTTGTTTACCCGGTGAGTAGCAAACAACTATCCATGAGAAGACAGGTTTTGATCAGCAGGAGCTTTCTTGCTTGTCACAAGTCAAGTAAGCACTGGGAATATTCTCCAAAGCAGTGTCTCCCTGAGGGAAAGTGAGAGGAGGGTTTTATGGGGCGATGGAGAGAGGAGAGGGTGTGTCATTGCATGCAGAGGAGGGGTCCCAGTGGCACAGATGCAGTGAGCCCTCATGCCAGCACATAGGTCGCATGTTATGGTAATGACGCTACAGCTCCTCCATGGGTAGAGACTTCAGCATGGTGGTGAGGAAAGTTCATCTGGGGTCTTCTCTAAGTTGCCGGGGTCTGTCAGGCACTGCTTCCAACTGACTAGGTGAGGCCAAGGAAGAGCCAGTGAATACCACGTAGGGTTTTCTGAGGACTCACATATGGGGTAGTCTAAGGGCAGTGGGCTTAGACTACCACACGGGGTTTGGGGAAAAGCAGGCTGCAAGGCAGAAGGCTGTAAAACAGGCTGATTACTCAAGTTGATTAAATTGATATGGTCCCTGGAGACCCTCCCTGTCTGCTTATAAAGTGATTTGCTTAAGATCATCCAACTAGCAAATGGCAGAGCTGGGACTGTGTTATTGGCAGTTGGACTCATCTTTTTAAGACATTTCAAATCAGAATTCTATGTTTCTCTAGCTCAGGATCTGAAGTTGGAGTGAGTCATGAAAGCACAGCCAGAGGTCTTGGGCAGTGGCCAGGAGAGACACGGAAATCTGGGCAGATCCATCAGAGGATGTAGGTGGGTGAGGGTCCCAGCCTCAGTCCAGGAAGTGGGGTTCAGACCTTGTACAGGAGACACACCCAACAGCAATGACTCAGGCATACTCTGAGAATGACCCTATGGTCTAAGAAGAATGTTGGTTCAGAGTTTTGAGCTAAGGAATCCAAGAGTCGCCAACCCCGAGAATCACTCCTTATCTACAAAGAACATCTGAACTCCAGGCCCATTCCTTGGAATGAAGGCTATAGAGGAGATGGAGTCCGTTTGTTTTGGGTTAAATGGAGGTTGCTAGGTAGAGTGTGCTAAGTGAAGATTGCTACATAAACCATGTGTTTTGATAAATGGCAGTGGTTCTCCTGTCCAGCCCACTGCCCTTAGACTACCCCATATGTAAGTCCTCAGAAAACCCTATGTGTTTTTCACTGGCTCTTCCTTGGCCCCTTGGATATGGTGCCATCCCTACTGGAGTCAACAGGGGTCCAGCACAACTGATCTGAAGCTCCAAATCCAGATCAGGAGGTTTAGGGAGTGTCTGTGGTTATCTAAACATAAGCAGAATGAGCCCCCATACAGCCAAGGGATAAGATCGGCTCTTGACAAGGTCATTTCCAGGGACAAGATGTCTCCCAAGTTGAAAAGAAAAAGTTCAGAGCCTTGAAATTCAATCAAGACTTTGAGGGGGGGGGGAAGAGGGGACTGCCCAAGGAAAGTGTGCTATAATAAATATGTTTTTCGTTCCCACTTTTCTGTATGGTTTTCGTTCCCATTTCTGGCACTGAGCTCCAAAAATCTTTGGAATTTTCTGACTTACAAAAGTGTCTTTGTTATGCTAATGAGGTGACCTACTGTCGGCCCCTAGGTAGTTTTAGGATGGGGACTGGTTATGAGAAAGACTAACCTTGAGATTAGAGGGTTGGTATTTTGGACCATCTCAAGCTCTGGGGAAGGAAGGTGGTTGGAGGCTGAGTTCAGTCACACAGCCAGTGACTTAATCAGTCATGCCTACGAAATCAAACCCAAATAAAAACTTTGGACACCAAGGATTGGTGGAGCTTCCTAGCTGGCAAACACACTGATGTGCTAGGAGAACGATGTGTCTGGGTTCCACAAAGAGAGGTCACAGAAGCTCTTTACCCGCCTCTTTAAACCTTGCCTTGTGCCTCTTCACTCAGTTGGTCCTTCTCTGTATCCTTTGTAACAAAACTTAATTGTAATTTAGTCTGTTTTGTTTTTGTTTTTTTTGAGCTGGAGTCTTACTCTGTTGCCAGGCTGAAATGCAGTGGCGTGATCTCGGCTCACTACAACCTCCGCATCCCAGGTTCAAGCAATTCTCCTGCCTCAGCCTCCTGAGTAGCTGGGACTACAGGCGCACGCCACCATGCCCAGATAATTTTTGTATTTTTAGTAGAATCAGGGTTTCACCATGTTGGCCAGGATGGTCTCAATCTCTTGACCTTGTGATCTACCTGCCTCGGCCTCCCAAAGTGCTGGGATGACAGGCGTGAGCCACCGCGTCCAGCCTGTAATTTAGTATTTTCAATGAGTTCTATGAGAACTACTGAACCCAAGGGGATCTGGGACCCATGAATTTATAGCTGGCTCTTTAGAAGCGTGAGTGGTACCTGAAATGTGTGGCTGGCATCTGCAGTGGAGGCAGTCATGTGGTGTCCCGAGCTCTTAAACCTGTGAGTGTGATGCTAATTTTAAGACATTTAGTAGGTGTCAGAGTATTGGAGATAAATGAAGGAAGAATTATTTGTCCATCTGGAAGAAGAGTTTGAATAGATAGTTTGCAAGGAGCCCGGAAAAAGAGATTAAGTGTCAGTGTTCTCACCCAGACATGCCATCATCTATTGCTTTTGGTGGGTCTTCCTTGCATTGGTAATGGGAAGGACATAGGTTCAGCTAAAAGGCCCTAGCTACTAGGGACATCCAACTACTGTCTGTGCATTTCTGATAACATCAGCCTTATCATCACCATGATGTTATCATCACTATCACCATCACCATCATCCCATCATCCTTGCCATTATCATCTCCATCACCAGTGTCAACATCACCATCATCATCATCATCACTGTCTTAGTCCATTTTTGCTGCTATAGGAAAATGTCACAGCCTGGGTAATTTATAAATGATAGAAATTTATTTCTCACAGTACCAAAGGTTGGGAAATCCAAGATCAAAGCACCAGCAGGTTTGGTGTCTGGTGAGAGCCCAGTCACCACTTCTAAGATGGCACCTTGTTGCTGTAGCCTCCAGAGTGAAGGAATGCCACGTCCTCACATGGTGGAAAGGATGGAAAGGGCAAAAAGAGGTGAACTCCCTCCATCAAGCCCTTTTACAAGGGCACCTAACTGCCATTCATGAGAGCACAGCCCTCATGACTCAATCACCTCCCAAAGGCTACACCTCCCAATACTGTTGCTTAGGGATGAAGTTTCAACGTGAATTTTGGAGAGGACAAAAACATTTAAAACGTAGCAATCACTATCATCATCACCATCCTCATCCTCACCATCATCATCACCATAATCAATATCACTATCATCATCATCATCACCATCATCATCCTTATCATCACCATCATCACCATTACCAACATCATCACCATCACCATCATCATCCTCACCATCATCAATATCACCATAATCAATATCACTATCATCATCATCATCACCATTATCATCCTTATCATCACCATCATCACCATTACCAACATCATCACCATCACCATCATCATCCTCACCATCATCAATATCACCATAATCAATATCACTATCATCATCATCATCATCACCATTATCATCCTTATCATCACCATCATCACCATTACCAACATCATCACCATCATCATCATCATCCTTACCATCATCATCCTCACTGTCATCATCCTCATCAATATCATCATCATCATCACCATAATTACAATCACCACAGTAATAGTTATCATCATTCACCATCACTATCATCATCCTCACCATCACCATTGTCATCCTCACCATCACTATCACCATGATCATCATCCTAATCACCATCCCCATCACCATCACCACCATCATCATCACCATGATCATCATCCTCATCACCACCATCACTACTAGCATCATCCTCACCATCACCATCACTAATGTTGATCTAGTGCTCACCATGTGCCAGATCCTCTCGAATTTCTGCTACACATTCCATAGCAGTCCAGTGAGGTGGAAACCATAGCTATCCTCATTTTACCTGAGGAACTTGAGGGCAGGAAAAGTGAAATGGCTTCGCTGGTAAACTCCAGTGAGGGTCCACCAGGATCTAAAGCCCAGGCGACTTCATTACAGAGCTTGCACTCACAGGTACTGTCTTGTAAGCTGCCATGTAGAAGTCATCCTGCCTCCTCCCCTTATCCAATTCCAGGATGTTATAGACAGACCGTTCCCTGCCCCCTCCCCAGAATTCATACATTGAAACCCTAACTCTCAGTGTGGCTATATTTGGAGATATCAAGGAAGTAATAAAGGTCAAATGAGATGGTCATAAGAATGGGTTTCTGGGCCAGGTGCGGTGGCTCTTGCCTGTAATCCCAGCATTTTGGGAGGCCAAGGTGGGCAGATCATAGGCCAGGAGTTCGAGACCAGCCTGACGAACATAGTGAAACCCAGTCTCTACTAAAAATACAAAAATTAGCCAGGCATGGTGGCACACACCTGTTATCCCAGCTACTTGGGAGGCTACAGCAGGAGAATCACTTGAACCCAGGAGATGGAAGTTGTAGTGAGTCAAGATCGTGCCACTGCATTCCAGCCGAGAAACAAGCAAGACTCTGTCCTAAATAAAGAAAAAATTTAAAAAAAGAATGGGTGTCTGCTCCTGTAGGATTAATTTCCTTACAAGAAATGATACCAGAGCGCTCTTTCTCTGCACATATTCAAAGAGGTCTGACGTGCACACAGTGAGATGGTGGCCACCTATAAGCCAGGAAAAGAGGTCTTACCAGAAAGCGACCACGTGGACACCTTGATCTCAGACTTGCAGCCTCCAGAACTTTGAGAAAACACATTTCTGTTGTTCAAGCCATCAGTCTGTTGTATTTGGTTATGGCAGCCTGAGCAGACAAATACACAGGTACACTCAGTAATGGGAAGGAGTTGGGGAGGGAAGTCTCATTTCCTGAGCACCTGCCTGTGGCTTGCCCAAGTGCTGACTCATCCATCAGGCACACGGGCACAGACCGAAGGCCCACAATACTTCTAGGGACCCTCAAAATATTTTAATTTCTTCTAAAAATCATAAGATAATTTTTGCACATAAAAAAACATATTTCTAGGGCCCATAAACATCTGCTATAGTGAGAAGAACCCATGAAGGCAAAAGTCCCTAGGGACCATGAACGTCATGACAAAGTCCTGTGTATGCCTGGCTTGAACTGATTTTGATCAGGCATCAGCACATTATGGCGTGAGGGGTGCCAAGTCCATCCTGCTGCCTGTTTTTGTAAACACATACTGCCTATGGTTGCTTTTGGGCAACAAAGATAGTGCTGAGACGTTGTGGCAGAGATTGCGTGGCTTACAAAGCTGAAGAGATCTACTCTCCGGCCCTGGGCAGAAAAAATATTGCCAACCCCTGCTTTATATTCATTAGTTGAGTTAATCCATGTCCTGTGAGGCTGGGCATTTTATCCTTATTTTTCTAGATAAGGAAACTGAGACTGAGCAAGGTGAAATAGCTTGGTGCAGATCCCATAGATTTGCAGCAAGGAAATGTTGACTTCACAAAAAGCTCATGTTCTTTCTGGGACAACCAGGATCAGCCAGGATATTTGTTTGTCCCCTCCCTTCCTGAAATTGCCCTCTTTTCTTGCTAAATACATAGAATGAATCTGCAACAGTTAAGCAAAACTTGTTACCACAATTAATTTCAGCTCAAGCAATATTTTCTGTGCCAAGCCCGTTCCCATATTTGGTGTTATCAGTATAAAGACAAATGACCGAGCCTGGTGATTCACGCCTATAATCCCAGCACTTTGGGAGGCCAAGGTGGGTGAATCGCTCGAGGCCAAGAGCTCAAGACCAGCCTGGATAACATAGAGATACTCCATCACTAAAAAAAAAAAAAAAAAAAAAAAAAAATTAGCTGGGCATGGTGGCATATGCCTGTATTTGCAGCTACTCGAGAGGCTGAATCAGGAGTATCACTTGAGCCCAGGGATTGGAGGCTGCAGTGAGCTATGATGGTGCCACTGCACTGCAGCTCAGGCAACAGAGACCCTGTCTCTAAAAGAATAATAATAATAATATAATAATGATAAAGACAAAGAAGACACATCCTCTGGGGGACAGTGAGTATAACATGAGTGTTAGTGCTAGCTGGAGTGATCCTGATAAGCCGTTTCCCCTCTCTGAGCCTTGTGGCTTACTTTTCTAATAGTGCAGCCAGCCTGGCTGTTAGGAGTGAGACCCTAGAGGCAATAGACTAAAGCTTGAATCCTGTTGTGTAACCTCACCTGTTGTCTTTTCTATAAAACTGAGTTGCTAATAGCACCTATCTCATAGAGTTGTTGTGAGAAGCAAAGGAACTAAGCATGAAAATGCCTTCAATACTGTCACAGAGTGGGAGCTTAATGATGATTAGCTATTGTTGTTATTACACACCAGGACCACTGAGATTTACTTTTATTGTTTATTTTTAAAATTTATTTTATATTTATTTATTTATTCAGAGACAGTGTCTCACTCTGTCACCCAGGCTGTAGTGTATCTTGGCTCACTGCAAGCTCCGCCTCCCAAGCTCAAGTGATTCTCAAGCTTCAGCCGCCTGCGCAGCAGGGACTATAGGAACATGCTACCATGTCCCACCAATTCTTTGTATTTTAGTAGACACGGGGTTTCACCATGTTGCACAGGCTGGTCTCGAACTCCCGAGTTCAGGTGATCTACCCGCCTCAGCCTCCCAAGGTGCTAGGATTACAGGTGTGAGCTGCCATGTCCGGCCAGACCACAGATTTCTGGGCTTGGTGAGAAGGCCTCATACTGGGGTCTGCTAGAGATTTGGGATTTAGTCCCAAGTGTTTCTGACTAGTCAAGTGACTCTAGGTAAGTCCATTCCTCTCTCCAGGCCTCAGTTTCCCCACTCAATCACCAGTTAATCTCCATCCAGCATTCATTTTCCCTTTTCTTCTGGGCTGCCTCACTGCTCTCTCCCTCCTAGCCTTGTTTCCCTTGAAGACTGCCGGGGGTGGTGGGGGGGTGCCTGCCCTGTGACCCCATTGCCCAACTGGTGAATGCCACTGTGGCCTGCCCTACAGTGCCTCAATGGGAAGGTCCTGGGTAAGGTCAGAATCTGGGTGCAGGGCCTGCCAGAGCCCAGAAAGGCAAACAGGGAAAGAAATGAGAAGAGGTTGGTGCTGAGTCAGCATCAAGGTATACCTGTTTGCCCAGAGGATGAAACAGAACTCTCAAGAGTTTGGAGAGCAAGCACATCAGGGCTCACGAGTGTGCGGTGCTGCACAGGTCACACAGCTCACAGGTGTGCGGAGCTGTAGTTCACACAGCTCACGGGTGTGCAGTGCTGTAGTTCACACAGCTCACGGGTGTGCAGTGCTGTAGTTCACACAGCTCACAGGTGTGCAGTGCTGCAGAGTTCACACAGCTCACGGGTGTGCAGTGCTGCAGAGTTCACACAGCTCATGGGTGTGCAGTGCTATAGATCGCACAGCTCACGGGTGTGCGGTGCTGTAGTTCTCACAGCTCACGGGTGTGCAGTGCTGTAGATCGCACAGCTCACGGGTGTGCGGTGCTGTAGTTCTCACAGCTCACGGGTGTGCAGTGCTGTAGATCGCACAGCTCACGGGTGTGCGGTGCTGTAGTTCTCACAGCTCACGGGTGTGCAGTGCTGTAGATCGCACAGCTCACGGGTGTGCGGTGCTGTAGTTCACACAGCTCACGGGTGTGCGGTGCTGTAGTTTTTATACCTTATGGGGTGCGGTGCTGTAGTTCAAACAGCTCACGGGTGTGCGGTGCTGTATGGTTCACATAGCTCATTCACCGCCAGGTCTCTTCCCTATTCATGCCGCTTGCTTCCTCAAACCCTCCTTCTCAGTGAGAACCACAACGGAACCTGCTCCTGGCTTCCGTCTTCAGTGGCTGCCTCCTGCCCGCCAGCCTTCCTGACTCTGTGCACCCGGCCACTCTTCTCTGTTTTCCTGAGAAGCCGAGTTTGCTCGCACCACTTTGGCTGATAATGCTGCCCGGATGTTCTCTGCTGCTCTTTTTAAAGCCGGCCCCTTTCACTCTACTCCAGGAGGTCACCCCAGCGAACGCGGCACTCCCCAGATACCCTTGACCTTGTTCTGTATTCTGCCGGGCACCTTGATTCTAGGAGTCTTCTCTCTGTGGGTTTATAGTCTGCCCCCGTCCCAGTGTAAACTCCATAAGGCCTGAGCCCTTGTCCCTCCCTCACGTCACCGCTGCCTCTGTAGGGGCAGAGCAGTGCCTAGAGCATAGGAAGTGCCAGTCACAGCTGCGGAGGGACCGAACGAGTACATCACACATATCTTAGAACAGCATCTTTCCATCTTTCCTTTTTTTTTTCCCCTGAGACAGAGTCTTGCTCTGTCACCCAGTCTGGAGTACAGTGGCACAATCTCAGCTCACTGCAACTGCCACCTCCAGGTTTCTAAATGATTCTGCTCCCGGGCCTTCCCGCGCTTTACTATCTGTGTGACCTTGGGCGAGTGACTCACTCTCTCTGAGCCTCTTCTTCATCTGTGAAATCATTACTCAGGTGGGTGGTGTTCGGGGAAGATAGAATCTGATGAGTGAGTGTGAGTGCTCTGTGTGCTGATGAGGGTGTGGGGATGGCAGTGTTGTTCTCGTTTGTCCCGGACTCTGTGCTGCTTTGCCACAGGTGGCTGAGCCAAAAGGCTGTCAGGGTCCGCAGACCCTGCGCCTGCCTAAAAAGCAACTCACAGCTCCACCTGGGGTCTTCTGGGAGTTTGCAACCATGGCCTCTAAGAAAACATAAATGACTCTGGGCTCTATTTATGTTTTTAGTGGTGTAACAGTATACAATTATAATACAAATATAATAGCATACAATAGTGGTGTTGTTTATCCACTCATGGTAAAATACATAGAGCATTTACCATCTTAGCTATTTTCAAGGGTACAGCTCAGTGGCATTAAGTATAGTCACAATGTGCCCTGCCATCACCACCATCTAGAGCCAGAGCTCTTCGCATCTTCCCCTGCGGAAACTCTGCACCCATGAAACGCTAACTCCCCGTTCTCCTCCCTCACAGCCCCTGGCAGCCACCATTCTACTTTCTGTCTCTATGAGTTTGACTCTTCTAGGTATGTCATGTAGGTAGAATTAAATTATTGTTCTTTGGTGATGGGCTTATTTCACTCACTCAGCGTAATGTCCTCATGAATGCATCCATGTAGCATGCGTCAGAATTTCCTTCCTTTTTAAGGCTGAATACTATTCCATTGAATATATGCCCCATATTGTTTGTCCACTCATCTGTCGTTGGACATTCAGGTTGTTTCCACCTTTTGGACATTGTGACTGATGCTGCTGTAAACGTGGCTGTAGCCAGGTGTGATGGCTCACACCTGTAATCCCAGTACTTTGGGAGACCGAGGTGGGTGGATCAACTGAGGTCAGAAGTTCAAGACCAGCCTGGTCAACATGGTGAAACCTGATCTCTACTAAAAATACAAAAATTAGCCAGGCGTGGTGGCGGGTGCCTGTAATGCCAGCTACTCTGGAGGCTGAGGCAGGAGAATTGCTTGAACCCAGGAGGCAGAGGTTGCAGTGAGTTGAGATCGTGCCACTGCACTCCAGCCTGGGTAACAAGAGTGAAACTCTGTCTCAAAAAACATATAAATAAATAAATAAACATGGCTGTACAAATAGTCCTTTGAGGCCTTGCTTTCAATTCTTTTAAATAAATACCCAGAAGTGAAATTGCTGGATCATATGGTAATTCTATTTTTAATTTTTTTGAGGAACTGCCATACTGTTTTACACAAAGGCTGCACAATTTTACATTCCCACCGATGGTACACAAGGGTTCCAATATCTCCATATCCACGCCAACATTTCCTTGTTTCTATTTTTTCGGTAGTAGCCATCTTCATGGGTGAGAGGTGATAGCTCATCATGGTTTTGATTCGCATTTCCTTAGTGATTAGTGATCCTGGGTTTCTTTGTGTGTGCTCGTTGGACATATGGATATCTTCTTTGGAGAAATACGTATTCAAATCCTTTGTCCATTTTTTAACCAGTTGTTTTGCTATTGTTGAATCCTAGTTGTTTATATATTCTGGTTATTAACTCCTCATCGGATATGTGACAGGAAAATACTCTCTCTAATTCCGTAGGTTGTCGGTTCACTTGGTTGATTTTGTCCTTTGATGCAGAGAACTTTTACATTTTGATGTCGTCCAAGTTATCTATTTTTACTTTTATTGCTTGTGCTTTTGATGTCACAGCCAAGAAAAATTGCCAAATCCAATGTCATAAAGCTTTTCCCTGGTGTGTTCTTCTAAGAGTTTTATAGTTCCAGACTATTTCAAAAGCCAAAAAAAAAAAAAAAAAAAAAAGAGAAAACAACCCATGGTAAAATGTGAAACAATCTCAGTGCAGCTTGGAGTCCTCTGACTCAGACACCCAAAGCCAAGAGTCTTGTGACTGGAGATCATTTGTGTCCAGTTTGTGGGCAGAGCAATGCCAGGCAGGCAGTGGGCATGCTGTCCAGGAGCTACTTACATCCCCACTTGAGGGGCCTTGGTTCTCCCTTCAGTAAAATGTACCTGCGTCATGGATTTGTGAGGATTAAATAAGAAGGAATGTAAAGCAACCGACCCTTACTGAGTGTCTGAGGCCCTGGTCGCTCTGAGCTGTGCAGGGCCTCAGCTAGAGAACTCCCGAAGGTTTTAGACTAGCCCAATTTCTGCAAGCAATTCTTCCATGGAAGTGCGGCCCAATAAGAAAAAAAAAAAAAAGGAATTCTCAGTTTTACAAACAGCACTAGGAAAGATAAAAGAAGATCCGATTCCTAACCCATCGGACACTTGCTCATGCCCGTTTTCCTTCCGTCCTCAGCCAGTGCACAGGGCTCCGGCCCCTTCCTCAGCAAGCCTCCCCAATGCCCTCTGCCCAGCAGGCGCATGCTCTCCTCCCTCCTCCACTCTCTGAACACAGATGAACTCCTTTCTGATGTGCTCTTTTACTTGCTGTTTTTCCTGGGCCTGAATCATGTCATGCTTCTCCATGGCAGACCTGGAGAAGCAGCAATAATGGCAAAACCAGCACTGTCTATGGGAGAGGGCTGGGGGCTGAGATGTAAAAACAATCCACGTTAGTAAGTTTAAATAAAAATCCCATCAGTTAACATGGGTGAAGTTTGAAAACACTGTGCTGAGAAAAGGAGCCAGTCACAAAAGCCCACGTATGAGATGAAAGTCCAGAACAACCAAATCGAGAGACAAAGTAGATTGTTGGTACCTGGGGCAGGGGGGACAGCTGAGGGGTACAGGGTTTCTTTCTGGAGTGATGAAAATATTCCACAACTGATTGTGGTGATGGATGCCCAGCTCTGTGAATGCAATGAAAATCATTAAACTGTATACTTTAAATGGGCAAATGGATGGTGGTAGTTTGGCAGTGTCCCCACCCATATCTCTTCTTGAATTGTAGCTCCCTTAATTCTCATGTGTTGTGGGAGGGACCCGGTGGGAGATAATTGAATCACGGGGGTGGTTTCATACTGTTCTTTCGGTAGGGAATAAGTCTCATTAGATCTGATGGTTTATAAGGGGAAACCTTTCACTTGGCTCTCATTCTCTTTTGTCTGCTGCCATGTAAGACCTGCCTTTCACCTGCCACCACGATTGTGAGATCTCCCCAGCCACGAGAAACTGTGAGTCCATTAAACCTCTTTTTCTTTCTTTATTTTTATTTATTTATTTATTTATTTTCTCTTTTTTGTTTTTTGAGGCAGAGTTTCGCTCTTGTTACCCAGGCTGGAGTGCAATGGCACGATCTCGGCTCACCGCAACCTCCGCCTCCTGGGTTCAGGCAATTCTCCTGCCTCAGCCTCCTGAGTAGCTGGAATTACAGGCACGTGCCACCATGTCCAGCTAATTTTTTGTATTTTTAGTAGAGACGGGGTTTCACCATGTTGACCAGGATGGTCTCGATCTCTTGACCTCGTGATCCACCCGCCTCGGCCTCCCAACTCTTTTTCTTTATGAATTACCCAGTCTTGGGTATGTCTTTATCAGCAGTGTGAAAATGAACTAATACAGATGATATTTGAATTATGTCTAAATAAAGCTGTTAAGAAAAAATATATTTACCTACCAAAGATGCATCTGTGCTCTGAGAGGCAAAGTTACTGACTCAAGGTCACAACGAGCAAGTGACAAAGCTGGAACCCAAGACTAGCCTGCATGGCCTCAAGGGCCGCCTTATTCCTCTCTCCTGTGCTACCTTCCTCAAGGACAAGTGAAGAGGCCTTGTCCCTCTAAAAACTCAGGGATGTTAGCTAATATTTTAACAGTATTATCTTTGAGTGATTTACTTTCTTCTTTGTTCTTTCTATATTGTTTGAGTATTTTAATATCTTTTTTATTAGAAAATGTTTTAAAAAGAATATATTATTCAAGAACTGTAGGTAACAGTAAGTTTCACGGGAGTCAGGAGTAAACCATTACTCTTGTCATTGCTCTGCTGAGGCGGAGTGCTTTTTAATGTGGCAGGCATGAAATCACCTTTGCAAAATGGCATCAAGGAGAAAACTGTAGCCCGTGGGAAAGATCTGATGTAACTAACTCACCTTGTGTCCTTAGCCTTCGAGCTGCCTTTGATTATTCCTGGGCTAGTTTTGGAAGACATTTAGTTTATAGTGCAAATGAAAACAGCCCAGCCAGGCACAATGGGTCACACCTATAATCCCTGCACTTTGGGAGACTGAGGCAGGTGGATCACTTGAGGTCAAGAGTTCGAGACCAGCCTGACCAACATGGTGAAACTCATCTTTACTAAAAACACAAAAATTAGCCAGGTGTGGTGGTGCACACCTATAATCCCAACTACTTGAGAGGCTGAGGCAGGAGAATTGCTTGAACCCGGGAGGGGGAGGTTGCAATGAGCTGAGATAGCAAAACTCTGTCTCAAAAAAAAAAAAAAAAAAATGATAATGGCTCTTTCCCCAAACCCAGCCACCTTCCTAAAGCTAATGAGGGGCCACGAGACTAGGAGGAGAGGAACCTGAAATCTGCTAAGGTGTAGACGTGAACAATTGCCAGCCATTATTCCAGAGGTCATAAAGTATGAAACTCCCCCAATCACTCCTGCAAATAACATCACTATGATAGAACCTAATGTTGGCCTTTTGGAAATAGATTCTCGGATTTTTTTGCATGTCTGACACCTAGGGTTCCACCAGGATCCACACACCTGATGGGGGCTCCATCTGGACCCACCCACTCTCCTGTGTCCCCACCCAGAAGTGATTCAGGGCAGGAGGATCATTTCTCACACCGTTTGGATTATGCCCCCCTAACCAATCAGCAGCCACCCACCCCTTTCCCCAGACTACCTGTGAAAAACCCTAGCCCCTGAATTCCACTGCAATTCTCCTGCCTTGATAAAATCAGCTCTATCTGGGCGGTGGGAAAGAAGACCCCACTGGGCGGTTGGTGACAGGCATTGCACTCAGTGTACGATGCAGAGCATGCAGGCAATGGTTGTCCTCATTTGACCGATGAGCATACCGAGGTTTCAAGAAATGAATGGCCTGTCCAAGGAGGCACAGCAGGAGATGGCAGGGCCAGGATCTGCCGCCAGGGCGGTGAGTTCCAGAGTCTCTTTCCGGAATTTAGGTATTTCCCACGGAGGCGTATTGTCAAGACCAGTAGACACAAGGGTCTGGCCACTGGCCACACTCATTGGGCATGGTGGTTAGTTCCAGACTCTGCCTTTGTGGAGGAGACTAAGTAGAGAGGAGATGGCACAGGGGACCATGCTGCATACGAGCACTTGGGGCTCTGAGGAGGAGGGACTGGGGGAACAACACTGTCACTGCCTGGTCTTGGCCAGTGCTGGGGAGGGGGGCACTTTGTGAGGCCAAGGAGGAGAGGCAGAAGGAGCTGCAGCCAATGGCCAAATTTGGACGGGAGGTAGGTTAGGATCTAACTGTCCAGAGATGGGATCGGGCGGCCTTGTGAAGTAGTGAGCTCCCCATCATTGGAGGTGTGCAAGCTGTGGTTTGATTTCAACTTGGCAGAGATGGTGAGGGGTGGCTTTATGCATGGCACGGAGGTTGGATTAGATGATTGTATTAGTCAACTTGTGCTGGGTAAAAAAGTCCCACCCTATCCCCACTCCACCAAATCTTAGTGGCTTACCACTAACAGTTATTTTTCATACACTGGTCTTCAGGTCAGCTGTGGCTCAGCTGGGCTTGAGTTCTTTTCAGAAAGAAGCAGGGAAATGTGGCAACAAGCTAACACCAAATCACGAATGTCGCCAGTGAGAGATTCCCCATGGTGGGAAAGTGGCAGATAGATCTTAGGATAATAAGGAACTTGGAATCATATTCAACTTGAAGCTGTTGTCTCTGTTGTGTAATGTGCAATACCTACCCTCCACCACCCTAAAACTTCAGCAAAAGTCTGTTACGTACAGAAGCTTGTGTTCCTGGCAGTGGGGGAGTGAAATGATCCGTCCAGCATTCAGCATGGGAGAGAGTGGGAAGCAAAGGTAGCGTGGAGAGTGAGAACTCAGAAGAGGAGATGAGAGCCAAGGCTGACCGGGGGAGAGGGAGATGTCTAGAATGGGAGTGTGAGTTCTTTCCTTTCCTTTTCTTTTTTTTTTTTTTCTCTGTCACCAGGCTGGAGTGCAGTGAGTGGCACGATCTTGGCTCACTGCAACCTCCGACTCCCAGGTTCAAGCAATTCTCCTGCCTCAGCCTCCTGAGTAGCTAAGACTGCAGGCATGCGCCGCCACGCCCAGCTAATTTTTAGTATTTTTGGTAGAGACAGGGTTTCACCATGTTGGCCAGGATGGTCTTGATCTTTTGACCTTGTGATCCACCTGCCTCGGCCTCCCAAAGTGTTGGGATTACAGGCATGAGCCACTGCGCCTGGCCAAGTTATTTTCAAAGAATATAGGTTTAGCCCAGCAGGTTGGAGGGGACACAGGGCCTCCAGGTGGCTGCCATCTGACTTCCATTTGGGGTAGTTTTGTGCTCTATGGAGAATCCTTTGCAGCTTGGGCTAGCCACCAACCTAGCACTGAGACAGAACAGTGTCCTCACAGTGTTGGGGAGAACAGCCCTGGGCTGGTGGACCTTCAGAATAGACCCCAAAGCCAGAATGGAGTCATTGCAGAGTCTGAAATCAACCCTGGGGTCCTTGTGTAGTCCCTCCACTCCAGGCTGGCTGTTCCAGGCAGAGTTACCAAGGCAACTGCAGTGTTGAGAGAAATTTCTAGAACCATTTAGCCCAGCAATTCCCCTGAGGCAAACGTACAGGAGGCGGGACAACCCCAGGCAGCTCTCTTCTGGGGTAAGTCAGAGCACAGTGTGACTGAGTTGGGAAGAAGGAGGCACACAGTCGGTCGGGGAGGCTGGAGGGGAGAAGCTGGTGGGTGCCCTGGGAGCCCCCACACAGGCTGCCAGGAGGACAAGGTCTGGGAGCAGGGCGTGGAGGATGGAGTGGAGTTTATTCGACGGCAGCAGGGAGGAAGGAACGTGAGGCAGAATCTAAAGGAGCATGACACACAGCCTCACTAGTTAACAGGAGCTTTTTATCTCTTTTCCCATGTATTTCTCTTTCCTGTTAAAAATGGAAAATGTATTCAGATGTATGCTAATTACGCACCCCACACCCAGAATAGAAAAAGTCGTAGGCAGAGGCTGCAGAATCGTCACTCCTGCAGTAGCTTCTCGCGGTGAGAGATCACAGAGGCTGTAGCTTCTGAGGAAGGTTCTCAGACCCCACTGCTCTAAACCACCCTTGGGGCAGCCCCACTCGGCGGAAAAGTCACAGACCGTGCAGCCTCATGGACCGGGGTTCAAGGCCCGATGCTGGCACTTTTAGGCTGTGTGACCTTGGACAAGTCATTTTTCCTCTCTCAGCTTTCGTTCCAAAAACCTAAAATAGGGATGCAGGATAGGGATGCAGTCCCATCCTCCTGTCACGGTGTCTCCTCCAAGGCCAAGTGCTTGGACTGTCTCCCTGGAGGCCCAAGGCCACCTCTTCCTTGATCTAGAAGCTGCCTGGCTGCCTGACCCAAAGCACAGGAACACCTTGATCCCTCTTTCACTCTGTTGTTAAAGAGACCTTTAAGCAAGTGAGAGGAACCGAGCAGGCAAACACACCCATCTTCTCTCCTAGAACTCAGGGCAGCTTCCCAGTAACTTCTCACCAGGGCCAGCAGCACCAGCTCCATCAACAGGGCCTGGATTCCTGTGCCCCTGGCTTCACAGTGATGCCCAGAGTGGAACTGTCTCCTTTTTATCCTACACAGAGCAGGTAAAGCAGTCCCCTCTTTAGATCTGGAGGGCTCTGGAATATGCAGTCTGGGCTGGAATTCTGGTTCAGCTGTGATGCCTTGGGCAAGTCCACTCACCTCTCTGAGCCTCAGTTTCCTCACAAATAAAATGGGGATGACAGCATCCACCTCATGGAATCATGATGAGGGTGACATTAAATGAGATAATATATGCAAAGTGGCAGACGTATAATGAGCGCTCATAAACGACAGCTATTTTTACCTCCATGGATGCACCTTCAGACTGTGCTAGGTTTTTCGGAAGCTCTCATCCACTGATAACCCTGTCCATGCTCTGAACCCCACCTCGTGGTTTGCAATCTCACTTACCTCTCCCTGCACACCTGTTTTGCTTGCTTAACCTCTTTCAGCAGATGAGGAAACTGAGGCTTAAAGAGGTGAAGTGTTGGGGCTGGTGTGGTGGCTCAGGCCTGTAATCCCAGCACTTTTTTTTGGGAGGTGGAGGCAGGTGGATCACCTGAGGTTGGGAGTTCAAGACCAGCCTGACGAACATGGAGAAACCCCGTCTCTACTAAAAATAACAAAATTAACCAGGTGTGGTGGTGCATGCCTATAATCCCAACTACTTGGGAGGTTGAAGCAGGAGGATCGCTTGAACCTGGGAGGCAGGGGTTGTGGTGAGCCAAGATCGCGCCATTGCACTCCAGCCTGGGCAACAAGAGCAAAACCCAGTCTCAAAAAAAAAAAAAAAAAAAAAAGGTGAAGTGTCAGAGCTGGGGTTCCAGCCCACCCTTCTGATGCCAGATTTTTGGCTCCCTCCCCTCTCTGTCACTCTTGTGGGCAGCTCACATTAGGGGCCAGGCTTCAGGGTCCCTTCTGAGCTCAACAAAGGATGTCAGCTCCAGGAGAGGGGGCCTGGGGTCCAGCAGGGCCTAGCTTCCAGAGCACTTGCCAGAGTGGTGCCAAAATTGTGGGAGTGCTCACCGGAAGAGGCAGCGAGGGGCACATGGTCTGAGAATTTAACAACAATAAGAAAATCAACTAAAAGTCAGTTTGCTTTTTAAATTATAACCGTGTGCCTGCAATTCTAAACAATGCTCATGATATAATACTCCCCTTGAAAAACTGTTATCAGTCTATGTCGAAACAATTGCTGTGGTTGTTACTGAGAATTTGTGCATGTGAGTAAGGCATGAAATCTAACGTATTGTGAGAGTAATGTACATCAGCTTCCGATGAGCACATTTTGATCGCTTACTCTTCAAAACATTATTCTTCATGGAAATTCTTTTTTAGAGACAGTGTCACTCTGTCACCCAGGCTGGAGTGCAGTGGTGTGATCTCAGCTTACTGTAACCTTCACCTTCCAGTTCAAGCAATTCTCCTGCCTCAGCCTCCCTGCTGGTTTTGTATTTTTAGTAGAGACAGGTTTTCACCATGTTGTCCAGGATGGTCTTGAACTCTGGCCTCAAGTGATCTACTCGCCTCAGCCTCCCAAAATGCTGAGATTACAGGTGTGAGCTGCTGCACCCAGCCTCTATGTGGAAATTAATTCTGAGTGCTCCTTGACACACAGTCAGCTTGACAAACTCAGACTCAGCTGTACATTCTTCATTTGGGTGTAAATTTGTAAAGATGTGGTGGTGTTCAAGTTCGCTTTGGATGAAGTTTATGTCTCTACCCCTGTGATACTGTATATTTCTCTGTTTGAATGATAGATTTGAAATAAATAATAGCAGAGTAATTATAAAGGTGAAGAGACTGACCTTGAGTTTCTTTAACTCTGCCATTCTGCATAACCACCTGAAGCTCTTATTTGCGTTTAAAATCTCAAACAGCAGAGCAAAGTACACACTATGAGATGCCATATTTTTGTTTGATAGTGTAACTTCCATTTATACATTAAAAATATGTCTCATGATTTCATTATTATTTTATTTCAGAGTATTATATTTAATATTCCCCTTATATAAAAAAGGAGATTTAAAAAATCATTCACTGTGGATCAGATATGATATGCACTCCCTGCCAAGGAACAACCAGACTGAGGCCAGGTCCCTGGGGAACTGGAGCAGCCTCTGCTTCCCTGCTCAGATCAGGACTGGCTGTCCAATGGTCTAGGGGACTGAGGCCATGTGCTGTGGTCTCATGAAGGAGGAAGTCGCTGCTATGACATGGAAACCCAGGCTTTAGAATCAGAAAGACCAGGTCTGAATTCTAAATGGCTGTGTGGCTTTAAGTAAGTTACTTCACTTCTCCGAACCTTAGTCATCTGTAAAATATGAGATGCTAACACTATCTATCTCCTGGTTTGATGGGGGAGTTCGATGAGATGATGTTGCCAAATTCTGCCTGGCCCACAGTTGGTGTGCAAAGACTGGTGGCCACTGGTTTTTTCATTTGTTTTTGTTGTTTTTTGAGATGAAGTTTTGCTCTTGTCACCCAGGCTGGAGTGCAATGGCATGATCTCAGCTCACTGCAACCTCCGCCTCCTGGGTTCAAATGATTCTCCTGCCTCAGCCTCCCGAATACCTGGGATTACAGGTGCCTGTCACTGAACCTGGCTTATTTTTTGTATTTTTAGTAGAGATGGGGTTTTACCACGTTGGCCAGGCTGGCCTCGAGCTCTTGATTTCAGGTGATCCACCTGCCTCAGCCTCCCAAAGTGCTGGGGTTATAGGTGTGAGCCGCCGTGCCCAGCCTGACCATTGTTAATGGTGTAATTTCTGTTCATCAAGGGCTGGCAAGGAAGGAAACGATTAGGAGTGAAAGGAAACGATTAGGAGTGCCTTTGCAAAAATTATGACAGCGGCAGAAATGTGGCCTAACCGACTCTATTTTGTTTCTAACCCCCAAGCTGTCCTTGCTCATCCCAGGATGTATACTGAGCTAACTATGGGAGGAATTTAGTTTATAGTTTAACTTTGAAAAAACAATGATGACAGCCCCTTCCCAAAACTAACCCCCTCCTTGCTCAGGGATTGGACTTCCTTTGTAAAACTAACATTAGCCAGAAGGATTACAGCTCAAGAGGCATGCAGCTGCAGGCCACAAGATTCCTAACCTCTCCAATTGCTTCTTGAGATAACATTACTGTTAAGACACTAGATTGGCGTTCAAGGTATTGTTAAGACTCTGAATTCTGATGGACCAGCTGGCACCACCTAGACTGGTAAACTGGCTCATCTGGTCTTGGGCCCCCACCAAGGGACTGACTCAGCGCAAGAAGACAAGCTCCAACTCCCTATGATTTCATCCCCGACCCAACCAATCAGCATCCCCATTCCCTAGCCCCCTGCCCACCAAACTATCCTTAAAGAACCTAGCCTTTGAAATTTCAGGGAGGCGGATTTGAGTAATAATAAAACTCCCGTCCTTCCGCTTAGCTGGCTCTGCATTTATTAAACTTTTTTTTTGTTGCCAAAACCTGCTTTTCTCCAGTGCATTGGCTTCTCTGGGCAGCAGGCGAGATGAACCTATCAGGCTGCTGAGCTATTGCAGAGGCAGAACAGGGTGTACGCGTGGGCATTTCCAGGGTGACCCCTGGTGGCTGGGATGATCTGACAGACGTTCTGTCTATGGGCTCAGGTCCAAGATCTGGAGGGTCTGATTTCTCAAGTGAAGCTGGAGATGGGGAGTTTTCAGTGAAATCTTTCATTTTGCAATGTTGGCTCAAATACTTCCAAAACACTGTGAGGGTCAAACAAGACACATGTGTGGGCTGAATGCGATCTATGGGCCACTGGTTAACAACCACAGTCTAAGAAAAGACGGGTCCTGAAATACAATGGGAAGAGAGTCTGTTCCTCTGAGAAACATCAATTAATCTCTCTTTTCTTTTATCTTTGTCTCTCTAGATCTGCTTTTCCTCTTCCTCTGCTTTGACTCTACGTTCTATTTCATCTGTATAGATGTCAGTAGTTATCTCTGAAAGACTAACATTCTTTATAACATAACCGTAATACCATTATCATACCTAAAAACTTAGCAATATTTCATCAGATACCCAGTATTTGACATTTTCCCTGTTGTCTCATATATATATGAGATATATATATATATCTCAATATATATGCACATATATGTATATATATATGTGATATATATATCACACATGAGATATATATATATATATCACATATATATATATATATCAACTTGTATGTTCTAGTTCAGTGTTTTCAAACCTTTTTTCATCATGGTCCCCCTAAGTAGCTTTTGTCGACGTATTTTCCCAGCCACAGTCTTCGTTTTCCTAATGAAATTTTAGCAGCACAGATATACTCCATATTTCTTTAGGTACTGCAGCTCTTTGGAGAGCCACAAAGCATGATAATAGCTAAGGCTTTTTCATCAACCAAGAAGTTATTTTTGCTACACTGGTGACAATGTCCCCCCCCCCCCCCAACCTTGAAAAATGATGCACTAGTCTGATCTATATGAGATTGACACATAACAATGGTTGATGATTGGTTGATCTCTCTCTCTCTCAAGTTTTAAAAGCAATTACAAAAACGAATGTGCGCATCTGTCTTTTAGAGTTTCCCCAAGTCAGAATTTTGCTGACTGCGTCCCTCTCCCTCTCGTGTTGGTTACCACGTTCCTCTGTCCCCCTGCATTTTCTGTTCATTGCTAGCTGGATCCAGTTGTGTGAATCAAGTTGGGGATTGATTTTTTTCTTTCTCTTTCTTTTGCAAGACTATATTTTTTACTGATGGGAACAGACATGATGATCTGGTCTACATTCATTAATTTATGAGGGGTTTCTCTCCCTTTAAAGTAAATGGCTTCTAAGAATGAATTCCTCAAAAAGCTGAAAAATTTTGCATTTCTCAAGGGTTTATTCGTTGCACTCCCTGCAAAGAATGCTTTAAAGCTCCTTAATCGAAAACACAATAGCTGTAATTAAAAGTTTAGCTCTGGTGACTCTTGGAGGGCAGCAAAATCATACATGCAAAATGCACCTATTTCACAGCTCACTACAAACACAAGGAGAAAGGATGACCTAACCAGAAAAGTTCTTTCTGCTTCTTTCCCTCCTTTGTTCCAATAACGAATATTTATTAAGATCCTATTGTGACTGCTGGATTCTCTCTTAGTATATGGGACCCCAGGATTGAGCTAGCCAGAGTGGGGAGCTGGTGTTCTCAGAATAAACCTGTTCCTGACATGCAAGACATATCTCCAAGGTATTTTTGGGTGTCGGTGAGGGTGTGGGGAAATAGCTCCTTTGAAAGCCAAATCCTCACTTGGAAGAGAAATAGGTTCACCAGAGGCTGCAGAGCTGGTTAAAGCGTAATCTTTAACACAAAGCCAGATTGCACAGGGCAGGGTTTAGCCAAAGACTTGTTTCCAATGCTAATGAAGCAGAATTCTGTCTCGAAGGGTGGAAGGAGGAAGTGTGGGTATCCAAGAGGGGCTAAGAACGGGATCTGTCTTTCTCCCCGGCTGGTGTCTCCGGTGCCTAGTGGATGCTTGAAACCAACTCTTTGAATAAATGAAGACCAAGTGAGATAATATATAGAAAAATGCTTTTGCAATCTGTAAAATGCCGTAGTAGAATACTGGCTTGTTTTTATTAAGGTGAATATTTACCCTGACCTTGGAGAGCGAGGGTGGGGTAAAGAATGTAGGGAGGAAAAGGAGGTATTATGTACCAGGTACTTTAGAAACATGGGTCTTGCTTAATTCCTGCAGTTTTATTCTGTCATCTAGGCTTGAGTCTAGATGAGTTGATCTCGGTTCGCTGCAATCTCCACCTCCCTGATTCAAGTGATTCTCCTGCCTCAGCCTCCCAAGTAGCTGGGAATACAGATGCCCACCATCACGCCTGGCTAATTTTTGTATTTTTAGTAGAGACAGGGTTTCACCATGTTGACCAGACTGGTCTCAAACTCCTGAACTCAAGTGATCCACCTGCCTTGGCCTTCCAAAGTGCTGAGATTACAGGCATGAGCCACTGCGCACGGCCAGGAGTTCTTATTCTGTGATTTGTTGGACTCTAGACATTTATTTTGTCAATGTAAAATAATCAGAAAGCTCAATATCAGTTAAAAGAGTTTATTCCAGAGCAGTGTGGGGGAAAGTGAGGATGGCCTATGTTACATAGGTAAAAATAGAGGTGCTAAACAGAATTACAAGGTTTTCCGTACGAAGGCTAACGTACAGATCTAAGGTTTGTTTGGCCACCATTGATTCCACTCTAAGGGGATTGCTTAGCATTCACTTGTAAAAAGGTAACAATCCCCAGGGTCTCTGTCTCCAAGGTCATTTACGTTTGAATAAGGAATAGGGGATCTGGTTAATATATATTTTAACACAAAGGTCAGGAAGCAAGGGTCCAAAAACAGCCAGTGTTAAATGACTCCTGTCCAAGGTTTAAATCTTCCCCTGACCATAAGACATTTGGAAGTCCTGAAATGTTATTTTCTTTTTACAATTTTGATGTTGCACCTTCTAGAAATACACTAGCCTGGGTGCTAGAGCGAAGAAAGCCTTCCAGATAATTCTGACAATCTCTTCACGTTTCTTCATTCAATAAATGTGCATACTGTGCGCTTGCTCCAAGCCACTTCACAAATAAAGACACTGGACTCAGAGAGCCAGTTGCCTTGGCAAGTCGCTTCATCCCTCTGGACTTTGGCTTCTTTTTTTTTTTTGAGATGGAGTTTCGCTCTTGTTACCCAGGCTGGAGTGCAATGGCGCGATCTCGGCTGACTGCAACCTCCATCTCCTAGGTTCGAGCAATTCTCCTGGCTCAGCCTCCCAAGTAGCTGGGACTACAGGCTTGTGCCACCATGCCCAGCTAACTTTCGTATTTTTTTTAGTAGAGACAGGGTTTCACCAAGTTGACCAGGATGGTCTCGATCTCTTGTCCTTGTGATCCACCCATCTCGGCCTCCCAAAGTGCTGGGATTACAGGCGTGAGCCACCACGACCGGCCGACTTTGGCTTCTTTAAGTGTGAAATGAGAACAGTACAACTGGCTTTACTGGTCTTCTGGGAGGCTTCCTTGAGAATCTGGCATATGGTAGGGACTGGCTAAAACATGACAGGGCAGGGCAGCCTAACCTGAGTTTTCCTTTACTGTGCAGACCTGGAGTTCATAATTGGAGACCTCAGTTTAAAAAATTACCCACTTTGTTTTTCTTCCTTCCTCCCTCTTCGCCCCTCCATTTCTTCCCTGTCTAGGGAATGCATGCTTATGTAATTATACTCTTACTTAAGAGATCCTAGAGGCTGATCTTGAAACAAACCAGGCTTGGAGACCCCATCATGGAATCCTTCTTGGAGAGAGTCGCAAACAGTTAGTTCAACATCATCAGGCTAAAGTCAAGATGGCTCCAACCCAGACAGACAACAGAACAAGAGGTACCAAAGACCCTGCACCGTGCACCACGCCCACATGTCTCCTATACCAAGTTTCCCTTTAAAAACCCGACGGTAAATTTTAAAATTTAAAATAGTACTTTAACATGGTGAAACCCCATCTCTACTAAAAATACAAAAATTAGCCGGGCACGGTAGCTCACACCTGTATCCTAGCACTTTTGGAGGCTGAAGCAGGAAGATCACCCGAGGTCAGGAGTTTGAGACCAGTCTGGCCAACATTACAAAATCCTGTCTCTACTAAAAATACAAAAATTAGCCGGGCATGGTGGCACATGCCTGTAATACCAGCTACTCAGGAGGTTGAGGCAGAAGAATCACTTGAACCCAGGAGGTGGAGGTTGCAGTGAACCAAGATAATGCCATTGCACTCCAGCCTAGGCAAAAATAAATAAAATAAAATAGTACTTTAGAACGCTAGTTCACCGTCTTCTTGGTTTGCTGGCTTTCTAATTAAAACTGCTTTTCCCCCTACCAACCCTTGCTTCTCCATTCTGGTCCCACTACAATACCATTTCCTTGGGGGTATTTGGAAATGAGGAGCAGTGTTTTTGTTGCCAGGAGGATTGTGAATGCTTTCAGCATTTAGGGGAGAGGGACAAGGATGTCTGGGTTCTGCCGTGGGCACAACAGTATCACACAATGAGGCCTGAGGAAGAACTGTCCAAATTCCCTCCCACCAGGTTAAACAGTACAAACACAGATTCATAATACCTCAATATTTAATAGGGAAAACCTTTCACAAGATGATGCGTAAAATCTCAGTAACCCAGGAGAAGGTTCTTATGGATGGAGAGGCTTGAATGGAAAAAAAATGCTGTCTTGAGATGACTGATCAATTTCTCTTTTTTGTGCATCTGCCTAATTCATTGTAGATGTACTATTTCCAATCTCATGTTCAGTTGAAAAGGGTTTCCAATCAACAGCATAGTTACTACAAAAACAGTCATTGAATATTGGTAGCAAAAGAAATTTGATATTTCTTTTTATTTTGAGACGGAATTTCATTCTTGTTGCCCAGGCTGGAGTGCAATGGCACAGTCTCGGCTCACTGTAATCTCTGCCTCCTGGGTTCAAGCAATTCTCCTGCCTCAGCCTCCCGAGCAGCTGGAATTACAGGTATGCACCACCATGCCCAGCTAATTTTTGTATTTTTAGTAGAGATGGGGTTTCACCATGTTGGCCAGGTGGATCTTGAATTCCTGACTTCAGGTGATCTACCTGCCTCCGCCCCCCAAAGTGCTGGGATTACAGGCGAGAGCTACCACGTCTAGCCTGATATTTCTTACAACAGACTTAGAGCCAAATTGTACTAAATTAATGGAAATACACAAAATGCAGAAATCATACTGTTTTACTGAATAAAAATTTCAAAATATTTAAAATGATTGCTATTCAATATAATTTTAATTTCCTTATAGCATAGTGATAAGAAATTGATGTTCTAGAAATTGCACGTGAAAGTGATTTATTTGAGGATTGCCAGATATTTTTCCTTTTTATTTATTTATTTACTGTATTGAGATGGAGTTTCACTTTTGTTGCCCAGGCTAGAGTGCAATGGCACGATCTTGGCTTACTGTAATCTCTGCCTCCTGGGTTGAAGCAATTCTCCTGCCTCAGCCTCCCAAGTAGCTGGGCTTATAGGCTCCCACCACCATGACCAGCTAATTTTTGTATTTTTAGTAGAAACAACATTTCACCATGTTGGCCAGGCTGGTCTCAAACTCCTGACTTCAGGTGATCTGCCCAACTCAGCCTCCCAAAGCGCTGGGATTAGAGGTATGAGCCACAGTGGCTGGCGTATTTTTCCTTTTTAATTTGATAGGGTTTTCAGTTGACCACAGAGATTTTCTTAAGTCTTCAGTGTTATTATTTTTATTTTTCCTTTTCCAAACCGTATCTTACGTGTTGTTTCCTGTTAGAAGAAAAACTTTAGACAAATTAAATTTAACAGAGTTTAATTGAGCAAGGAGCAAGTGGTGAATCAGGCAGCCTCCTAGCCAGAATAGCTCAGAGGTACTCCAGCACTGCTGTGTGGACGGAAAAAAATTTATAGATGAAAAAGGAAAATGACATACGGAAAACAGAAGTGAGGTACAGAAACAGCCGGATTGATGAGAGCTGAGCATTTGCCTTATTTGAGCACGGTTTGAACAGTTGGCTGCCTGTGAGTGGTTGAAGGTGGCTGCTGGGATTGGCTGAGACTTGGCTACATGTTACAAGTGTAGGTTAGGTCTGTTCACACATCCAGCTGGGCTACAGTTCACTACTTATAGAGAAACCTTTAGGCAGAGCTTAAAATATGTAAGGAGGCAGCTTCAGGCTAAACTTAAAATTTAACACTCCTCTCTAAGGATACAGATTCCCAGGTCTTGAGACTGAGTGAATGCCTCGGCGTATACTAAAATTTCAAGACTAAAGTTATGTTTGCTGGGATGCTTCGTCACTACCCTGTCCTTTGTCACAACATGGAGAATTATTTTGAATCTATGCTTATAAATAGAGCCCACCAACTTTTCGAGAATGTCACGCATCCCGATTTTCTCCATTGGTCTTGGCATGTTAATCAAACTCTAATGAAGGTTATTTCCCTTTCCTTATCATATGTCTATCAGTCTAGCCTATTTATACTGACCTTAACGCTGGCTTTTAAGTTGATATCTACCCCTTCATGTCTCTGTACTTCTTATACCTTCTATAAGGCATTTCAGCACCTTGTCCTCTTTAATCCAAATTTATACGTTATAAATAGGAACCAGCATCTGACTACTTCACTCTGTCTTCTATATAGTCATGCTTGAGTCATACATTGAAATATGCATTGTTGGATTATGGATTTTTAAATATTTTCTTTTATATGTGTATGTATATTTTTATGTGTGTTATTATATATATCTATACATCATGGGTGTAGGTACCTTATGTTATCTAAAATTTCAGGATAGTAAAGGGAACACTTTTTTTTTTTTTTTTTTTTTTTGAGATAGAGTTTTGCTCTGTCACCCGAGGCTGGAGTGCAGTGTTACAATTTCAGCTCACCACCACCTCCGCCTTCTTGATTCAAGTAATTCTCCTGTCTCAGCCTTTCGAGTAGCTGGGATTATAGGCCCCGCCACCACGCCCAGCTATTGTTTTGTATTTTTTGTAGAGATGGGGTTTCACCATGCAAGCTAGGCTGGTCTCGAACTCTCAACCTCAGGTGATCCATCTGCCTCGGCCTCCCAAAGTGCTGGGATTACAGGCGTGAGCCACTGAGCCTGGCCAAAGGAAATACTTTTTAAAAACTTAAACAAATTTAACGTCCCCCTCAGAAATAATTTTTTTTTTAACAGCACGGATTGGATACACTAGAAATGCATTTTTTCTGATTTGCTTTCAAATATTGATTACAAAAAATTTGATTACAAATATTGATTGCATTGTGTGTAAGGGGCTGAGATCCACGTCTCCAGAGGACCCTGATGACATTGGTGCTCTGTGACAGAAGTCTTGTCCTGTAGCCACAGCATCCATCCTAAAGACCTGTCTCCTTGCTGCCCTCTCTGCCTCAAGTCTCTCCTGCTCCCCTGCAGCACTCCAGGGTGACAGGCTCACCGCGTTCCTCCCTGCTTACCAGCAGTCATTGAGGGCATTCAGTGTAGACAGCATGAGCACTTCATGTTTGGACTAGGCAGGCTCAGCTACTGCTTCCGCCTCTGAGCTCTGGGGAGGCTCTGTGGGTGGAGGGATCCAGACAGCCCTTATGTCCTGCCCCTGCCTCATCACCTGGTGCATTCCGGGGTCTTGGAACGGCTGAGGCAGGAAGGATGCCCTGCTCAGTGCTGGCCAAATGTCAGCGTGTGGAGACCCATCAGGTAGTATTTACCATGTCCTGCCGATGTCATGAGGAGGCTGTTCGGAGCACAGATTCTAGATGGAAGCTGCCTAGGTTCAAATCCTCCCTCAGCTGCCTCCTCTGAGGCCATGGGAAAATGACTCCACCATGCTGTACCTCTGCTTCTGCATCTGGGAAATGGGTATAATAATGGCACCTACCTTACTGGGGTTACTATCTGGCTTTAATGAATTAATCTGTGAACAGTGTCCAGCCCGTGGAAAGCATTATGCAATGTCTGGATACACACGGCTTAATATTTTCTTGAGATCAGCTCACTTTTTAAAAATTTAAGTTTAGATTTGCTCTAAGAAATAATTCCCCATAACAGCACAGATTGGAGCTGCTAATCGTATATTTTTCTCATTTACTTTCAAATAAGCACATGACTATTCAAAGGAAGACTGGCAGTCTACACATCACATGTCGAGAGGGTAGATAAATCTTGTCCCTTCCATCTCAGAAAGAAAGGCTTATGTGGGAGTCCTCAGCGTCCCAGGCCCAAGGAAGAGCAGGCACTGCTGAGTACTTCACTGATTTGACAATCAAGGAAACTGAGTCCCAGTTCTTGTCCAAGGCACCGAGAAGGTGAGTCCTCCCGCTGCCTGCAGGCGGGGGGTGAGGGATCACCTCCATATTCATCACCATGCTCCCAGGCACTGCTGGAGCCTCTAAGGCGAGACTGTGATTCCGTTTTTGCTGAAGTCATGCATTTTGGAGCTATCTGGCTTCTTTCACACCCACCCCTAGTGGGGGTGGCTGTGGGAATCGTGCTCTGGCAGATAATTAAAATTTCAAATGAGTGAGGAGCCAGGAGGCCTGCATCTTCTGGAGGAGATGTGCTAATGGGCTTGAAGGGAGGGCCGCAGCTGTGCAACCAGGGAGAGGGCCTGAGAGGACACGGCTGGGCTACCCCTGAGCTGCTCTTCCCCGCACCACTCCCTCCACCCTCCGCTCCCCTCCCTGGGCTTTGGAGGCCTCGCCCCTGCTGGAGTCCCTTCCCTTTCGCCCAGCCTGCACGTGACCTTCTCCAGGGGACTCTGCCTTTCCTGGTCACAGCTCTTTGGCAGCTTTCCACTGCCTACACCAGGGGGTCTCAAAATGAGATCCCTAGACCCGCTGCAGCAGCAGCACCTGACAACCTGCTAGAAAAGCAAATTCTTGGCCCCACCCCAGACCTACTGACCCAGAAACTCAGAGATGGTGCCCAGAAATCTGTGTTTCACATGCCCTGCAGGTGGTCCTGATACTGGCTCCATAGGATTGTTAGTTTAAGTGAGCTTACTGTGTAGGGTGGATGGCCTGGTGCCCGATGCTGAGCAATTCAACAATGGTGACTATTTATTGAGCAGCTACTATGTGCTAAAGACTGTTATTGGTGTTTGGAATAAATCTATGAACAACATGAATAAAGATCCCTGCCTTGTGGCGCTTAGAGTCTAGTTGGGAAATAAAGAGCACACAAAAAAAGAAACCCCGAAATACAGTACCTCAGTACATGACAGCGTGTTGGGGGATGATAAGACTATGGAAAAAAGAACAGGGAAGGGCCGTGGGGAGGATCAGGAGTGGTGAGTGGGCAGGTGTGACTGTGTGGTTTTGCTGTTAAATAGGATGAGTGGGGACAGAGACATGTGAGTAAAGACTTGAGGGAGGGGATGCATCAGCCAGCAGACATCTGGGGAAGGGTGTCCCCAGCAGGAGCAGACATAGGGCCCGAGCAAAAGCCCTCCGAGAGCACCCATCTTGCTTGCTGGCGTAGCGGCCAGGTGGCTGGCGGACCAGGCAGAGTGAGCAAGGGGAGCCTGGCTTGAACGGGAGGTCAGGATGAGAACGGGGCCCGACCTTGCAGGCTTGGTAGACCCCTACTTAGAACTGAGACTTTCCTCTGAGTGGAATGAGAGTTACTGGGAGTTTTTCGAGCAGAAAAATGGCATTGATGAGACTGACATTTGCAAAGGCTTGGAGTGGGTGCAGTGTTGAGAAAAGGTGAGGGTGGTGGTAGGTGGGGGCCTCTCAGGGGGCTGCTGTAGAGTCCAAGCCAGAGAAGACGGCAGCTTGAACCAAGGTAAGGAGCCGCAGGTTACAGGATAGGGTTTGGCAGAGGCAATAGGCTTTCCTGGCAGAGAAGATGCAGGTGGGAACGGAAGGGCGAAATGTTCAAAGACTGAGTCACACAGCACAGAGAAGTTCTGGAGCTGCATTGTACAATATGGCAACTGGAGTTAATAATAACATCTTGTGCACTTCGAAATTGCTAGAAAAGTAGCTCTTAAATAGCCTCACAAGAAAAAATAAGTAGGTGAGGTGATGGAGATGTTAATTCGCTTGATCATTTTATGACGATACAGATATCAAAACATTTTATTGTACACCATAAATATATATAATTTTTATTTGTCAGTTCCACTTTAATTTTCAACAAGAAAAAGAAAAGAAAAAGAAGGAAAATGTGGCAGGTGCAGTGGTTCATGCCTGTAATCCCAGCACTTTGGGAGGCTGAGAAGGACAGATCACGAGGTCAGGAGTTTGAGACCACCCTGGCCAAAGTGCTGAAACCCCATCTCTCCTAAAAATACAAAAATTAGCTGAGTATGGTGGCTCACACCTGTAGTCTCAGCTACTCAGGAGTCTGAGGCAGGAGAATCGCTTGAACCTGTGGGGTGGTGGTTGCAGTGAGCTGAGATCGTGCTACTGCATTCCAGCCCAGGTGACAGAGTGATACTTCATCTCGGGGTCGGGGCGTGGGGGGTGGGGGGGTTTTTGGGGGGCTGGTAGAAAAATATAAGAAAGTAAATGGGAAGTCAGAGATGACATACCAAAGTCTGGTCTGAGATGGTGCAAGAAGGGGGTCGCTACAAATGGTGACAGGAAAGGCTGTGGGAGGAACAGTGTTTTGAGTGAAGATCTGAGTTAGGTTTAAACATCTCAAGTTTGTCTATCAGATAACCGAGGAGAGGATGGTAAGTAGGAAGTTAGACTCGAAGCGGGAGTTCAGGAAAGTGCTCTGAAGACATCAACTCGAGAGCTGTCAGACAGATGACATTTAAAGCCTCAAATCTGGCTGGGAGCTCTAGGGAAGAAAGTGTTGGCAGAGAAGAAGTCACCAAGGACCCAGCCCTGAGGCACAAGAACATTTAGAGAGGAGGAAAGAAAATCCTTAGAGCAAAGGAGGCTGAGAGGAGAGATCAGAAGGGTAGGAGGGCCAGGAGAGCGGGGTATGGACGGGGAAGGGTAGTGTTTTTAGGAGGTGGGGGTGATGCTCAGCACAGCTGAGGGTCCTGCAAGGGGAGAACCGGGCCCCCACCTGGGGCCTGTTGATGTGAAGTCACAGGTGACCTGGGCAAGAATAGCTTTGGTGTAGGCTTGGGGAAAAAGCCCGACTGAAGTGGGTTTAAGGCGAAGGGAAAAATTGGAATCCACAAGTGTGGTCGGCAGGAGCTTGCCTACCAAGGGAAACAGAGAGAAGGAGAGGTATCCGGAGGTGGGGTGGGTGGCAGAAGTGGGATCCAAATAGCAGAATCTCCAGGATTTAATACAATTTAACTTGCAAATACAAAATAAAAGTGCATTTATTTTGTATTTGCAAAATAAATGTACGGGGCTATGATCCAGCAGTGATGGTGCCAGGGGTGTCTGGAAGAAGGTGGGGAGTGGGTGTAGGGGAGTGGGTGGGCGAGTCTTAAATATCTGTTCCCACATCTCCATTAGCCACCCACAGTCTTGTCACATCACACGCAATCTCAGTAAAAACACTGTGTTTGTGCTGCAAATGCAGCATAGTCAGTAAACTCAGGGCAAGGCTGGGCCTGCGTGTTTTCAGCAGCTCCTCAGGTGATTCCAGTAAGTGCTGTCACTAGTCTAGAACATTCTCTGTCTGGAGAGCTCCTGATCCTCCTTCAAACTTCAGTTCAGTTGGAAAAATTTCTCTGGGTACTTTTTTTTTTTTTTTTAAACAGGGTTTCATCATGTTGGCCAGGCTATTCTCAAACTCCTGACCTCGGGTGATCTGTCTGCCTCAGCTTCCCAAAGTGCTGGGATTACAGGTGTGAGCTGCTGTACCAGGCTCCGAGTACTTTTTGAAACAGGAAAATTGGGGACAATTGTTTGGGGGGTTGTGGGTGAATGTTTCAGGGAACATGAGACATGAGACACTCTATCCTTCAGTACCCAGGGATGTTCAGAGAATGGTGAAGAATTGTTGGGTTTAGAAATAATGCTGTCTTGTAGACTCTTCAGGATTATTGGATTCTATAGGAGTCTGTGCTTTTCATGGTCTTTGACTGAGCTAGTTACAAGTCTGTAAGTTGTAGAAAACCGACATTGAAGCAAGTGACTCTTGTCCGTAGCGATACAAATGAACTTTGCTGTGGAGATTGAATTGATTTCTGCCCTGTGGAAGGTCAGATCCGCAATTGCTGACAACTTCATTTCAGCGTTCCCGGTGGCTTATTCAAGGGTCTGTTCCTTGGATTCTCCTCTGAACCTGTTGTACGAGTTTATTGGTTCTCTCATTATTAATGAGCTAAGTATGATTTTTGACACGTATCCATTTTACATTTGTGTCACAGTCATGAGCTTCCCTTTTAAAAATGATTCTCTAGCAGTTGTTTAATTTGAAAACAGTGGCTAGCACGCTCTGTGATGGGTGGAGAAGGACCGAGAAAAATCTTAGAGAATGCTTGGTTTGTGAGCATTGTCCAAACAAGTCCAGCTAAAGGGAGTTTTGCTAAAAAGACAAGGGCCCTCTTATGGTCAGGCTCCATCTAAACTGGGAATGGGGCATGCAATTAAGTTTGGCTGCATGTAACAAAAATAAACTGAACTTTCTTTATCTCATATAAAAGGGCCCGGCACGGTGGCTTATGTCTGTAATCCCAGTACTTTGGGAGACCGAGGTGGGTGGACCACCTGAGGCCAGGAGTTGGAGACAAGCCTGGCCAAGTTGCTGAAACTCCCTCTGCACTAAAAATACAAAAATTAGCCAGGCACAGTGGCAGGTGCCTGTAGTCCCAGCTACTAGGGAGGCTGAGGCAGGAGAATCACTTGAACCTAGGAGGTGATGGTTGCAGTGAGCTGAGATTGCACCACTGCACTCCAGCCTTGGTGACAGAGCAAGACTGCATCTCAAAAAAAAATAAAATAAATAAAATAAATACAGAAGTAAGAATCTCAATGTCATAAGGGACTCGGATTCCTCCTGTTTTTCCACTCTTATCATCAGCACACTTCCATTCTCAAAGTTACCTCAATATCATATCTAATTTGCTGAAACTTCAGTCATCATGTTTGTATTCCACGCATCAGGAAGGAGGAAGGAAAGGACATACTTCCTCTAAAGAAGAAGTCTTCCGGGTAGTCCCATGCAGCACTTCCACTGGCCAGAAATTCGTCCCATGGCTATCCCTAAATGTCAGAGAGGCTGGGAAATGAGACTGATTACAGCAAAATGGAAAACCCAGACTGTGGTTTGAATACAGCCTGCAGATATATTGTGGTTGACCTTGACAATTTCGAATTTTTTTTTTTTTTTTTTTTTTTTTTAAGACGGAGTTTTGCTCTTGTCACCCAGGCTGGAGTGCAATGGCGTGATCTCGGTTCACCGCAACCTCCGCCTCCTGAGTTCAAGCGATTCTCCTGTCTCAGCCTCCCGAGTAGCTGGGACTACAGGCGTGTGCCACCATGCCCAGCTAATTTTTGTATTTTTATTAGAGAAGGGGTTTCACCATGTTGACCAGGATGGTCTCGATCTCTTGACCTTGTGATCCACCCACCTCGGCCTCCCAAAGTGCTGGGATTATAGGCGTGAGCCACCGTGCCTGGTAGACAATTTTTAATTTTTAAGAACGTCATTAGACACTTACATGTTATCAGAGTACATAAAAATAAACCTCGATATCTGGTTGCTCTGGAAAATGCAGAAGACCTGACAGCCCCTCATTCCACAAGGCAGCTTTTGGCTGAAACTGAGTAGCTGTCCCTTTACGAGGGGCCTTGCCCTCCCTCCTCCCCACTCTCTCAGGTTGTCTGCAGGAACCCTGTGGATGTCTAGTCCATTACCCTGGACTCCAGTCCTTTTTTTTTAAAAAAACTCATTAATTAATTTTTTTGTTTGTTTTGAAACAGAGTCTTACTCTGCCACCCAGGCTGGTGCACAGCAATGTGATCATGACTCACCGCAGCCTGGAACTCCTGGGCTCAGCCTCTCGAGTAACTGGGATTACCGGCATGCATCACCATGCCTGGCTCAGCCTTTTTAAGAGAGTGTCTGATGTGTCCAGACCACCTGCTTTCAGAAGAGCTGACCTCATGACATGATGCCCTCCTGGACCCACCAGTTCTGGCCACTGGTGAGGCGGTTGGGGTCTCTGGGTCACCAGAGTGGTTCTCCATATGGGGCTGTCTATTACAGGTTATCATTAACCTGCATTGGTACCTTCAGGACTCTAGCAAGACAGAGTCAGCCTTGAGTTGTCCCTTCCTGAGCACCTACTGAATGCTGCATGTATCAGACCCCAAAACCCATGTGACCAGAGTTTCTCAGAGTGTGCCCCAGTGGCCACCTGCATCCGCATTGCCCAGGGAGCCTGTTTAAACAGTCACCTCTTAGGGCCCATTCCAAAGTTACAGCACCAAACTTAAGGCAGGGGCCCAAGGACTCTGCGTCTCAGCAGACTCCCTGGTGATCCTGCTGTATACCAAGGTTTGGGAGTGGCTGCGTTCTGTCGGCCCCACAGTTTAGAGCACAGGCCAGGGATCTGCTCCTCTCAGCCCTCTAAAGAAGGTGTGGAAGTAGTAGAAGACCTTTCATCAGAGGCTGCTGGGCTCTGCAGGGCTCCAGTCCCACGGGCAGTTTGGAAAAAACTCCTGCCAGGGCATCTCCTGCACGCAGGCCTAACCCTGGGCTTCAGGGAAGGCCTTTCTCTTAACCCTCTATTTCTCTTAGGTTGGGGTGGGGGAACAGCAAACATAAGAGAAGAGAATGAGGCACAATGGGCTCCCTTCCTCACTCCACCCTGGATAAGCTGCTTCGCCCTCACATCCCGGTTTCCTTACCCTATGAAGTGGGCAGTCATTAGTGTAATGGATGTTAGCTGTTCTATGTCATCAAAACACTTACCGGTGTGTCTCCGCTATTTCCTCTCCTCTGGTATTATCACTTCCCCTTTCCTGGGAGGAGCCCTTTTCCCACGAGAAGTGCCTGTGGCTTGGGTCCTTCCATGAGTCAGCTGAGGACCGTGAAAGCTCGGACCAGGCCTTTGGTTGAAAACACCTGGAAGAGAGGTATTCTCCCCCTTGGCTGGGAGCTGTGGGGCTGCAGGCTGGGGGCCGGCTTCTCTCCACAAAGGGAAATTCTGCCTGGGAAGGAAGCCAGTGGAGGGGAGAGGAGGCTTGAGAGGAAAGAGATCAAGGCTCAAACTCCGGCTGACGCCCAGTGAGTTCCTGGATGCAATCAGACCTCAAAACCAGGCCTACCTCATACATAACCTGCCAGCAGATTCTTTTCCTGTTAACGTTCATTAGAGCTGGTTTTCTGTTGTTGAAGGAGTGTTACAAGGCCTAAAAAGCAAGTGGCAGCTACCAAATCAGAAGCTTCTGTCTGCTGCGAAACAGTGCACCACTGCCGTCTGGTTAGCGCTTGGCAATTGTTTGCGATCCTCTTCAGCGTCTTAGAATTTGAGCTGAGTACCTGCCCTTTTCCCTTATTTCATGGTTTGACCCGTGGTCACAGCCCACAGAATTGAATGCTTGTGTGGAGAAGGCATGTAGCTCTTGTCTAACTGACTCTCTTTTTCAACTGGCTGCCTGGAGCAGGTTAAGAAGTTAGTGTGGGCCAGGCGCAGTAGCTCACGCCTGGAATCCCAGCACTTTGGGAGGCCGAGGCGGGTGGATCATGAGGTCAAGAGATCGAGACCATCCTGGTCAACGTGGTGAAACCCTGTCTCTACTAAAAAAATATATATATAAAAAAATAGCTGGGCATGGTGGCGCGTGCCTGTAATCCCAGCTACTCGGGAGGATGAGGCGGGAGAATTGCCTGAACCCAGGAGGCGGAGGTTGCGGTGAGCCGAGATCGCGCCATTGCACTCCAGCCTGGGTAACAAGAGCGAAAACTCCGTCTCAAAAAAGAAAGAAAGAAAGAAAGACAGAAATTAGTGTGGAAGAATGCTGTGCGTGATTAGCGATGTCTGCCATGGGAGCGGTATGAGTGTGGTGCTGCGTCCTCGCCTGTGGGTGCTGCGTCCTCGCCTGTGGGTGCTGCGTCCTCGCCAGCGCGAAGTAGCCTTTGCTGTCGTTTATTCCAAGTCGGTAAAAGGGAATTATAATGACTTCCCCAAACTGGTTTCCCAAAGTGGTGCCAGTCCTCGGCCCAATTCAGGAATTGGAGCATAGGGAGATGTATGGCCAGGGGTGGCTGAGGCACCTGTGGTGGAGGAGAGTTCATGAAGGACTTGGGGCTGATGGCTGGAGGTCGCATTCAGCCTTTTTCAGGTGCTGGTGCCTGTGGGCAAATCACTTTATCAGGGGCCCTATTGACTGAGTCTGTAATAAAAGGGAATTGAACCTGAGGCCCCCACCCGACTTTCCTGCCAGAAACCCTGCCCTGCACAGCCTTCCCACTGGACTTAACGCTCCGAGGGCATCAACTTCCCTGCCATTCCCTAAACATACTTTGTCTCTGTGTCTTTGAGGATGTTTGTCTCCCTGTGAGATGTTACCCTCGGCAACCCTCATCAATCCTCAGGGCCCTCTCAAATGTCCCCCCTTCTACCTCAAGCAGGGGCTGTCAGATCCTGCCCTTGGGTTGAGGCTATGCCATGGCTGAGTCTGTCACCGCCACCAGGCTATGAGCTACCGGAAGTCAGGTCCAGGTCTGACTCGGCTCATGCCCCAGACATTGGCAAGTGACCTAGTACAGAATGAGAACTCAGTGTCTGCCGAATGAGCTGGTAAATGACCACTTTACATTGACAGGAGGCAGCTGAGAAATGGAGGGAAAAGGAAGATCCTGAGGAATTATTCCTCCCTCCCTCCCTCCCTCCCTGCCTCCCTTTCTCCCTTTCTCCTGCTCTCCCTTCCTCCCTCCTTCGTTTTCTTGGTTTTCCCTCCTTCCTTGCTGCCTCCCTCTCTCCCTGCCTCCCTGTCTCCCTCCCTCCTTCCCTTCTTCCTTCCTTCCTCCTTTCTTCACTCCCGCTTCCCTCCTGATCTGTTCCTTCCTTCTTCCATCCCTCTCTCCTTCCTTTCTCCCTGCCTTTCTTCCTCCCGTCCTTTCTCTCTTCCTCTCTACTCTCCTTCCCTCTCCCTCCCTCCCTCCCATCCTCCCTCCTTCTCCTCCCATCTGTCATCTCCTGTAGAATTTCCAAGCAGAAAGAGCCTTTGAGATTGCTGTCATTGCCTTTGGAGATGAAACCCCTGGTTGTCTGTACCAGAGGGGTGGGAGGCGGCTGGTTCTCCAGATCTGCCTTCACCTCAGAAGGCTGTGCCGCCACGGCTGCTTCTCTAAAGAGTCAATCAGAGGCACTGTTGACATGCTAAAGCCTGTTTTTCTCTGAACTTCCTGCAAATTGGACGGAATGTGCTAAATACATAATGAATCTGCTAAACTCTTTAATGCATTTGCAGTCCTTATTGATTTCCTCGTTGATTACATATAATTTGTTGAACTGATTTGGCTGTGTGACTTGAAAGGCATTTGGGAAAAATCTCTGTAATTTGTCACTCAGCTCACCCTGGACTTTAAAATGAATGGAGGATGATACGTTAGAAAAAGTTTCAGGGTTGTGATCCAGATTATCTTCAACGGGCAGCATCGCATTCAAAGTAACAGGATTTGTACTGAGTTCCAATTATGTGCCATGCTCTGTGGGAGCTACCGGGGTTTTGCGGATGACTCAGAGTGCATTTCAGCCTTGGCGTGCTCACAGTCCAGTGGAGAGGAGGGGCGGTGGACACACAAACCTGCCACTGCTTGCAAGTCAGAGATTGTCAGGGAGCACAGAGGAGGGGCCATTCAGTTCATTTGTGAAGGTCACAGAAATCTTCAGAGGGAATTTGATTTTTGAGCTGGTAGGCCAGATGTGGTAGATGTCTGTTGATCTCGCCTGATCAGCTTCCCTTCTCCCTTATTTGATAATAGAACCCAGGTTTTCATTGACAGCACCCCTCCCATCCCCCATCCCACGAGGTCCTGATGGAACCAGCTGTGCCCTCCACCCCCACATCACCAGCAAGATGTGGGTCCTTCAGAACTTACACCTGAAAATCTCAGTTTGCCACAGCATCCTACAAGGACAGAAGGCAGTTGCAGCCTTGACATCCCCAGACTGTCCTGGAGATTCTGCTACTGAGATTCAGGCCCTACCTGGGTTCTTTCCTTCTGGTATCTCAGCCAAGAGTCCTTTTTAGGGTTTACGAGCAGCTCAGTAGCCAGCGTGGGTTTCTCTTGCTCACAATCCTAAGTGGTACAATAGATGGGAAGCACCTTGCTCTCCATTCCCCCGAGGAAGAATCCATCTTTCCTTCCTGTCAAGACAAGACCCATGGCCATCCCTCAGTCAGAGCCAGATGCCATGACTTCCATATTACATCTTCATCCCTGAGTTCTCCACTGACCTCCAAACTTGTACATTGATATAGTTTGATTGATACTGACCTCCAAACTTGTACATTGATATAGTTTGGATATTTGTGCCTTCCAAGTCTCATGTTGAAATTTGATCCCCAGTGTTGGAGATGGGGCCGAGTGTGAGGTGTTTGGGTTATGGGGGTGGATCCTTCATGAACATCTTGGTGCCATCCTCATCCTCAAGGTCATGAGTAAGCTCCCACCTCCATCAGTGCCTGAAAGATCTGATTGTTAAAAAAAGCCTGGCCTCTCTCCTCTGTTTTTTATCCTTCCTCTCTTGTCGTATGATGCCTCTTCCCCTTCCCTTTTTGCCATGATTGGAAGTTTCCAGAAGCCCTCACCAGAAGCAGATGCCGGCACCATGCTTCTTGTACAGTCTGCAGAACTGTGAGCCAAATAAACCTCTTTTCTTTATAAATCACCCAGTTTCAGGTCTTCCTTTGTAGCAACACAAAACAGACTAAGGTAATATCCAGGTGCCTCACTAACATGGCCACCTGGTTGTTACTATACATCAGACCACATATCTCCATACCCACTCCCCTGTCCCACCAATCAGCCACATCTACCCCGTCTTAGGAATGATGTATATCACCATCCAGCCTTTAGCTCAAGCCTTTAACTCTCTCTACTTGGTCCACTCTCTAGCAGACTAACACCTATCCATCCACCAGTCCTGTTGGTTCCACCCCAGTTCTATTTGGAACACATTCTTAACCCCACATGGATGCCCCCAACCTAGACTGAGGCATCCACCCTCACCCAGGACCTGCAGTAGCTTCTTAAATCCAATCTTAAATTCTACTCCCCTATACACTCCTCTGCTTAAAACTCTTCTAAGGCACGCATTGCAAGTGAGATACAATTCAGATTTCCCACTGCAGTCTGAGCATCTAGCTCTATTTGGCCCCTTCCCACTTCCCTGTCTTCACCTCCTACCTCTCTTCTTTGTGTCTAACCCTCAGCTGACTGTTCTGTCTGTTCCTGGAACCCACAGAGCCCCTCAGGGTCTTTACACTGGCAGGTCCATCTCCTTGGGGTGTTCTTACAAGGGTTCTTAGGTCTGGCAGGGCTTGGAGCAGACCCACCTGATGGAGCAGTCCTAACACCGCAGAGACCATTGCGAGGGACAAAGGATCCCCCGGATCTCTGCCATTGGATGACGCTAGTGAGACAGGACACTTCCATAAGTTAGGCAAAGCAGATTACTGACTCAGAGATAGGCAGCAAGGACAGACAGAGCCTAATATTCATGGCCAGCCAGTCTCCCAAGGCTCACGGAAGCATGACCCTGTGGGAGACTCAGAGAAGGTGAAGGGGCATCTGCACATACCCCATTTTGCATCACAGTCGAGAAACCCCAAAGAACTTCACCCTGGATTTATATACTCTGTTGTCACTGGGATTTCTGAGCTCTAGCATTGCAGGACATCCTGTCCTAGGATGAATGCAGACGCAGGCCAGGTTGTTCTGGACATTTCCTTCTTATCTCAGGATGGTATAGTCTCGGCACATTCTGCTCAAGAATTGCAAGCAAGAGGGGGAAGAGCTGAGCCGGCCCAGGTCATCTCAGGACCTGTCCTCCACTTCCGCCCCATGTTTTCTTGGTGACGCCTTTCATCATTGTGGATCAGGGGCTCAACTTAAAGGTCATCTCCTTAGTGAAGACCACCTCGGTCATACCGGGTACGGTTTCCTCCGCTTCAAGCAACTCTCTCACATTGTTCAGTCTTATCTTCCTCGCCGCAGATCCTGCCACCAGCTGTCACTGCATTCATCTGTTCACTTGGTGGGTGTCTGTCTCCCATTACAATGAGGGCTCCAGCAGAGAACGGTCTTGTCCTTTTGTCTGTCACTGTGTCACCACCACCCTGCATATAGTGCGTGCTCATATATTTCTGGTGTACAACAAAATGAGTGAATGAACAAATGAATGAAAAGCACATGTCTTAGTTTTTGCATTTGCTGGATTATTTACGTAACCATCTCTCCTGCTAAATTGAGCTCCTTGAGGACAGGGACTGGCTCTTTGTAAAATATCGGTATTCCTAGCACCAAGCTGATGGCCAACACATAGCAGGTGTTTGAAGAACGTGTGTTAAAGGAATGCAGAAATCAGTGGCATCTGTGGCAGAAGGAGTAGTATAGGGGAAAGTGTGGAGACTTGATTTGCATTAAACAAATGTACACACTCCATTCTGGGAGAATCGCTGGGCAGAACTCTTTTTATGGTAGTAAGACTGCATGTGACATGCACACAAATTATCGCAGGGAATAGCTGAGGCAACAGAGTTCCACTAATTAAGTTCTTACAATAAGCATCCCTCCTTACCTAAAGCAGCACAATAGAAATAATTTTCAAGGATTAGAGGCCATAGGGAAAAGAGAAGGAAGTCAGAAATTTTCAAGATAAGGCAACTGGCAGGAAGGGAAGTTGAGAACTTTGATAAAAACCCAGACTTTGTAAGATTGCAGGGCTAAAGGGACTCAGCTTTCTTCTAGGCTAGGGGTTCCCAAGTGTTCACAAGCATTAGAATCACCTGAAGATCTTGATAAAGGGGTAGATTCCCTGGGCCCATCCCCAGAGATTCTGATTCTGTAAGTCTAGGGTGAAATTTAGATGTTTGAACCTGCATTTTAACCATCACCCCTTGGTGATTCTGACACAGGTGGTCACTGACACTAGACCATAGAAACCATGAACTGAACCGAACCCTATTTGATACTTAGAATTCTCTCTGTAACATTCCTTCTGAAGGCCTTTCATCCCTCTGTGATACCCTTAGTGATGGAAATGCACAATTTTTGGACATCTAAGACTGTTAGGAAGTTTTATTTCAATGTGGCAGTGGTGGGAGTGGGGGTGGGCAGGGAATGCCATTTGAGATAGAAAACACAGCATATACAAAAGCTTCTAAGAAGGAAAATGGTCTGTTGCTAAAGAGCAAGCGATACAACGCAACTGAAGGGCTGGGTTACGGGAGATTTGAGGAGCCTAGAAACTGAAATTGCAGGTTGAAACTACATCAGGAAGACCTTGGATGCCAAATAATGGAATGTGGATGTTATTGCCAGACACTGAGGATTTGTTGAAGAGCTTTCAGCACAGAAGATTTCACCTAAACCAACATAGCTGGGGTAAGATTACTGTTTGGCATGGCTTAGTCCAGGACCCGGTTTCTTTCTCTTCCCTTCTCTACTTCCTTAGTGTCGACACGGTGACCAAGCCTCATGTCACAAGATGGCCGCAGCAGCTCCAGCTCCTCCACTTTCTCCCTTACTCCTCTCTAGGTGGGAAGAGCCTTAGTAGATTTCTTAAGTTCTCAGGAAGGGTCAAAGCATGTCTCATTTGCTTTTCTTGCGTCTGTTGCCCACCTCTGATGCAATCACTAGGACTAAGGGAATATGACATTTGATTGGCCAGGCTTGAGGCACTTGTCTGTGATGAAAGCAGGAATGGAGTCGGCTCTCCAAGAAACAAAGGGCCTGACTGAAGGATAGGTGGTCACTTAGAAGGAGATTAGATGACTCCATTACAAGTACTTATTTAATATCTGCAGCGAACTGCTCTGCTCTTAGATGTGTGTGTTGGGTGAGGGAGAGGTGGGAACTCCTGTGCTGGGAACCAGGTGCTGGGGAAGGTGAAGGTGCAGATGAAGGCAGTGGAAGTCGCAGAAGAGGAATGTTTTGCAGACGCACTGGAGTGCATGAGGCATAGAGGATTAAGTCCAGACTGAAGGATTTATTTCCTGGGTGGCCTTGGACATGTGCTCATTTCTCTGGGTGACGATTTTCATATGCAAACTGGTAAATAACATGCTTCCTTCTGAGAGTTGCTGTAGGGAATTGGGGAATTTATGCAAAGTCCTCGGCACTTAACCACTCAGTAAAATGTAGCAATCCTAATATTTCCTTGATTCTGTGAGAGCGTTGATTATAAATGAACCGTTGCTTTAATGACATTTGGGAGTGAAAAAAACAAGCTGCCCTGTCAGTTGTGGGAAATACCTTGATCAAAGAAATGTTAAAATGCTGGGGAGAAAGTGTCTTGGAATTGAGGAAATGAATGATGGTGAGAATCTGGAGGCAGGTGGTCAGTGGACAATGCTAACAAATCCAACTGGGGTCCCCTCACTCGGTGCAGCAAAGCCAAACGCTGACATCGGGACCGCAACCAGAGAAAGTGAGGCACATGTTGCAGGGCACCAAGCAAGGCGAATCAGGCAGCTCGTGCATAAGACAGGAACTCTCAGATGGCCTAAGGGTTTCAAAGGTGGGAGGCAGAGGTCACAGGCAAAGTCATACCATCTATACATCGGTTTGACCTAAAAAAGTGGAGCATCTTAAAGTGGGGGCCACAAGTCATGGGTGGACTCAAAGATTTTCTGATTTGTGATTGGTTAACGAGGTGAAGCTCTGTCTAAAAGTCTGGGATCAGCAGAAAAAAGTATTAGCTCCGGCTTGTGGGTGTGGCCTCCTCCAAGCCCCTCAGGAAGAAGTTTAGAACACAGAATGGCGGTCCACGTTCAGTCCTCAGCTTCCCCTTCTCTGAGGCCTGTGTGCCAGTGGATCTGTTTGGTGGGGGTCCAGGATTCTGAAAAACAACTCAGGGACATATGTTAAGATGTTATCTTTAGTTTCTACAGTGAACAAAACATCTCCTGACTCTAACTTTCTTGGCGACTGTTTTAAGCTACGATTACCTTCTTGCTTATTAAGTTGCTCATTTACTTCTCACAGCTAGCTAGGTGCCTAACATTTCTCTTGAAGGAACTCAAGATTTTTCTTTATTTCATGCTTGGTGGTGGGGGGCTGCAGGCCCTTAAAATGGGGTCACTACTCCATCTCAGGAAGAGCACAGATATGACTCGGCTTTGGGTCCCCACCCCAATCTCATCTTGAACTGTAGTTCCCCATAATCCCCACATGCCAAGGGAGAGACCAGGTGGAGGTACTTGAATCATGGGGGGTGGTTTCCCCCATGCTGTTCTCTCGATAGTAAGTTCTCATGAGATCTGGTGGTTTTATAAGGGACTCTTCCCGCTTCCCTCAGCATTTCTCCTTCCTGCGGCCAAGTGACAAAGGTTCCTTGCTTCCCCTTCACCTTCCACCAGGATTGTAAATATCCCTAAGCCTCCCTAGCCATGGCGAACAATGAGTTCATTGAACCTCTTTCTTTTATAAATTATTCAGTCTCACCAGCCTGACCAACATGGAGGAACCCTGTCTCTACTAAAAATGCAAAATTAGCTGGGTGTGGTGGTGCATGCCTGCAATCCCAGCTACTCGGGAGGCTGATGAGGCAGGAGAATCGCTTGAACCTGGGAGGTGGAGGTTGCGGTGAGCCAAGATCATGCCATTGCACTCCAGCTTGGGGAACAAGAGCAAAACTCCGTCTCAAAAAAATAAAAATAAAAATAAATCACCCAGTCTCGGGCAGTTCTTTACAGCAGCATGAAAATGGACTAATACAAGCACAGAATTTAGATAGAACTGCACCTGAGCCCTGGCTAGGTACCTGCTAGCTACCCAGTGTTGAGATATATCAACTATAAAAGGACTCAACAAGTGGTACCCCTTTCTGTGCGTCAGTTTCCCTCCTGGCTCTCCTGTCCCATGACACTAAACTTTGTGATTTTTGCTTTCCTTATGCATACTTGTATTCACCTACTCTTCTACAATTTTTAAAAATTACTTACATCATTTTTGATAGTTTGGGAAAATTCCTTCCAGAAAAGTAGAAGAAAAAAATCCATATTTTATTTCTGTCCCCTGAAGATAACTGCTTACCATTATTTTGGATTTCCTTCCATCATATTTTTCTGTGTATAAGGTTTTGTTTTTGCCACTGCTGTAATCACCCTGTAGTTGCAGTTTTGTATCTGGTTACCCTCTTGGTGATTACCCACTCTTCCTAAATAGAATTTTAATAACCTTTAAGATGTTTCATCATGTGTCTGGAATCAGTTAACTTAATCATTTTCTATATTTGGACACTAGGTGGTTTCCAAATTTTCACTGAGGTTTATCACAGAGTGATGAAAATTTTTCCGTGAAAACTTATTTCAAATTTCTGATAACATCATGTGAAAACAAATCTTAGGCGTAGGGATATTGAGACAAGGGTTGGGACACGTTTTAGGTTCTTGGTTGCTAATGAGCTTTCCAAAATAATTTTAATACTTTATGGTCTTGTAGGTATCTGTAAGAGCCATTTCAAATGCTTAGCATGTGCACAAACACACACGTGCAGAACATATTTAGCATTTGCCATGAGTCACTCCTAGGACTAAGAAGAGTGGGTCTTTGTAACTAGGGAAACTACCCTTCAAAAACTCACCACCCCCAGCTCCGTGTTAGAACAATCTAAGGAGGAGGTTTAAACAGGAACATATTGGCAGTGAAGGTGGCTTTTATCTTTCCAGTCCTAGCTTGGACACTAGATTTTAGCTTTAACCCCCTCTTCTTACATAAGGTACTTCCCTTTTAAATAAGGTATTGTTCCTGAGTCTAAAGCCATCGCTCTTCTCTCTCTGCACAGTGGGCAATTTCCTTGGCGGTTAATTGCCCATTTCCATCCCAAGCCTTTTTGCCCAGCCAAACTCTCCACTGAGCCTTGGGTGAGAACCTTCCTGAGGGCAGTTAGCTCCTAAAACACCTTTCACTGTGTGTGAAAAACACTGGGATGTGAGAATAAACATTAAAAGCTCTCTGGCTGGGCCCGGTGGCTCATGCCTGTAATCCCAGCCCTTTAGGAGGCCAACGTGGGCAGATTGCTTGAGCTCAGGAGTTTGAGACCAGCTTGGGCAACACGGTGAAACCCCGTACCTACCCCAAATACAAAAAATTAACCAGGCATGGTGGTGTGTGACTGTGGTCTCAGCGACTCAGGAGGCTGAGGTTGGGAGGATTACCTGAGCCCAGGAGATCGAGGTTGCAGTGAGCTGTGATCACCCTACTGCACTCCAGCCTAGGTAACAGAGTGAGACGATGCCTCAATTAAAAAAAAAAAAAAAAAAAAAGCTCTCGCATTTTAAAAAATTGTGAAAAATAATAAACATACAGAAAAGTACATATAATACAAAAGTACAGCTTAATGAATTATTCTAAAATGGGTTGGGTGCAATGGCTCACGCCTGTAATCCTAGCACTTTGGGAAGCTCAGCAGGCAGATCGCTTGAACCTAGGAGTTCGAGACTGGCCTGGGCACTGTGGCGAAACCCCATCTCTATAAAAGATGTAAAAATTCGCCCAGTGCGGTGGCAAGCACCTGTGGTCCCAGCTCTTCGGGAGGCTGAGGTGGGAGCCTGGGAAGTTGACGCTGCTAGGAAGTCAAGGCTGCAGTGAGCTGTGATTGCACCACTGTGCTCCAGCCTGGATGACAGGGTAAGATCCTGTCTCAAAAAAAGAAAGAAAAAAAGAAAGAAAAAGAAAATGAGCATCCATGTAACCACCACCCAAACCAAGAAACAAAAAGTGGCCTGGGCTCCAGAAGCCTATGTTCTCCTTTTAATCACAACTCTCTGCATCCTGCTAAAGATAACGATGGTCCTGGCTTTTACGGTCATCCCTTAATCAATTTTGTTGATATTTCTGTTATCTAGGTGTGTACCCCTAAACACTAGTTTTGTCTGGCTTTGAGATTTCTATAAGTTGAATTAAAAGAATATATCCTCTTGTATCTGACTTCTTTAGCTTAAAATGCATTTTTTTTTTTTTTTGATACAGAGTTTTGCTCTTGTTGCCCAGGCTGGAGTGCGATGGTGCCATCTCGGCTCACCACAAAATCTGCCTCCTGGGTTAAAGTGATTTTCCTGCCTCGGCCTCCCAAGTAGCTGGGATTACAGGCATGCACCACCATGCCTGGCTAATTTTGTATTTTTAGTAGAGATGGGGTTTCTCCATGTTGGTCAGGCTGGACTCAAACTCCTGACCTCAGCTGATTCCCTCGCCTTGGCCTCCCGAGGTGCTGGGATTACAGGCGTGAGCCACCGTGCCTGGGCACAACATTTTTAAGATTCTTTCATTTTGTTGTAGAAAATTTTCATGGTTGAATATTATTCCACTGTGTGAATATGCCACAATGTGCATAATCATTCTACCAGGGATCTGCACGCTATGGTCCATTGGCCAAATCCAACCCAATGCCTATGTGTGTTTTTGTAAATAAAGTTTTATTAGAACACAAGTATACTCATTCTTTCATATGCTCTCTAGGGCTGTTTTCACTCGACAATGGCAGAATCGAATCATTGTGGCAGCGGTTGTAGGACCCCCAAAGTCGAAACAGTTGCCGTTTGGTCTTCGGCAGAGAAAGATGGCTAGCCACTGCATTCTACAGTTGATGGAGAGTTGGGCTGTTGTTTTCTGGTATGGGGTTATCACAGACAATTCTGCTTTGCACCTGTCGATATCTTTCTATTGTGTAGTTGCTCAAGATTTCCTAGGATGTGTACCTAAGAATGGTTTGCGGGCCCACGGTGGCTGGACTAATTTACACTCCCCAGCTGTGTATGCCAGCTCCTGTGTTCCACATCCTCCCCACACCTTGTCAAAAGAAAAGAACATTTCAGGACTTTCCAAATTTATTATGCCCAGGGGAAAAGTTAAGCCCTGGAAACGGAGTCACATAACACAGCTCTTCTTCCTCCTTGGCAAATGACTCCTGTTTTCTGACCTTTGGGTTGAAATGTTACACATGAATCTGACTCACTACGCTTTACTCAAACCTAGACTAAATGCCATGGGAGACAGAGACCCTGGTGATTGTTACCTCTTTACAAGTGAATGTTAAGCAACTCCCTTAGAGTACAACCAATCGGTAGCCAACTAAATCTTGTATCAATATGTTAGCCTTTATATGGAAGATGTTCTAATTCTACTCAGCACCTGTTTTTGCCTATAGAAGCCATCCTCACCTTCACCCACACCAGGGAGCTCTGATCACTCTTCTTTGGGGTCTGATTTTCACACTTGGTGCTTACGTAGCCTGGATCCTGAGCCTTTTGATTATTTTAGGTTGACAACCTGTATGGTCTGACTTTTAAATTTTTGTCAACCTGATGGGCATGAAACAGTATCTTGCTTTAATTTGCACCTCCCTGATAACTAATGAAGTCAAGTGTTTCCTTCTCCTCCCTCCCTCCCTTTTTCCTTCCTTCCTTCCTTCCTTCTCCCTACCTCGCTCCCCCGCCCCCTCCCTTCCTTCCTTCCTTGCCATCTCAGTTCACTGTAAGCTCTGCCTCCCAGGCTCAAGTGATTCTCCTACCTCAGAGCCCTGAGTAGCTGGAACTACAGTCATGAACCACTACGCCCAGCTAATTCTGTATTTATTAATTTATTTATTTTTTTGGTAGAGACAGGGTTTCACCATGTTGGCAGGTCTTGAGCTCCTGGGCTCAAGTGATCCACCTGCCTCAGCCTCCCAAGTGCTGGGGTGACAGGAGTGAGCTACCCGCCCGGCCGTCAAGTGCTTTTTCATTTGTGTTTTGACTCGTAATGTTTCTCCTTCTGTGAGTTTCTTGTTCATTTTGCCCATTTTTCACTTGGCTATTTGTCTTTTTATCCTTGATTTCTGGGAATTCTTTATAACATTCTGTTTATCAATCTGTTGTCTGTTACATGTATTACAAATATCCCCCTGGCTTTGACTGATGATTTCTGTTGGTGGTCGGTCATTTTCACTCATAAGTTTTAAATTTTAATCAAATCAACTCCTTTCCCTTGTGGTTTGTGCTGCTTTTTGTAACTTTTCCCAAAAATGTTTTCCTATCCTAATGTTAAAATTAGTTTTTGCATAATTTCTTCTAAACCTTTTCCTGCTGGATGCATTGTGTGGAGCACCTTAGTCCTTCAGACGGTTCTGCAAACCTTAGGTTCCCAGTTTAAATGAGGAAAGAAGTCCTGAGAGGTCAGTGGCTTGTCCGAGGTGGCACAGCTGCTAAATGCCAAAATGGAGTCAGATCAAGGCCTGCCAGCCACGCTCCACAGCACCAACTCTGGAATCCTCCTTGGGCTACGAGTTTACTTCCTTCTCAGCAGACCACGGACCAGCACACTTGGTTCGACTCCATTTGCCGGCAGACCAAAGCTGAAGCTTTAAGAGGGGAAATGAGCTCCTGTGGTCTGCCCAGGATCACCTGACTAGCGAAAAGCACCCATGTCCCCTCCTACCGGTATCTTTATGGGGCAGGCGGCAGCCAAGCTGGAAACCACTGGTGCCCCAGTGACCCAGCTTCCTCTGGGTTCTCAGAACACCACGCCTGGATGTCAGTCAGGCCAACTTCCTACTCTACAGGGCTGTTTTTTAGGTCCTGGCCAGATGCAGCCTGGCCTCCAGGCTCCCCGGACTCAACTGCAGGCAATGTGGTTCACTGTTGGGTGGAAGTCTATAGAAAGGTCCTCCTCCCCTGCACCCCTGAAATTTAAGCCTTGCCTTCCAGTCTGCCTGTTCCAGGCAGGAAAGTTTACAGCAAGGTGTTTGGCATGCTTCCAGGAAGCACTTCCCTGGTCTTCACCACTTCCCCGGGAGAATCCACTTTTGAGTAGCCATCAGGCACTCGAACCCTGAAGACTGTGGACTCCCGGCCTGGTCTCAGCAGCTTTGCTGGGACACAGAAATGAATCAGACGTGTTTCTTGCTGTGGACACCTCTTTTCTGGGGTTGTGATTTGCTATCTAGCACCAAGTCCACAAACAGCCAGGCCCCCTGAACGGGTTGCCTTTGAGACTGGAACACGAATCCAAAATTTCCTATGGAGGTCCAGTAGTCAAATATTCTCCTCAAACCACAAAAACGCCCCTCCTACTGGATATTTCACCCCATATGGAAAGAAGCTGCCATTTGGCCTTGACATGCATCATCTCATTAAATTCCCACAAATGGTCCCATGATGGCCTACTCTACAGATTGGGAGACAGAGATCCTGGGGGTCTGGGAGGCAACGTGACAACAACGATGCATCTCTGCTAAGTGGCACAATGATTCATTTATTCATTTAACACACATGTATTGAGATTGTGATCTGAGACACTCCCTTATGAACTAAGATGGATCCTAAGGCTAAGAAAACAGAAGATACCTACAGGTTGGGTTGAGGGTTTGGGGCAACTGGCATGGCAACTCCCTGAATTCCTACAGTAGCTAAAAGAAAAGCACGCTCTTGCCGAACTCCCTAAGGAGCCATCAGGAAAATGGTCTGACCCCTCTCAACTCTGACTTACACCAAGATCACTATAACTGATTGGATAGTGGACCTGCCTTACAAACATTCTTTCCTGAAAAGCAACTGCAGACCTGAAGCCAGTTTCAGTAGCTTACAGGAACTGCACACAGACTGTCTTTGTGCTCTGTAGTTCATCTTTTATTGTAAAGAGCCAAATTCCACCTCACCTTTGTTTTTGAGACAGAGTTTCACTCTTGTTGCCCAGGCTGAAGTACACTGGTGCAATCTCGGCTCACCCCAACCTCTGCCTCCCGGGTTCAACCGATTCTCCTGCCTCAGCATCCCGAGTAGCTGAGACTACAGGCATGCACCACCACGCCGGCTAATTTTGTATTGTTAGTAGAGATGGGGTTTTTCCATGTTGATCAGGCTGGTCTCAAACACCCGACCTTAGAAGATCCACCCGCCTTGCCCTCCCAAAGTGCTGAGATTACAGGCGTGAGCCACTGCACCCGGCCTGATTCCACCTCATTTTAATGCCAAAACCTGCTCCAAGTAAACATGGGATGCATGTCACATATATTTTTACCCATTCTACGTGTACTCGGCGCTCCTCATAAATATGCATAGCTTTCCCCCAAACCTAATGAATATGTATGACTTTATTGTGTAATATGGACCCTGTGAGGCATAAAACCAACCTGCCTTTTCCCTCTTCAAAGAGAGAGCCCCTTCAATCTACTCTGGAGTCTTTCTCTTCCTGGTTTGCAAACTGATATCACCAATAAAGCTCCTGGTGTTCTTTTGGACAACACTCTAGTACATGCCAAGCGCTACGCTAGATCCTGGTTTTCAGGAGCTTACATTCTAGACGTGGAGAGAGGTAATAGGTGAACATACAAGTGAACCAGGTGAGTGTAGGCTGTGAAAGTGAAGGAGGAAGATGGGGCGAAGCGCTGGGGGAAGCCAAGAAGCTGCTTCAAAGGGTGCCCTCTCAGAGGAGGTGACATTGCCGCTGAGATCTGAACAAGAGGGGGCCACCCACGAAAGACCAGGGAGAAGCCCTTGTTGTCTGTGGGACAACAATTCGGGGGGATGTGGGATGGGGGTGTGTCAGGGCTGGAAGGGGACAAATCGCGCAGGCCTTCTATGCCATGGAAGACTGAATTTGAATCCAAGTGCTGGAGCATTTTACCTACGGGAGGCACGTAATGTGATTTACATTTCAAAAAGAGCTCTCTGGGTGCTGGGGGTAGGGTGGGCAGGAGAGGGAGCCGCAGGCCCAGCTGATGGCTGTGGCTTCAGTTCAAGGCTGGTGGCTTGGACTAGGGTGGAGAGGGAAGTACCAGCAGGAAGGAAGGGAGGGAGCCTCTGCAGCTCCCAGGGTTCTTTCTTCTAAAATAGATACACAAATTACATCCCATAAAATTCACCCTTTCTAAGTGTACAGTTCAATCACATCCCAATTTATGGGATGTAATTCAATTACAGCCCATAAAATTCACCCTTCCTAAGTTTACAATCGAGTACAATTCAGTGTGCAATTACATCCTATAAAATTCACCCTTTCTAAAAGGACAATTAGTGGTGCAACCATCACCGCTATCAATTCCAGAAACTTTTCATCATCCCCAAAAGAAGCCCCATAGCAATTCGCAGTCCCTCTTCATTCCCCCCTTTCCCTGTGCCCTACTAACCACCAATCTCTATGGATTGTTCTTTTATGGAAGTTTCATTATATGAAATCATACAATAGATGGCCTTTCGTGTCTGGCTTCTTTCACCGAGCACGATGTTTTCAACTCATGCATGTCATAGCATAAATCAAAACATCATTTCTTTTTATTGCCAAATAATATCCCATTGTATGGATATGCCATTTTGTTGATCCATTCACTAGTTGATGGGCATCTGGGTTGTTTCCACTTCTTGGCCATTATGAATGATACTGCTCTGAACCTTTGGGCTCAAGTTTTGATGTGGACATGTGCTTTCAATCCTCCTGGGTATAGTCCGAGAAGTGAATTGCTGGGGCATGTGATAACTCTATAATTAACTTTGTGAGAAACTGCCAGACTGCTTTCCAAATCAGCTGCACCATTTTACATTCCCACCAGCAGTGCATGAGGGTTCCAAGTTTCCACATCCTTGCCAACATTCGTCATTGTTCATCTTTTTTGTTCTAACCATCCTAGTGGGTGTGAAGTGGCATCTCATTGTGATTTTGGTTTTGATTTCTCTGATGACTAAAGATGCGGAGCGTCGTCTCATGTATTTAATGGCCATTTGCATATCATCTTTGGAGAAATGTCTATTTAAGTCCTGTGCCCAGTTTTAAATTAGGTTATTTGTCCTTTTATTATTGAGTTGTAAGAGTTCTTTATATATTCTAGATACAAGTTCTTTATCAGATATGTGATTGGCACACATTTTCTCCCATTCTGTGGGTTGTTTTTTTTTCACGTTCCTGATAGCACTCTTTGAAGCACAAATGTTTATAATTTTGATGAAGTCCAACTCAACTTTTTTTTGGTCATTGTTGCTTGTGCCTTTGGTGTCACATGTAAGGAATCATTGCCTCGTCCAAGATCACAAAGATTAACCCTGAAGTCTTCTTCTAAGGGTTTCATGGTTTTAACAGTTACGTGTAAGTGTTTGATTCGTTTCAGCTAATTATTGCATATGGGGTGCCCAACTTCAGTCTTTTTCATGTGAATATCTAGTTATTCCAGCACAATTACTGTTCCTTTCTTATCTCCCAGGGTTCTTGAGAGGACCTGATGAGAAACAGGAGGGAAAGTCATGCCCAGAGGAAGGTTCCCCACGACAGCCATCTCAGGAAGCTCCACCCAGGCCTGGGCCTCCGTGTCTCCCACAATTCCTGGTGAGAGCACCCCTGACCAGAGAAATGGGCTCAGATTTCAATAGGAAGTTACTTGCTGCCTCAGGGACCCTAGAATGGTGTCCCCCGAGACTGGGACAGGGAGGTCTGCTGCATCCAACAGCCTCACTTTCCATTGGCGGCTTGGAGAGCAGTGATGCCTGCAGCAACCTCAGCACTGCTCTGGCTGTGATCTCTAAGCAAGCACAGAGAAAGCCCTGTGTGCCCTGCAGATCCTGGGCACGGCAAAACCTCTGAGCACTTTGGGGGAGCGGGAAATGAGCTGCTGCTCTGGCAAAGACTCAGCAGGAAATAGAATAATTAACACGTTTCTTTTTAAACCAAGCCTAATTGCAACATGAAAAATAATTACAGCTTTTAAAAAGGCAAATGTTTAAGTCTTCTCTCTCCAGGAGGTGTTGGGAGCAGCTCTTTCTGCCCAGGATCCCTGCCTGCATCCTCCTCACCCCACCTACCGTCCACTGCAATGCAGAGGGAGGGGAGAGATCCCTGTGGCTGGTGGGATCAAAGATTTCCTAGAAGAGGGGGCTTGGAGTGGACCTTAAATGAGAAGGCTGTCCTTGCCAGGAGGATGCAGGAGCAGGGAGAGGAAGGCATGTCAGTGGAGAACAGCAAGGAAGAAGGCCGAGGTATCTCTTCCAGTAACTTCTCTAGTCTGAGATTCTGTCTTCTCTTTGGTAAAACAGAATGTGCCCCACTGAAATGCTTCTGGCTGCAAGTAACAGAATACTCAACAACAGCAGCCTAACCATCAGGGTTTATTACCTTGTCATTTGACAAGAAGTCTGGTTCCAGGCTCTGCTTTGTCAGGACTCCCAAGTGGCCTCTCTGAGGACCTCTTTCTTTCTGCTTATGGCTGCAAGATCACAGTCACAGTTCTGCTGTCTAGTGGGGAGAAGATGGGCCACCAACTAGAGAACAAGCATGAATGTGATGTGTAATAAATGCCACAGAAATGGACAGAGAAAAATGGTGGAGAATAACAAGGGGATGCCACCTACATAGGGTATCAGAGGAGACGTTTCTAAGGCCTCACATTTAAGGTAGGATCAGAGGAGAAAGAGCCAGACGTGAGAGAAGCTGAGGGCAGAGAGATTCAGGCACCCACGATGGCTCATGCAAGGACCCTGGTCCAGGGAGCACTCAGCTTCTTACCTCCTGAGCTTGTGACAACTGACGTGATCTGCTAGGGGCTACCATGGACAAAGCACACATAGGAGCATGGAAGCCTTGGGCAGGTGCCCTCTTCTAAACTGGTCATGCAGGGGGTTCAGGATGCACTGGCCTTAACTTCCAAAAGACAACAACAAACATTCCTATCACACGATAAACATACCAGGATGAGAATGGGGTATCATGGACATATACATTAATGAGTCTCCTTACTTCTATGTTCTACAGGATATTTTCCAACCAGAAACCAGAGGGATGTGATAAAAGCATCAATGAAATAATATTATTCCTTTGTTCAAGACCCTCGGATGGATTCCCATTGTGCCAGGACTAAACGCAGAGCCCTTCTTGAGACCGATAAACTCTTGCACCAGCAAGCTCCTTGATATTCCTCTGATCCCATCTCTTACCACCTCCCACTTACTCCAATCCAGTCTTACTGCCTTGCTTGCTGCTCTTAGGATCTGCCACAATGCTCCTGCCTCAGGGCCTCTGCACATGCTATTCCCTCTGCCTTGAATCCTGCTCTGCAGGTGTCCAGATGACTCACCTCCTCACTTCACTCAGATCTCCACTCCAATGTCACATGCTCAGAGCAGCCATTCTTGTATCGACCCCATCACTCTCTACTGCCTTGCCCCGATATGTTCCATATTTACTTGCCTATTTATTGGCAGCTTCGTAAGAGCAGAGACTTTGTCTTTTTCACTGCTATGTCCCCAGGGCCTGCTGTGTCTGGACAGTGCCTGACAACATAGTAGTCACTCAATAAATATTTGTTAAGTGAATTGGTCAAAGGACAGAAACCCAAGTTTGATGCCATGTAGCTATTTTATATCCCACCTTCTAATGTCTGAGTATAATGGCCCTGTTTATAGGTAGTCACTTCAGGAGAAGGGAGTAGCATGGAAAGAAAGCTGATGCCCCAGTTCGGAACAGGTGATGCTGGGATGTCATGGAGGCACCCAGCAGGCTGTAAACATCTTGGAGAATCAGCAGGAGAGTAGGCTGGGCTGGAGAGGGGGACGTGGGAGTCAACCGCAGAGTGATGGTAACATAAGTCAGGGGACTCTGTCCCTGGGTGAAAAGAAACAGGGGCCTAGCCCAGAACAGTGGCGACCCTGTCTGTCTGGTATGGACTAGGGGGAAGAGGAGGAGTGAGGAACGAAGAGGGAGATAGAGTATTTGGAGGAGGGGGAGGAGCCCCAAGGAGGCAGAGTGGTCAGTGGCAGGGGACGAGGAAACATTGAGGAAATGGAGGCCTGAGCAACGACTCTACTTTGAAGTACAACTAGAAAATGTGGCCTGGAAATAGTTTTCTAAAATCAATCATTGTTTCAGGCATCCTTGGGAAAATAAACTAGCATTTCAAAAATAACCACAGGGTTTAAAAGTAAAAGCAGACAAGTTATTTCCAGTGCAGAAAAGACTGTTTTTGACAGTCTGGCATTTTTCTGAGGTCCTAGACTGGGGGACTCTGATTCCCACAAGGCGTTTATTAGCCACCCTCTTTATTTTATGTCCGTCTGAGAATGTTTAGGTGGAACAAATAATAAAAAACTTGTTATTGTGAAAAATATTAAACATATAAAGATGTAGAGATGAGAATAGTATCGAGGGTACCTCCATCCAGCTGTACCACCACCAAGCTTGCCTTGACAATTCTTCACCTTCTGCCTTTCTCGCGTTATCCCAAGCATTTTTGAAGGGGATTAAAATATTTTAAGTCAGATTCAAGACATTATATGAATCCACCCATAAATGCAATGGAATGCATTTCTGAGAGATGAGGACTTTTAAAAACCAAAACCTTAATGGCATCAGCACACTCCACGAAATTGTATTGTGTTCAGCAATTCCTTCACATTTAAAACACATTCAGTACAACCCACACGCTTCGTCTGCTTGATGTGCCTTCTAAATCTCTTCTAATCTATTAGTTTCTTCCTTTCCTCCTCCTCTTCTTTTTTTTTTTTCCATCCAGTGTTTTTCATTTGTTGAGTCAACCGGGTCCTTTATCCTGCAGAACTCTGTATATTCTGGGTTTAACTGATTGTTTCCTCCTGCTGTTTTTAACATGCTAGTTTATCCTTGTGTTTCTTCTAAATTGATTAGAGCTGGAAACTTGATTAGATTCAAGTTCGTTGTTCTTTGTTTTGCAAATATGCTTACTAGGTGGTGGCGTTTACTTCCTATTACCTTATCTCAGAAGGCCCATAGGGTCTGTTCCACAATTTTAAGAATGATTGGGCTGGGCAAGGTGGCTCACGCCTGAAATTCCAGCACTTTGGGAGGCTGAGGAGGGTGGATCATGAGGTCAAGAGACAGAGATCATTCTGGCCAACATCATGAAACCCCATGTCTACTAAAAATACAAAAATTAGCCGGGCATGGTGGTGTGTGCCTGTAGTACCAGCTACTTAGGAGGCTGAGGCAGGAAAATTCCTTGAAGCTAGGAAGGGGAGGTTGCAGTTAGCCGAGATTGAGCCACTGTACTCCACCCTGGTGACAGAACTCCATCTCAAAAAAAAAAAAAAAGAGAGAGGGAGAGAATGATTGGTGACTTCAGATGGTGTCAGCAGATCTCAGCATGCCAATGTTCACCATCAAATCACTGGTGATCATTGTCTGGATTATGAATTCTCAGCTGGGGCAATAATGACTCTCAGGAGCAGAAGTTGGTTCTTGGAGGGCAGTAGAAAAGAATCTTTTTCTTCTAATGTAAGACATAGATACACATAGAATGCATAAACAAATACACAGTAAATCTGTGATATTAAAAATTCATGAGAAAATGTGGTTGGGGGGAAGAGTCTAAAAAGGCTTCTTAGAGGGGGAACAATGAGAAGAAGGTTGAGAAACACTGTCACATTTTGGGATCTATTTGCATTGTTAAAATTTTAGTTTGATTACATGCTATTTAGCAAGTGACTCTGGCCGATTGGGGAAGAGGAGGGGCTCAGTTTAAAACAACAGCCTCCTTGGAGATTGCAGCGAGCCGATATTGTGCCACTGCACTCCAGCCTGGGTGACAGGGTGAGACTCTTGTCTTGAGAAAAACAAAACAAAACAAAAAACAATAGCCTCCTATCATTTTTGTTTAACAGTTTCCCTGCCTTCTTACCTAGATTGAGGGCATGACCAAAATTTAGGGCATTAGCACTAACTCTCATTATCATTTTGGATTTGTGGTTTCAATGTGTCATTCATAAATTACAGTGTCTTCATAATCACATATTTCAGTTTTTACCATTCCAGTAGAAGAAAGACTATATGACATTCAATGAATGGCTGAATGCAAATATTTAAAACTTTTGGGAGAAGACAGTGCACCATGGAAACTACCATTATGACTATCAGAAGGATAATGCCAAGAGTTTGGAATATTCTCTTTAGCCAGGATCCCCATAAACCAAACCAGCTAAAATCAAGTAGATAAAAGAATAAATCAGACGAGGAACCTACTCATTTTAACCTAATAACCTGTTGGTTAATTTTTGCAATGGTGTCTCTATAATACCCGATGTATTTACAAGAAGTATCAATAAGAAGTGTCAGAAATTTCACAGACTCTTCCCTGTTCAGCTAATAGGTAGCTATGCTATGGTCTATATGGGACACTGAGTAAGAACCAGTGGAAGGCCAGGCACAGGGACTCATGCCTTTAATTGGAGCACTCTGGGAGGCCGAGGTAGGCGGATTGCCTCAGGTCAGAAGTTTGAGACCAGCCTGGCCAACATGGTGAAACCCCGTATCCACTAAAACTACAAAAATTAGCCTGGTGCCATGGCACACACCTGTAATCCCAGCTAGGTGGGAGGCTGAGGCAGGAGAATTGCTTGACCCGGGAGGCAGAGGTTGCAGTGGGCCAAGATCATGGCACTGCACTCCAGCTTGGACAAAAGAGCAAGACTCTGTCTTGGGGAAAAAAAAAAAAAAAAAGAACAAGTAGGTCTGGAAATCTAACCCTATAGCACTGGTGTAATTTGAACAAACGGGTTCATTGGGAAAGTTGCTAAAGTTAGCCACTGGGTGGATTAAAGGATTTCTTAGGTCATGTAAAGATTTAGGTTTGATGTGACAGATCCAACACTCTGCCAAGTTACCCTCAGAAGCTACTTACTGTGAAACTCTAATTATATCATTACCCTGCCAAGAGAAAGAGGTATGTATAAACAAGGAAAACGTAAGAGGGACAATAACGGGGAGTCTAGTTCCAACATCTTGGGAAAAGCTGTCCACAGCAAGACGTCAACAATTTCTTACCCTGGTTTGCTGTTTGAATGTTTCTGATTATGGCACTCGGCATTTTGGTGAATGAACTTTCTGTGCAGCCCACATATCAGGCATAGGGCTGCCCTCTAAATTGTTTTTTTTTGAGACAGAGTTTTGCTCTGTCACCCAGGCTGGAGTGCAATGGTGTGGTCTTGGTTCACTACAACCTCCACCTCCCAGGTTTAAGCAATTCTCCTGCCTCTCAGCCTCCTAAGTAGCTAGGATTACAAGCGTCTGCCACCATGCCTGGCTAATTTTTATATTTTTAGTAGAGACAGAGTTTCACCACATTGGCCAGGCTTGTCTTGAACTCATAACCTCACATAGTCCACCCCCACTACTCCCTCAAAGTGCTGGGATTACAGGCGTGAGCCACTGTGCCGGCCTGCCCTCTAAATTTACATTGAATTGTCCTGCTTCAGCTTCTAGGGCTTCAAGAACAGAGCAGTTCTTGTTCTTAGTGATTTCATGGGAGAAAATTGGATTGAAGGAACTTAGAAGAATTCAGGGTCTATTCCAGTATATAGCTAGAGAATAAAAACTTGAAAGCAATGAACAGGGCTAAAATCTAATAATAGGTATATTGTAGTTTTTCTTTTGAAACATAATTTTTCTATCCACAGTCATCTTCATTTCCAAAGATAACCAAAATACGATGAATTTATTTGCAAAATAGGTTTAGCCTCATCAAGCGTGGCCTAATTATCTGAATAGGTACAACAAAAACATGGATTGACCACATAGGCTGCTTTTAAGTTTGCTTTGCAGAGATTTTTCATAAAGAATTTCAGATGGGACTTTTTAAAACTTCTTAAAGTGAGGAAGCCAACCCAAGGAAGACTTCAGACTTTGCCTGCAGAAACTATAGGTTCATCTCACATACATTCTCAAATATGACATCCTGAGCAAGACATCCTTGGTAATATAACCAACATTTCCAATTGTGTCATGCTATAAAGGGAGCAGATTCTTATGGAACTTATCCAAACAACTACATTGCCATAAAAATAAGAATACTCACAATTAGCTTCCAAATTCTGGAGGAATCAGGTAGGGAGAAATAGTCAGTATTTCAATTCTATTCACAAAGGTATACTTTACCAACGTGCTGTAAGTTATAGATAGATTCAGAAAGTTTCCTTAAATCTGCAAAACCAAATATCAAAAGAACCAGTAATGTTTCAAATAAAACAAAAAATGTAAAAACCTATAATTCTTCTTTATCAGTTTATTCAGTTTCATATAATTAATTCGACATCTAAAAAGGCTCCTTAGAGGGGAAAAAAAGAAATGAAGGTTGAGAAACACTGGCGTGTTTTGGAAACCCACTGTATGTTTAAAGTTTCCGTTTGATTATGTGGTGTTTAGCTATGACTCCATTTTGCTTTGGTCTGGTCTATATGATCTTGTGAGCACTTTCATCATCCCACCAGTTTCTTCATTAGATTTCTGGAAATTCTTAGCCAGTTTAACGATATGATCTGAAAGTTATCAGAAACTTGTACTTGTTAGAGTTGAAGCCACACAGTTTAGAATTATAGTTGCCTGCAAAAAGCTTTCAGAAAAGGATTAGAATAATGTAATTAATTGTGAACAACAAGACTTAAAATGACCGTGGTTAAAGATTTGATGGGAGTTCGTTATAATAATGACACAACTTACAAGAACATGTGGTTATTGCTGTGACCTGTATTTTAACATAGTAACTAAAATTATGACTAATGGCAAATTTCTAGAAATTTTGTACAATTCAGGCAACATATACTAATAACATAGCCATGCAAATATAACTCCAAGAAGATTAAATGTTTATTATTTGACAATGCTTTCCATATCATTAACATATTAAATAAGCGTAATTAGTTTAATTTGTCTCTTAAAAGAAGTAATTTAGGATTTGATTTTGGGAAGTTTGTCAAAAAAGCAAAGATTTAAAGCACTTGATCAAAATAGGATCACAGGTAGCTATGAAATATTAGTTACTTAACCAGAGTGATGATTAAGAGGCTCAAAAGGCAAATATGGAAAGTTACATACTTGTAGATAAAACCTTAGCTCTTTCATAGAGAGGTGTGAGGACAAGAGTGACTTTATTTTAAAGCTTAATCCTCCTGGCTACCCCTAAAATGTCTAGCAGGCACACTATTCCTTCCCTCCTTCCCTCCCTCTCTCCCTCTCTGTCTCTCTGTCTCTTTGTCTTTCTTTCTCTCTTTCTTTCTTTCTGATGAAGTCTTACTCTATCATCCAGGCTGGAGTGCAATGGCATGATCTCAGATTACTGTAACCTCTGCCTCCTAGGTCCAAGGGATTCTTCTGCCTCAGACTCCCGAGTAGCTGGGGTTACAGGCATCTGCCACCACGCCTGCCTAATTTTTGTATTGTTTTAAGTAGAGACATGTTTCACCATGTTGGCCAAGCTGGTCTTGAATTCCTGACTTCAGGTAATCCTGAGGCTTCTGACCACATTATTCTTTATGTATGATCACCTATTCCTTGTAAATTTCCTTCAAAACAAGGCCGGTGGCAGAAATGATAGGACTGTGACCTCTGTAGCCACCTACACATTCCTTCCAGAGCAGGCATGCTTTTTCTCCCAGATATAAGCCCTGAGTCTGGGGGATTGTGGTATGGAGAGCTACCTGTCTCACAGCTGGCCAAAACCATACTTCCGTCTGTAAGTTCCCCTCATAAATCTCCCCAAACTGACAAACTGGATTTGTTTGCCTCTTTTGGTTTCCTGGTTCTTTTGGCATTTGGGGGCTAATTTGCATATATGACCCTTTCATGGAATCAGATAACTCAGTTTTCTTAAGTGATCAAAGATCTAATAAAGCCAACATGAAGCACAAGAAATTTCAGTTTCCCAGAATAATTATGTTGGAAACAAATGCTTGTTCCTCAGTGCTGAAAAGAAGAACCAGCGCTCAGACAAAGAACTTTTCTCAGAAAGGTGATTTTACTTTCTGCAGAAAGGGTGCTTCTCGGAAGTCTGATTGCCAGGACAGCAAATCAAATGAAGAAAAGCAGAAGTTTTCATTCCTGATGCATTGGGTCCTTACTGATGTGTCCTATCTCCATTGGCTATAGCTGGACTGCACAATCTAGACTGATCCTGATTGGCTAAAACTTAAAACTTTCCTAAATAGGTAAACATGTGATCGAGAACAAAGAAAGGAAGCGGGTTGTTTATGGGAAACTAGGAGAATAATAACATTTCCAAATAAGGAAGAGGTGTGAACTGTAAGCTGGGAAATGGCTGGGCATATTCAGACATGTCTGAGCAGGCTATCGGCCAGAACAAATAACTTGGTTAAAGTACAAGGGCATAGAATATAGTTATTCCCTTATTATATTTAACAGCTACACAGGACTTAACAAAGAGTTACTAGCAAAAAGCAAGGGAGCTTGAAGGAAGCTAGTTTTTAAAAGAAACTGTTATTTCTAACATTTATTCTTTAACAAAAAGAGAAACTTTGAAGAGGAACTTTTTACTTTTCACAATTACTTAAAAATGTAAAGAAAAACTTTTTACTATTTCCTACTAAGAGCAGATAATACTTCAAGAAAACTGTTGCTATAACAGAGAACCAAATTGTAGTTTTGCATTAGTGTACTTTTGATATTAATGCTCAGTTTTTAGAAAAACTTAACAACTAATTCCCTTCTAGTTTTACCCAATTTGATCACACATAAGATTTCTTTCCGGAGATTCATCTTTAACAAATCTTCTGCAATCTTCTTATATCTCCGTAGTTATTTGCCCTATACTTTTGTTCTTTCCTCTGTGGGACCACCAGTCATTCTACTTTAGGACAAAATTTACTCCTTTTCCCTTAATAGAAACACATCTTTCATGTAAGTTTCACTTATTACTTTCTTTGCATAAGGAGTTGTTTTCCTTACTATTTCTAGTTATAATTGCAATATACTAATCAGAATTTTTAACTTGTAGTAACCTTGATTTCTAGGAAAAATCTAAGAAGTAAGGAATTTTGAACAATTTATGTCAGCATTTTGTAGATGAACACCATCTCATAATTTTTAAAAACGTATGTTTCATCAATTTCTATGTTTATTAACAGATCTAAATATATTTAGCTTTTCTATACCATACAAAAGCAAGATGCCAAAGTATGTATACTTTAAACTGATGTTCAGCAATTAGTGTTTCAGCATTGAAACTAACACAGAAATGACTCAGACATTTGATAAATCTCTATTACTTAGTATAACATAACTTTAAGGTTTCAAGTTTCTGAAAAAATGTGAAACCATGAAGAGTTTATTTATAAACATTTCTCCCATTTACATGTATCCAATTTACTTGTTCTTAGCATTTCTATTTGAATTGCTCATAGGAAACAAGGCTAGCCATCTTTTGAAGTTATTTCTTGACATAGTAACAAAAATATCACAGAAGCAAAGAAATTAAAAAGTTAAATATAGTTTTTTCTCCTTTTTATTTCCATGACTGACATGCATCAAGCTCTTTTCTTTCTCTCCTTCCTTCCTTCCTTCCTTCCTTCCTTCATTCCCTCCTTCCCTCCCTCCCTCCCTCCCTCCCTCTCTTTCTTTCAGACAGGGTCTCACTCTGTCACTTAGGATAGAGTGCAGTGGCAAAACTTGAGACCTCCTGGGCTCAAGGGATCCTCCCACCTCAGCTTCCTGAGTAGCTGGGACCACGTGTGTGCACCACCATGCCTGGCTAATTTATTTTTTAACATTTTGTAGAGATGGGGTTGTTATTGGTGGAAGGCATCTATCTGAGTTACCATAAAGATCTGCAGCAACACCAGTTCTTGCCTTCTCAGAAGAAAGAATCTGACTGAGGGGCATAAGGCAGAAAAAGAGACCAAGGCAAGTTTCAGAGCAGGAGTGAAAGTTTATTTAAAAAGGCATTAGAACAGGAAAGAAAGAAAAGTATGCTTCAAGGAGTCCCAAGTGGACACGAAGGTCAATTGTGATGTTGAACCTTGATCCTAGGACTCTACTGGCTGGTCCCTTTCCCTTGATTATTCCCTTAGGGCGGCCTGCCACATGCGCGGTGCCCTCCTTACTCTTGGGAGGTGAGCAAGTGCAGTGTGTTTAGGAGGTTGCACGCATCGCTATCTAAGGCTTTTTTCCCCTTTCTGGTGGAGTGCCCCGAGAAGGTCACACTCTGCCATTTTGTCTCTTAATGTGCATACCCAGGAAGTTGCTTCTTCCTGGCATTTTAGTGCAACAGGTGTGGACCATCAGGAAATGGGCTCTCCCTTGCATCAGCTGTCAACTTATATCACTTACAGAGAGGCAGCGTGATAACTGCTGAACCATCACGTGACATTCCTAGTAGGTGGGAGGAGAGCTCTCTCCTGCCCTGCTCATGCCTGTCTAACTATCTATAACAGGGTCTCCCTATGTTGCCCAGGCTGGTCCTCAACTCCTGGCTCAAGCAATCCTCCCACCTTGACCTCCCCAAGTTCTTGGATTATAGGCGTAAGCTACTGAGTTCAGCCAAGCAATTGATTTTCATTGCGCATTCTGCTCTTAGGTTGAAACTTTAAACTTATCAAGGTTAGTTTTATGGCCTTAAACACCTGGAAGATAACATTCTCGTTTGAGAAATAAATCTGGGTTTAAAAAAGTATGTTTGCATTATTACTAATGCTGACAATTTTAAAGCTATTTCTATTTTACCAACGATTTTTAAACTAGCTTTATTTACCAAAGATGATCACAGATTACATGAACTAAAACAGAATTGAGTTAGTTTTTATTTTTCTGAGAGAATACTTATCTAAGTTTTTTTTTTTTTCCTTTATGCCAATGAAATAGAACTCTTTATAAATTTTGGCAAGATTGAAACCGCCATTGCGAAATTATAACAGAGAAAATTATGATGGTGGAAGGGATTGACTAACCAGCTCCATCTTGCTTCTAACCTTTATGCTGCCCTTGTTCATTCCTGGGTGCAGGCCGAACTAACTTTGGGAGGAACTTTTAGTTGACCTTTGAAACAAAGATGATAACAGCCCTTTCTCAAAACAAACTCCATTCCTGCCTCAGAACTAGATTGCCTTTGCAGGACTCACAAATTAGCCAGAGGATTAGAAATTGTGGTTTGGAAGTCATGTCCCTGGAGGCTGTAAGATTCTGACCCTCCCAAATTGCTCCTGGGGATAATATCACCGTGGTAAAACCCAAGATGGGTACTTGAGATATTTTGCAGACCCTGTACGTGATGGATCAGACGGCACCATCAAGATTGATAAATTGGCTCATCTGGTCCTGCGGATCCTACCCGGGAACGGACTCATCGCGAGAGGACAGCTTCAGCTCCCTGTGATTTCGTCTCTGACCCAACCAGTCAGCACTCGGGACTCACTGGCCCTGACCCACCAAATTATCCTTAAAAACCCCAAACCCCAAATTCTCAGAAAGACTGATTTGAGTAATAATAAAATGCCAGTTTTCCATATAGCAGGCTCTGCATAAATTAAACTCTTTCTCTATTGCAATTCTGTCTTGACAAATGGCTCTGTCTAGGCTGCAGGCAAGGTTAACCTGCCGGGCGATTACGGTATCATTCAAGGTAAAAAATATTACATACAGGCTGCGTGCGGTGGCTTAAGCCTGTAATCCCAGCACTTTGGGAGGCCAAGGCGGGTGGATCACGAGGTCGAGAGATCGAGACCATCCTGGTCAACATGGTGAAACCTCGTCTCTACTAAAAATACAAAAAATTAGCTGGGCGTGGTGGCGCGTGCCTGTAATCTCAGCTACTCAGGAGGCTGAGGCAGGAGAATTGCCTGAACCCAGGAGGCGGAGGTTGCGGTGAGCCGAGATCGCGCCATTGCACTCCAGCCTGGGTAACAAGAGCGAAACTCCGTCTCAAAAAAAAAAAAAAAAAAAAAAAAAAAAAAAAAAAAAATTACATATACAGAGCACACATACAGACATAGACATACAGATAGAAGCAGATCTTAGAGCGTTTGTTAAGAATGCTTCATGTGCCAGTTTCCAAATTGTTTCTCTCCCCCTCTAAGACTTTTAATTAATTTTTTGATACACGGTCTGACTGTGTTGCCCAGGCTGAAGTGCCCAGCCCCGCTCCTACAACAGCCTCCCAAGTAGCCGGAACTACAGGCGCACGCCACCACGTGCTAGACTAAATTTTATAGAGACAGGGTCTTGCCATGTTGCCCAGGCTGGACTTGAACTGGACTCAAGTGATCCACCTGCTTCGGCCTCCCAAAGTGCTGGGATTACAGGCCCGAGCCACAGACCCACTGAGCCTGTCCATCCCCCTTTAAGACTATCAGTCTTCCAATTACCTTTTCTATTTCCCTAAGCAATTGTTAGCCCAGAAATCCTAAGTTGTTCTTTTAAAAGAATGACTTTAGGAAGAAAAGTGACATCTCGGAGGTGACAGAGACAGGACGCAGCCAAGGCCTCCCCAGCCACTAGAAACCCTTCTTTCAAGCTGAAAACAGCCGGAAGGCTGAGAAACCTGACTGCCAGTCGGGGAAGAAGCCTGTCCTTTTCCCAACTGATTCTTTCTGAATAATGCCCACCTGCCCACTGGAAGGAAAGGGTTGGGCCTCGGGAAGTGCACGCCGTTTGCAGCAGAGAAGAGCCTGGCCTCTCCTGTTCCTGGGCGGTAACCTGGGATTCAGTTGGTGAGGTGGAGAGCCTGCTAGCAGGACCCATCTCACTTTGCTGTGTTGTTTTTTCTTTTTTGGCCAATAAATTCCATTTCCTCTCACCCTTCAAAGTGTCTGTCAATAGCTGAACTAAGGAGAAAGCCCTAGAACAGAGGTACAGAGAAAAAATTCAAATGGTTTTTTCCCAAGAAAGAACTTAGAGCATGTTATCTATTATCAGAGGTCAGTTTGATAGAGGTGGTGGACTGCATTTTAGATCTGAATGCCTCCAAAGCTCATCTGGGTGGGCAAAACCTTCATTTCTGCTAAAACTGAATTTAATGCATTTTCCTTTAATTTGGTCTTGAGATTTCTCTCTGGAGAGGGGTTATGAATTCTAGCCCTGCCGTGATCAGATCCAGGGAACTGACTGTGGGTATTTCTGGTGTGCCTCTTACAGAATACTTCTGTTTCCTGGTGGGCTGACCTGTGGCCAGTGTCCCTCCCACAGGAAACTTGTTTGTACTGGCAGGTGCCCTTGTGGCTCTATGTCTGACCTGTGTCCAGTTTATTCCGATTAGTCACTCTCTAGGAGAGCCCTGACTGGGAGGAGCTTTGGATTTGGGTGTGCCAGTCAGGCAAGAAACAGGAAGAATCAAAATGGACGCAGAGGCAATATAAAATCACAGAAATTCACTACAGGCTTTTACAAGGAAGTACACAGGGGAGCCTAGGAGAAAATTCAGAAACCTATTTAGAGTAACCAGCGGAAGGCCAGGAAGGCATATTTTGGAGATGAGTTTAGTTAGATACATGGCTTTTCAATTTAGCTTTGTTCCTTACCTGGATTACTGAGTTCAGGGTGGAAGCATTTTCTTTTCTTTTTTAAGATGGAGTCTCACTCTATTGCCCAGGCTGGAGTGCAATGGAACGATCTTGGCTCACTGCAACCTCCACGTCTTGGATTCAAGAGATTCTCCTGCCTCAGCCTCCATGCCTGGCTAATTTTGTGGGTTTTCTTGTTTGTTTGTTTTAATTTTGTTTTATTTGAAATAACAACAAGAATAATGTTTGTGTTTTTAGTAGAGACAAGGTTTCACCATGTTGGCCAGGCTGGTCTCAAACTCCTGACCTCAAGTGATCCGCCCACCTCGGCCTCCCAAAGTACAGCATTTTCTACATCTGGATTCAACATAGATGACTGCTTGACCGGAGGGCCTAGCTTTTGTAAACATTGTATCCAGCTTTCTTTTCGTTTTGGGGACTAAGTCTCACTCTGTTGCCGAGGCTGAAATGCAGTGGTGCAATCTTGGCTCACTGCAACCTCCGCCTCCTGGGTTCAAGTCATTCTCCTGCCTCAGCCTCCCAAGTAGCTGGGACTACAGGCACCTGCCACCACGCCCATCTAATTTTTTGTGTATTTTTAGTAGAGATGAGGTTTCACCATGTTGGTCAGGATGGTCTCAATCTCTTGACCTCATGATCCGCCTGCCTTGGCTTCCCAAAATGCTGGGATTACAGGCGAAAGTTACCGCCTCTGGTCTACCCAGCTTTCTTCTCACCTTCAGGACAGGATAGTAACTAAGCAAAAAGAAAAATATGGAAAAGGTTAGTAGATTTAACTTTCTTATTAGTCCCTTAAGTGTTTCCTTTGTCTTTTGTAAACAGTCTCTTAAAAGAGGCAAAAATATTTTCTTTGAATTTTTTTAGAAGCTTCTGTAGGCGTCTCTGGGTGAGACTAATTTTGGGAGCCCTTGTTTTAAAATGCGCTGTTTAAAGTGCAGTGTTGTTCATCTGGAATGTCCCATGTAATGGCCATTGTAATTCTGAAATATCTATAGCAAGATTTTGGCCACTTTTGTAAATACTTGCGGCTTTGGGGGCCTAATACTCATACATGTAAAGGCAAGTGTAACCGTAAGGTGGATTACTCAGTTATTTAGAAATTCAGGGTCTTTCAGGGCCAAGAAAAAAGCCCAAGATGGAAATGCCAGAGGGTTGGATCATGGGATGCTTTGGCTGTGTTCCTTCATTGCATAAACGTTTTCTTGAGGCTGGTGGGTGGCCTGGTGTCAACTGCCCCATCCTGTGGCCTGCTTACCCTCTGATGGAAGCCTTATGTTTTGGCAGTGAGTGCTCTGATAACTCCTAAATGCCTCATCCATGCCCACCAGTCAAGTTGTGGCTTTGGGACTGAGATCCCCCTGGCCATCTTCGCCAATGATTTCAACCCCTACCCAAGCGTGCAAGAAAAAGGAAGAGGATGGAACTTAAGTTTCTGTGAATTCCTAACGCTGGAGCTGGTGGCCCTGCAGTCATGACCGTGTACTGCAGCTGCTGTCAGTGACATTTAAAACCGCAGCTCTTCCAGTGACTCTTCAGCCACTGCAAACCCCAAGAGGTCCTACACCAGTTCACAGCATAAACTATCCCTGGATTTGAAAGCCAGAAAGATCAAGTGGTCCAATGCAAAAAAAAGCAGCATCTGACCCGAGAGGCACTGACTTAAGATGCTCAGTGTTCTGTGAGGCAAAGAGAGAGCCTCAAGAGGGTCAGCAGTCCCTCTCCTGAACTCCGCACGGGGTCCTGGGAGCCATCAGCTGGGTCCTTTGGGTCCTTTTATGGTTGTCAGTGAGACAGCCCAGTAAAAAGGACTCCCTTAGGACCTCTGACTGGCCTGTGCCCTGGGAGGAGCACGCACTGGGGTGAAGCCTCAGGAGGTTTGTGCCGTTTGCAGGGGGCAGGAGTCTGGCCACTTGGGTTCTGCGGGGCAACCTGGGATTCAGTCTGAGATGGGGACCTGTGAACAGGAACCGCTCCGGCTTTGCTGAGTTTTCTTCCTTTTCACCCAATAAATTCCATTTTTCTCACCCTTCTATGTGTTCACAAGCCTAATCTTTTCTGGTCGCATGACAAGGACCCCGTTTTTAGCTGAACTAAGGAAAAAGTCCTACAACGCCAGAACTGTTAAAAGACAAAATTACAACAAATTTATTTATAGATCTGATTGGCTTTTATTTGCAATTGATGAATCAGGGTGGCGTCCACTCAATAAAACAGACTGAGAGTTCTCACTGGGTAGTAACGGAACCGTGGGTTTTATGAGGTGGGAACAAGGAACAGAATAATATGAAAAAAAAAAATGCTGGTTAACATTGGGTAACTTCAGGTTACTTTTTTTTAAGGGTTAAGGCAGAAGGGACTTCCTTATAATGATGACTCAGAGGGGAATCTTCTGATTTCAGGAAGAACTGGTCTCTTTCGAGATCTATCTGTTGTCTTAAGGTTTTGGTTTAACTCCATGGTACTTAGCAGGAGTGTGTCTGTTTTGGTTTGATCTGGTTTGTTGGAGCCTAGTGTATTGAAGCTCAATCCAAAACAGTGGCCTCCCATAATTTCTGTATAATTTTCATTCTCTTGTGTTGCATTTCACTCCCATCTTTGGGAACTATTAGCTACATGCCGGGTAGTCTAATCTATTAAGAATCTGTTCTATATCTATCACTTTCTCTTAGACCTCTTCTTTTTACTTCTTCATTTGTAGTCTTGCTCTATGGTCCAGATCTTGGCTCACTGCAACCTCTGCCTGCCAGGTTCAAGGAATTCTCCTGCCTCAGCCTCCTGAGTAGCTGGAACTACAGGTGCCTGCCACCATGCAAGGCTAATTTTTTGTATTTTTAGAGGCACAAGGTTTCACCATGCTGACCAGGCTGGTCTCAAGCTCCTGACCTTGTGATCCGCCCACTTCGGCCTCCCAAAGTGCTGGGATTACAGATGTGAGCCACCGCACCCGGCTGATAATGCATAGTTTCTACTGAAGAATATATATTTTTTTCTACACCATGCAAGAGGGAGGGGTGGACCGGCATTCCCAGCCACTGTGAACCGTGCACTCTCATGCACCAGAAAAGACTTGCCCAGACATTATGCTAAGGAACTTGACCAAAGTTTAGCCTGGCTTTCACCTGCACTAGACCACGACCCTAAAGGTAACCAACCCCCTGTGCTGAGGCTTTGCTCAGAAAAACTCAATGCAGCCAAACTGCAAAGTGCACATACTTCCAACCCACATTGCCAAACAACTTTCAGTAATTCTTCACTTATATCTCTCTGTAATATTAAATTTCTCCATAACCCCTTCTTATTTCCTCTTTGTTTTTCCTTTAAAAACCTCAGTCACCTTTGTCTTAGTTGGAGTCGGGCACTGTTTATGCTGGAGTCTCTCTTCCCTGCTGCAATAGTCGGGTGAAAATCTGTCTTGCCACCATTAATAAGGCTCCCGTGCGATTTCTCTTTGATGTCTCACAGTCTGTGGCTCTTTCTTCTGTTGCTTTCACAAAACATTAGAAAATAGGACCTTTCAGTGCAGTGAGCTTCCCAGTACCTTCAGAGATCTCTCTTCTCTGCTCACCGCCCCACTCCCTACCAAGTATCCTACAAATGTTCAACAAAATTGAGTTTAAAGATCTTAATTGGCTTTTATTTGTGATTGTAGAATTGGGTGACACTTCATTCTGTAAAACAGAATAAGTGTTCCAATGAGCAGATTTTGCAAGCAGAAAAGGACTGAGGAAAGCAGAAACAAAAACACAAAACACAAAAGGCAAATTGGTCATTTCAGTTACTTTTCTTATAAAGGTGAAAGCAGAGGGAATTTCTGAATCATGCTGGCTAAGACTGCCTGTTTGGAGATTTGGCTATTATCTTTCTGTCTCTCTTTCTTCTGATTTCTCAGAAGGTCAGATAAACAACTTCATTTCAGCTTGGTAGTGTGAAACTTTATCATGAGTGACTCCTTTCTAGTTTGGTCTGTTGGGCCTAATTCAGGAGCGCCAACCAAACCAATTGCTTTACTTAGCGATTCCCGCTTTTTGGCCAGGCATTCATCTAGACGAGAGTGTGACCAAAATTTACAGCATTAACTCCACTCTCAGTCAACATCAACTCTACCCTCAGTCAACATCGTCTTTGGTTTCTGTTGTCAACATGTCATTCATAGGTTACACTGTCCTTGTTATCATGAATTTCTTGACATTTTCATCATTCCAACCAGAGACCGTCAGTGTTCAGCAAATGGCTACACGGAGGCATTTAAGGCTTTTTGAGAGGATACCATGCACCAAGGAGACTACCATCATCATAGCAGTCTCATAATGACTCTCAGAAGGATAATACCAAGAGTATGGAGAATGCTCCTTAGCAAGGGGCATATTCTACAAGCCAAACCAATGAAAATCAAATGGATCAAAGAATGAGCAATGAAAATCAAAACCAAATAGTCAAAGGATGAGCCAGATGAGGAGTCTCTGCATTTTAACCAAGTAGCCTGTTTGTTGATTTTTTTCACCAAGTCTCCACAGTACCCAATTTATTTATCCATATGTAACAGGAAGCATCAGCATCTGCATAGACTCCTCCCTGTTCAGCTAGTAGGGAGTCTATTAACCAGTATCCCATGACTGGGTTAAATTAAAGCAGAGGGTGAGAACAAGCGGGGCTAGAAGTTTGACTCCATAAAAGCACAACGTGGACAAGAGTTATATTAGGGAAGCTACTGAAGTTATTCACTGGATGGACTAACAGATCCTTTGGGTTAGGCATAACAGATGCAGTATTTTGTCAAGTTAACCACAGAAATTCCAACTATAACATCCTGCCAAGTGAAAAAGGTAGGCATAAAAGCAAAGAAAAATTAAGAAGGGTAAGAGTCTCTTTATGATCGGGAGTTTTGTTCTGAAGTCTTGGGAACAGCTATCCACAGCGTGAAGCTATCAGCCTCTCACCCCAGTTTGCAGTGTGAATGTCACTGGTTATGGGTTTGGGCATTTTGGTGAACACTGTGTGGCCCACACATAAGGCCTCAGGCCTGAGACTTCTCCTTTAAAGTTTCTATCTGGTTGTCCAGCTTCTGTTCATAGGACTTCAAGAGAGCAGTTTTTGCTTTTAGTTGGAGTTGTAGCCAATCCAAAACCATGGCCTCCTGTAAATTTTATTTATCAAACTTTTCCCACCTTTACCTGCAAACGTCCTGCCCTGGTCATCTTGCGTTCTGTTCCTATCAGTGTCCCCTCTGTGTGGCTTTGCATTTTGGAGAGCCCAGAAAGCCCACAGAGCTGCATTCCAGGTGACTCTCACCACCATCAGTGCTTCCACTCCAGCTTCCTGTATTCTGGGATACTCAATTACCTGGGTTAAATATGTTGTCTGAGGCTTTTTTCTTTCTTTCTTTCCTTCGTTTTTTTTTGAGACGGAGTTTCGCTCTTGTTCCCCAGGCTGGAGTGCAGTGGTGCGATCTCGGCTCACCACAACCTCTGCCTTCCAGTTTCAAGCAAGTCTCTTGCTTCAGCCTCCCAAGTAGCTGGGATTACAGGCCCACGCCACCACGCCCAACTAATTTTTGTATTTTTAGTAGAGAAAGGGGTTTTACCACGTTGGTTACGAGTACTGACCTCATGATCTGCCCCCAAGGCTTTTTTCTTTTGCTATCCGTTATTCTGTCTGTGTTTGTGAGAGCAGAGGGGGAGATAAAACTACATTGCCACTCTCTTTACTGTCTTTAACCTGACCTTTTAGAAGGGACACATGCTATCTACGGGGTCCCTACCAGGCGGCTTCAACTTTTTTTTTTTTTTGAGACACAGTCTGGCTATATGGCCCAGGCTGAAGTGCAGTGGCACGAACTTGGCTCACTGCAACCTCCACCTCCAGGGCCCAGGTGATCCTCCTGCCTCAGCCTCCTGTGTAGCTGGGACCACAGGTACATGCCAACAAGCCTGGCTCATTTTTGCACTTGTATTAGAGACAGGGTTTCACCATGTTGCCTGGGCTGATCTCGAACTCCTGACCTCAAGCGATTTCTCCCCCCCACCCCCCACAACCCCTAATCCTCTGCTTCGGCCTCCCAAAATGCTGGGATTTCAGGTATGAGCTACGGCACCCAGCCGCGCTTCACTTTCTTACTCATGCACCCACAAGAGGTTTATTTCTGTGACTGCAGGACCAGTCCAAACAGCCCACTGCGAAGAAAGCGTCCTGAAACCTTGTAAGCAGAACAGAGACAAAAACTGCAAGACACGCAGCGCGGGCATGGGCAGTAGGATAAAGCTCGCCCTTAACCACGCCCGGAACCAATGATCCCTCCCCCCAGGACCAGGCAGCCTGGGACTTGGTCGGAACCGGACCCCCGGAACTCCACCACCGGAACTCCGCCACCGGAACTCCACCCCGGAACTCTTTCAGAAGCGAGGGGTCCATTGCTTAGAAAGATCCAGGACTCACATCCACCTCAGCATACTTTACCAAAAATGGTCAGATTTAAACCCTCCAGCCAGACTCCGACAAGCCAGCATTCCTAAGTCCTTTCCCTTGCCCTCTGATCTCTAAAAGTTGCCGCAGTCCCCAAACTGGGGAGATAGTTTGGGCCCCTGCTCTCCTTGCTGGCTGGCTTTGCAGTAAAAGCCTTTCTTTTCTCAAGCGCTGGTGCCGTGGTATTGGCTTCCATGCGCACCCGGCAGCGAGCCCATTTGCTGGATAACATTTCCACACAGCCTTTATTTTTCTGCATCTATTTCTGATACTCAGCTCTCGCTCAGGGCGTGTCTCAGAATCTATCTCCTTATATTTTTCCCTTCATAATACCAAATAAGATGCCTCTCCTCTCCTCTCCCCTCCCCTCTCCCTTTCTTTCTTTCCTTCTTTATTCTTTTTCTCTCTTTCCTTTTCTTTCCCCTTTTGCCTTTTTCTAAATTTCTTTCTAGCAAAAAGAATGGAATTCAGTGCCTCCCTCATTCAATTTCTAGGACCTTCTTGAACTCTCTCAACCTCAGTTTGCTCATCTGTAAAATGGAAATAATATGAGCACGTCAATTTTGAGGAGATGAAGTGTAACCCTCGGCCAGTGCCTTTCTGCCTCTCTAATTGGTCATAAGATTTTCAAGTGTTTTGCTTGCATTTAGTGAATAGCTTTGTTTGTTTTTAAAAACAGACGTGCACGGAAGTTTAAAAATTCCTCTTTGAAGAAATAGCCCCACACCCCTCCGCACTGGGTGGAGAGGAAAGAAAAGGAAACCAGAAATTCAGTTGCTTTTTTCTTCAGCGGCTGCCAGTCACAGCTCCCTCCCTCTAGGTCTGGGCCCCACATGGGAAAAGAGAAAAAAGAAGAAAAAAGGCTTTCTGCCCCCAATTCGAATTAACCCCTTTTATGACCATATTTCTTTTCCCTCCTGTATTGATATCTTCCTGTGCCATATTTTAGCCTTTTACAGAAACTGCCAGGAATGACTAGGAGGGAGAACAAAAGGATTGGGGACTCTGAAAGGTAAAGACTCCACACATTTGAATTCAATTACCACTTTTATGATGCAAATGTGCCCCCTTTGATTCTGCCTTCCTTGTATGATTAAATGGGAACTTTCTTAGGATAAATGGAGCATAGATGCAGAATTGAAGGCTCAACATTTCCCAAGTTCCTTTACCTTGGAAGCCAAATGGCTGTACATCCCACACCCCCAATTGTTTCCTTTAAAACGTGATCATGTTCTCTGGGGGAAAATAAAGTTTTCAATTATTGTTCCTGCTTAAGAGCTAAAAACAAGAAACAAAACCCCAATTCTCTGGTTTCCTAAAGCTCACTCCATCCCCTAGGTTAGATGTAGGGTGTGTTTCCCGCCTGATAAAGGAAATACTGGCTTGCATTTTGCTGAGTGCTTCCTGTGTACAGGGCATGGCGCCAAGCTCTCTCCATGCATTATCTAGTATCAGCCTTCCAGCAGCTCAGGAGGTGGGCAGTTGCTCTGATTATCTTAATTTGCAGATGTAGAATCCGAGATTTGCCCAGGTAGAGTCACTTAGCTAGTGCCAGAAACAGGATTTAAACCTAGAGAAAGGTTCAAAGAGCTGGGGCCACACTGTAGTGTGTGCAGCATCCCAAGGGCTTTGAGACAAGGGCTCAAGCCTGATTTTCTTCTTTTAATATTAAAATATTTCATTGAGACATGAAGACAGAATATATTCAAGGCTCTGTTACAAGAGGTAATCAGGCAGACATGACCAGGGTAGGAGAGGGGCCCCCTTCCCTCCCACCAGGAATGGGAGGTGACCATCAGGTGATGGTCAGGCAGTTGCTAATTGTCTCGCTAAAATAATAATGGGTTGCAGCCAGCGCCAGGAAAGGCAGTCAGTCTCCCAACAGATAGAAACATCTAAAATTGGCGATCAGCAGCTTCCCAATAAGATAGCAAAAGTTGGGTGAGTGGGCTCAAGCATGCTCAGTAAGAGGCAAAATGGCAGAGTTTAAACACTTGACTGGTCATGGAAGAATTCCTCAAACGAGCGTGTGTGCAACTCCAGTAAACACACTGAGCATGAAGCCCCTCCCAGTGCTAGCAGGCCACTGTGCTTGCAGACAGCCCACCCCAAGGGAAGAATCAGGGTAGAGGTAATGCAACCCTGGAAGCGTGCCAGCATGTAAAATCCCAAGTCAAAGGTCAAACAGCACAGTTGAGTCTCTCCAGTCACCTGCTTGGCCCTCTTTCAGTCTACTTCTTTTCCTTCTTTCTTTCTTTTTTTTTTTTTGAGACAGTTTCTCGTTGTCCAGGATGGAGTGTAATGGCACGATCTCTGATCACTGCAACCTCCCTGGTTCAAGTGATCCACCTGCCTCCCCCTCCCAAGGTGCTGGGATTACAGGTGTGAGCCACCATGTCTGGCCCAGTCTACTTCTTTTCATTCCTGCTCTAAACTTTTAAAGTAACTTTTGCTTCTGCTCTAAAACTTGCTTCTGTTTCTCTTTCTGTCCCTCAGTTGAATTCTTTCTTCTGAGGAGGCAAGAATTGAGGTGGCTGCAGACCCATACAGATTCGCCATTGTTAACAATTTCATCTACATATATATTGTGTTTTAGGGGAGGAATAATGGCTTCTCTCCACTCTTCTAGGTTCACTGGCTAGGCTCTGAATTAAACTGACATAGGATAGACTAACAGGAGACAAACTAATTCTATAGGTATGCATGGGAGTTCCACAGAATATGACACTGGATGAATGGTCAGATGATTAAAGCTTATATAGCATCCTGAGCTATAGAACCGAATAGGGACCTGGGGCTTCTGGAGGGTAGTGGAGAAACTAGTTATGGGAGGGTGAGGGAGGAAATGTATGGGGATAAACGCTGTCCTGCTGTTATGCAATAAAAGGTCTTAAAAGTTGTCTGGAGCAGCTCTTAGAAGAATAGGTCATAATCTGTCTGGGCTGGTGTCAACCTCCAGTCCCCTCTCCTGCCCTCTTAGTTTATTTTTCCTGGCTGATAAAATCCCCAGGGAAATGCATGACAACTGAGTTTCTTTTTCTTTTTTGAGACAGGGTCTCACTCTGTCACCCAGGCTGGAGTGCAGTGGTGTGAACATGGTTCACTGCTGTCAAGCCTGGCTTTTGCTTCATTCTGTACCCTGAACTTCTGGAAGCAGAAACATAAGAACTGGCACAGTATGCTCTAAAGACAAGGAACAAATGAGTGAAAGAAGAATAAATAAATGACCGAATCAATGTAAGAACAATGCATGAAGATCACGCAGAAAGACATTGGGCTTTGGAATCAAATGAGATGTCTGGTTCCAGTCTCAGCCAGGCCAGGGCCTTGAAGGGCAGCCTCTCTGGGTCTTGATTTGCTCTTCCATCAAATGGTGTCATAAACAGCTCCCTCTTAAGGTTTCAGGGAGAATAAAATAAAATAGCCTGTGTGGAAACTCTTTGTTAATAGCATTTTGTATAGGAAGACTGTGTTACATATAAATTTTTGGTGCCACAAAAGAAGTAGCACTCGAATATAAATTTCCTCAGCATGGCAATTTACTTCTATAAAAGGGTGCAGCTCACAGATGGTACAATGGTGAGCACACACCTGAACAAGGGAGGGGAAGGGGTACTTATGCCTGATGGAGGTCACCCCTACTGCTGTGTCATTCCCTATTGGGTAGGGTTAGACTGCACAGTCTAGTCTAATTCCAATTGATTATTTTAAAGGGAGCAAGGGTATGAGCTGGAGTGGCGCGGTGGGGAGGAAGGGAAGGTTTGGCGGGACGGACAGTTACAGGCAGGTCAAAGCAGGTGACCAGAGCAGGTGACCAGAATGAGTCAGCGTGGGGCAGGGGACAGGGAGAACAGATGTGAACTGCTGATTAGAACTGGTGGAAAAGGTTGTTTACTGAAACTACAAGGAAGTTAAACTTTGAAATGGAGAATTAAATAATAAGAGAGCTGAACATAACTGACACACTGATTCTTTGAAGAGAAACTGGGGGTGGGGGGTTTCACTATATCTAACACATGCAATGTCTTGTCCAAACCAGGATAGTTGAGGGTGAAAAGGAGCACTACTAGCAATGAGTTGAAGTCCCTCTGAAGGCAGGACCGTTCTCATTCTAAGGATGCAAATTATTACTTTGGCTTCTGTCATGAGCAGTGCCAGGTTGGAAATAGCCAGGTCCAGGCTGAGGCAGGCATCTGGTCATGAGGTCAAGAGATGGAGACCATCCTGGCCAACATGGTGAAACCCCATATCTACTAAAAATACAAAAATAAGCTGGGTGTGATGGCGCGTGCCTGTAGTCCCAACTACTCAGGAGGCTGAGGCAGGGGAATTGCTTGAAACCGGGAGGCAGAGGTTGCAGTGAGCGAAGATCGTGCCACTGCACTCCAGTCTGGCTCCTGGTGACACAGCAAGACTCTGTCTCAAAAAAAAAAAAAAAAAAAAAAAAAGAAAAAAAAAAAAAGAGAGAAATAGCCAGGTCCACACATGCTTGTCTTTCCACAATGTCAGGCTTTTATCGATCATGATTCAATCCACAAAGCCACGAGTTCTGTGGCGTTCCCAAGGAAGCAGTTCTCCTTATTACTTCCCATTTACTAGGTAGTAAGAGCTGCGGGCACATCGGCACAAGCCACTCTACAAGTCAGTCAATACTCCCAACCATGCATGATAATGTACTTGATCAATATATAAGTGTTATAAACATTCCACAACAAACAATGTAGCATTTAACATCAAGAGGAGAAAGAGATAGGAGAAAGGGTTAATAAAGCAGGGTGTGAAGAAGACACAAGGGGTCCTGGTCTGGGCCGGGCTGTCTCTTGGTCTTGTGAGGAAGAGTTTGAGGTGACAGAGCCTTTGGCATCAGACGCCAAGTTCTTATCATGAGTGACAGCAAGATGGTGTCAGTTAAGACAACCATTTGAGCTGCTGAAGTCCTAATCTTTTATAGTCACAGAGACCTCTGGTGAGAACTGATAGTGGAAGAGAGTGCTTGTTTGTGTCCTTATCTGGTTAGATGCAGTCTTAATTTTTAAAATTTGTTTATTAAACAAAACATCTTGTTGGCAGAGTGCCCTATGAATCATCAAGTGGAGCCTTTTCCTAAGATGGAGTTAGTTATGTCAAAGCTTCCCTAAGAACAGAAGAGACATCCTTCTGGTCTAGAGGAAGGCCTTTGGGAAGTGTCTAATAAAGTCACAAATTCAGCCTTCCTTTTGTTTTTTTTTTCTGAAACAGTGTCTCGCTCTGTAGCCCAGGCTGGAGTGCAATGGCGCAATCTTGGCTCACTGCAACCTCTGTCTCCCGGGTTCAAGCTATTTGCATGTCTCAGCCCCCCGAATAACTGGGATTACAGATTCCTGCCACCACGCCTGGCTAATTTTTGTATTTTAGTAGAGATGAGGTTTTGCCATGTTGGTCAGGTTGGTCTCGAACTCCTGACTTCAGGTGATCTACCTGCCTCAGCCTCCCAAAGTGCTGGGATTACAGGCATGAGCCACTTCACCCAGCCTTCAAACTCAGCCTTCTTGGCACCTGACTTCGAGTGCTGGCCTGCCCCATCCACTCACCAGGCCTCCAAACCACGTCGTAAAATCATGCAACTTTCAGTTCAATTCCACAAAGGTTTAGATGTTGACAGCAGAGTCTTATTTTGTATATCTGCATCCCATTTCTGCCTCTTACAGGCTGTAGGCTCTTGAGCAAGATATATAACCTCTCTTTGCCTCAGAATGGTGATATTAATATCCAAGTTCATGAGTTGCATGAGGATTACATGCTTAGCATAGTCCCTGGCCATGAAAGCCCCCAGTAGAATAACCGGTGATTCCCCTTCTTTCCTTTGCAGTAAACCATGAAGCCATTTGTTGTGGTCTATATATTTAAGTGAGCATACCGTGTGACCCGTGTTTGTCTTTACAGTAACAATAATGGGAACTGGAGCAGAAGGAATGCCCCGCACGCCCTCCTGGGCCTCCTGAGTTGGCCTGCAAGCTGACCACGCTCCTCCTTGAACACTGGCCTCTCTTCACTGGGCAGAGGGTTTTCTTCTTCACACAGGTGCACGCAGATGTGCTGTGGGGCTTGTCACTGCTTCCCAGGGCATCTCTTACATATGGGGGCTGGGAGTCCAGGGACAAGCGCTCTAGCTTCCTGGCAGTTCTCACGCATATTCCACACTGTTCCTTAGAAGTCCTGAGCCCTAGGTGGCCCACAGCAGGAAGCCACTCAGGATGACAATTTTTTTTTTTTTTTTGAGACAGAGTCTTGCTTTGTCACCCAAGCTGGAGTGCAAGGTCTCGATTTCAGCTCACTGCAACTTCTGCCTCCCAGGTTCAAATGATTCTCCTGCCTCAGTCTCCCGAGTAGCTGGGATTATAGGCGCCCACCATCATGCCCAGCTAATTTTTGTATTTTTAGTAGAGGCAGGGTTTCACCATGTCGGCCAGGCTGATCTTGAACTCCTGACCTCATGATCCGCCCACCTTGGCCTCCCAAAGTTTTGGGATTACAGGCATGAGCCACCACGCCCAGCCCATGGGATGACAGCTTTTAGTGGCTTTTCTCTTTTTACTCTTCCAGCTGTGCTTCCTGGGATTACCTCATAAGGCAACCTTGAAACAGGTTCAAGTAGTCCTCCTTGACCCAAAATGAGATGGTAACTAACATATTAAGAGCTGGCTGTGTGTGAGGTGCTGAGTTGAGCATACTGCCTGTGATCCTCAGGAAATCCTTGTTAGGCAGGTACTATTACTGTCCTGACTTGCAGATGAGAAAACAGGCCCAAAGAGGTAAGAAGCAATTAGCCCAAGCTCATACAGTGACAGGTTATTTTCCAGGACATGGTGCCTGGTTCCTGAGCTGGAAGCCAGGTTTGTGCTGGTTGATTCTATTTTCATTTCATTTCAAAATCAAATTCCTGGTCTGGTCTATTTCACTCATTGGATCTGTTGAATCTTGTATACAGATGAGACTTTGGAGACCAGCTCTTCGGGGGTGACAGGGGACCAGAGAATATCTAGACCATGGAGGTCTACAGCTGAACGTCTGTGGCTGAGAGGTATAGATGAAAGAGATTCTGGCTGGTAGAAGAGCTAAGCAGAGCCTCTGGGGCAAGAAGGGTGACTAACTCTGTGTCACTTGGCAAGTCAGGCACCCTGCTGGGAACTTCCCCATGCTGTTCTTGGAAGCATATTTCTTTTTTCTTTCTTTCTTTTCTTTCTTTTTTTTTTTTTAATTTTGAGGAGGAGTTTCACTCTTGCTGCCCAAGATGGAATGTAATGGCGTGATCTGAGCACACTGCAACTTCAGCCTCCGGGATTCAAGCGATTCTCCTGCCTCGGCCTCCTGAGTAGCTGGGATTATGGGCATGCATCACCACTCCCGGCTAATGTTTTGTATTTTTATTAGTTTCACCATGTTAGCCAGGCTGGTCTCAAACTCCTGATGTCAGGTGATCCACCTGCCTCGGCCTCCCAAAGTGCTGGGATTACAGGTGTGAGCCACTGTGCCCGGCCGGGAAGCACATTTCTGATGTGAAAGGTAGAGAAGCCCCACTCTTTCTTTAACCTGCAGCATCTTCGAAAACCGGGTCTTGGCCTTTCAGGGCCAGCTGATCTTGGGGAAACCAAAGCAGCTCTTCCGGTGCTATCTGCACATCGAGTGCTTTCCTTTACTTGATCAGTCAAGTCCCCAAGGCAGGACTTTGGGGGACGTCATACTGAGGGGAAGCCCTTAAGTTTAGCTCTTGCTAATGAATTTGTGACTAGGCCAGGAAACCTCATTCCAAAATTGGACAAATTCTAAGAAGGAAAGTTCATTGTTCAAATCTAGAGGAAATTAGAGCCTGGAAAACATCCAGGGGCAAGGACAGAGCACCGAGAAGCATTTTCTTTCCCTGCGGAGGGTGGATCCAATCCCCAAACCCAGTCTTGGTTCCACCTCTTCTGGCTGTGCTTCCCCTCTCCCCACACACAAGGTGAGTGACATCATCCTTCTGTTCCTCAGTTTCCTCACCTATAACATGGGGTGCTATCGGTTTCTATCTGATAGGATTGCTGTAGAGACTGAATGGCAAGGCACACAGATCCCTTAGCACAGTGCCTGATGCATAATAAATGCTCAGTAAATGTTAGCCAAGCAAGAGGCGCATTGGGGAGAGCAGCTATGAAAGGCAAAAGAGGGAGGAAAGAGGGAAAACCTTCAGACGGTGATGCCGATCTGACATTCTGCCAGTGCAGCACAAAGTTCTAGAGCAAAGATGGTTTTTAGAATAATCCCATATTTGGACTGTGTGCGGTGGCTCACGCCTATAATCCCAGCACTTTAGGGGGCCAAGGCAGGGGATCACTTGAGGTCAGGAGTTCAAGACCAGCCTGACCAACATGGTAAAACCTCGTCTCTACTAAAAATACAAAAATTGGCCAGGTGTGGTGGCACATGCTTGTAATCCCAGCTGTTTGGGAGGCTGAGGCAAGAGAATCACTTGAACCTAGGAGGCAGAGTTTGCAGTGAGCTGAGATCATGCCACTGCACTCCAGCCTGGGCGACAGAGCAAGACTCTGTCTCAAAACAAAACAAACAAAACTAAAAAACAACCAAAAAATAAGAATCCCACATTTGACAGAAATGGCCAAGCCTGAGTACCCCCACCACGCTCAGTCAAGGGCTGAGGTGGCTTCCCGAGAAGAGCATGGCCTTGGTTAGAACTCGCATGCAGAGGTGGACTCTGGAAGCTGTAGCAGCAGGAGTCTGGCAGCCAGTTGTATGTCTTGTAGCTGAACTGAAAGGTCTTCCTGAAGGGAGATTGGAGCATGCAACTTCGTGGCTGTCACCGGGAGTCTCCTCCGAAGCACACCCAGTTCTTGGCCTTGTTCAGTTTGCAACCTCCTTAAAGAGATTGTTTTTCTTCTGGTTTTCATTCAACTTTTGGAAAATTTTTTTCCTACTGGTGGGACTGGTCTTTCCCTAGCATTTCTTTCCATTCCTCTAGTAATGCATGTCCTCAGTTCCTCCTCTGTGAAGGTAAAGCCTCGGACAGCAGGGGCCTGTGGGACAGCTAGGGAAGGCTTGTGGCTGCCTCTCCCACAGAGAGGTCAAAGGAGTAAGAATTTCACATCAAGGAGCAGAGCAGAGTCCCTGTTCTCCACCCCTCTGCTCTCATGCGGTACTTGCAGCATTTGGGAATGAGACACAGGCCCATCACGGAGCCAGAAGTGTAACATATGCTCTGACAGCTACCAAAGACTAGCAGGATTTTGGAATTATCACATGTAAGCACTTGCTTCAGGGCCGTGCCCATCCCTAGTCCCTGTGGAAGGGGAGATGAGGGAGAAATCTTCTTTTGGATGCATGAGGAGCTTATGCTTTGAAGTTAGCCAAGTTGTGTGTGTGCTTGATTTCTTCGTTAATTAATGCATTCAGTAACCCCTTATTGAGGGTCAGCTATATGCCAGACATCCTGGATATTTTCTTCTCTCCCTCCCTCCTTTCTTTCTTTTTCTTTCTTCTTTTCTCTTTCTTTCTCTTTCTCTCTCTCTCTCTCTCTCTCTCTCTCTCGCTCTCGCTCTCGCTCTCTCTCTCTCTCTCAATGGAGTCTTGCTCTATTGCCCAGGCTGGAGCGCAGTGGCACAATCTTGGTTCACCACAACCTCTGCCTCCTGGGTTCAAGCCATTCTCCTGCCTCAGCCTCCCGAGTAGCTGGGATTATAGGCATGTGCCACTACGCCTGGCTAATTTTTGTATTTTCAGTAGAGATGGGATTTCACTATGTTGGGCAGGCTGGTCTTAAACTCCCAACCTCATGTAATCCACCTGCCTCGGTCTCCTAATGTGCTGGGACTACAAGCGTGAGTCACCCACACCTGGCTCCTGGATATTTTCTCAGAGGAAAATGATACCTACTTTGACTCAAATATGAACCAAGAGGCAACCAAAAATTCCTCTCAGAGAGTAATTTAGCATTCTCTAGGTCAGGGACATAAGGTACTGCTTCATAAAGCACAGACTAAGAAGTTTCAGAGGAAAAGATGCTAGAAAATTAAAGGTTTTTTATTTTTTCTCATTATGAAAGTAACTACTCATTGTAAAAAATTTAGAAGGCACAAAAAATACAAAGCAGAATACATATCACTTGCAAGCTTGCTGTCACTAAAATTGTGGTTTTTTTTTGGTTTTATCCTGGCTTCAACAGAGGCCATTTTAACTGGGCTTTGAAAGATGGGTAAGAGTTTGCCAGGAAAATCAAAGACGGAAAGGCCTTCCAGAAAGAAGAAATGGCACGTGCACAGGCCCTGGGTTGTGAACATGCAGGGCCATGGTTTGGAAAAGCTGGCAGGAAAAGGACAGAAGGGCCAGAGTAAGGATAGTGACTTTGACAGGCTGGCAGGGATGTGGTCATGGAGGACCTCAAATCATAGATCAAGGAGCCAGAGCCAGGAGTTTACCTTGGGGGCAACAAGAGACCAAAGGGCTTGAGGAGAGAGTGTGAGTGTTCCAGTGGTGCGGAAGATGGACTGGAAGCAGAAGTCTGGGAGTGTTCCGGTGGTGCGGAGGATGGACCGGAAGCGGGATATCTGGGAGTGTTCCGGTGGTGCGGAGGATGGACCGGAAGCGGGATGTCTGGGAGTGTTCCGGTGGTGCGGAGGATGGACCGGAAGCGGGATGTCTGGGAGTGTTCCGGTGGTGCGGAGGATGGACCGGAAGCGGGATGTCAGGGAGTGTTCCGGTGGTGCGGAGGATGGACCGGAAGGGGGACGTCTGGGAGTGTTCCGGTGGTGCGGAGGATGGACCGGAAGGGGGAAATGTGGGAGCAGGAGCCTGTGGAGGCTCTGGTCCAAGACGGAGAGAAAATGGTCTGAAACAGGGTGGTGATCATGGAAGCCACAGATGTTCACCTCAAGGGGTGAGAAAGCAAACCAAACAAGAGGTGCCTTTAGATTTTGGTTCTCTCAGACAATGCTGTCCTGTTGGGAAAATGGCCCTGTGGCTGGGATGAAGATTGGTACCACGTTTTTGGCAGACAGTTCATTTACTAGCTGTGTTGTTTGAAGCAAGAAGACAACCTCTCCAGGCCTTATGCTATTGCATGAAAATGAGGGTGATAATAAAAATCCATCTTACAGGGTTGTGGGAAGGACTAAATAAGGTAATGAATATAATGTTCTTGTAATGCCTGGCACGTCAAAGTAAATGCTAAATACAGTTAGCAAGATGACTATCATCATCATCACTAAGAATGTACATGCTCAGGCAGGGCACGGTGGCTCATGCCTGTAATCTCAGCACTTTCGGAGGCCAGGGCGGGTGGATCACCTGAGGTCAGGAGTTCAAGACCAGCCTGACCAACAAGATGAAACCCTGTATCTACTAAAAATATGAAAATTAACTGGGCATGGTGGCAGGCGCCTGTAGTTCCAGCTACTTGGGAGGCTGAGACAGGAGAATTGCTTGAACCCGGGAGGCAGAGGTTGCAGTGAGCTGAGATTGTGCCACTGCACTCCAGCTTGGGCAACGGAGCAAGACTCCGTCTCAAAAAAAAAAAAAAAAAAAAAGTACATGCTCACATCCTATGACCTAGCTAATCTCGCTTCTAGGAACCTCTTTTACAGAAACAATAGTACGAGAGTATAAAGCTATGCACAACGATACTCACAACAGCATTTTGTGTTGTGTAGTAGCGAAATTGTGGAAATAACTGTTCATCAATGATACAGAAATTATAGGAATTAGTGTATTGGAATTCTATGAACCTCTTAAGAATGAGGAAGATTAATATCTTTTTATCTTGAAAAAATGTTATGACTTTTTTAAGGTGAAAAAATAAATGGTATAATTTGTATACCAGGATTTAATTTTTATAGTTAATTCAAAAGCAAAAACACTTATAGATGAGCATAATGTTTGTATGAGCCTATACTAGGTCTGGGTGAACACACAAGAAATTGTGCCTAGCTGGAGATGGTGGCGTGCAGGGTTGTGATATACTTCTGTGTTATCTTATTCTTACGATAATGTATTATTTTTATTTTATTTATATTTTTTCGAGACAGGGTCTGTCTCTATCACCCAGGCTGGAGTGTAGTGGCACAATCATAGTTCACTATAGCCTCAAACTCCTTGGCTCAGGTTATCCTCCTGCCCCAGCCTCCCAAGTAGCTGGGGCTATAGGTGCATACCACCATGCCTGGCTAACTTTTAATTTTTCTGTAGAGACAGGGTCTTGCTATGCCCCATCTCGAACTCCTATGCTTAAGCCATCCTCCTGCCTCAGCCTTCCAAAGTGTTAGGATGTGAACAACTGCATGTGGCCTATTATTTTTATAGTAAAGAAAAAGAGAGTTTTTTTTTTTTTTTTTTTTTTTTTTTTTTAGGTCAGAGGGGTTGAGGTATGAAGGAGGGCAGGGGAAAGAAGAGGAGTTTGAGGTGGAGCTAGGATGGGAGCAGGGATGGGAATGAGTGGAGGAGGCAGGCGCACGCTGGAATAGATCACGCTGCAGGGCTCCAGACATATCATCTTTCAGACTGCAGACTCCATTCATACTGGAGCCTTTGCTGAGCCATGTTCCGGTAGCAGATGAATTACTGTGTGGGGACATCTGCTGCTTGCTTTCAGCCTCACTGAGGTTCCTTCTCCCAGGCAAGTCTGAATGGAGTCTTGGTTGTGGTTACCTTGGGATCAGAGGCTGGTCTGTCCCTCCCTCTGGTGAAAGGCAAGCTGAGGGGGATACCTGGGCAGATGTTGGTGTATTGATGCTCAGCTTCAGTTCTGTCTCTGCCGTGTATTAACTGGCCGATTTTGGGCAAGTTACCTAAATGCTCTATACCATCATTTCATTTGTGTAGTGGGGGATAACTAGATATTTCACAGGTTGCTGTGAGATTAAATGAGGTGATGTCTGAGGCAAAATAACTGTTCAATCCATGTTAGCCACCACTATCTGTAAATTGGGGATTACTGGATTTAAATGAGATAATCAATGTCAATATTCTTAGCTCAGTGCTGGACATTCACATCAGTATAATGCATTTAAAAGCATAACCCATCACTCCCAAAGTTATTAAAGAACATCAAAGCACAATTCTGTCTGTAGAATAGCAGCTCTCAATCCTGACTGCGCCTCAGACTGGCCTGAGAAGCTCAAAATTCCAATTCCCAGGCCTCCCCTGGGCATTGAGCTGCAATTGGTTTGGATGGGCCCTGAGCAATAGGAACTTTGAGACGCTTGGCAGGCGATTTTGGAATAAAGCCGGGATGAGAAGCCTTGCTCTACATCAAAATGGGCGTGTCCTGTCCATGCTCAGCCAACTTTTAAGGATGGCGCCTGCCATCGCTGCCTTTCTCTGCACCCTCTCTCTCCAAAACTGCCTCCTGCCCACTCACCACTGTCAGTTGCTGTGGTCCCTCTCTATCTGCCCCCTCTTCTTACTCTATCTGCTTTTTATTGTGACATTCAACTTAGCTGCTCAAGATTCCTGTGTTAATTCCCCATGACCCAGACTTTGCCTTGCAAAGGAGTGCAGGTCGCTGAGGTTCCCAGGAAAGCTGAATACAGCCTCAACTTCTCCCTTGGTTACAGTATCCTCTTCCTCCTCATCGGATCTTGATCGTCACTAGACTTCCCGTGGTGACTCACCTCTCAGTGAGGGAACAAGGTTAAAGGAAAACGTTCTTTTTGGTTCCCATCCTCCCCACATGTCTGCACCTGCACTCGTGTGTCCTACCCAGCGCTCAGCCCTTCTGTCCCTCACCTGATGCTGCTCCACCCCGGAAATGGGTTCCAGAATCCCCCATCCTACACTATGGATGGAAATTATTATTCAGAGTTTGTATCGTAAGGTTGAGTCTTTTTGCATGCAATGGAGTTGGCATTTTCTTCTCTATTTTTTTTTTTTTTTTTTTCTTTCGAGACAGAGTTTCACTCTTGTTACCCAGGCTGGAGTGCAATGGCACGATCTCGGCTCACCGCAACCTCCGACTCCTGGGTTCAGGCAATTCTCCTGCCTCAGCCTCCTGAGTAGCTGGGATTACAGGCACGCGCCACCACGCCCAGCTAGTTTTTTGTATTTTTAGTAGAGACGGGGTTTCACCATGTTGACCAGGATGGTCTCGATCTCTCGACCTCGTGATCCACCCGCCTCGGCCTCCCAAAGTGCTGGGATTACAGGCTTGAGCCACCGCGCCCGGCTTCTCTATTTTTAATGATTTTTAAAAAATTGTTCTCTCAGCTACCATCTTTCCTGGAGATAGTATTTTTATAATCAGAGTAAGATGCATTTTAAGAGACATTTTTATTATTAATGGGAATAAGAGGGCAGAACTTGTTCTTGATTGCAATCAAACGTAATGAAAATGATTTCCTGGCCCCTGGAAACCAGCTGAGATGACTCCCCTGGACTACTAATTTTTGCCAGGCTGACACTGTGACCATGCTGGAAACGGTCCGCTTATCTGTCCTTTCCATCTGAATGTTACTGCAGAGAAATAAAAGGACAAGGGAATGCAAGTCACACGTATTGGGTATTGACTCAGAGTTCTCTGTTTACCCCTTTTAATCTTCACAAAAAGACTGTAAGGTGGCTTTTATTGTACCCATTGTACAGATGAGGAAACCGAGGGCCAGAGAAGGCAAGTGGATTGTCTCATATCACAGAAAGAGTCAGTGGCAGAGCTCCTTCCCTGCACGAAACCCTTCTGAAGGAGCCCCAGCTGTCAGGATGAAATCCATGCTGCTTCTGTGGGCATTGCTGGGCCCTCCTGACTTGGCATCCTGGTGGCATCTTCCTGCACACCACACTCAGCCACACCTTCCCTGGTCTCCCGATCTTTATACACACTGTCTCCCTCACCTAGAAGCCCTGGTTTTCTTTCTGCCATTTTCTTCTCCCAGTGAAGAAGTCCTACTCATCCCTCTGGTGTGGCTGAGGTTTCACCCTCTGAGGCCCTTCCCATTGCCTGCTCCCTTCCCACCACCAAGGTCCAGGGCTCAGCCTCGTGCTCCTGCAGCACCTGGTGTTATTGACCTGTGTCACAGCGCTGAGGGCACTGAGAGCAAGGACGGGGGCTGGTCCACCCTGGCTTTGTGTCCCGGATCACACCCCCAACCAGATGTCCAGTACAGTGTACCCCAAAGAAATGCATCCGGAATGGATGAATCCATTCCTATCTGCGGGACGCCAAGCCACGGCATCTTTCCAGCTTGCCGCAGCTGGAGAGACCATGTCTTTCTCGTAGCTTCCTCCACCTCTTTGTTGACTTCGCCTGGGAAATCCAGAGATGCACGTCCGCGGGCGGCAGTCGGTTGCCCTGGGCCACCTGCCGGCAGCTGCGGGGAGCGCCCGGCCCCGGCCGTGGGATCTTGCAGGCAATGCTGCGCCCTGGCGTCGCTTCTCAGCGCTGCGGCGCTTTCCTGGCTCGGAAATCAGAGCCTGGTGTAGGCCTGAGAAGGCTCCTGGGGCCCAACGCGTTTCCATCTTTTCCAGTAGGGAACTGGAATCCAGGGGAGGGTCCATGACTGACTCAGTATCCCCAGGGCTTTCGAGCGCGGGGAGGTGAGAGTTGGCCCCAGGGCTGCCAGCATGGGAGCCTGTGCCCCGATCACCGCCCAAGCGGTGAGGAGTCCTGGAGATTTGGGTGTTACTTCAAGCTATGACATTACTCAAAGGCCTGAACGCGATGGTTTTCTGATTATAATATGACTGCAGGAGCATTCCAGAAAATTTAGGAATCAGAAAAGTGTAAATAAAATAAAGATTACCTGCAAACTCAGAGACACCAACTGTTAGCCATTTTGGTGTATATTCTTATATGTCTTTTATGTGTGTCAATGTATTTATTATTACAGAATTGAGATTATCATGTACATATAATTTTTAAATAGCATTTACTATATTCTGAGTTCAGAAGCAGGAAAAAAAATCTGAATAGAAAAGCATAAAGAAGAAAATTTAGAAATGACTTTTGATTTCATCACATAGAGATAGCCTTCCTCCCCAATTTAGTTTATATTTCTGAGACAACCACTGTATATCTATGTATCTACTAGAAAGAATGCAAATCAGAAATTTTTAAAAATTCCCAAGAGAAATATTTGTTTTTATATGTTGGATTACCCCATAGTAGTATACGCTTAGTATTTTTTTCTGCCTGAAAATTTCTCACCATCTTCGGAAAACATCCTTCAACCTCCCCTTCCTCCAGATCCACCCAACAGTCTCCATTCATGTGGCTTCCACAGGAGTAGCCATGGTCTTCTGTGAATATGAGCGTATACAGCTGTGGGATTAGGTTTTAGGAGTGAAATTGCTTCAAAGAGAGTATATGCATTTATGCCTTTTGATAGATACTGCCAAAGTCTTGCAGAGATACTGTAGCAGTTTGCACTCTTATCAGTTGTCATGAGAGTACCTGTTTTCCCAATAGGGTCACCAGCAAAATGTTGCCAGCTCCTTGTCCCAGGGATCACACACCCGTCTTAAGTTTAGCTAATATGTACTGGATGTGCGATGTGCGCTGTGCTAGGTACCAGGTTAAGTGCTGCCTATTTGCTAATACCTACTGCATCCTCACGATAACTCAGCGAGGGAAGTAGTAGTATCTTCACTTTACAGATGAGAAAACTGAGGTTTAGAGATGTTAGCCTACTTCAATGTGAAGAACTGAGCTGCATCCAAGCCTGGGAGGTCCAGCTCCAAACATTCATCCTCTTAACAAGTGGTTCTCAAGTTTGAATGTCCATCAGAATCATTCAGAAGGCTTGTTAAAAGTTGGCTGGGTCCCAGCTTGAGTTTCTGATTTGCTAAGTGTGAGATAAGCCTGAGAATGGGAATTTCTAAGGTCCCAGTGATGCTAATGCTCTGGTCCAGGGACCACACTTTGAGAACCGTTGCTCTTGTGACTCTAATATGAGGCCCCACCTGGGAATGATATTTGACCTTGGCTGGGAACTCTACATGTTCTACATACCTTGTATGTGTGTATGAAACGTGAATAGAACCTTTCACAGTCTTTTGAATTTCCCAGGTAAGGTTTGTGGCCAATGATTTCACTTCTTCAAGACTTTCCCCACCTTTTTAATGGAGATGATGTCCAGAGGAACCCTTGGGGGAATTATAAGAAAGACTGTATGCAAAGAACACTTTGAAGATCATGAAATGTTCTAAAGCTGGTTATAATTATTCCTGTTGATGGAGAAGCTATGAGAATTTGGAAGGTATAGAATAAGATCGTGGTTCCGGGCTGGGCGTGGTGGCTCATGCCTGTAATCTCAGCACTTTGGGAAGTTGAGGCAGGTGGATCATGAGGTAAGGAGACTGAGACCATCCTGGCCAACATGGTGAAACCCCATCTCTACTAAAAATACAGAAAATGAACTGGTGTGATGGCATGCGCCTATAGTCCCAGCTACTAGGGAGACTGAAGTAGGAGAGTCACTTGAACCCGGGAGGAGGTTGTAGTAAGCTGAGATTGCACCACTGCACACAAGCCTGGGCGATAAGAGCAAAACTCTGTCTCTAAATAAATAAATAAATAAATAAAGAAGATCATGGTTCTGCCATGGCTTGGCACTGGGCAAGTCAGTCCACTTCCCTGAGTATCAAATTCTTCTCTTTAAAAATGGGAATATTATGGGTTCCATGAGGATTAAACAAGCCCTATGTGTATCAGCCCTGGTTTCCTTATGTTCCAGAAACTTGGAGGCACCGTGCTCTGTGAGGAAAGGGCTCATTTCAGAACAACAGTTACAACGCGGTTGCTCACAGTCGTTTCCCCTCTAGCTCTCCTCAGAAAATCTTACTCCCTGTTCTTTCCACATGCTGGTGACGACCTCTTTGTAACATAACATGGCCCCTTTTCCACATTTGGGTAGCAGGTGCGGACACTTTGTAGATTCCTAGAAGTAGCCCAGGTTGAAAGCAATGACTGAATGGCCCCTGGGCTGGTGTCAATTGCTCTAGGTGCTGGGGATACGGCAGTGAACAAAACAGGAATCCAAATCCTTGCCTTCATAAGCTTGTTACTGTGCCCCCAAGTATGTCAACGATGACCCCTTCACCTTCCCGTGGTTTCTTGGAATCTGGTGAGGAGCAAATACTCAAATTCATAGAAAATCACAAGTTGCCCTCAAATTGACCCAGTGAAGCTCACTGACCCCTGGGAACACCAGGCATGTGGCTTTAGCCAGAACTTCGCACACTGTGACGTGTACCGGGATCACTGGGGCTCTTGGTATTGCCAGATCCTGGCTCAGCAGGTCTGGGTCTGGCTGAAGAATCTACATTTCTAACAAGCTTGGATATTTCTGGTCTGAGGACCACACTTTGATTATTTAAGGTTTAAGTGATGCCTTATTATCATCCCACCAAATGTAATCTTACTTTCCTGCAGCTTTTAGTAAAACTCTGAATACGCAGAAAAAAAAAACAAAAACAAAAACAAACCCTAATTTTATTAGTATATTCCAGTTGCCTACATTTTTGGACAAGGCTGTAGGTGTGGGTGTCAGATCTGGTTTTCAAGTGACCAGGAGCAGCATGGAACATGCACTTCACTAATGCAAGCCATTTTTTCATTTGTGAGTGGAGACTCTTCCGAATTCTGTCTCATTTATGTAAAACCTTAATTGTTTGACTTTTTTTTTTTTTTTTTTTTTTTCCTGAGATGGAGCCTGGCTTTGTCATCAGGCTGGAGTGCAGTGGTGCAATCTTGGCTCACTGCAACCTCCTTCTCCCGGGTTCAAGTGATTCTCCTGCCTCAGCCTCCCGAGTAGCTGGGACTACAGGTGCATGCCACCACACCCGGCTAACTTTTGTATTTTTAGTAGAGATAGGGTTTCACTATGTTGCCCAGGATGGTCTCGATTTCTTGACCTTGCGTTCTGCCTCCTCAATCTCTCAACGTGTTGGGATTACAGGTGTAAGCCACCGTGCCCGGCCATTTGTTGCACATTTTGAAGGAATGAATTTAAAGTCTCCACTTGACCATTTTAATCTGATATTTTTAGATAAGTTGTGGGCTACCTCTGGCAAACTTGACAGGGTTCTGAAATCTTACCTTTAGCAATGATATACTGGCATTTCGAATGCACACCCACTGTCTCTAGAGCAAATATACAAGAGGCAACCATTCATTGAATGTTTACTAAGTGCCAGGCAATATGGCAACTGCTGTGCAGGGATTAGCTCATTTAATCTTTGTAACAACTCTATGATTCAACGATTTCTCCAAACAGTCAAAACAAAAAACACGAAACTGAAGGTCACAGAGAATGTCATTGGCCCAAATGCATATCCTTTATAAATGGGTGCAATGAAGATTGGACCTGGCTCTGTCTGAGTTCTAGACCCACACTCTTATTTAAATAATGTTAGTGACATCAGAGTTACAGTAGTAAAACAAATGTAGAAACATGGCCAAGGAAGTGAAAATGCTCAGTTCTGTAGTAAGTCTTTTATTAAGGCACTCCCCAGTCTTAGGTTAATTTAGACTATCTCTGTTAACTACGATAAATGCCAGTTCCAGGTTAGAATCAGATCAATAATATAAAAGCACTTTTATATCACTGTCATGTGCAGTGGTGTTGGCTATCAGGGTCTAAAGCTGAAATCCATCTCTCACACCCATAATTAATATTCCTGGAATCACACTGTTGCAGAGTTAGGGGAGTGGGGGTACCTCTATGTATATGAGGCTCAAAAAGGTGAAAGACTGGTAGCCCAAAATAGAAATATATTTCCTGTTAAAGGGGTAATACAAAAATAGCTTTTCATTAGGAGTTACTGATGGTACTGTAGGTATTAAGTTTGAATGAAAAGCACCATCAACTGTAACATACAAACTGCTTTATCCTTTATGTACAAATGAAAGAGAGAATTTGTTTTCATTCTGAGTTTATTTAACATTTCATCCAGTTGAACTGAAATAATACATGGCCTCCAATGCTGGCAAGACACTGTGCTAATACTGAAATACAAACTGCCAGTCAGTAAACACTTACAATCATAATCCTTTATATGTTAATAGAAATATTAATAACTACTTAGCTTTATTGCATTTCATGTGGATTTTTTCCTCCAGAAAAGGTATTTCCACAAGACTGGCAATGTTTGCCAATCTTGGTTTATTTGTTCTTTGTTATAAACCATGATCAACATATACAGTTGACAGCTTTATATAAAAGCATTAAGAGTCTGAAGCATCAAAAAACAATGTTTAAAAAGACGCAACTCCATGTCCACCATCCCTTTTATTTTAAAACCTTTTTTTTTTTTTTGAGACAGAGTTTCACTCGTCACCCAGGCTGGTGTGCAATGGCGCGATCTCGGCTCACTGCAACCTCTGCCTCCCGGGTTCAAGCAATTCTCCTGCCTCAGTCTCCTGAGTAGCTAAGATTACAGGCATGCACCACCATGGTTGGCTAATTTTTTGTATTTTTAGTAGAGATGGGGTTTCTCCATGTTGGTGAGGCTGGTCTCAAACTCCCGACCTCAGGTGATTCACCTGCCTCAGCCTCCCAAAGTGCTGGAATTACAGGCGTGAGCCACCAAGCCCGGCCATCCCTTTTATAACCTTTAACACACATAACTGGAGTGTGTAAAAGTTTGGTTAGTTTATCAGTCATTAGCTCTTCGCTGGAGGTTAATGTTCTGAAATGGAGCTACAGATCACCAGGCAGGGGGGACTCTGAGAGGAGAGGGACAGCCGGGCAGGCAGCAGGTGCCTTAGCTTCTTATGAAAAGAGCCCCTTCAACCTCTCATGGAGATCTGCCCTGAATTTCAGGCTTTTACCACTTTTTAAAGAGACGCGTCAAGGACAACAGAATCTGTCCAAGGCCAGAATGTCACAGGGAAGCCATTTTGCTTTAAATGGTTTAAGACAGAAAATCTAAATGAGAAGATTCTGGCAGGATCGAGGAAGGCTCCGAGTGGCCCAAAGCTTCAGATCTATTAATCCTTTCAGAGAAAAGAGAAACACAAGACACAAGGCACGCCATTTTTTCTTTATGAGGAAATTCAATTCTGGTCACATTGTCAGAAAAAAAATCTGTCAAAACTAAATAGTTTTTATATTTTTTTCACTTACAATCTCTGAATACAATGATCTACGCTTCATCACTTCAAGAAATGTCGCCCCTCAGTATCCGTGGGTGAGTCGTTCCAGGACCGCTCTCCGATACTAATATCTGCGGATGCTCAAGTTCCTGATATGAAATGGTGCAGTATTTGCATATAACCTAGGCACATCCTCCTGTATACTTTAAATCATCTCTAGATTACTTGTAACACTTAATACAATGTCAGCACTATGTCAATAGTTGTTATACTGTACTGGTTTTTAAATTTGTATTATTTTTCATTGTTATATATATTTTGTACCTTTTTAAAAAAGATTTTCCATCCAAACTTGGTTGAATTCACAGAGGTGCAGCTCACGGATACAGAGGGTTGACCGTATATGACGTTAAACACCTACAGACTTGAAACATAATCTGCTCTATGAAATATATTATCTGTGGAATCACTACAAATGATGTAAACAGTGGTACATGGTTTCATTATTTTTAAATGAGGTGGAATGTAACATACAATATTCAAGTAAAATTCACCGTGACTGATTCATACACATTATCACTGTATCTTTCTGAAAGTCGAAGAGATCTATAAGAATGAGAAGAAAAGACAGGTAGGTAGCTGGAACTGTGGTCTCACTTCTTATAGGAAAAAAAACAACAAACTACATTCAGCCCACTCATACAGCATTGGTATTGAATATACTTCCAAAACTTGACATTTGTACATTTCAGTCATATGATGTAAATAGCTGAATACAAAGTCAGTAACTGCAAGGTAAGATTAATATCTGTATAAGAATATAAAACAATAAATTAAAGTCTACCAAGGAAATCTACTCACAATCTGAATGTATGTAATTATCCAGCAGGGGAGGCATGTTGCACTGGTCCGTAACTGACTTTTGGAAGGGGTGTGAAGGAGCTTTTGCCCTACAAATCCAAACACTTCATCATCGACATTGGGCCAGCACAGTCGCCAAACTAGAAGCAAACTGCCTTTAATATTTCAGGGCCAGTTTTTACAGGTTAGCCCAGAGCTTTTGTGTTTTCCCAGTTCACTGCTGAGATCTCGCGTTGACTTGCAATGGAAGTGAGATGAAAATTCAGTATTTTAAACAGATTCTGTTTTCACTGATTGATAATCACCAGAACATTTACTGACCATATACTGAGCACCTATTCCATGTCTACCAGTGCTTTTTTAAAACCCTGGGAGAGGGCTGGGATATTGTCTTTGAAAAACAATGACTATAAAAGCTATAGGAAGGTATTTCTATAAATCTTAACATGATTCAATGTAAGAGAGTCAAGAGGTGTCAGACGCTTGGCCCACACCAAGTGCTCTGTTAAAGTAGCAGCTTTATTCTAAAAGGCTAAAGTGGGTCTTTGAAAGGTTTTTGTAACTGGGAGAACCCGGGTTGAACAGGATTTTTCTCACCAGCATGGCTACACCAGCTTTGCAATGGCAGAGTGAGCTGCAGACATGTCCTTCCCTCCTTTACAGTCCCTTATTAAAGTACACACGCCGCAATTCAGGATGGCTTTCTTGGATCTTAGCTTGCAACTCGGCCTCCAAGCTTGTCACAGACATGGAACTGGGATAAGGGAGAAATGATAGGTTATTACATAGGCAGAGGTGAGAATCAGAACCCAGAAAGAGCAGGAAGAAGGCACAGGTGTGGAGAGCCCAAGACTGGTATAGCGGGTCTTGTTCCAGGAATGCTTCATGCGGCTGGAAAATGAGATCATGTTCCTTTCGGAAAACTGTCACTCGTCATGAAAGAAACGCATCTTAAGAACCCAACACCCAACCCTTTTTACCTCTCATATTTTTAAAAGCTGAAATCTCTTATTGCTGGCAAGAGTGTATGGTGATGACATTCTGAGACTCTGCTGGTGTTAGGAAAACCATTTGTGGCCATGCCACTTCCCAAGAAAAACAGTATCCATCATTTGCAATGCCCACCATTGATAAAAAAGGGATGAATCAGTGAAATGGATAACATAAAAGTTTGCCTGCATTAACGTGCTTTTGTTTACTGTATAATACATGCTTATTAAAAAACTTTTAGAAAATACTAAAATGTACAAAACAAAAGGAAACATTTATAGTCCCACTGAGAGATAACTATTGTTAGTCTTTAAGTACTTAAAAATGTATTTGAAGGTATTATGGGTTTATATATATTAAAGCTTATTCTTTAAGAGAAATGCATACACATTAAATAAAAGCATAAAGAGAAACTGTCCAGAATACCCACTACCAGAAAAACTGCTAATATTTTGATATGTAATTAATTTTAAGAAAATTATTCGGGGCTGGGTGCAGCGGCTCACACCTGTCATCTCCGAGCTTTGTGTGGCTGAAGCAGGAGGATTTCCTGAAGCCAGGAGTTTGAGACCAGCTTGGGCAACATAGTGAGACCCAAATTTTTTCTCTATAAAATAAAAAATAAGACAGGTATGGTGGTGTATGCCTGTGGCCCCTGCTACTCGGGAGGCTGAGGCAGGAGGACTGCTCGAGCCCAGGAGTTCAAGGCTGTAGTGAGCTATGACTGTGCCACTGCACTCCAGCCTGAGCAACAGAGTGAGATCCTGTCTCTAAAAAATGATTAAAATATTGGTATTTAATATAGCTGACATGTGATAGACTGTAAGATTAAAAAAGTCAGAATATAAGTTTATATTAAAAATGTGCAAAGCAAATTTAAAAAATTACAAATATAGAAAAAGGGTAGGAAAAGCATCCCACAGTGACTATTTTTTATGTAGTGGGCCTTTTGGTAATTTTAAATGATGATGATGAGATTAATGATGGCAATGATAATGGCTATGACTTACTGCTTATTTTCTGGGCCAGACATGATGCATTTCAATCTTTATGAAAACTCTCAAACCTGAGGTACAACTGAGGTGTTGAAGTCAGACCTTTCTTGATCCAAAAGCTCTGCTATGCTGTCTCTTGGTCCTTCTGTTTTGCCATTGACCTCTAAGTATCTGTAATTACTATTAACGTACGTTAAAGGTCCAAGTCTGATGTTGAAATTAAAGTTATTCAAACTTTAGTGGATGATGGGGAGTATTCTCTTTTTTATCTTCTAGGAGAGTTTATTTGAAATTGTAATCCATTCATTGTTACTGTTTCTTGACAGTTGGGAAAAACTCACCTGTAAAACTACCTGGTTCTTGTGTTTGCTTTGTAGGAGGAAGATTAAATGCTGCTTCAGCGTCTGTAATGACTGTCTTGCCTATTCTTTCTAATATTTCAGCTTTACCAATATTTTTTTTCCAGAAATTTGTCTGTCTGTTTTCAAATCTATTGACATAATGTTGATAATATGATTTTTAATCACTGCTGAATCTATAGTTACATCACTTTTTCATTCATATTATTTGTGCCTTTCTTTCTTTCTTTCTTTTCTTTCTTTTTTTTTTTTTTTTTAGGTAGAGTCTTTCTTTGTTGGCAGGCTGGAGTGCAGTGGCACAATCTTGACTCATTGCAATCTCTGCCTCCCGGGTTCAGGTGATTCTCCAGACTCAGCCTCCCGAGTAGCTGGGATTACAGGTGCGTGCCACCACACCCAGCTCATTTTCGCATTTTTAGCAGAGATGGGGTTTCACCATGTTGGCCAGGATGCTCTGGATCTCTTGACCTTGTGATCCGCCTGCTTTGGCTTCCCAAAGTGCTCGGATTAACAGGTGTGAGCCACCGCACCCGGCTTTTCTTTTTGTTTTAATTAATCTCACCAGACAATTGTCTGTTTCTATTTCAAAGAGCCAAGTTTTCACTTTGTTGATCCTCTACTCTTTCTATTTATTTTATTCATTTCTGATCTTATCTCCTTCCTTCCTTCTTTTCTGATGTTTATCCTTTTGTGCTTTTTTTTAAAACTTAAGTTGGACATTTAGCATATTGATTTTCAGCTATTTTTCATAATATAAACGTTTAAAGCTATAACTGTCTCTCAAATCAACACACTTGCTACTTCTCAAAAATGTTACTAAAGTATGTTTTCATCATCACTTGCTCACATAGCAGATGGGCAACTGTGGTGCATTCATAAAATGCACTATCATACAACAGTAACAATGAATGGATTACAGGTGCATGCACTCATGTGGATGAATCTTAGTTCTGATACTGAATAAAACGAATAAGTACTAGAAGACTATATATCTTATGACATGGTGACACGCTTGTCTAAAATGTTCCAAAGAAGACAAACCAAATACATACACACATATATAAAATGAAGAGCATGAAATTCAGCATAATGGTTAAATCTACAGGGGAGGCAGGGACACAGGTTGGGAGGAGCCTATAAGCTGTAACTTATTGGTCATATATATATATATATACATACATACATATACATATATAATTTTTGTTTTTCTGTTTTTATTTTTCTTTGAGACAGTCTTGCTCTGTTGCCCAGTATAGAGTGCAGTGGTGCGATCTCGGCTCACCACAACCTCCACCTCCTGGATTCAAGTGATTCTCCTGCCTCACTGGGCACTGAATTCATGGATATTCATTACATTATTAGTACAAATAAAATAAAAATAAGCAAAACAGGGTCATGCTTGGATCAATGAGGATAGTGTGTTATGAGCCAAGGAATTTTTTTTTTTTTTCTTTTTTTTTTAATTGCATTTTAGGTTTTGGGGTACATGTGATGAACATGCAAGATTGTTGCATAGGTACACACATGGCAGTGTGCTTTGCTGCCTTCCGTCCCCTCACCTGTATCTGTCATTTCTCCCCATGCTATCTCTTCCCACCTCCCCACCCCCCGCCCCTCCCCCATTTCCCCCCAACAGACCCCAGTGTGTAGTGCTCCCCTCCCTGTGTCCATGTGTTCTCATTGTTCAACACCCGCCTATGAGCGAGAATATACGGTGTTTGATTTTCTGCTCTTGTGTCAGTTTGCTGAGAATGATGGTTTCCAGGTTCATCCATGTCCTATAAAGGACGTGAACTCATCGTTTTTGATGGCTGCATAATATTGCCAAGGAATATTATTAATCCTACTCTACGAAATCGAGGAGCAAGAGACCTGAAGAAGCCAGACATATAAACAGTGTATAAACAGCAAAACAGCTATTTTAAAATAGAGTAAAACAAGATCATTGGTTTCCCAAAGGTAAAACCACACACTTTCTGAGGGCCTTGACTTAAGGACACTAATAGTTACAGAAAGCTTTTCTTTTCTACACCTAGAGTTTAAATGAATCATAAAAAATAAATGTTAGACTATATATTTTTCTTGCAGCACTACAACAAAATCAAGGCCAAAGTAGAAAGTTTCTCGGTGGGTTTTCAAATCTAAAATCCTTTAATCTGAAAATAATTACAGCTACATTTCTTATGAGTTTTCTTGGTATCAGGCATGCCCCTCGGCATTTTATGTGCTCGGTGTCTAAATCGCTGAGTCAAGGTCAGCTGCTGACCGCCAGTATTCATAAGCCACATACTAGAGAAATGAACATTTTCAGGGTGAGCCCTGAGACTCTGGGGCTTGTACAATTAAACAGGTTATCATTATTCCACTTTAGAGATGAGGAAATTCATCTGAATCAGGCTGCCAGGGCAAGTTCTGAAGGTCCTGCCCTCTTTGAGGGGGACTCCTCAGTAGGCCCCAAGGTAATGAAGAACTCCTGTCCGTGAGATTTAAATTTCTATTAAAGAACAGCACGGTCAGAGATAGAGTGGAAAAGTAGATACGAGGTGGAGTTCTGTGTCAGGCAGAGGGATCTGACAGCATTAGCTCTAGAACACCTCATCCAAAACCTACTCCGCAAGGCTAGGGGATTAAAGATCACATGTTTGGGACGTACTGGCCCACAAAGGAAAGGCTATTACCAAGGCAAGGGGCCTGGTAACACTTACAGAAAACAAAAGACAACAAAATGCCACTGCTTGTGTGTTGGCATCACACCAAGAGCAGGCTAGAGAACTAGACGTAGAAAATGCCGATTTAATGCCAGTTAGTCCTGTTCTCACATCAAAGGCAGGATTCGAGGGCAGCTTATGATGAAAGGCATGCACAAGAAAGCTTTTAAGGCAAAAAATTAAGTGGGAAGAAGGCAAGCAAATATATCAACCACCTAAGCTAAGGGCATACAATTGCTCTCCCTGGAGGTGGAATTTACAACCTATCATATCTGTATTACAGATGCATTTGCCAGTGGATTGGATCATATTTTAAATTTTCATAAAAGCAAATTTGTACCAGAATTAGTCTGATTCTTACAGAAGAATCAAGCATTTTCAGATTTAATGGAACGGGGTAGAAAAGAACAGGGTACATCTGAAATTAGACAGATGTGGGTTTGATTTCTGCCTCTATCCCTTCCTTTTAGAGACACTGGCTTCAGTATCTTTTGACTCTCAACTTTCCTGCTAGTGAAATGGAATAATGGCACCTGCGCCTTCAACTGGTTTTCAGGATTAAAACTCATGATTATTCTGAATAACAAATACATACCTTTTCTGAGGAAACAGGGCACAACACAGGGGTGTAGCAAACACCAAACTTAAAAAAAAATACAAAAAAAAAGTCAGACCATTTTAAACTGTCAGCTTTTCAGATTATTTTTCTATTTTACTTTTATAAGAATCCCTTCTTTCCTCAGAGTATTATGTTTTGTGTTGTCTAACAAAAATATGTCCTGTTGGTGTAAGTTTTATTACCTAGGATTGCCAAAATAATGAAAAAAAAAAAGTCACAGAGATAATTTAAAAAAGAATCACACAGGCCGGGCACGGTGGCTCACGCCTGTAATCCCAGCACTTTGGGAGGCCGAGGCGGGTGGATCATGAGGTCAAGAGATCGAGACCATCTGGGTCAACATGGTGAAAACCCGTCTCTACTAAAAATACAAAAAATTAGCTGGGCATGGTGGTACGTGCCTGTAATATCAGCTACTCGGGAGGCTGAGGCAGGAGAATTGCCTCAACCCAGGAGGCGGAGGTTGTGGTGAACCCAGATCGCGCCATTGCACTCCAGCCTGGGTAACAAGAGGGAAACTCCGTCTCAAAAAAAAAAAAAAAAAAAAAAAAAAAGAATCACACAAATAGCCGCCCATGTTGTAGGTTTCTCTAAAGACAGTTAACTTCTATTTAATTATTTGGGGCCATATATTCCAGATGTTCTGAGATGGCCTCAGTTTCAAAATTTGTATCCTATATTACCCACTCACTTTTCATACACTGTGTATTTATATTTTTAAAAGAAATTAATTATGTAAAAAGTAATTCCTACTCACCAGAAGCCAACTAACCCAACTTGAATGGGTGCGCTCATCCATGGGAACCTCTGTGTTGAGAAATAAAAGACTTTGAATGCTTTTTATACAGAGTCTTAGAGACAATTTCTTCTGATTAACTGTAAGGAACCTTATCACATTACAAAATTCAGATAGAATGTGGCGAAATTTGGGGGAAACGCTGCAACAAGGGTGTTATTCGAACTTCCTGTAGCCTTCTTTGATCTGTAAATCAACACACATGCAAAGATCAAGTGGCTTCTATTTCTTCCCCTATTTCACATTTAATCTGAGCACTGCTTGGGTATGTACTGGAGGTGGGGAAATAGCTGTCAATTAATTGTGATGTATCCCCTGGCTGGGGAGGTAGGATAGCCTGGTGCCAAGGTCTGAAGACAAATGAACCTGAACTCAAGTCTGCCCTCCTGCTTAGTTCCTGATTGTGGGGAAGCGCAGACAGAGCCTAGCCTCTCCAAGCTTCCGTTCCCTTGTTATGGTGCAAAATGAACATCATTAACAGCTTCCTAAAAGTGTGTGGATGAAGATATGCCAGATCACATTCATAAAGCACCTAGTATGGTGCCTGGAACATATCAGAAACCCAACAAATGCTTACCATCTCTCACCCCACTTTGCACCTCGTCTTTCTTGGTTTTAGTTGCTGTCAGTGTGGTTAAAACTATTTCTGGCATAAAACATTTTTGCTAGTCACACTTTTTTTTTTTTTAATGGAAATGAACAAGTTGGTTGGTCTTTTGGAGAATAAATGCTGTTAGATTTTTAGTTTTAAAAAAGGAGTGGTACTTAAATACACAATATAAAGAGTGATGAGATATATGGTTACATAAGGCCACACAAATCACTCCTACCAAGGTGTGAGCTGGTTGTAATAAAATCAGCCAGCTTAGTTAAGAGTCAACACAAGCTGTTAGAAGACAATGTGCATGGGAGGCGTACCGTGGGCCCCAAAGAGACTCTTCTGGAGAAAAGGTTCATCAGGAGGATCAGCGTTAAGGGTGGAAAGCGATGGAATAGAGAGGAAGGGAGAAGCATCATCAAGGAAACTGATTCTCATAGGATACACAGAGGGGCCCCTCCCCACAAAAGATAGGATGAAAGGAAATCACTGTATCTTGGGTAATTGTCTTTGTTTGATGACAAAGGATTATCATAAGGAGATGCTAAAGACTCCCGTGGTACTTCCTAGCCAGGTGACATCTGGGCCGGGCAGACTTGGTGATGAGAAGGCAAGTGAAGTACTGAGCAAGAGCTGGTGCGTGGATAAACCTGACCCTGTCAGAGCAGCCTCATTTAAAATTTTCTTTTTATTTTTTGAGATGGAGTCCACTATGTCACTCAGACTGGAGTGCAGTGGCACAATCTCAGCTCACTGCAACCTCTGCCTCCCAGGTTCAAACGATTCTCCTACCTCAGCCTCCCAAGTAGCTGGGATTACAGGTGCCCACCACCATGCCCAGCTAATTTTCAATATTTTTAGTAGAAATGAGGTTTCACCATGTTGGCCAGGCTGGTCTCAAATTCCTGACACAGGTGATCCACCCGCCTCAGCCTCCCGAAGTGCTGGGATTATAGGTGTGAGACACCGCACCCAGCCAACAGCCTGCTCATTTCAAATGGACTCTGGGCTGCAGAAAACTGGGCCAAACTGGTATCCAAAAGTGAGCAGCTGTGTGCCACCTTGGAGGTGGGCATGTGCAAACTACGTACTGACTGTGGCTCATGCAGAGGGTTTGGATGGAAAGGCTCCTCGCACAGACAGGCTCCTAGACAGTTTTAGTATCCGGCAAAAAGCAGCCTGATGTTCTCTCTTCTTCCAGCTCCTACCCCAGCACCCCAACCTGCCTTATTCATCCCTATCTCTCAGTTAAAAAGTCTGATACATTAGTCAGCTAAGGATGTTTGGTGTTCCACTAGATATTTGCAAAATTTCTTGTGGTAGGGCCATATCTTACCTAACAGAATTATGCAAGCAGAGGATGTTTAGATGAAAAGTCCAAATGAATTAAAGAGATTAATTATATGTTTAAAAGATATATATATATCTTTAAAAGTCATATATAATATATAAATATGAATATATATTCATATATAGATGAATATACATAAAAATGTATTCAATGAAGAGCTCAAAAGTTAATTACTCTAAATTATTTCTCCCCCAATTATGTTTTTCTAATAGCTTTACTTTATTTTTTATTTTATTTATTTTTTTTGAGACGGAGTCTTGCTCTATCACCCAGGCTAGAGTACCATGGTGGGATCTTGGCTCACTGCAACTTCCGCCTCCTGGGTTCAAATGATTCTCCTGCTTCAGCCTCCTGAATAGCTGGGACTATAGGAGCCTGCCACCACACCCAGATAATTTTTGTATTTTTATAGAGACAGGGTTTCACCATGTTGGTCAGCCTGATCTTGAACTCCTGACCTCGTGATCAGCCCGCCTCAGCCTCCTAAAGTGCTGGGATTACAGGCGTGAGCCACCATGCCTGGCCTCTAATAGCTTTATTGACATACACATTAAATGACACACATTTACTTAATGCACATATAAGTTCTCTATACACATTAAATTATAAATGTGTATATACATGTGTAATTATAATACATAGTGGGCAAGTGAATGAAATTATAAATGTGTATATACAAATTATAATGTGCATAAGTTATATATACACATTAAATGATACACATTTATTTAATGCACATATTGAATGTGTATAAGTTCTGACATATGTATGTAGCTGTGAAGCCATCACCACAATCAAAATAATGAAAATATTCACCACCCTGGATGGTCTCTTTGTTCCTTGTAGCCCTTTCAGTTCCTCCCTTTTCTGTAAACCCTGCACCCCATTAAATGGCCACCTCTCGTCTTTCTGTCACTATATATCAGTTTCCATTTTCTCGGATTCGATATACAGTATCTATTCTTTTATGTAATTACTTTGAGACTCATTCGTGTTGTATGCAGCCCTAGTTGGTTCCTTTTTATTGCGGAGTTAAGATTCCCTTGTATGGATATTCACAAGGTGTTTATCCATTTTCCTGTTGTTGAGCATTTGAGTTGTTTCTAGTTTTGGGGTATTACAAATAAAGCGGCTATAAACATGGGTCCTTTACGAACATGTGCTTCTGTTTTTCCTAGGTAAATAACTAGCAAGGAAATGGCTGGATCATAGGGCAGCATATGTTTAACTTTGTAAGAAACTAGCTAACTGTTTTCTCACGTGACTGTACCACATCGATTCTTACCAGCAGTGATGAGGGCTTCAGTTCCTCTGTTTCCTCACCAACATTTGCTATGGTCAATCTTTTTAGTTTTTGACATTCTAATAGGTGTTTAGTGGCAGCTCATGTAGTTTTAATTTAGATTTCCCAATGACTAAAGATACTGAGAATTGTTTAGGTACTTATTTGATATCTGTATGTATTTGGTACAGTGTCTGTTCAAACCTTTTGCCCAGCTTAAGTACTATGGGTCCTTCATGTATTCCGGACACAAGTCCTTTATCACATACATGCCTTGTAAACAGTTTTTCCCATGCTGTTTCTTCTCTTCATTTTCTGTATAGTGTTGAAGAACAGAATTTTAAAATTCTGACAAAGTCTAATTTATCAATTTTTCTTTTATGGACTGTGCTTTCCATGTTGAGTCTAATAAGTCTTTGCCTAGCCCTAGTGTTCTATTGTACTTTCTTCTGGAAGTTTACAGTTGTAGACTTTTACATTTAGATTCGATGAACCACTGAGAGCTAATTTTTATATATAGTGTAGTCAGTTTCTTACACATTGCTTATATCCTAGCCAACCTAACCATCCATAAATCTCCAACAGTTCATGCTCTGTGTACTTGCTCAGCTTCTGTAGAGCATGTGGCTCTTGGCCAGTCCTCTTCAAAGAAGTCCTGGCTCAACTACACTCGTTGGGTAAGATACCTCCTGTGTGTTCCCTCTGTGTCCCAAACTTCAAACACTGTGCATTTTAACAATTTGTCTTGTCCCTCTTCCCCATATCATGCTCCATGCTCCCTGAGAGCAGGGGTCATATCCTTTTTCTGGGACTCTAGCGTCTACCACACTGGTTGGCATAAACAAGATTTCAGCAAAGGGCTGCTGAAAACACATGAATGAACAAGTAAATGCTAAATTCCCATTCAATTACCAGTTCTGAACGCCTACTGAGTAGATGCCGCAGTCCACTTTTACAAAAGGGGATACGAAAGAATTAGAACTTAAGGAGTAAGAACTAGACGGGCTCCAAACCATATCAATTTCACTCCCAATGAAAGTGCCATCAAGAATGACCCAAGTTTAAAGAGATAACAGGAACTATTCTTCAAGAAAACTGTTCAAGCACTAGATTTTAGGCAGTGAACTTTCTGATTCACTGCAAAAATTTCCGTGAGTCACCTGCCCACAGCTGATGCTGTTTTTTCCAGCTCTCCACTTGGGGAGAGATAAGGCGTGGGGGGATGGATGAGTCATGCCGAATGCTCCCCAAACATCACCGCTTAAAAAAAGCTCAGAATGTTCAATTAGTTTCATGTTTGCGGAGGAGTCTGGTCATTTCTAAGGTAAGAGCCCAGATAAGCACATCCTTGCAGAGGAGGCACACCTGGCCCTGGAGCAGTGGGAACAAGGGGACGGCCAACCATGGCGAACACCACCACATGGGCATGGCGAGCTGCCAAGAAAGTGACCTCTTCTGCCTTTGTAGAAGGGGCAAGGTCAAGCCCGCCTTCACAATAGAATGCGAAAGTGTTTGGAACATGGAAAAGTAAGGATTTTAATGTACGCTGCCTCTGTGTATATTTTAGCAATGACTACCCTATCATTTCCGTCCTATGGTCCTCTACACATGGGTGAAAGGCAACAAAGACCAGCAACCGTGAACTTGGAAATGGTAGGTATGTATGGGTACCTTAACAGTGTTTAGCCATTACATTTTCAGAGCAGTATCTTTCATTGAGGTCTGAAGGCGTACAGCTACAACTGAGCCCCCTAGTAGCCAGTGAGGTGCCGGGGCTGAGCCATGAGCTGTCCTGATCATCAATCTGGGCCTTGCACACAGGGGTTCTGAAACCAGTGGGCCCTTGCATGTGGGGAGTGGGGTAGGTAGAGGGCTTCTGTGGGAAGAGAAGGCGAGGTGGTACACTTCCAAATGACAATCAAAGGGTACAGTATCAAGCAAAGCTAAAAACACACAAATTAAGATGAAAGTGGGGAGAACACAATAGTTATTCATCTTATCATTGTGTAACAGCCTGGAACAATGCAGCAATGGTGGGCTAAGATGGGGCTAACTGCTTTTATCATTTGCCAGCTCCTTCGCATGAGAAAATGCCAGGGTATATCTACAGAAATCTCCATCTGTCACAGCAAGAAACTTATGCAACATGCCCAACTGTGTCTTCTGTTCAGTGTCTGTCACTGAGGGATGAGAGGAACCGTGGTAACTGTTCCCAAACTGAGACCCCATGAAGCTGCTACTCCAAATTACCTTTTCATTCCTGAGAGGATGACTACTGACTTGTACACGTATCGTTCCAAATTCACATCATCTCTTCATTTTACCCAGCCGGGCATCCGATACATCACTGTGTGTATAACTGATTTATAACCTTTCAATAGAAGCAGTCTTTATTTGCAAAAAGCTTTTTCAAATATCTGAGATTAGAAATAAAATGTTCCTGAGAACATCTTTTCATTTACATAAGTGCCCAGGAGAAACTGACCTTCAATTGCTTTACTGTTTAAGGTTGGAAATAACCTGTAAAGTTTGAAAACTGAAAAGAAATAAAAAGGGTTTAGAAAACGACAAAAGAACCACAGCTTACCTTCAAAAAGGCTTTCTTTTCCAAAGTGTTCATGATGAATGGAGGGATGGCTGGAAATAAAGACAGAGTCACTTAAGTCTTTATTTAATGTCAATTTTCAGCTTAAAATTGTTTTTTCAACCGTTTGACTGCTTCTGTCACTTTTAGGGTATTTCCACATGGTCACAGTAAAAACAATTTATAGTAATTCTTTGAATTATTACATTTGAATTCATTAAATTAAAAACTGTTCTCATTTTCAAAATTTTTGAAAAGTAATATTGCATCCTCTGCCAGTCAGAAAAATTTCATAATCTTGAAAGGAAGTTTAAGTTTCAATAGGCAAAAATAAAAATAAAATAAAGTGCACAAGGCAGGGAGGATGGTGTAAAGAATCCTGCCTGGGGTCAGACAGAAACTGCTTCAGTACAGGCTAGACCAGGGGTCCCCAACCCTTGGGCTGGCCAGGGACTGGTACGAGTCCATAGCCTATTAGGAACTGGGCTGCACAGCAAGAGGTGAGCAGCGGGCAGGTGAGTGAAGCTTTATCTCTATTTACAGCTGCTCCCCATTGCTCGCATTATGCCTGAGCTCTGCCTCCTGTCAGATCAGCGACTGCATTACATTCTCACAGGGCCCCTGACCCCATTGTGAACTGCACAAGCAAGGGATCTAAGTTGTGCCCTCTGTATGAGACTCTAGTGGCTGATGATCTGTCACTGTCTCCCATCACCCCCAGATGGGACCGTCTAGCTACAGGAGAACAAACTCAGGGCTCCCACTGACACTACATGATGGTGAGCTGTATAATTACTTCATTATCTATTACAATGTAATAACAGAACTAAAGTATACAATAAATTTAATGTGCTTGAATCATCTCGAAACCATCCCCCTGACCCCTGGTCCATGGAAAAATTGTCTTCCATGAAATGGGTCCCCGGTGCCAAAAAGATTTGGGATTACTGGGCTAGATCACTTGCTAGCTGTGTGACCCTGGAAAAGTTACCTCACTTCTCTGAGCCTCAGTTTTCTGTTTTCTTCTTCTAGGGAAATTGTATTCAACTGATCCTGATGATTAGATACAATAATGCATGTAAAACTTTGGGTGTGTGGTATGCAGCATTCATTTATTTTCTCACAACTTTTATCAGACTAAACTGTCATATCCACTACTTCAATGTGTCAATTACTCTTATACATTTCACTAGGGCAGAAAGATTATATTTCATCTCTGGAGACTAAATAGTGTTTGAAATCACTAGGAATGGATGTGGCGGGCTGGGCTTGCTGAACTCTTAAGAGGAGTAAGGGAATTCAAAACAAAAAAGACCACAATCAAATGCAAACCCAGGGCTGGACACGGTGGCTCACAACTGTAAACCCAGCATTTTGTGAGGCCGAGGTGGGCGGATCATTTGATCCCAGGAGTTCTAAGCCAGTTGGGCAACATGCCAAAACCTTGTTTCTATAAAAAATATATAAATTAGCTGGGTGTGGTGGCGTGTGCCTGTAGTCACAGTTAAGGCTGCAGTAAGCCATGATCACAGCACTGCACTCCAGCCTGGGGGGACAGCGAAATACCCTGTCTCAACAACAATAACAACAACAAAACAGATCCAGGGCAGAAGCTGGAGCTGCAACCTTGATTTCAGCAAATCTGGAAATCAGGGCTCAGTAGGCATGCCGGAGTGGCCTCCATCACCTCCTCTTAGGTTAGTGACAAACGTGCTGGTCCTGGACTCAGGGGATGCTTTGCCCAGGTTTCAGGACTGTGGCTGGGCTGCCATACCTACAGAACACACTAGCCTCAGCCAGGGCACCAGGGCACTCCTGTATTAAATCAGATAATAGCAGTTTCCCCCCAATTTGCTGGAATGTGAATATAATGTTCCTCAAAGTTTTCCTTCATGCACTTTTCTTCAGCTTTTGTTGCCTGCTCTTCCTTGCCTGCTAATGAGTAGTTGCAGTGACAAAAGGAATTTAAAAACTGCAAAATAGCATTAATGGATAACCTGACAGCAGCTGACGAAGCATACTTCATTGGAGAACTTCATTTTAATTGCCAAGTGCTGTTTGCATTCAGTTTAGATGATGAACATGAAACACACTAATTTGTTTCTTTCTGTGAAGAGCACTTTGACTCCCAGGCCCTCTGATTTTTCAGTCTGATAACTTTCTTCAGGCCCCTGGTCTGAAGGTAGCTCTAAGCAGCCTTAGGGTGGACTAGATTCTCAGCATAACTAAACACAATGTAGACTTTCTACTTTTGGTCATGCTGACCCCAGTCCCCATAGGGGAAACTGAGTAGTGGCTTGGCACACGTTTTATCAATACCGGCTCCAACCATTCCAATCTGCTTCAGGTTCCAAGGATTTCCCACTGATACAAATAAATCTTCAGTAGAAATTACTTCTACCCAAGGACTTTTGGAAGTTTCATTTCGAGGTTTATAAAGATCGATTCCTTCTGGTCAAACTGTCACTGTCTGGCCCTGGTCCAGCCCGTCACTGGCTCTTGCCTGGATTACCGAGACAGCCTCCTAAACAGCCTCCATTCAACATTTCCGTTCCCCTTCAGCCTATTATTCTCAACCCAGCACCCAGCGTCACACACACACAAAACCTAAATCAGACTGTGATTCAAAATCCTGCCTGGTTTCTGATCTCTCAGACTAAAAGCCAAGGGTGAAACGCTGGGGCTGCCATCCACCCTTTGCCTTCTGTGGCCTCCTGACTCGCTTCCTACTGCTCCCCAGCCCTCCCACTGTGCCCCAGCTGCACCTGTGATGCCTCCAACACACCCGGCAAACTCCTGCCTGTGTAGCTCCCTCTGCCAGAGTACTCATCCCTGATACCTGCTTGGCTCACCCCCACATCTCCACCCAGTGCTATTCCCCGGCTGCCCTACCTCCACCCCTACACGCCCTTACCCACCTTGCCCCCTTAGCCCTCACCACCTCTGCATACACTATGTACTTTATTTACTTGTTTATTTTATGCCACCCCCACTGGAAGGCAATTTCCACTAAGAGGTGCAATATTTGTGTTTGTTTTCTGGTTCACGGATCTGTGAAGACTTGTTCAACCTGTATCTATGGAATACATGACGGAGTCCTGCTAACCCATGCCAGGGGCTGCCATGAGAATCCTGGACACGACGACTTGCGTGATGGCTTGTTTCGCAGCGTTTGCCGACTCCCCCAAGCGGTGCCCATTCTCATCCATGATGGGAATGCCAACTTTGAGTTCCCTGCAGAGCAAAACACATGCAGAGAGCTCTACCAATGCCTTCAATAAATGTCCTGAAATAGTACTACACTGGGAAAGATCAAACCTATACTTAATTCAAATACCCACTCAAGTGTCATTTTTGGTACTGAGCACATCTTTTTTTTTTTTTTTTTGAGATGGAGTCTCACTCTGTCACCCAGGCTGGAGTGCAGTGGTGTGATCTCTGCTCACTGTAACCTCCGCTTTCCGAGTTCAAGCAATTCTCCTGCCTCAGCCTCCTGAGTGACTAGAATTATTGGCTTGTGCCAGCGTGCCCAGCTAACGTTTGTATTTTTAGTAGAGCCGGGGTTTTGCCATGTGGACCAGGCTGGTCTTGAACTCCCGACTTCAGGTGATCCACCTGCCTTGGCCTCCCAAAGTGCTGGGATTACGGGTGTACGGGCGTGAGCCACTATGCCCATCTGACACATCTATTTTTAAATACCATGGGAAGTTTAATCCTCCTTAGATAGAAATGAAACAAGTAAACTTTTAAAACAGGGTGTATCTTTTTCAGTAACAACACAATTCAAAGAGTGGCTATGCTAACTTCAGGAAAAAGCTAATTTCTATGCTCATGTGCAAATGTGAGCAACTTTCCAAATGAGAAATAGATATAAGACACAGCATTATTAAGTCAACTAGCTTAATATGCTGACATGGAAAGAGTCACTCGTACATGGCCCTACTGTATATTTATTAACTACGGTTACTAACACTCTAACTCCGACCGTTACCCTTTTTTCGTTATCCATTCCAAAATGCTTTTGTTGTTCTTTCTTCTCCTTTAATTTTTGCCAGTTCTAAAACAATACTTCCAAAGATACAGAATAATCTTACTTTAAGCCACAAAAGAAAATTCTGGAGGAAAAAAAGGGAATCTATTTTAGAGAATAAATTTTCTTTGGCTAGACTGTCTTTGTCCAACCCAAGCACAACTCAATGTAAACTTCAGATATATCCTTTAAACTTTTTATTATACAGACACAGAAAGACTATTCCAGCACGGCCCCTTCCCCGCACTCAGCCTGCTTCAATAATTAGCAACTCATGGCTAAGCTTGTTTTATCAATGAGCCCATCCTCACCCCCAACTCCAGTTTATTTTGAAGGAAATCCAAGATCTCATATAATTTCACCTGTACATATTAAAACAAATATTTGAAAGTTTCAACAAAACTAATCATTACAAGAGCCTCTCCTGTCAAGCACACATCCCTACTAAGAGTGCATATTCGTCTTACCTTTGCCTCATTAATGGAATGTTAATGCAATTAGCAGCAGCTACGGCAGCAAACGGAACGAAACGTCCTATCAGTGGTGAGACATGCTGCAGAGGAGAAAATTTCAAAAGCTTTATCTAATTTTTCCTGCGCTAGTGAATGGAAATAACTTATTTCTTCCTGAACGCTCTGAAAAAGGCAGAGTCCTATTTGCATAGAAACTCAGGCCAAGAATACTTTCAAAACTTGTCCTAGTAGAGTACCTGTCTATTTCCCACATGGGTGTATTGGGACCATGCAAGCTTCTAAGGCATTTTAGCTGAGTGTGGATGCAGGAGGATGCATGGGCTTTGGAGTGCCGAGAGAGAGAGATGCTCTTGCCTCCCTTCAGAGCTGTGGCCTGAAGCCCACTGCCCACTGCCACGCCTCTGGGGGGCTGTTACAATGTGTGAACATTCAGCACTTTGTACACAGAGCCAGGCGCAGACCACAGTCCTGGCAGGTGTTGCTCACCAGCTCTTCAACTCTTCCCAAACTTACTGGAAGATATAACTACAATATGCAGCTGAAGATAAGGAGTATAAAAGACAGCCATACAACTTGAACTATTTTAAGAAACAATAGAGGGATTTAGAGCCAGAGAGGTAATAACAAATGAAGCAGCTTTACTATGGAAATACAAGTCTGAGTACCTTGGTCAGTGCATTAAGTCCTAGAGCTGTTGCTACAGCGCTGGTTGTTGCAGAAACATAAGCTGTTCCCAACTCACTGAAAGAGAAAAGGATATTACGTAGATGACGAGGAGGCGCTGGGGCAACAGTATTTGGAGAAATAAAAGGGAAACAAAGGAGCGCGATTCAGAACGCGGAGTCTACAAAACAGTATTTGTTACCACTCTACAAACAGAGGAATCTGGAGAAAAAGCAAGCAGACAGTAAAAAATGGCATTCTTCACACGTCTCTTGACGATAACTCCAAAAAAGTGGACATGGATTCTTTAAAGTTAGTTGGTTAAAAAAATAAATAAATAACCATATTGCATTTGTGGGAAGGAGGGGAGCTGTATGCAGGAAGCTATGAATACAGGGGAATGCATATTGGGCTAAATATCTGGAGCATATTTGCTTAAAAAACACTTCTCAAAATATTAATATACACACTGAAAGCAAAAATGAAGTGCCGCCATTTAAAAAATGGTATCTTAACTACATAAAAATACCGTCTTATCATCTGAAAACTGTAATGCCCAAGCAATTCTTCTTTTAAAAGAAATTTGAATTGTGATAAACACCACTGGGCTGCAGATTTCAAGATCCTTTGTTCCATATGATAACAGCCGAAGAATATGGGTTGTCAAAAGCAATTTTAAGTGATAAAAAAGCACTTTTCTTTCAAGTGTAATACAATTATGCTAACTAACATTTTTGGTTAACTAAAACCTTGTTAGCCAATTTTTTTATTTTTTTATTTTTATTTTTTTTGAGACGGAGTTTTAGTCTTGTTACCCAGGCTGGAGTGCAATGGCGCGATCTCGGCTCACCGCAACCTCTGCCTCCTGGGCTCAGGCAATTCTCCTGCCTCAGCCTCCTAAGTAGCTGGGATTACAGGCACGCGCCACCACGCCCGGCTAGTTTTTTTGTATTTTTTTTTTAGTAGAGGCGGGGTTTCACCATGTTGACCAGGATGGTCTCGAGCTTTCGACCTCGTGATCCACCCGCCTCGGCCTCCCAAAGTGCTGGGATTACAGGCTTGAGCCACCGCGCCCGGCCTAGCCTATTTTTTTAAAAAACAGGTGACAAAAATTTAAACTCATTGTTTTCCTTTGGGCTCCACAGATGCGCTATTTTAAAAACAAATCAGACATAAAGGTCACACTGCCATGGTCTCCCCTTGATTTCTGCAGAGACCACACTATGTCTCCTCTGCTTTTCAAGTTGGTGTCTGTTGACTCAGGCAGTGTAGATGGGGGAACAGCCTGTCACTTATCAGAGGCCAGACCAATGTTGCCTGCTGTGTGTCCTACAGGGCCATGAGCTCCAGGGTGGGCAGGAGGTATCATCCTGCCGGCACCTCTAAATGCAATGAATAATGTCTGAGAAGACAGGCTGGAAGAAGACAGTTTTCCTGATAGAGCAAGAGAAAAAGAAACACTTAAAAAGCTACAAAAAAGATACTACGTGATATTTGGAACCATATAAACAATTTGCACGCATGTGCTTTTTTAAATAGAAGAGTATCATCACTTAATAAAATGAAGGATGGAGAACTGAAGAGAGCGGTCAAATCTCACAGCCTTACTTGACAGTGAGGGGAGCATCTCCACTTCTGTTGGTGTAATTGACAACGGCATTGAAGGACTGGTTAATCCACTGCCAGAACAGCACAGCCGGCGTCGTCCTAAAACAGAGCCACCCATCACATACCCACCATCACTGGGACCTAGCCGCTGCATGGACTAGAAAACGTGAACAGCAGTAACCAGACAGGAGCTGTACTGGGGAAGGGAGAAAGCTGGGACAAGGTCACAGGCGTAGGACCCGTGTGCTACGCAAGCTTTTATCATCTGGAGTCATCAGTTTCCTTGTTCCTTGGATATAGATAATGCCAAGCTCAGAAGGTTACTATGAGGGTGAAGTAAGGTAAAATTTATAGAGAGCCTGGCACAGAATAGACATTCAACAAATGCCAGATCCCTTCTCTTGGAAAAAAAAAGACACAATTTGTATCTTTTTAGCCAAGCAGTCCTGGGCCCTTCTAACAGCATGTGCAACGCTCTGTATCTATGCCTACAGATAGACCTTTAGTGTGCCTATATATACACTTATATCTATACCTATATCTGTATGAATGGAATCAAAGCAGAATTTGCCTGCAGACTCTCTTCATTTTCTTTCTCCAACTCATTCTCTTTTGGGGCTAAGATTTAGAAAAAAAAATTTGACCTCCTTCTGAAAAACAAAGAAGATGCTATTTAGCAGAGGGGAAAGGTTTAAAAAAAAAAAAAAAAAAAAGACTCCCAGAGTAGCAACATTTAAACACAACGGAATGAAAAGTGAAATGACTTTTTTTTTTCATCAGTATTGAAGGAGTTTCAACGTGATGTTTTGATTCATAAATACATTTTGGCACGACTCAATCAAGCTAATGACCATGTTTGTCACTTTATGTACTATCAAATAACATTTATTTCAACAAAATTATTTCCATATAAAAATGTACTTTGAGCTTCTGTAGTATTAAACAAACTGTTGCTACATATTCATAACTTACCTGTAAAAGGTCATCATACAACCTGTGATGGTCATGTTCATTGGAACCTGGGCTGACATTCTTCCTATCAAAATCATCTTCTCACCAGTGTCAGGATGAAAAGCTGAATCATAGATGTACTTTGCTCTCCACAATTCATTTTCTGTAAGACCAGGAGGAACAATTCCTTGCCTAAGAAAACAACAAATAATATGGCAATTGCTCATTTCAAGTATCTCCCCAGTGCCCTAGAGACAGGTGGCTACAGGTTTTAAAAGTTTATGCTCACCCGAAACACTTGTGCTTGGATGGAGTGACAAATCTGTTACATACGGTCAGTAAAAATTTCAAAATGTACAGGACAATAAGCACTTAAAATGAACATTTCAGGCCAGGTTCAGTGGCTCCTGCCTGTAATCCCAGCACTTTGGGAGGCTGAAGCAAGAGGATTTCTTGAGCCCAGGAGTTCAAAACCAGCTTGAGCAATATACGTCTGTGGTCCCAGCTACTTGGGAGGCTGAGGCAAGAGGATCACTTGAGCCTGGCAGGTTGAGGCTGCAGTGTGCAGTGATCATACCACTGCACTCCAGCCTGGACAGAGCAAGACCCTCTCTTAAAAAAAAAAAAATTCAAACCCATTCATCTCAAATTATCTGTAATTTTGAAAAGCCAGAAAAGAAATTGTATATAGGGAATAGGGAAGCTTCCAACTTTGAAATATTCTTTAAGTGACATATTTTATAATGTATTTTGAATTTGTAAACTCTAAAATATTTTAACCAACTAGACAAAAGTTATGGCAATTAAGAATATTAATTCATTTTTATACCTATAGAATGAAAAACTAGTTCAGAAAGAATTTTTGTTGTTGTTTTTTTTTTGTTAAGACAGGGTCTTACTCTGTCACCCAGGCCGGAGTGCAATGGTGTGAACTCAGCTCACCGCAGCCTTGAATTCCCAGGCTAAAGTGATCCTCCCACCTCAGTTTCCTGAGTAGCTGGGACTATAGGCATGCATCACCATGCCTGGCTAATTTTTTTTTTTTGCATTTTTGTAGACACAGGGTTTCCTTGGTTGCCTGGGCTGGTTTTGAACTCTTGGGCTCACGCAATCTGCCTGCCAGGGCCTCCAAAATGCTGGATTACAGGCGTAAGCCACCACGTCCAGCCTCAGGAAGACGCTTGATGAAAAAAAAAAAAAAGATAGGTACATCATTCTTGATTTCTTCCCTTTATCAAACAAACACATACTCATTATCAAAAATTTAGAAAATACAGGAATCCATTAGAGCAATTAAAATCACTCAAGCCTTTACCTACTCATCTCCACTGGTAATGTTTTCATGAGTATATTTTCAATCTCTCTTCTAGGATCTAAATATGATGTGTTTACTTAAAGACTTCACACCAGGCCTGCTGCTTTATAACCACCTTCTTTATTCAGTAATATACTGTAAACATTTCTCTGTGTCTTTAGATAGTCTTCTTGGGACTTCACGTTTGGATCTCCTTCCATGAACACTCCCTTCGTGGAAGCTGTTTTTCTCTATCCTGGATTTTCCCTCTGGAGTCCCCTTCCACAGTCTCTCGTGGAAGCCTGTCTTCCCCTCCTAAACTCCACCTCTCTCTATTCCCTTCCACTCAGTGTGGAAGCTGCTTTCCTCTCCTGTTTCCATCTTTCTGGATTCTCTCACTCAGTGTGAGAGTTACCTGTTTCTTTTTCTCTCCTCCTGTTTCTCTCTCTTTAAATAAATCACTTTCTACAAACAAACAAAGATAGTCTTCTATATAATCTATACTGGGTTGAACAGTGTCTCCTCCAAATTCATGTCCATCTGCAACCTCGGAATGCGACCCTATTTGGAAATGGGGTCTTTACTGATGCAATTAGTTAAGATGAAGTCATACTGGATTAGAGTGGTCCCTAAATTCCATGAATGGTGTCCTTATAGGGAGGCCATGTGCAATCACACAGAAGGCCAAGTGATGAAGGAGGCAGAGATGATAGTGATGTACCCACAAGCCAAGGAGCACCAAAAAATTCCTACAGCTTCTAGAACCTTGATAGCCCCAAGGAAGGATTCTCAGAGGGAGCATGGCCCTGCTGACACGTTGATATCAGACCTCAAGCGTTCATAACGTGAGGCTCAAGTTGGTGGCAATTTGTCACGGCAGCCTTAAGAAATGAATACACCATCTTTTAAAGTGCTTCATAGTATTCTACTATATGATTATAAAATATTGTAATATATACCAATTTCCTAGTGTTGGGCGTATTAATTGCTTCTAATTTTAAACCCTCATAAATAAATCTATCCCCACATACAAAATTATTCTGAAAGAAATGAGTAAATTTGTTGGAACAAAAGCTACGTAGAACGTTAAAACTTTAGATATGTCTTTTATCTTTTTTCTCTACTTGACTGTGTCTTTTTAAAAAACATCACCATCCACAGCAGCATCATTGTTATTTATGTAATTTGCATGCATACTTTATACACTGCAGATAACCCCAATTTTTATTTTTTGGCTGTGTTATCTGCTGTCCTGAAAATCATTATTTTTATGTAATCAGGTAGGAACAAATAAAGTTTCTATCAAGAACAATTACATAAATGTTCACTCATATTTCTAGCATTCTCAGAACAGTTGTTTCTTTTCGTCATTTAAGTTTTTAATGTATTTGGAATTCCCATAATATGAAATGTGGACTGAGCCTAGTGGCTCATGCCTGTAAAGCCAATACTTTGGGAGGTTGAGGCAGGTGGATCACCTGAGGTCAGGAGTCTGACACCAGCTTGGCCAACACGGTGAAACCCCATCTCTTCTAAAGAATATAAAAATTAGCTGGGTGTGGTGGTAGGATCCTGCAGTCCTGGCTACTTAGGAGGCTGAGGCAGGACAATCGCTTGAACCTGGGAGGCAGAGGTTGCAGTGAGCTAAGACAGCGCTGCTGCACTTCCGCCTGGGGAACAGGAATGAAACTCCATTTCAAAAAAAAAAAAAAAAAAAATGTGAAACTTGCTTAACTTTCTCTTTTGGCTGGCCTGCAGCAGTTAAGAGTTTGTGAATACTAGCCTTGATTTCTAGACTTTCTATTGTGTTTCCACTTATCTACACATTCTGCTGCCAATACCCACCATTTTAATTTGATAGTCAATTTTAATATTTGATAGAGCAATCGTCCCACACTCTCTTCTTCTTTTGCTATTTCTAAAATGCATTAGATATTAATTTATTCTCCCAGATAAACCTTAGAATGATTTTACCCATTTTATAGGTGATCACAATTGTATTTTGACTGAAACTGTATTAATCTGGGGAAAACTGATACCTCTGCAATCTCCAGCCTTTCCACCCTACTGCACATCTCTCCATTTACCCAAACTTATCATGACTCCAAGTGTTTTCATTATTGATGCAAATTTCTGGGTACGTTTCCTCCCAGGTCCTTTACATTTTTGAAAACTGTTCTTATGAAGAGAATAAAAAATACTGTCTAATTGCTTGTTGCTGGTATACAGAAAGAACTACGGTTGTTTTGTGTCTACTATAAGTAGTCTCATTGTATTTTTATTTGTTCTCTGGTTTTTCAGTTGATTACGGTCTCTCTCTCTCTCTCTTTTTTTTTTTGAGATGGAGTATGGCACTGTCACCCAGACTGGAGAGCAGTTGTGCAATCTTGGCTCACCGCAACCTCCGCCTCCCAGGTTTAAACGATTCTCCTGCCTCGACCTCCAGAGTAGCTGGGATTACAGGTGTGTGCCACCACGCCCAGCTAGCTTTTTAATTTTTAGTAGGGATGGGATTTCATCAAGTTGGCCAGGCTGGTGTCAAACTCCTAACCTCACGTGATCTGCCCACCTCGGCCTCCCAAACTGCTGGGATTACAGGCAAGAGCTACTGTGCCCGGCTGAGTATTCTCTTAGATATTACATACATTATGAAAAAAAAAAAAAAAAAAAAAAAAAAGAAAGGGCTCATGTTCGAGTTTGGGAAAAATGATTAAGCAGCTTCATTTTTATTCCTGGACTTTTTGGAAACTTTGAACAGTTAATAGAATGTGACACTCTCGAGTGGAATGTGAACTTTCTCAAATTTGGTTACCAAAGGCCTCCTCCTTTCTCTCTCCCTCACTTGATCCCTCTCTCCCTTCCCCTGCTTCCCTCTTTTCTTTCTCTGAGTATTCCATTCCTTTCCTTTAGAGGTCCTTCTGGGAAGTTCAGCTCTAGTGTTCCATTATTTCATGCAGTGCTCACTACTGATATGAGATATGCATTCTTTTTTTTTTATTTTGAGATGGAGTTTCGCTCTTGTCACCCAGGCTGGAGTGCAACGGCGCGATCTCGGCTCACCACAGCCTCCGCCTCCTGGGTTCAAGCAATTCTCCTGCCTCAGCCTCCCGAGTAGCTGGGACTACAGGTGCGCGCCACCATGCCCAGCTAATTTTTTTTTTTTTTTTGTATTTTTAGTAGAGATGGGGTTTCACCTTGTTGACCAGGATGGTCTCGATCTCTTGACCTCGTGATCCATCCACCTCGGCCTCCCAAAGTGCTGGGATTACAGGCTTGAGCCACCGCGCCCGAACTGCATTCTTAATAATTAAAGAAGTACTACACATTATTCCTAGCTGATTAATTATTTTATGGGAAATAGATATATACCTTTACCTTCTTTTGGGTATCTATCAAGATGTGGCTTTTTTCCTCTGACATACTGATGTAATAAATTACATTAATAAATGTCCTAAATATAAATCACCTTTCATTCTTGGAATAAATTCTACCAGTTCATGTTTTAACACAAGGGTGGATGTTATGTGTTGGTGTTTTACTTTGGATTTTTGTATTATCCATTTGTAAGACAGGCCATTATTTTCTTTTTGTATATATATTTTTTATTATTTATTATATCAGGGTTGCAATGAATTGGGAAGCATTTCCTTTTTCCCCCTATGATCTCATAATATTTAAAAACTAAATCAGCTTTAATGAGGTATAATTTAAATACCATAAAAGTCATCTACTTTAAGTGCCCAATTTGACAAGTTTTGAAAAAATGTGCTCCGTGGTGTAACCACCCCAGAATTGTGGTATAGGGTATTTCCATGTCCCCAGCAGTTCCCTTGGGCCCCTCTGGAATTATTCCCTCATTTCCTGCCAACCAATGGATCTAATTTCTAACACTATATTGCCTTTTCAAGAATGTCATACAAATGGACTCATACAGTGACAGAAGACATTAAGAAAACCTCACTTTGACCCCCTTTGATTCCATCTCCAACCTGATCAATCAGCACTCCCCACTTCGCAAGCCCCTACCCACCAAATTATCTTTAAGAACTCTGATCCCAGAATGCTCGGGGAGACTGATTTGAGTAATAACAAAACTCCTGTCTCCTGTACAGCTGGCTCTGCGTGAATCACCCTTTCTCCCTTGCAATTCCCCTATCTTGATAAATTGGTTCTGTCTAGCAGGAGGCAAGGTGAACCCAGTGGGTGGTTACGAAGTCTAGTAGGTGAAATAGGTGTGAAGTCGCATCTCCTTGCGGATTTGCATTTCCCTAGTAACGAATGATGCTGAGCATCCTTCCATATGCTAACTTTCTATTCCTGTATTTTCTATGACCAAGTGTCTCAGTCTACTCAAATTTTTTTGCCAATTTAAAAAAAATGAGTTGGGTAATTACTGAGTGATATAGTTCAATTGATACCATTCAATATTGATAAAGTTCTTTATATCTTCTGGATACAAATCCTTTATGAAATACACATTTTGCAAATATTTTTCTCCAGTCTGTGAATTGCATTTTTATTTTCTAAACAGTGTCTTCGGTCATAAAAAGACTTTTTACTTTTGATGAAGTCCAATTTATCAGTGATTTTCCTTTCTTTCTGTTTCAATTGATCATTGGTCATTCTTATGTCTTATCTAAGAAATTTTTGTACATATCACTGGGCTCAGTGGCTCACGCCTGTAATTCTAGCACTCTGGGAGGCTGAGGTGGGTGGATCACCTGAGCTCAGGAGATCGAGACCATCCTGGCTAACAGTGAAACCCTGTCTCTACTAAAAATATAAAAAATTAGCTGGGCATGGTGGTGCATGCCTGTAATCCCAGCTATTCAGGAGGCTGAGGCAGGAGAATTGCTTGAACCAGGGAGGTGGAGGCTGCAGTAAGCCCAGATCGTGCCACTGCACTCCAGCCCGGGCAACTGAGAGAGACTGTCTAAAAAAAAAAAAAAAAATTTTTTTTTGGCCCATATCAAAGTCCTAAAGATTTTCTCTCATTTACCCTAGAAGTTTAATATTGTTAGCTGGTATACTTAGGTCTCTTATCCATTTCAAGTTAAATTTTTTTTACAGGATGAGGTAAGGATCAAGATCCACTTTTTATATAACAATCTAATTTTTTCACAACTATTCATTGAACAGAATATCTTTTTCTTATTGAATTATCTCCCCTTTGTATAAAGTCCGTTAACTACAGATGTTTGTGCCTATTTCAGGTTACTCTTCTGTCACGTGGATCTAAATATGTCTCCTTACACCAATGCTAACCTGTCTTTACTACGAGAGCTTTATAGTCAGTCTTAAGACCAGGTAGTATAAGTTTCTCAACTTTATTCTTTTTCAAAATTGTTTCCAATATTCTAAGCTCCCTGTATTTCCATATAAACGTTAGAACTCGCTGGCCAGTGTCTAAAAAGAGCCTGCTGGAGTTTTGATGATTACAATGAATCCTGTATCAATTTGGGAAGAGATGACATCTTAACAATGTTGAGTCTTCCAATCCAGGAACACTGTATATCTCTCCATTTAAAAAAGACTCCAAGCTGTTTTTTCTCTGTAATTTGTGTGTGTGTGTGTGTGTGTGTGTGTGTGTGTGTGTGTGTCTGTCTTGGTGTACAGGCATTTTATATATTTTGTTAAAGTGATCTCCAAGTACTTAATATTTTTGTTGCTACTGAAAATGGCATTATTTAAAAAATTTCAAAATTGTTAATTGCTACTACAACAGAAATGAAACTGAATTTTTGTATATTGATCTTGTATCTTGTAACCTTACTAAACTCACTTATCCTAGTTGATTTTTTGGTAAATTCTTTTTGTTTTTGTTGTTGAGACAGAGTTTTGCTTTTGTCACCCAGGCTGGAGTACAATGGTACCATCTCAGCTTACTGCAACCTCTACCTCCCAGGTTCAAGTGATTCTCCTGCCTCAGCCTCCTAAGTAGCTGGTATTACAGACATGTGTCACCATGCCTGGCTAATTTTGTATTTTTAGTAGAGACAGGGTGTCACCATGTTGGCCAGGCTGGTCTCAAACTCCTGACCTTAGGAGATCCACCAGCCTGGTAAATTCTTTCTATATAGATGATGACGTTTTCTGTGAATAAGGAAAGTTTACCTTTTTCATTTCCTATCTTTGTCTTTTTTGAAAAAAATGTTTAAAGTTTCTCTGCCCTAGTTAGAACCTCTAGCACAACACTGAAGAAAAGCAGTGACAGCAGAAATCCTTGCCTTGCCCCCCAACCCCCCCCCGCCACCGTCTCAGGAGGCATGTGTTCATAATTTCACCGTTAGGTTTGATGTTAGCTGTAGGGTTTTTGTAGATGTACCTTCCCCTTCTATTTCTAGTTTTCTGACGGCTGTATCATGAATGGATGTTGGAGTTTTGTCTGCTTTTTCTGCATCTATTGATATGATAATACCGTTTTCTGTTTTAGTCTACTGATAACAGTGATTTTTAAACGCGAAACCCATCTTGCATTCTTGTCATAACTCCACTTGAGTTCTGCTTATTTTGGGTGTTGCCCTTTCTGGGTAGATTTAACTTGTTAAATTCTGCTAAGAACTTTGTGTCTATGTTTATGAGGGGTATTAGTCATTTTTCCTTTTAATCCCTTTTTCTGGTTTTGCATCAGGGTTATTTGTAGCTTCATGAGATGAATGATGAAGTGTTTTCTGACTCTTCTACTTTCTGCAGGAGTTCTTCTTGTGGAAAAATTCTTTCTTTACCTGTGTAAAGCCATCTGGCCTTTGAGATTTTTGTGGGAAAGACTTTTCTTTCATTACTATCTTGCTATTTGTTTTCTGTTTGTCACATCTCCTCCTCATACCTTTTCCTCCCTTTCCCTGCCTCCTTTAGGATTGAGTCAGTTTTGGTAATCTATCTACTGTATTCATAGAATGTTATATACCACTAAGATTTTAAAAATCTTTAGCAAAAAAGCTATATAGTAGGCTTTACTTTTATATTCGATTTCTCTTTCAGGTAGCTTTCTTATTCCTTTCATTATATATTTTGAGTTTTGTTTCCTTTAGATTGGTTAGACTTACCAGAGGCTTATCCTTTTCCGGATTTATCAAAGGACAATTTCTTACATTTATTTTTTTAATCCTGTTAATTTATGACTTTTTAAAATTAAGTCCTCTGTGTTTTGAAAAGTAGTGTATGTGGTAGTTAACAGCATGAACTCTGTGGTCAGACTGTCTGGGTTTCAATCCTGGCTCTACCACCTACTGTGGTAAGGATTCCGTTAACGCCTCTGTTTCTTTTTTTTTTTTTTGAGACGGAGTTTCGGTCTTGTTACCCAGGCTGGAGTGCAATGGCACCATCTCGGCTCACCGCAACCTCCGCCTCCTGGGTTCAGGCAATTCTCCTGCCTCAGCCTCCTGAGTAGCTCGGATTACAGGCACGCGCCACCACGCCCAGCTAATTTTTTTGTATTTTTAGTAGAGACGGGGTTTCACCATGTTGACCGGGATGGTCTCGATCTCTTGACCTCGTGATCCACCCGCCTCGGCCTCAAAACGGAAATAACAATACCTACGTTGAAAGGTTGTGAGGTTTACATTAGTAAATGTAAAATGATTAAAGCAGTATCCAGGAAGTACTTTGCAGTATTAGCTATTTTCTTTTTTATTAGTCTGTTGTTCTCTAATTTCTTAAGCTGAATTCTCAGTTCAGTCATTGTTGGCTTTTATTGTTTAATCACAGATATGTAAAGCTTTAATAAACTTTTCCCTGTGTACAATGCCTTAAGGTTTCACATTCATTTTCTCATTGTTTTTACTTTGTAATTTGATTGTTGTTTTGATCAAAGAATTAAAAGAGCATAAAAATTCTAATGTGATTAGATAATCTATCAAAGACCATAAAAGGTATGTTAGAATTTCCTCCTATAATAATTGGTTTTTTTTTTTTTTGAGATGGAGTTTTGCTCTTGTCACCTGGGCTGGAGTGCAGTGGCACGATCCTGGCTCACTATAACCTCTGCCTCCTGGGTTCAAGTGATTCTCCTGCCTCAGCCTCCCATATAGCTCAGATTATAAGTGCCTGCCACCACGCCCGGCTAACATTTTGTATTTTTAGTACAGACAGGGTTTCACCATGTTGGCCAGGCTGGTCTTGAACTCTTGATCTCAGGTGGTCTACCTGTCTTGGCCTCCCAAAGTGCTGGGATTACTGGCGTGAGCCACCATGCCCAGACATTTTAATCATTTTGAAGTATATAGTTCTGTGACATTAAGTGCATTTACATCATTGTGTGGTCATCGCTACTATCCACGTCTAGAACATTTTCAACTTCCGCATCTAAAACTCTGTACCCAATAAACACTAACTCCCCATTCCCTCATCCTCCAGCCTCTGGCAACTACGATTCTACTTTCTGTCTCTGTGAATTTGACTACTCTAGGTACCTCATATAAATGAAATCACACAGTATTTGTCCTCTTGAGACTAGCTTACTTTACTCAATGTCTTCAAGGATCAACCATGTTGTAGCATGCATCAGAAGTCTCCTCCTTTTGAAGGCTGAATAATATTTCATTGTATGGGATTCCACTGTACAGTGAAACCACATTTGTTCATCTGCTCATCGGCTAAAGGACACTGGGGTTGCTTCCAACTTTAGGCTACTGTGAATAATGCTGCTATGTACATGGGTGTATAAGTATCTGTTCAGGTTGCTGCTTTCATTTCTATATACCCAGAAGTGGAACTGCTGGGTCACATGGTGATTCATGTTTAATTATTTGAGGAATCACCTTATGTTACAGCTTATTTTGGGAACTCAATTTTGTACCACCTTTTGACCACCCAAGAAGGGTTTATGAAGAGTTTATGTTTGAAGCACTTGCTTATTTTACACATTTTCTTTTTCTTTCTTTGCTTTCTTTCTTTTTTTTTTTTCTTTTTGAGACGGAGTTTTGTGCTTATTGCCCAGGCTGGAGCGCAGTGGCATGATCTTGGCTCACTGCAACCTCTGTCTCCTGGGTTCTGGTGATTCTCCTGCCTCAACCACCCGAGTACTGGGATTATAGGCATGCATCACCAAACCCAGCTAATGTTTTGTACTTTTTTTTTTTTTTTTTAGTAGAGATGGGCTTTTATCATGTTGGCCAGGCTGGTCTCAAACTCCTGAACTCAGGCAATCCACCCACCTCGGCCTCCCAAAGTGCTGGGATTATAGGCATGAGCCATTGCGCCCGGCCGCACTTTCGTATTTTCTGTTGCTGTTGCAAATAAAGATGATCCCCACTAAAATTCCCAGAAGACTACTCTTTTTCCTGAGAACTTTGCGTACATTGCTTACTGTCTTCTGACATTTAGTAAAGAGATGAAAATATTGAGCCCTTTCTGATATGTTCCTTTTTAGTAGCTTTTTTTTTTTTCCTGTTCATCGCTGCTTTGGGAAGTTTTAAGAGTTTATAGAAAAAAATAAAAGGAAAAAAATTGCCATATGTGGGTCTGTGCTGAAATAGGGCAGGTCTCTTTAATCACAGAAATGATTTTTCTCACCTGAGGAAAATTCCATCCGATTTTCTGTTGCTATGCAACACATTCAATATTGCTTATTTGCATTTTTCTAGTTTCTCCTTTAGGAGCACCAATTAATTTTATCTTCTGTCTCCATTCTCTTTTCCTCCTATAGAGTCTTTCTCATACCTTTCTTTTTCATCTATACCAGGGATGGGCAAACACTAGTCCGTGGCCTGGCCTGTTTCTCTATGCCTGTGAGCTCAGAATGACTTTTACATTTTCAGAGGGTTATAAAAATGAACAAGAATACGTGACAAAAGATGCATGACCTGTAAAGCCTAAAATACTTCTTGTCTGCTCCTTTACAGAAAAAGTTTGTTGACCTCCGGTCTTCACCCCTGGAAAGCTTCTCGGGTTCATTCTCTCCATCTGTAATTCCACTTTTTCTTACTGTGTGATTTCTGTTCTTTACCACTGTCTTCAGTGAACCTTTCGATTTCAATTACATTTGTAGGTTCTTGGCAATCTTCCTTGTGCCATCTTCTTTTCAGCCACGTAGTGGTCGTCTCATCTCAGCCTCTCTGCTTTCTGTGGCTTGTGCCTGTCCTTCACTATTTTCTCCTGAGGCTCCAGGATGTTCTCCTGGTGTTTGTGTATCCCCCCTCTTTATGCACACTGGCACATGGCAGAACTTGGCCAGACTCAGTCTTTTTTTTTTTTTTTTGAGACGGAGTCTCGGTCTGTTGCCCAGGCTGATGTGCAGTGGAGTGATCTCGGTTCACTGCAACCTCTGCCTCCTGGGTTCAAGTGATTCCCCTGCCTCAGCCTCCCAAGTAGCTGGGATTACAGGCAAGCACCACTGTGCCCAGCTAATTTTTTATATCTTAGCAGAGATGAGGTTTCACCATATTGGCCATGATAATCTCATCTCCTGACCTCATGATCCACCTGCCTTGGCCTCCCAAAGTGCTGGGATTACAGGCGTCAGCCACATGCCCAGCCCAGACTCAGTGCTTAATGACTGTCATTGGTTCCCTCTCTACTTAGACGACGGTCAAGGACCTGCTCCCGATGTATCACTTCTGGGCACGTTTAGGGACGCAGCTTCTAACAATCCGATCCCCAGCTTTGGGCTGACTTTCCCTTAGTGCCAGGTGTTAGCAAACTACTGGTCGTGGCCTATGTGCCCTGCTAGGTTAAGAGTGGTTTTCACATTTTTTAAAAGAATAAAAATAAATAAATAAATAAAAAATTAAGAATAGCCAGGCACGGTGGCTCAAGCCTGTAATCCCAGCACTTTGGGAGGCTGAGGCGGGTGGATCACGAGGTCGAGAGATCGAGACCATCCTGGTCAACATGGTGAAACCCTGTCTCTACTAAAAATACAAAAAAAATTAGCTGGGCATGGTGGTGCGTGCCTGTAGTCCCAGCTACTCAGGAGGCTGAGGCAGGAGAATTGCTTGAACCCAGGAGGCGGAGGTTGCGGTGAGCCGAGATCGTGCTATTGCACTCCAGCCTGGGTAACAAGAGCGACACTCTGTCTCAAAAAAAAAAAAAAAAAAAAAAAAATTAAGAATAATATGTGACAGAGACCCACAAAGGCTGAAATAGTTCCTAGATGATCTTTTACACAAACAGCGGCCAACTGCTGCTTTAGACTATCTCTACACTGGGAGCATCTCCTCTTCCCTCCTGCTTGGTTCTCTCAACTGATGGCATGCATCCCACATCTGCAATCCCTGCAGGCACGACCACCAGCATGCTTCCTATCTCAGGTCTTACCTACAGGGTTTTACTCACTGGGCCTGTAACTCAGAAGGAACCAACTAACCCCTGATTCTCGGCAATGTGTTTTTGCATAATGCTGTTTCTGTTCAGAGACAGAAAAATGCATGGAGGGGTTGTGGATGTCGGGGTGGAGGGAGTGGTGCTACTGGAGAACAGGAGGCAAGCTGCCAGGAAAGGGGATTGGTACCTACCACCAAGAGGGATAACTCTCATTGTCAGGTGACTGTCAACCCTAGGCATCTTTGTTAAGGGTGAGTAGCAGGGGGTGCAGCAGGTCTTCTTACTCTTACTCTTTTCTTCCTTTGTTTTTTTTTTTTTTTTTTTTTTTGGTCAAAAGAATTCCAATGCAAAAAAAAAGAAGTTGTAAAATCACTAAGCGAAGGTTTAAAGATAACAGCCCAGCATGATGATCTAGTTATATGTTAAATTAAAAAAAACGCGATCATTCATGTTACCTGTAATCATGTACTGTTTTTCTTGCACTCTCTAGTTGTTCGTTTGTTAACAGAATGTTCCTGGGGTCAGTTACGGTGAAGAAATGGTTGGCTCGTCCAACGAAAGTGCTTTGATCCCATCGAGGTTCCCGGATGTTAATGTTTGGTGGCAGTTCTCCAGACATGGTCCCGAACTGCAAAGGGTCAAAAAGGCAAGTTCGTTCGTGCAAGGTTTATAATGTCACTACATATTTAGAAACTTTAGAGTCACCCTAAATTTTCAAGTAAAGATTTACATACAATCCTATTTATAATTCTGCTATAAATGGCAAAAAGGCCATCGAAATTCACAGCTAACTTTGTCTATAAATCTCAATGGATCTTCACTAAATTTCAATCATTTCCTACATAATTCTCTTTATAAGTACACAGTATTTTAGTATTTGCTTGTTGGATACCTAGAATTACTCTGGAGAAAATAAAGGTATGAAAAGTTTTAGGACGGGTGCAGCGGCTCACACTTGTATTCCCAGCACTTTGGGAGGTGAAGGAAGGAGGAGCCCATGAACCCAGGAGTTTAAGACCAGGCTGGGCAATATAGCAAGACCTCATCTCTACAAAGAAATTTTTTAAAGATTATCCAGGCATGGTGGTATATGCCTATAGTCCCAGCTACTCAGGAGGCTGAGGTGGCAGGGGGGTGTGGGGATCACATGAGCCCAGGAGTTGGAGGCTGTAGTGAGCTATGATCATGCCACTGTACTCCAGCCTGGGTGACAAAGTAAAACCATGTCTCTAAAAAACAGAAAGTTTAAAAATAATAAATGCTAAGCATGGTGGCTCCCGCCTGTAACACCAGCAGTTTGGGAGGCTGAGGTGGGTGGATCATGAGGTCAGGAGATCGAGACCATCCTGGACAACATGGTGAAACCCTGTCTCTACTAAAAATACAAAAATTAGCTGGGTGTGGTGGCATGCGCCTGTAATCCCAGCTACTCAGGAGGCTGAGGCAGGAGAATGGTTTGAACCCAGGAGGTGGAGATTTCAGTGAGCTGAGATCATGCCACTGCACTCCAGCCAGCAACAGAGTGTGACTCCATCTCAAAAAAAAATATATAATATTAGTAATAATAATAAAAACAGTAACAGGATCTGAAGTTTGAACCCATTTTTTTGAGTGAAACAACCAATGTCAAACTACTAAAGTTGTTTAAAGCCCACTAAAATTGTTATTCCTACTGGGAGGAATGAAATGATAAAGAAAAGGTTTACATGCTAAAAATTACACAACTAAAAAAGATGCAAATTCATTTAGCCTTCTTTAGTACATAAACTACTGTCTCTACTAAAGATACAAAAAATTAGCTGGGCGTGGTAGTGGGCACTTGTAATCCCAGCTACTCAGGGGGCTGAGGCAGGAGAATCACCTGAACCCGGGAGGTGGAGATTGCAGTGAGCCGAGATCGCGCCACTGCACTCCAGCCTGGGTGACAGAGCAAGACTCTGCCCCCCACCCCCCCAAAAAAAAAAGAAGAGAGAAGGAATGAGGCAGGAGAGGCAGAGCCAGAGAAATAGACATGGGGACAAGCAGAAGTTGGAGTGATGCTGGGCTGTGAGCTGCAGCCCCTCGCAGGGAAAGGGGCTCTGCCCTAGAGCCTCCAGAAGGAAGGCCCATTTGTTCTAGACTTCTGACCTCCAGAACTCTAAGATAATTCATTTGTGTTGTTTTAAGCTACTTAAATATGTAGGAATTTGTTATAACAGCAATAGGAAATGAATACAACACGTTTCCTCTATTTAAGGATTTCAAGTTGTACTATAGTGGCATAAGAAATATCAGTTGGGTTTGATAATCTGTGTTCTCCTGTTCCCAGAATTAAAAAAAAATAGAAAATACAGACTAACCAGGAATGCCACATTAGCATTCTCACAAAAACAGCTGATCTCAAATCAGATAACATTTTAATTATTAACCATGATCCCATGTTTCAATTAGGTAAGCCTTCTTTCACGCATGAGCTTACTTCCACCATCAAGCACAGGAATAGCTTGCACTCCAAGTAAATTGATCTATTTTAAAAAAACAGGAGTCCCACTTAAAAAAAATCAAACACCAAAACTTATTTCCTATTTCATATTAAAATCAATAGCACTGAGCGTGGTGGCACGTGCCTTTAATCCCAGCTACTTGGGACACAGGTGGAAGGACTGCTCGAAACTTGGAGACTGGAGACCAAACGGGTCAACGTAGTAACCGGTCTCTAAAATCAGTGGGGCCTAGCAAGCGTGCTGACACGGAGCACTCCTTATGCATGGGGCCTGGGCTGAGGAGGGTGTGCCTAGGCACGCCCTGGGCTGGCCCCACTTTGTGCCGGGAGTCTATTCAGGGAGCGAGATGCTGGTATCCCTAGGCCTTGGCTGCTATGTGGGGATCCAGGGCGTGCCTCCCTTCCACCTGCCAGGGTGAGGGCTGACTGGGCCACTTGGTTGGTCCGAAGCATCCCAACGTGCACTGGCTGGCCCTGTGGCAGGGCAAGGCAGAGCTGCACTGAGGGCATCTGCCCTGCACACCTGGTACTGATGGATCAGCAGGACTGGGTCATGAGGCAGTACTGCCAAGGGCACCGTTGTGGGGAGGGAACGAGGTCCTGGGGTGGGGGTGATGGTGCAGGAATAGCCTTGGTTTTCCCGTGTGGTTAATGCAGCCGTCCATCTGGCAAATTAAGGCCCCTGGGCTTGCCCAAGAATTGAAATTGGGCAAAGATCAGACATCTTTTTTGAGAAATGTCTTGAGCACTGCTCACAGTCTTTCATGACCTAAGATAGGGACAGTGCTGGACAGATGCGTCTCAACCCTGGATTTCTGCAGACTGCACTGGAGGAAGTCATGATGTTGCACAGCCTTGTGATGACACCGGGGACAGTGTGAGTAATCATGAAACCAAAGAGGCTTCAGAAAGAAAGTTTTGGAGAACAAGATATCTGTGTTCCCACTGCAGATGCGGCAAGGATAATGAAAAACGTCTCTCAGAGGGACAGACTGCACAGGACGCCAAATGTATTTAAGAGCATGTGGGTGCATCAGTTTCACGGCACCTGAAGCAAGTGAAATGCCAGGGAGAGTGAGAAGACAGTCAGTGGGGAGGATGCTCTCTTTGCCCTGTCTACCTGAGGCTTTGAGAGTTCTGGGGAGTGCTGGGGCGGTGCTTTCAGGCATTTAGAGAGGCCAGGAGACAGGGGAGCAGGCCTCAGCCCACCACAGACACAGAGGGACCCAGGGAAGCTGTGGAAGACGCACTTGCTGAGCTGTTACTAGCTGCGGCTTCAGGACCACAGAAAGGTAGCAGCAAAACGTTATGATTAATGCAGCGGCACACTGGCAGGTTTCTCAGGTCCAGCAAGCTCGGTTTTCATGATCTGAAGAAATGGTAGAATGGGGCACAGAGGGAAGAGAAAGGGGCTAGAACAGACGTACTAGAAGGAAATGATTGGTGACAGGTGGTCTCTGTCTATTTCAATAGCTGTAATGTGGCTTCCTGGTACTTGGCCAGTTGAGGCGTTAATTCTAAGAATCTTTTTCATCAATGGTTTTAAAGAAATATTTGGATTTTAAAGGTATTAAGACCTTTTGGTGGGGTATGAGAAAAAAGTGGGACTTAAAATTCTGTGGTTGGCTGATGCCATTTATGCTAAGAAGAAAAGTGACTTTAAGGTTTTATCACACAAAGACATTCTCACAATGTTGTTGGCTATCTGGAACTGTTAATAATTGTAACATTATACTGCATTTAAACGAACAGATTTTTTACAGATGATATATGTTGAAAAATTAGTTTACCCCTAAAAAGGGACAGAAATAATCGTGTAGAGAAATTAAAAACTGCCTAAATTCAATCTCTTAACTAAGGTTTTGAGTAAATATAGTTTCATGGAATCTCATCCCAATATATTTCTCAAAGTCTTTTTATTTATTCATCCACAAACAAAATTAACTTACACCATCTGTATCCACTGAAGGCCTCTTAGGGACTCAATAATGGCTTGGTCCTGGGTTTGCAAAGACCCAACACACAGCTGTTTTTTTCTGGCTGGTTCCTGTTGATGGATGTCCCCTGCCCTGTGGCATAATCTCCAGAGCATCTACCCTGATAACCAATGGAATAAGAACTGGACCTAAGCAAGTATCATCTAGATTTCAGTCCTGATCGTGTCATTTCCTTTCTAGACATGTGACTGGGTGAATTGCTTTACATCTCTGAGCTTCGATTTTGTCATCTATAAAACAGAGGTAAGAGCTGGCTCATAGAGTTGATAGGATTAGCAAACTGAGGAATATTAGAGGCCTTTATTAAAGTGCCAAACAAAAGTGGGATCACTGTTAACAAGCTGGTTTTCCATGAGTTGAAGTTTTGTCCTCACTGGCCATAGTCCTATGCATAAATACAGCTCCAGGTGCTGGGAATGGCTGCCTGAGCTTCCTGAAGATGATCAGAAACAGATAAGAAAAATAATTTATCTCCAAGATAAATTTTATTTCAAACTTTTAGCTGCATGCTAAGAACATGCTTAACTACCAGAGGAAAAAAATAATTTTCCAAAATTTTGTAGAAAACAAAGCTGGGCGCGGTGGCTCACGCCTGTAATCCCAGCACTTTGGGAGGCTGAGGCGGGTGGATCATGAGGTCAGGAGATCGAGACCATCCTGGCTAACACGGTGAAACCCCGTCTCTACTAAAATACAAAAAACTATCCAGACGTGGTGGCATGTGCCTGTAGTCCCAGCTACTCAGGAGGCTGAGGAAGGGGAATCACTTGAACCTGGGAGGCGGAGGTTGCAGTGAGCCTAGATCGCGCCACTGCATTCCAGTCTGGCGAAAGAGCGAGACTGCCTCAAAAAAAAAAAAAAAAAAAAAAAAAAGAAAAAGAAAAAGAAAAAGAAAACAAGTTAGTAGGGAATGTGCTTTATCAGGAATTACTTACAAAGACCTTTAATCTTGGCTAAAGATGAACAATGATAACTACGTTATTAAGCTAGAAACCTGTTGGTTAAAACTACTGTATTTTGAAAAAGTTATGAAAGGGTCTGATTGCCCAGTTTGTTTAGCTGGGGCCAGGCAGGTATGAGACAGCCTGTCAGACACTGCTGTCACTGTCCAGGGGACATGATGGAGCACCCAGACACTAGGCTTTCCATGCATTGTTAGATTGCTAAATCCTTATGACAGCACTCCAAGATATTTTCCCATTTTATAGAACCACTTGGAGAAATTTAGTACCATGCCCAAGATGACACAGCCTTCACAGTTCTTCTATTTGACTTTGAAACTCAATCCTGAACCCTCAGAGGCCAGAGGAGATGTGTCTGCAAAGGACAATCACACTAACTCAAGGAGCCTAAAAAGCAAATTTCCTGATTTCTGTTTCGGCTGGTCATCTGCACACCTTTCTTATGGGTATGGCCATACAGGAGATCAAATTATAGATCAGAAAGCTGAATTCTGTGCAAAGCATTAGATTCATTCAAAGGGTGTTTCCACTCAGCAATGGATTTGTGTTGCATATGTTTCCCTATTCCAGGAACAGCCCTGCATGGAGACGTGGGGCCTGCCTAGAATCAGGAAGACATGGATAATCAGTGCCTCCTGCCTTTCCCACTGCTATGTCCTTCCCTCCAATGCAGATCCCACTATTTTGTTAACTTTAAAACATCCATGTAACATGTCATATTCCAGTCCTCAAGATCAGCTATGAGTGTGGATTTCTTAAGCAACATCTTAGCTTTGTGCAGTGGCAGTATCGTAGCCCACAAAGTTTATCCGAGGCGCAATTATTGCTAATTGAAAACTGAAGCAGTATCTTAGGTTGGGTGATGTTCTTATCAGTTAAAAAACATTCTATTGATTTCTATGCATGGTGGTATCAGCCTGCAAAAAATGACAAACACTACAAACTAATATTTTAGACACATTCGGATGAAGTTTTACCACCCACTTATTAAGAATCAACTCAGCGATGATATACACCAAAGTCTATAAAACTATCTTACATAGTCCGGGCGCAGTGGCTCAAGCCTGTAATCCCAGCACTTTGGGAGGCCGAGGCGGGTGGATCACTAGGTCGAGAGATCGAGACCATCCTGGTCAACATGGTGAAACCCCGTCTCTACTAAAAATACAAAAAATTGGCTGGGCATGGTGGCGCGTGCCTGTAATCCCAGCTACTCAGGAGGCTGAGGCAGGAGAATTGCCTGAACCCAGGAGGCGGAGGTTGCGATGAGCCGAGATCGCGCCATTGCACTCCAGCCTGGGTAACAAGAGCGAAATTCCATCTCAAAAAACAAAAACAAAAACAAAAACAAAACAAAACAAAAAGAAACAAACAAAAAAAAAAACTATCTTACAAATTAACAGCCGCTAAAGAAAAACTTAGTAACTCTGATTGTGTAATTAAGTGCAGGTTTGATACATTTTCTAACTTAATGATTTTTCACTTTCTGGGCAACAGTCCTTTGTTCTTCCCTTTTTAAAAAATGAATTCACAGGCCGGGCGCGGTGGCTCAAGCCTGTAATCCCAGCACTTTGGGAGGCCGAGGCAGGTGGATCACAAGGTCGAAAGATCGAGACCATCCTGGTCAACATGGTGAAACCCCGTCTCTACTAAAAATACAAAAAAACTAGCTGGGCGTGGTGGCACGTGCCTGTAATCCCAGCTACTCAGGAGGCTGAGGCAGGAGAATTGCCTGAGCCCAGGAGGCGGAGGTTGTAGTGAGCCAAGATCGTGCCATTGCACTCCAGCCTGGGCAACAAGAGCGAAACTCCATCTCAAAAAAAAAAAAAAAAAAAAAAAAATGAATTCACTACATCTGATTTCTTACCTTTAACCACAAAGGAAAAACTGGTCACACTCATGGTTCCACTCTAACCGAATGCAGCTCACCACTGCTACACAACAGGATACAGACACCCAGGCTTCAAGAACAAAGCTGGACGATGGGTCTGCTCTTACAGCCTTTGCTGCCCTGCCTGTCTTCTCAGCTTTCTTTGCAGGAAGTGAGGAGCAGGAAGAGATATTCCCCGCTAGTGGGTACCTTTCTGTATCCATTCTCATGGGATTTCATACAACTTTTACAGAAAATTAAGAACATGCTAAACACGTCACTGATCCTGAATTATGACACCCTTTGCCATATAGGTTCCTCTCTGAAAACTGGAGCGACAGATATCATTGTCCGAACATCCATGTGGTCCGAAAGACTCAATCTAATCTCTGAACACCTACTGAGCTGAGATGGGAGCTGACAGCTCCGCCCTGCCAAACACTGCAGTTTTGAAAGTGAGACACCTGCTCGGTGCTGAGGGGACAAAGGACCTGCTTGAGGTCCCAGAACTTCTTGGGAGCCACCCCATTCACCCTCCCAAACAGTTCCCTGTCATCTTTTATATCAAGTCTGAGGCTATAGGAGCTGCAAAGCCCCCTTATTTACCTGCACACTCCCTGAGCACCTATAACAACGCCTGGAACATTGAAGCAGCTCAGTAAACGGGGAATGGACAAAGAAGAGAGAATCCAGAGGCACCCAACTCAAAATCTAGAAGTCAAGGCAGAAGATGGATTAGGACTGTGATAAATGTACAAGTAAAAAGCTATGAGGGTTCAGAAAAGACTTGCCTATGGAGTAGCTAAGTGCCCAAGCTCTGGAGTCAAGCAGATCTAGGCTTTTTCATTCAGGCAGTCAACAAACATCCATGGAGGGCCTTCCTGGTGCAGGCAATGGTTAGGTGCGGGGGATAGACAGGCTGAGCAAGACAAAATAGGCCCTGTTCACACAAGGGCTAGAAAACAAGTAAACACCTTTAATTTCAACTAGTGACAAAAGACACTAAAGAAAAAGCCCAGAGTTTGTGTTACAAAGGGTGTATGTGGGGATGAGGGTGCAATTTTAGACAGCATAGCCAAGGAGAAGCATCTTTGAGAACGCAGCATTTGTGACTGAGACTTAGATGGCCTTGTACTATGGATGGCCAGCTATGTGACCTTGGGCAGGTTACTCAACCTCTCTGAGCCCCAGTTTCCTCATCTGGATTATAGAGCCAACACCCAATACCTTGCAGGGCTGGAAGAGTATAAAAGTCTATGAACCTAAGCCAGCTGGCACGCACTTAGTAGACTGTTTATTGTCATTCTGGGCAGGTTAGAGGCCTGTGACAGATGTCAAAGCTCAGGAGAAAAGCGTTAAAATGCAAGGTCCCCGTGGGACCAACCACTATTCCAAGAATCGACTTCCTTGCACGTCGCCTCCCTACTGGATTGCGAGTTCTAGGGCAGGGACCAGGTGGCCTCCACTCCGACCTCCAGCACCAGCGGTTAAAATCGAGAGCGCGGAGAGTCGGGCCAGACACTGGGCCACCTGGCCGCCGCTGTCCCCAAGGCAGCCATCTTGGTGTCCCCGTGGCGGGTTCGCCACGCAGCCGCCGGGGACAGCGCGGCTGGGCGCGCATGGGAGGGGCGGAGGGCCCTTCCCACCGGGGACGAGGCCCAGGGATGCTGGGCCTCGGGATGCTGGGAGCGAGGAGCTGTCCGGCGGCAGGACGGCAGGGATCCCCAGGTGCAGGGACCCCCGGCCCGGGAAGGGGCTTCCGACCTCCGAGCCCAGGGTCTCTCGCGGCCGGACCGCGGATGCACGGCCCGAGCCTGCGCGCCTGCGCCAGGCCCCCTGCGCGTTTCGCACCCACCCGGCCGGGCCCGATGCCCGCGACTCACCGCTTCCCCCGGGCCGCCGCCCGCGCCGCTCGCAGGTCCCGCTCAGCGCAGCCTCAGCCGCCACCGGAAGCGCTTCTCCCGCCACGGCGGCCCCGCGCGTCCCCGGTGCGCGTCCTCGCGCCGGCCTGTGAGCGCGCGCCCGGGCCCAGGAGCCACGAGGCCCCGGGACCCGCCCTCCCGGTCCGGGCCCGGCCCCACACCCGCGCCCCCGCTTCTGGGTTCGCGACCGCGCTCTGGCTCCGCCGGGAACCCCAAGCCCAACCTCATGGGGATGTGGGGCTCTGCGCGGGCCAAGGCCACTGCTTTCCATCGGGCTTCTCTTAAGGGACTGCTTCTTTATCATTTCCTTATTCCCCGGGCCTGGCGTAGCCAGCACCCACGCATGCACTCAGTATTTACCCACTTAAAGCGTGGAGCTTGGCAAGACTGGCGCTACAAGGTGATTTTAGGACTTAAGTGCCACGACCTGATTTATGTCTTTAAAAAAAATCACTCGGCTCGTTTATGGAGACCAGGCTGTGTGGATGGTGACGGGCAGGCAGAGAGGCTGAGAGACCGTTTAGCCAGCTGCTGTGGTTATCCGGGAGAGGAATCGTGGTGTTTTGGACCAGGTTGAGAACCTGGGAATATTTAGAGGGTTAATGAAATCTAATAAACGGTAAATTACATAATAAATTACATAGAAAGATTCCACTTTTAAAGATGTAAATTCTCCCCCAAATGACCTGTGACAATTCCAAAAAAAAGATGTTGACGACACTGGTACGCATGGTGGAGTGTGTGTTATAACGGCACAACCGGGCTATAAAATGTCTATGAAAAAATAAAGAGCCGGAAATAGCCAGGCAAGGTTTGAAGAAAAGAGCAAGGCAGAGTGACTTGTCGACAGATAGAAAACTTGTGATAAAACAATGGTAAATAAGAAAGGGGGTGTGTTTGCTCCGGGGTCAGCAAAGAGCCTCATGCAGCCAAGTAGAGTTGCCAGCCGTGTAGAAACCTGCACATGTAGAAACCTGCTGTGAGTTGGCATCACAGGTCAGGAGAGAAAAGTTAGATATTCATTAAACATTACTGGGACAGCCGAATCCCAACCTTGTATAATACAGGAAACTCAACTCCAGGTGGATTAATGATCCAGGTGGGACGAACAAAAATTCTGAAACGTTAGCAATATGTCACAGATATTTTAAGTGATATTTCTTATCCTTCAGATTCCTATGAATGTTTAACTAGCTTTTTCTCTGTATCATACCCTGTGCAAGTGTTGGGCTCAAAAGATATAAAAAAGATCGTCTCTTCTTGGCTGGGCACAGTGGTTCACACCTGCAATCTCAGCACTTTGGGAGGCCGAAGTGGTGTGGATGACCTGAGCTCAGAAGTTTTAAGACCAGACTGGGTGACATGGTGAAACCCCATCTGTACCAGAAATACAAAAAATTAGCTGGGCATGATGGTGTGTGGTCCCAGCTACGCAGGAGGCTGAGGTAGGAGGATTGCTGGAGCCTGGGAGGTGGAGGTTGCAGTGAGCTGAGATGGTGCTACTGCACTCCGACCTAGGTGACAGGGTAAGACCCTATCTTTCTCACATACAAAAGAAAACTAGTAATTATTTTTAAAATTTGCAAAGGAAAAAACCAAAACCAGTTTCTCCAAAGAGCTTATGGGCAAGGAGAGAGACATGTAAATACTTGTTTAAGATAAATTGTAACATCTCAATAGAGAACTTGCAACAATAGTATATGGAATATACTGTATAACTAAGTGCCATGAGAACAAAGAGAAGGGATTTAGTAATTGCCTGCAGAACAGGCATGTGGAAGAAGTTTAGTAGATACAAATGTATCAATTGTCTGATGCCACAGTAATGCTGTATGACAGCCACAAAACATTGGGACTATGCAACAGTAAACATTCATTTTTGTTCCTGAGTCTGTGGGTTGGCTGGGAGGTTCTGCTGACCTGAGCTGGGCTCTGCAGAGCGTGCTCATGTGTCTGTGGTCACCTGTGGGCTGTCAATGGCATTGCTGATCTTGGCAGTGCTCTCTCATATGTGTGCCTGGGGTCTCAGCTAGGATAACTGGGTCAGGATGGCTCTGCTCCATGTCTCATTCCTCCAGCAGGCTGGCCTGGACATGCTCACATGGCAAAGGCAGAGAAAGGAGAGGGTAGATGCACTCAAGGTCTCTTGAGGCCAAGGCTTGAAACTGGCAAACTTTCATTTTCAAGGCATCCTATTGGTCAAAGTGGGTGACAAGGCCAGTCCCTATTCAGGGTGAAATGGACTTTATCTTTTGATGAGAGGAGCTGCCAAGTAACATGGTAAACGGGTGTGGACATACAGACTGGTGGAGAATTGTGGATCTTTTTTCTTCAAAAATTCTGTTACATGTGGTTTTCATCTTTCCAGCATCTCAGTTTCTCTTGGGGAATTCCTCTCCCCAATTTCATTTGATTTTGTCCGATTATCAGTACGGGACTTGATCTCCGCCTGCCTGCCACAGTCACGCGTACATAGCCCAAGCTGGGCCAAGCAGAATTCTGCCCCACATTTATATGAAGGCACTGGGGAAGAGAAGTTGCCTCTCCTCCCCGTCTTCCTTCCCTACCACACACATATATTGGGGCAGCTAAGCTAAGAGAATGTGAATTAAGGGCTGCTAGAGCTGTGGAAGTGAAGCCAGGCCAAAAGATGTAAGAGAGACAGAGATCAGATGATATCATGTCAGTTCCTGGACTCAGCCAAGCCCAAGGCTAGATCTACCTCCCCCTGGGCTGTCAGCTATGGGAGCCAGTAACTCCCACCCACTACCACAACTCTTTTCTTTTCCCTTCCTTTTCTTTCTTCCTTCCTTCCTTTCTTCCTTTCTCTCTCTCTCTCTCTCTCTCTCTCTCTCTCTCTCTCTAAGCCGAGGTTTCACCGTGTTGGTCAGGCTGGTCTTGAACTCCTGACCTCAGGTGATCCGCCCGCCTTGGCCTCCAAAGTGCTTGCATTACAGGTGTGAGCCACCACACCCGGCCTCTTTTTTCTTTTTAAAATCTTAAGCTCTTGTGAGTAGGATTTCCATCCCTGACTAACTGAGTAGAGGAGATGTTCACAGAGGTGGTGACATCCGAGCTAGTGTGACTGAATTTGAAAAAGCGGGAAAAGCAGATGGATGAAGGAAGAAAAGTGAGAGGGAATTAAAAGTAGAAAGCAAGGGCTTATATGATTTCCAATCATTGTTTCAAATAAAGCCCTTTCAGAAACAGCTTCCGTAAAGCTAAAATGTCATTTCTGTTTGATACAGCAAAGGAATGCTTGGGAATTCTTGCTACGCTTGCATCAACAAAAGTTGCAAAACAGTTACATTTTAATATGGACTTTGATCATTCAGGGAACAGCAAAAACTAAACAATCCTTAAATCAGCAAAGACGGGGGGCATTTCTGAGCACAGCAAAAGTTCAGGGAGCTGAGGAAAGAGCTTGCTGAATGTACTACAAGGTGAAGTTTTCATCCGGGCAGGACAGGTGATCCAATGAGACATATTTTTTGTTGGTTTCTTTAAATAAACTCTTCAATGAAAACTTTAAATTCCGGATGATATTAGCCATGCTGTTTTTGATGATAAAAGAAATACATAATCAGATGAATTTGAAAAGTACAGAAAAGTACAAGGGTACATTCAATGCTACTCCCCAGAAATCTCCCTGCTACATTTTTCGTGTATTTCCTTCCGATATTTTCTTTCCTTTTCTGACTCATCAAACTTTGTTCATCTCATGCTTGAGGTTCAGCTCTCTGTATGCACAAGCCCAGAAGCACGCGGTGCAGTGCCTAAGTGTGCAGGCTCTGCAGGTGGGCTCCTCTGGGTTCTGATTCCATCTCTGCCAGGATCAGGCATGAGACCCTACACTTGCTCTTGCTGTGCCTTGGCTTATGTCTGAATGGGGTAAGTCTAACATTTACCTGGGGCGATCACCACCATTACCTGAGATTACATATGTGCAGAGATGAGCACGGTGCCTTGGCAATGGTGAGCTTTGTTCATCGAGAGCCATTTTTTCTTAGAGTTCCAGCTTCATGGCTCCTGCGGCACTTCATAAACTCTCTCTGCATTGTTTTACAGTCCTGTCTTCTCTCTAGACCATGAACTCTTTCAGACAAGAAACTCAGTGTCATTCAACTTTCTATCCCCAGCGTCTAGCAGGACATCCAGCGAATGCAGTTATTTAAATGTGTGGGGAGAATCCTGGTGCATGTATTTTATGTTTTGCTTTCTTCACTCAAAGTTATAGTTTATAAACATGTTCTCAGGTCACATCGTAATCTTCATTATTCATTCTTTCATGCTTTTTATTCACTAAATGCGTATTGAACAGTGACGGATTCTACATGAGTTGCTATCCCAAGTGCTAAGGAGTCTACAGTGAATGGAACACGTGTCACCACTTGCCCTCACGTAGTTGATTGTTTAGGAAATAAAGACAGACAAGAAGCACGATGAATAAGTAGAATATATAGCATGTTAGAATGTAGTAAGTGCTATAAATAAACAAAGAAAGGGGTGTGGAGGGACAGGCACTGGGTCAGGGAAGACTGAGGGGAAGGTGCCCTTTCTTGTTTCATGGACCAGTTGTGTCAGAGTCCACCCGACCTCACGAGGAAAGTCTTTTCGCACTACCCACTCAGGCACATTGGATTCGGTGGGTTTTTTTCTCAAGTCGGAGGAAGACCTGGAGATTCTGGGTCCAGAAACTCAGCAGAATCTTACAGAAGGAAGGGAGAGGAATGCCAGTAATTGAGTGTACATGATGGGCTGGGCATGATGGGCTGGGCAGGCAGCACATATGCCCTAACCACTTGCACAAACATCTTCTCCAGTCTTCACTGGAACCCTGAAGATTTAGCTACTTGTATCAGTCAGGCTTCTCCAGAGAAATGGACCAATAGACCATATATGCATATCTCTATCTCTCTCTCTCTAGTATATCTCCATCAATTGCTCTCGCTCTCTCTCTGTCTGTCTCTCCCTCTCCGTTTATCTGTCTAGAATGATTTAGTTTAAGAAATTGGTTCACATAATTGTGGTGTGTGGCAAGTCTGAAATCTCTAGGGCAGGCCAGCAGGCTGGAAACTCAGGCAAGAGTAGATGCTGTTGTCTGGAGGCTGAGCTTCACTGGGAAAGGTTTTCCTCTTAGGGCCTTCAACCAATGGAATGAGGTCCACCCCCATTATTGAGGATAACCTCTTTTGTTTAAAGTCAATTGGTTGCTTTAGATGTCAACCACATCTACAAAATTCCTTCACAGCAACATCTAGATCGGTGTTTCATTAACTCGCTCTACAGACTAGCCTGTTTGGCACATAGAACTGTGTGCCATCATCTACTATGGCATCACACTACCCCTGATTTTACATCTCCATTTCTACTCTTGCCTCTAACTGTTCAGTCCTTGATCTCTTGGAAAGGTGAATAAAATCATGTGCCCTCTGCTTTTAAATCATCAACAGCTTCCAGTTATACTTATGATAAAATGTGAACTCTTCCCATGGCCTATGGACCCTCATGATCTGTCCTGTCCCAGTTCTCCAGTTTTACCATATACCACCCCTCCCTATGCTCACGGTAATGCGGGCTCAACAGGGCAACGTTACCGACCTCAGGGCCTTTGCATATGCTATTCCCTCTTACTGGAATGCTCTGAGGTCAAATGTCACTTCCTCAGAGGTGCCTTTCCTGACCACCTGTGTGGAATAGCCCCTCTCACCCACACTGGAGCTCATTCCTTGTTTATTTCTTTGGTCGTACTGTCTCTGTCCAGAATTACTTTGTTTAGGCCAGGAATGGTAGCTTATGTCTGTAATCCCAGCACTTTGGGAGGCTGAGGTGGGAGAATCGCTTGAGCCCAGGAGTTCAAGACCAGCCTGGGCAATGTAGTAAAACCCTGTCTCCCCCCAAAATTAAAAATTAGCTGGGCACACCTATAGTCCCAGCTAATTGGGAGGCTGAGGAGGGAAGATCGCTTAAGCCTGGGAGGTTGAGGCTGCAGTGTGCTGAGATCACTCTACTATACTTCACCCTGGGCGACAGAGCAAGATCCTTTCTCAAAACAAAAACAAATACCAACCAAACAAAAATTACCTTGTTTACTTATTTTTGATTTGTTTTTTTTCTCTGTTTTCAGCTAGAATTTGCTACCATAAGGGCAGGAATTCTGTCTGCTTTATTCCCCACTATATTCTCAGCTCCTTGAAAAGTGCCCGTAGTTACTGTCACAGCCCAGATTATGCCACGAAACCATTGTGGTGAGGACTCTGTGGCCTTCACCCCTGAACGCTGGACGAAAGTCACTCCTCTCCTGAAACTGTCTGCTGCAGCCACTGCCAGAATGGAGTCTCCGCTGTCCGGGCAGGAACGTCTGATTGGCTGAGCTGAGGTCACATGCCAGACAACATCAGACCTTTCCCATAGAGGTCAATGACAATGACGCCTGCTTCCCACTCAGACACAGAAGTTCCCTCTTGCCCTTTCCCAGTTAGGACACCCCCACTCCCAATATCACCCACTTATTATCTATCACCCGCTTTCTACAACTTATGATGCTAGTTTTCAGTTATTTACTTCCTCAGAGGTGCCTTCACAAACCATGTGTCTGGAGTAGCCAAGAGTAATTGTGGTTTTTGTCGTTACTTTCAATGACAAAAAACACAAGTACGTTTTCATCAATCTGTTACTTTTGCTTGCTCTGGAACCCATTCATGCTCTGAAACATTTCTTATTCATAAAAATGGAATCATACAGTTATGTCTTTGCATGTGTATGTCTGGTTTCTTTCACTCAGCATGTTTTTGAGATTTATCTATGGTGTTGGATTTTCCCCACTGTGGCACAGGATTCTGTTATATATCACATTTTTTTTTCGGTGTCCATTTTTCAACTGATGGACCTTTACAATATTTCCAGTTTGGGGCCATTATGAATAAAGCGGCCAAGAACAGTCAGGCACAAACTTGTAATCAATAGATAAGCAGTTATTTTTTATTTTATTTTTTTTGTATGCAGTTCTCAATGTATGGTGGCTTGTGTTTACCCATAAGTTCTGTCTGCAGAGTAACCTTTCCCAGATCTGAAGGTCAGGTCATGCCTCATCCAAAAGCCTGTTCTGGCTCTTCATTTATCTGGAGACCACGTTCCCTGGTTTGGTCCTCCAGGCTTTTCGATACTGGCCTCACCCTCTATTCTGTTTCAACTTTCGCCTTGCATTTTGATGCAGGCACATCTACCAGCTTACTCTCTCTGGAATGCACAGGGCTGTTTTATTCCTCTGCTTTTGCACACACTGTCTGGAATGTCTTTCCTTAGAGGGCTTTGATTCCCAAACAAGCTGATAGACATCCTTGAAAGGCTAGTTCAAAAGACACCTCCCCTAGGAACCTGATCTGAACTTTGCCAAGCACTTTATTTTACCCTCCACTGGGCGCCTACTCTGGTGTTAACATTGATGTTCATCATGCTTTGGTGTTAATGGTTTTGAAACACTTGCTCCATTATTCCATTTCCCCCATCCAAGTACTAACCTGGCCCGACCCTACTTAGCTTCTGAGATCCGATGAGATCGGGCACATGCAGGGTGGTATGGCGGTATGCCTATTACCTGTATTTCAGTGGTTGTCATGTTTTCCTTTCTTGTCTGTTGCAAGGCAGAGAAGGAGTCTCGGTTTGTGAAGTGACTTTCTAATACCACACAGATGCAAGTCTGTCTGACTTGGATCAAATGCTCCTAACACAGTGCAGGGTGGAGTGTATACTAATTGACATGCATGAGGTTAATTGAAATCAGGGGTTCCAGCTCAGGGGTCAGCAGGGAACTGTAAGAAAAATAGCCCAAATGGAGAGGGCACACCCACCAAAGGGGACAGAGTCCACTCACCCCAGCAAATTGTTGCTGTGGGAATAAGGGTACCGACAACTTCTAATTTGTTTCAAGAGAAGCCCAAAACATGCATTTCTCCTGGGAGATTTCTTAGTGTTTGAATGTGTTAACTAAGTTATTGTTTAAAGTACGAGGTAAGATAATCAGTGTCTGGGCTGAATTCAGGCCACTGCTTACTAAATTGCTCCGTGCACATAACGCTTTACTCTGCAAAATCTGCAGTCTGATAATTCTTACTTTGGAAGATTAAGAACAACAACAACAAAATGCTTGTAGGCAAAACATAGATTCATTTAACAACAAGCCAAATCTCCTTGTTGTCTCTGATGGCCTGTTTGTTTATTCACTCGTAGTATTCTCGGAGATTTGTGCCGAGTGAGCCCGATGCAGGAGGGCTGAGGGCACTGAGATGAGATGGACACAGTCCCTGCCATCAAGATGCTAAGGGTTCAGTGAGGAGTACAGAAAGACACAGGCAGAGGCCAGGCAGCCTCATCACAGACATAGCCTAGAGGAAGGACCGCTGCCCCATTCTGGGCATGTTTCAGGGAAGCTTTCCTGGCAGAGGTGATAGATGACCCCTGGCTTAAAGGATAAGTAGGAGAGAGGGAGGTGAAGAGGCATGCCCGATGCCATTCCATTGAATCCCTATAGCATGTGGTCTTTTGTGTCTGTCTTGTTTCTCTCAGCACGATAGCTATGAGATTCCTCCACGCTGCTGCATGCATCAGTGCATCATTCCTTTTCATTGCCAAGTAGTATTCCATTATATGAGGATGTGGCAGCTTTTTATCCATTTAACAGATAGGATTTTTGAGACCAGCTTCTTGGAAGGCGCTGGAATGGGGCTTTTGGTCAAGAGGCTTTGCCAGGCATGGTGGCTCATGCCTGTAATCCCAGCACTTTGGGAAGTCAAGGTGGGAGGGTCACTTGAGGCCAGGGGTTTGAGATCATCCTGAGCAACACAGCCAGACCTCATCACTATGGAAAAAAGAAAAAAGGGAAAAAAAAAAAAAAAAAAAAAAGAAAGAAATTAGCCAGGTATGGTGGTGAGTGCCTTAGCTACTTAGGAAGCTGAAGTGGGAAGATGGTTTGAGCCCAGGAGTTCAAGGCTGCCGTGAGCCATAATCATGCCACTGCACTCCAGCCTGAGCAATAGAGCAAGATCCTGTCTCTAAAGCAAAAACAGAGCAACAGAAAAAGGCGGCTTTGGGGACCGCATGACTTGGGGAGGTGTGGTCCGAGGTGGTGGTGCACTGGGCGGTTCTGCTCGTGGCTTCTCCATGCAGAGGTGGCCTCTGAAATTTCTGTTTACCTCAATCAGTGCCTCTGTAAACCATCTCAGCTTCCTGCTTTGTCAGATTTTCAGTGCAATCCTGAAAAGGACCGCTTGAGGCAGGGTTGCAGAGGAGGACGGAGGTCCAGGGAAGGGGCCAGCTTGCTCACTCAGCGTGGTTTTGCAGGGCTATGAGAAGGGTCCAGGTTTTTGTTTCCAGCTGCACAACTCTCCCTCTACTAAGCTCACTGCAGCAGCCCCACTTGCACAGGAAGAAGTTCCTAGTGTGCCTGAGCCCAGCCGGCAAACCAGCTCTTGACATGCTTGACTGTTGCATCGTGTGGAAACTTCCTTAAAGTAAAAGGCCTTTGATTTACTTTTGGTGGACAGGTAGGGAGGAAAAAAAATACACATTCTTCAAATTACACCAGAGATAAACATGGGACTTTTTAAGAGGGGCTTGTATCAAACAAAACTCTGTGAACACCTATTCTGTGTTGTAGCTAAGGCATTCACATTTTTCAGCTAGTATTTTTGCTTTGTTTAAAGGTGCTGATAGTTAATTTGTATATAGCTGAAAAAAAAAAGGCTGGGTCTTGCAAGGCAATTTCTAGCAGATCTGAGACCTTTTTAACTAACACACTGCCTGCCAGGTGTGTACTTAATTTTTTTAGATATGTTTGCATGCTGCTAAAGCCAGAATGTATTCAATTCATGCAGGAGAAATGCTGCAGTGAAGTACGCTAGAGCTTGAAAAATGCATTTGGATTTCAGTTCAATTTCCCTGCTAAATAGTGCGTTTGTGTCCATATGGCTCAGGGTACTCTAGGCAGTATCTTGTCTCTCAAGGCTCTCTATTGCAGACAGCAGAGGTCCATCCTCCTAGTGTAAACAGAAGGGAATTTGTTAAGGGATATTGGACAGTTTGCAAACCTCCAGAGTGTTTAAAGCACCAGGCACAACACAGTTGGGAGACTCAATCAGTGAAGGGCTGTTCTAGCAGAAACAGTGCTGCTACTACCACCTGCCGCTCGGCACCTGTGGGTCTAGGGACTCAGCCACACAGCTGTCCAGGCGGGCCTCTCATCTTCCACAGTCCTACCTTCCACTTCTCATGGTCATGTCCAAGTGACACATCAGACAGGCCAAAACCAGGTCATGCACCGGTACCCACAGCGCAAAGGAATCTGAGGCTTTGCCTTTAGCTCTTTGTCCTCTACCGCGCTGCGGAGCAAGCCTCGAGGGCACGGGAATGGGTGCTGAGGGAGCCAGCTTTCAGTCTCCGCCACAAGTACTCACCGTAATTTGGCAAAGACCACAGCGTTAGAGGAGCAGAGCCAGAGTCTATGTTGTCCCATTCAAAGCAATGTTTCACAGTATGATTTTTGAACCTCTGTCTCCTAATTTGAGAAATATGGTTAGAAATTGTACGTTACAGAGTGTGGTGAGCGGCTTGGATCTCCTTTCAAATAAGAACTTGCTGTTTCACTGTTAGTAGTGAATTCAGCCGATAGCTACTAGCTGTCAGAGCCTGCAGGTTGCACCTTCACTTCTGAGCTGAGGCCACACTGTTTTCTAGTTCCTGCCAGTCTATGGCCAAGCATGGTGGGAACACTAGAGCCTATTTCTGCCAATGGAGGATGCCTGTGATGGGAAATCTTTGGGTTGGGGTGGCTGAATCTTCTGTCACATCTACATCACAGCCTTTTCCCTGCCCAACCCTCCTTTTTATCATCCACAGGCATTAATTACCCCAATAAACTTCTTGTATTCCTAACTCTGTCTCAGTGTCTGCGACCCAGGGGACCCAACTGATATGTGGGGCTTTGGTAAAGATGAAATGAGGCAATAATCCATGAAAGCATTGAACAGAGTGCATGATACACAATTTTGAGAATTTCCTCTTTAATTCCTCCCTTTCCATTTTAATCTGTGTCTAATCCAATAGAAACTTCCCTTATTTCCACCTTCAACAATGTACCTTGAGGCCAAGCGTGGTGGCTCATGCCTGTACTCTCAGCACTTTGGGAGGCCAAGGTGGGTAGATCACTTGAGGTCAGGAGTTTGAGACCAGCCTGGCCAATATGGTGAAACCCCATGTCTATTAAGAATACAAAAAATGACCCAGGCATGGTGGCATGTGCCTGTAATCCCAGCTAGTTGGGAGGCTGAGGCAGGAGAATTTCTTGAACTTGGGAGGTGGAGGTTGCAGTGAGCCAAGACAGTGCCACTGCTCTTCAGCCTGGGCAACAGAGCAAAACTCTGTCTCAAAAAAAAAAAAAAAAAAAAAAAAGGTACCTTGACTTTATCTGATTTTTGTTTGATCACCTCCAGTGCTATGACCTCAGTCCAAGGCACCAGTGTTTCCAGCTTTGTGTTAGTTTGCTATGGTGATACAACAAAGTACCCTAAACTGAGTGAATTAAGCAACAGAAATGTATCTTCTCACAGTCCTGGAGGCCAAAAGTCCACATTCCGAGTGTGGGCAAGATTGGTTCTTCACTGGGGCTGTGAGAGAGGATCTGTTTCATGGTTGTGGGCCTGCTGCTGGAGGCTTGCTGGTAATCACTGGTATGCTGTGGCTTGCATGGGCCGCACCCCGGTGTCTGCCTTCATTACATGCCATTCTCCCTGTGTGTCTGTGTGCACCCAAACGTCCTCTTTTTTATAAGGACACCAGTTACTGATTAAGGACCCACCTTCCTCCAGTGCGAGGTCATCTAAACTTAATTAATTATAGATGCAACCATCCTGTTTCCATAGAAGGCCACATTCTGAGCTACGGGGGGTTAGTACTTCAGCATGCGATTTACTGGGGAACACCGTTCGACCCTGCACAGGCCTAAAGAAAGCCTCTTAATTGGTTTCCCTGCGTCCTCTACTACATAGCACTGAGAACAATCTTTGACACACTTGAATCTGACCACGTCCTTCCACTGCTTGGCTCCTTCCGTGTCCTCCTATCACACGTGGAATACAGCCCAGCCTCCTCAGGGGGCTTGTGGTATCCTTGTGCTCAGGCTTGGACACGTCTCTAGCTTCATCCCTCACCATGTATGTCAGCTCAGGGACTCAGGCCACCTTTCCTCCAGTGTGCTGAGTTCTTTCCCACCCCGGGGCACCTGCACTGGCTGTTTGGATCTGTCTGGCAATCTCTCCCCTCCTGGCTCTCTCACAGGTAGAATCCCTTTCTTCATTCAGGTCTCAGCTCAAAAGTCACTTCTTCCAAGGGATCTTCACTGACCCCTGCCAAGTTAAGAAGGCTCATCTATCAGGATAGTTCAAACGATGCTGTGCTAACAAATGATCCTCTAATCTCAGTGACTTATAACAATGACAATTATGTTTTGTTTTGTTTCATTCTGTCTTTGAGGCAGAGTCTTGCTCTATTGCCCAGGGTGGAGTGCAAAGGTGCCATCTTGATCACTCCTGGGTTCAAGCGATTCTGATGCCCCAGCCTCCCACACAGCTGTAATTCAGTCATGTGCCACCATGCCCAGCTAATTTTTGTGTTTTTAGTAGAGACATGGTTTTGCCATTTTGGCCAGGCTGCTGTCAAACTCCTGGCCTCAAGTGATCCTCCCGCTTCGGCCTCCCAAAGTGCTAGAATTACAGGCATGAGCCACTGTGCCTGATCCAACCATGACGATTCTATTGAGGGCCAGCTGCAGCTCCTGTTCACAAAGGCTTCACTCTGGGACACAGGCTGATGAACAGCCTTCACTGGGACATTGCTGGACTTGGGGAGGGGGGGGGGCACAAAGACAGATGTGAGCCATAAGCTTAAAACCAAGCTTCTGTCTGACAATAATACACATCTCTCTAGCCACATTTCATTGGCCAAATCAAGTCACATGGACACTCCAAAGTTCCCCAGGGTGAGGACCTATAATATTCCCATAGAAAGCATAAAGCATATGTCCCTTAGAGATGTGTAAAGTCCCATGACTAAGCCTGAAGTCAATGAGCTGGGCAAGTAGAATATTCTCCCAAAGAAAGGCAGCAAATATTATGAACAACAATTTACCAGAAAGGTCACACCCAGTCTGTATTTTCTCTTAATAAATTACAATAAAATTGTTAATAAATCCACGGTTATTTAGGATCGGTGTGTATGTTGTGTGTATAAATACGTCATTGGATGAATGAGTACGTAAACTTGAAAGATCATGGGAAAAGGCCAGGCTTTGGAATCAGACAGAATCAAGCGTGAATCTCAGCTTTGCCTCTTATGAGCATATGACCTCAGGCTAGTTAACAAGTATTTCTATGCTGTCGTTTCTTCATGTTCAAAACAAAGATGATGAAACTTTCGTCAGAGTCGGCCCATAGGGGGCAGCAACGAAACACTAGTTTCTTTCTCCCTGTGTTGCTTTTGTAGTCATCGTTATTTTTTGGGTGTGTGGTTCACTGCAGCATATATGAGTAATAACATGACACTGATTTTGTTGCAGCAAATATACAATGACATTAAAAAAAAATTTTACTTTAAGTTCTGAGATACATGAGCTGAACTTGCAGGTTTGTTACATAGGTATACATGGGCCATGGTGGTTTGCTGCACCTATCAACTCAGCATCTAGGTTTTAAGCCCCACATGCATTAGGTATTTGTCCTAATGCTGTCCACCCCCTTGCCCCCACCTCCTGGCAGGCCCCAGTGTGTGATGTTCCCTTCCCTGTGTCCATGTGTTCTCATTAGAACAACATTTTTTCACTGGCTTTGATTCATAAACCCCTCCATTTGAGATTGGTTGTATTTTGCAGTAATTTAACCCAATTAACTAAATTTTAAACTTACACATTAGTTAAAGTAAATTAATTTAATTTCATGATCTCTTGCTCTGCCACTGAGTCTCCTAAGCTCTAACCAATGTGTTAAATTTGGCTTTAAAAAATGACATCGTTGATATATTGACTGCCTTGTTTCAATTTGTGAATTTGTTTTTCAGGCCATAAGCAGTTTTAAAAATCTATTTTTTAAGTAATAATGAGTTTTCATCTCAAGTCAATCCGTGTGATTTGGAGAGTTATCTCTGGCCCTTTTGCATTTGATCCAAGAGCTACTCCGCTATATAGAACATCAGCCACGCTTTCTCCAATGGATAGAGATTATGGTCTTTGAAGTTCGACAGGCTTGGGTAAGACACTGGCTTTGTTATCTTATTCATTCTGAGACTTTGGGCAAATCCCAAAGCCAAAGACTTTTGGCTTTTACTGGCCCATGATGTGTGGCACATGTCATCTATAGGAATGAAACTAGGAAAGAATATCAGAGAGGAGCCAAAAGAAAAACATGAATGTTCTGCCAGATAAATCTTCATTCTGGAGAGCCTGGACAGACAGGTGACCCTGGGAAGAGTTGGCAGCAGAGTACATAAGGGGTGGCAGGCAAATGGCAGGCATTCTTTGTTCCATAGAACGACTTGGGGATGCTTTCTGGTAGGCAGATAGTTGCAGCCACTTTGTGTGGAATGCTGGCATTTCAGTGAATGTTCTTCTGGTGGGTGACTTAGTCCGAAAGAGGACTTGATGGTAAACATAATAGGGTACTCACAGGCTAAAAAAAAACACTGATCCTTCAGGCCTGCCATAGAGGGGTTAGGGAAGCACAGGGGTCTTCAACAGCACAAAAGGGCAGAGCACGACCCGGGCTGTCACCTGATGGCTCAGCTCTGGCTTCCTTTTTTCTTTTTTGAGACAGAGTCTTGCTGTGTTGCCAGGCTGGAGTGAAGTGGCGCAATCTCATCTCACTGCAACCTCTGCCTCCCAGGTTCAAACAATTTTTCTGCCTCAGTCCCCTTAGAAACTGGGACTACAGTCACACACTACCATGCCCAGCTAATTTTTTTATTTTTAGTAGAGATGGGGTTTCACCATGTTGGCCAGGATGGTCTTGATCTCCTGAGCTCATGATCTGCCCACCTCAGCCTCCCAAAGTGCTGGGATTACAGGCATGAGCCACTGTGCCCGACCTCCTTTTCTTTTTATTGTGATAAAATAATATAAAATTAACCATTTTCACTGATCCACTGGTGTGGATCAGTGCCATTAAGTACAATCACATTGTTGTGAAACCATCACCACCATCCATCCACAGAACTCTATATTTTGCAAAATGGAAACTCTGCAATTGTTAAAATAAAGACTTCAGATAAATTAGATTTAACAGAGTTTAAATGAACAAAGAAAGATTTGTGAATTGGGCAGTCTCCTAAGCCAAAATAGGTTCGGAGAGACCTTGTTGCTGCACTGTGGTCAAAGATTGCTGGACAGAAAAAGGAAAGTAATGTACAGAAAGCGGAAGTGAGGTGCAGAAACTGCTTTATTTAAACAGGGTCTGGCCACCTTTGCTTTGCAGAAACTCAGTGACTGGTACCAGAGTAGGTTACAGTCCATTCATACATCCAGTTAGGGGACAGTTCACCATGAATGGAGGGATCTTTAGGCTAAACTTAAAATATGTAAGCAGGCAACTTTAGGCTAAGCTTAATTTTATAGTCCGAATTAGACAATGACTATCCCTCTACCCAGCCCCTGCAACCACGATTCTGTTTCTATGAATTTGACCACTCTACGGACCCCATATGAGGGGAATCATACAGAGTTTGTTGTTTTTGGGACTGGCTTATTTTACTTGGCGTAATGTCTTCAAAGTTCATCCACACCGTAGCAGGGGTCAGAATTTTCTTCCTTTTTAAGGCTGAATAATATTTTATTGTATGTATGTACCACATTTTGTTTACTTATTCATCAACGAGTAAACAAATTCACGGACTCATTCCATTGACAGACATTTGAGTTGATTTAACATTTTGGCTATTGTTAAAAAAATAATAATTTGGAGTCCATTTGGCTGAGAATCCAGCACCTTGGGTTTCTACATAAGCAAACTGAAGCCCCATTCAATGTGAATGACCACAGCCTAGGAAAAGAAAACTCCATTTTAACCATTCAGAAACTGCTGACTAATCTCTCACTAGAAACTTTACCAAGCAGAAATCTCCAACTAAACTCCAACTGGAGACTTCCTGCCTTAGGCAATCAAATACTTTTTTTTGGCCTTGCTTTCATGAACACCTTTTGACAATTTTCCTCTCACATCCTCTTGGTGGAGCCCACACGACTTGCAGTTTGGTGCTACCCGATTCATGAATCATTGTCTGCTCAAATAAACGCTTTAAAATTTTCACATGCCCACGATGATCTTTCCACACTATTGTAAATAACACTGTTCCAAACATAGGTGTTTTGTAATTTTGTAAAACTCAAGTAACTCTTTGAGTTTCTGCTTTCAATTCCTTTGGTTATGCACCTGGAAACAAAATTGCTGGGTCATATGATCATTCTATTTTTAAGTTTTTGGGGAACTTCCAGTGCTGTTTTCCACAGTGGCTACACCATTTTACCTTCCCACCAGCAACGCACAGGAATTTCTTCCCATCTCTACATCCTCACCAACACTTGCCGTTCTCTGCTTGTTTGACAGTGGCCATCCTACTGGGTGTGAGGTGGGATCTCACTGTGGTTTTGAATTCCACTTCCCTAACGGCTGGTGAAGCTGAGCATCTCTTCCTGTGGCTCATTGGCCATTTGTATATCTTCTTTGGAGAAATGTCTATTGAAATCCTTTGCTTAGTTTTTAACGGTTGTTGTTGAGTTATGGAAATTCTTTATATGCTCTGGATATTAATGTTTTTATGAGGAAGTTGATTTACAAACATTTCTCCCATTCTGTAGGTTGTCTTTTTACTCTGTTTTCAGTACCCTTTGATGTGCAAAAGTTCTTCGTTTTGAGGTCCAATTTTCCTCCTTCTTCTTTTGTCACCTGTGCTTTTAGTGTCATAATGAAGAAATCACTGCCAATTCCATTGCCATGAAGCTTTCTCCTTATGGTTTATAATTTTAACTTTTCCATTTAGCTTTTTAGTCTAATTTAAGCCAGTTTGTGTAGATAGTGTGAGATGAAGGTATGACTTCATTCTTCGGCAAGTGGATATCCAGTTTGCCCAGCATCATTCTTTGAAAAGACAGCCCTGTCCTCCTTCTGTCTCTCTGTCTCCATGGGAATTTCATGCCTGAGAGAGAGTCTGAACAGAGTATTGTGGGACCTGTTCCTGTCCCACGTGGTCAGAGGAGTTGAGTCCTCTGATGGACAGCCCGCCAGAGCCATGTGGTCTGGGAGAGGAAGACGCCAGGTGAACAAAAAAAGAGGTACCCTTTGCAGCCAGGGAGACAAAATGTCAGCATGAACAGGCATCGTTTGAAGATGGGGAATCGCCAGGCTCGTCAGTTCATTTGCCTCTGTAACACGAGAGAGGAGACAAATAAGATTGGATCCTGAGTCTCCTATTTCTGGCGAAGAAAAATGTCAGTTTATAAACCTTCCAAAAATGATAGATGCTGATGTGAGTACCATTCTCTGTGATGGTCAATCAGCATGAAAGACCTTGAGAGATTAAAGGTACATTCCACAGGGCAGGTCCTGAGCCCAGGTGTCTCCAAAGAGACCTTTACAGACAACCTCTTAAGCCTCCTTTTGTGGTTTCTAATCAGGGAATGGAGTTTTATTTTTCATTTTTAGTTAAATAGTTTTTGGGGAACAGGTGGTGTTTGGTTACATGGATAAATTCTTCAGCTGTGATTTCTGAGATTTTGGTGCACCGATCACCTCAGCAGTGTACACTGCACTCAATGTGTATAGTCTTGTATACCTCAGCCCCCTTCTAAACTTACCCTGGGAGTTTTATTCCAATGTTATCATTCTTTCCCTAAAAGGCTGTACTGTTCAGGATTTCATCTCCAAGTGCAGCCACACCAACTTTTTTCCTTCCTTTACCTACATTTAGGAGGACTTCTTCAGCAAGACTGCACATAGAATTTCTTCCAATATGGCAAGGCCTAAAGAAATCTAAGACCTAGTAAAAGGTTATATTAGGAAGCTCTCAATCTTTCTCTCTCTCTCTGTATATATATATATATATATATATATATATATATACATATATATATGTATATATATATATATATATATATATATATGGAATCTAGCTCTGTCACTCATGCTGGAGTGCAGTGGCATGATCTTGGCTCACTGTAAACTCTGTCTCCTGGGTTCAAGCAATTCTCTGCCTCAGCCCCCCGAGTACCTGGAATTACAGGTGCCTGTCACCATGCTCTGCTGGTTTTTGTGTGTCTTTAGTAGAGATGGGGTTTCACCATCTTGGACAAGCTGGTCTTGAGCTCCTGACCTCATGATCCACCCACCTCAGCCTCTCAATGTGCTGAGATTACAGGCGTGAGCCACCGTGCCCAGCTGGAAGCAATAGATTTTAAAGAAAGGGATAAATAGTGTATAATATTTGTTACCATATCCGGTTGCCTCAAGGAGAAACACGGAAGGATCAATTAGAGGTGCTGCTTATCTTATTTTACAGAGTAGTTCAGAAAGCTAGAGACACATAGCCCATGACCTAACAACTCAGGTCCATGGTGTATGCCCTTGGGGAGGCTGAGATAATGATGGGGAGGCAATCCATGTAAGAGACATTGAGACCTGGATTAGAACACTAGGTGTTAAAATCAGGTGAAGGAAGCAGATGTCTCCCTGAATCCTGGGAGAATGAGCAGGAGTGTATGACTTTGAATGTGGTGTAGGCAGGGGAAGCATTACATAATGCTTATACCTCCATTGTTGTGTACGGAGAAGACAGACTGTTTTTCACTAAAGGAGGAATTAAAAGGGGAGCCATGAGTTTTGGAGGAAGATGGTAAGTTTGATAAAAAACACAAGTAAAATCTAGGGGAGATGTTGAGTGGACAGATGGTACAATAGAAAAATTCCAGGGAGGTGGAGGGCTGAAGACCCACAGTGTCTTGTGGGTGGTATGGAGAGGAAAAGGCGCCCAGGATTCTGTCTGTAAGGTTGTTGGCCGCTCTCTGGGCCCTCCTCAAAGTTTTCCATCTTTTCTAAATTAAAGCTATCAGAGGTATTGAACCAGAGCAACTCTGTCTTTAATAGAAGCTGGGTAAAATGAGGTTGAGACCTACAGAGCTGCATTCCAAGATGGTTAAGGCATTCTAAGTCACAGGATGAGATGGGAGGTTGGTACACAATACAGGTCATAAAGACCTTGCTGATAAAACAGGTTGCAGTAAAGAAAAGCCAGCCAAAACCCACCAAAACCAAGATGGTGATGAGAGTGACCTCTGGACATCCTCACTGCTGCACTCCCATCCACGGCCATGACAGTTTACAAATGCCATGGAAATGGCAGGAAGTTACCTTATATGGTCTAGAGAGGGGAGGCATGAATAATTAATCCACACCTTATTTAGCATATAATAAATAGATAACCATAAAAATGGGCAACCAGCAGCCCTCAAGCTGCTCTGTCTACGGAGTAGCCATTCTCTATTCCTTTACTTTCCTAATACATTTGCTTTCACTTTACTCTGTGGACTTGCCCTGAATTCTTTCTTGCACAAGATCCAGGAACCCTTTCTTGGGGGTCTAGATTGGGACCCTTTTCTGGTAACAAAACCACTAAAATATGTGGACTTCTTCCAGTTTCTTTACCTCATGAATATAACAGGGCCTCTTGGGTATTCTTAAGACCCTATATAAATCTCTGGATAAAAGTACATTGACCTCAAAAGGCTTTGATTTTAAAAGGACCCTCTTTATATTTATTTTCCAATCTTGTAACCAGATCTCTCCCTATCCCTGCTCTTCTCCCCTCCCCACAGCACCCCCATCTCTGTGTTTGCATACATTGTTCCTTCTGCAAACATCCCTTCTTCTTCATCTAAGCATGTCCACTGAGATATTCCTTTAAGATCAGATTCGGTGTTGCATCCTCCGTAAAGTCTCTTTTGGTCCTCCTGTCCACCCTCCCAAAGCTGGGATAGGCACCTCCATTAGCTGTACCTCTGAAGGTACAGAGAACCAGGACAAATCTCAGTGTCCAAAACTGGGATATTTGGTGCCTGCTGGCTCTGAGGATTCCAGGTGAGATAGCAGGGGATTGCCCACTGAAAGCAGGTAATACACGTCATTTATTTAACCTGTTAAATATGTTTATTATAGGGAATGAAGCTTGTACATGAAATAAATTATTGAGAAGATCCATCATTGTATAGATTATGTAGGTCATCAGTTATCTGTGAATTAGGAAAAAGCCTGAGGCTCCTTGTGTTTAATTCTTCTCTTTGCTGGCCAGGTAAGCAAAAATGTTGGCTCAAGCTGTGTTAAATCCAAATAAGACATAAAATATGTTTTCTTCCCTATTCTTTCTCTCCTTTCTTCCTCCTCCTCTTTCCTTCTTCTCTCTTCTCTGTTTCTCCTCTCCCTCCTCCTCTTCTTCCTCTTCTTCAGCTGATCAAATAGAGCTCTCTGATTGTAAGTCACAGAAATGTACTATGGCTAACCTAATCAAATGGAAATTCACCGGAAAGGTAACGCTGAGTGGAGGGGAGGCTGCAGCACCAGGGTTGGGAAAGGACAGGGAACAAAGCACCCAGGGCTTCTGGAAGTACGAGTCACAAGAATAGTCTCGCAGCAGAAGCACTCTGGGCAGAGAGATGCAGATGAGGCTGATGCTATTTCGTTCACATGCATTTAGTTTCTCTATCCTTCTGCTGAAGATAAAAATCTCATGGAGGAAGCATCTGGTCAGCCTATTTCAGGTCATGTGTCTACTCCCTTAGCTAGGGAGGGGCAGGCCCTATCAGACCACTAGAATGTATTCAGTAAAGAACAGATAATTCCCCCAAAAGAATCTGGGATTTTTTTTTTTTTTTTTTTTCAGAGGTGAAATGGATGCTGGACTGGCAAAAGCCAATGAAATGTACGCTTTACATACAGCCTTTGCCAAGACAAAATGCAATGCAAGGAAAGATTTCCTGATCTGTGCCTACCTGCTTGATATTTCAGAAGGAATTTCATGTAAGCTTTTTCTTTTTCTTTTCTTTCTTTCTTTCTTTCTTTCCTTTTTTTTTGAGATAGAGTTTTGCTCTGTCACCCAGGCTGGAGTGCAATGGTGTGATCTCGGCTCACTGCAACCTCTGCCTCTCAGGTTTGAGTGATTCTCCTGCCTCAGCCTCCTAAGCAGCTGGGATTATAGGCACATGCCACCATGCCCAGCTAATTTTTGTGTTTTCAGTAGAGACAGGGTTTTTCCATGTTGGCCAAGCTGGTCTCAAACTCCCTACCTAAGATGATCCACTTGCCTTGGCCTTCCAAAGTGTTGGGATTACAGGCGTGAGCCACCACGCTCAGCCTCATGTAAACTTCTTCACAGCTGTATCTACATTTTCAGGGGTGGACAAAGGAGGGCATCTAGGTGAAGAAACCTGACCAAGGCCCCACAGCTTGATAGGAATAGAGCCAAAATTCAAACCTGGGTCTGTCTCCCGCAGTGTCCTTCCACTGCAGCCCCAAGCTGGTATCCTGAATTGGGATACCTGAAGCTGGGGATGAGAGTGACCAGTGCTTATATTCTAGGGAGGGGAGGTAACTAAACAATGCAGAGACAGGCTGAGAGGAAAGCCTTTTGTGAACTGAAGGGTACTCTCTGGGCTCCTCCAATGATATATAATCTCATGGGGCCAGCAGACAAATTAGCAGCTTTTGTTTTTTTCACAAAACGTTAATCTCCAGCCTCAAGAGCCTACTTCAGCATTTTGTTGCCGCAAAGACTCTCCCCTGGGCTTCATTCATGTTTTCTATAAATGGCCTAAAGAAGACTCTCTAAGGTGACTTAAATAGATTCTGTGTTTACACAGGATAAACAATTTTTGTGGATTAGCCTGTCTTTCATCTCAGCTTAGGTTATGATCTTGCTAGCAAGCACATTTTTCTTTTTCAGCAAAATCCCAAAGCTTATAGCAGTTCTATATTGTGTTGTGCTGAAGGTATTTATCATTTATTACTGGGGAATAAAATCTCTGAGGACAGGGAGATTTGTTTTGCCCACTGCTATAATCCCAGCATAGTACATGGACAATAATAGGCACTCAAAAAATACTTGGGAAGGCACAGTGGTATTCATAACCATTCCAACCCTTCTCAAAGCATTTGTACTCCCCATGCTCCCAAAAGATCAGGCTGAGCCAAATGGACCCTCTAGATCTCCTAAGAGTGAATGATTTAGATGGGGGGAGGTGACAATGCTGGAGCCGTAATGACAGGTGGAGCCAGGGCTAGATTTGATCCTACAGCAAAGTATTGCTGGATTAGTCTCCCTTTCCAACCTCATTTTTCCTGCCTGATTAGATTCCTTTGCCTTCCTTAGATTTAAAATCTAAAAAGTTGACACCTAAGTCTAAAAGTTGTGATTTTCTTGATCTCTGTTTCCAGATAAGATGGAATAACAGGGATTGGATTTGTCCTCCCACCAGAAACAACCAATAAATTGAACAAAATACGTGGAACAATGTCTCTCCAGATACCGGAAACAAAAGACAGCGATCTCTGAAAGACGGGAAAAAAAGAAGTGAGCCTTACTGTCACCCAGCTTACAGCCTCAAGAGATGTTCCAAGCCGTGGTGCAGGGAAGGGGAACACAGGTGGAGTCTGGCAGACTCCCTGAGTTGAGTGAACAGAACTAGTAGTCCAGGGACATCAAGACAGCCAGAGGTCACAGACCAGAGTATTACGAAGGAGAGACCTTTAGAGAGAGATAAAGAAAGAGAGAAAGGACTCTAGAGATCTTCAGGGAGTCCCGTCTGAGTGTTCAGAAGAGGACTAACCGGTATATGAGTGTGCAGAAGTGTAAGTGTGGAAATTATAAAGAATAGTATGCCAGTGCCTGGCACTGACGCAGGGCCATGAACAGTGTTTGCCACCATCAGTCAGATACACTGAAAAAGAGTCTTGCTTCGGCCACACAAAATAAATAACCCCAGATTAAATGCTGCTCTGGTTTGACCTAGCAAATCTTAAGAGCAAGACCTGAGTCCTTTTGTGGTTCATAGCAGGATGCTTGGGTTTTCGTGCTCTAGCGTGAGATACGCTGCCTTAAACTGTGTTATGGTGTCAGCACATCACTCATCTGATGTGAGGGAAAAAAAGGGAAAAAAGGAACAAAAGAAAAAAGAGGAAATAAAAGAAGAAAAGAAAAAAAGAAAAATAAAAAAAGCAAGAACTGAAGGATCACACTGTTTCCAAATAACTTAAATATGTTCTAGAGCAAAGCTCAAAAATATCTGAAAGAATATAAAAAAGGCTAGCACCAACTAGATAAAATTTACTATGTATGATATCCAAAAACATTAGCAGGCATGAAAAGAATTAGACAAATATGACACATAAGGAAGAGGAAAATCAATTGAATGGACACAGAGGTTAGAATTAGCAAAGAATGACATTAAAATAGTTACCGTATTTCATATATTCAGAAAGTTAAGTAGATACACAGGAAATGTAAAAAAGACACAACATGAATTTTGAGAGAAGAAAACTACAAAATGTGAGATAAAAAATACACAGAATGAGATTTGACAACACATTAGACCTTGCAGAAGAAAAATCTTAGTTGACTCAAAGATATAACAATAGAAAGTATCCAAAATGAAATACAAAGGGAAAAGAGTAAAGAAAAGAGCACCTGTATCAGTGATTTGGAGGCCAGCTGTAAGCAGTCCATACATTTAAAGAACCCAAAGAAGAGAAGAAAAGGGGAAAGATTAAAAAAAATTTAGGGCAGGTGTGGTGGCTTATGCCTGTAATCCCAGCAATTTGGGAGGCCGAGGTGGGCAGATCACTTAAGGTCAGGAGTTCAACACCATCTTGGCCAACATGCTGAAACCCCATCTTTACTAAAAATACAAAAATTAGCTGGGCATGATGGCAGGCACCTGTAGTCCCAGCTAGTCAGGAGACTGGGGCAGGAGAATCACTTGAGCCCGGGAGGCTGAAGTTGTAGTGAGCAGAGATCATGCCATTGCACTCTAGCCTGGGTGACAGAGTGAGACTCTGTCAAAAAAAAAGAAAAAAAAATTGAGTAATAATGGCCACAGTTTTCCAAATTTGACAAAAACTATAAGCCTTCAGACTGGAGAAACTCAACAAATCCCGAATGCGCTAAAGATTTGAAGAAAACTACTCTGAGGTTGATCTTGATCAAATTACTCAAAACCAGTGATACAGAAAAAAAAAAATCTTAATAGCCAGAGGAAAGAAAGACATGTTATGTAGAGAGGGACAAATAGAAGGGTGATAGCCGATATTTTGTTAGAAACAATATAAATAAAATGATAGATCAACATCTGAAACCATTAAAATGAAAATTCTATCTAGAATTCTATATCTAGCCAAAATGTCTTTCAAGAATGAAAGCAAAATGGATACTTTTTAGAGATATAAAAGCTGAAGAAAATCAACCACCAGCAGCCCTGCACTTTAAGAAATGTTAAAGGTAGTCCTTCTAGCAGAAAGATGATCCCAGATGGAAATACGGATCTACGTAAAAAAGGAAGAACATCAGAAATGGTACCTGGCAAACATACAGTATTTATTTCTTATTACTTAAAGTTCTTTAAAAGATAACTGACCATTTAAGAAGACATAGAAGAATACTACTGTAATGTTCTTAACTATACATAGAATGATATAAATCAATTGAATGTAGGCTTTGAAAAATATTATATTTGTATATTATAAAATATATGTGTATATTTGTGTGTGCGTATATATATATACATATATATATATACACAAAGAGAGATGACATAAACTCTAAAGCAACCATGAAAATAACAAAAAAATAGAAAATTAGCTAATAAAAAAGATAAAATGGAACTATAACAACTACTCAGCTAAGCCTATAAAAGTCAGAAAAGAGGGAAAAAAGGGAGGAAAGAGCAGTTGCAACAATAGAAAACACATTATGCCTGTTACACTACATTACCTTTTATATTTTAAAGTGTTGATGTTTGAACTGTATAACTATAGGAGAGGAAAATATAACACGGGATTAGGAATTTCAGAGAAGTTACATTTATTGTCTGAAACAAACATTCTAGTTACTTAGCCAAGGTCAGCCAAACTTTTTCTCTTTTCACTAACATCATAAGCAATCATTTTGTGTATAAAGTCAGCTTTAGGCCAGGTGCGATGGCTCACACCTGTAATCTCAGCACTTTGGGAGGCCAAGGTGGGTGGATCAAAAGGTCAAGAGATGGAGATCATCCTGGTCAACATGGTGAAACCCTGTCTCTACTAAAAAAAATACAAAAATTAGCTGGGTGTGGTGGTGCACACCTGTAGTTCCAGCTACTCTGGAGGCTGAGGCAGGAGAATTGCTTGAACCAGGGAGCCAGAGGTTGAAGTGAGCTGACATCATGCCGCTGCATTCCAACCTGGGGACAGAATGAGACTCTGTCTCAAAAAAAAAAAAAAAAAAAAAAAAAAGACAGCTTTAACAATCTTAAAGACTCTTAATTACATCATTTGTTATACTTGACAATTCAATTGTTTTATTTATTCTTTTATGAGATGAAGCTCCCCTTTGATAGTGTGCCTTCTGTATTCACTGACTTTTATATACTCCAAATAAAAATGTGTTGAAAAGCATCATTTTGACCTCCCCCTCTTCACATTGCATAAATCACACACAGCAGAGCTTAAATGACATGCTAATTTGGGAAACAAAGGTGCTTTTGTGTTCAGGTTTACATTCTCAACATGATCTAAACCTGATTGCATTTATTTTTGTGTTCTTGATGTTTGCGGGAGATTTTTATAGAACAAAGTGGAAGGCTTTGTTTCACCTTAGCTTCAACTAAGAAAATAGGAAAAACTCCAAACATGAAGCAAAACTGTAAGTTCCTTTGAAAATCACACTCCGTGCAAAGTGAAACACGGAGATTTAAGCTACATTTTACTCTTTCGTGTTTCCTCAGCAATGATGTTCAAAAGCCAGTGACCTACGTCTGTTAGGAAGGGATCTCAGGCATCGAGTTATAGAATGATAAACTGGTCCAACACGCTGGTTTTCCTGGTGATCTGAAACAAAATCACCCCTTGGTTATTCTCAGGTTCTCTCCTGCTCTACCTGTTTAGCAGTTTTTGCTTTGCTGGCTGGGTTTCTGTGCCTTTTTTGGTATGTTATGATGTCTAGTCTGTTTTCTGCTACTGTAACAGAATACCACCGACTGGGTAAACTATAAACAACGTAAGTTTATTTGGCTCAGAGTTCCTGGAGGCTGGGAAGTCCCAGATTTTGGGGTGACATCATAACTTGGCAGAAGAAGTAAGTAAACAAGAGGCAGGGAGGGAATGGAGGCTGAATTTATCCTTTCATCAGGAGCTTGAGCCAGCGGTAACTAACCCACTCCAGAGATAATGAGATAACGGCATTAGTCCATTCAGGAGGGCAGAAACCTTTGGCCTAATCACCTCTTAAAGGTCCCAACTTAATCCTGTCACAATAGCAATTAAATTTCAATGTGAGTTTTGGCAGAGACATTCGAACCATAGCATATGGGTAGGGAGGAGATTTAATGTTTGACATTGAAAATGACAGTAATTCGCTTGTAGTCAAGAAATAGCTCTCAACTACTACCAAAGTGATATATGTTGATTTGATCACCTGGTGTTGTCAGATAAATGGGTTGAGAGAAAAAGATAAAGGTCAGTATGGGCTAGGTTGAAAGAATTTAGCGAGAGTTCTTTTGAGCAGCTGGCAGGCTTGAGAGAAATGAGAATATGAAGTATGTTATGAATGTTCCTTTGAACAAAGTTTTGTTCAAAATATTTAAATGTCATGTCAATATCTTTCCATTGTTAAACTGCAGTTTTCTTGAGTGTGATGCCATCTGAAGCCCAGGGGTTTTGTTTTAATTACAAGAGTGGTGGCATTGTTGTTGGCTCTGGGAAGACATGGGAATTGGGAGCACATTTTTTTTTTTTTTTGAGATGGAGTTTCATTTCTGTTGCCTAAGACGGAGTGCAGTGGTTCAATCTCTGCTCACTGCAACCTCTGCCTCCTGGGTCCAAGTGATTCTCCTGCCTCAATCTCCCGAGTAGCTGAGATTACAGGTGTGTGCCACCACGCCCAGCTAATTTTTTGTATTTTTGGTAGAGACAGAGTTTCACCATGTTGGCCAGGCTGGTCTCGAATTCCTGACCTTGTGATCCCTGGCCTCCCAAAGTGCTGGGATTACAGGCGTGAGCCACCTTGCCCAGCTGGGGGTATTTGTGAAAGGTAGTCATTAGACAGAAAATTTCCTGCTCAAACTGGTCTTATCCTCACCTCCAGCGTCTGCTACCTCGATCTTTGATGTTCTTTTGATGTTACTGCCTCCAGTGCTGGAGAAGCACTTTCTCTCACCATATGGAATATACCTCCAGAGTCCTGCCTCCCCTAGTTCAATCCCACTGGCTCTTTATCCTGCAGATCAGGATCCCACCCTTTCCTGCTTTCCAAGGTTAATGCTGAATTTCCCCTACCTATTTTATTTCTGGGTAGTTTCAGTGGAAAATTGCAGGTGCCAGGGTAGAATGTCAGGAGTTAGGTGCTCAGGCTTAAGTGACAGCCTTGAACCAGAAACATATCCTTTAATTCGTGTTTATTAGTAAAAGAGAAAGAAAGAAAATGAAACAAGGTCAAGAAGCTTGGAGAATGACTGCCCTGGGGAAAGTGTTACATTAGGCGTGACTTAGGGCTCCTCAGAAATGCAGTTCTTGGGGAATGTGTATGTCTCGGACCCCTAGTCTGTTGGACCCTGTGTGTGACGGTGAGGCTATGGGTGGGAGAGAGCTGTGAGCACAGGCACAGGAGGGTCTGTGCCAGCAATATGGTCCTTTCATCTAAAGCCAAGGTGCAAATCCCCGGCATGGTGGCTCACGCCGGTAATCCCAGCACTTTGGGAGGCCAAGGCAGGTGGATCACCTGAGGTCAGGAGTTTGAGACCAGCCTGGGCAACATGGGGAAAATACAAAAATTCTCTACTGAAAATACAAAAATTAGCTGGGCATGGTGGTGGGCACTTGTAATCCCAGCTACTTGGGAGGGTGAGGCATGAGAAGCACTTGAACCCAGGAGGTGGAGGTTGCAGTAAGCCGAGATGGTGCCATTGCACTCCAGCCTGGGTGACAGACAGAGCGAGACTCTGTCTCTAAATAAATAAATAACCAAGGTGCAGTTTGTACTGGCGAATTAGATGGAATTATTACTTTGGTTCAGGGTGTTTTACAGAGAAAATTCTTGCTTCTGACGTGGTGCATGGCTCTCTTGGAGACTGGACTATTGTTTTTTTTAATGAATACCAGGGGTTCCTACCCATGGAGGGCTGACTGGGCCGTAGGTTTGTTGCCAAGCCCTCTGCAAACACCGTTTCAGTTAATACTTTCGACAATCCTGTTATGTCATCACCGTTTCACAGAGGAAGAACCCGAGCTCAGAGAGGAGAGGTGCACATGCCGCCGACAGTGCCATGGCAGGACCAGGAAGTCAGGCAGTGTGTCTTGGGGGCTCCACGCTTATTCTCCTCCCACCTTTCGGAAGGTACAGGAAGGCACCACATGTCGCCATTTATGCACAGTTAGTGCAAAGTCTCACTTGTGAGCTTGGCTGGGGCAACCGGGAGAGGCTGGGGGCTCCTTTTCCACCAGGCCCCGCTGCCTCTATCTGATTCTTCCTTGTATTTTAACGCTGTGGGTAATTTTCCAGTTTGTGGGCTCCTGTACCATATGTGGTGAGTTAAAAGAACAGGCAGGCAGCAGCGCGACTCCTGCGTTAGTTGCGTGATTTCGAGCAGGCCCCACCACCTTTCTATGCCTCATTGCCCCCCGGGGGAAGCGGGAAGAGCCGGCCTGGGGGGGAGAATCGTTTTAAGGGGGGAACAATGTAAGGCGTGCTCCGGGAACGCGGCTGCTGCTGGGTCAGTGCCCGCTCTGCCGTTCTCGTTGAGAGTAAGGCTTGCGTCCTGCCTGCTCTATCGCCCCAGGTTCGGAACGCAGTGGGCGCACAGGAGGAAACGCTGGTTCACGAATGCCAGGCCAGCAAAGTCCAATTTTTCACCCTTGTCCGTTTTTCGGGGTATTTCAAGCGGAGGAGTCCTGAGTGAAGAAGATTCCGCTTCCCAGTTCTCAGATTCTGTCAGTCAAGGACCGGGAAAAGCGAGTCCGGGCGCGGGTCCCCGGCGGTGGCTGGAACCCTTCTGACCTGCGAGGACGCAGCTGGCGCGCGGGAAGCCACAGTCGCCGACAGAGGGCGCCCCGGGCTCACGGAGAGCGCGGCGCTCGGGCTGGGCGCCCGGGGGGCGCGGGGCACCGGCTGCAGTCCGGCGTTGACCGCAGCCGGGACGCGCCCGCCACCCCGGCGGAGAAGGAGTGAGTGCCCTCGGGACGCAGCGGTGCCCCGCGAGCGGTGAGTACAGGAGCCGGTGGGCACCTCTCACCCTAGTTAGGGGGCACTTGGAGACGGCGCAGGTCGGACGTCGGCCGGCTGTTCTAGGAGTTGGTGTGCCGAGAGTGGGAGGGCTCCCCTCGCTTAGGGCTTTGGGTCGGGCTAGGGGTTGACCCCAAGAGGCGCTGGATGCCGGGGCCGAGCTTTGCTTTCGGGAGACTCCAGCTTACTTGAGCTGACAACGGATATGTCTCGCGGGCACGGGGCTGCGGAGACTGGCGGGTAACCACGGGGGGCAAGCACTCACCGGGGCGTCCTCCGCCCACCGCGCCCTCAGAACCATCCAGGGGGACCACGTGCGGCTGTCGCCCGCGACTCTGCCTGTCAAGCGGGGACCGCCCCCAGGGCCGGGGAGGGGACGCGCGGGCGGAGTGGGCTGTGCCCCGCGGGAACCCCGCCAGCCGATGCGCCCGCTGGTGCCAGCTCGGCTCGCTGCCTCGCATTGCCACAGGCTGCTGAGAAGTCGCGGGCAGTGCCTGCGGGCAGGCGCAGGGCCCTGCCCTGTAGGGCTGGAGGCCGCCCGAGGGGCGCCCAGGCTCAGGGCTCCCGAAAAGAAGCCAAGAAAAGAAGGTGCCCAGGTGACCAGTCCTGGGAGTGCTCTCTCCCAAGGAAGCTCCGAGCGCCCAGAAGCCCTTAGCCTGGGTCCAGTGCCCTTGGAAGAATCTCTAGCTGTTCTAGGCAGTGGGACGGCGCCGCCTCTCTGGGGGCCTGGCCTGGGGTCCTCTTCCCCAAACCCACCCTGGCGATTTTTGCGCACCAGCAGCCGAACCCCTGCTGTTTGTAGCTGGTTGGGCTCAGGCGCGCCTCCTCAACGCTTCGGAGCCGCTGCGCCAGGCGAAGTCCAGATTCCAAGCTGCAGGGGCTTTGACAGAGACGACACCAAGGCAAGGTAGGTGGACCCTGACGGGCTTGCTCTGGGGATTATTAGGTTGGGCTTGACGTGAGTAAAGATGCGATCTGCTCAAGTCTTGGAGAAAGACCGTGCGTTTTTCCTTTGCTTTTTAAGGCGTTTGGAGAGCTGCTGAGGAGCCAGGGGCTTGGAGGAGCGAGAAGACATGTATTTTCAGCTGTGTCTCAGAAGGGGAGAATTTCCTGTCACCACCAGAGAAGCAACAGTACCGAAATGTGATTGCAACTGACTAGCAGAGCTGAGGCCCAGGAGTCACTGGATTGATGATTTAAGAATATGCTAAAAAAAAAAAAAAAACCACCCCAGTGCTTTCTTTGGGGAGTTTTCGGGGTGGCAGGTGCCCAAGACAGTTGACCTACAGCAAGGGAGTCAGAAGGCAGATGTAGAAATCAAGAGTTACCGTCCACGGGATTGACTTGGATTGCCACTCAAAGCGGCCCTCTGATGGAATGTTGGTGAGGTCCTCTGCCCGGGAAGCAATCGGGGTGTGCAAGGGACTGCCTGGTGGGGAGGACCCCTGGAAGTCTGACTGAGCCCTATTCCCTGTTTAGGAACTCAAGGGGTGGCAGAGCCCCTGATGTGCTTTCTCGCAGGAAGATGAGGACCCTGAACACCTCCACCATGGATGGGACTGGGCTGGTGGTGGAGAGGGACTTCTCTGTTCGAATCCTCACAGCCTGTTTCCTGTCGCTGCTCATCCTGTCCACGCTCCTGGGGAACACGCTGGTCTGTGCTGCCGTGATCAGGTTCCGACACCTGCGGTCCAAGGTGACCAACTTCTTTGTCATCTCCTTGGCTGTGTCAGATCTCTTGGTGGCTGTCTTGGTCATGCCCTGGAAAGCAGTGGCTGAGATTGCTGGCTTCTGGCCCTTCGGGTCCTTCTGTAACATCTGGGTGGCCTTTGACATCATGTGCTCCACCGCGTCCATCCTCAATCTCTGTGTGATCAGCGTGGACAGGTATTGGGCTATCTCCAGCCCTTTCCGGTATGAGAGAAAGATGACCCCCAAGGCAGCCTTCATCCTGATCAGTGTGGCATGGACCTTGTCTGTACTCATCTCCTTCATCCCAGTGCAGCTCAGCTGGCACAAGGCAAAACCCACAAGCCCCTCTGATGGGAATGCCACTTCCCTGGGTGAGACCATAGACAACTGTGATTCCAGCCTGAGCAGGACATATGCCATCTCATCCTCTGTAATAAGCTTTTACATCCCCGTGGCCATCATGATTGTCACCTACACCAGGATCTACAGGATTGCCCAGAAACAAATACGGCGCATTGCGGCCTTGGAGAGGGCAGCAGTCCATGCCAAGAATTGCCAGACTACCACAGGTAATGGAAAGCCTGTCGAATGTTCTCAACCAGAAAGTTCTTTTAAGATGTCCTTCAAAAGAGAAACTAAAGTCCTGAAGACTCTGTCGGTGATCATGGGTGTGTTTGTGTGCTGTTGGCTACCTTTCTTCATCTTGAACTGCATTTTGCCCTTCTGTGGGTCTGGGGAGACGCAGCCCTTCTGCATTGATTCCATCACCTTTGATGTGTTTGTGTGGTTTGGGTGGGCTAATTCATCCCTGAACCCCATCATTTATGCCTTTAATGCTGATTTTCGGAAGGCATTTTCAACCCTCTTAGGATGCTACAGACTTTGCCCTGCGACGAGTAATGCCGTAGAGACGGTGAGTATCAATAACAATGGGGCCGCGATGTTTTCCAGCCATCACGAGCCACGAGGCTCCATCTCCAAGGAGTGCAATCTGGTTTACCTGATCCCACATGCTGTGGGCTCCTCTGAGGACCTGAAAAAGGAGGAGGCAGCTGGAATAGCCAGACCCTTGGAGAAGCTGTCCCCAGCCCTATCGGTCATACTGGACTATGACACTGATGTATCTCTGGAGAAGATCCAACCCATTACACAAAATGGACAGCACCCAACCTGAAGTCCGGGATGAACCCTGCCACACATGCTCATCCCAAAAGCTAGAGGAGATTTCTCTGGGGCTTGCTGTTAAGAAACTAAGGTACGGTGAGACTCTGGAGTGTCAGGAGAGCCCTCTGCTGCTCTCCAACACACAACTAACTATATTTTCAAATACATTCCAGTGTTTTTTTCTGTGTTGTTCATAGTCAATCAAACGGGGACACTATGAACATGGGGAGCCACAAGGGACATATATTTGGCTTCAAAATAGTTTTTAGAAATTTATTCTTATCTTAGGACTTGCAAAATAGGGCAAAGAATCAACAGTGAACAGCTTCACTTAAAAATCAAATCTTTCCAGGAAGGAAATTAGATAGGTTGAGTTTGCTGTGTACAAACAGGTGCTAACACTGTTCCGAGCAAAGGTTTCAGATTGTAAAGGTAGGTGCATGCCTTCATAAATTATTTCTAAAACATTAATTGAGGCTTACAGTAGGAATGAGAATTTTTCTTTCCAGAATTGAGAGATGTTTTGTTGATATTGGTTCTATTTATTTATTGTATTATATGGATATTTTAAATTTATTATATAGTAAATCTATATTTATCATATTTAATAGGATAAATTAATGAGTTTTATCCAAGACCTTACAACCACATTTCTGGCCATTGAACTAGCACTTTATAAGCCAATGAAACAAACACACAGACTCGGTGAGATTCTAAATGTTCATATATAACTTCTAGAAACACAGCAAAAACTTCTTAGATAAAGGAATAAAGTTGAAATGATTCCTTAAAGTTCATGGACACAAATAAACGCAAGGTGAGAATTGACAAATGCTATGAATGCTTTTTGTTTTTCTGAAAAGATTTTGAAAAATTTAAAAAAGTATAGCTACTATTGTGTTAAAAACATTTTAAATGACGAAAGACTTTCCCAGGGGAATTTCCAGTTCTGTAAATATCTTAAATAAAAGCCAGCTAAAGAAGAACCCAGGCTTAAATTTATGATCTTAGGTGTAATGAAAAGTATATGCTGCTTTGTATTTATGTAAAATAATTGGCCCTCTCCATCTTTTCTCATTTCATGTGTTAAGTAGTTTTTCTGAACCAAACAAATGGCTTTCCTGGAGAGAGATGTGTAGCGCAGACAGTGGGTTACAGCAGTCCCAACGGTGGGCAAAAACTCAACCCCTGCATTTCCATCTTACCAGGTCAAACCAAGCCACTCAGTGGGGCTACTCTGTGTAGTGCTTTAATCTGAACTTAGAGCTGATTTTAAAAGAAGTCTTTAAATGTTAATGGTATACTAACTAACGAATAGTGCCTCATTCTCATCCTTGAGTCAGATACTTCTGTTGATGGGAGAAACAGAAGGACCCTTTCTTTGGGTGTGTTGAGCCCCCCAAAGCCATCGGCATCTCTTTTGACAAATGCTAGTCCTTACTCTGTGCTTTGGAATCAAGCTCCTGTGTCATCAGCTGAACTGTAAAAAGTATCGTAAGCCTCCCTCGCCAGATGCTAACTTGTGGAGCATTTCAACAGAGTTTCTTTGAAATGTTTACAAAGTTTTCTTCTTCATAAGCGATTAACTTAACATTTAGATGCAATCAGTGAAAAGAAAAAAAAATCTGAAAAATATCTCCTGCATCAGGTCTGTGTTATTTATGTATTGTGAATGTTTTCTTAATTTTATTGGCTGTATGCTTTCTTACATATAATAAACATATTTTGTGAACTCAAATCAACCCTGAATGAGCTGTGTTGCATTTGCTAAACGTGTTTTTAAAACTAGAACATTTCAGATCTACAAGGAAGGAAACACATGCATTTTCAAGTATATATTACTTTTTTTCTTTAATGGAATTTTCTTCTATTGCGTATGGCATGTGTTGCCTTTGAATATTTAAAGTGAAAACGTTTTCTGATTTGGGCTATATACTCTTTTTCTTCTGTCTTAATAATTTTTTTGGAGAAGAGGAATTACTTGAGGAATTATTTTACTTTTCATTTCACAGATTTTAAAACTTTCTAAAATCTCTGCTTTCTCTTCCAAAAAGCCTATTTTAAATAAAATAAAAATTTCAGAAAAGACCATGGCTTGCTATTGGACTGTTGTAATCCCTCAGCTGATAGCAACCTTTGTAAGTGTGATGTTTGTTTTAAAAGTAAAATATCACAATTTTTTTTTTCTGGAGATAATATACAGGTTGCGATGCTGAGCTTACCAAAATATCTTATGAGGCACATCTATAGGTCCTGCCAAATCTACTTAGTTAATGTGCTAAGCAATTTTTTTTTTCCTGTTCTGAGGAAAGAAAACAGCTGAACAGCAGGTGATACAAAAATTAAGGGTTAAGTTTATAATTTGAAACATCACACAACAGATGGTGTCTTTTTAAATTCCGCATTTGCCTTCTCTGGGCTCTGGCATGTAATGAACATATCTAGAATGAGCACCCATAAAGCAGGATGCCTTTCTCTCTGTTTCATAACTTTACGAATATCTTTTATTCTTTGAAGTCTAATTTTGTTCTTAAATTAGAAGCTCAGCAACACAAGCTACAATGCTCAGGCAGAATTGTCAAATCAATGACACATGAGCCTTTACCATTTATCTCATTGGCAAAAGAGTGAAACTGAATGATATGCTGAGAAATTCTATTAAATGTATAAAATTCAATACCCCTTCAATGAGACTGTAATTTGGGTTCCTGCCATATTAGATTGATAAAGGGCATCTTAGGAAATTTAATTTTACTCAAAGAATCTTTCAGATAATTTGATTTACAATGATAAAAGGGAAATTACCAGATGACTTTCATTTCATTTTTAGTTGTATTGGTGAGCCTTAATAACGTTAAATACATGTGAAACGCTTTACTAAGATTAAGACAACATGAAAGAGGTGCTTTTTTTTCTCCTCTCTGTCCAAGAAGACATCTTTTCTAATCAACTAGATACACAGCTCCTATTGGTAACGGACACAGCAGGAAGATGTGTGGAAGTGGGAACTGAGCACTGGGCTGCAATGGGGAAGGTAGGCTTTATTCAGGAAAGCCACTGGTTTCTCTTGGCATCTAAGCAAATTGCGCTTTCTGAGTCTTAGCTATCCTGATCCATTAAATGGGAGGAGCAAAACTTTTGCATTAACTTTTTCGGAGGGGGTGTTACCCCCGAAAGAAAATTGATATATAGTCTACCTCCGTTGACTTTCTGAACTCTCCATTCTCTGGCGGCTCCATCATGATTTATCTCTAAGCCTACACCAGCAGCATTTCAGCCACTCTTTCCCCCAGAGCCAGCTCACAGTTGACGGCCTGGAATACAAAAAAGCCTAGGCTTTGTTTCAGACAAGAGAAGGGCTGACATTTCAGAGAGGAATTGCAGCTACCTGTGTGACCATAGCCCTCTGTCTTTGTCTCTCAGCCTGTTTGCCCATTTGTGAAATGGAAGTAAATATGCCGGTTCTTGGGAGGGTTCAAGCAAAGCTAATGTCTGTAAGAGCTCTGAGCACTGAGATGTTGTGCTCATTAATTCTTGGCAAGATCTCTATTTCGAAGGGGTTAATCACAATACTTGTTGCATTAATAATAATGGATTTGCTATATACTTGACTTGTTGCGTGTTTGCTTAAAGCAAATGGAAATGACTTTCAGAGCACAGGTGGTCTGGGATTTTCCCAGACAGTATTGTCTTTTGCTGTGGTTATCTGGTATTCCAAAAGCAAGTGGCTTTTTACATCTGCATAGTTAAAAAAATTGCGTTAAGTTACTGCCAGATACTGATTGAATAAACCTGTCCATAGCATCTTATTCTTAAAATGTCTTTATCTTATAGAATTTGTTTCAGGAGTAATAAATGAGTTAATGGCCTGTCAAAGGTTAAATTTAGGACCTACTGCTTTGAACGATTTGGTTACTTTGGTCTCGAGAAGGAATGAGCCTCTGGGCTATGAGATTGGAGTACTATATAGATTAGATGCATCTCTATGGATATGTTTGAGACTCCCTGGATATAAACGATGACAAATCCACCTGTTTATTTTGTGGAGGATTGAGAGGATGGTGAGCATTCTAGCACAGACAAAACCTCTAAGATTTTGTTACCCAGCCAATCTACATTGCCTCCTGTCACGTTAAGTAACTTCCGTCTGATGCACAGAATTTAAAAAGCAGCATTTGGACTTTAGTCTGTTACATCATTCAAGATTTGGGAGTTGTAATTTAAATAGTATTAGAAGCTCAAGAATAATCTCTGATTTAAAAGGGTTTAACTTTCTAATCACTATGACAAAATACACAAAGCCAGTTGGAGTTTTTCTCATGCTCATAGAATACAGACTCTACCAGCTTTCAAAATTGATAAATGTTTTTAGCCATTGGAAAGGATCTGTCCTGAGCTGTGTACTCAGAAGTGATACCACGTCTCATACTTCCACTGGAAGAAATGCTAGCAAAATGGCAGTGGTAGTGGGACCTAGGAAGGCTGAATTGTAGGGCAAGATGTTTCATTTCATTAAAAAAATAAATAAATAAATAATGGACAGGCTGCTTTACATCCCTTGAAAATAAGGTGGGGTGGAGTTGGTCTCTACAATAAGGGGGTTAGATAAGATGCTCTCTAAGATATTTTCTGGCTTGGAAACATGAGATATGAGATCCATTATAGGCAAAAGACGACTCTGGCAGGTTCTCCCTGATGGGTTTCTCAAGTCCCCATTCTCTTTGCTTTCAGAAAGCTAACAGAGGAATATTTATAAAATGCAAATTTGATAGGTATGCCATTGCTTAACATTCTTCGATGGCTCCCAGTTACTTTCAGTGAAAAAATTAGTTTCATTCAGAGCCTTTCATGATCCTGCCTCTGGTGGCCTCTGCAGCCTCATCTATTGCTGTGGCTGCAGCAGCCCCACCCTGAAGGCATTGTGAGCTTCCTCCAGTTTGTGGAGTCCTTTCTTGTTTTTATGCCTCTGTGCATGCTGTTCCCTGACCTGGGGCACCCTTCCCTGTTGCCTCTGTCTGTCCACTGATACTCAGTCAGGCACCGTTGTCAGAGTTCTCCCTTGATGCCTTCTTCCCACCTCTAATCCCTTATTTATTCCCAAGGCTTACCAGGCTGTCATGAAGTGATCTTACTTCCTTATTGTTTTCCCTGAATTATGTACATATGAGAGCAAAAGCTATTTTATTTTTTCTCTCCTCTCTTTGTATATTCCTAGCCTCTGACACACTACATGGCTTATAGGAGTTGCTTATTAAATCTTTGTTAAATGAATGAAAGAATGAACAAGTCAAAATAAGAAATGCTGAAGTCACAATTTCAGTGAAGTTTATTTTTGGGTGCTTGATGTATTTGTATGAGTCTGCTAGGCTTTCTCTAAAGTCTTCGGGTAAAACTTCCAAATGATTTCTGAGGCTTGAAATTTCCTAGAGTGACTTGGTTGTGTAGAGGTAACTGCTTGTACATATATATATATATATATATATATATATATATATATATATGTGCGCATATGTACTTAGACGCATATATGCATACACAGACATATACGCATACACATACATATGTGTGTATATGGGTACATATATAATTCAATAAAATTTGAAGTTAATATCCTTTTAGGAACACTTTTTATGATTCAGACCCCGTGCTGGATGCTAGGGACACAGAAATGGATTAGACACTATTCTAGTCTTAGAGGAGAAAGACATACGCAAATAAACCATCACTGAAAAATGTTTTGAAAGTATGATGTAAGGAGGAGGATATCAATTTTATTGAGCCTTGATAACCACATGCCCTGCATTGTGTCAAGCACTATGCATTCTTTATCTCATTCTATTCTTATACTCCTCCTACCAGGTGGGGGCACAATTATCATCACTGCTTTCTTACAGATTGTAATTAATATTGAGAGAGGGCATATTGTAACGTATTCGAAGTCACATAGCTGGTCAATGATGGGTCCAGGTTTGAATTTAGGCTCTCTGACTTCAAAGCTTATTTTTAAAATCAAGAATCTCTTCCATTTACCAGGAAACAGCCCTAACCAAACAAGGGCTTCCTAAGAGGGTTCCAAATACCTCGAATACTGTGCATTAAAAAAATTCTTCTTATTGGCATTTTTCAAGGATATACAAAAGGCGAAGAGAATGTTTTTATAAACTCCTGTGTACTCATCCCATTACCCAGCTCCAAACATTAGCAACACTGAGGTTGATGGTCTTTGAAAGAGTTAAGTGAGCAATGACAGCAGGAGGTTTGTGTCTTTGGGTAGAATGTAAGACAACGTTTAAGACATTAAAATGTAAAAAACGTGATCTGTGGAGTTCAAAGATAACACAATATGGAGATGCTTACTCAAGGGCTGAAACCTTCCTGTGTGTGCAGATCAGTTCAATCAACGCACCTTTATTTATTCCAGCAAACATTTACCTACACTTGCCTGGGGCTGTGGGAGAGGGACGTGAGAGGACAAGGCAGGATGGGGAAGGCGGGACAGTTGCTGGCAGAGCCTGGGAACCGAGCACAGGGCTGGTAAGGAAGTGGCACTGGAGGTGGGCTTGAAGGATGGACAGACCTTTGACAGGTGGAAGGAGACAGGGAGTGAGGAGAGCTGGGGTGGAACTCCAGTGCCTGAAAATGTGGGACTGGGAAGTGGGCGTCAGATCAATTTTCTGGATATAAGCCGTGAAGTGGAGATGAATTTAAATTAGAAGGTTTGGTCCAAATGGGGACTTACAGGCTGCCAAATTAATAGCTTTGGGATGATCTCTACCCTCTGCAGAAGCCTCTTCTCATTCACCTGAATGATTAACCAGATCATCTCCTGATTGCCCCTGAGTGTGAGCATGCCCTTTCCTTCTGCACACCCTCTCCAGCTGTGCTTACCTGCCCACTGCTCTCAAAGGCAAGCTGGCAGCACCTCTTTGCTTTTCTTCTAATTGGGATGCCCTTCCTCCCTGTCATCCTTATCTGTTTGAGACTCATCTCAAGTGTGGACCTCAGAGCTGGAATCCTTCCCTCCGGACTGCAGCTCCCTGTAGGACATTCGTCTTGTCCTGTGTGCTGTTTGGTTTCCGTTTTCTCCAGTGAGTGAGGCAGCCCTTGGAGGACTGTGTGTCCTTCTCAGCACTGTATTCCTGGCACCCAGCATGGCCTGGCATGCAAGAGGCACCCAAATTAACATTTTAATTGGTTAGATGAATAAGTGAATTGATGACGTTATAGAAGGTTTAGGGTAGGTGCTTATACACATACCTTAATTTTTGTTGTGGGATTGACTCTGCTCAGTTTATAAGGGCTGATCTTTTCTGCTAAATTAGGTTTCTCCATCACTGACACAATCACAGGAAAAATAATTGAAATAGTATTTAAATGGCAAACTAGGACTCTCTCTCATGTGGATGTGCCTGGATAGCAATCAGCCCTTTTACCCGGGAGAGAGAGGAAATGTTAACCAAATGTCACAAATGTGCTCCCAGCTTATCTAGCCACATGCACACTGTTTTGAGATTGAGTTTTTAGGACAGATGTATTTAGCATTATAAACATGTTGACTGTAATTAAGATAATGGTCAGTCCCATTTGTAAGATGCTTCTTTAATGCACACTGCTGTTTTACTGTTAAATGGGGGCAGGGGAGATGGGTGCTCCACGCTAATTCTGCCAAAACAGCTGTAGGTTTTTACTTGCTGCAAAACAGTATGTTCCTGACTGGCAAAGGAGAGGATTAAAGAGGATCTGGTCCAGGGGCAATAAAGTGAGGGTTCTAGTTTGTTTCAAAAGCCTGGTCATCATATCTTCAAGGCAAAAGCAGATTAGCATGTCATTTTTAGAAAGCATTCATCGGAACTAATAATACTGTTTGCTCGTAGGGCCATGACATTTAAAATGTCACACTTGGAAGGGGTTCCATTGGATAGCATAACTTCTGGGTTAGGACAAGGAACAGACAATTTCCTGCCCCATTCATAGCAGTATAAATGGATATGGCTAAGTGGAAGGGGGATTTGGCTGGGACAACTAAGTTTTAAAGCATGCAAACAACTTGACCCAGCAATCCCACTTCCATGAGTCTGTTTTACACGCCTCCTACCTGTGGGCTCAGGGACGTATGTGTAAAGGATGCATGCTGCAACCTTGCTTGTAAAAACCAACTCAAGACAACTGAAGTGTACAGAAGGAGGGGAATAAATGGCTAAAATGTACAATGTTCCTAGTACGTGGTAGTTTAAAAGAAAGAACTTTCAGAACATACTACAAAGTGAAAAAACAAGTTGTCAAACAATATAGTTCCTTTTTTTGTGTGTGTGATAGGGTTTCTCCATGTTAGCCAGGCTGGTCTTGAACCCCCAGCCTCAGGTGATCCACCCACCTTGGTCTCCCAAAGTGCTGGGATTATAGGCACGAGCCACTGCACCCAGCAAGTTCCTTTTATTTAAAAAAGTGTAAGAAGTATATATTTCTTAATGTAATTACATAGAAAAGGATGTATAAAAGTGCCTACCCACCCGAAAAATTGAAACAAACAAATAAACAAATGTGGGTGCATAGGCAGATCTCTCATGCAGAAGAATTCCAAATACTTTAGGTAGGTAAGTCCCAGTCCTCAGGTGTAAGCTCCGCCCTGTGACTGTGCACCTCTGTGATACCTCCTGGGAGAAGAATGAGCATTGGGGAGAACCAATGAGGCGAGGCCTTAACATTTTACTTTGTATATTTCTTGCTTTTTTACAAGACTCTTGTGTTTATGCATATCATAGGTTTAATTAAAATAAAATGATTGGAGAAGTGTGCTGGACGGGGTGTTAGGCAGGAAGAGCTTCAGCTGTGGTTGCCTTGCTGGCGAGGTTGGGACATGGGTGCTGAGGCATGACCTTGAAGGAAGGTACGGTCTTGAGCACCTTACGTGTTGCTGAGCTCACCTGTGCACATCTCTGGCTTGATCATCAGTACCTGGTTTGGCTGAGTCTGGCTGGGTCGGGGCCTGGCTTGTCGAGGCTCAGCTGACCAGTGAAGATCACAGGGTCACGGGGCCTGTCCTGCTCCCAGTCCTTCCCCTTTCCCGCTGGACAGGACTTTCCCACTATGTGAGAGTCTTACACAAAGGGACCCTTTTACTGAGCTTCCTCAGAGCCCATATTTGGAATAATGTTGTTGATGAAATGCATCTCATTTAGAAAATAGTTCACTGTGTGGCCTTCTTATAGGTTTAATCATTTTCTCTCTTCAGCTTTTGGGAAATGATGAAACATACCCACAAGGGGGTTATTGGGGACTCCAGGTTGGGGGTCATCAGTGAGAGCAGGTCTGAAGTCCTCAGAGTTGTCACAAAGCGGCCCTTCTCAGGGGCCTGCCTTGTTTTAAGACTTTCAGAGACCTTACCTATGCTTACTTCTGGTGTCCCAGTGCAAATCAGATCAAATATATTAAAATGCTTCCACCTCCCAAATCCTTTTTTGCAGCCTATGTATATGGATTTTTTGGGTGAAAAAAGTCCTTTGCGAAATTGTTCTTAATTTTCATTTTGCAGTCATTTTTTCACATTTCGGAGCCAATGCATTGCCCCCCTCAGGCCAGTTTTGGATATTTTATTAATAGTAAAAGCTCAGAGCCCTAGAGACTTCTAGTACCCTGGCTCTGGACAAATCACAGCAAGAATTTTCTCCAAGTTTCGAGAGCAAAGATGTCAGGTGCTGTTGGGCACAGCAGAAGTGACCATTGCCATTTCCCCTATTGAATTCTTTCTGTTTTCTAGTTCTATTACGATTGCTCAAGTGCATAAAAGCCTCTTAGAAAAAGCAGTATACAGTGTGACATAAACCACTCCTGATTATTTTGAAGTTGAAAACACTCCAGTGTTTGTTCTTAGGTTTAACCTTTTGGGAGGTTTTCAAATTCTATTTTTCTCATCATTGTCATAGATATTAAATGTTTTAGTGATACTTTTTTTTTTTTTTTTTTTTTTTTTTTTTTTTTTTTTTTTTTTTTTTGAGACGGAGTTTCACTCTTGTTACCCAGGCTGGAGTGCAATGGCACGATCTCGGCTTACCGCAACCTCCGCCTCCTGGGTTCAGGCAATTCTCTTGCCTCAGCCTCCTGAGTAGCTGGGATTATAGGCACGCACCACCATGCCCAGCTAATTTTTTGTATTTTTAGTAGAGACGGGGTTTCACCATGTTGACCAGGTTGGTCTTGATCTCTCGACCTTGTGATCCACCCGCCTCGGCCTCCCAAAGTGCTGGGATTACAGGCTTGAGCCACCGCGCCCGGCTTAGTGATACTTTTATGTTAAATGTTCCCACAGGCTCTTAATTATAGATGCTTCCAGAGAAGAGCAATGAAGTCTTCAAGTTCTAAATCCAAGGTTTGAGGATAAAATCATTTAGGGCAGTATTGAGGGAAAAGACAGGCTCCCTCATCTAATCTTTTATTCTAAAAGGAGGAAGAAATTTAAGTGTGAAGCATCAGATTGTATACGCTGTAAAAGATCAGAAGTATTATCCAAATGCAGAGGGGTTTCAGAGGTGAGATACGTAATCAGGAAGCATTGCTAAGATGTAGCCAGTTGTAGACAGAGACTGGTAAATGAGGTTAAGTGATTTTAAACACAAGTTTGTATAGAAGAAGGTCTTTGGGGATCTCTTTTTAGAGCATCAGTTCATGAGTGGCTGACTGCTTTGGCAAGACTTAGGTTGCATGTCATGAGACCTCTGCTCATATTCCCTCTACATTCACAGGAATGAGCAGTAAAGAATCAACAGTCAGCTCAATTTTTCTTGTTTTTCTCCCTGACAGTTATTAAACTATGGTGTATATGTACCATGTTTTCTTCATCTAATTTACTGCTGATAGGCATCTAGGTTGATTCTATGCCTTTGCTGCTTTGAACAGTGCTGCAGTGAACGTATGAGTGCATTAGAATGACTTATTGACTTATCTTCTCAGTAGAATTACTTATTTTTCTTTGGTTATATACACAGTAATGAGATTTCTGGGTCAAATAGTAGTTCTGTTTTTAGTTCTTTGAGAAATCTCCAAACTGCTTTTCACAGGGGCCGAGCTAATTTACATTTCCCCCAACAGTGTATGAGTATTCTCATTTCTCCACAACCTCACCAACATCTGTTATTTTTTGGATTTTTATAACAGCCATTCTGACTGGTGTGAGAGAGTATCTCATTGAGGTTTTGATTTGCATCTCTGATGATTAGTGACGTTGAGCATTTTTTCATGTTTGTTGGCTGCTTGTATGTCTTCTTTTGAGAAGTGTCTGTTCATGTCCTTTGCCCACTTTTAATAAGGTTATTTGTTATTTTCTTGTTGATTCATTTAAGTTCCTTATAGATTCTGAATATTAGTTCTTTGTTGAATGCATAATTTGCAAAAATTTTCTCCCATTCTGTAGGCTGTCTGCTCTGTTGAGGGTTTCTTTTACTATACAGAAGCTCTTTAGTTTAAACTTTTGATTGTGCTGCATTTGCTCTTGGACTCTTTATAATAAACTCTTTGAAAAATAAACAATGAAGAAAGGACACCCTACCAATAAACGGTGCTGGGAAAACTGGCTAATCATATGCAGAAGAATAACACTGAAATCCTATTTCTCACCATATACAAAAAGTAACTCAAGATGGATTAAAGATATAAATGTAAGACTTCAGACTGTTGATTGATATTTGAATGTTGAAATGGTCTTGCATATCTGGAATAAATCCAATATAGTCATCATATGAAATTCTTTCTAAACACTGCTGGATTTGATTTGATAATATTTTGTTGAGGATTCTTGTGCTTGTGTTCATAAGAGACTTTAGTCTACAGTGTTTCTTTTTTTGTAATGTCTTGATCTGGTTTTGGTACTCGACTTTGGTACATATTAATAGAATGAGTTATAAATTGTTCCCTCTGCTTCTATTTCCCAGAAGAGACCATTGAGAGTTGATATTATTTCTTCCCTAAATCCTTAAATGTTTGGTAGAATTCACTGTGAAACTCTCTAAACCTGTTGTTTTCTTTTTTTGGAAGGTTGACAGCAACATTATTGATCTGATTTTTAAATAGATATAGGGATATTCAGGTCATCTTTTTTTGTGCGAGTTTGGTAGTTTGTATCTTTTTAAGAATTGCCTTTCATTTCATCTAAGTTATCAAATTTTTGGTCATAGAGTTGCTAACAGTATTCTTTTCTTATCCTCTTAATGTCCATGAAATCAGTTGTAAAGTCCTTTTGCTCTCTCACTTCTGATATTTTAATTTGTGTCTTCTCTCCTGTTTTCTTAATTTGTCAATTTTTCAATCAATTTTATTGACCCTTTCAAAGAACCAGCTTGTTGATTTTACTGTTTTTTCTGTTTTCAATTTCATTGATTTATACTCTAGTTTTTAAAATTAGTATTACTTTTCTTTTGTTTGCTTTAGGCTTAAGTTACTCTTGCTTTTGTAGTTTCCTAAGGTGGACACTTAGCTTACTGATTTGGGATCTTTTTCTTATATATTTTAATGTTATAAATTTCCATTGAAAAACTGTTTTTATTGTATCACACATATTTTGACAATCATATTTTTATTTAGTTTGAAACATTTGTTAACTTTGAGATGTCTTCTTTGACCCATGTGACATTCAGAAATGTGTTGTTTAACTTACAAATTGGGGTTATCTTTCTGTTACTGATTTTCAGTTTAATTTTGTTGTGGTCTGAGAACATACTTTGCATGCTTTTATCTGTTTAAATGTGTTAAGGTGTATCCTATGGCCCAGAATGAGGTCTATCTTGGTGAATGTACTGTATGAGCTTAAAAAGAATGTATATTCTTGTTTGATCAAGTATTCTGTACATTTTATACACAAAAATAGGCTAAGTGACATAAACATACTCAGAACCAAATCTGTCTCAGTGCAGTAATTTCATGTTACCTTGCACCTGTAAATCAGGCTTTGCCCAGGAAACTTCTCTTAGGTTATTTGGAAACTTCTCACCAATCTTATGACTTAGGGTACTACCAACAAATTCAGGCTTATGGGAGTAAAATTACTTGTCTGAGGTCTTTCTGCCAGTAAATGCCACCTCTCAGGCATGACAGCAACATTCCTGCTCTTTCCACAAATACCATTACAAGAAGTACCTCAAGTTCTGAAATGATTGATTAATTGGAGTTTTATGGGGGAAGCGCTAGTCCTCCTTTTCAATCTAGCTAAATTAATCAGCGTAGGAGGCAGCAAGACTTATACAGGTGAATAGAAAAGTCATCTTTAACATGAACAATAGGAATGTAGGAGGAACAAGGCAAGAATGGATTAGTAATGAAGTATGGGCTAAAGAATTTGAAGTCAAGGGCAATTAGAAAAGAAGTGTTAGTTTCAGAGAAAATTAAGTAGTTTGAAGAAAGGAGAAGACAGCTGAAGTTTACTGGTGGTTTTATGTGTCAGGCACTGTGCTGGGCACTTTTGCATTCATTTCCTCATTTAATGCCCAGAGCAAGCCTATGAAAATGTTCCCACAGCTCATGGATTCTCCCTCCCATCCTCAGCCCACAATGTAGTGATGCTTCTCAGGGAAAAAGAGGAGGATCCCAGAAAACAAAATGGTGGAAAATTTGGAAAGAAATATAGGATGGTAACTGAGGATTTTGAACTGAGGGAAACTTGCTGATACCAGTCTTTAGGGAAACACGAGGCAAGAGAATGGGCATTCAGCTGCCAATCATCATGGGTCAGGGAGTCAGTGGGCCCTGGGATGCTGGAGGGTAGGACTTCCCCTTGACTGGACTGCAGTGTGTGGGGGCCGCGCTGAGGTTCTGATGGTGGGATGATCTCCTTGGCCTGTAAGGCACCATTGGACCCAATACTCTGACCAATCTTCTTTGTATAAGCTCTCCAAAATGTAAGGGAGGACTAGTTCTAGGCAAAACTAGTGAGAACTAAGTTTGTTCTAGTATAGACTCCCTGGATTATAAATGATGCATAGAACTATGTGTGTGTGTGGCATGTGTTGAGAGCGTTGAGTCCCCGGAGAGCTTCACTATAGAGGTAGAGGTTTGGTGCAGCAACTACAGCTAAGCAAAACACTTGTGAAGAGGAGATTGTGTGTACCCTATTCCCCTTGCCCTCTTCCTTCTGCATCTGGAGAAAATCGTACCTATATCATTTGGCCATGGGGATGTATGTCCCAGGTAGACATGGCCTTTATGTTATGCCTCCTTAGAGATACAGTAGTGTGTCCCTATCAGTCACAAAAACTCATTAGCCCAAGTTGCCTAAGCAACAATTGAGCCAAGCAGCGCTCTTTGTGTTCTGATCTTTGGATCGTGGCTATGAGACCTGCTTCCTTAGACAGAATAGACACCCAGCAGGTACTTGGGATTACCTATACCTCCAGTACAGATGGGAAGACAGACCTGCTCCTGATAGGTAGTGTCTTAGTCAGTTTGGACTGCTGCAATAAAATATCATAGATTGAGTATCTCTTAAACAGTATAAACTTATTTCTCACAGTTCTGGAGGCTAGGAAGCACAAGGCCAAGCAGACTCAATGTCTGTTGAGGGCACATTTCCTGGTTCATAGATGGTATTTTCTCCCTGTTTCCTCCCAGCTGTGTCCTCATGCCTGAAGGAGAAAGCAGCTCTCTGGAACTTCTTTTATAAGGGCACTAATCTCATGGGCTCTCATAATCTAATCACCCCAAATATCCCACCACCTGATGCCATCACATTGGTGATTAGGTTTAAACATGCAAATTTTTGGAGAAGACAAAATATTCAGACCATAGCAGGCAAGATGGGATATTGAAACTGTTCCATTTGAATATTTAGAAAAATATGTATCTTAAGCTACCGTAGTTGGATATATCGGCTGTCCAAATAACCAGGCCCTTTGCCTTGGATGCAAATCAGGAAGTGTCTCATGAGTAATTCTTTTCCTGTTGGAGGGTGGTGGTGGGCACAGAAGGTAATTGCTAAATATATTCTGGGTGCCAGCGTTGAAGGATGTACATTTGTGGTTGAGACCCGTCAGACAGTCTTTTTATGTTGCTATAGCACCTAACACATAATTTAGTCAGCAGTTCAACTTGGAATTATTTTAAAGATTTTTGGCAGTTTTTTTTTCCAGGAAGGACAAGGAGTATAATCTCTTTAAATATTTGATGATACATGGATGAATGGGAGTATAGGTAGAGAAATGGATGGGCATGTTGGTGGATGGAAGGATGGATATGTGGGTAAATGGAAGGATGGAGGGGTGGATTTGAAGGTGGATGAAGGGATGGATGGGTGAGGGTATGTGGATGGGAGGTTGGGTATGTAGGGGAATGGAAGGATGAAGTGATGGATTTGTGAATGTATGGAAGAATGGATGGATAGGTGGGTGGGTGAATGAAGAGGTGGATGGGTGGATGTATGGGTGAATGGAAGGATGGTTGGATGAGTGTGTGGGTGGATGGAAGGGTAGATGGATAGATGGATGGGTGGATGAAGGGATGGATGGGTGGGTGTTTGGGTAGATGAAAGGATAGATGTACAGAAGATAGTGTCATTAAAATTTCTGAAACTGAGTGTAAGTAGCAGAACCAGACGCAACCAGACTATTGTGTGTGTCTGGTTGCCAGAAACCTATTTATATTGTCCTGTGCTGGTATCACTTCTACCTTGTGGGTTTATCCTTTTGGAGTATTACTTACTGATTATGAAACTTGAAAATATTGGTATAGTGCCTACCAGCTGGAGGTGAGGGAGTATAGACCACAGGCCTGCACTTTGCCTGACCAGGGCTAAATTCAGCCCTTCCGGTCACTCTCCCAGCCACTGTTGCCTTGTTGCTCTGAGCTGCAGTTTCCTCATCTACCAGAAGAGAATGAGACCCACTATCTCAAAGAGTGGGTGTAAGAATTGAAAAAGACTGTAGTAATAATTATGGTTAATATTTAAAGAGAGAGGACTCTTACTGTGTACCAGGAATTAGTTTATGCTCTCTGTATATCCCAATTCACAACAAAACAATGAGGAAGCTACTGTTACAGCCCTCATTGTTCAGAGGAGAAACTGAGGCACGGAGAGGTTAAAAGAGTTGACTAAGGCCTCCAGTCAATAGCACAGATCTGGGCTTCAAACCCAGACAGACTGTTTCCAGGGTGTGTGAATTTAGCCCTTTAGCTATGCATCTCTTGACTGTATAGAGTGCTTGCCAAATGGTATGCCCCTGGCATGTGGTGGGCCTTCAGTAAAGGGGCAGTTCCTTTCCTCTAGGTTCTTTCGTTGCCCTGATCTGGCAATGGTGGCCTGTCCCCCGTGGACAGAGCTGATAGGAGACTGGAGAGATAGCTGGTGAATTCACCCTTGGCCGGCCACACAAAGTCCTTCAACAAAGACTTTTCTTTTGATGCTTTAATCCTAGTTCTTTTCTTTTCTTTTATACATTTTTTAAATTGTACTTTAGGATCTGGGGTACATATGCAGATCATGCAGGATTGTTGCATAGGTACACACATGGCAATGTGGTTTGCTGTCTCCATCACCCCTTCACCTACATCTGGCATTTCTCCCCATGTTATCCCTCCCTGACCTCCGCACCCCGCTGCTGTCTCTCCCTTGACCCCCACTCAACAGACCCCAGTGTGTGATGCTCCCCTCCCTGTGTCCATGTGTTCTCACTGTTCAACACTTCTGGGATTTGATGACCATCACAAGGGAGAGGGACAAGGTTGCTCCTAGAAACTCCCTCAGAAGAGCAAAAACTTGCTTTCCTAAAACCATCGGCTAACGTCTTTTACAATCTTATTGGTTCTGACCTAATCACATACCATCAATGCACAAATGGATTATGGCCAGGGAATAAGGTTATGCAAATTGGCTTGGCCTGAGCCATTGGCCCCATCCCCAGAACCAAGACATGTGTTCTGTAGAGGTGGGGAAAGAAAACCCAAGTGTGGAGAGGAGGGACAGGATGCAAGGAATTAAACTATTTTCTGAGTTTCTGGAAGAATAAGCAACTCTCATTGTTCATGTGAAGATTTCACAGAATGGAAGACATGTCGCTGTACTTTTATTGCCTTTTCATCTAGGTGTTTTAAAAACTGCATTCTTACATCTTTTATTCTCTAGTCACCAATGAAAGAATTATAATAATTATGTTTTCAGCTGGATGCAGGGTTTCACACTTGTAATCCCAGCACTTTGGGAGGCTGAGGTGCAAGGATCACCTGAGGTCATGAGTTTGAGACCAGCCTGGCCAACATGGTAAAACCCTGTCTCTACTAAAAATACAAAACAATTAACTGGTTGTGGTGGCACACGCCTGTAATTGCAGCTATTCAGGAGGCTGAGGCAGGAGAATCACTTGAACCTGGGAGGTGGAGGTTGTAATGAGCCAAGATTGTACCATTGCACTCCAGCCTGGGTGATAGAGTGAGACTCTTGTCTCAAAAAAATTTTATTTTCATTTTTTGGTGTGCCTACTATTTGCATTGCTAGATGCTGTTCATATTTTAGTTTTTATTCTCTGAAGATATTCATTTTAATAACTCTGAGGTAAGTGTTACTAAATCCTCTTTATAGATTGAAGAAGCAAACAGGAGCTCAGAGAGGTCAGTGTAAGTTTTTCAAATTCACACAGAAATTAATGGCAGATCTAGGATTTGATTCAGGTCTGTCTGATTCTAAAGCCCACATTTGATCCAAGACTCCATGCTACCTTCTTATTCTAGAAGCAAGGCAGACTTCCATTTGAAATGGATGTCCACACTTCATAATTTCTTCTTTTCTTCCTGGAAATCACCCAAAGCAATAAGGAAAACAGAAAACAAAAATTCAAACTCCTTTTTTTAGTGAAGCTGGGAGACAGACTGAAAAAAATTTGGGAAGAGCTGCCAAGAGCACCCAGGAGCTGTGCAAGAGAAAAGAGCCAACAGCAGAGGAGAGAGCTCAGTAAAGCATTGGACTAAAATAATTATTAAAATTTCTTGAAGCTGAGGGAACCACTATGAAGAGAAAAAGCCATATGATTTAATTTAAAAAGAGAGTGAAAAAGTAGAGTACACTGAGAGGTGGAAGAAGTCCCCCTGAACGTGATTAGGTTCAGAGAAGTGAGGAGGCTGGGTGTATCAGTCAGCTTTCACCATATAACAAACACACCCAAACTCAAACATTTGTTCTTGCTCATGTGTCTTCAAGGTGGCTGGGGCTAATGTATCTAGGCTGTTCTAAGTTAGGTTTGACCCCAGTTTGATGGTTGAGTGCTGGTCTTTTCCATATGCATCTCAACCTCCTTAAATCAATGGCTACCTGAGGCATGTTCTTCTCATAATGAAAGACAAGAGTCAAGAGGATAAACTCAAATGCATGAACACATTTCATGCTTTTGATCACGGCATACTCCCTAATGGCTCCTTAGCCAACTGTCATGCCTTTGTTCATGGAATACTCACTAATAGCTCATTAGCCAAAGCAAGTTGCATGGTCAAGTCCAAAATCAAAGGATAGACAAGTACAATCCATCCACCAGAAGGGGTGGCAAGGATGTAGATATATGATGTTACTACAGGGAGAAAAGAAGGGAGAATAGGAATTTAATCCTCCATACTAGGTTACATGTAGAAGCATGTTAGACAGTCCATGTTTAAGAGAAGCAGCCTAACTTCAGAAGTGAGGAGAAGAGAGCCTCTGAGTTGTGAAACCTGACTTGATTATAATTCCATCCTGGCCTCTCTCCATCTATAGCAAATACATGGCTTGTGAAATTCTAATGCACTTAACAATAAGTGATAAAAAATAAACTAGTGGTGTATTTTAAAGAAGATAGTATGAAAGAAAGGAGGAAGGGAACAGCAAAATTTATGAATAAAAATAGTCAGTAGTAAAATGGCCTTGGAACAGATTAGAATTGTCAACAAACACTCTACTATGAATTAAACATCATAATAGAGAAATAATCCCTAAAAATAACCGTTATGCAATACCTCAGAGATGAGATTGCAGAGCAGTAGAAGATAAAATGTGATCTGGCAAAACTCAGAGAAGAAGGGGAAGAAAAAATAGAACCATGATAAAAATCAAGACAAAATTTAAAAGAGCATAAGTGCTAATAAACACTACCCAAAGATAATAAATGACATAGAAAATAGAAATGAGAAGCATGAACAAAACAAAATGTAAATAGAAAGAGTTAAAGGGGAATAGATTGTGATAGATTTAGGGCACAGGCAAAGGACATTAAATATATGCATTCCCAAAGAAGAAAACAAAACACAAAACAGAACAAATATTAAAGGTATAAATCAAGGTAACATTCCTAAAATAAAATAACACTTGAATCTACACATTGCCAAGGACACATTGTGTGCCAAGAAAGATGACTCTGAATGGTCAATGCTGAGACATTTCCTAGAAAAATTAGTGGACTGCGAATATAAAGATTCCTAGTATTAGACCTTATATAGGACTTTATTTCCTTTGTCCCCAGCTGACTTCACATTTCTCCAGAACAACATTGAACTCCAGATTACAGTAGAACAACACTTAATATTTAGGAAAGAGAGCATGAATCAATGATTTTATACCCAGTCACAAAGTTCTTTAAATAGAAAGGCTAAAAAAATACAGTTTTAAAAACACAAGAGCTCAGAAAATGTGTTCCCATGAGCCCTCCTTGAGGAAAACAAAAATGACAAACTTTAAAAAACCAATCATTTTTCGAGAAATGGTATACAAGGACTGGCAGTGAGCATTATACATATCTGATAGAAGAACAAAGACTAATATTAATGTGATTATTCAATTGGCAGGATGGAAGGTGAATGTTATATATTGTAAAACATTATAGAAATGACAGACATTACTCAAACTGGGGGAAGAAAAGGTATAAAGAAATAGATGGAGAAGAAAATATATTGAAGATTTCACATAATGGGTGAGAGTAAAAACATATTTAAAATTGACTAAGTAGTAGCAATACAAATGATCATAGCCAGGTTGGTACCAACCTCAGAAAGTTAGTGGTTTACAGTAACATCACAACATCATAGTCGACTTGTCCTTCGATTGAAGTTTGGGCTGATCAGAAATGATATTGTCAGGAAGCCCTGCCTAAGGCTGCGGGCCATCTGGGCTTGGCTTCAGGCCATGGGCTGCGTTTAGATATCCACCTGTATCAGCTCTGGACCCAGGTGAAAGAGCAGCAGATACCCAGAGGGAATCTTCTCATAGCACACCACAAGCCAAGCAGTAAAGCACATGTCACGCTTCTGCTCATGCTGCATCTGCAAAAATTCTACTGGTTGAAGCAAGTCACATGTCTAAGCCCATCATCAATGGTGTGCAAATAATATATTACTCTAAAGTGAGGAATTTAAGACAATAATCTAACCTACCATGGTATATTTAAAGTACAAATATAAATATTAAAAAATATAATGTTCGGGAAGAGATAGCATGGGGAGAAATGACAGATACAGGTGAGGGGACGGAAGGCAGCAAACCACACTGCCATGTGTGTACCTATGCAACAATCTTGCATGTTCATCACATGTACCCCAAAACCTAAAATGCAATTAAAAAAAAAAGAAAAAAAAACTGTCATTGTGTAATATTGAGTTTAGAAAATTACAATTCATAAACAGATTATATTCTTAAGTAACAAGTCAAGTTTAACTAAAAATTGCACACAGATTTTGGGCAATACTTTTAAAAAATATGTAAATCTGCAGGGCAGCAGACTGGAGATCTAGAACAGCTGATTTTCACGTTTGAGTCTGAAGGCTGTCTGCTGTAGACACAGGAAGAACCAATGTTATAGATGAAGTCTGAAGGCAATCCACTGAAGAGTTATCTCTTGCTCAGAGGTGGCTGGCTTTCTGTTCTATTCAGACCTTCAACTGATTGAATGAGGCCCACCCACATTAAGGAAGGCAATGTGCTTTACTAAAAAAAAAAGTCCATCAATTTAGATATTAATCTCATCCAAAAACACCCTTACAGAAACACAGAGATAATGTTTGATGAAATATCTGAACACTCTGACTGATTAATGTGACATATAAAACTGACCATGGCAAATGGCAGCACTGTATTTATTACTATAAAAATTTCTTAAAAAAAATATAATGTTAAGGAAAATTTGCTAATAAAGAAATAATAAATACGTAAAAACATAGAGGACTAAGAAAATAGAGGATTGTTCCCTGGTAGCTGTGAATTTGTTATGTTACGGGCTGAGGGTTGCAGATGGACTTGAGGTTGCTAATCTGTCAATCTTAAATAGGAGGTTACCCTGGATTATCTGTGGGCCTGACACCATCACAAAAGTTCTTAAAGAGGCAGAGGGAAGATTTGACTCTAGAAGAGGTCATAATGATGCAATCTGAGGAGGTCTCAACCCATCATTGCTGGCTTTGAAGAAGGAGAAAGGGACTATAAGTTAAAAAATGTAGACAGCCTCTGGAAGCTGGAAAAAAATAAGAAAACAGATTCTGCCCTAGAAGCTCCAGAAGGAATACAGCCACGTCAGCATTTTGGTTTTAGCCTAGTGAGACACATTTCAGACTTCTGAACTCTGGAAAAGTAAGATAGTACATGTTGTTTTAAGCCATTAAATCTGTGATAGTTTTTACAGAAGCAATAGAACATTAATACACTTACCTATGAATGAAATTCAGCATAAATTCAGGATGGATCACCAATGAAAACAAATATTATGATACTTATAAGACACATGTATGAAATTGAGGGATTCAGTAAGATGAGATGGACAGAGTGTAATTCTCACTGAATAACTAAATAAAGTTATTAGCTCGGATTAAAGTAAAAACTACAAGAATTACCTAAAGAAAAAAGATACATAACAGATATATAGTAATATTAAGAACTTTAATTCAACTTTCTTAGTCAATTACAAAACAAGTAGATCTAAACACATAATCAATTATTAATGTAGATATAGTTAGCATAAAGAAAACTTTTTACCTTGAAAATAAAGAATAGGGTTCTTTTAAAAACATGGACCTATGAAAGAAGTGCGAAATTTGACCACATATTAGTCCACAAAGAAAGTCCCAATACATTTCCAAAGGTAGATATGGTACAGGAAAATTTCCTAATTTTAATGTAGTAAAACTAGGAATTTAAGATAAAATCAGAAAAAAACCTCACATCTTCAAAGTAAACAAACAAACAAAACTCTTTTAAGTCAGGGCAAAGAAAAAAATTTCAACCAAAATTAGATCATATGAAGGAAATGATAAATAATTTCTATATATCAGAACTTATCAATGGTGTTAAGGGGGAAATTCATGGCTTAAAAGACATGTTAATAAGTAAGAAGGGCTAAACACAAATGAAGCAATCCTCCTAAGAAGTTACAACAGAAATTTTTAAAAAAGAAAATGGAGCAAAATTAAGATCGCAAAAGTGGGGGGGGTAAGATATTACTATAGATTTCGTAGAGATTAAAAGGTAGTAAGAGAATACTAGGAACAATTGTATGTACATACATTTGGCAATTTATATAAAAAATTTGTTGAAAGACACAAACTACCAAAAGTCACCAAAGAAGAAAGTAGATAACCCGAATTGACCTACATCTATTTTAAGAACTGAATTTGCAGTTAAAATCCTTCCAAGAAAGAAAATTTCAGGTCCAGATGATCTCACTGGTGAGTCCTACAAAGCATTAACAAAACAAATAATGCCAATTTTATGTAACTTCTTCCAGAAAAGAAAAGAGGAAGGAACACTTCCCAACCCACTTTATGAGTTTTACATCATCCAGATTCCAAAACCAGACAAAAATAATATGGGGAAAAGAAAACTATGGGCCAATATAGTTTATAAGCATTGATGTAAACGTTCTCAAGAAAATGTAAAAAATGGAACTCAGCAACATATAGGATGAATAATATACCATGAGTCAGTGGGGTTTATTGCTGTGATGAAAGACTGGGTCAATAGTTCAACCCGATCAATGTAATTCACCATATCAACTGAGTAACAACAACAACAACAACAAAACATATGATTATTCAATTAATGCAGAAAAACCATTTGACGAAATTCAGCATTGTTTGTGATAAAAACTCTTAGTGAGGTAGGAATAGAAAGGAGCTTCCTTCTCCTGATAAGGGGTAGCTAACATCATACTTAATGACTGAATACTTTCCTCTAAGATTAGGAATAAGGCAAGAATGTCCATTCTCATTCTCTCCTTTAATAGTGGATTAAAGTAAGATAGAGAAATAAAAACATATAGATTAGAAAGGAAGAAATAAAACCTGCTGGAACTATGTAAGTGACTTAGCAAGTTTGTAGATTCAAAGTCAGTGCAAAACCATTTATATTTTTATATACTAGCAATGAGCAATGATAATGCAAAATTCAAAAAGACAGAAAAAAAATGGAGAGACATTTCCTGCTCCTGGATTGGAACCTTTAATAGAGTTAATCATGACAGATCTGTATATTGATCTGTGAATTTAATGCTAGTTTAATCAATATTGCAACAGGTTTTTTTAATAGATATAAACATGCTTATTATAAAATGTATATGGCAAGAAAAAGAATCTAGAATAGCCAGAACAATTTTGACAAAGAAGAACGAAATTGCATTTTAAGATTAACTATAAAACTATAATAAACAGTATAGTATTGGTGAAAGCATACTTGCATAGATAAATGGAACAGAGTAGAAATTTCAGAAACAGTGTTCAGAATAGAGATTTAAAAGCCAATCAATATGACCAATTAATTTTTGATAAAAATGCAAAAGCAATTCAATGGAGGATAGTTTTTCAGCAAATGGCATCAGAACCATTGAATATTCATTTGCAGTAAAATGAAGCTTGATCTAAACCTCATACCTCATTCACAAATTATCTCAAAATAAATTGCAGATATAAATGTAAAATATAAAACTCTAACAACTTTCAAAGAAAACATAGGAGAAAATCTATATGACCTTAGGTCAAGCAAATAACTTTTAGATATGACATCAAAAGCATAATCTATGAAACAAAATAATAAGTTGATCTTAATCAAAATTTAAAATGTTTTGAAATACACTGTTATGAGAATGAGAAAATAAGCCATAGACTTGGGAAAACATTTTCAAGACATATGTTTGACAAACAACTTGTATCCAGGATATACAAAGGACATTCTAAACTCAGTGGAAGGAAACAAATAACCCAATAAAAACATGGACAAAACATTTGAACACACACTTCTTTAACACACATATAGACATGGCAATAAGCACATGAAAAGATGTTCAACATCATTAGCCATTAAGAAAATGTAAATTAAAACTGTAATGAGATACACTGACATGCCCACTGGAATTACTAAAGTTAAAAACAGAAAAAATCTGACAATACCAAACACTGGCAAGTATGTGGAGTAACTGGGACTCTCCTACTTCCTGGTGGGATAAAATGGTACAGCCACGGAAAAATAGTTTGTCAGTTTCTTATAAAGTAAAACATACACTATCAATAAAACCAAGCAATTCACTCCCAGGGTGTTTACCCTAGATATAAATACTGTGTTCACACAAAACTCTTTACACAGATCTTTATAGCAGCTCTCTCATAATCACCTCAAACTGGAAACCACCCAAATGATCTTTAACAGGTGAATAGACAAACAATTTGGTACAGCTATCAAATAGAATATTATTCTGCCATTAAAAGGGACAGACTATTGATTCAGGCAACAACATAGACAAATCACAAAGGCATTAGACAGAGTAAAAGTAGCCAGTCTCAAAATGCTACATAATTTATTATTCCCATTTATATGGCATTCTGAAGAAGCAAAACTGTAGGAACAGAGAATAGATCAGTGATTGTCAGGGGTTAGGAATTGGAAAATGGAATGACTACAAAGGGACAGTTTAAGGAAGTTCAGGGAGTAATGGAAGTTTTGAAAGAGCTATCATTCCATCCATTAGAAAAAATGCTATGAGGTTTCTAGGGGAATTTTATCAAACTACTAAGGGACAGAAATTCTTTACAGTGGACAGCCTGGCAGACAACACAATCAAATGATCAATGTTAACATCACTTGTAATGGGACAAACACATGTGCCTCCTGATACAATGCACTGAGAAGGACAGAACATTGCTTCTGTGGTATTTCTGACCAAAAATACATGGTCTGAATCTAGTCATGGCCAAATACAATTGAGGGATTTTACACAAAATGAATAGCCTACATGCTTCAAAAATATCAGGGTTAAGAAAGAAAAAGACAGATAAATTGCTCCAGATTAAAAGATACTAGGGGAACATGGCAACTAAATGCATGTGTGATGCTGTATTGGATTCTGAACCAGAAAAATTTTTCTAGAAAAGATATTATTGGGAAAACTAATAAAATTGGATAAGGTCTACGGATAAGATGGTAGTGTTGTATCTGTTAATTTCCTGATTTTGATCATTGTATTGTGGTTATATAAGGTGATGTCCTTGTTTTTAGGAAATACATACTAATGAATTCAGGGTTAAAAAATATATCTACAATTTACTCTCAAGCACTTCAGAAAAAAACATGTATACCTCCAGGGAATTTAAGTATATAGCAATTTTTGTGCTTTTAAAATATCTTTTTTCTGAAAATCTGTAATTCCTCAAAACAAAATGTTAAGTAATAAACAACTGATAATTCCAATTTTGTTTAAATTTATCTGGAGCAAAAGAAAAGGAACATATTTTTCCAATTTCTTTTATATAATAATAACTTTAATAAAACCTGACAAAGATAGAGATGAACAGAAAAGTACAGACCACTATCACTTATGAATATCAACAGAAAATTCTAAAAATCATGCCTGTAACCCCAGCAATTTGGGAGGCCAAGGCAGGTGGATCAGTTGAAGTCAGGAGTTTGAGACCAGCCTGGCCAACATGCTGAAACCCCGTCTCTACTAAAAATACAAAAATTAGCCAGGCATTGTGGCCTGTGCCTGTAGTCCCAGCTACTCAGGAGGCTGAGGCAGGAGAATAGCTTGAACCTGAGAGGCAGAAGTTTCAGTGAGCCAAGATCATGACACTTCACTCCAGCTGGGTGACAGAGTGAGACTCCATCTCAAAAGAAAAAAAAAAAAAGAAAGAAAAAGTGCAGCACAGCAAAAGAAACCATGAATGAAGTAAACAGATTGCCTATAGAATGGGAGAAAATTTCTGCAAACTTTGAATCCGACAAAGGTCTAATATTCAGCTTCTATAATAAACTTAAACAAATTTACAAGAAAGAAAAACAACTCCATAAACAAGTGGGCAAAGGACATGATCAAACACTTTTCAAAAGAAGACATATGTGCAGCCAACAAATATGAGAAAAAAAAAAAAAAAAAGCTCCTGAGGCAGGTGGATCACTTGAGAACAAGAGTTTGAGACCAGCCTGGCTCACATAGCAAAACACTATCTCTACTAACACTACAAAAAATTAGCTGGGCGTGGTGGTGTGCACCTGTAATTCCAGTTACTTGCAAGGCTGAGGCATGAGAATTCCTCCAACCCAGGAGGCAAATGTTGCAGTCAGCTGAGATCACTCCACTGCGCTCTGGCCTGGGTGACACAGTGAGACTATCAAAAAACAAAAAACAAAACAAAACAAAACAAAAAGCAACAACAACAAAAAACAACTCAACATCATTGCTTATTAAAGAAATATAAGTCAAAACCACAATGATGAGATACCATCTCACACCATTCAAAATGGCTGTTCCTAAAAAGTCATACGTAACAGATGCTGGCAAGGTTGTGGAGAAAAAGGAACGCTGATACAGTGTTGGTGGGAGTATAAATTGTTCAACCACTGTGGGAGACAGTGTGGTGATTTCTCAAGGACCTGAAGACAAAAATACCATTTGACTTAGCAATCCCAAATCATTGTATTAAAATGCACATGTATGTTCATTGCAACGCTATTCACAATAGCTAAGACATGGAATCAACCTAAATGTCTATCAATGATAGACTGGATAAAGAAAATGTGGTACATATACAACATGGAATACTATGCAGCCATAAAAAGAATGAGATAATGTCCTTTTCAGGGACATAGATGGAGCTGGAGGCCATCATCCTTAGCAAACTAACACAGGAACGGAAAACCAAATAACACATGTTCTCACGTATAAGTGGGAGCTAAATGATGAGAACACATGGACGCATAGATGGGAACAACATATTGGGGCCTATCGGAGGGTGGAGGGTGGGAGGAGGGAAGGATAAGGAAAAATAATTAATGGGTACTAGGTGATGAAATAATTTGTAGAACAAATCCCCATGACACAAGTTTACCTATGTATCAAACCTGCACGTGTATGTCTGAAGTTAAAATAAAAGTTAATATAAAGTTCCACATTTCCCTGTAAGCACAGTTTTAGCCGTGACTCTAAGTATCATCATGTAATATTTTCATTACCATTCAGCCCAAGATAATTTCTAATGTTTCTTTTTGATTTATTACTTGACCAATGGGTTTTTTAAAAGCATGTTGCTTAATGTCCAAACATTCTCGTAAAAATTCTTGTTGTTGTTGATAGCTAGCTTAATGTCACTGTGGTTAGAGAATATACTCAGAATAATTTTAGTCCTTTGGAATTAGTGGGGATTTACTTTCCTTCTGCTCCTGCCCTCTTCGAATAAGACAGAATCCTTTCTTGTGTGGCTCAGATGATTAAAAATAAATTCTCTAAGTGCTACTCTCCTTTGGGAATCTTGAGCACAGTCAAGTGAGGAATGGTGGTGAGGAAAATAAAACCCCTGGTTTACCGCTGAGCCTCAGAAAGGGGAAGCGTTTGCTTCATAATGAAAAATTCCACGTGTTGCACACTCATCTGGGGCCTGTCTGGCTTGATTTAATTATGACTTTGCTATGACGAACTAATTATTGTGCTTTGTTAGACCTATAAAAATTTACAGCACCAAAAATTGCAGTCATAGCTCCTAACAGGAGTTAGGCACTTTCTGTATTCAGGTTCCTGGACAGCAACTTACATGCATTACAAAAATTCTGAGGCTGAGAGGGAAGTGATTTGCTCAGGTTAACATGACTGCCAAGTAGTGGGGCAGGGATTTGACAAGATCTGATGGACCACAAATTGTCTGTTCTTTCTACTCAATGAGGAGATTAATCATATTAATAAAATAAAACTAGTTGGCTGTTAGGAGATGGGTTCTATAAACCAGGCTCTTTTAGAATGAACAAAGAGAATAAGGAAGGTTCCTTAATCTAGGGGATGTGATTCTAGGATTTTAATGAACTAAGAAGGAAACAAATTGGCTTTTAGGGTAGTGCCTCATGCATGAGAGTCGCACTCAAAAGCTGCTCTTCACGCCACCTGTCCTGTCTTTATGGCAATTGGCCATCTTGTTTGCTTCCCCCTCTATCCTTCCTCCTTACTGCTCATAGCCTGACCACTGCTCTGTTTCTCCCAGGTCCCTCCTGGTCATCCTCCAACTCTCTCTCTTCCTTCAATTCTTGCTGCTTCTGACCAACCTCAGGCTGGAAACCTGGCCTCTCTCCTCCACCACCTCAAGTGCTTTGCAAGTTCTGGCTCACAGAAAGCCATCAATTCCACTCTTGGCTCTATCACCACTTTGCTTTGATCACATGCTGCTCTGCCACTGTTGCCTGCTCTGGTGACAGCATGGTGTGTGCTTTTGGAGAGCTGTAGCTCTCTGGTGCTTATCCAGGGTGTCTGGGTGGCTCTGATGCTGTCTGAAACTCCAGGGCTAAGTCCAGGCCTGTCTGGTCAGCCTCCGTCTATAATGAGTAGTTCATGGATGGAGACATGACCTAAGAAAGCCACAGGACTTAGTTCTGGGACTTTTGTTGCAGCTGTTAGAAAACTTCTCTTTTGTCCACTGGAGCTTCTAGAAGCATCAATAACAAAAACCTGAATCTGAATAAAGCCAGCCTAGAGGAAAACAGAGCTGAGAAGTGGAGAGAGATACCTAGATCCAGCTATTCCTGAGGCTAAGATACTCCCTGCATTTCCAAATACCAGAACCAATAAATCCCACCACCTAGGTTAAACTCGGTTTCTATTTATTAGTTGTGACTAATGAGGAAATGGAATGGAATGGCATTCCCTCTCTTTATTTCAGTTTCTTCAACTAGAACAGAAAAATTATAGTTCTTTGTCTGATGAATTACTATGCTGAAACTGTAAGATTAAAACTAAAAGAATTTTAGTTTTCTCCTCTTTTTTATTGTTTGATATTTTCTATTTCATTAATTTCTGCACTCATCTTTATTATTTTCTATTTACTCTTTAACTTGAGCTTAATTTTCTCTTCTGTTTTAACATTTAAAGGTAAACTCTAAGGTAACAGGTTTTAGTCATTCTTTTTTAAAACAACTTGAAGTATTTACAGCTATACATTTTCCTCTAAGTACTGATTTAGCTGCACCCAATTGTTACACTTGGTTTTTACTTCAGTTTAAAATACTTTATATTTTTTTGTTTTTTCTTATTTGACCAATGGATTATTTAGATGTATGTTGTTTAATTTATAAACATTTATTGCTTTTTGGATGTCCTCTTATTATTGATTTACTATTTAGTTCTATAGTGGTGAGAGAATATATCCATGTTTTTTCAGTCCTTTAACATTTATTAAGATTTGTTCTAACACGGTTTGACCAAAATGGTTATTTTACAGTTGGTGGGTATCATTTCTGGTCTCAGTTTTTACCATGTTCTCTCCAGTCTGGCTGGCAGGTACTCAAATGTTTGCCAGCCATGTGGAAGCAATGGGATTTGTTCAGCTGGTAGGTCCCCAGCAGTTGTTCTTTGCACAGTCCTGTAGAGTTTTATGTCATGCACATGCAAATTAGCATTTATTCAAAGATAGGTAGAGAAGACTTACACAGATTTTTGGAGAATTTTCTCTGCTTAGCTCCCTCCTTTCTGGTATTCTTTCCCACAAACTCCAGTCATCTCCGTCCTCTAGTATTCAACTCAACAAGATTTTCAGTCTCTGTTTGGGCTTCTCTCTATGCTGATGTGCAGATATTAACTACAGATGTAAAACTAATTCATTAATAAAACTCATCTCATTTGCTTCTCTACTCTAAGGTAAGTGAGAGTCTTTTCCCATTGTCCAATGTCTGAAAATAATTTTTTTTTTCTTTTGAGATGGAGTCTCACTCTTGTGACCCAGGCTGGAGTGCAGTGGCACGACCTAGGCTCACTGCAACCTCCATCTCCCTGGTTCAAGCGATTCTTCTGCATCAGCCTCTCAAGTAACTGGGACTGCAAGGGTGCATCACCACGCCTGGCTAATTTTTGTATTTTTAGTAGAGTCAGGATTTAACCATGTTGGCCAGGATGGTCTCGATTTCTTGACCTTGTGATCTGCCCTCTCAGCCTCCCAAAGTTTTTTTTTTTTTTTTTTTTAAACATTTTGTCCTGCCTTTTAAAGGTATTTATGGTACAGACATGTGAAATTTATTATAGGTGAGTTTGAGCAATGACTAATAAAATGAGCATGCAAGCTATGTGGATGTGCTTGGGAGAGCAATCTAGCAGGGAGGGCAAATAGTGTCAAAGGCTATGAGGTTGAAGAAGGTTTGGCTTAGGTACCATTTTCCTTACTTCATAGCGAGGAACCTGAAGATCATAGAGGTAAACCACTTAGTCAAGACCTCACAAGTAGAAAAAGGAAGACTCAATCCACATCTGAAAACAGAACCTCATCTTCTTCCCCCCAGTCTCATTGCCTCCCCTGAATGCTGTTTTGTTAGTGAAGAGGTGATTTACGGACTCTGACTAATCAGTGGAAATTGTTATCCCAAGAGGTTTTATGAGCTGAAAACAGAAATTGCTTCAACATGTGCTTACACAAACTCAAGGGTGGTAGGTTTGTAATGGCTTATGGGCACCAGGAGAATTTCCTGTGAATGTTTGTTAGTCCTGGTAATGGCACTGTGTCAAAAGGTTTTTTCTTTGCAGTGCTCAGCATGCTTTCCTGGGGCTGAAAACAGTGCTCTCTTGTCTAGCACAGCCAAGTCACTTCTGCAACTCCGTATAAATGGGAGCCATGAATAAGGTGTGTGAGTTAATAATAATTATCATTACTTAAATGTGTAGTATGCTCCAGGTGCTTTATATATATTGAATCTGCACAAACTTCTATGCAATAGGTATTACTGCACTATTTTATTGTGCAAGAAAGGGGAATGCCATGAAGTAACTTCCCAGTCCATCCTGCTTGTAAGCCAGGGTTATATGTTTGCCTACTCTCTTTCTACTACATTTTGCTGTGCTGTTGGCTAAACTTTGGGACAGAAGGAGATAATATGTTGATTTTGTTTGTCACTTCATGACAGATGAGATGTTTTCCTCTCTTTCTTACTTCCCGTGATTTCTGTGGGAAGATTAAAAGAAGAGGACAACAGATGGAGAAGTCCAGGAAAGTTGCAGAGAGGCTATTTTCCCTTCTCTTCTAGGCTGCGGTTTTTTGGGATTTGGGTTTTGGGTTTTGATTCCTTTGTCGGGGGATGGGTTGTGTGTTACAAGTTTTAGGATTATGAATGGGTAAAAGCTTGGACATAAGGACATGTTGGATGGGGGAAGAATTGAGGGAGGTTCTTAGATGTATGAAGTGGTGTACATGCCAAATCCCCAAAAAAAGAGCAAGAGAGAAGGACAGACCCCAGCCAGCAATGTTGGCTTCCACTTCATAGAGACCGGAAGGATATAGGAAGAACCAGTCACCAGGAGACAGGACAGCAAGAGTGAAGACTGTGGGGGGTGACTCAGTGTCCAATAGCTGATTTGACTACTGTGAAGTTTTCACTGCTACTTCTGAAGCATAGTATTATAAGCTGGGGACAGGAGCAGGTTGCAGGGGTGTTCCAAAGATGCTCCCTGTTCCCCAATCGGATATGTTTTCCCAGGTCCTTGGGCCTCACTTACCCAAGAATGGGGAGAGAGCTCTGGTGGTGTGGGGAGCTTGTTTAAGTAAGTATCAGACTCAGAGAGTTTTGCATAAAAGTCATTTATTAGGCAGAGAGAGAGAGAGAGAGAGAGAGAGAGAGAGAGAGAAAGAAATAGAGAGAGAGCTCCCATGCTGTCATGGGAGGGGATCCAGAGATGGAGTCCGCACAGGTAGATAGAGAGTGAGAGTGAGAACAAGAGAGAGAGAGAGAGAGAGAGAGAGAGAGAGAGAGAGAGAGAGAGAGAAAGGCTCCCATGCTGCTGTCAGAGGGGATCCCAGAGAGGGAAACTCGTATAGGTAAGGGATTAGGGGGAATTTAAACCTACAGTTACTCCTGCTCCATTCAAGCTCTCGTCCAGTGAGAGGAATTCTTCCAGACTTTCTCTGGAGTGATTGATCTTTGACTCTGATGCTGGATTGGCTGCCTGGCTTGCAATAGAGCTCCTCCTTCCAAGGCTTTTGGTGGTCTTTTTAAACAAAGGTAGCTCACCTGGACTTTCTACCAAGCTTGAGTACGTGAAAGTTAGACAAAGAACTCTAGTTCCTAGATAGGGACATGAATGAAGGCAGGTGGGGCAGGTCGCTGGGAAATTTCTGCCTTTGAAATCACAACCCTTGCGGACTTGGGAAGAGAAGTTAACACAGTCCCTTAGTATTAGGACTGCTTGCAAAATGTGCATATAGCTTTCTAGGCATGACTCCTGACACTGGGACATGGAACTTCATGTAATTTTGCGGAAAAATTTGTATGTCAAGATGTTCAATGCAGCTAGTCATCTTAATACTGTCATAAAATAAAAACACTAGTATTTCTATATTTCATGTAATGCCATATAATATCATTTTATTAATTTAATTAATAATTAAAAGAAAATTATTTTAGTGTTTGGCATTCAATAAAATAAGTAAAAATGAACAAACAATAAAAGATATTTGCTACAATTCAACAAAAATTTATTCACAGCTTAAAACACAGAGCAAAAACATCTATAAAAATACATCCACTATCATTCTAATTTTTTTTTTGAGACAGTCTCTCTCTGTCACCCAGGCTTGAGTGCAGTGGTGCAATCTTTGCTCACTGCAACCTCTGCCTCCAGGGTTCAAGCAATTCTCCCACCCCAGCCACCCAAGTAGTTGGAATTACAGGCACACCAGCTAATTTTTGTATTTTCAATAGAGACGGGGTTTTACCATGTTGGCCAGGCTGGTCTCAATCTCCTGACTTCAGGTGATCTACCTGCCTTGGCCTCCCAAAGTGCTGGGATTACAGGCCTGAGCCACTGTGCCTGGCCACTATCATTCTAATTGAAGTCATCAGCTGACAGTGGCTCTGATGCCTTCTGGATCAATCCTCCTCACTGCAGACACTGACATAGCTCCCCTACTGGGCTTCTGTGCCTTCCTGCAGGGTTTGCTCTTCTGAATTGAGCTTTCAGGAAAATCACTTCTGAGCGAAGGTTCTGGGTTGTTAGCAAGTTTGAATTCTCTTCTTCTCTACCTAGAGCAGTAGGTTTCCCCCAGGTTTCAAATCTCCCCTTCTATAACTTCAGAGACTTCCTCCAAAGCCTCCTCAGGCCTGGTCCACACTAGCACTTATATTTTAAAGTATGGGGGGTGTGAGGGCAGTTGTAGATCCCGAGTGCTTAAGAGGATCTGCAGGGTGGTCCAAGTGAGGTTATCAGACACAGGGGGAGGGTCAAAGGAGGGAAGACTTATATGCAGAGCCAACAATGGTGAACAGAAATTCATACACAGGACCGAAAGATACGGCTATGTCTTAAAAATAGTGATCTTTAGAAGAGCAGAAGAATATCCAAATTAGCATTGCAATCATTAATTGCACCATTATCTCTGAAAGGAAACTATTTATAACCATCTGAATGTTAACTCAAAGGACTTGCCTAGATGAATATGTGTCCAGATGATGGAATATCATAGGACCATGGACTCGTAATGTCAAATGATATTTAATAACCTGAAGAATGTTCACAACACAGTGTTAGCTGAATAAGTCAGTGTAAAAATTCTATATTCAGCCTGACCTAACAAAAAAGACACCAGAAGATACATTTGGGGAAAGTTTTCCAAATGTTAGAATGGGGGACCAAGAGGGAAAAAATGGACCTAAGCTCCAGTGTTGCCATCAGCGGTTAGACTGGGTTAGGGACAGGTTCCCTGTTCCATTTCAGGAAGTAGACATGTCTCTGAAACATGGAGCCAGATGGGAAGTAATATAGATTTCTGCTTCTCTGTTCCAAAGAAATAAGAAAGAGGGCAACATCACCTACTCCAGCCATTTCTTTGGATGTCAAGCAGCGCTTACTCATGAACTCAAGGCTAATCTAACTTTTTTTGACTTGCGTGGGTTGAGTCTGAAGGTGGAACTTATCTCATAATACATTTCTGTCCTTGACTCTCTTTGTTCTAAGAATGCAGCTTCCCAGACAAATGAAATCGTCTTCACAAAACCAGGTTATGTTAATTTTTGATCATTTAACACGACTATGTAGGCAGCTGTACATCCTTGACTCTTACTGAAATGTCACATGCACCTGGCCCCAGAGATGCCCTAGAAATTTATTACATCATTGCAGTTCTGTCCAAGAATTTGTCTTCGATTTTGACTGCTATGGGACATATGGTCTTATGGGACATAGATCATGAAGGCTTTAAAATTAGTTAATGAATTTTTGGATCATAAGTTCTTTCAGATCTAAATTTTATTCCTATCTCTTTGCAAAAGTGCCAAGCATGGTGCTTGGTACACATCAGATGCTCAGTGGAATTAGATATTTCCATGGTTACTGTGTGGGCTCAACATAGCTCACACTTCATTGGCTGCTTCATTGCTCAACTTAGCTTGTCCAAAACAGAACTCTAGACTTCCACCACTAATGAGTTCTTCTTCAGATTGTCCTCACCTCCATTCATCCAATAGCTCAAGCCCAGTTCTTAGAGTCCTTTCTGACTTTGACTCTTTGCTCTCTTTCTCTCTTGCATCCGATTCATCAGCAAATCCTGGTGGCTTTACTTTCAAAATACATCCTAATGTTGCCACTTCTATTCAAGACATCAACTTCCTTCAAACAGACCATGGCGACAGTCTCTAAACTGGTTGTATTTGTTTGCTAAGGCTGTTTTACGAAATACCACAGAGTGGGTGGCTTAAACAACAGAAATTAATTTTGCCAAATTCTGGAAGCTGGAAATTTGAGATTGATGTGCAGGCAGAGTTGGTTTCTCCTGAGTCCTCTCTTGTTGGCTTGTAGATAGCTGTCTTTTCCCTAAGTCGTCACATAATCTTCCCCTTGCATGTGTCTGAGTTTAAGTTTTTTCTTCTTATAAGGACACCAGTCACATTGCATTAAGGCCCACCCTAATGACCATAGTTTAAATTAAGTGTTTAACTCACTATTGCAAAGACATAAAATCAACCTAAGTGCTCACCAATTGTTGAGTGGATAAAGAAAGTGCATTTTATATAAACACCGTGGAATACTACTCAGCTATAAAAAAGAATGAAATAATGTCTTTTGCAGCAACTTAGATGGAACTGAAGGCCGTTATTTTAAGTGGAGCAACTCAGGAATGAAAAATCAAATACCACATGTTCTCACTTACACGTGAGAACTAAGTGATAGGTATGCAAAGGCATACAGAGTGGTATGAGGGACACTGAAGACTCAGAATGAGGGAGAATGGGAGGCGAAGTGAGGAATGAAAACTACCTACTAGGTACACTGTACACTAGTCAGGTGATGGGTACACTAAAATCCCAGACTTCACCACTACACAATTCATCCATATACCTGAAAACCACCTTGATCCCTAAAGCTATTTAAATTTTTAAAAACTGCCTGTTTCAAGGCCCTATCTTCAAACGTTGCCACATTCTGTGGCATTGGCAGTTAGAGCTTCAACATATGAATTTTGGGATATCACAATTTGGCCCATAACACTGGTCTCACTGCTTTCAATCTTGCCTCCTAAAGTCTAGTTTGCATATTTAGTCAGAGATATCTTTAAATATGGTGCATCAGATTTTGTCACTCCTGCCTTTTTAAAATCCTCTGATTGCTTCCCGTTGCACCTACAGTTTACAGTTAAGATTTCTACCTTGCCCTTTGAGGTCACCCCTATACCTCTCTCTAACCTCATCTGTTATGATTTTTCTTGTTTGCTCAGCCTCCTTGTCTTTCTAGTCCACAGACGTGTCAAGATTTTTCCCACATCAGTGACTTTGCACCTGCTGTTCCTTTTGGGTGAAACATGTTTTCTTTTCTTTTCTTTCTTTCTTTCTTTCTTTTTTTTTTTTTGAGACGGAGTTTCACTCTTGTTAACCAGGCTGGAGTGCAATGGCGCAATCTTGGCTCACTGCAACCTCTGCCTCCTGGGTTCAGGCAACTCTCCTGCCTCAGCCTCCTGAGTAGCTGAGATTACAAGCACTCGCCACCATGCCCAGCTATTTTTTTTTTTTGTATTTTTAGTAGAGATGGGATTTCACCATGTTGACCAGGATGGTCTCGATCTCTTGACCTCGTGATCCACCCGCTTCAGCCTCCCAAAGTGCTGGGATTACAGGCGTGAGCCACCGCGCCCAGCAACATGTTTTCTTTACATCTTCTGCAGGACTGATTTCTTTTCATCATTTGGATTCATCACCAGAGTGACTTTTACCTTCCTTGGTGCTCCTCTCTCTTTACTTCCCAGCCAGCATCAACTCTGGGACCCAGACACTTCCTACACTCTCATCCTTTTTTATTTCTTTCGTGCCAATCACTATATGCATTTTTTTTCAATTTATTTTCAGTGTTTGTTTCTCCCACAATAATGTAAAGCCTAATATAAATCATAGCCCCTTAAACAATGTTTATTAAGTTACTGAATGAAACCCTCTTCAAAATATGGACATAACACACTTGAATGCAGCTTTTCATTTGCCAATAAATTAACATCTCTGTACCTATGCTGTTCACAAATGACATTGCTTCTTTATTCTTTCACCAAATGTTAATTGGATGCAGAATAGTAGAACGGGAAGAAAATGGATTCTTCAGGAAACAGATGGGGAGTTAAATACTGGCTCTACCACTTATTTGCTGTATGACCTTTTGCAAAAATGTTTAACCTTTCTGAAACTGTGAATCTGTAATTAGGAATTAAATACACACTTGCACTTACTTTAAAATACATCCCAATGCTGGGATAACCGACTAGCGATAAGCAGAAGATTAGAACTGGACCCCTTCCCTACACCATATAAAAAAAACAAATTCCAGATGGATTGAGGACTTAAATGTAAAACCCAAAACTATGAAAACCCTGGAAGACAACCTAGGCAGTAACATTTGGGACATAGTAACTGGCAAGGATTTCATGATAAAGATGCCAAAAGCAATCATAACAAAAGCAAAAACTGACAATTTGGGATCTAATTAAACTTAAGAGCTTCTGCACAGCACAAGAAACTATCAACAGAGTAAACAGACAACCTACAGAATGGGAGAAAATATTTGTAAACTATGCATACTATGCATCTTAGAAAGGTCTAATATCCAGCATCTATAAGGAAGGTAAACAAATTTGCAAGAAAAAAACAAAATAACCCCACTAAAAAGTGGGCAAAGGACACGAACAGACACTTTTCAAAAGAATACATACATGTAGCCAACAAGCATATAAAAAAAGCTCAACATCAGCGATTGTTAGAGAAATGCAAATCAAAACCACAATGAGATACCATCTCACACTAGTCAGAATGGCTATTAATAAAATGTCAAAAAATAACAGATGCTGGTTAGGTTGCAGAAAAAGGGGAATTCTTATACACTGTTGGTAAGAGTGTAAATTACATCAAACACTGTGTCAAGCAAGGTGGCCATTCCTCAAAAAACTAAAAACAGAATTACTATCTGACCCAGCAATCCCATTACAGTACTTGGTATATACCCAGGGGAATATAAATTGTTCTGCAATGGAAACACATGCATGTTCACTGCAGCACTGTTCACAAAAACAAATACATGGAATTAACCTAAATGCCCATAAATGGTTGATTAGACAAAGAAAATGTGGTTCACCATGGAATACTATGCAGCCATAAAAAGAATGAGATCATGTTCTTTGCAGGAACATGGATGGAGATGGAGGTAATTATCCTTAACAAATTAACAAAATAATCTGTACAAAAACTTAACAAACTAGCAAAAGAATCTGTACAAAAAACTCCTGTGATGTATGTTTACCTATACAACAAACTTTCACATGTACCCCTGAGATTAAGTTTAAAAAAGGATTTAAAAATTAAAAACTTCTTGCATTGGGCCGGGTGCGGTGGCTCATGCCTGTAATCCCAGCACTTTGGGAGGCCAAGGCGGGCGGATCACGAGGTCAAGAGATCGAGACCATCCTGGTCAACATGGTGAAAGTCCATCTCCACTAAAGATACAAAACATTATCTGGGCATGGTGGCACGTGCCTGTAATCCCAGCTACTCAGGAGGCTGAGGCAGGAGAATTGCCTGAACCCAGGAGGCGGAGGTTGCGGTGAGCCGAGATCGCACCATTGCACTCCAGCCTGGGTAACAAGAGCGAAACTCCGTCTCAAAACAAACAAAGAAACAAACAAACAAACAAAAAACAAAAAACTTCTTGCATTAAAAAATAAAATGCATCCCCAAATAAGATGAATTGATAGATGTAAAAGGGAAGAACAGACGGAGAGATAGATAATAAAGTAAGTAAAAATGTTAATTGGAGTATCTAGGTAGGGGACATATGAGTGCTTAGTGTACAATTCTTTCAACTTTCGTATGTTTGAAAGTTTTATAATAAAATATTGGGAGAAAAGCAGAAAACAATTCCTTTGACCCTTGTGGGTTTGTTTTCAGGATTAGATGATATAAACATTTGTAATGGACGTGGAGTGACGTGATATGGAGTGCTTGTAACGTCTATAGAAAAGGTACCTGGAGTACTGCAGGATACGGCAACTGTAAGCTGCTGTTGTCATTATTACTTATATATGCTAAGTACTGGGGAAGCTTCCAAAGGACTAAGACCCCATTTCCTCTCCTGTGGGGGAAACAGATGCAAACATTCTCAGCACAATAAGGAATGGCTCTAAGTGAGCCTGTTTGGAGGAACGGTGTAGTCATCAGACACAAGTTTTAAGGCGGGCCTCAAGGGTGAGGAGCTGTTGAAAGTGGATAAAAAGGGCATTGGGCTTTGTTTAGCGAGAGAGTTAAATGACAGCCTTCTTCGGCCTGCAGTGATTAGGGCTGTCCTGTCCAAAAACATTTCCTTGAGTTTTTGGCCACATCTTCTCAACATGAATGTCAGATATTTACACCATTTTATCTCCTCTTAGAGTTGATCTTGAAGCCCTGTCTTGGGATGCAATGAATGTCTTTAATTTTGCACTCAGGGTGAGAAATTGAGTGATTAGAGAATTTATCTTCATTACTGGAGTCAGTCTTTTAAAAAAATTATTTGTTTTTAAGCTTTATTGAAATACAATTGATGTGTAACAGTTACACATGCTTAATGTATACATTTTGATGGATTTGGATATATGTACATATCCATGTGATATGGTTTGATCATTTGTCCCCTCCAAATCTCATGTTGAAATGTGACCTCCAATGTTGGAAGTGGGGTATAGTGGAAGGCATTACATCATGGGAGTGGATCCCTCCTGAGTGGTTTAGTGCCATCCTTGTAGTAATGAGTGAGTCCTTGCTCAGTTATTTCACATCAGATCTCGTTGTTTGAAAGAGCCTGGGACCTCTCCTCTCTCCCTCTTGATCCCTCTCACACCATGCAACTCTTGCTTTGCCTTCTGCCATGAGTGGAAGCTTCCTGAGGCTTCATGAGAAGCAGATACCGGTGCCATGCTTCTGTAAGGTCTGCAGAACCATGTGCCAATTACACCTCTTTTCTTTTTAAATTACCTGGCCTCAGGAATTGCCTTACAGCAACGTAAGAATGGTACCATGTTATACTCTCACCACAATCAAGGCACTAAGCATATCCATCACCTCCAAAATTTCTTTGTGTGTGTGTGTGTGTTTTTTTTTTTTTGGTGAATTTTTTTGTGGTAAGAACACTTAACATGAAATCTATTTATTCTCTTAATATATTTTGAAGTGCACAAAATCGTATTAACTATCAGTACTATGCTGTACAGCAAATCTCTAGAAGTTTTTTGTCTTGCAAAACTGAAACTTTATACCCATTGAGTAACTATTCGCCACTCCCTCCTTTCCCCAGCTCCTGGCAACCACCATTTTATTTTCTCCCTTTGAGAGTGTGGCTGCTTCAGATGCTACGTATGAGTAGAGTTATGAAGCACTTGCCTTCTTATTGGCTTGGCTTATTTCACTTAGCATGGTGTCCTTTAGGTTCATCCATGTTGTTGCACATGGTAGGATTTCCTTCCTTTTGAAGGCCAGATAGTATCCCAATTGCAGATACATGCTACATATTTTTTATTCATTCATCTGCTGATGGACATTTGGGTTGTTTCCACATCTCAGCTACTATAAATAATGCTACAATAAATATGGAGGTGCAGATATCTCTTCAAGATTCTGATCTCAACTTTTTAAGGTACGTACTTAGAAGTGGGATTACTGGATCATATGATAGTTCTATTTTTAACTCTCGGGAACTTCCTTAGTGGGTTTCATAGCAGCTGCACAATTTTACATTACTACCAACGAGGCACAAGTGTTCCAATTTTTCCACATCCTTGCCAATACTTATTTTTAAATATTTTGGATACTAGCCATACTAACATATATGAGGTGATATCTCATTGTAGTTTTGATCTTCATTTTACTGACAATTAGTGACATTGAGCACTCTCATATAACTGTGGATGTTTGTTTGTCTTCTTTGGTGAAATGTCTATTCAAGTTCTTTGCCCATTTTTAAATTGGGCTATTTGTTTTTGTGTTACAGAGTTGTAGGAGACTCTTATTTATTTTGGATATTAACCCCTTACCAGATAGATGAGGGGTTTGCAAATATTTTCTCCTGAGTTCAGTCTTGGAGCAAAACTTTTTTTCATATTAGGATTACATTACATGCTAATGTACATTACTGGTTTTGTGATAATGTAATGTAATCCTTATAAGGATTAATGCCTAGCATATAATCACCTGGAAAGAAGTCATGGTGGTTCAGACCTTCTCCAGGACCAGAGTGGCAATCAATCAATGGAGTAGATTTTCTCAACATTTTGCCCTCTAGTCAGGAATAAATCATCTGACCAACTCAACAGAATTTTCTGTTGAGGATGAATGGTTTTATTCAAGGGACATGCAAGTAAATTGAATATGTTAATTTCTTGCAACTGATTTTTTTTTCTTTAGGGGAAGGATAAGGAACTTCTAAATGCAGCTTAAAACGCAAGCAGCCAACTGTCAACCTATGACACAGAGAAGACATGAATCAAAATCTCTTCAAGTCAGAGCACAGCTGTGGCTACATTTCAGTCATTCCCTCACTCCCCCAACAAGTTTGCATGTTTTTTTTTGTTGTGTGCCAGACCTTGTGCCATGAATTGGGAATGTAAAGATGACACAGACAGGCCCCTGTTCCCCAGGCTAGTCAGGGAGACTAATGCACACAAACAAATATTAGCTATTGTACTCAGGGCTGTCAAAGAAGGATGATAGGAACATGGGATGCCTAGAAGGAGGGACAGAATGAAGTGGTCTTGGACACATACAAAACCTATAAACTCACTTCATGTGGGTACCAAATGGGACGACTGGCTGGGTGCGGTGTCTCACACCTATAATTCTATCACTTTGGGAGATTGAGGCAGGTAGATCACCTGAGGTCAGCAGTTTGAGACCAGCCTGGCCAACATGGCGAGACCCTGTCTGTACTAAAAATACAAAAAATCATCCGGGTGGCGGGGGGCCTGTAATCCCAGCTGCTTAAGAGGCTGAGGCAGGAGAATTTCTTGAACCTGGGAGGCAGAGGTTGCAGTGATCCAAGATTGTGTCATTGCACTCCAGCCCAGATGACAGAGTGAGACTCTGTCAAAAAAAAAATTCTTTTATTTTGGGGACTTCATGCTCTTATTGGCTTTCCTCATCCCTATTCAGTGAACATGTGTCCACCATCCTGCCATTCCACTCAGCCCCTGGGGATGGATAACTCCTGTGATTTTATCCACCGCAACTTTTCTGTGCAGCCCTTCCTCAGGATGCTGCCTCTGAGAAGCACAACCCAGAGTCCTGGGAGGGAAAGGACCAGGCGTGTAGGAATTGGCTGCTTTCTCAGCTTCCCCATGGAAGTGCTAATCTGCACCTTTGCAAAGAGGGAGAGTTCTGCTCTTGCTGTGTCTTGTCCACGCCACCTTCGCAAACTGACCACGCCTCACTGTCTCTGCCATTTTAATGTGCCTGGTCAGTTTTGGAGGAGTCACTCCAATCTTGAGGAAGACTATGTCCGACTCATTCTGTTTCTCTAAGCCTGGCACAAAACCAGAAACAGAGTGATGCTTACTAAAGTTTTTAGAAACGGCCTGGATGCTTGGCCTGATCCTCATCAGCGTCCTCATTCTGGGTCCTGGATGCTGCTTCCTATGCCCCTGGTTCCCAGCTCAGGTGACCAAAGAGCCTCTTGCTGGTCCCCAGAGCCCTAGCTGCTTTAGCCCCTCCTACTCTTGCCTCCTCCTGGCTTTGAATGCTACAGTCGTGAATTCCTTCCATGATGGTCCTGCTTTCCATCTCATTCTCACCCTCCTCCTTCTCTTCTTCCTCTTCCCCATGACCCAAGCACTGGGGGACTCAGCAAAACTGACAGAGAAATTGTTTCTTAAATACTATTTAACTGACTATGAGAACTGTGTCCTTCCCTCACTTCCTCCCACTTCTACCCTGCAGGAAATCACCGTCTGGTGTACGTAAATGAATAAATTCCAAAGTACCATGCAAAGTGCAGTAAGAGAGGTCTGTATAAGAAGCTTCAGGAAGTAACAGAAAGGAGCACCTGCCTCAGTGGATGTGTGTGTGTGAATGGTCGTCACACAGGCATGGCATTAGAGCAGGGTTTTGAAGGATGAAGAGGAGTTTGTCAGTAGCTAAGGGAGAAAGTGCTTGCTAGCAGGAGGGCACAGGTTAGGCAACAGAATACATATTTAGAGGTGCTCCAGGCAATTATGTTCTTGTTTGATTTCTTTCTGGGTTCCATTTCATTCAAAAATGATCTTTGCCCTTGAATTTTATAGAAAAGAAACTACTAAGGTGGATGATTTATAACGAAAATTTTATTTATCTCTCTCCCTGGGAGCTGGTGGTCAAGCAATTACAGTTTAGGCAGAAGGCTGTGCTTAAACTAATATTTGATGAACTTTCAGAAGGGAACATTTTAGGAAAATGTAACATAGGTTTTCCAAGTTAACTTCTACTTAGTTTTTATGGTAACCTTGCTATAGAAAAAGACATTTTTTGGTCCTGAAAAAAATATTCATGGGTCTTGGAGGTGGCTTTTACTGAGGTTCAGCGTTTGGGGTGTGCAGCAATTGCAAGAACCACTTGTTCTTCTATGACATAGCAGCTGCCACCACCACAGGAATGGCAGAGCCAAAAACCAAACCCACATCTCCCCCAGAGACAAAGGATCAATCCAAGATCCAGTTACAGGGATGGATGGACAGAACTCCGGGAATGACCGCAAGTGACAGATAATGGAGGAGGGCCCAGGATGACTTCCAGTCTCACATGATAGCGTGTTGGAGAGGGCATGAGGCTGTTCACAGGACCGTGGAACCCATTCCCCAGAGACCAGTGATGGCAGGCTGGAGAAGAAGGCTTGGAAGCAGACAGAATGCAAGGATTTCTGAAAACTAAGAAGCAGGAGGCACGATGACTTCCCACGTAAGAATCTTCTGGGCTGGGAGCTTTGGCTGGGAGGTAAGGGTGGTATAATAGTATTCTTTGGTTGCAAAGTGTAGCAATAATTATACACTTACCATGGAGGGGTAACAGATTTCAGTGTGAGATACCAAGGATTGGCCCATTATACTCCAAAGCTTAGGCCAAAAGGAATGTACTGGGAGGCTCCTAGGGATTTTCCACCAACACTGGCTGTTGGTATTTCAGGGAAAGTTGGAACCCAGTCTGAGCTCTCCTCCCTTCTCTTCCCACATATGGCCCCATCTAGTCTCCCAAGGGGCTTTGCACACTTCCATGGATAAACCAGCCAATATGTCTATGCTGTTTACACTTTCCATCAATGGCCACTTCTTGGATATCCCTTGTGCTAGGGGTATGCATACCACAGGTATAGATCCCACTTGGAAGCATGGAAGTAGGAAAGAGGCCCTGGAAGCCCTGGAAATTGACTCAAGCTGTTTGTGCAGGAATTCCAGATTATGGTTTTAGATACGCAGGGCATGGTGTAGAAATACAGAAGAGGTGTGGTCAGCTAGGCATGTGGCCTCCTTACCCCATAGGGAGGACCATGGCAAAAGTAAAGCCAAATAGGCTTCTTAAGTGCAGGGCCCAGGGTAGGCACGGGCTCCTCTTGCAAGAGTCTAAGAGAGTACTACTTGGAGCTGCACTCATCAATATGGTAACCATTAACTGCACATAGCTATATGCCTTGAAATTAATTAAAATTAAATAAAATTTACAATTCACTTCCTCAGTTGCATTAGCCACATTCCAAGAGCTCCACAGCATATGTGGCTCTTGGCTTTCGTACAGGACACACAGAGGTAGCACATGTCCATCGTCACAGAAAGTTCTGCTGGACAGCACTGGTCTGGAGATTGGAGAAGTTGAGTGATGTGCCCAGAGTCACGTAGCTAGACAGGTCTGGGGCTGAAATTTGAACTTAGTCTATCTGGTTCTAAATCCTGTGTTCATTTTTCTTCCTTGACCTTGAAAAAAATCAAATTCATCCCTCCCAGTATTTCTTAATCAGTAAAACAAAAATAAAATCCTCAAAGGTCTGCAATGAGGATTAAATGAGATCATGTCTATAAGATGCTCACAACAGAGTAGATTCCAGGTTCTCAGTCAATTTTATTTCCTTCTCCAGCCTCAGCAGGGACTAAAAAAGAAGCAGCAAAAGGATTAAGAAGCTCTTTCTACTTCAAATACTCAAAATAAGAGAAAAGTGGCTTGAAAACTGGATGAAAGACACTCCCTGGTAAACATTCGGATGATGATACCGCTACATTGGAATGACAACTAGTTTTGATGTAAGATATCAAGGATTAGCTAATTAAACTCCAAAGCCAATCTTTCTGTTTGAAAGATAAGAATAATTTCATGCAACTGGGACTTAAGAAAAAGGTGTGGGGAGTATATTCATTCTCTGATTATTTATAACTGAGAGACAGGAAGAATCCATTAGACATTAAAGCTCCACAGTTAATAGCTAGATCCGTTTTCTTATAAATGCTGCTTTCAAGATTAAAAAAGGCATGTTTCTGAAGATGTGTCATCCTGGAGTGCAAAGTTCCGGCCCTGAACTGACTGTGAGGATGCTAGTCAGTCCTGCTCTGTGAGCTTGAGGAGTCCCCTGTCCTCTTTGGTCTCACTGTTCCGTCTGGGAACAGAGCATTGAATAAGAAGGATCTAGGGGCCTTTCATCTTTGATGATACAGATTTCTATAAAGAACTAGAATAATCTTTAAAAACCATTATTTAAAAAATTAAGAGTAGCCTGCTTTATGTTTGATACAGGACCAGGGCTTAAGCATGTGTAAGAAATCTCCCCTCTGGAGGGGGAGGTTTTCGCAGCATTTGTTGATAAAGCTGTGAGGGCCAGATTTTCATTTTCCTCCACTTTTTATCACATTGTTGAAGAAGAAAAGTTAGACTGGGCATACAATAGAATTCACTCTTCTAGATGAAGAGAAAGTTCATGACTCTTTCATTGACAGATGTTTTCTAATACTCGTCTTGTTAGAGCGATTTATTTATTAGTTCATTCGCTAATTCAACAAATACTTCTTGAGCCCTAATGATATGTGCTAGGCAGTGTTCTGGGCACTGGGGATACAAGGGTGAGCAAAGTAGACAGAGCCCTGGGAAAACAGATCATCAATAAAGCGGGTAAACATGTGATATGTCAGGTAGTCACCAGCACACTAGCAAAAAGTAAATCCAAGGTGTGTAGATAGTCTGATGTGGTGGGGGAGGGTGCCATCTAGATCAAAAGATCAAGGAAGACTTCTTTAAGAAGATGACATTTGGGCAGATTCCTACATAAAATGGGTAAGTGGGTCTGGGGACAATCTGACACAAGGATGTTCCAGGTAGGGAGGAAAAGTAAAAACAAAATCCCAAGGTGGGGAAAGGCTTCACAGGTTTAATTACAGAAGGGCAGAACTGCCTAGAATGAAGGGTAAAGAGGTGAGCAGGCCAGAGCATGGAGAAGAAGGAGGTAAGGCCAGAGAGATGACCAGGGGCTAACTCCATCAGGAATCAGCATACTGACTGTGAGCCAAATCCAGTCTGATGATCCTGTTTTTAAATAAAGTTTTATTGGAACACAGCCACACCCACTCATTTACTATTGTCTATAGATGTTTTTTTGTACTATGGCAGGAGGTGAGTAGTTATGACAGAGACTTATGGTTTGCAAAGCCTAAAATATTTATGATCAGGCCCTTTACAGAGAAAATGTTAGGTCTCTAGCTTAGATTTTTATTTGACTGGTGTATCTAGCTTGCACTCTATCTCTATGTTTTCAACCTGGCTCTGTCATGTTAATATCTTATAAAAAGGGAATATTGCTAGCTGTTGTCTTATCCAGTATGACCATCTTCGTGTTATAAATGACAATTTTAATCTTTTGACATACAGTGTGAGTGTTTGTATTTCTGAATCTGTATCTTACTGTCCATTCTCTGTCTTCTTTCTCACTATCTTGTCTTTCTTTCTTAATTCACTCCACTCATTTGTATTGAACACATTTTTTTATGATTCACTTTTCCCTTTCAAATCAAATGTAAATAAAATCTGTATATTGTAATGCATTGACTTTGCAAATATTTTTCCTCCCTGAGTCATGTAGTAACTCTCTTAGTGGTAATTGTTGTTGGTGTTTTCTTGATTTGTTTTTCTGCATAGTTATCACCACTTCAAGCTTAAACCCTTGCCAGTACGCTTAATCTCTCAACATGTTTCCTCACATCACATTGTCTATGGGTTTCATCTTCTTGAGTGGGTCTCTCTGGGAACTTCTGGACTCTTCCACTCTGTGTCCAGCTCACAGAGCCCTCCCGCCATCTCCGTCCACCATCCTCCTGAGAGTTCTTCACTTCTCTCCTGTGTCCTGCACCCAGTCTTCCTCTTTCCAGGCTTGCCACCTCCCTTGGAAACAGCACGTTGTCAGGCAGCTCCCTGAGAAAGGGTGCACAGGAGTGCTGCGACCTTGCATTTCTGAAAGGACCCTTAATTTGTATTCATATCTTATTAGCAACATGTCTGGTTCTAGAATTCTACACCAGAATGTATTTTTCTTTAGAAATTTGAAGCCATTCACCTTCATGTCCTAGCTTGCCACTGAAAAGTCCAAAGCGATTCTTATACTTGATCTTTTGGATGTGACAATTTCCTGACTGGAAACTTGAGAGATGTATTTTTCCCCAACGTTCTGAAATTTTGCCATTAAGTGCTTTGGCACTAGTGTTGGCCATGGGGTGGGTTCTCTCAGTCTGGGCTCTCTTGTTTGTCTGGAAAATTTTCTTGAATTATTTTTATACAGATTTTTTCCTCTTTTATTCTCTCTTTTCCTTTCTTTTCTAGGATTCTTATGATTTGAACATTAGAGTTCTGGACCCCTTTTTTTTTAAAAAAAATCTTTTCTGTCTCATTTGGGAGTCTTGAGGGGGTTCCTCAGCTCCGTCTGCCAACTATTCTATTGAGTTTCTAATTTCTGCTTTCCCAAGATCTTTTTGTTCTGTTTCTTTACATAGAATCTAATTTCCATATCTTTCTTTGTGTTTTTGAGGATACTGGTGATGGCGAATGACATGGAGGTCTTCCTCTGCAAGGGCCCTTGGTGCTTGGGGAGCACAATTCCTGATGTGGGGCTGTGGAGTAGGGGGAGTGGGGGTGCCAGAGTCTTCGGGAGCGAGGCATGAGAAACATCGGGAGAAGACGCAGGTGCTGGGAGGCATGGATTCTGATGAGTAAAAAAAAATTTTAAAGGAATCTTGCTTGCTTTTGTACCAAGCATTTTCCCCTTTTTGTGCTCCTTAAGAGACCTTGGCAGACAGATCTGTTTCCTCTGCAAGGCCTTTGTTAGGGTACTTGTATTTCTTTCAGGTGGCACCCAATGCTGAGGCACCTTTAGGGCAGACTGTCTCAAAAATTGAGATTGCGGCCGGTCATGGTGGTTCACACCTGTAATCCCAGCACTTTGGGAGGCCAAGGGGGATGGATCAACCAAGGTCAGGAGTTCAAGACCAGCCCGGCCAACATAGTGCAACCCTGTCTTTACTAGAAAATTCAAAAAATTAGTAGTGCATGGTGGCGGGTGCCTGTAATCTCAGCTACTCTGGAGGCTGAGGCAGGAGACTTGCTTGAACCTGGGAGGTAGTGGTTGCAGTGAGCCGAGATCATGCTGTTGCACTCCAGCCTGGGCAACAAGAGCAAAACTTCATCTCAAAACAAACAGACAAACAACAAAAAATAAACTTCAGATTGCACCCTGTTCCCCTGGGAATCTGATTTCACCCGGGACCTCCACTAGGAAGTTACTCTTCTTTGTGAAGGCGGTGGAGCATGATCCTCCCTGTTGGGCCCTAGTAAAGTTTTCTGCATTGGGCAGTAAATGACATATAGGTCCAGAAAGCAGAGTAGCCACTTCGAGGCCATCACTAAATAGCACAGGACATTTCTCAGAAGGCCTAGGAGTAAGCAAAGCTCCCTTGGAAGGGGGTGGAGATAGTTGTCCTTGAAGGAGTTCTCGGCATAGGCAATAGCAGAGGGGACTGAGCGCTAAGCGTGGCAGGAGAAAGCAGTAGGCCTTAGAGTGGATGGGCTATAGGCAGGTAGAGCATGGGGCACACCTGGGCATTCCAGAAGCAAACAAGACACCCATGGGGCCTGAGCAGATCTGAGCAGACACAATCCCCAGCATCATCTGTCTGTAAGATTTCACCAAGCACTTACTAAGAAGAAAAAGGAAATTCTACTACATGGAATTATGCTGTGAAGGGTTAGTAGTTACTATTTATGGTTAGTCCCAGGCATATCCCCTTTCTTAGAGCCATTGCACAGATGGCTGGCTGCTGGTCAGGAAAGAAATCAGAAGCTCTAGATACTGGTTGCTAGTGCACATGGCTCACATTCTTCACACTCAGTTCATAGTGTGGATGCAATGCTTGCCTTCATAAAACCTCACACTAAAGAGCTCACCTACAAAACAGTACATACAATATGGTCTTTTAGAAACTCTTCTCTATACTTGGAAATATTTGCATAGGATAAAATGGTAGAAGGCACAATGTAAAAATGTGTACACTATTATTTTGATCAGTGAGGTTACATATACATGGTTTAGAAGTTTTCTTTTGGCATACCTGTATTTTCTGAATGCTCTGATATGCAGATGGTTATTTCAGTGATAGTAATGGCTGTAGTCACACCTGCTGACATTTGGTGTAGGTACTGTGTGGGGTACCCCGCACGCAGGCTTTCTCCCATTTCTCTCGTGGCATCCAATAGAGCAGAGATTTCAATCATGCCTTCCTGCAGAGGAGGAAACCCATTCACATACCTCAGCTCATGCAGAATTGGGGTCTTCCTAACTTCAAAGCTCATATTTTGTTAGTTTTTGCTTTTCTTTTTATCTTCCTGAAATATTTCCTAAGGAGATGCTATACAGTAAAAGATGTTCACTGCAGGCTTTTTACTCCCCCCGCCCAATGATGTTGTGTGTTTTAAAATGACAATTTTATAATCTGCACATAGCACTGTATGGAAGGAATTTGCACAATAAATCAATAAATGATACTTTCAGGTTGGGCACAATATAATGCATATGTGTGTGTGTGTGTGTGTGTGTGTGTGTGTGTGTGTATTTTTTTTTCTTTTGACTTTTGATGTGATGGATGTTTTAGTCCTAGAATAAGAAATGTGATTTTACAAATTGATCTCCCTCAAAAGCCAGTGTCTCCTTGGTATGTCTGCAAAACGCAAAACCCCTAGCATTTTAAAACAAAAATATGACAGGCAGTTCCGACAGCACTAGGAGCCCAGAGCTATAATCTCAGATTTTGAACAGTGAATAAAGAAAATGCTATTCAGACTTGGGAAGTTCTGATGAGATTATCTTCCTCATATCACCAGGACTCTGACACTTGCCTGCAATCCCAGCTCTCTAGAACCTTCAAGGTCAGCCTTGCTCGTGTCTACAGCAGGTTTTGCTGTGGAATTGCCAGTGTTTTCATTTTTGTTTTTACCAGTATAACTTTATCACTTACAGGTCTTTAGAAAATGAGACTGGCTTTTTTTTTTTTTTTTTTTTTTTAAAGACTGTCTCCCAGGCTGGAGCGCAGTGGTGTGATCACAGCTTACTACAGTCTCTCCCTCCTGCGTAGCTGAGACTGCAGTTCCACACCACCATTCCTGGCTAATTTTTAATTTTTTTGTAGAGAAGGGGGTCTCCCTATGTTGCCAGGGTCCCAAATTCCCAGCCTCGAGTGATCCTCCCTTCTTGGCCTCCCAAAGTGCAGGGATTGATCTCGAGGCTGGCTTTTTAAAGAATCATCCTCTTAGACCATTTAAATTCTTTCTCTGGAAAGATTTTTGGGCCTTTTTGACCAGATTATGTTTCAAACCAGAAAAAGATGCACATGACCTTAAGAAGAATATCCCAAATGCCCATTGATGATAGACTGGATAGGGAAAATGTGGTACATATACACCATGGAATATTATGCAGCCATCAAAAACGATGAGTTTGCGTCCTTTGTAGGGACATGGATGAACCTGGAAACCATCATTCTCAGCAAACTGACACAAGAGCAGAAAATCAAACACTGCATGTTCTCACTCATAGGTGGGTGTTGAACAATGAGAACACATGGACACAGGGAGGGGAGCACTACACGCTGGGGTCCATTGGGGATAAGTGGGGGAGGGACGGGGAGGTGGGGAGGTGGGAAGAGATAGCATGGGGAGAAATGACAGATACAGGTGAGGGGAAGGAAGGCAGCAAACCACACTGCCGTGTGTGCACCTATGCAACAATCTTGCATGTTCTTCACACGTACCCCCAAACCTAAAATGCAATAAAAAAAATAAAAAATAAAATAAAATAAAAAATATATAAAAAAATAAAAAAAAAAGAAGAAGAATATTTCTGTTCCACTGTTAAGAGATGCAACAAGTTGGGTGGCATATCCCAGCCCTTGCTGCCTTCATAGCTTATCAGCTGCTCCCTTTATCAATATATTCTCATGTTCAAGAGTGAGATTTCTAGGGAAATAGCAACCATCATCAGATGCATCCCACGTCCTATGTCACCCACTGGCTTCCCAGTCCTTTCAGGGAAAAGGTCAGCCCCATCAGCATGACCTCAAAGACCCCCTGCTCCAGCTTCTACGCCAGCCTCATTGCAGCAAACACCCCTCCCCATTCACCCGAATTCCAGCCATTCAAAACTGATTGCTTCCTCATGAGTCTGCCATGCACTCTGCAGCTCTCTGCCTTTGCCCATGTTCCCAGTGCTTAGGATGCCAGTGTGACCCCTTATCCACTGCAAAAACTCACTAGAATTCTAAATTAAGCTCAAGTTAAGCTCTAGGAAGCTTTTCTTTTTCTCTATTCTCTCCCTCCCCTGCTCCACTTCACTCACCCATTGAATTCTCCTGTCCTCCAGGCTCTGATACACTCTGCAGTTCCCTCCAGAGCAGCTCTTGGCGTGCCGTTTTGTGATGATGATCATGTAGTGTTCATAGCATGAATTTTGAAGTCAGATAGACCTGGGTTGGGATTCCAGACTCCCCACCTGTCACCTGTATGACTTTGGGCAGGTTATCATACCCTCACAGAGTCAGTTTCCTGTCTTCGAATTGAGAAATAATAGAAACTCCTTGCAAGGTTGTGAAGAGCCATGAAAGTCATGCATTCAAATATAGATGTGGTACCTGGAATATGGAAACTCTCAATACATGGCAGCTGCTGTCCTTATTTCTGTCATTGGTTGCTTGTGTGCCTGCCTCCCTCCTGGACCAGGGGATCCTGAAAAATGATGCATTTCCATAACGTAAATGCCCATCATAGGGCGTGGCCCAAAGAGTTGTTGCTTAGAAAACATTCTGGATTGCTAAATTGAAAGCCCTAGTGGAGGGTTGCCATACTTGCTGAATAATGGAAAATCAATGTTCTAATCACAATGTAAATTGGTACAGGTCCACAGCACCATCCCTAACACGAGAGCTTGGCCTCAGATCCCAGTAGGAGCCCACCATTTGCTGTGCTAAATCCGTAGTGGGGGAAATTTTATGCCTCAAAGATTAAAATAGTACTTGTGTTTCAGCCAAAATCCACATTTTACTTTCAAATGCTCCTTGATTCATCTAGTTCCCAAATGCGGTCATTGTTCTCCCAGAATTCCCTCATATTCAGGAAACTGAGTAGAAATGAAAACATAGGCAGGAAGAGCGAAGGTAATTTTCTGGCTCTGTGGAAGACTTCTGTCAATGGCATGGTGTTTGGACCTGTGGAGAGAATCTCTTCATGGAGTCCTGGAGTGGGGGTGGGAAGCCCTAGTTCTTGGCAGCCCAGCTCTGCCCTCACTGGCTGAGAGGTTTTGGTTCGGCCACCCTGAACCTCCTGAGCCCCTGTCTCTGACGTGTGTGTGGAACTGTGCCTCCTCAGGCTGAGCAAACTGTCTGGCACAGAGTAGGTGCTCAATTAGTGAAATATTATGAATGGTAATGTATGATAGGATGACCTCAGTGGGAACTTGGAGCCAGTTCGCCCTGGCTATGACTGCTTGAATGACCTGGTGGGATCTGTCTGATTGCCAGGCATTTGTCAAAGAACTGACCTTCGCAGAGAACTGACTCACCAGGGGTTGGACAAAGTTATTGCCTGGGAACTAAGTTTTAAGTAATTAGAGGGCAGAGAAGCTTTTAAGTAGACAGGATAGCCAGATATCTACTAATTCAGCTGTCCTGAACCAGCTGCCCCAAACCAGCTGCCCCAAAGTTAAGTCTGGATTCCAGCAAGAGAATGCAGGTGATGCAGTGAAAAAAAAAAAGTGAGGGAGCTGTCACAGTCGATGGACCTTGGGGTCCAGGCAGCTCTAGGGAGGCTCCCCTTCCCATGTAAAGAGGAGAGAGCCATGCCACTCCCACTTTGCCATGTATTCCTGCACCTCTTGACCCACAGCATGCTTGGGTTGTCTTTAGTGAAGCAGCAGCCTGACCTGGCCAGTGAGGAAGGTCCCTGCTCCAGAGCAGTGGAATCCCAGAGAGCTGCAGTGACAGAGCCAGCAGCTGGCCTGGGCCCAAGGCCGTGTCTAGGAGAGCAGCAGTGATGCCAGCGTTCCTGCTGCAGTCACCTGGGAGTGGTATGGGAGGGGGAAAATGGCACCCAGAGAACAAGCAGGGCAATGGGACAGCCCAGTGGGAACCTCTGGGTCCCACCAACTGCCTTTATGCCTGGTATGTGCTGGCAAGCCAGGGATGACCATGGGGCAGGCGGTGGGGGGATTCCTGGGTTCAGCAGAGCATAGAGAGACTGGTAGCCTGTGGAGGAGCAGAGTGGTGTTTAGTGGAGACACGGACCTAAGACTTCAGAGGATGATTTTGCAGCATGGAACTGGGGAGTTGAGCGGAATAATGGAGAGATTGCCGAGTTGGCAGGAATAGAGCTAGAACACGACACATGAGGCAGTCCTCTGGGGCCTTCTGGAAATACCTGGGTAGGGACTTAGCTGGGGCTGGCTGTCACCAGTCAGCCATGGGGGACGGTGAGACCATGCAGCTGGAATCAGTACTGTTCTCAGTGACCTCATTTATACTTGAGGAAATTTGGTTATATGACATTACACTGTACTTACCAATGTAAGGAACTGTTGACAATAATAAAAACAAGAATGGGATTTACCCTGCTCAATGCCCAGAGTCCCTTCTTGCATTTAGATGTGATGAATATAAGAATTTTCCTCTGAATATTGATAGAATAGAACTTCACATTCAAAAATGTGTTCAATTTCCCTCACGATTAATTATAATGATAATCGCTTTCTCCTTGCTGCCATGCTCTGCAAACTATGAAATGATGAGATTAGATTACAATTTGCATATATTAGACTTGGAATAAAGCTTTTTTTTCTTTTTTTTTCCTTGTGCTGGCCCTCTTTGTAGGCTTAGCAATAGGAGAATCCCTTCCCTCCTGTCTGTCTCCTGACCCAGGTGCGGGTGGGTAAGGGACTGATGGAGAGATTCACAGACAAGGTGACTTCGGCTGGGTTTTGGAGGCTTGGTGCTCAAGAGAGACGGCATCGGTCGGAAGAGACCAATGAATCTGCATGGGGAAGGTATGGAACCTGGCAGAGTGGCCCAGGGTGTATATGTTGGGGTCCCCAGCAGAGACGGCTGCTGAGGGAGGGATGTGAGCATCAGGGGTTAAGGACAGAGAGGTGGGCCGCGACTTGATTGTGGAAAGGCTGAGCCAACCCATACCCATTTTCAGAGTGCCTCTGCCCCTTGCCCACTCCAGTGCACTATTGGAACCTTTGGCTTCCTTGAATCCCTTCTTTGGGCTGCTGCAGACCCAGGGCACCCCTCATGCCCCTGCCTCCAACATCACCTCTGCACTTTTTATTACCTCCACTCTCGGCTCAACCTGCAAGCTGCTTAGCTGGGGGTAAACAAAGTAATTTCGATTACCTGATGAAGTCAATGCTGGGGTCTAGGGCACTGGGACAGGCAGTGCCATCCTCAGATTCATCACAGCTTGGGAATCAGGGCCCAATGGTATACTGACATGTGGAATTAGGTATACCATTCATCCTCTCCAAGCTTCCTTTGCTCATCTGCAAAGTAGGCCTAGTAATACCCACTTGCAGGGCTTCCTGAGGATGATGAACATTCCTTGGGCTCTGCCTCTTGGCAGAAAACAGTGTATATAGGAGAAACCTTCCAATGCAGTGTCTGCTGAAACCAGCTCATCAGACAGAAAATCAGCATGTGGTAGACAAATCTGACAAATGTGCTGTTCTACCAGCTGCTATGTTTTGCATCAATTACTGGAGGGACAGGGGAATAATCCATCGGAAGTAGAGCTGCCCTTTTGGTGGAAAGACACCTGCATAGGCTTTTGGGGAGTGCAGGTGAGACTGGACTGCTCTGGGGAGGAAACAGCAGCATTGGACATTAACTGGCTTTGGGTTTTCTCAGGGAGCAGGTGGGGGCCAAGGCCAGGCAGTTGGTAGCTGTTGGATACAATGAGTTCTAAATTTCCCTTCAAAGAATCAGTATGTTAGCATGTTCAGCTCTCTTATTCGGTAATTCTCTATTTCAAAGTTTCACTTTCTTGTAAGTCCTTCTCTACCGGTTTTAATCAGTAGTTCACATCTGCTTCACCCCACTTCCATCCCGACTCATTGCGGTCACCTGATCATCCCTGGCTACCTGCTCTGACAGGCCCGTAACCATCCTTCCCGGCAAAACACCCACACTGCCACTCCAGCTCGGACACCTGCTCTTTTTAAAATAGCCAGTTGGAATTAGTCTAGCTTGTGCAGTCTAACCCTAGCCAATAGAGGATGACACAGCAGTAGGGACAACCCCCGTCAGGTTTATGCACCCCTTCCCCCCTTGTCCAAGGGTGCGGCGGCCATGATTGCTCCATCCATGTGCCCCGCACCCTTCTATAGAAGCAAACTTCCTTGCTGGGAGGATTCACCTTCCAACGATGTTTCTTTGGAGGCATCAGAATTTTACTTATAACACAGCCAAGTGGCTATGTAATGAAGAGCATAAGGAAGAGGCTTGGTTCTGAGTAGGAGAGGACCCTAGGAAAGTGGCAGCAGGCCAGGCTATGGAGAGAGATGGCTGTGGGGCTTGCAACTGGGCTTCGGAATCTCGGCTCCTAATATTGAAGTTTAAATGTTGATTTTCTGGAGAAAAACATATACTTGTAAATTCACAGACTAACTCTGGGAGGATGCATAAGGAACTTAAAGAAGTCATTCCTTTTGGGGTAGGAAATTGGAGTGTAAGGAGGCTTCACTCCTTAACCATATACTGTTTTGTGTGCTAATCAAATAATTTAAAATATAAATTCTATGGTTTTGATTTGGAATTTGCCTGGAATATCCTCAAGTCTTGAGTAGAGACCAAGAGTGCAGCAGCCTTGTCTTGGTGCAGTGTCCCACATAGGAAGGAAGAGCTGGGTTCCCCACACCTGGGAGAAGGGACCATCATGTGTCTGGGGCGGAGGGGAGAAGTGGGAAGGTATCATTCCCAGGATGACCACTCTCAGAAGGGTTTGAGAGGAGGCTGGCTTTCCTGTGGTCCCATGGGATGGGGACTCGGGTTACTTTGCTTGGCGGTTACAGAAAAGGTAATCCCAGACAGCTTTGAGTACTTGGAAGCTCTCAGGCTGAAGCAGATTCCTGTGTGTGAAATGAAGAAAAGATTGAGGACACTGGCTCAAAGACAGAAATCTTCTCTTCTGAAAATCTTGCATCATCCTCACTTCCACTTTATGACATGAGCATTCTTATGTTCATTTTATGGATGAGACGACTGAGGCTTAGAAGTGAAACAATTTGCTCAAGATGGAGAGACTCGACTGCAAATTCAAAATGCTTTCCAGCACCTCACGGCAGCCTCTTCATAGGAGGGGAAGGAGAGCAAGAGGGAAGACAAGATGCAGATTCAGAGGAGAAAACAGAGGAGAGTTAGACCATTGAGACACGGGCTCATTCTGCTGGTGGGCTCGAATCTTTTAATAGACACCTCCAAAGTCCCTGGTCTAGCTTCCAAATTAAAGAGTGTAATACCTTTGAAAAGAAGTATGCTTTGAAATTTGTTCTAAAGGCCGGGTGCGGTGGCTCAAGCTTGTAATCCCAGCACTTTGGGAGGCCGAGGCGGGTGGATCACGAGGTCGAGAGATCGAGACCATCCTGGTCAACATGGTGAAACCCCGTCTCTACTAAAAATACAAAAAACTAGCTGGGCGTGGTGGCGTGTGCCTGTAATCCCAGCTACTCAGGAGGCTGAGGCAGGAGAATTGCCTGAGCCCAGGAGGCGGAGGTTGCGGTGAGCCGAGATCGCGCCATTGCACTCCAGCCTGGGTAACAAGAGCGAAACTCCGTCTCAAAAAAAAAAAAAAAAAAAAAAAAAAAAAAGAAATTTGGTGGGGAGTCTCTTTCGAAGTGCATATTTGCAAAAGGCTGAGGGAGTAGGGTAGGTAAGGAAAGGCTGCAGGCTGAGTCACTTAGGGGCTGTCTCAGGACAGTCTCCCCGGTATGCACACGGTGGCTGCGGTCGCCTTCTCTAACAACACCAGGGCAGTCTCTCTGCTCTCCTGGTTTGGACTTGTTATGTGGCAAGGAGCACTAAATCTAAACAAATCTGGCTTAGAAAATGGATTGGATTGGCCGGACATGGTGGCTCATGCCTATAATCCCAGCATTTTGGGAGGCTGAGGCAGGTGGATTGCTTGAGCCTGGGAGTTCAAGATCAGCCTGGGCAACATTGCAAACCCTGTTTCTACATAAAAATACGAAAATTAGCCAGTGTGGTGGTGCACACCTGTCTGTAGTCCCAGCTACTCTACTCGGGAGGCTGAGGTGACAGGATTGATTGAGCCTGGGAGGTCAAGCCTGCATTAAGCCATGATCATGCCCCTGAAATCCAACCTAGGCAACAGAGAAAGTCCCTGTCTCAAAAATAAATAAAATAAAATAAGATAAAATAAAATAAAATAAAATGCATGGAGTCATTTGGCTAAACAGTCCAGGGGCAACAAGTTTCCCAGATGGTGAGATCCGAGGGTCACCTGGAGCATGTGTCTCAGGATGCTCTGCCTCTCAGTGTCATTCCTGGAGACAGTATGGTTAGGCAGACTTTCTCCGAGCTGTGGATGCCAGAATGGTGGTCAAATCTCCTGGGTCCGCATCCTCCTTCATTAATATCCAGCAGGAAAAAGAGAGAGTTTCTCCTGAGCTCCCTTGGATGAAGCATAAACATTTCCTTATTCTTTAAAAGCTCCAGCTTCTCACTGACTCATGGGATTGAATTAGTAACCTGCCCAGCAGTGTCCACTTGGGAAGCTTATTTACGTTTCATTTCATCTAGACCTAATGACTCCGAGGGGAGGGGAAGTGAATTCTCCAGCAGTTTATTTAAATTCTTTGTTATGCCCAAAGAATGGCCGAAAAGCAGAGAGGGGGGAAGAAGAAAAGATAGATGTGCTTTCCTGGGGGTCAGTCTACTCATGGGTGGCCTGTCACTCTCCTCTGTCAGAGGGAAATGGGAACAAAGACCAGTTCTGAATGGGAGCTGAAGCAGCTGCCCAGCCAAAGGCAGGATTTCCCAGGAAGGACTCTGATGGATATTTGGAGGGTGTCCTGGTGCTAGGGGTGAGGCATGCTGTGTATCTGAATGCTTTATCCACCCCCCCAGCTGTTTCTGATTATGAAAAATTTTAAACATATAGAATTTTGAATATTGCAGTGATCGCTTTGTTCAGTGACCATCTTATACACCTAAAAATTTAAAAATTTTTAATTTTTAAAAGTTAACATTTAAAAAATGTATATGAATTACTTGGAAGTCAGTTGCAAATATCAGGACACTTTTCCCATCAAGGCTTCCTTATGCGTCTCCTAATCATGACATAGTGATCATGCCTGGAAAATTAATACTCATTCTCAAGTAGCATCTAATATCCAGAGTCAGTTGTTCTCCAAAAGTCTTTTTAGCTGTGTTTTATTTGAACCAGGAAGCAGTCAGTGTTGATGCCTTTATTCTGTAGTCTCCTTGATTTTAGATCGTTATCCACACTTTAAAAAAATGACACTGGGCTTTTTGAAGAGACAATCTGTTTCCTCATTCTAGTCTATTCCTTGTTTTTCTCATAAATCTGAGGTTAAATATTAAGGCTTAATAGTTAGATAGATTTGAATTAAACACTTTTGCAAGATGATTTCACTGGTAATGCTATGATCTTCGTATCATGCCACTGCCCTATCGGGTCATTAATGTGGTACAGGCGATGGTTATCAGAACTTTTCCTGATAAAGGTGCTTCTTCTTCTCTGAATTTGCATACTAGGAAATGTGTCCTTTTTGAGCCTCCCACGGCATGGCTGGGTCACTGAAGGGTAGGCAACATTTCAGTCCTCACTTGCTCCCTCAGCTGGACGTTCTGCAATGTGCACACTGCATGTCATACACAGCTGTTCTGCGTGCATTCTTGCATTAGTTTATATTCACATATGCATTTGCACATTCCTGCACTCAACACTCCACGCAACAGTGTCCACTCTAAAGACATGCCTATGACATATCTCTCATCTATGTGTCCCAGAGCCTGGCACTATGCCTTGTGCTGAGTAAGGGTTTTAATGAATATGTGGATAAATGAATAATTAAATGGATGACTCAAATTAGTGCAGCTACTGCAGACACTACGTATTCACTGAGAATGTGAATTTAGACTTCCTCCAAGAACAGGGATTCTGAAGCTTATCTTTGTCAGGGCCTTTTTGGAAGTCTGATGAAACCTCTAACCAGTCTCCTGGCAAAATGTACATTGACATACTGTGTAAGTCAGGATAGCATAGGCTCTTCTGAGGTAATAAACAGCTCTGAAATCTTATTGGTTTAACACTGCAGAAGTCTACTTTTGCCTGAAGTTAATGCTCCATTTAGTATGGCAGGGACTCTGCTTCATATAAAAATTCAGGGCCTCAGGTTGATGGGGTTTTCACTACCTTAAAACACTGGGTCTACTCACTTACTGTGAAGGGCTACAAAAAAGTTGGAAGATAATTGAACGGCTCTTCAAAGATTTGGTGCAGAAGTGGCACACATTACTTCCATCTTCAACCCACTGAACAGACCAAATCCCATGTCCCATGGTACTAACTTCAAGATCACTGGGGAAGATGTATTGTTTAATGAATTCCATTGCCTCTCTCTCTCTCTCTCTCTCTCTCTCTCTCTCTCTCAGACACACACATGCACACACACACACACAATTTCAGGGTGATCCATGGATCTTTTAGGGGAACCCATGTTTAAAAGCAGTCAAAGGTTAAGCTATAAAGTGTCTTGAATGCTATGCAAATATCTATATTGATATAAGTCAGAATTTTCTATTAGAAGCCGGGATTCACCAGATGAAGTCCTGCAGCACTGGGCAGTGGCACAGCAGAGTAAGCACAGGTTGTCTATGCCTTCAGGGTATAAGGGGCAAGGTCTGGATGGTGCAAGGGCCATCTGTAGGTGGGGAAATCACCTCCTCTCTGTTCAACGCATTTTTTTTTTTTTTTTGCTGTGAGAAGTGGGTTCAGTATTTTAACACCTTCTAGCTATTCAAGAGGAATCGGAAATCCAGATTTTAATTAAAATATTTCAATACATAAAATATTGGCTCATTTAAATAAAAAAACACTTTGATGGTCCATGGAAGCCTATTGATGATATGGCACATGGACTTCTCGGAGCTTCTGACTTCTTCTGGGAGGGAAACTTTTCCTCCCTCCAGCCCAAGCACTTGACCCACACGCGCTCCCTCAGCCTGATCTGTATCCGGGGACGCAGACCCATTCTGTTCAGCTGGTGTTAAAAGATGCATGCTCATTATTTCTCTCCAGAGCACTGGAAATTATACTTTGCTTCCTTAGAGTTTTTGGTGAAGTCCCTTTTGCCCTGAGCTCACCAGGTTTGCACTGGAATCCAGTGGGCCAGAAGTACAGCTTGATTTTATTAGCTCACAAGAAGAACCAATCCTCCCTCTTGCCATTTTCACGTCTCCCTTGGGCCTGTTGACCAACCAAGGTTGATTAATGTGGAGGCAACAGAGAGCTGAACGTACAAATAAAATGGAAGATCAAGCTATTTAGAGTTCTTCTGTGAAGAGCAAATCGCCGGGATTGTCTGCCTGCACCAGTTTCTAATTTGGGCACGTTTTATGGGGACGGAGTTGGTAGTGGTGGGGAAGGAGCTTCCTGCCTGCCAGGCACAAGGCACAGGCTATGCTCATTACCTTCTTTATGTGTTTACCGCTTTTACAGCTTTCAAGGTGCTGTGACATAAATCTTCTCATTTAATTCTCATAGCCAGCAAATGAAGCAGCTGCTATCACCCTTTCCCCAGATGAAGTAACGAAAGTTTAGAAAAGCAACGATGCCATCTGCTCCAGTTTCTAGGATGTGACACAGCCAAGTGAAGTGACTTTTCATGGGTGTTTCCTAAAACTATAGGATTTGACGTGACATCTCCATAATACAGGCTATTTCTATGAGTCATGTGTATTATTGTGCGATAAATAATTTTTTGAGACAGGTTTTTTTTTCTCTGTCACCCAGGCTGGAGTGCATTGGAGCAGTCACAGCTCACTGCAGCCTTGACTCCTGGGCTCAAGTGATCCTCCCAAGTAGCTGAGACTAAAGGCATGTATCACCATGCCTGGCTCTTTTCTTTATTTTTATTTTTTAGAGACAGGACGATATAGTTTAGATATTGTCTCCTGTAGATGTCATGTTCAATTGTAATCCCAAATGTTGAGGTTGGGCTTGGTGGGAGGTATTGGATGATGGGGGTGGATCCCTCATGAATGGTTCAGCACCATCCCCTTGGTACTGTTCTCACAAAAGTTAGTGACTTGTTATGAGATCTCATTGTTTAAGAGTGTATAACACCTCTTCCACCTACCTCCCATATCCATGACATGCCTGTACCCCCTCATCTTGCATGATGATTGTAAGCTCCCTAAGGCCTCACCAGAAGCAGTTGCTGGTGCCATGCTTTCTGTACAGCCTGTAGAACTGCGGGCCAATTAAACCTCTTTTCTTTATAAATTACCCAGCCTCGGATATTTATAGAGATGCAAGAATGGCCTAATACATGGGGTCTTGCTATGTTGCCCAGGCTGGTCTCAAATTCCTGGGCTCAAGTAATCCTTCCTGCCTTGGCCTCTCAAAGTGCTAGAATTAGGTGCAAGCCTAATCCAGGTGCAAGTCACTACACCTAGCCTTAAACAACTTAAAAAAGTAGACTTCATACTACTCCCATTTATATTTAGCTTTGCTTTATGCAGTAATATCTTCAAAATCCCAGATTTTATGTACTTTAAAAACTCTTTCTAATTTGCATTAAGATAAATAGAACAGGAGCTCTTTGCCCACTGGCTCTGCGTCTGTATTTATTTTTTATTATTTATTTACTTTAACTTTTAAGTTCAGGGGTACATGTGCAGATTGTTGAATAAGTAAGTTGTGTGCCACAGGAGTTTGCTGTACAGATTATTTCACTAGCCATGTAATAAGCATAGTACCTGATAGGTAGTTTTTCAGTCCTCACCCTCCTCCCTTCCTCCATTCTCCAGTAGGCCCTGGTATTGATTGTTCCCTGCTTTGTGTCTATATGTAATCACTGCTTAGCTGTCATGTGTAAGAGAGAACATGCATTTTTTGGTTTTCTGTTCCGGTATTAGTTTGCTTAGCATAATGGCCTCCAGTTCCATCCACTTTGTTGCAAAGGACATGATCTCATTATTTTTTATGGCTGCACAGTATTCCATGGTGAAGGCATGCTTCCTGGTTTGTAGGTGGATGCCTTCTTGGTGTAATCCGAGGAGAGAGAGTGCGAGGAAGAGAGAGAGGGAAAAAAAGAGGGAGGGGGAGAGAGAGAGAGAGAGAGAGAGAGAGAGAGAGAAAGAGGAAAAAGAATCATAAAAAGGAGGAAGAGAGAAAGAGAGAGAGGAAGGAGGAAGCAAGCTTTCATGTCCTTCCTTATTAGAGCACTGTCTTAGTTCATTTGTGTTGCTCTGTGTAAAGAAATATCTGAGACCAGAGAATTTACAAAGGAAAGAGGTTTGTTTGGCTCACAGTTCTGCAGCCTGTACAAGAAGCATGGCACCAACCTCTGCTTCTGGTGAGAGCTTCAGAAAGCTTTCACTCAGTGTACGATGAAGGAGAGCAGGCATGGTGAAAGAGGAAGGATGAGAGGGGAGGGAGGCACCAGGCTCTTTTCAACAATTAGCCCTGTAGAAAACAGAAGCTAATAGGGCAAGAACTCATTCATTACCTGCAGGAGGCACCAAGCCCTGCATGAAGGATCTGCTCCCATGACCAAAACACCAGCCGCCAGGCCTCACCTCCAACACTGGGGATCAAATTTTAACATGAGATTTAGAGGGGACAAACATCCAAACTATATCAGGCACTAATTTAGAAATTACCTGACAGGTTCTTCCTGCCTGCTGCACAGACAAAATCAATTCACTGAGACCATGACATTGCAGTGAAGAGAGAGTTTAATTGACAGGAGGCCAGCCACATGGAAGATGGAGTTACTGCCAAATCAGTCTCCTCAAAGTCTCAGGGTTTAGAGGTTTTCAAGGATAGTTTGGTGGGTAGTGGGCTAGGTCATGGGAATGTTGATTGGTTGGGGATAGAATCATAGGGGAAACAGTCATTGCATGCTGAGTCAGTCTCTGGGTGGGGGCCACAGGGCCTGTTGGGTCATGGGTGTAAGCGGAGTCAGATGGTCATCAGAAAAGCAAAAGTCTGAAAAAAAAAATCTCAAAAGGCTGGTCTTAAGTTCTACAAATGTGATGAAATCCACAAGAGTAATTGGAGAAGTTACACATCTTATGACTTCCAGAACAATGGCTGGTTACTGTTTACCTACACTGCCTCAAAATCTAGGCAGTTGCCCTTCCTTTGCTGGGGAACTCTCCTTTGGTACCTCTTTTCGTTCAATTTCTGTTTACTCTGCAAATCTGAGCTGCTGCTTCCGCAGCGTGGCTGCCCAGCACCCTGTCTAAATCAGCTCCACCCGCCGCCAAATTCACTTTCTCTCATTATCTTAGTTTTTTAAACCTCTTTCCACTTCCTACAATTTGTGATAATGTCTTCGTGTGTGTGTGTGTGCGTGTATTTCATGCCCCCTCCTCCAGTGCACTATAAACTTCATAAAATTGCAGGCCATTTCTGTCCCATTCATCTGCAAATTCCCAGGTGGTATGAGCAGCTGTCATGCAGCAGGTGCTGAATGTATATTTGTTGAAATGAAATGAAATGAATGAGGGGCTTATGCTAAGAGCTTCCACAGCGATTGGTTATTTAAGCCCACAGCAACTTGATGAGAAGCAGTATTTCCCTATTACGCAGGTGTGGAAACTGAATCCCAAGGTCACACAGTTTGCAGGGGTAGGACTGAGTTCAAGTTCATGTTTGTCTGACTCTAACAGGACTCTTCCCTTGATTAACAGGCTCTGCAGACAGCACTCTGCACCTCTAACAGCTCAAAAAGGGTGCATGTACACGCAGACACACAGCTCAATTTTTTAAAAAAGTAGTTCTTTGTTCCTACAGCTGAGTTCAGTCCTGTTTCCTCTTCTGTTTTATATGCTGGTTTCCACGTGGATGTAATGTAGTGTAGTGTTGTAAGATGTAATGTTCATCTTCTGTGAATGTCATGGAATTTTACAGGTATCAGTCCTTAATTTTCTCTGGCAAGAAAATAACTATGTAAATACAAAATATTGATAATTACACTGTGCATATCTCAGAATATATTACAAATGATTTTTTTTCTGAGGTAGCAGGACAATGCTGGCGTATCAATTGGTTTTGCCTAAAATATAAATTACTAGCATAGTAGCTGAGACCCCCAGAACCTTTGGGAGGCTGCCATGAAAGTCCATCGCTGCTTTTAGTATTTTTGAAGATGTGATAAAAATTGTACTTTTCCTTGCAATCTGACCATGAATCCCCACATTTCTCAGCCCTGAGAGGCATACGAACTCCCTGCACCACCATTAATAATACCTTCTGTTTTCGAAACCATGTTTTTGGAAGAGATTTTGCTTTACCAAACAGACCGTGGGTAGTGTTGAAAAATAGATGTCTTCTGGGTTCCTGCTAATCATAGACCTAGAGAAGAGCTATCAGAGCATTTGATTGTGGAAAAGATGAGCTGGAAATTAGAATACAGGCTCACAGTTGTTTTCGTAGAATTCCCAGGTCCTCAGAACTCTGGAAATGGAAAGTGATTGTGTAACAGGATTAGCCATGGGCCAACAACCATGATCACATGAGAGAGACTGTATGGCTGCAAGCTTAAAATATTTTCTATCTGGACCTTTCCAGAAAAGTCTACTCACCCCTTCCTTTAGTGGCAAAACCTGAACGTCAGTGAGGCAAGTTGCTTATTTGTGGGTTTTGCTGTAGATGCGTTGTTGTGTTTAACTACAGGGTACGGTCCAGAACTCTCCGACACTGTTCCTAATTATATGCAATATACAACTTATTACATTCTTGATAACTAAATGTCCTGCAGCCTACCTGTTGTCAGGGTTTCAAACAGAAAAATGAGGACCTGTGATAGCTGACACTGTCTGTTTTCTCCGTGCCGAAACGGTTTTAAGTAACATCCATGTGTCAAAGCTTAATCCCTTGCAACTCTTCCAGATAAATCATACAATTATCTTTTTACAAACGATGGCACTGTGACAAGGGAAGTCAGAAGACCAAGAGTAAGTCACTAATAAATGACAGAGTCACATCCTAATCCCACATTCAGCCTTGAGACCCCGTGCTCTTATCCCTTCTCTGGACAGCTTCTCACAAACAGCTGTTTCTGATGCACGGATGTAGATGCTGGACCTAGGAGGGAAAATGTGGGCTTTTGAGGACAGGCACACTCTGCCCTGCCACTTGCCGGGTGTGTGACTTTAGGCAAAACGTCACCTCTCCAGCCTCCTCGTCCGCAGCATGGGAATAATCAAAATTGCCGGGGTTATTCTAGGGATTACTATTTAGTTGATTATGGTAGCTCACACTTACATAGAACTTTTTGTTTGTCCAGAACTTTTTGGAGCTGTTTATATACATTAACTCAGTGCTCATCACAGTTCTATGAGGTGGGCCCTACTATTATGCCCATCATGCAGATAACAAAACTGAGGTACAGCGAACTTATGTGACCTGTCCATGGTCACCTGCTGGTAAGTGACCATGGACAGGTTACATAAGCTCTCTGTGCCTGAATCCTGCTGTCTGCTCCAGGCTCTGTGCTCACAACAGCCATGCACAGCTCACTCTCTGTTATGTACCCAAGCCTCGATTTCCATATTCCCCAAAGGTGGACCATTTCTTACGCTTTCCAGGATTGCATGAGAAACTGTAGCTAGATAGATACCTAACAGATATCTAATAGATACCTAATAGTAGGTATTCAGCACAAGTTCATACAAAAGGTGACAAATATCATGGGGAGATAATCTTACCCTTTCTGAAGACATTCAGACCAATTGCAATGAGCCTATTTTCCCCAACATTCATTTTCAAAGCAGAGTTTGGGCTTCTTACTTGGGGTAAAGACCAAACTATTGTTTCCTTTGCCCCACTTACGGTGGGTCCACCTTGTGATCTACACAGAGGATGCCCAGGACTCTCAGAGTTCTTTTCCTTTCCCCAAATGTGCCACATCTCCTTCTGCCACTGGCAGATGGCAGACACTCCCTCCTCCCTTGCCTGGTTGGTGACTATCCCTGTTTCAGGCTCTGCTTAAGATCACTTCCTCTTGGAGGCCCTTCCTGGCTCTGGCCTGGCCTGGCCCTGGGAATAGGTTCTCACCACTGCCCTGTCATGGCTGGTCATACCCGTGGGCATGGTACTTGCTCCCCTGTCTGCTGCCAGTGCTGGGCCATGAGCTCTGGAGAGCAGGGTTGTGTGTGATAATGTTCATAAAATGCATTTGAGGAGCTTTGTTTAGTGCTGCAGGTACTGGGCCCACCTCAAGAGATTCTGGCTCAGAAGTACCAAGGTGGAACCCAGCAATCAGCATCTTTAACAGTTTCACTCCCCTTTCTCGCCCATTTTATTTATTTGTTTCTTTATTAATTTTGAGATGGAATCTCGCTCTTCTCCCAGGCTGGAGTGAAGCAGTGCAAACTCAGCTCACTGCAACCTCTGTCCACCGGGTTCAAGCGATTCTCCTGCCACAGCCTCCTGAGTAGCTAGGATTACAGGCATGTGCTATCACGCCTGGCTAATTTTTGTATTCTTAGTAGAGATGGGGTTTTGTCATGTTGACCAGGCTGGTCTCCAACTCTTGACGTCAGGTGATACACTTGCCTCTGCCTCCCAAAGTGTTGAGATTACAGGTGTGAGCCACCAGGCCTGGCCCCTTTCCCCCATTTTAGATGAGCCGAGTCTGAAAATCCCTGGGAGCAAGCCTGGATCACCTGAACCTGGTGTGGCAGAAGCAGCCACATGTCTGAAGACTTCCTAGACGGAAGCTACAAGAATTTGGGGTCAGATGCGAGGCGACAGGCACAAAGGCTCTTGTCACAAAAACTGAAGAAAACCAAAAGAACCAGGAAAGTGTTTAAGGCAGGGAGCCGGCCCCTAGAAACACAGACCACCACACAGCTGAGGAGTCCGAGCCTAGCGAGACCCAGCTGAGAAGCGGAGGGCTCGCTTCACCACCACCTCCAGCCGAATCATTGCTGCTCCGATTCAAGCAGCCTTTAAAGGTAGCTGGGGAAAAACACTTAACTATAGAGAATCGGGGGTGACAAGGCTAAGGAAGCAAACCACAAGAGGGAAACTGTGGTGGTCAAAGAAGTCAAAAGCAAAACAGTACAGGTACTGTTTTTATGCCTAGTAAACAAGAAAAATAAATGGGAAAATCATAACTCTCAGTGCTGGTCAGGACGTGGTAAAACTGACAGCCCTGAGTCCTGAGGCTAACGGTGTGAGTGGACACAGCACATTTTGAAAAGCAGTGGCCGAAGGCATGAAGGGCCAAAAAGTGTTACACTGCCTTTGACCTAATGATTGCACTCACCAGGGAAATCATGGGAGGAAAAACTGTATGCACAAAGAAGTTCACTGCAACAGTATCTGACAGAACAAAAAAAGAAAAAGGGCCATACATGCATGCCCAGTGCCTGTGTATGTGGACGGGAACAGAGGGCAGTAAGAAGACCCTTGTGCATGGGTAGCTGGCCGAGGGAAGGGCTGGCACGTGGCAGCCGGAGGGGCAGCAGCTATAGCGATGGACAGCACTGAGAGCAGGCTGAACGCGGGAGGCTGCGAAGAGCAGTAATAGGTAAGGATTATTGTATTCTTACCGTGTGGCTACACCGTTCAGACAACACTACGGAGTGGACACTCTAATTGCCTTCATGAGGAGGAAGTGCAGGCCCAGAGAAGTTAAGGCACCGTTATTCTCCACAGAGTAAGACCATGTGTCTGGTCCTTACTCATGTGGTTAGTAAGGCCACAGGTTTAGGTGACTCTCCGAGTGGTTGACAAGCCCACATGGTTGGGTTTCTCTCCACAGGGTTAGTGAGATCACACGGTTGAGTTACTCACCCCATGCTGAGAAAGTTGACATAGTTGGGGTTTACTCACATGCTTAGTAAGGCCACATGGTTAGGTTACTCTCCACGTGGTTAGTAAGGCCACATAAGCGGTTTACTGTGTACTTAGTAAGGCCACATCCCTTTGGAGTGGGGACTGCTAGCGATGCTGCCCGTCGATGCCGCTACCCTCCTCCCACACCCCCGTGATGTGCCCTCCTCCCGTACCCGCATGATGTGCCCTCCTCCCGCACCCCGGTGATGTGCCCTCCTCCCGCACCCGCGTGATGTGCCCTCCTCCCGCACCCGCGTGATGGGCCCTCCTCCCGCACCCCCGTGATGTGCCCTCCTCCCTCACCCCCGTGATGTGCCCTCCTCCCGCACCCCCGTGATGTGCCCTCCTCCCGCACCCCCGTGATGTGCCCTCCTCCCGCACCCCCGTGATGTGCCCTTCTCCCGCACCCCCGTGATGTGCCCTCCTCCCGCACCCCCGTGATGTGCCCGCCTCCCGCACCCCCGTGATGTGCCCTCCTCCCGCACCCCCGTGATGTGCCCTCCTCCCTCACCCCCGTGATGTGCCCTCCTCCCTCACCCCCGTGATGTGCCCTCCTCCCGCACCCCTGTGATGTGCCCTCCTCCCCCACCCCTGTGATGTGCCCTCCTCCCGCACCCCTGTGTTGTGACCTCCTCAGGCACACCTGTGATGTACTGGCTGCTCTAGGTGCTTCATGTACCTTTATTAATTCATTTCCTCTCCACAGGAGCCTCACGTCATAGGGCAATCCCCTCCTCATAGGCTGTTGGATATCAGATTCAGAAGGAACATCAGTATTTTATGGCTAAGAAGACAGGCTCTGGGAGGAGTAAGTGACCTTATAATTAATGATTTTTCATAATATTGTTAATTAGATTGGTATCTGCAGAATATTAATGATAATTAATTTGTGTGGTCTTTGTGCCAGACGTCACCTTGCCTCACATAATCCCCCACACCACCCTAATTTGTTAGGGGTCATTATTATCATCTTCATTTTACAGATTTGGAAACTGATATCAGGAGAGTTGAAGCAGCTTTCCCAGGACCATGAAGCTAGTTCAAAACTGAGCTGAGATGTCTAATGGGTCTGTTCACCCAGAAGCTACATAGTCACAGTCTGACGGTGGGAGAAGACATTGAGTTCCCTGCTGGGTCAGCAAAGAGCCCCAGGACACCCCCAGAAGGTGGCCTATGGGAATCTCTGAGCCAAGCCCAGGTGTGAGACCTGGTACAGAGCCATTGCCTAGAGGTTGTGTTCCTAGGTGCTGGTTGACTGGGCACTGCTGGGGGCTCAGACAGGTGAGCAGGGTCAGGATGACCCTGAGGCTCATTTCTGTCCTGTCTACGTCCCACTCAGGACCTGGGCAGATGGCATCGATTCATCAAGGAAGAGGCTTCTGTTGAGCTTGCAAAATAAAAATGAAAAGCAAAATGCCTGGGGCTGGCAGTGCTGGATTTTAAGCAGAGAAAACAGAACTTTCTGGAGTTTGAGGCTCACTTGCCTACACCCACATGTGTCTGGCAAGTTGAGCTGGTGAGTGTGAGTGAGTGAGTGGGGAGAGCCGCAGCAGCTCGCTATATTTCAGCTGCTGGCAGGCACAAGGGCTCGGGCTCATGCTGAGAGAGGCAGCCCTGCTCGCATCTGCATGGTCCTACCAGCTGGCTCTGGCTCTACGTCCCCTGTCGTTTCTCAGTGTGGGGGTAGACCGGATGACTGGCCCTGGTTTGGAGGCTTTCTCACCCCCTCTGTGCACGGCAGAGGAGGTGAGAGCATGAGGATGGAAGCAAGTCATTTCTCCACTTGATGGCTTGTTGGGTAGCCTGGAGAAGATGCTTCACCTCTCTGTGCTTTATTTTCCTCATCTGTAAAATGGGGATAATAATAGTAAAGGGTTGTTGCAGAAGTTAAATTAGAAAGTACATCAATCCTGAGTACACAGTGCTTTTTAGCTACTACAAGCTCATGTTATCAAAATTAATTAGTCCGTTTGCCTGGGCTCTTCTCCATGGCTCTTAGGTTTGGTGCCATAAATATTCCCAGAAGTACGAGAAAAAGTAACCAGTATTGACTGGCCAATTTTACTTCAGGGCTTTAATTCAGCCTTGGGTTCAGTTTTCAAGAAGATTGGTGGACATTCTATTTTTTGAGTGAGAGGAGACCCCAAACACTACAGTTTTCTCTGCGTAAAGGAGCTGTTGGTGGAATAAAGTAGGTGACCATTGGAGTTTCCAGCTCTGACCCCACTGGATCTTCCACTGCCTGAGGGCTGCTGCCTGCCTTTAATGCTGTGACATCTTCACAGCACAGACCTTGGTCCTGGGGCCTCTGAGCTTTCAGAGATGGTCCAGGATCTCCAAACACATTGATAAAGATTCAGAGAAGTAAACCTGGGGGCAGCACAGTCACAGCCAGATCACTTGTGATAATTCCACAAAGAAGAGATGGAAGGAGAGAAGGGTGCTGAGGTAGAGGCAGAATGGGAGTGGCTGCCTACAATGGTCTTGAGAAGAGGAGAGGGAGTTGCACTTGGCAATTCTTGGGCCTCAGGCTCTGTCTTTCCTATGTCTGACAAAGAAAGGAGCAAGGCGTGCTTGGTGGGCCAGGTCCCAGCAGTGCCCTGCTAAAACCATATAGCAGTGTGTGTTGCTGCTGAGGTCAGGGGAGTCTGAAGAAATCTTCACTACCAGGAGCAGGTGGAGTTTTGTTATGCGGCCAACAGAGCTGAGTCTGGTAGTAAAGGCAGAATGTCACACACACGCACATCTCTGCTGTTTTTATTTTGCTTCTCAGTGTTAGCTTCTGCTACAACTCCTTTCTCTCTCCTTTCTTCTCCTTTCCTTTCTTTTCCCTTCCCTTCCCTTCTTCCCTTCTTTTCCCTTTATTCTTGTCTTGTCTTGTCTTTCTTGAGATAGGTCTTCACTCTGTCACCCAGGCTGGAGTGCAGTGGTGTGATCATGGCTCACTGCAGCCTTGACCTCCCCAGCTCAAGCGATCCTCCCACTTCAGCCTCGTGAGTAGCTGGGACTACAGGTGTGTGCCACCATGCCCAGCTAATTAATTTTTTTTTTTTGTAGCGATAGCTTCTTACTATGTTGCCCAGGCTAGTCTTGAACTCCTGACTCCAAGTGATCCTCCCTTTTTGGCCTCCCAAGGTGCTGGGATTACTGGCATGAACCACTGCTCCTGACTTCTTTCCACTCCTGATATGTGGACATGAATGATATGGAAGAAAGTCAGGGAATAAAAGAAAATTAATTTTCACCTTTTGAATTTCCTATCCCTCCCTAGGGAGTGCAGAGGGCTTCTGAGCCCAGACAATCATTAAATGAAATGCGTAGGAAAGAGCCACGTCATTCTCAGACCGGCAGGGCATTTCCTAGACTGTGGGGAGAGGCTATAGCTGTCAAGGAAGCAAACAAAAGAACGCATTGATATTTTGAGGTCCAGAGGAAGAATCCTGGACCCCATTTCATTCCCAAACCAAGGTTTAGGGGACAAATAACGGGACTTCCAGATGTGATTTTTAGATTCAAGTGCAGAGGAGACTCAGGCCTCATCTTAGTGAAGTGGCAATACTGGAGAGAAGAAACAACCTTCTGGCTACAGCTGAGCATTTAGGTAGATCCTTGGAGCTCAGTGACAAGGAGGTGACTCTTGTACTCCAGAGAGGGGCCCACAGGTCAGAGAGAGGCCCCCGGAACAGGAGGGGCCTTGCTGCTGGTAGCAATCCCCTGCAAGGATGAATGTCAGTGAGAATGAAAGTGTCTTTAATCCTTGGGTTCCTGGAATTATATAAGCCTCCTGGAGCTTCAGCCCCACGCTGGAGATAGGAAGGGGCTTCTATTTGCTGAGATCAAGCTTCTGCCACCCCAGCAGAATGGGTGCTGGAATAGAATGAAAACACATATAAAAAATAGGGCTACATTTTTTGTGCATCTGGGTGTGAGAACTGAGGTTTGCTTCTGCAAACCCGAGCAGAAGCCCGACTCCCTGTAAATGCATTGCAGTTCCCTTTGCAAGATTAGCCAACAGGCTCAGAGAGGTTAATGATCTGCCCAAGGTCCCACGAGGAATTCTGAAAGTAACAATTTATAATAAGAGAACCAATCCGGCAGGTATTTTACTTCCCAGAGCCGTGGCTGTCCACACAGGGGTGGGGTCCATGAGATGCTCCTTTCTAGGCCCCGAGTCTGGCTCTTCCAGGGGCTTCCTGAGACATTGGAGTTTCTAGCTCTGACCCCACTGGATCCTCCACCTATGGACCCCACAGGGTTCTCTGGACATTGCCTGGACTCTGGTGTCCCAGGCTGCCACGTGTTTCCCGCAGCGGGGTTCTGTTGCCACTGCAACCTCTTCCCACCGCCTCACTCCCATTAGCCGGAAGCCCTTCCAGGAACTTCCTGATGTCTCCTGATTATGACGTATATTCTACTTCTGCTGGCGATGTAGGGATAGCCTTCTCAGTTCTCATTTTGAAGGCCTTTTTTACTCTTTAGGTAACTGATGGTAGGAAGGAGAAATGTTCCCCCCTTTCAGATGACAGGTTTCCCTTGCCAAGAGAACAGCTGTATTTTCAATCTGACAGACTCTCCACATGATCACAACTTTAAACAGGTGTCTCACGCCTGTAATCCCAGCACTTTGGGAGACCGAGGCAGGAGGATCACTTGAGGTCAGGAGTCTGAGACCAACCTAACTAACACGGCAAAACCCCAACTCTATTAAAAATACAAGAATTATCTGGGTGTGATGGTGCATGTCTATAACCCCAGCTACCCAGAAGCATGTGCCTGCCATCCCAGCTATGCAGGAGAATTGCTTGAACCTGGGAGGCAGAGGTTGCTGTAAGCCAAGATCATGCCACTGCACTCCAGCCTGGATGACAGAGCAAGACTCTGTCTCAAAACAAGCAAACAAACACCTTAAACACACAAGAACATTCATCAAATAAACAAGTGCAGAAGGTGATAATTAATTCCCAGAGGATGGGGCTGGAGGCTGGGCTTCCATGGAGCACCACAGTCCTCTCTCCTCTCACAGTCCCGTGATGGTGTAGAGGAGGGTAGAGAAAAGCAAGAACCCCACCATGAGGTGGGGTTCGGGGGGCCCCTCCAGCTTGTGGCAGAAAGAAGTAAATGTCTACAATCCCATAGACTTCTCACTGCTCCATGACCTCAGTATTTTAGCACTGATTTCCTTCATTTGTTATTCTGGAACTTCTGGGTACCCAAAAGGGAAAAAATACTATTCTCATTTCATCCTGTACTGATTTCATTCTTGGATTTTCTAGAATAGTATGATTTTTTTTTCTGCATCTCAAGCAGTTAATAGCTTTTGTGGACAAGTGAAAATTAAACAGGAAATGGCTCACTCCAAGGCCACAGGAACTGTGATCTGCTATACCTAGCAGCTCTTGATGTGGCCCCAAACCCTGATACCATGGACCTACTAATGAGGTTCCAGAGACATCTCTACACCTGTGGCCAGGAAGGGAGCTAATGACAGGTTTGATTAAATGAATTAAATGGTATTTCTAGTCCTGGGGGCTGGGGAAGGGGGAGCAGTGTTAAAATTTTGCTAAACATTTTCTGAAAAAGATAAAGGATACAACCTAATATATTTTCAGCTCCCTGTCTGTGCTCAGTACTGTAAATGCATTGCAGTTCCTTTTGCAAGATTAGCCAACTGAGGCTCAGAGGGGTTAATGAGCCGCCGAGGTCCCATGAGGAATTCTGAAAGGAAACAGACCTTAGGAGTCCCTTTATTCCCTGTGCCTCAATTTTTCCATCTGTAAAATGGGACAGTAATAGTACCAGCCTCATAAAGATGTAAAGGTTAAATGAATAAAGACCACAAAGTGACTCTTGCATAGTAAGTGTTAGTGAATGTGAGCATCCCTGGCTGTTCCTGCTGGTGCCTGAAAGTGATTCCTGTTGCATGGAGCACATTCCTTAGGGATTGCCAAAGCTTCTCTCCCTTTCTCCAAGCACACCAAGCTAGCATGAACCAAAACTTGCACAAGATGACCTGATTTCAAAGGAATTTGATGCCTCAATTCAAGGAAGCTTGCAAGAGTCATTCTATCTGCAGCTCCTGTGGACTGAAGCTTGCTGTTTAGGTAAATTGTCTTTGTCTAGAGGATACTAATCTAGTTTTGCTTAATGCCAACTCACATAAAGGCAGAGGGTAGAGTTAAGCCCATGTAAGCATATATGGGCCTGAAGTGATGCTGAGGGCCCTCTGGAACATGTGGGCTTTCTGCCTGTATGGTGACAGCCTTTGATAGTGGCATGATGTCACGTTTGTGAATCAGGTGTCTGCATATTCATGCATAGAAAAAATGTTTGGAAGATCCTCTTTAAAAGCTTAACAGTGATTATCTTAGGATGGTGGGCTTGTGGTTGGCTTTTCTTATTTTTTTGATTTATCTATATTACCTAATTTTTCTTCAATGAATACACTTTATTTAATAAAATTAAATACAATGACCATTCTTTGTATATTACTTTGTTCTCATGCTGCTATGAAGAAATACCGAAGACCAGGTCATTTATAAAGAAGAGAGGTTTAACTGACTCACAGTCCTGCATGGCTAGGGAGGTCTCAGGCTACTTACAATCATGGCGGAAGGTGAAGGGGAAGCAATGCACCTTCTCCACAAGGCAGCAAGAGAGATAAGCACTGAGTAAAAGGGAAAACGCCCTTGTGAAACCATCAGATCTCGTGAGAACTCACTGTCATGAGAGCAGCTTAAGGGTACCTGTTCCCATGATTCAGTTACCTCCCACAAGGCCCCTCCCATGACACATGAGGATTTGGGGAACTACAATTCAAGATGAGATTTGGGTGGGGAACAAGGCTAAACTGTTTGCCAACTCCTCTTTTGATGCTGGACATTATATGTTTTTAATAAATGTTTGCTCTTGAAACCTCACAGTTGTTTCTTCAAGGAAATAATTATTATTTTCATGCTTTTAAGAAGGAAGCTGAGACTTGGAAAAGCTAGAGATAAAAGACATTTATTATCTTCCCACAAAGATCTTTTCCAAAATTCAGGGTCCTTTAATGACTGCTTTCAGGTTTTACATTAGAGACCCAAATAATAAACTCTCCAGCCCTCTCCCTTTTCTGTTAAGTACCCTGAAAAGCTTCTGTCTTCTTCTTAGGTCCTGGGAAGAGGATTTTGTGATATCATGGGCTCAGCAAATTTGTGCCCAGGTTTGGTGACGTCATTAAGTCCTGCTGGGCTAAGAGGCCATAAATGCTTGGCTGAAGCTGTCTCAGCAAGACAGAGTCCTGGCTTTCCAAGGAGCCTGCCTGGGGCTGCGCAGGCCGTGGTGCTGAGCAGAGAGAACCTAGAGCTGGCCTGCCCTTACCCCATGACACTCTGGATCCACAAAGCAAAGTTGCCTGGCGGTGGGGGTTAACACCTTTGCTTGGGTTTCTCAGACAGCTGTCAAGCAACTTTTAAAAGGCTGTGTGGAGTGGGGGTTGTATCTCGAACTTGGTTTAGCGGAGACAGGAGCTGTTTGGGGTCGTTTAGTGCATTCTCTAATTGAGCCCTGTTGACTGCTGCAGTTTTAAACCAAGAACACCAGACCATGTTTTCCTGGGCTGACATGTGGGTTAAATGGGTAAGTGGATGAAGATTTGGTGTCTGGGAAAATTACAGGGAATTATGCATCTGAGTAGAGTTGGCTTCATATTCACTGCCAAGCAGGGATGGACAGACTCATAAATAGATACTTTCAGTATGAAATGTGCCATGAAGAGGTCTGCACAGCTCAGAGGTGGGAGTCTGAGGTGAAAGGACAGTTGTGAGGAAGCACAGAGGTCTGAGAAAAACACAAAATTAAAGCTAGGTCACACACAGGAGTAGTAATCATCTGTTGAATATTGATGGGTGGTAGACAATGTCCTGACACATTATAATCAGCTCATTTCCTTTGTCACAAACCCAGGAGGTAATACTATTATTCTCTGAAAATCAGAGAACTTAATTTACTTGCCCAAAGTCACATGATAATGGCAGAGCCAAAATTCAAACTCAACTTTGTCTGACTCTAAAGCTTGAGTTAGACAAGGTTTAAAGCTAGATGATGAGAAAGCAAAGTCTACAATTGAAGCAAAAGGATTGAGGTGGCCAACAGAGGGAGTCTGAGCAGTCCTGAGTTGTCTTCTCTTGCCTATGAACACTCCTCCTTAGGGGAAGTAGCAGATGTCTAGGCTCTAAACAAGGGTTTCTCAACTTTGGCACATTATCATTTTGGGGGAATTACTATTTGTGGTGGGTGCTGTTCTGTGCATTACAGAGCAGTTAGCAGCATTCTTGGCCTCCACCTAAGGGACGCTAGGTGCATCCCTTTTTCTCTCAGTTGTGATAAACAAAAATATCTCCAGTCATTGGCAAATGTCTTCTGGAAGACAAAATACTTCCCTTTCCAATAAGAACCCCTATGCTAAGTACAATGATGCCTGAGTGAACGTCCTACTCAACCTGAGTTCCCAGTTTATACAATCAGCCAGTCCTTTAAACAATCAGGCCTATGCCTTGATGCTATTCATTTCAAGCTTAACATGCTCCAAATGGAACTCCTGGTCTCCCACCAATTTGTTCTCCCTGCATCAATTTTTTCCAGGTCACTTTAAGACATCTCCATTTACTCATTTGCTCAAATGAGAAGACCCAAACTCATCTTTAATCTTTTCCTTTTCTCTCACCCTCATATCCAATGTATCAACAAGATTTGTTTGTTCAATATCCAAAGTACTTCCTGAACCCATATACCTCTGTCTGCCTCAACTCCCTGCCCCACCCACACCAGGCTCACCTCTCACCAAGATAACCCCATTTACCCCTTTAACTGTTTCTACTGGATGCCTCCTCTCAGCACGTTCTCCAGACAACAGCAATAGTGATTTTTCAAAAGCACAAATGTGATTCTATCACATGTCTGCTTAAGTTATTTCAATCTCGTCTCATCACTGTTGAAAAAAAAATCCCCTGTAAACCATGGCACTTAAAACTTTACTTGTTCTGGTCCTGGCCAATCTTTCTGACCTTACTGCATATCTTCTTCCTCTTGCAGAAAGTCGTGAGGCTACATTGCTCTCATTCTGTTAATCAAACAGGCAACCTCTTTCTGGTTTCAGAGCTTTTGCAATTTCTGTTCCTTCTTATGGAAATACTTTCTCCCCTGAGGCCAGTTGTTTTCTCCCCTCAAGCCTCTGCACACAGTTTCTCTGCATGGCTGTGCTCACTTAATCTTTGCATGGCCAGAAGCTTTTAATCCAAATTCAATATCAGCTCCTGAGAGAGACTTTTCCTGGTCCACCAATCCTAAACCACTATTCTAACTCTACTATGCTCTGCCTCAGGGCTGTTCCTTGTATTTAACTTGAAAAATATGTATTTATATATTTAGATGTTTACCTTTTAAATATTTTTCTCCGGTAAAGTGTTGCCTGGCCTGTAATCTGGTTTGAGAAACTTTTAAAACAAACTCTACAGTATGGCTGGGCTTCAAGGCTTCATGGTTTTTCTAAAGAGAAGATGTGGAGAAGTGGATTCTAGTTACCCGTGGTTTCACTAAGAAGACTCTATTGCTGAAGCCAGCAGAGAATTGCATAGATTGGTTGCAGCTGCCTCAATTTGCTTTTCTGACCAAACACCCCTCAAAAACATTTGGGAGTCATCAGCAGCTTTGCTTGTAACTGTCCTTGGAACTGAAACTAACATGCTCGAAAGGAGGGAATGGGAAATGCCATAGTGGGAACTGTCCCCTTCTCTTTACATAGAGAATGTGCATGCTGACTGCCTGCAACTCCGTGAATTTCTGAAGAAGTTTCCTGGTCAATGGTAAAGGAGAGGTGATTGGCAGCAAAAGGCCATGCCAAGGAGGCTATGCCTCCTGTTTGAAGCCCTCCTTCCTTACACTATGATCCTTCTTCTGAAGGAGTCATGCTCTATTTTCATCATGTGTACTTAAATATTAAGGATGATCTTTGGGAGGGAACAGAATAATTAGGGGTCTTGACACTTTTGTTCTACTTTCAATACTCAAGTATTTACTAATCAGACAGTTATAATGCTTTTATTTCTTTTACTTTAAAGACGTTAAGGTGCGAAACAAGTAAGTGCCCCCAGAAGCATTTTAAAGCATCTTACATGTTTTCTAATATTTGTTAATTTATTCAACACACATCTCCTGAGCACTTCATCTGCACTAGGTCCTGCATGGGACACTTCATAGATTTAGTCTCTCATAATTTCCACAAAACCCTAGAGAAGCATTCTTAATTCCTATTTCATAGATGAGGAAACTGAAGCTCAAAAGGTAACTTGCCTAGGATCTCACTGACAGTAACAGAGATTGTCTCTGTTTAACTCCAAATTCCATGATCTTTACTTTTGTCTTAAAATTTATTTAAAAATATTTAACACACATGCAAAAGTATAAATAATCATATACCATCCAGATTTAAGAAATAGAATATTACTTACAAAAATAAAGCTTTCTGGGTAGACCAGTCTCTCTCCCTCCACAGCCATTCTGATTGTATGTCTCATGTGTATTTGCCAGGAAACCATTAATATAAATTTTGTTTATTTCCCAGTGCATATTATTTTACTTCTACCACATATGTATATTTCTAAAACATATACAACATTCTTGCATGTTTAAAAACTGAATATAAATATTATTCGTTCGGTGTATATTTTTCTGCGATATACCTTTCCACTCACTATTATTATTTTGAGATTCTCCCAAGTAGCTTAGGCTTATTTTTTCCTTGATCTTGCTACAAGACCGCACAATCCAAGGTGCTTAGGCTAGTGGGACATAGATGTAAAGATAACCTATAAAACTGTGAAATAATGGTAGTATGTCATAAAAAGTCAGGGAGCCCCATAAGCTGCAAGAGCAACCAATTTAGCCCACATGGAGGAGGTGCCTTTGAAAAAAGTTGAAGAGAGAAGAAAGAGGACAATCCAGGAAGCAGAAACAGCATTTGGAAAGAAACAGCATGTTACCATGAAGAGAGTGAGAGAGTAAGAGCAAGAGAGTGAGAGAGAGAGAGGAGTCCAGTGTTGCCAAAAGATAGACTATGAGGAGAGTCATGGCAGGATGTGAGAGAGGGAAAATCACCGAGTGCTTAATAACGAGGAAATAAAGGGTTTCTGGTGCTCTTTCCTTCTGTATGGTTACCAATTCCAAAGGATATTCACAGTCATTCTGAAAGATAGGGAAATTACAACTTAAAAAATTAAGACACTGCCCCTAAGTCACACAACTGGAAGGTGGAAGAGCTGAAAGTCAAACTCAAGTCCCTGTGATCAAGTCCAGGGTGCTTCCTTCTATGTCATTTATATGACTGACATTGGCAGATAGAAAAAATAGGAAGGTGGTTTTAGGGAAGTGGGATGAAGGGTGTGTGGTGAAAGCTGGCACTCTTTCTATGTATAAGGAAAAGAATAATCAGAATATCTGATCTTCACTTATAAAACACAGATAAATCTAGATCTTTCGTAATATGTTGTGGTTGACAATTAAAACATTTTAGTACTGTGATGGACCAATCCAAACATGTTTGTGGCTCACATGTGGTCATTGTACTGTGACCATTGTTTGTGACTTTTGCAGACATAATCCAGCAATGCCCTTAAGATGAGTATGTTACAAACATATATATATACATATATATATGTATATGTATAGGTATATGTATACATGTAGCAATCATAATGACAGCAATCCTCATTTTATGGATAACAAGGCTAGTCCCAGAGGTGAGAAGGTTTACACAGTTAGGAGGGAAAGAGTAGGGACTGAGTCAAAATCTAGGCCCTTCTGACTGTACCTATTTAGTCTCCATGTGAGAGATGTGGTCTTAAAGTTGCTGTCTGTCATTCTTGTTCACCGAATAGCTGAACCCTTTTCATGTTTATGAAGACTCACCCATCTTTAAGACAGAATCTACTTTTCACTATAGACAATAAAACAGATAGATCTTTTTCTAGGCTCCCTTGTGCATGGCACTGAGTTTGTCCTTCACGTGTACCCACCTCAAACTTTGAATGACAAGCTAGTGACACCAAAAACACAGACAAATCTTTTGTGGGGATGAGTTAGTTGTGGTAATGGGGCTTACCTTTTACATATTTTTTTCATCTGGTAAAGTGTTGCCTGGCACATAATCTGGTTTGAGAAACTTTTCAAATAAACTCTCCAGTATGATTGGGCTTCAAGGCTTCATGGTTTTTCCTAAGAGAAACTGTGGAGAAACGGATTCCAACTACCAGTGTTTTCACTAAGAGTACCCTATTTCTGAAGCTAGCAGGGAATTGCAGAAGTTGGTTGTAGCTGCCTCAATTTACTTTTCTGACCAAACACCCCGCAAAAGGCATTTGGAAACCATCAGCAGTTTTGGGCAGAGGTTAGCGGTACCTTGGAGCTGTCCTTGGTGCTGAAACTGACACCGGCAAAGATGGGATGGGAAATGCTGCATCGGCTTCGTCTAAATTCCACTTTCAGTGTCATCACCTGCCTTAGTTCATTTTCTGTTACTTATAGTAGAATACCTAAAACTGGGTAATTTATAAAGAAAAGGAATTTATTTCTTGCAGTTATAAGGGCTGAGAAATCCAAGGTCAAGTGGTCCCATCTGGTGGGCTTGTAAAAAATCTTGGTGGTGGAGATTTTCTGAGGAGTCCGAAGATGTCACAGAACATCACGTGATGAGTGGGCTGAGTTTGCTATTCTGCTCTCTCTTCTTATAAAATCGCAGTTGCCACTCTTGCCATAAACCATTAACTCATTAACCCATTAATCCAAGGATACATTAATCCATTCATGAGAGCAGAGTCCTCATGACCCAATCACCTCTTAAGGGCCTCACTTATCAATACTGCCACATTGGGGATTAAATTTTAATAAAATTTTGGAGGGGACAAACATTCCCTTAATACTGGCAGTATAAGCTGCTGAATCTGTCCTCATCCATGGTAGTTATAAACGGGCATCTTTACTGTGCCAATATGTGCGGTGATTTAGAGACATCCTAGGCTGCATAACTTCTGAATCCAGGCCTCCACTCACTCTGAGATGCAAAAACTCTCCAATATCACCACAGCAAATCATTTTTCTATTTAAATTAGCCAGAGCCAGTCCTTGATACAGGTTCCCTGATTCCCAAACCCTAAAAAATATACAAAAGACTATTGGGAGTTTTTCATGCTCAGTTTTGTTTTTTCAACATTTCACTTCCCATAGTTTCATTTAAAATTACTTAAAGCAATTTTCTGATTGCCTGTGATAATATATTCTGGCTATTTATGACTCCATCTGTGGGGAGAACAAAAATCTTCCTGAATTCCTTGAGTGATAGCCTTTGCATAATTTTGCTCTGCCCTCTTGTTCTTATGATTACTGTGCCTCTAAATAGCCACACTGATTGATTTTCTTTCCAAATCACAGGAGTCAAAGTCTCCTCTTTGCAGTATCCTCATTTTCAGAGAATATGGTTGCATAGCTTCAATTTTCTCTAGGTTATGTCACAGTAACAAATACTACTAAAATCTTAGTGTCTTACAATACCAGAAGTTTGGGTCTATCCTCAGGTCAGACAGATTCTACTTTTACGTCTTCACTCTGAGGCCCAGCTGATGGAAAATCCTCTTTGTGGAACATTGTCATATGTACAGCAAAAAAGAAAGAAATGAAGCAAATCGTGTGCTGACTCTTGAAGCTTTTCTCAGGAAATGAATCATCACTTCTTCCCTGCTGTCATGGACCAAAGAAGATATATAGTTTACTCCTAAATTCATTAAGGTGGGGATGTACTATCTTCCCACAGGGAAAGGAAATACAAAGAGAGAAAGCCCATTTTTGAACTAATCAGACATTAAGTTCCTTTCCCCCTTTTCAAGCAGAAACCCTCAAGTTCCTCCTCTTCTTAAGAGAGATCTCAAGAACTGCCCCTGCTGCCTCCTGCCGATCTCTGCTTCAAGATCAAAGTTCAGGTGCTCCGCAGGAGGTGTGATAATTTCTGCATGGTCTTTACCAGATATCAAGCACCTAGATTCAGAAAACAATGGTTATTGTTGGGTTTCTCTAGAAAGATACCTGGAGACAGGGACTCAACATGCAAATGATTTATCTGGGAAATTAAAAAAAAAAAAAACACTGTTAGAGTATTGGAGAAGTGAGACAAAAACAGAAAGTAGTCAAGGGAGCCAATAAAAGGCATGGGGAATTGGAGCTAAATCCCATTGGAGAAATGATGAGAGCCAGTGAAGACAGACAACTCAACATTATCCCACTTGAGAGACCGGGAACCTTGGATACTTATAATTGATTCCCATCAGTCATTGGTTGAGGGATGTTCCCAAATGGGTTAATTCCTCAGCACTTCTAGGCTTCCATGTTGGCGAAAGGAATCCTCTCTAGTGATGTAGTTGGATATCGGTATGTGTGGCAAAGTCAAAATAAGGTTATACGAATGAAACACTAATATAATCACTACACCTGTGAGTCAAAAGTACATCTGTTTATTTCTCCCCAAAATACAGTGTCAGAACAGAGATAGGATAATCTTAATAAATACTATATTTTGGAAAAGGAAAGAAAGAAAGGCACACAGCAGTCCCTGGCCCACAGCAATTCTGTAATCCTGTATGACAGACATGAGATTTCTAGGTGGGGTTGGGATATCTATTGTTCCCCTTCATCCTCTGGGATGATGTCCTTCCTTTTCCATGACCCTTCTTCAATGCGATTGAAGAGGGCTTTGGAGAACAAACCCTCCTGGAGAGCTGAATACTTCTCTCACTTGCTTTCTTCCATAGAAGGTTGACGACCCACAAGTTATAAACTGTTACAATTTTTACTTTTTATCTGGAGTGGTGGTTATTTTGACATAAAACTCTTAAAATCTTAGCTAGTATCTTTCAGTCAACAACATATGCCAGTAGCTACACCCACAATTCTTCCTGAAACATGACTTTCTCTCAAAATTTAGTTGTTTTTAACTTTTCACCCATTTTCTGAGTGAACCTTTGAGATTTTTTTTTCCTGAGCAATTTTGTCTAAAAGATTTATTAGAGCTGTGTTAGTTTTCTTTTCTTTTTTTTTTTTATTGCATTTTAGGTTTTGGGGTACATGTGCTGTGTTAGTCTTCTATTGCTGTATAATGAACTACCACAATCTTATTGGCTTATAACAACACGCAATAGTCATCTCTAGTTCTGTCAGTCAGAAATCTGGGCAGTGTGACACTGTTCACTGCTCAGGGTCTCATAAGGCTGAAATCAAGGCATCAGCTGGGCTGAGTGCCTTTCTGACACTCAGGGTCCTCTTTCAACTCATGTAGTTGTAGGATAGAGGTCTCTGGTTTCTTGCTGACGTTTCTCCAGGGATCACTTTTAACTCTTAGAGGCTGTCATCTGGTTCTTACACCTTCAAAACCAGCCACAGAATTTCACATTCCTCGGATCTCTCTAACCTCCTTTAAGTGTTCACCTGGTTATCAAGACCACCCAGGAAAATCCACTTTTTGACAAAACTTAAAATCTCCTGATTAGGGGCCTTAATTACATCTGCAAAATCCCTTTTGCCATGTAACTTAAGATAACCAAGGGAGTGATACCCCTTTATATCCGCAGTTCCTGCCTACATTCAAGGGGAGGAGAGTATACAGGTATTGATCGACTTACGACCTATGCAACTTACGACCATTCGACTTTATGACCACAATCGCTGGCCACAGCTGCTCTGGGTCTGGCAGCCCAAACATTGCCCAGCTGGGCGTACGACAGTGTGGACCAGCTTCCGGCAGCACTACCATCTCCACATTTCAACTGTTATCCCAGACTCAGTACAGCAATTTGTGTTTTGCGTCTTGGATATTTTTCATCAAACCCCTCCCAAGGTGTCTACCAAGAGGGAATTGTCTTTGTCTATGCCTCAGCCTGCCAAGAAGGAAAGAAAGGCCATTGATTTCGACAGAAAAATGAAGGTAATTAAGCAGTACGAAGGAGGAAAGAAAGTGAATGTGATCGCACGTGATACGGTTATCACACTCGACTGTGTGGACGAGTTTGAAAGATAAAGAAAGAATTCGTGAAGCTGTGAAAGGTTCTGCACCCATGTGATCAACAGTTATAACAAAGCAACGAAGTGGGCCCATCTATGAAATGGAGAAATTGCTGCCTCAGATGATGACATCAACGATCCACAGCCAAGCACCAGCAGCCAATAAAATGTTTTGTACATGTTTATATATTTTGATATGTTTTGCAATTGGGAAAATGTTTCCTTTGGTATTTTTTACACCTGTATTTTGTATTTTTGCATGCACCTGTCTTTTGTAATTTTGTATGTTTTGCAAGTATTAAACCAGTTGTACTGGTAATGCAGTGTTTTACTTAAACCTGATGAATGTAAAAATAAGAAACAAAATGGTGTAGAGATGGTACAAATGGCATAAAATGAACAAAGAAAATTATGATATATAACAATAATGAAAGAAAATTATAACAAAATATGACTTAAAGATTTTTATAACATAATTTCACAGTACTGTACTGTACATATAGCCTACTCAACTTACGACCAAATCGTGTTATGACTGGTCTGTCAGAACTAATCGTGATTGTAAGTCAAGCACTAGCTGTATAAGGTGTGTGCACACATACCAACCTAGTCAGAAGACACATATGACATTTTAATTCAGAGGGCTAACAGAAGGCATGGTGGCTGCAATCTTGGGTTGGCCCTTCCCAGGAGGCTAGCTTTTAATCAACCATTGCCACTTCCTGGGTTTTTTTCCCCCCTCTGTTTGAGTTTCAGAAGGTGTACCTCCTGAAAATACACAAGGTCTTTTGTTTCTAGATTTACTAGTGTGTTTTAGTCTTGGCTAAAATTTGGCCAATTCTTTCTTATCTCTTCTCTTTCTCATCTAGAGTTATAAGCTCATCAGGGCTCTTATGGCAGGTGAAAGTTTTACCAAATGTTTTACTTCTGCACTACATGACTTCCATCCAGCCAGTCTCCAAAGACATATTTTATTTTTTATAGAAGAAACTCCACCTTTGGAACAAATATATTTAGTTAGAATAGGCTTGGCATGCTGCAGTATAGCAAGTGACTTTAAAACCTCAGTGTCTTTCAACAATAAAGTCTTATTACCTGCCCTGCAACACATCATCCTGGGGCTGCTGCATCTCCACACTGATACCCAAGCTGATGAAACACCTTCTATATGGGACAGCGCCAGTTTTTGTGGCAGAGGGGGAAAAAGACTAGCTCTTGAAACTTCTCCCTGAAGTGAGAAACATCATGCCAGTCCACATTTCAGGTCAAAAGCAAGTGAAGATGTGAAGATCCCTGTGTTCAACAAGATAGAGAAGTGTAATTCTACTGCAGGGATTGATAGTAAGCCAGAAACATCAGAACATTTGGTAAGCAGTAATATGATGGAATACTTCCATTTCTCTATAAAAAGGCATTTTAATCAATTTTAGGAGTAGGGTGCTAGCCCCCTACCTGGTTTCTCTCCCTCCAGTATCTTTGTTGGGCAATACACGTTTGCAGTTTAGGAAGCAATGCTGAGATCCTTCTTAAAGGAGGGAGCAGAATCAACTTTTTTGGTTAGCAATTCTCAACCTTTTGTGCCACCCAGATTCTGGCACTGTTAAACCTTCTAACTTATATATCCACTTAACAGGGCACTCTCAGTAATAGACTGCATTCTTTGCCTTACAATGTTTATCTTTGTCTATCTTTGGTTTACACATATGACTTATGTAATTTATGTATTCATTATACCAATTGTTTTTGAATGACAGAGAGGATCTGGGTATCCAAATGTGAAAGATCTTGGCTATTTTTTGCAGCATCTATACCTTAATTGGCATTTCTGTAGATCAGTTTTCCAAGAGCCCATAGGGAGAGATCAAGGCTCTAATTGCTTTCTAGATTGTTATGATGGTTGACTGCATATTAGTCAGGGTACAGTTAGAAAAAGAGAAAACACCTGAGTGTGATGGGTGCTCTTACTATAGGAAGCACAGCTGATCATGGGAGAATGAAGGACAAGTTCTTGGTGGTGGGAAGGCAAAACAGTACTGACACTGTGACGTTTAAACTGAGCTTTAAAGGGTGAGGACGTGTTATCCAGGTGAAAGTGGTAAGAATTATGGAGGTGAGATTGGAAATTACAAGCAGAGAACAACAGGTATGAAGACTTCTGAAGCAGTTTTGTGTGGTAGTTAAGAGTTTAGGCTTTGGAGTTGGGCTGGTTTGGGTCTGAATGTCAGATCTAAGGCTTAGGGGATGATAAATCCTGGACAAATTATTTAGTACTTGGGGCCCTAATCTCCTGAAGGATGATTGTAATGATATTCCAACCTTAAATTTACATCAGTTATTATTAGGGATATCAAAATGACCACAGTCACTTTTAATAAGAGCATAAAAATATAACCGAGTAAGGTGTTACCAGGCAATGGGAGTAGATTTGTGTGTGGGTAGAATGAATGTACAGCATGGTGACCCAGAGTTGGGGGAGGCAGGTGATAGAAGCTGAAGCTAAATATGGAAGCTTTGGAGTTTTGAGTATCTTTTGAAATGTGGGTTTTAGACTTTATATAAAAGCAAAAAAGAATGATAGAAATAACTAACAAGAGAAATAACATGGTCAAATTTGTGCATAGAAAGTTCATTCTATAGAAGCGTGGAGGATGAACTGGCAGGGGGTAGACCATGGAAAGGGTTGTGGCCATGGGGAGGTTGTCTTAAAGCAGGGGGGCTAGTGTATTAGTCCATTTTCACACTGCTGGAAACAACTACCTGAGACTGGGTAATTTATAAAGAAAGGAGGTTTAATTGATGCACAGTTCAGCATGGTTGGGAAGATCTCAGGAAACTTACAATTATGGCAGAAAGTGAAGGGGAAGTGAGGCATGTCTTACAGGGTGGCAGGAGTGAGAGAAAGAGAGAGAGGGAGAAAGGGAGAGAGAGAGGGAGAGAAAGAGAAAAAAGAGAGAGAGAATGTGTGTGTGTGTGTGTGTGTGTGTGTGAAAGAGAGAGAGAGAGGGAGAGAGAGAGAGTGTGTGTGTGAGAGAGAGAGAGGGAGAGAGAGAGAGAGAGAGAGAGAGAGAGAGAGAGAGAGAGAGAGGAAGTGCCACACTTTAATCCACCAGATCTTGTGAGAAATCACTCACTATCATGAGAACAGCATGGGGGAAAACCACCCCCATGATCCAATCACCTGTTACCAGGACCCTCCCCTAACATGTGGGGATGATAATTTGACAGGAGATTTGGGTTGGGACACAGAGTGAAACCATACCAGCTAGTTAGCAGACTGGCCTATGGCCCAGGTGAGAGATGAAGTGGCTTGACCTGGGAATGGTTGTGGCCATGGGGAGGCTGACACGCTCCCCATGGTACATTCAGAGTACCTTGCTATGAGATGAAGGACTGATGAGGAGAAAACCTATTAATGTCCTGTAAAGGACTCCTGGAAGTCTTTGGGGGCCACTAGTATTTACTAATTAGGGATATAGACAGCCCAGAAATGAGATATTACTATCTCCACTCTTCACGAGTAAAAACTGAGTCATGAAGAATGATAGCTTGCTCAGATGAGCCAGGGTGGACTCTACCCTCAGTGTTGTAATAACCACACCCTAGTCATCAGTAGCATAACATAGTTGTGTTTACAAATTGCCATTACCATGTGATGACCAGTTTTTTTTGTGTCAACTTGTCTAGGTTATTCAATTAAACAGTCCCCAGTTATTCAATTAAACACTAACTCAGATGTTACTGCACAGATACTTCACAGATGTCGTTAAAATCCATACTCAGTTTACTTTAACTGGTGAAGATTATCTTAGATAACCTTAACCTGATTCTGTCAGTTGAAAGGCCGTAAGAATAGAGTTGAGAATTTCCTCTAGAAGAATAAATCCCATCTACCTAATAGTAGTTTTGCTAGTTTTTGATAGCACAGTAGTGTGACTACAGTTAACAATATTGCATATTTCAAAATACCTAGAAAATGAGATATGAAATGTTTCCAACATTTCAAAAAAAAGTTGGAATGATAAGTGTTTGAGGCGATGAATATTCTAATTATCCTAATTTGATCACTACACACTGTATGTTTGTATCAAAATATCACATGTACTCCATGAATATGTATAATTATTATGTATAAATTAAAAAGAAGAAAAGAAATGCCACCTGGGGACTGACTGAAGCTTTAGCTTGTGCTGGAGACTTCCACTGTTCTTCCTGATGGGTTGCCCTAACGATTCAGATGCTTCTAGGCAGGCCCCACAATAGTATAAGCCAATTCCTTGCAATGAATATTTTAATATATACCGCCTACTAATTCTATTTCTCTGGTTGAATGTTGACTGATAGAACTGTCCAATTGGCTGGGTGCAGTGGCTCATGCCTATAATCCTAGCACTTTGGGAGGCTGAGGCAGGTGGATCATGAGGCCAAGAGATCGAGACCATCTTGGCCGACATGGTGAAACCCCATCTCTACTAAAAATACAAAAATTAGCTGGGCATGGTAGTGCTCACCTGTAGTCCCATCTACTTGAAAGGCTGAGGTAGGAGAATTGCTTGAACCCAGGAGATGGAGGTTGCAGTGAGCCAAGATCACACCACTGCACTCCAGCCTGGCAACAGAGCAAAACTCTGTCTCAAAAAAAAAAAAAAAAAAAGAAAGAAAGAAAGAAAGAAAGAAAGAAAGAAAGAAAAGAACTGAAGAACTGTCTAATAAGGGATAGTGAGGGAGTTGAAACTTAGCTCTATGCAGTTTTTCAGGGACCCAAGCTCCTTCTGTCACATGTTTCTACCATTTTCTAAAGTGTCAGAATTTTCCATTGGAATTTTTTTAGTTGGTGAGTTGAAGAAGAGAATAAAGTGTAGAGAAGGCACACTCACTCTAAACTCTTGTCCTAGAGGTGATAATAATGGCACTTCTGGAAGTTGATACTCCATTGGCAAAAGCCAGTATTATTACCATCAAGGAGCCTGGGACATGTAGTCTAACACTGTGCTGAGGAAGAAGATGATGACTCAGTTGCTAGTGGGCACTAGCAATGTTGACTCATCTCTCAAGGCAGTGCAAGTGCCTTGGCCCTTTCCCTTTCCCTTTGAGTAGTTCTGCTTCAAGCCAGCTTGGTCTTTCCAGGCGACGGGTTGGATTCCTTTTGCCAATTGTCTGTTAGACACCCAAATCCTGCAGAGCAAGAGGCTGAGAAATGCATCCAACTTTGGATGCCAAGCAAAATGATGGAGATGGATTATAGGGAAACTGTAATCCATTAGAGAAGCAAGGCTTATCCCTAGTTCTGTGCATTGGTTTTCTGTGCGTAACAAATTATTAAAAACTTAGTGGTTTTGGGAGACACACATTTACTATTTCAGAGTTTCCACTGGTTAGGAATCTAAGCATGGCTTAGCTGGATCCTCTGCTTGGGATATCACAAGGCTGTATCAAGATGTTGGCTGAGCTGCATTCTTCTCTGGAAGCTTGCATAGGGAAAATCTGCTTCAAAAGCCCTCAGGTTGTTGGCAGAATCAGTGTCCTTATGGCTGTAGGACTGAAGTCTCTGTTTTCTTCTTGACTGAAAGAACAAGAAGGCTGCTAGAGGCTGCTCCCAGCATCTAGAAACCACTGGGTTGTACTCAGGTTGCATACAACTGAAGTTGTACTCAGGTTGCTGCCACGTAGCTCCCTTTCAAAACACGGCAGCTTTCTTTTCAAATCCAGCAAGGGAGAGTCTCTTCCTCTCCAGTATGCTAGGATGAAGTCTTACATAGTTAAGGGAGTGACCTCCTATTACGGTTGCTATGTCTTATTGGCTAGAAGTCAGTCACAGTTTCTGTTGTACAAGGGTGTGACTCATTGTGGGTGATCACCTCAGGATATAGCCACCATACCGCATCACAGAGATGGAACATAGTAGGTGCACAAATGAATGTTTGTTGAAGAAGTGAACGAGGAACGTGAATCTGGTGAAATCAGGTCTGGGAACTCTGGAGACAGGATTTTTGTTTTCATGCCTTCCCAGCACTCAGTCACATAGGCATGAGATGTTGTATAAAGGGGAGATAGTAATAATAGAATGAACCTTTATAATTTTGGATCATGATCTCTCCCCAGATATAGGAAGGTCATGCACAGAATTGGGCAACCAGGTCTTGGGGTGGAGGTGGGGTGTTAATGCAAACTGGTTTGCAAAATGATGAGAACATCAGGCAATTGCCAAGGTAAATGGAATAAGTCTCCTGATATCATGGTACTTGCTGCGTGAGGTCAGCGTCATTACTATAATGAAGACAATGATTAGACTGGATTTCTACAATCACATCAGCTCTGCCTATAGAACTATGAAAGCCAAATCCCGAAGGCAACTCAATTCCTTCTGTGGCTGAATTTTCCCTTTCTCTACACAAATGAATTTTTCTTCCTATAGGCTTTTCTTGGGAAAGTCTGTTACAATCGGAGGTGCCATCTGTCTTTCTGGCTTCAAGCTGAATAACTTCATTATAAATTGTGGGAAAATTTCTCCTGCACTGTTTTCAGCTTGGGCCATAGCCGAAACGAGCTGGTAAGCAGGGTTGTCTTGGAAGTAGAACTGGAGACCAGGATGCAAGTACTCACAGTTTTTGGGAAATGACTCCAGGAAGCACCAGTATTGGGTAGGGAAGTGGGACAGGAAAGGGAGAAAAGCACACACAGGGTGTGTTCGTGAACTGATTAGCACAGTCTTCTGCTGAGGCACAATCCCACTGGCCAGCCTGAGAGACTGTAAAACATGTTCTAGAGTCATCTCAGTCAAAGGGCAAGAAATCTGGGATATTTATCACCGTTTATTGTCCATGAATCCTTAAAGTAAGGCCCGAAGAGCATTATTTTCCCAGGTCCCATATGATAGGACGTCAATGGCATCTGCTAAAAGGTCTCTCAGGTGGTCACCACTGAGGGTCCTGCTGGTTTCTAGGCAAGAAAGAAGCACCGATCTACAGAAGCTGCCTTTTTGTCGTTCTAGAGTCAGTTTGCTAATATTTCAATATTTGTTGTGTCTGTGTTCATGAGAGATGTTGATCTGTAGTTTTCCTTTTTTATGACGTCTAATCTTGCTTCGGGACCAAGGTAACGCCAGCCTCATACAGTGAACTGGGAAGTTTTCCATGCTTGCCCATTTTTAGAAAGAGTTTGTGTGTAGTATTTTCTTCCTTGAATGTTTGATAGAAGTTGCCAGTGAAGCCATCTGGGCCTGGGCTTTTTTATGTGAGAAGATTTTAAATTACTAATTAAGTTTCTTTACTTGGTATATGTCTATTCAGATTTTCTATTCCTTCTTGAGTTAGTTTGGGTAATTTGTGTCTGTCTAGGAATTTGTTCATTTTACCTAAGTTGTCTAATTTGTTGGCATAAAGTTGTTTATAATGTTCCCTTACAATCTTTGTAGTTTCTGTAGGTTTGTAGTGATGTTCCTTTCTCCATTCTTGCCATTGGTAGTCTGTGTCTTTTTATTTTCTTTAGTCATTCTAATAAAGGTACATACATTTTGCTGATCTTTTCAAAGAATTGACTTTTAGTCTTGTTGATTTCCTCTATTTGCTTTTCAAATTTATTGATTTACTGTTCTTATCATTACTATTATTGTACTCCACTTCTTTTGTGTTTGATTTATTCTTCCTCTCCAGATTCTTAAGGTAGAACTTAGATTATTTATTTCTGATGTATTTATTCTGCTTTAGGATGCATTCAAAACTACTAATTACCATCCAAACACTCCTTTAGCTATATGCTCTATATTTTTATATGTTGCATTTTTATTTTTTAAGTTTCTCTTGTAATTTCTTCTTTGCCTTGTGGTTTATTTAGAAGTACATTGTTTAATGTCCAAATATTTGAGAATTTTCTAGATTGCCTTCTGCTGTTGATTTCTAATTTAATTTCATTATGGTCAGAAAACATACTTTGTATAATTCCCAATTTTAAAATTATGGAAACATATTTTATGGCTTAGTATATAATTTATCTTGGAGAATATTCAACATGCAATTGAAAACAATACATTTTCTTATTGTTGAGTGGAGTGTTCTATTGCATCAGTTAGGTCAAGTTGGTCTTGTTATTCTATCATTTACAGAAAGAGAAGCATTGAAATTTCCAACTAAAATTATTACATTGTTTATTTGCCTTTTAAGTTCTATTAGCCAATTTTGTCTTACATTAATATAGCCACTACAGGTGTCTTAAGATTACTTTTTAGCATATAAAGCTAAAACACTGTTGTACAGCAGAGGAATCCTTAACTGAGATATTAGACAAACCTGGATTTTAATATGGGCTCTGTTATTCATTATGTAAATGGCTGTGAGGAAATTCTTCCTTTTCCTTAGGCTTAGGTTTATTTTTCTTTCTTTGTGCGTGTCATAATAAAAAGCACATAATATAAAATTTACTGTTTAACAATTTCTAAGTGTACAGTTATTGGTATTAAGTGTATTCACATTGTTTTGTAATAGATTTCCAGAATGTTTTCATCTTGTAAAACTGAAACTCTGTACCCACTAAACAACGATTTCTCATTTCCCAATCCCCAACCTCTGGTAACCAGCATTCTACTTCCTGATTCTTTAAGTTTGACTACTTTATATATCTCATATAAATGAAATCATACAGTATTTGTCTTTTTCTTACTGGATTATTTCACTTAGCATAATGTCCTCAAGGTTCATTCACATAGTAGATGAACCTTGGATTCTCTCATTTTAAGGCTAAATAATCTATTGTCTGTGTATACTACATTTTGTTTATCAATTCATCTAATAATAGACACTTGGGTAGCTTCAACTCTCAGCTATTGTGAAAAGTGCTGCTATAAACAGGGGTGTACAAATATCTATTCATGATCCTGTTTTCAATTCTTTTGAATATAAATCCAGAAGTGGAATTACTGAATCATTTGGTAACACTGTTTTTAATTTTTTGAGGAACTGCCATGCTAGTCAGCCTAGTGACTGACTCATTTTACTTTCCCACCAACAATGTACAAGTATTCCAAGGCAAAGATCTCCACATCTTTGCCAACACTTGTTATTCTCTTTCTCTTTCTCTTTCTCTGTGTTTTGATAGAAGATATACTAATGAGGGTGAGCTAATATGTCATTGTTTGGTGGTTTTGATTTTGATTTGTATTTTTTTGATGATTAGTGATGCAGCTTTAAATATGCTTGTTGGCCATTATATATTAACTTTGGAGAAATGTCCATTCAAGTTCTTTGCCCATTTTAAAATTAGATTATTTTTGCTGTTGTTGACTTACAAAAGTTAATTATATACAGTCAAGCACCACATAACAATGTTTGGTCAATGATAGACCACATAATCAAAAGTGGTCTCATGAGATTATAATAGAGCTTAAAAAGTCCTATTGCTTAGTGACATTTCAGCCACTTTAAAATCATAGTACAGTGCATCACTCAAGTGTTTATGGTGTATAAGGAAATCTATTATGCAAACAAACCTATTCAACTGTTGGTAATGTGAAAGTATAACACATACAATTTTGTAAAGTACGTAATACTTGATATGATAATAAATAACTATATTGCTGGTTTATGTATTTACCATGCTATGCTTTTAATTGTTATTTTAGAATGTAATTCTACTTATGAAAAAAGTGATTTATAAGGTTTGGTGACACGTGCCTATAATCTCAGCTACTTGGGATGGAAGGGACTCCCTTAAGCCCAAGAGTCAAGACCAGCCTGGGCAACATAGCAAGAGTTTCTCTTATTTATTTATTTATTTTTAAACAGTTAACTATAAAAGAGCTTCAGCCAGGTCTTTCAGGAGGTATTCCAGAAGAATGTATTGTTACCATAGAAGGTGACAGCTTTATACAGGTTAGTGGCCTTTCCAGTGGGACAAGATGTGGAGGCAGAAGAAAGTGATATTGATTATCTTGACCCTGTGTAGTACTAGGTAATGTGCATATTTATGTCTTAGTTTTAAAGAAAAATGTTTAGAAAGTGTAAATAAATAAATAAATAATTTAAAAGTATAAAAAAGCTTATAGAATGAAGATATAAATAAATAAAATATTTTTGTTTAGCTGTACAATGTGATGTTTCCTCACACAAATCCTGGGAGGTACTGGGTAATTTTGTCCACTTCACAGCAGCTGAGAGCTGGATGACTTGCAATCCCTCATCTTCTTGTGTGTCACTCAGCAGGTAGACAGTGAAGTGAGTCTGTGAGTCGTGCTTTTCTACTTTGATTTCCAACTTGTGGCAAAAGACGGGACTAGAGACTTGCTTAAGTATGTGTTCAAGTTATATGGTAAGAACCATGGAAAATAAAGAGAAATTTTTTTTTGGTTTAAAGAGTGTTAAAAATTGTGAGAGGGAGAATGAATGTTAAAAGATTGAAAACTACCTCAAATTTACTCTTTTAGGTGGAAAAAATGCCAGGTGCTCAATATAATGCATCAAGAACTGCAGGCATTAGGTAATATTATCTGTCAAGAAAGAAACTAGAAAACTTTTAGTAAGTCATCATAATTTTTTAAAAACTTTTTTTTCATAGAAAGTAAAAACTTTGAAGAACACACAAAGTATCCCAACCGATTTGATAATGCTTGAAAGAAAAGAAGCCGAGGTTTAAAAAAATTCAACAACGATTTAATACAAAGTGTTAAATGTATCTGGCAAATCTGTATTCTAGCACATTGCTTCCATAATCATTCAAAGCTCACAGCAACCTTGCAATGTAGGGACTCTTGTCTACATTTTGGAGTGAGAACATTGTAGCTCAGAGGTGCAAAGTGATTTATCTGAGAACACATAAATTCATGTCCTTTGTAGGGACATGGATGAACCTGGAAACCATCGTTCTCAGCAAACTGACACAAGAGCAGAAAATCAAACACCGCATGTTCTCACTCATAGGTGAGTGTTGAACAATGAGAACACATGGACACAGAGACGGGAGCATCACACACTGGGGTCTGTTGGGGGGAAATAGGGGAGGGACAGTGGGGGTCGGGAGTTGGGGAGAGAGAGCATGGGGAGAAATGCCAGATATAGGTGATGGGGAGGAAGGCAGCAAATCACACTGCCACGTGTGTACCTATGCAACAATCTTGCATGTTCTTCACATGTACCCCAAAACCTAAAATGCAATAAAATAATTAAAAAAAAAAAAAGAACACATAAATAACACAAACAGGACCAGTGTTTGGGATTCCCTTTCACTAAACTGTTTTGGTCAAAAGTCTCATGGGCTACCTGGAAAAGACCCAGCTGTTAACTCTGGGTTCATAGTGTGGGTTTTGTGATGCATTATCAGGGCAAAGTGGCAGGGAGGAGTGCTACCCCTAGGAAGCCCTTATTCTCATGACCTGTATAATGACACATGAGCAGACGGTGTAGAGCTGCACAAATATAACAAAAGGAATGTGCTATGTTTCAAGTTAGGTGGTATCAATGAAGACCCTCTGAGGAATTAAGAACTTTCTCACTTAAAAGAGACTAAGATCCTCATGCAATTAATATATCAGCTTCCTTTCCCACAAGAAAGTGATTGGTCTTGAGTGGATGGGTATGGGATATGGATCAAAGTGGGATGCAAAAGTGGATTGGAAGCCAGAATCGGGCAAAGAAAAGAAGTCACAACTAGAGCTTTGGCAGTGCCTCAGGTGTTCCCATGTTTGGTTTACTTTACCAAGCCCCACTGAGAAGAGTTTGGTTATATCTAAGCAGTATTTGTAAAGTGATGAGTGTGTGCAATATATATCTGCAGATAGGTGAATACCTGTAGGCCCATGAGTACACACACACACGCACACACTCACAAACACACACACACACACTTTCTCTCTCTCTCTCATCATTTAGCTGCTTAGTAAACGATTTCTTTCTCTTTACATAGGGTGTGCCTTGCTTGGTCTGTTTAGGCCACTGTGACAGAATATGATATACCAGAGAGTTTATAAACAATAGAAATTTATTACTTACAGTTCTGGAGGCTAGGAAGTCCAAGATCAAGCTGCTGGCAGATTTGCTGTCTGGTGAGCAACTGCTTCATGGTTTATAAGTGGCTCTTTCTTGCTATAACCACACATCATGAAAGGGGTGAGGGAGCTTTCTGGGATCTTATTTATAAGGGTATTAGTCCCATTTATGAAGAAGGCAGAGGGGGGTGACCACACTTTCATGACTTAATCACCTCCAAAACGCCCATCTCCAAATACTAACACATTGAGGATTAGGTTTAATTTTGGGGGGACACAAACGTTCAGTCTCTAGCAGGGTGGCTTTAATTCTTATGCATTAAAATTTTCGTTTGGGGAAGCAGCCTAAACCAGGGCAGTGATTTAAAAATTTTTAACACTCTAAGAAAAATGGAGATTATATTTAAACAATGCTCCTATATGAAATACACAAGCAGTACTTTGCTAATTCATATTTAGTTGGCCATTTCTTTTTTTTCTTTTTACTTTTATTTTAGGTTCAGGTATACATAGGAAAGTTCATTATATAGGTAAAATGTATGTCATGGAGGTTTGGTGTACAGATTATTTATCACTCGGGTATAAGCTTAGTACCTGATAAGTAGTTTTTCCAACCTCACGTTTCTCCTTAAGGAGGTCCCAAAGTCTGTTGTTCCCTTCTTTGTGCCCATGCGTACTCAATGTTTAGCTCCCATGTAAACATGAGAGCATGTGGTCTTTGTTTTGTACGTGTGTGTGTGTGTGTGTGTGTGTGTGTGTGTGTGTGTATGTGTGTGTGTATGTGTGTTAGTTTGCTTAGGATAATGGCCTCTAGCTTCAACCATGTTGCTCCAAAGGACATGACCTCCTTCTTCTTAGTGGTTGCATAGTATTCTATGGTTATATGAAATAACTGAGTCAGACAAAAATAAAGAAAAAAATTAAAGAGTGAATGGAGGAAGTGAAAGGCATAGACTGCTTCATGTATTTGGAATCCCCATTATTTACTATTTTGGAACATGACTTAATTATCAAATGAACATTTTTATGAGTTTCAAGGCTGCCAAACTGGACCAGAACTTAAGTTCCAGGTTCATTGTGGACCCTTTATCTGCAACGGAAGGCTGGTAACACTGTGACCTGCCCATCAGAGCTTAGTCATATTACAGAAGCCCTCAAACTCACTGTAAACCCCATCGTCATTCTAATCAGCATACCCATTTTCCAGACGTTCATGGTTGGTCCACACCCAAATCTCATCTTGAATTGTAGTTCCCATAATCCCCATGTGTTGTAGGAGGGACCCTGGTGGGAATTGATTGCATCATGGAAGCTGCTTCTCCCATGCTGTTCTCCTGATAGTGAATGAGTTATCAGGGGCTCTGAGAACGTTTATGAGCATATATAAGTGTTTGGCATTTCCCCTGCCGGCACTCATTTTCTCTCCTGCCACCCTGTGAAGAGGTGCCTTTGACCATGATTGTAAACTTCCTGAGGGCTCCCTAGCCATGTAGAACTGTGTCAACTGAACCTCTTTCCTTTATAAGTTACCCAGTCTCCAGTAGTTCTTCACAGCAGCATAAAAATGGAAAAACGCAACGGTAAATACAGAGGTAAGAGAATTCTTCCTCAGGAGTCTGCACAGACATGAATTAACACAGAATCGCACAGCAATACACTGGAAGACTCTCGTGTGCTGCAGTGTGGTATATGAGACAGTTTTTTGTGTGTTTTTCTGTTATGGCTTTGAAAATCGTAAATGTACATTTAAAATGCTGCTTGAATCAAATGTTTGCAGCATCTCAAACACCGCTGTATTCTGAAAAGCAGTGGTATAGAAGAAAAGGGGCTTTGAACTGAATCCTGACTGCTGCTTGTTATCTGCGTGAACGTGATTTCACTTCTTTAAACCTCAGTTTTCTCATTTCTCAAAGGGGGTGGCCATCCCATGGGATCGAGGTGATAATGAAATGGAACGATGTGTGTAAGGGATATACCACCAAAGTCTCCCACATAAGGGACACTCAGAAAATGCTAACTCCTCTCTCCCTGACTTTATACAATCACAATTTTACGGAATATAGGTGCTGAGGACAGAAGACATAAAGCAGAGTAAACTATGCACTCTTGCCATCTACCTCCTGGGGTCTCCTGGGAAGACCAGATAAACACTGTGCTCAAGAGTGGGTTTGTAAGCTCCACTGCCCATGAATTACATAGGGAGTTTTGAAAAAATACTGATGTCTGGACCTCACCCCCAGAGAGTCTGATCTAGCTAGTCTGGAATGCTGCCTAGACATTGAAATATTTTAAGGCTCTCCAGGTAATTTTTAATGTGTGGTCAGGGTTGAGAACCACTGCTCAAGACAGAAGGATCCATCTATATTCAGCACTTCACTGTGGTCTTGGCATGACACCCAGTCTCATTTTGTCTCCTTCCCCAAAGGGAGAAGTGTAATTTGTTCTCCAGCTTCTGCCCATGGCCAATGTGTAAGTGCTGCTATCCCTGGCAAGGTGCCACTGACACCATATGCCGCACCATGTGCCTCCTCTTCCCCTTCTGCTGCTGCCTCTGTGGCTCCTCCCTGGCTCATGAAGCAAAATACTTGGCACAGGCATTGAATGCCTTGAGGAAAATACCAAGTTCCTCCTTTGGGCTAAAGGCAAGCTTGGCACCCTGCAGAGTGGAGGGATGGTGGTTAACATGCTCCTGCTCAATCTGCAGGAAGAATTGACATTGCTTGAAATGAAAAAGAAAAGGCTACAAGCTTACTCAGGCTGAGGATCCTTAATCTGTAAAAGATGGCAGACAAGTCATGTCTGGTCATAGACTTCCACTCAGCTGTTCTGGTCAGAAACCCCCCACTCAGTCATTCATTAAGTGTTTTCTGAGCTGAGTTCAAAGGAGAGAAAACTGACTTCTGCCTCCAGGAGACACAGGATTCATCACAGAGGAGGTAACTTTTGATCTGGGTTTGGAGGAGGTGTTGGAGGTTGGTTGAATGTTGGAGGACATGTGAATGGAGGTAAACAGGTTGACTCCAAAGCATGGAGGTGAAAGTCACCCCGTGTGTTCAGAAACTGTAGCATGTGGAAAGGAATTGGGACGTGGTGAGTGCATAGGTCAGGATGAGTTAGGCCATGCTGCAGTAACAAACAGCCTTGAAAGCTTGGTGGCTTAAAACAACAAATGTCCGTTTCTGTCCTGTGCTACAGATTCATCACAGGTCAATAGGAGCTCTGCTCTGTGTTGTCCTGACTTGGGGTGGTGGTCCCTCTACCATCTGGATCCTCATCATTCACTATGGCAAAGGGACAGGAACATGCTGAAGAATGTAGCCCTTATAGGATTCTACCTGAAAGTAACACGTGTCACTTCTGTTCACATTTATTTTTTTTTTGACATCATATTTACGAATTTATTTTGCAAAGCTGATTTTTTTTTGAGACAAAAGTTTCACTCTTTGTTGCCCAAGCTGGAGTGCAGTGGCACCATCTCAGCTCACTGCAACCTCCACCTCCTGGGTTCAAGCAATTCTCCTGTCTCAGCCTCCCCAGTAGCTGAGATTGCAGGTGCCCATTTTGTATTTTTAGTAGAGATGGGGTTTCACCATGTTTGCCAGGCTGGTCTCGAACTCCCGACCTCAAGTGATCAGCCAGCCTCAGCCTCCCAGAGTGTTGAGATTACAGGCATGAGCTGCCATGCCTGACCTGCAAAGCTGATTTTTAAAAAGGACAGCTGCCGCTGCTGCAAAGAAAGGGCCAGGCCACGTGGCTGACGGTGGCGTGAACAGCAGGAGCCCTGCAAGGCCACCTGGCAGAGCAGTTGAGCGCCTCATTCGATCTGCAGCGCTGACTCTGCCCTGATGTGGACAAATACTTCCTTCACAGGGATGTTGTTTTCAACTCTGCTTCTAAAAATAAAGTTGTCCAGAAACACAGGATGGGCAAGTTAAAGTATGGCCGCAAGATGGGTTATCGCGCAGCCATTCAAACAGTGTTTTTCAAGTATACAAGTGTACTCAGTAACAGAGGAAGTTCGCGACATAAAGACGACACAGAGGCCGTAACGTGGGATGAGGGAGGAGGAGGTAAAACTGGACAGGGGCAGGCCGGGACAGTAACAGAGCGCAGGAGTTGTCATTTCTGCTTTTATGGTTTCCCAATAGTTCTGATTTTCCACAGGAAAGCATACCATTTTTGTCATTTAAAAACAGATTATAAAAGCTTGTTTGAATCCCAGTTTCTGCAGATGGCTCTGTGGTCCTGCATCCGTGAACTAAAAGTAGCATCAGAAGTGCCTGAGGAAGAGGTTTCCCTGCCATGGGTGCACCTGGCCTACCGGCGTTTCAGAAGCCGGCTGCAGAACTTCTCCAGAATCCTGACCATCTATCCCCAGATTCTCCGCAGCCTGATGGAAGCCTCTCGAAACCACGAACTGGCTGGATGTGAGATGGTATGGTCCTCCTCCGCCTGCTTTGAGCCAGCGTTGGGGTGCTTCCAGCTCCACTCTGGGAAGGGAAGGTTTTGGGGCTGTGTTCCAGGTGGAAGACTTCTTCTCGAGGCAAAGACCTCAGCTTAACTCGGAGATGTTAAGAACACAGCTTGCTGACGCTTCCCATACCCCAGACAATGAAAGATTCGGTTGCAAGCCTGGGACACAAGTATTCATGCAGCAGGGCCTCTGGCACAAGGAAAACGGGGGAACAGGGGCAGTGGGTGGGGGCACTGCTGAGCTATGCCCTGCTATCTGTCTCCCCAGACCCTGGATGCGTTTGCCTCAATGGCCTGCACTGAGATGCTGACGGGAGACACCCTGAAGCCCATTTCCCAGGCGTGGCTACAGCTAGTGAAGAATCTTTCCATGCCACTGGAACTCATCTGCTCCGATGGACACATGCAATGCAGCGGGACCCTGGCCCAGACTGTCATCAGGGAAGTCAGGTGAGAGCCAGATGCCCTCCGCCACCGCTTCATCCAGCACGAGCTCGCCAGGAGCCTGCCCAGTGCCAGGCTGAGTGAGTGGCATCCTCGTTGTCCCCTGGGCTCCTTCGTGGGAACTTGAGTGGCATCCTCATTGTACCCTGGGCTCCTTCCTGGGAGCTGAGTGGCACAGAGTCCACTGGAGTCGGATTTTCTCCGCTGCCCTCTTTGTGGAGCACGTGCTCCTGGGAATTGAGAGCCAGGTCCCCGAGTTATGCAGGCTGGTGACTGAGCACGTCTTCTTCCTAGACAAGGTGGGTACCTGGGCTGGCCTCAGCACATGCACGGCTCCCTGCTTTTCCAGAAGGAAGAACAGCGCTGACACTGATCCATAGCTGCCAGCCGCTTTTTTGGCTTTGACCGTTTTGTCTGGTGTACGGCAATGAATACAAGGCTCTCCGAGATGCTGTGGCCAAAGCTGTCCTCGAGTGCAAGCCGCTGGGCACTGAGACTGCTCTGAAGGTAGGGTGGGCCCGTGGCTTCTCACTGATGCCAGATGACACCCCTTGGGGCCTGCGTGTTCCCTGGGTGACGTCAAGCAATGCAGGGTGGTGGACCACCGAAGCCCTGATCACGTGACGCTGTACTGCGAGTCCCGTGCCCACGGCCTCCGGGGTGCACCTGGCCGGTGTGCGTGAACCAGTGATTGGAACGGGACAGCTATGACAGTGGGGTCAGGTTGACAGATGTGCTGGCTTGCTGATCTGCCAAGGCCATCCGCAGCCCCTGTTGATTTGTTTCTGTCTATTGCTTCCTTTGAGACCCTGAAACGCTGGAACAGACAATCTGAGGCTGCTCAGGTCCTCCGGTGATAAGGGGGTGTCACTTGCAGGGCAGCATTTGTACGTGAAATGGTACTGGCTCCAGAAGTGGTTCTGAGCACCCTCTGTCTTCACTCCAGTGCGGCAGGCCGATGGAACAGAGCGTATGCATGGACTGCCGTGCACTGATCGGAGGCATTAACCACAAACCTCAGGATGGCTTTCAAAGGGTCAGGTATGTGCGTCGGGGTTGTATTTCCTAAGTACTTGAACCTTGGGGTGTCAGGCTATTTTTCTTCCAGCTGATAAAGTGATACTCAAGATAGTACTAATTACTCCAGTACCTCTGGACCTGTGTCATATTGAAGAGCCATGCTGAAGTCCCACGAGTCACACGGCAGGGAGGTATCTGACCTGCTGTTGGCTCACTGGGCCCAGATATAAAATCCACTTCCGATCAACAACTCTGTGTCTTTGGGCCACATCTGGGAGTAGAGAGGCTGACATCTTTGTTATTTTACCTGTGTCTTCGTTGTGGCTCTGGCCCCAGCTGTCTGCTGAAAACGGAGCAGCCGGCCTCCCAGGTCCCAGCTGATAACGCGCGGGGCTGCTGGGCAACTCGAAGCCCTGTGCGTGCGCATCCAATCACGCAGCGGCTCCTGCCTAGCGGCCACCAGCTTCTGAAGCCCCCGGCTGGAGGTGCGGCCAGGGAAAGCGCCAGCGTCTCCACCTGTTCACATTTCTTTACCCCCTGGCCTGAAGTATACGATCTTGAAGTAGAGTTTTCCAATAGGCCCAGAAGGAGAGGAGCTGGAAACATCAGTGAATAGCTCAAGTGATGACCACAGGGAGGAAGGGCCTTCAGCATCTCACTAGGGAGCTCGAATTTGATCTTGAAGGTATAGGTAGACCAGTCAAGGCTTGTAAGTGGGAAAGATGTGGTCAAAGGTGAGGTTACATGGAAGTGGGCTGGAGAAGAACACTTGTCCTTGCCTGGGAGAAGCTTTCTCTCTCTTCCTGCTTTTCAGATCTGTTTGCCTACAGAGAAGGGACAATCTTTTTTTAATTTTTTTAATTTTTTTGAGATGGAGTCTTGCTCTGTTATCCAGGCTGAAGTACAATGGCATGATCTTGGCTCACTGCAACCTCTACCTTCCACCTCAACCTCCTGAGTATAGCTTGGACTCCAGGTGTGCACCACCACACCCAGCAAATTGTGTGTGTGTGTGTGTGTGTGTGTGTGTGTGTGTGTGTGTGTATTTTTAGCAAAGATGTGTTTTCACCATTTTGGCCAGGCTGGTCTTGAACTCCTGACCTCAGGTGATCTATCTGCCTCGGCCTCCAAAAGAGCTGAGATTACAGGGGTGAGCCACTGCGCCTGGCCAAGAAGAGACAATGTTTATCTGATGTCTGCTTTGGGGAGATATTAACAGGAAAGACTGCCCTCTCACCATTTACCCTGCAGTTTTGAGGGTAAATGCAATTTAGAAGATTATTGTCAACCTACTTGCCCCCAGGTCTAAGCCTTGTTTTGCATTCTAGGTTTTATTAGGAACAAAGCTGATGTAGTCATCTCCACCTGACTTGTGGATATATTTCTTGTTGACTGGGTTTCTAACTTGGTGGGGAAAAAGGGGTCTTTCTGTATATACTCTCTCAAACCCTAAGGTGGATGGAAAGGAGAAAGAAAGAAGACGATAAACCAGCAAGGGGTTGTGCGTAGAAGCCAGATGAAAAGAAGATAAAAATAGTGCAGAGAAAAAGGATCAGAGAGAGGTATTTCTGAGTGAGTAAAATGTGGGGATTGAGAGGAAGATCTTAGGAGCCTGGCTGCCCCAAGATTCAATTCCAAGTTCTGTCATTACCAATGGGAGCTGGGGTGGGGGGTGTGAAGCAAGACCTGAGCAAGTTGTTCTACCTTCCTCTGCTTCATTTACTCTCTCTGCAAAATAAGAACAATAAGATAACCCCAATCATAGGGTCCTGCAAGAAATAAGTGATGAATCCATGGAAAGTGCTTAGCATAGTTCCTGACATATTGAGTCCTGAACAAACAGTTTTGACAATTACAGTTTTGCATGTCAAAATTATAACCAATTAGGGTTTAGTGTGTATGAAGATACTTGGATCCTTAAAATTAAAAGGCCAAGCTCTGCCTTCAGCTTGCCTCTTTATCCTTTAACCCTTGCTCTAAAATCAAATTCCTGTTGGTAAAGACATTTGGTGACTCAGTCCAGATGAGTGGAGCTAATACATTTCTTCATATTGTTCTGTTCCTAGTCCCTTGTGTGGTTCAAATTCTATTTGTCCCTGGAACTTTAATAAACTTTTTGTTATTTTCATTCTCACCAAGCTGGTTTTCATTATCATTATAAATTCCAGTTTTTTCAACTCCTCAGGTTGGCCTGAGTCATAATCTCTCCATGAGTCTGCAATGGATTATGATGACATTTGCTAATGTTGGTGGCTCAAAGGGATAAAATATTATGGCTTGCAGGATTACTCCATGCCCTAGGCTACAGTGTAGCATGCGTTTTCTAATATTTTCTTAATGCAGGTAGAATCAGATTTATTTTCATATCAGGGTTTTAAAAAATTGTATGGAAATTTACCTTTGTAGAGAGACTTTTACTTTAATTTGTATACCTTTGGGTTATTTCCCAGGAAGATATTTCAGATTCTTACAGATGCCCATCTGAGATTATGGCTAAAAGCCAATATCCCATTTGTGAGGTTGGAAATAATGTTGCGAAGTATCTTAAGTTCAGGTCCCTGGAGGAAGTTTCTGAGATAAAAGTTTGTGTGCAGGAAGTATATTGCTCTTAGAGGGAAATTCTCAAGGAAATAAGCCAAGCTGGATTGGACTGAGAGGGAAGTTGAGATGTGATGTAATTACAATAGAGACTTCAGGTGAGCTCACGAGGAGATCGGGAGCTAGAATAGCCCCGTAGAGATGTCCTGAATGGAGTCAAGGGGTCTTTTTACCCCCACATGAACAAGTATATAGATGTGTTAGATATAGAGAAAAGGACAAATATGGGCTGAAACAGCTCTTTTCAGCTCAGGGCAATTCCTGAGAGGGACATATCTATGAGCTCTCAGCAGTCAACACTCAGAGGTGGTTACCCCACCTTTGGCATAATGGGAGTCTGTTCTGAAAGGAAGACCTGAGTGGTACACCCCAGTATCCACTCTGTGGGGGCACTTCTTAACAGATAGAGCATCACCGGAACTACCAGGAATTGTTGACTGATTCTTTTTCTCTGCATGTGACTGTGACCATTTTGATTTTCCAGGACTACTGTAGCTAAGGGCCACAGACATGTTGGCTTAGAACAACTTAAATTTAGCCTCTCTCCATTCTGGAGGCTAAAAGTCTAAAATCCAGATGTCAGTGGGGCCGTGTTCTCTCTGAAGACTCCATAGTGGGGGAGCCTTCCTTGTCTCTCCTAGTTTCTGGTGGTTACTGTCAATCCTTGGCATTTTTTGGCTTGTAGACACATCAGTCTAGTCTATGCCTCGGTCATAACATGGCATTCTCCTTGTGTGTCTCTGTGCCTATACGTTCCTCTTTGTATAAGAAAATCATGCACCCTAACCCAATACAACCTCATCTTAAGTACATATGCAAAGAGTATATATTTAAGTTTCCAAATGGTCACATTCACAAGCTTTGGGGTTTAGTGCTTCAACCTACCTTTTTGGAGGATACAATTTAACCCATAATGGTCACCATTTGAGAAGACAGTAATTTATTTACTGAACCATCAGCCAGACCATATCACCCACCTCATTCACAGAGGCATCGTTAACAACGATATCTTTCCTCCACCATTTCTCTCCTTGACTGTGTGTTGTAAGAACGTCCCTACCATTCTTACTCCTGTCCCTTTGGCTCCATCCACCCTCCTCATTGTTCCAAGGGACCTTTCAAAGATCCAATTTTGAACATGTAACCTTGCTGCTCAAAATGCCCTGCATTTTACACATAAAAAATGTTGTGTTGCTTATATGTGTCTAGCACATACTAGGTACTCAATAAATGTATTTCATTCTCTTTCCTCTACAGTTTACAAAAAGGTTTTTATTTTCCAATGATCTAATGAAATTCTCACAATCACCTGATGATACAGGTATTTTTACAGGTAATGGATGTAGTCGATGAAGATGCTGAAAGTCAGAGAGCAGACATACCAGCTGGCTAATGTCAAAGCCAAGAATCACACCCTGATTTCTGACTTCAGTGTGGTGCCCTTTACGGTGTGCGGTGTCCATACAGATCACACTTACAAACTTGACGTTCCCCGAATTTAAATTGGTGACCCGTTTCCCATACCAACCATCTGTGCAAGCTGCAAATATTATATTTAAGGGGCAGATCTCTCCTATATTGCACCAGAAACAGAAATGATTGTGAAAAAGAAAATATATTTTTCCTTATGAAACATTTGGGGTATAATAAAAATATATTTGGGCTATGAGAAACTTCACTTTTTTTCATAATTTCTCCCTCATAAAAAAATGGATGCATGTCAGTAAATATTCTCTCACTGTGTATCAGGAAAGCACGACTGGCCCCAGAGATTGACTAAAAGCATCAGCTAATGCCTGTGTTTCTTTAAAATACAGCCTTGTGAGCCAGAGGTGCTGTGCCAGGTGCTATGGAGGTTCCCATGGCAACTTTATCTTTATTTTCCCTCCTGAATAGCACTTTAAATGGTGACTTTGAAGCAACACTCATTTGAGATCCTCAACCTAAAGGGTCTGTTTCATTTTAAGCTGCATTTCCACATCTCCAAACAGAGAGGAGAACTGAATAATTTCTTAGGGAATTGGGAAAATGTAGACCTTCCAACTCATTTTGGATAATCCACCTTTTCCTATTAGTAGCACCTGAATGATCCCATACTTACGTGAACTCTAAACTTTGCTTTTCCTTGGTAGAAGTGCTGAAGACATTTTATATCCTCACCCTTATGAAAAAGAAATTTCTAGAAACTATTTGTGGAAAAACCAGGTTAGTGTCATTGGGCAAGTACAAGGTAGAAAGCATTGCAATATTTGGGCAGTCAAGAGAGCATATCTAGAAAACTGGAATGAGAGTCGATTTTCTCAGAAAATGTGGTCATGTGTTCTTTTTTTTTTTTCTTTTCTTTTCTTTCTTTCTTTCTTTTTTCTTTTTTTTTTTTTTTTTTTTTTTGAGACTGAATTTCGCTCTTGCTACCCGGGCTGGAGTGCAATGGCACAATCTCAGCTCACTGCAACCTCTGCCTCCTGGGTTCAGGCAGTTCTCCTGCCTCAGCCTCCTGAGTAGCTGGGATTACAGGCATGCGCCACCATGCCCAGCTAATTTTTTGTATTTTTAGTAGAGTTGGGGTTTCACCGTGTTGACCAGGATGGTCTCGATCTCTTGACCTCGTGATCCACCCACCCCGGCCCCCCAAAGTGCTGGGATTACAGGTGTCAGCCACCATGCCTGGCCCAAAATGTGGTCATGTTTTCTATTTCAAAGGCCATAGAAAGAGGTTGGAATGGGTTAAATATGACACTGCTCTCAGAGTTTTGGGCGGTGCCAAATCACCCATTCTTTGTGGCAATCCTATCAGAGAAAAATTTGGCAACAAACTTTGCATGGACAAAGACCCTCCACAAAATTCTTTTTGTAGAAAAGTGCATGTTGTTCTTCTTGGTCAATATTTTCTTTTAAGACTGGCCCTTAAATTAATCAATATCTTACAACTGAATTGCAGCAATTAGCTTCCAGCTGGGGCAAGGACAGTAGACAAGGCCAAGGATGAGGAACCAGGTGACCTGATTCTTGTTAGAGCTCAGTCACTCGCTAGCTGTGGGGTCTCAGCAAGTCATTTAACTTGCTTCATTTCAAAAATTGAATTAATATTACTTCTAAGCCTTTTGACCTTTTAAAGTAGTAGCTTCTCTAAACATTAAGAGAATCCCATCCAAAAATAGCAAGCCTGCATTTATTTTGTGGATGGAAAAACCACTATTTTATTAGTGGTATTCATTCATCAAGAACCACAGAACATAGGGATTAGTGTTTGGCATTCAAGACTGGCAGACCTAGAATTGGCTTCGCCTCTTTAAGTCTTATGTCCTCATTTTAAAATTGACATTGAAAATAGCAACTACCACAGGAGGTATTGGGAGGATTCAACAATATAATGTACATAACACACGTAGCACAGTGCTTGGCTCATAACAGATGTTCAATAAATCTTTGCTTTAAACATGGATGGAAACATTTATTGAGCAGCTACTTCATTCAAGGCTCTCATTGACGCATTGGGTTCAGGGAGGAACTCGACGTTATCCAGGCCTCAGTGGATGAGAAAAACCAAAACATTAATAGATGGCTTTGTGTTTTGTGTCTGTTATAAGCATTAAACGTGGACTCTACGCAGATAGCAGGATCCCTCATTGGCCTCTGAAGACTGTAACGAGCACATACTTCAAGGTCAGCTGACTGGGGTTCAAACCCAAGCTTCACTATTTATAAGCTCTGTAGCCTTAGACTTTATTTTCTTTGGACCTCATATTCCTTGTTTGGCCATGTGGATGATTGGCCAAGGCCTGTGTCATGGACGTTTATGTTGTTTACAAATTTTATTATTAAGAACAGTGCTTCAGTAGACATTGTTGTGTATAAGCTTTGAATTCATTTCAGATTATAGGTCCTTAACCTAGATTACTGGAGTGGAATTAGTGGGTCAAATGCTGTGATCCACATTACACCAGAGGCAAGCCCAGGGTCCTGAGAGTCCTAAAAAGGGCAAACATCATGTCACCCAGGCAGGCAGGAGAAGATGGTAAGTGAAAGGTCATGGATGGGTTTTAAAGGAAGAGATGACAACAATACCAAGAATACTAGGAGGTACAGGTTATTATTATTATTATTATTATTATTATTATTATTATTTGAGATGGAGTTTCACTCTTGTTACCCAGGCTAGAGTGCAATGGTGTGATCTCCACTCACCGCAACCTCCGTCTCTTGGGTTCAGGCAATTCTCCTGCCTCAGCCTCCTGAGTAGCTGGGATTACAGGCACGAGCCACCATGCCCAGCTAATTTTTTGTATTTTTAGTAGAGACGGGGTTTCACCATGTTGACCAGGATGGTCTCGATCTCTTGACCTCGTGATTCACCCGCCTCCGCCTCCCAAAGTGCTGGGATTACAGGCTTGAGCCACCGTGCCCGGCCCGGTACATAATATTATTATTCTTGCCATTTTACAGATAAGGAAACAGAGGCAGTAGAGGTTGAAACATTTGCTCAGGGTCCCATAGCTAGCATGGGGTGGAGCTGGGGTCCTAACTAAGGCTGTCTGATTTTGCTTACTATGTGTGGGGGAGGTTGGAAGTGTGGGAACAGAGGGAAAGGAGTAGTGAGGAGTAGATAGAAGAGGAAAAAAGAGGAAACGGAATTCTAAGGAGAAGAAATAGCATGTGCAAACATAGAAAGTTCTGAAAGACGTAGAACTGCTGCAGCTCTAGGGTTGTAGGAGATTTTTATTGTTGTGAACAGTAGGAACAGCTCCTATTAGAGCCCTCTGGAAAACTATTGAAACATTTCAAGCTACTTAAAAATTGTTTCTGAAAATCCCAACTAAGCTCACCTCAGTGACTTTGAAGGGCTGTTGCTCAGATAAATCAAGACAAGTTCTTTGAAAAAGGCAATATTCTATAAAAATATGAATATTTATTACTATTACTCAAATGAGGAAAATTGGAAGGGATTCAATTTATATTCAATTAAACTCGCCTACTTTGACTTGTCCATATGGTTCTCTCACTAGCTGTTAGCACACTCCTGGCTGGTGAACAATCGTTCTGTAGATGGGTTATCTATGGTTGGCTGAGCTTGTAGCTCAGTGCTTTAAGAACAATGTTTCTCAGCCTTTTAACTACATTCCAAGGTAGGTGTTTTCATACCCTTTGCAGATGAGTAAATCAATCTCAGATACGTTAGATGGTTTTCCCAGAGATGCACAGTGGTGCAGGGTGAAGCAATTCCTTGAGCCTTCTTCAACCTGTCCTCAGTCTGTAGCCAGCAGCAGGCCAGAAAAGGAGTCAGGGTACCTGTGACTTCTCTGATAATCCCAAATCTGCCTTTCAGTTTCTTCTTATACCAGGAAGACAAAAAAATGGCCCCTTTGTAAGTCTTCCCATCTTCAAATTGCCCATCTCCAACTTCTGTGCATGCTGCTTCCCTGAGTGTCTCACATGCTCCTCTCATGTCATTCATTGCTCATTTATTCCTCTCACTGTCCCCACTGCCTCAGGGGCCATGGCAAGCTCCTTTGCTGGCCATACTTTCTGTGCCTCCACCATAAATTGGGCACTTCTACCTTTCTGGTTTATCTCCTGATTCTTGTAATGGTCCAGTGAGGCAGGTATTATGACCTGTATTTTACAAGACAAGGAATATGAGGCCCAAAGAAAATAAAAGGTCTAAGGCTACAGAGCTTATAAGCAGTGAAGCTTGGATTTGAACCCCAGCCAGCCTGAAGTGCGTGCTGATTACTATCGTCAGAGACCAACGAGGGATCCTGCCATCTGTGCAGCGTCCACATTAAATGCTTATAACATTTAAGCACAAGACAAAAGGCAAGGCCTAACCTTTCCTCCTTCCTAGGAGGATGAGCAGTGTTTCTCTTGTTACTCAGAGGAAGGGACAAAGGGTCCTGTTTCTGTCCAGGTTGCTCACCTTCTTTCCCTCCAGATGAAACGAGAAGGCAGGTAAAGAGGGAGAAAGGCCCAAAGTGCCCTCACATCTAGCCTCCAGCCAAGTGCCCTGTTCAGTGGCAAACCAGAGTTCATGAATGGGTGGATGTGCCTGAGGGCTGGAATTCTGTCAGCTCTTTCCCTCTGGTTGACAGGGAAAGAGCCTTTGATTCACAACTAAAGCCTGATAGAGCAGTGAATTGAATAGACAGGATCTTTTAAAGAGGTCTGTGAGAGGAATCTCAAAGGAAATCTTGGTGCTGAAAGAATTATAAATTGCATATCTAGTATGAGTTACCCCATGGGATTTGAGTTCAGGCAGATTTGGACTTGAAATGGAACATTAGCTGTGTGATCTTGGGTTTATAACTTGATTTTTCTTGGCTTAGTTTTCTCACTGCTCAAATAAACAAGAATACGATCATTATATTTTTTCATGAGATTCTGTATACAAAGAACTGTGTCTGGGCTATAGCTCTTACCAGAGTAAGAGCTCAGCCTGTGTCTTAGTTCATTTGCACAGCTGTAACAAAATACCACAGACTGGGTAATTTCTGGAGTCTGGGAAATTCACGATCAAGTTGCTGGCAGGTTCAGTCATCTGGTGAGGGCTGCTCTCTGCTTCCAAGATGGCCCCTTGATGCTGCTTTCTCCGGAGGGAGGAATGCTGTGTCCTTACAAGGCAGAAGCAATGGAGGGATGAAAAGGGCAAACTCCATCCATCAGGCTCTTTCATCAGGGTGCCTGATCTCACTCACGAGGGCTCTTTGCCTTCCCGACACCATCACTTCCTAAAGGCCCCACCTCCCAATGCTGTTGCATTGGAGGTGAAGTTTCAACATAAATTTTGGAGGGCAAAAAGCATCCAAAACCATAGCAATCTGTTACTTTTTTCTTCTCCCTGGCTTACCAGCTCACAAAACGAAGATTTGCAATGTCTTTAAACACGTAGATTCCTTTCGTGTATCTCTAGGGATGGAGAGTTGACTAGCTCACAAAGTGACTCAATCCATTTTGGGACAGCTCAGATGGTTAGAAACTCTATCCTTATTTGGAGCCAACATTTGTCTCCTTACAACTTTTTCTTACTGATACAACTTATGCTCTCCATAGTTTTCTTAGTAAGTTTAATTTTATATTTTCTGTGACAGCCCTTCAATATTTGACAACAGCTTTCATGTCAACACTTTCTGGATGGATGTGGTGAGGATGACATGTAATATGAAGAGCTCAGCACAGTGCCCAGTTTGTGGTAAGATCTCAGTAGATGTAAGTTCCTCAAACTTTGAGTCTTGGTAGTCCTGGGGTGGTCAAATCCCAGCTTTCCTGCTTCCTAGATGTGTGACATGGGGCAAGTTCCTTATCTACTTTGCATCTCAGTTTACTTCTTTATACAATGGGGTTAAGAATCTACTTCATAGGATTATTTTGAATTGGTTAAAAATGAAATGTATTATAATTAATAGAAATTAAGTTTCCAACACACCAATAGTACCCACGGGATTTAGGAGAGAGATGGGAACCCCTACAGAGACCACTGGATTCAGAACCACAGAAAACAGACATAAAATAAGGAAGACATGGGATTTAGAAAACAGGGGGTCCAACCCTGGAAGGGAATTATAGGAAGTACCAGGGTGTCATCTACATCCAAGGCTAGAAAAGGACAAGGCTAGAGAGAAGCAGAAACTGAGAACTCTTTCTGCTTCCCAGAGGCTGGGATCCTTGGAAAAGGGGGACTTACTAGAATACCTAATTGGATGATGCTTAAAAAATTTTAGACTTACTGCTTATAAGCAATTGCAAGCATAAAGTAGAGATAATTAGAAACTGTAGGGACACCATAAAGTTGTACAAGAAAGAAAGTAAAACCATAGTACACTACTTGGCTCTGCAGCAGGTAAATATAATAGTCATAATAATGTTATTTACTCATCGAAAGATAATGACATAAGTATTCTGAGGTGGATGAGGAAAAGAAAGGTGGAGGTGGAAGTGCCAATGAGCTAATCTTCTTTTAGCACATTGCATGGTAAATAATTAATGTCTATAGCAAATGCATTGTGAGTATTGGGGAGTTGTTGGTCAAAGGATAAAAAATTTCAATTAGACAGGAAGAATAAGTTCAGGAGATCTATTTTACAACAAAGTGACTATAGTTGAGAGTAAGATATTGTATACCTGGAAATTGCTAAGAGAGTAAATTCATATGTTCTCACCCCCCAAAAAATGGTAAGAATGCGAGGTAATATACATGTCAATTAGCCTGATTTAGCCATTCTACAATATATGCATATATCTAAACATAATGTATATTATACATACAATTTTATTTTTTATTAAATAAGTAAATAACAATAAAATCTAAGTATAAACTTTTTGAAATACGGAGGCAAATACCAAAAAACAACTGAAATAATTAAAATTTTTTCCTCTGAGGAGTAGAACTGAGAATTGGGGAGGGACATGAAACATACATTTGTTCATTTAATATGATGTATCTACTTCCTGTGTGCACAGCAATGTCCTAGGCCTCTGACCAAGATAGTCAGAATCTCTGCCCTTATAGTTTTTATCTTCTAATGGTGGACACAGAGCAGCCAATAGACAAATAGATAATTTCACATAGATAGCTGCAATAAAGACACAGAGTAAAGCCATAGAATGATGGACAGCAGTGGGTTTTATTTGAAAAAGGGTGGTTAGAGAAAACCTGTCTTCAAGAAGCTAATGCTGGAACCTAAAGGAATCAAGGGAATGAGCCCAAGGAAGCTCTGGAAGAAAACTTTCTGGACAGAGAAGCAGGCTTCTATGTGTGAGAAAGACCCAGGAGGTCGGCAAGGCTGACTGTAACAGCCAGGGAGTGTGGCAAGAGATTAATCTGGAGGAGTAGATAGGGACCATATCTTGTAGATCTTGTGTGCTGCCGTGTGGAGCTTGGATCTTATTCCCTGTAAGTAAAAGCAAGCGACATAGCAACACGTCTGTTTTATATTTTTAAAACTGCCTCCGGCTGTGTGCAGAATGGTCTGTAGTAGGGCATGAAGACCAGTGGAGTGGGGCATCGCTTGTTCAAGGAAGAGAGGAGAATGACTTGAATCATTGAAGTAGCAGAGAAGGTAGAGGAAAGGTCAGATTCTGCTTATATTTGGAAGGTGCAGTTGGCTGATAGCACTTGCTAATGGACTGAATGTTAGATGGGAAGGAAAGAGAGGACTAGAGAATGACTCTAAGGTTTCTGGAATCATTTACTGAGGTGGAAAAGACCAAGGGAGCAGTGGTTCTGGTGAGAAAATCAAGAGTTCGGTTTCAGACACGGTGTGCTTGAAATGTTTGATTCAAGAGTTATTTTTCTGGGTCATCATTTTGGAACAATTTGTTCTTTTAACCCACTAGTTTGCTATATATTTCAATTACATTCTAGGGGAAAAAAAGTGAGAAAAACTTGCAAGAAAGTACACACTTGCTCTCTCTATCTCAAAGGAAGCAATAATATTCCCCTTGGGTGGACAGTTTTCCAAATAAACTTCTCCAAGGCCGTGGTGTCTCCTGCTAATGTCCACAGGAGGCCTTATTTACAGAGAAGGGCAAATTATTGGGCCACTTGCTGAGGGTTCAAATGAGCTTCCTGATGCCTCCCTGCAGCCCTCTGGATCATCCAGAGAAAAGGTGGGCCCTATGGAGAATCCTTTTACAAGCCCAGTTGGTGTCTTCCCTGGGAAATGACTAAAAGGCTGCAAAGGTACTACCCTCCTCCATTTGATGTCTGATTTCATCCCTCCCCTGCTTGAAATCCTCTGGAGATTTTTCACTGATGTAGGAAAACAGAAATTTTAGCAAGTCATTTCAGAAGTGGTCCTCCAGCTTCCAGTCCACTGCAGCCTCTCCCCTTCTCACGCCCCTCCAGCTTTTATCACACCTAACCACTGACAAGTTCTCAAATGGGCCAGGCTTGCTCCCTCAGGCCCCCATGCCTTTGCACATGCTTTCCCCTCTGCCTGGAGTGTGTCTCTTCACCTCAGGGCTCTGACAGTCTCCACTTATCTTCCTGGAAATTCCCCTGGCCCTCTGGAGGCATCTCCTGCTCTTCTTTTGGGCTATGGCTTCCTGTCCCTACATCCTGCCACAGTCAGAGTCACACTTGGTACCACAGCCTGTCTGTCTCTTGCATTCCCAGTTTACTTCTCTGTAAAATGCAGATAAAACCCTATTTCATGAGCTTTCCAAAGGTTATTTTGGGGATAAAATTATCTAGTTGATATGGGTTTAAAGGGTTGTTTTGAATTAGATGTGACAACTATCTTAATTATAATTAATACAAATAATCTCCTTTTATTTCCTTATAACCCCAGTGGGTAGCTTTGAAGAGATGGAGACCTCCACATCCCTATGGGATCCAGAACCAATGGGAACAAGAGGTAATGATGGCTTGGACCAAACTAGCAGTAGGGCTGATCCATTTTTATTTTTGTATTTCTAGTGCTTGGCCGTAGGGCAGATCTATGTGGGTGTTTGTTGAATGATGTTTGAAGCATTAGAAACAAGTAAATAAATGCTTGAAAGAAGGATAAATAATCAAATGTATAAATAGCTGACAGCATCAATTCATGAATTGAAGACAAAAGTTGGAATTGTGCTTTTTAGTCTGTCCTGCTCAGATAACAAGGAGAGTCATAGAATTTTAGACTGAAAGCCCCTTTTTGGTAGATCCTGCTTGCTCCCTGGCCCTTCCTTCCTATATAATGTGACGTTATTCTCTTGCCTGGAAGGTTCTCACCGCATACAACTCTGGCTCACCCTATAGGTCGTTGACCACCTTTGAGCTGGAGCTATGCAGGATGACCCTTTGCTAATCCAGCCACCTCCCAGGCACTGAGATACAGGACAGCCAGGCTCACTTGTGGCTAAATCTCTGCTCTGACCCATAAGTTGTGTAATCTTAGGTGAATTACTTGAAATTTGCAAAACTCAATTTGTCTCTTTGTAAAATAGGAATGAGAATAACTCATAGAGGAGACTGAATGAAAGTAAGATAAAATGTTAAACTCCGTGGCTGCCACAAAGTATCAAGGTTTGCCTCTGGCCAGTGGGAACAATTCTACCCCTCCACATGGCCTTTCTCTCTCCCTTCCCCCCCCCCCCCCCCCCCCCGTGCTTTCTCACTTGCAAGTGCTAGGCTAAAGGCAGCAACATGGAAGCACATGGGTTGGATTAGCACTGTACAGTGTCTCCGATGTTTTTTAACTCATTTTTTTTTTGGTGAAAGTTTTAAAAAACGATGGCAAAAAGTACATGACATAAAATTCACTATTTTAATTATTTTTAAGTGTTCTAACTAAGATCAGAGCAGAACTGAAGGAGATAGAGATACAAAAATATCCTTCAAAAAATCAATAAATCCATGAATGAATGTATCTGTTTGATATAGTAATTTATTTTCCTCTGGGTAGACATCCAGAGGTGGGATTGCTGTATTAAATGGTAGTTCTACACTTAGTTATTTGATAAATCTCCATAGTTTTCAATACAGATTGTACTAGTTTACATTCCTGCCAACAGTGTATAAGAGTTCCCTTTCTCTCTGCATCTTCGCTAAATTCTATTATTTCTTGACTTTTTAATAGCAGCCATTTTGACTGGTGTAAGATGTTTACTGCATATTGATATGTCTTCTACTGTGAAGTGTTTAGTTAAATCTTTTACTTGGTTTTTCCCATCTATAATTAATTTGTAATTACAGATGAGTACTTTATATATGCTAGATGTATCTTTTTTTTGCTTATGGGTGCTAAGTTGATAGTATCATTTATCATATATATACAATTTTTTCTTTGTCTTGCTGAACTTTCTTTTCTTTTTCTCAATGTCATTTGAAAAGCAAAGGCTTTAAATGTATATAAAGTCTATTTTTTTCTTTTAAAGTTTATGCTTTTTGTATCTAATCTAAGAAATTTTGGCCATCTCAATATCACAAAGATTTTAGGTTTTCTCTCAAAATATTGTAAGTTTGTAACTTTAGCTCTTATATTTAGGTCTATGATGTATTTTGAAATAAATTTTATGCATGGTGTTAGGTAAGGGTTAAACGTGTTTTCCCCAAATTGGTGTCCAGTTGTTTCAGTACCATTTACTGAAAAGACCGTTCTTTCCCTCATTGAATTAAGTTTACACGTTTGTCAAAAGTCAATGGCACATAGATGCTAGTCTGTATTTGAATGCTCTTTTTTGTTCCATTGATCGATATATTTGTCCTTATGCCATAATTACATTATCATGATTACTGTAGCATTATATTAACCCCTGAAATCAGGTGGCGTTAAGTCCTCCAATTTTTATTATTCATATTTTTCAAAATTGCTTTGGCTGTTCACTGGAAAGAAGTATTAAATATGCAGAAGGGCCAAAGGACCTCCTAAAGGAAAAGACTGGAAATCTGCTTTGTTTTTGAGTCTTCATGCTGTTAGGAACCCTGGCAGAAAAGGACATCAGGAGCCTAGAGTGCAACTTACCAGGAAGGAAGGGAATTTCTAAGTGGATGAGTGAACCAAGTTCAAGTTAACGGGTCTTAGGCGCTGGGCATGGTAGTTCACACTTGTAATCCAGAACTTTGGGAGGCTGAGGTGGGAGGATCACTTGAGTCCAGTCTGGGCAATATGGAGAGACCACATCTCTACAAAAAATATAAAAATTAGTTGGGTCTAGTGGTACATGCCTGTAGTCCCAGCTACTGGGGAGGCTGATGTGGGAGGACTGCTTCAGTCTGAGAGGTTGTGGCTGCAGTGAGCCATGATCAGGCCACTGCACAACCTGGACAACACAGTGAGACCCTGTCTCAAAAACGAGGGTAGGGGGAGAGGGGTCTGAAGGCTGGGCTTCTTCTAGCACAGTGCACAGCTATTGTCGGAAGGCTCCATCCAGCCTCAGTTGCTCCGGCCCAGTAGAAACAGGGCTGGGCTCGTGAGCTAGCACGAAGGGAGCTGCAATGTGCCGAACATCAATGTGGTCATCACTGTAAAACTGTCAGAGATCTGGGGCAGCTAGGTGATGACGCAGTAGTAGACACAAGGACCTTAGACCAGCACTGCTCAGGCTGTAATGTGCCTGTGAATCACCTGGAGATCTCATTACAATGTATGTCTTTATTCAGTCGGTCTGAGATGAAGCTGAAATTCTGCCTGGCTAGCAACTGTCCAGAAATGCAGATGCTGCTGGCATGTGGGCCACACAGTGTAGTGAGGCTGTCCAGGACTAGCGCTTAGTAGAGATGCTGGGTGGCAGTAACGAGTGTTACAGTGGTAGTCACGACTGGATTAGTCAGACTCTCCAGTTCTCTCTGTTTCTGGCTTTATTCATGTATTCTATCTGACCTTTCAAAAGAGCAGGAGGAGGAGGGGAATATGTCCGAATATGTCCATGGGGCTTTCAGTGTGGGAGTGGCAGGGAGATCTAAGACTGAGACAGTGGACTGCGCTCTAACAGAGGTATTAGGGGATTTGAACAATTAACTGAAACAATCATAGAAATGCATCTGGGCAGCAAGTGGTAAAGTGAGTTTCAAACTGTTAAATATTCAGTATTGCTTCATCAGGTTTCACAGCTATTTTCTCCAAAACCTGAAAGTCAGAAATCAGGCATTTTAAATGGCCTTGAGTGGAGAGAAATGTGCTGCAGGAGCAGTTGATGGTGACTATTTTATCAAAATAACCTTCCAAATGTCAGCTGTTCTCTGGCAATGCTGTCTGAAAATTTGCTTATGATTGTAGTTTAGAGATAGTAGAATATGAGGGGAGGATTTTGCTTTACAAAAGTCTGTCTCACAGGAAACGTTTGATAGGAAGAATGGATAAACACGTGAATAAATGAGTGAGTGAATGAATGAATGAAGACAGACAATGAGACAGGAAAAATCTCAAATCTGGTTAGATTTCTATTGTCCATGTTTTGAATAATGAGCAAAATGTAATAGAAGGGATAATGATTTGCATTTGAATTTTAATCATCTCAGTTAAAACTGTTGAGCTTTTTGAAATACGCTTTCAGAATGCAAAGCATTTATCTCAGATTCAAATGGCGATAAAACACACTTAAGACATCCAGAGTAAGACATTTAGCTGCAATCTTTCACACTGAGAAAATGTCATGGTTATTAAGACAAATATGATTCCACACAAATGCATTAATTTGTCCCACTTTTTTTTGCTGGAACCTTAAGTACTGAAGCAAATATCTCCTTTTATTAAAAGTTGCTCTGAATTATAATCCTCATGAGTTAACATGGCTCTTACAGTTCTGGGAGACAAACACTCTCTTGTGGCAGTCAGAATATAGTTATCTTAAAAACAAGACATCCTAATGGGAGAATTTCTCTATTTTCTTTCTTTCTCAATATACTTTAATTTTTACAGAATGGCTGCCTCATTCCAAGACCTGGCATCTCAGGTCACCGAGAGGGTTGATTCATGAACTCTGTCCCTGGGGAACTCCCAGTCTGGTGGAGGAAAAGAGGTCTTCCCAGAAATCTGCAATATGTCATATGGGCAAAGACAGGAATTTTAGTTTCTTAGAAACAGGAGGCAGTATCAGATTGATAACATAAAATATTCAAAATGAATATAAACAGTATGAATATTCTTAACGTTCTTGTAGAAAAAGTCCCAAGTGTTCAAGATCCCTTATTCCAGATAAAATAGAGGACAAAAGACAAGCATCCCCTAGTTCATGAATCAGCCCTCCCTGGGACCCCAGCTGTCAGGCCTTGGGATGAAGTGGCCAAGATGTAGGTGCCATGGGGACTTATACCAGAGTACGTCTGTCTAAAAAATAAATAAATAAATAAATAAATAAATAAATAAATAAATCCCCTTCCTACTTTAAGGTCATATTCAATGATCTGCCTCCTCTGGGTAACCTTCCCATGCTATTTTTCTCCTCCAGGAAAGTGGTTTGGCTCCTTCTCTCAGGACCCACAACCCTTGTACACCCCACTCCCCTAGTGGAGCATGAGTCTCCCTGTGTTATAGTGACCTGTATGGATGTGTCTCTATTTTCAAACTTGGATGTCCTGGAGGGTGAGGTGTTCCAGTCACCAAGAATAGTGGTGAAAAAAAGAAAGACAGGTTCCATCCACAGGACGTCCAGCCATATGGGAGAGGTAGTCGTTAACGTGATAATCACATAAATAATTATTTAAAATTGTGATAAATTTCATGAAGTGAAAGTTCAGGCTCTAATCTGGTCTGTCTTTTGTGTTCATCTTTGTATCACTAGCTTATAGCACTGGGGAGGGCACAGAGCAGTCACTTAGCAAAAGCTTGTTTAAAAAATGAATTTAGCAAGGGCTCAAATAAACTTTTAAATAGACAGAGAAAAGCCTTTCTACTGTGATTGCAGAGTAGAGTTTCATGTTCTATAATAGATCTAAAAATGAAGACTGAGCTAGATTGCTACATTTTATAATCTGCCATTGTCAGACAGTGGATAAGTACTAATTATTTCTCCCACAACCCCTCAAAAGACAAATAGTGTTTTTCAAATAAATCTCCCAGAGATGATAGAACCAAGAGACTGTGAAGACATCTACACCAGAGAATAAGACTGATCTTAATGGTGGTGTTAAGGGATCTGGAGTCATGAAACCTGGGTTCAAACCCTTATTCCATCTCTAATGGGCTGTGTGGCATAAATAAATCATTTCTTCTTTCTGGGACAATAGTGATATGTAACTCAAAAGCCTCTAATAGTAGGGGCTAAAATATAATCTAAGAATGTAAAACTGACTGGCAATCCAGTCAGCATTTCTTTGCCCTCGGCAGACGCTAGGTGAGTGCAGCTCTTCAGAAACACAAAAAATATGTAGTCATGTAGTCCGGGCGTCATGGTGCACACCTGTAATCCCAGCACTTTGGGAGGCCAAGGTGGGCAGATCACCTGAGGCTGGAAGTCTGAGACCAGCATGGCCAACATGGTGAAACCCCATCTCTACTAAAAATACAAAAATTAGCCAGGCGTGGCGGTGGGCACCTGTAATCCCAGCTACTCTGGAGGCTGAGGCAGGAGAATTGCTTGAACCCGAGAGGCAGAGGTTGCAGTGAGCCGAGATTGTGCCATTGCACTTTAGCTTTGGTGACAGAGTGAGACTCTGTTTCCCCCCTTCCTCCTCCCTCCCCCAGAAAAACCACCAAAATAGTCATGTAAATAAAAAATTGCAATGAAGTGTGCAGTTGCAACAGAGGTCTGTCTATCATTTCAGAAGGGAACCTGATTCCCTGACTGGTCCTGAGGAGGCCTAAAAGTTGTGTGGCTGCTCACCGGGTGAAAGGTAGGAGGGGAGGTGACACAGACACCTGGGACAGATGCCCGCTCAGCACAGCCAAAAACTTCTTCCTCTGTAAACTGACCCTTTCTAGCCACATTGCACAGTGCAGGGCCCTGGTTCTCTCTGGCCATAGCTGATTGGACCAAGGTGGACAGCCGATCCGGGAGACACACTCCATTGGCTGAATCTAGCCAATCAGATTCACTTTCTTGGAAATTTGAAATTGGGATTTTGGACAGAGGGGAGCGAGTGCTGGACCCTCAAGGTCTTGTGGACTTGGCGCTGAGGCTACCAGGGAGAGGCAACTCTTTGGGACCTTCAACACTGAGGGGTAAACAGAGACTGCAGGTTTGCAGAGAAAGCTGTAGAATGACAGTGAAGAGAAAAGCAAAATGAGAGATGCCCTGGTCCCAAGAGAGTTCTCCACACAGGAAGGGGTGGCTGTGTCCAGCGCAGTTCCTGTCTTATGATAAATCGCCTTTGGCTAATGCTTAAGTGTTTGTTTTATTTTGCGTATTCATTAAGAAAAAAAAAAATCTCTGACCCAACAGTATTTCAGAGAGCAGAACACTATTACGGGCAAAGTTCTAGAGATACAATTTCTTAATTTATGCTATCCCTCTTTTTTTTTTTTTTTTTTTGTTTTATTACATGGACCATCCTTCTACCTTCTTATAGGACCAAGCTTTTCTGACTCTTTTTAGCATCTTTTGTGGCTTTTCCTGAGAATGGCACAGAATAGCTTTTTATTGCCTGTGTTATCACCACCACCACCATCACTCTATTCCACAAAGTCAGCAATAAAATAAGTCACATTTTAAATTATCTTTAAGCTAAATGCAGTCTGTCTTATAACCGCCATTCATATGATTGGTAGGAAATTTAACCTCAGTCATTGCTGGGTCACATATCAATCCAGGATACCATTGCTCTTGGAGATCCTGCTCACTCTTGGGGTGCTGCCAGCATCCTGTACTGCCCATCTTGACCTGCTCAGTCTACAAAGGACCCTGCCTCATCACCCAAAGTGTCCTCAGATACATTTCCCTCTCTCTCATCCACCACTATAACCTACTAATGAGCTCTTATTCTGGAAAACAAGGCCCAAAAGGCAGTTACTACAGGAGAAATATAGGAACAGAAATGAGCATCTCTGTAAGTTGTCATGACTCACAGGTAACATTGATTGAATCATTAGTTTAGCACCTATTGCAAGTCAAACATTATTCAAAGAGAGTTTTTTTTTCTCCCTCAATTAAAAAAATTGGAAAAAAATTGATAAGATGTGCTAGGAGTTGTATGGGTTGTTATGGTTTGAATATTTGTGTCCTCCAAAATTCACGTTGGAATTTAATTGCTAATGTGAAAATATTGAGAGGTGGTACCTTTAAGAGGTGACTGTGTTGTGAGGGCTCTGCCCTCACTGATGAATTTGCCTATTAATGGATGAATGAGTTATATTGAGAACAAGACTGAAGGCTCTGTAAGAAGAGGAAGAGAGAGCTGAGCTTCCACACTCATCCCCCTTGCCATTTGATGTCCTGCACCATCTCAGAATTCTGCAGAAAAGAACCAGCAGCAAGAAGGTCCTCACCAGATACAGGTCCTCAGCCTTGGGCTTCTTGGCCTTCATAACTGTAAGAAATAAATTCCTTTTTAAAACAAATTACTCAATTTCAGATATACTATTATAAGCAGAAAATAGAATAAGGCACATGCCTTATTTCATTTAACCTGGACACTGCATCAACCCTGGATAATATGTACTGTAATGATCTCCATTACAGATGAGGGTTTTAAGGCTCATTGAGGTTAATATTCTCAAAGTCACTCAAAGGGATGTGACATGCAGGCCCCCACATGGAGTTTATCTGATTCTGGGGCATTCACCTTGCCCATTCTTGTAGTCAACTCATCTGGAGAACTGCACAGGAAGAAGTCTGTCACCTCTGGAAACAGAAGGTGTGTGAGTCCTTTCTCTAAGTAAGATACATCTAAAGCTTCATTTCCTGGATCCTGTTCGTGCAATTTCTGGGGCTGTTTGGAGAAATTTGAAAGCAGAAAAGATGAAAGCTTTAGATCTTAAAAGGCCATGCTGTTTAACTTGAGATGATTCTTGCCAACCTGGAGAGTAATAGAAAGTGATGCTTTGTGGATGCATGGTTCAGTGTTTCATTAAGAAAAATCACAGTCCATTACCAGATGAAAGGTACGGAAAATGTAGTATACATACACAGTGAAATAGTATTTCACCTTAAAAAAGAGGAAAATTTTTAAATTTGCATTAACATGGTGAACCTGGAGGACTTTGTACTAAGTGAAATAAGCTGGGCACAGAAAGAGAAATAGTGCACAGTCTCGCTTATATGTGGAATCTAAAAAAGCTGAGATCATAGAAGTAGAGAGAGGCTCCAGGGACCTTCAGGAACCAAACTTCTCATGGCTATAGCCACAGTGACATTCCTTACCCAGGGCAGCAGCATCAGTGGGAGGGAAGGCAAGTGGTTGATGAAGACAACAGAATGGCAGGAGCCTACACCACACAACAGGCTGGGCAGTGGGAATCCCATCCAGGGAGAGGCTGACATTAGGTGGGGAGGAAAGACTCTGCTCTTGACTGAAGGTTGGCCCTGGGACTAACATGGGACTTCTGAACCACCAGAAGAATAATCGAAATTCCAAGAAATATGAAATTTAAATAAAGAAAGCCTCCACTGTAGCAGCAACCATAGGCATGAAGAACTAAGGTGCACATGGACACAGAAAGAGGGTGTGGGTTCCCATGCCACTAAGCCCAATGATGGGTGCAATGTGGGCAGTTCCAGGAGGGCAGGAGATCTGCCCTGTTCTGCTCATGGCTGTGTCCTTAGAACACAGAGAAGGCCCCGAATAAATATCTGTTGAAGTAATGCATGGTAAATGCTCAGTGAGAGCCTGAATATACAAACAGACAAAGATAAAACCATATATGATAATAGAATTCTGACCCACAACCCCTGCAGCAACCAGTCTAGGAAGCCAAACCCCAACTTTGGTAGCCCTTAGCCCAGAATGGTAAGACAGGACCAGTGACTGTCAGCTTCCTTGGTTTTTGGACCTAGTTCCCAACTCAGGACCAACCAGAGAAACTCAAATGCCCTTCCAAAACTATCACATAAAACGTCCTGCTTCTAGTTAGATTCCTCCAGCTTCTCTATGCCAGCAACCTCCAATCAGAGAATGTTGTAAGCTTCCCTTTTTTCCATTACAAAACTTTCCATTCCTCTGCCTGCCTTTGAGTATCTGCTGAACTCAAATGATGGTTCCTGACTCCCTTGCTACAGCAAGCACAGGATGAATGGCCTCTATTGTTCTCATTTAGGTGGTCTCTATTTATTTTGTGTCCAAGAATGGCCTTTACCATCTACTTCCTACCTACCTCATGTCCCTGAACAATGATCACTGACTCCACACAGCAATCCCCTGCAGCAGGTAGCATTAATTCTAGTTTATAGACGAGGAAACGGAAGCTTAAGAAGTGAAATGACTCGCCAGGACTAAAGCCCAAGTGATGTTTGACTCCACAGCCCTGTGTTCTTTCCTCTGCTTGGTCTAAGAACCTCATAACATGTTGCTTTTTGCAAAGAATCACAAGTGGTTTTCTTTAGCTTTCCCTAACTCCGACTCATCGCCACAGTGATGACACAGAGAGGCTTAAAATAACCATAGTATTTACCCTTGGGGAGGCCTTCCGCCTTTACCACTGTCACCAGGTCTGACTAATGTTCCCAGACTGGGTGGATGCACCTGACCCCTTTACCTCTGTGAAGAACCCTCAGTGAGGCGGATGCCACTTCTGTGGTGTGACATGTGTAGAGATATTTTAGGCAGCCATATGGTACTTCTGGTAGTATTCTACAGGACAAGTTGCACTGAAATGGATTCATTTGATTCCAGCATTTGTTGCTCAGAATCTTTACTGAACAACTAGCTGTATGCCAGGCCTTGTCTTAGAGATGGGACACTCGAGATCTGTAAAGTATGATCTGCAGACTTCCTGGATCAGAGTAATCCTGGGTCCCAATCTAGACCTACTGAGTCAGAAGTTCTGCCAATGAGTCTTGAGGATCTGCATTTCTAAGGAGCTTCCAGGGGATTTTTAGGATCTAAAGCTGAATAATCATTGGCTTCAGAAATGGGTAGCCCAGGTGAGGGGCTCGGGTTGACTTACTTGCCGAAGGTCATCCAAGTGAGTGGATAGCGTCAGGATTTGAATTAAGTTATGTTGGTCTAAGTTCCATCTTACTCTATTATGCTCTGCTATGTGTACTTCCTAAATGCCAAACATGCATGTGTTCCTCATGCCTCTGAGTCTTTGTGCATGTTGTTTCTGCCATCAGGAATGGTCATTGCAGAGAAGGAGGTCAACACCAATTCTGCCTCTGTTAACCCTTCTCTTCCATCAAAGATAGAATGTGTTAGAAAGTTGACTAGGGTCTGGGTAATCTAAAAGATTCCACAGATAACTTCCCAATGAGCATCACCGCTTCTTGGCTACCCCCTGAATGGGTATTATACACAGGCAGGCTGAAGTGCCCAGGGGCAGTGGAAGGAGGTCTATGCTCCTGAGCAGGCCGAAGATGTATGTCTTCAGTGGACCAGGTGTGAGTAAGTAGGCAGGTGTGGGGTTGCCCTTGATACTGTCATAGAGAGTCGCTAGGAAGGGCAAGGTGAACTCAGTCAAAGGCAGCTGGAGGTGGCCCACTAACTGGAAATGAGGAATAAGACATGATGAGTAGCAGGGGAAAAATGTATTAGCTGCATCAAAGAAATGGCAAACAGAGATCACCGGCAATAGAGGCCTTCAAAGAACCCATGAGCGCTACCACAGGAAAAAATCATAAAGGAACTCAAGGTCAGATTGAGACCAGATAAGTAAAAAAGTTACTTTCCTGCCTCTACTGCCTTCTATGTTTTTTTTTTTCTCCACAAATTCCAGCCTACAAGGGTAAGTGTGGTGAGCTAAGAGGGGAAACCTTGCAATGAGACTGCCATGCACCCAGCATCATGGTGAGCATTTTGCTTATGTCATCTCTTGTCTCTCTTGTTTCACAGATGAGGACGCTGAGGCATAGTGGGGTAAAATAGCACAATGATGGCTACATAGGACACTACACACCCCAAGGGTTTGGCGTCCATTCAGGTTGCAGTTAAGAAGATGTAGTACTCATTGGGAGGTTATCCATGGATCCAAGCAAGAGGTCCCATACCACAGGCAGACAATGTTGTTCTGTAGAACATTTGTGGAGTCTTGAATTTTTTGGAGCATCCAAGGAAAACTATCAGCCTCTCTGATGGAAAAATGCTCACATCCGCATGCAAATTTTTGCACATAAATAAGAATGCTTGGGCTGGGGAGCTGTGAGCAGATGGGCTCCCAAGTTGTCCTCTTCTCTCTGAGCAGGATTCAGGTTCACAGCTAACAGGTTGTGAGGCTGGACCAATCGCATTTCCTTCCACTGTCTTACTTAAGCCTCACAAGGGTTTTTGTTCCCATTTTACAGATAAGGAAATGGAGATTGAGAAGGTGACACTGCCCATACAGTGATTGATGATGAGACCTTGATACTAACCTGTGTGTGCCATTTCAAAGATCTCTTTCAGGTGCCCGGGAAGCCCGAACTGGTGATCTCTAGGCAAGAGAGAGAATTACAGAAGGGGAGAGTGATCAGGATGGTTTAGCATTTTTATTGTTGGCTGCACCATTGCCTTGTTCCTTTGATGTCCGCTGGCATGCCATCCTCCTTCAGGAGCACCTGCCGGAGCTAAAGGCAGTTGGCAAATTACCCCAGCGGGTTTTGTTCCATTACTTTGTCAAAATCATTGAGCTTCCAAAAAAAGCCTTACTCTCTGCTAGGAATGTCACTGGGGTTCTTTCCAGAGACAAAGAGAGCATCAGAGAATCAAACAAATCTAAGGGTGGAAGTTGGAATCCAGGTGTGGGGGAACCAGGTGGGGTGATATGGAGGAGGGGCAGGGGGCTCTTCCTCTGGGCCTTCTGATCTTGCTTCCTTGTTCTGAGTGCAGATATCTAAGTCCCCCTCTCTCATTTCCAACTCTCCTCCTCCTTGCTCCAATTTCTCTTTACTTCTTTTCCAAATCTGGGTATTTATTGGGCACCTACTATGTATCAAGCCCTGTACTAACTTTTGGTAATATTAATCATAGCTATCAATACTCATCACTATGGGGTAGGCACTGTTCCAACATTCTACACACATTATTTCCCTTAATCCTTAAACAACCTGTGAAGCAAGAACTACTGTTGCATCCACTTTACAGAGAATGGCGATGAGACACCAAGAATTTAGGTAAGTCTTCTAAGGCCATGTGCTAGCAAATGTAGTTTAATTAATAGGCTTTATGTCACCTGATTCTCACAGCAACCCCACGGGAAGTGACTCCAACGCCCCTGCCCATTTTTACAGATAGGCAAACTGGGCTGAAGGAGGTAAGGAGACAAATCTTGGACTGCAGACCTGGTACAGGCAGAGCATGAAGAGAAACCAGTTCTCACCCTCAAGTTCAGTGGAGTTGACTCTCTTGCTCACACCCCGTCTTATTTCTGAATTTCCTACCTCACTCTTCCCCATCATTACAGTGTTTTGAGTAAATGGTGATGGAGTCAGGGTTGGGTTTTGTAAACAGCGCTGGACAGTCTCTGGATGTTAACGATCAGCTCTTATAAAGAGGTACAATCTGGTCCAGAGAGGCTGTGCACTTCCTATCTCATCATTTTGGGCAAGCCACAGCCTCACTGTCTCACTTCACTCACGGACAATGAGGAGATTCGTAATTTCCTTCATGCAAGGATGCCGTGAGCTTAAAGGCTGTAAAAAAGGTGTGTAAAGTGCATGGGACATAGTGGATAAATGTTGACTCCCTGTCTTCATCTCTGCTTCCTTCTCCCAAACTTGGCCAATCAATTTACTTCCTGTGCCTCAGGATTTCCTATGAACCCTGCAGAAACGCAGTGCTCAGATACTGTGGCCCTGGACCTGACCGTAGTTCAGTGAGTGACCCAGCCCACAGAAAAATGGAAACAAAGTGATAGCCCTACCTCAGACATAGCTATTGGGCCTGCAGCTGGACCTGGCCAGGGTCATTGGAAATCCACCAAGCACCTGCTGGGAGTCTCTGGAACAGAAAGCATCAGCACAGAATCCCAGGAGAAGCTTCTGTATAGCACACACCTCAGTATTCCTTGATGTGTTTTCTGTCTTATCCAGTGTGAGTTATGCATTGCGAATCCACTTGGAGGCGTCCCCAGAGAGTCCTTTTGCTCTAGTATTTTTCTCTGTTTCCCAGACATGCCAGGCTCTTTCCCATATGTGGTCTTGACAAATGACCTCTGTTCTGCCTTTGTCACCTCTCCCTTCCCACCCTTTGACCTGGAGACATCTTCCTCTTCCCACATGTCTCCAGGATGCTTCCACGACCCCACTTCCAAGCTCCAAGCAAGGATGGGGCGTCTGATTTCTCTGCTGCACTCTCTCCTAGACCCTGATGCTGACCTTCCTAATACTGACCCTAATGACAATGTATATTTATCTGTGTGATCACTTGTGTGAAGTCTTGTTTATCCAATAGATGCATCCTACTCACAGTGCTGGCCTATGACAAGATCAGGAGTTTGTACCAGAGTGTCAATCATCCTAAGACTTCCTCACTGGGAAAGGCTCGCAATGGAGGAAATGTCAGCTGAACTGAACAGTGTGCACAGTGAAGTAAGTGGAGGGCCATTCTGGTAAGAGCTACAGTTGGTGGAATGGTTGGCTGAAGGCTTCAGTCTGTGTTTTGGAGAGCACTGAGCTAGACCATGACATGGTGTAGCTGTTGTTAAGGGTAGAGTCACTGGAGCTCTTCCACCTGGATTCCAGCTTTGCTGTTTACTGTGTGATTTTGGAAAGACAACTTAGCCACCTCACGCCTCAGTTTGCCCTCTGTAAAGTGGACATAATAGTAATGCCTTCCTCCTAGGTTTGTTTTGGGAGTTTCAAATGAGTTGTAAGTTGCAAAGTGCTTAGATCAGTTCCCTGCAGATGGCAAGTGCTTTGCGCACGTCAGCGGTCACTGTCAGAAGCTCTGTGAGAGCAGGAACAATATCCACTGGTGCGCCTGACAAGTCATAGATGCTCAGTTAGTGTTCAGTGCTTCACTGGCTCAGATCAATCCAAACACAAACTACTGAATCTTTTGTTTCAGGCTCTTGCACTGGTGTTGATCTATAGACTTTGGCTATGAAACCGAGAAATCGCAGCTTCCTTGAATTGTTCCACCTTCTTTGGAAGGGGTCAGTCTCTTGAATGGGGATTGTAACAGGCTATCCCACCGGGCTATCAGGATTAATGAGTTGACACATGTTAACAGAAGTGCCTGTGCTCCGAATCACTAGCTGCTATTGTTATTATTATTCCTTGATTTTCTTCAAAAGGAAACTTCACTCTTTCGCTGCTTTTCCATGATGTCTGAGAGAGCTGTTTCCAAAACGCAAATGTAGTTAATTCCTTCTCCTGCACTTTAAAGGTCTCAGGACAAAGTCTAATAAAAAATCAGACAATGTCTTGCTTGGATGTGTGCCAAATATTTAGACTTACACATGTTGTTTTATTTAATTCTCACAGAAATCCTGAGAGGTAGGCAGTAGAATTAATTCCATTTTATCAATGAGAAAGCTGAGGTTTCATGAGGTTAAGCCAAGCTCTTGGCTGTAGTATGGGGCCTTAGAGACCTGGGCCCTCCCTGCCCGTTTTTCCTTCTCAAAGATGCTTGTGTTCACCATACATCTTAACATCTATGGATCTGGTTTGTTCTTTCTTGTTTCCCTGTTTGCGCCCATGATGTCTCTCTGCCTAGAATTCCCTCCCACTTGTCTTTATCTGGAAAACTTATCTTTACTATGGAAATGCCAACATAAACGTCGCCTTTGGGAGGCTTCTCTGTCCTTCCTCTCCCAAACCAAGTTTACTTCCTGGCCTGAGCTTCTGCAGCCCTTGGCATACTCTTCCAGTATTGTGATGATTATGCCACCTTCCAGTCATGTGTTTCCAGGTCTGAGAGCTCCTCAGGGACATGGACCATGTCCTGTTTTCCTTTGGGTCCTCAAGGACCAAGCACAGTCACAGGTTTGATGAACCAACAAATTTGGTGGATCCTCCCAGCATTCAAACATGAGACATAGAATTCACAGGATGAGGCCGTAATTCAAAACCTGAAAAAAAAAGACACAGTTGAATGTATTGCTTTCTACGGTAAGGGAAATGTTGCCTGGCCCTGTTAGCCAGGCAGTCTTTCATGCTGCTGATCTTGTACAGAGTTTTGAGAAGCAGAGAGTTCAGGGACTGGTGGACTTTTAGAGGCATAAGCTGGTTGATATTTGTGGGGGTGTGGTTTGACCATTGTTGGCTGATTGCACTCAAAGGCATTGGTTTATAGAGTTTGTCCAGAAAACTCTAGAACAGTTTGTTCCTGTTTGGTGGACTTTCAGAAGTGAGGGGCCGATACTGACTGGTTAACTTGTAAAAGCAGGTTCACGGAGGCAAGCTGTTGTTGATCAGCTTGGACAAGTTTAAAGTCTCCTCCTATGGCTACTTGTTGCCATGGCTACAGAACAATCTTGCTTTTGCTAAGTTGGTGGGAATTTTGTGTAGTCTCAGACAGAAAGTCTTTTTGATTCAATACATGATATTACTAATCTTAGTTAATGCAAATAACTTCGATGAGCTCTGGGTTTCTCAAAATCACATAATAAAACAGAAACGCATGTTTTTCATAATCACAAAAATGTAACTCCAATAGCAGCATTTATATGTTTATTCAATGTTTCCAAGAAATTCAATGCTCATATATCTTAAAGTTAATGACTTCTTAGAATCGAGCTCCCAGTGCTATTTATAGCTTCGAAAAAAAATTATCCGATGCTGCTGGCTGATTACAAATAGAAACACTGGATGCCTGGATTATTTATTTTCAAGGAAATACCCACAGTACTTTGCTTTTTAAAATAAATAAGTAACAATCAAGAAAGATTTTTAGAATTCTGTACAAAATACAAATTGAGTCAGAAATGAGTAACCCTTTTAATCTGAGTCAGCCTGCGTGTGCCCTACAGTCTGGGAAAATTTCAGAAAGTCTCACAGAACCGGATTTGAGTGGGGAGGAAGCAAGCAGGGAGGAAGAATTGATAGCAGTCATGACCACAGTGCACATGGGCTCTCCTGAGGGCCTCTTCTCTCTGCAGTGGTTCAGCAGGAAAAGAAGTGGAGGCACTGGAAGCACACTGATGGCTTGTTTATGGGCTGTCCTGTGACCTCAGGTGCTTTTCTTGAGAGGCAGTGTGATGTGATCGGGAACATGCAGTTGCCCTGGCCCCTCGTGACCTCTGGGGTCCCTAACACGGCAGTGGCTCACTGTGTTGTCTTGCCGGCCTCCAGGACCGTCTGACTCAGCTCCTCCTGTGAATGCCTTTTCCTCCTAGCTCTGTGACTCCACATGCTCCTGGATTTGCTCCCACTTCACAAGTGTCTCGTTGTCAGGCTTCTTCGCGGCTCCTCCTTCTTTTCTCAAGCTCTCCAAGATGGACAGCCACACGGTTCTATTTTGGGTCCTCTTTTCTTCATGCATCCTCTCTTCCTTTGCCATCTCAACAAATCACATGACAGTGACTCACAATGTCATGTCTTTGTTCCCTGCATATCTGTGAGCCTGATGCTCAGATAGTCAGGAGCCTCTCTAGCATCTCTACTTGGATACCGAATGGGCATCTCAAATGTAAGATTGCCAAAATAGACCTCCGATGCCTTTTTCCAGCTCTCCTCATTCCTCCTGACCCCTAAACCTACGCCTCTCCCAGCTTCCTCATCAGTCCGTTGCTTCAGTCAAAACCAGGACTCATTGCAGATTCCTCATGTTCCCTGAATCCCCACATCCAATCCATCATCAAGCCCTGCCGAGTTTCCCAAGACACATCCCAGCCTGCCCACTTATTCATTCTTCTAATTTCACCAACAGCCAGGCCTCCTCTGTCTCCTGCCTGGACTATGGTGGTTGCCTTTCCACTGGGTCTCCTGTTTCCACTCTTGCCTCCTTCTAATGTCTTCTCCACAGTGGGGTCTTATAAACATGTGAGCCTTCCAATGGCCATCATTTACACCTGAATAAAACTCAACTCTCTTATTATCACCACCACCAAGGCCTTCTATAATAGCCCTTGCCTCTGTCTCCGATGCCTTCTTACTTCAGTGTTCCCATGCTCACTGTAGTTCAGACACAAGGGCTTTCTTTTTGTTTTCTCAAACATGTCATGGTCTTTCTCTTTCAGAACTTTGGCTCCGTTCTCACCCTTTGCCTCAAATACTCTTTTCCCAGATCCTTACACAATTCATTTCTCTTCATTCAGATCTGAGTTCAAAGGTCACCCCTTCCAGGGAAGCCTTTCCTAACTACGTCATCTAGAGTAGCTGGGTCTCTGTCATGTTGCTGTTTTACTTTCATAGTAGCTCTTATTACTACTTAGTATTTTCTTGTTTATTTATGTGTCCGTTTGTTATCTCTTTGCATTTGAATGTCAGCTCCAGAGAGCAGGGACTTATCTGTGTCCTCTGCTACAGTGCAAGGAGCTGGATTCATGGAAGACAACTGATAAATTTGGTTAAATAAATCATTGGATTTGAGAATAATGGATAATTTTTTTTAATTTTCTAAAATAAGCTTTTATTATTTTATAACAATAGAGAAAAATTTAAAATTAATTGAGAGGAGAGAGTGAGAAAGAAAGAGACATATACTTGATCTTTGCATTTATCTCTTTATGTCAATACGTACAATATTCTTAGAAAGACCAACTGCCATATGCTCATTATGCACACCCACCCATGCCCTCCTCCCCACACCATTTTATTCATAAGGATGCTAAGGCTCAGAGAGGTAAGGTCATTTCTCCCAAGTTGTGTAGTTCATAAATGGCAGCACCAGGTGCTAAACTTAGATCTCTCCAGAGGAATTTAATTATTAAGTTTAGCACTCTAACTTTTAATGAAGTATGTAAAATAATGAAGACAGTCTCAATCGGCATCCAATTTACTGGATAATGGCCTTCACCACTTTTAAGCCTCACAGTATTGCTAGGAGTGGAGTCATTAATTCTTATCTCTTTATCCCAATCCATTTCTGATGATATCTGGGGTCATAAGCATAGCTCCCCAATTCTAGCCAGTGGATAAATGACAGATCCAGAACTGGCTACAGTTCTTGTGTTTTCTCTGCTGCCTTGCTGCCTCTGGTAAGCACACTACAACTTTTGAGAGCTGTCTACTGTGCAGAAATGAGACTAACTCAGAGGCATATCCTAAATTGCCACATGACTTCCGATGCCTGTGTCCCCTTGGCTTCACATTAAAATATTAAGAAAAAAAAGGGGAAGAAGACCCCAGTTATTGTGTATCTACCACCTAGCACTTTGAGAGAGTTCAGAAGCAGGTGAGAGAATTCCCTTATAAGGAGAAAATTAGATTGGCTTTGTCAAAAAGAAGTTTTAGTAAGCTCGCTGTGGGTTGTAAAAAAGGTTGGATGAGATTCACACAGAAAGAGGTAAGAAAATTGGGAGGAGAGGAAGGAGAAATGGGACCGAGCACAGGGAGGGGAAGATGCCCCGTAGAAGACCCTGTTGCCGGCAGTCTGATGAGAAGTATCGAACAGAGCCATTTGAGGTCATCTACCCTGTGGTGTGGGATTTGAAGCCTGTCTTTGTCTTCCTATAGACTCTTTGGTAAAAAGCACACTGCATATTATTGCTTTGGAGCATTGGGTGAAATTCAGAGCAAGGCTCAGTCCTGGGTTAAGGCGAGCTCGAATGGCAGCTCTAATGAAAATAGAAGCTGTGTGGGTGTAAGCTAACACCAGGTTACATCTATTATCCCTAATTCTCTTAATGCATTTACAGGGGAGATATGATGACTCTCATAATGAGCAGGGGGAGAATAGGGCTCCGAGGAGATTCTTAACTGCCCCAAGACCCCATACCGCTGAGTGGTTGCACTTTCTCACACGCTGGCCCTTACTTTATGAGACACCCAAGCCTTCAGGGACACAGACTCTCAGATAGGGCCCTCAAAGGGTCAGTGCACCCATTCCCCAGCCCCAAGCAGCATTCTGTGCAAGGAAAACGGTGAAAAGCTTTTCTAGTCCTTCAAACCCTGAGAGGTCATTTCATATTGCGGTCCACTAAGACCTCAGACTTTCCACTGGACATGTCCTTCCCCCATTCTCTTTTCTCCCTGAGTGCTCTATGAGGGGTAGGGGAATAGCCAGCAAATAGAGGGGGTGGGGGTCAAACAAGTTCCTATACTCTTTATCCAGCACATTCACATTTTTTTAAACAAAAACTTTTTAATTTTTTCTTTGGGTTTGTACAAGAAATTTACAGTGTGAAAAATACACAAGTGACAATGAGACCATAAAGCTAGGTGAGGGGAAAGGCTGCTTGGTCGCAAGCACAAATAAACAGGACATTTCTGAGTTCTTCCTTCGGTCTGACTTCAGCCCCCTCACTCCAGGAGCTCAAACACGGGAACTGAGCCCAGGCCGGGCCCTGTCCCCCAGGGTGGGCAGGCACATCCGGAGCAGCTGGTGCCATCTGGCTTTCTCTGGCTTTAGGGTTGGGGGGAATGTGGAGAAGAAGGAACCCCTTCTTCCCAGCTCCCCTGGCTGGAGTGGGCGGGAAGCGCCTGTGAGTAGGGTTGGCAGTGGCACTGGCAGCAGTAGGGAGTGAAAAAAAAAAAAAAGTGCAGAGTTACCTGGGCCAGTGATGTGATCTGTCGCCGGAGGGAGGCCAGGGAGGCAACCAACGCTTCGATAGCCAGGCGAAGCTTGTCCTCCCTCAAAGCATCACTTTTATTGTTAGAAAGGACATGGGGTCTAGCAGACTAGAGGAGGGGTCCTCCAGCACTTTCAGACTGGTGTCCAGTCTGAAACATTTTCGTTTCAAGAGTGAAACAAAAGCTTTTTTGCATGTACTTGATACTCATTCTGTAAACTCAGACTTTGCTTTTTTTGTGAGAATATCCTTTCAATAATTTTATAAACGTTTGTGTGTGCTGTGGCAGGGAACAGTTAACAGGGAGTTGATTTAGAGGTTGTTTTTTGTTTGTTTGTTTGTTTTTGGTGGGGGGGGGTGCTTTTTGGATGGCACCAGGACTTAACGTTTTCCTGAGGATAAGGAAGCTCTTCAGACACTGGAATGCAGTGATTCTTATGGTCAACTGCAAGAAGAAGCTGTTTACACTGTTCCTACCATACAGTTGCTATGATATGTAGCAAGTTACATATGTATATACCACAGAGGTCTTACCAATTCTACATCACTAGGAAGCTATGACATGGTCATGAAAACTCTCCTAATACTTGTAATAGCCATGGACGAAAATTAACTATGCTTGTCCCTTCTGACTGGGTTAAGCTATCTTTCTTAAGATTCCTGAAGTAGAAATAGCAATTTAAGAAATCAATTCAAGATTTTAAGGTTAAAATTTAGCAGAAAAACAAACCATTGAATAAGCCACTAGGTGAAATGCAAAACAACCATCAATTTTTTAAAGCTCAAAGTAAGAATTTTATTAAGAAAAAAAACAAAAAAAACAAAAAAAAAAAAAAACAAAAAAAAAACTTCCAGTTGTGAAAGAGAACCCTTGTGCTCCTCTTAAGAAATTGCCTTCCTCAGTTAAAGAATATTCATAGGGGCCGGGCGCGGTGACTCACACTTGTAATCCCAGCACTTTGGGAGGCTGAGGCAGGTGGATCACGAGGTCAAGAGATCAATATCATCCTGCTCAACATGGTGAAGCCCTGTCTCTACTAAAAATACAAAAAATTAGCTGGGCATGGTGGCACGTGCCTGTAATCCCAGCTACTCAGGAGGCTGAGGCAGGAGAATTGCCTGAACCCAGGAGGCGGAGGTTGCGGTGAGCCGAGATCGCGCCTTTGCACTCCAGCCTGCGTAACAAGAGTGAAACTCCGTCTCAAAAAAAAAAAAAAAAAATATATATATATATATATATATATTCATAGAAAGAAAGTAATCATAAATTACCTGTAACATTTCATTTAAGCATTTTAAGTATCAATCTTTTAAATAGCTCCCTTTTACCCAAAATAACTAGTTATGTGTCTATTTCTTCCATTATTAGAGGACAGAGAACTTGATTCAAGATACCAAAAAATAGGCCAGGCGCAGTGGCTTACACCTGAAATCACAGTACTTTGGGAGGCCAAGGAAGGCAGAACACTTGAGGTCGGGAGTTCGAGACCAGCCTGATGAACATGGAGAAACCCCGTCTCTACTAAAAATACAAAAAACTAGCCAGGCGTGGTGGCACATGCCTGTAATCCCAGCTACTTGGGAGGCTGAGGTAGGAGAATCACTTGAACCTGGGAGGCAGAGGTTTCAGTGAGCCGAGATTGCACCATTGCACTCTACTCTGGGCAACAAGAGTGAAACTCCATCTCAAATAGAGATGAGACTGAACCTGTGAATGACAGGAATGATCTGCTACCAAATGACTAGTCAGAAACTACTCCAGAGAGGTGTACTGGTCTACATTTGGGGCTAAAGTGTGTATATATATTCCATTTAAAATGGAATTTGTCCTAAATAGGGGCAGTCTTCAGTAAAGCCATTCTTTCTCCTCTCTTTTCTCCATTGAGGACAGTTCTGCTCAGCAAGATTGCTGAGTACCTGCTCTGGGCAAGTCTCATGCTATATACACAAAGGTAAGCAAAACCTGGTCTTGGCCCTTCAGAGCTGACAACCCATGGGCATTAAGGCAAAGTAGTTCTAGTGATTTAAAATATGGTTCAAAATATGCTAGAAAAGACTTGTGCCAACCAGATTTACAAATTGGAAATACCGCAGATGAAATGAAGTTATTAGTTGACAGAGCTGTGATTAAGCTTCCTAATAAGTGAACACGCAGTCTGTAAGGACTCAGAGGGCAGCCAAACCTAGATGTTGATTTCATGTATATATACTATCTACTACTATCCATAAATGCAATGATATACATGTTAACAACATTAAAAACAGAAAACAGCAATCTAAGTCCCCAAAAGCTTTTTTGTGTATTTTAAAAAATGGAAGAAAATCCAGGAAGAAACTTGTTAATAAGCATTGTACTGTTCTTTTACTTCTCAAAGGCTCCTTGCCGCTTAGTTCAGTTATTTTTGAGTTTTCATACATAGGAAGTTTTATATTGTCAGCCTTCCTGTGACAAAGATATTAAATGTAACTCAAGTAAAAAAGAATAAAGAATATTTATCTACATATATAGCTATAAAGAGCTGCAGTCTGTCCCAGGCATTTGCTAGGTCCTATTATTTGTGGATACATAAGAGGCAACAGAAACCGTGAAGACTGGATTCTACTGGTGGGCTGCCCCCATTTACTGAGAGGAAGTGTCCCCCCTCCAGGGGTTTTCTTGAAGCCCCCATAGTGTCTCGAAGAGAGGTTCTCACACAAGCCCACTGCAGGGGCCTCCATGCCTGCTGCTTCAGCGCAGCCGCTGCAGTCATGCCAGGCTCCATGGTTGGGGCACCCACTGTCAGCAGGCACAGCATCCCCCAGTGGCGGTTGCCACTGACCCACAGAGGCACAAAAGGTGTTTTAGGGCTTTCGCCAAATTAAAAGGAACCCCCTTCTCTGAGCTCCGCCTCATTTGGGGGGTTCATTCGATTGCAATAACATGGAAGTTTTAGAACTCCACTAACCCAAGTCACTCCTAATCGACTGACTGCATTCCTGCCACTCAACTGCAGGGAGGTGGAAAGAGCTACAAATTGATCTAATCATTTTCTGAAACAATTGAGCACTTTGACTGATCTCCATGGAGACTGCCTTAATACCAGCACTGCTTATGTCATGTCCTATTCATACTTAAGAGCATAATAGATTCCACGATCAGATTCTCTATGGGACCTGCTACTTACGGTGGGAAATTAGGCCTTTTAGGACCGAGTGCTAATAAGACTTCTATCTAACTAATTCTTTGCATTCTAAGACAAAGTCACCAGGCGGGTTGAAAAGGGACCCTGGCTGAAGGGTTGAGATGCTGGCCTTAGAAAGCTGAATAAAGTGAAGGTTTGGGGCTATACCAGTCTTGAGTTCAGATCTCAACTTTGCCATTTGCTAGCTGTGTGTGGCCCTGGGCAATTTATTTATGCAAATCTAGGACAGTGCCTGGCACACAGTAGATTCTCAATTCAGTAAGTGTCATTTCCTCCTTCTTTTCTGTTTCCTCTTCCTTACACTTGCTAGAATAAAATATGCTATTCTTTTATTTGATCTGCTGGGTCAAGCCCCTTTGCTGACTGGGCTTATGGACTCTAATACTTGGTTGCTTCTGATAACAAAGATGTTTTTTAAAAAAATTTAGTAAAGTAGTTCTATAGTTACTACACTTGGCTAACTCAATCAAAGCTCAGTGGGAGAAGCATCACTTCAAAGGAATGGATGGTTCATTTTGGCATTAAGTTTCCATACAGCCTCATGACAATTATAACAACTTACATTTACTCTGAATTTACTATGCACTGGACATTTCACAAACATCATTGTGTTTAATCCTCATAAACTTAAGAGATAAGCACTCTTCCTGTTTTTGGGATAAGGCAATAGAATCAGAGAAAGAAAGTGAACTGACCATCACCTTCATAAAGCTGGGACTGAATTCAGATTCCTCCATCCACAGTATTCCCTTCACCTCCACTCCTGAAGGACCTGACCTGTGCAGACACAGCTGTGTGCCTGTCCAGGTAGCTAGTGTCTAAAAGATCTTTACTGGATACTCAAGACTCCATCAAGAAGTTGTATTGACTAACTAGGAAATAAACTTGCTGAAGCTGAAACCAAGATACCATGTAAGAGCTAACCCCTTGATGACAGAATACTGAGGAACATGCTGGATTTTTTTACTGAAAGTATTTTTTTCTTTTTAAAATCATCTGCATATTTCTGTTCTATTGTTTTGGTAGAGATTATGCTTACAGATCCACTGAAACATATTTTCCTCTGCATGCAAATTATTTGGCCTCACCCCAAACTTACTAAGTCAAAGATTCTGAGTTGGGACCTTGCAATCTGTATTTTAACAAGCCCTCCTGGTGATTCTGATGCATGCTTCAGTTTGAGAACTCTCTGATCTAGATCATATATGAACTGTTCAAGGATGGTCTTTTGCATACAATTATAACCCAAAAAATGAACCAAAAAATATTTGGTTCTTAGTAATTAAGAGAACAACTTGCATAAAGATTAGGGCAATTTGTTTTTTTAGCTATCATAGGCAATTAATAAAACATTCACCAAGGGAGTGGAATACGTGTGTAGTCAGCTTTGAGGGCAGAGCCAATGTCCAGGCTACTGAGTGTCCCTTCACAGCCCCTCTCAGCTGTTCCCAGTGCATGATTAATACCGAGTGTCAACTTGCTTGGCTTGAAGGATGCAAAGTCTTGTTCCTGGATGTGTCTGCGAGGGTGTTGCCAAAGTAGGTAACATTTGAATCAGTGGACTGGGAGAGGCAGACCTGCCCTCAGGCTGGGTGGGCACCGTCTAACCAACTGTAAATGTGGCTAGACTGAAGCAGACAGAAGAAAGTGGAATGAGCAGGCTCCCCGAGTCTTCCAGCCTGCATCTTTTTCCTGTGCTGGATGCTTCCTGCCCTTGACCATCAGACTCCAAGTTCTTTAGCTTTTGGACTCTTGGACTTATAAACCAGTGATTTGACAGGAGCTCTGGAGCTTCAGCCACAGACTGAAGGCTGCCCTGTTGGCTTCCCTGCTTTTGAGGTTTTGTGACTCAGACTGGCTTTGCTGCCCCTCAGCTTGCAGACGGCCTTCTGTGGGACTTCACTTTATGACTGTGAGTCAATTCTCCTTCGTAAACTCCCCTTCATATGTACATCTATTCTATTAGTTCTGTCCTTCTAGGGATCCCTGACTAATAATATGTCTTTTCTGAAATTTCCAAGTTTTGTTGCAAATGTGAATGAATATACATATATACAGATTTTTTCCCCTTTTGTTTGTAAAGAAAAAAGTTCAATACCGCTCTCTATATTAATGTGCGACTGGCTCTATTTTGTGTCACCACTATCTTAGACATTTGCCTAGGTTAACGTACTAAGATTGGCTGCATTCTGTTTTTCTTTTGGACAGTTTTATTGAGGTATAGTTTGTGTTTCATAAACTTCACCCATTTTAAGTGTACAATGCAAATGAATGTACAAGTTACTTGTAGTACATTCATAGAGTTGTGCAATCATCACTACAAAGCAATTTGAGAACATATCTTTTAGGGGTCATCATCCCTACAAGAAACCTTGTGCTCACTCACGGTGACTTTTCCTTAACCCTCAGCCCCAGGAAACCACTAATCTTTTTGTCTTTATCGATTTGCCTGTTCTGGACATTTCATATAAGTGGAATCATGCAATATACGGCCTTTGCGTAAAGCTTCTTTCACTTAGCATCATGTTTTTGAAGTTTATTCATGTTGTAGCATGTATTTTCTTCCTTTTATTGCTGAGTATCTTTTCATTGCTTGGGTATACCCTGTTTTGATGATTCATTCACCACTTGATGGGCATCTGAGCTGTTTCCACCTTTGGCTGCTATGAATGATGCTGTACGCTTTCCTGTGGAAGTCTTTGTGTCTCTGCCTACTTTCCTTTCTCTTGGGTGCTTTCATTTTAACGCAGGCTTTGTTTCAATTGTCTAGATGTATCATCAAGTATTTACATTTTTACATAGTTTGGACATTAACTTTGTTTCTTCTCTGTTTTTGGTTGTTATAAGAACGATGCCACGTATATTCTCGTCCGTGCTATTATTTCTGTAACATCAGAACACACAAAGAAGTGTAAAAGTTATAAAGAATACAGATTTAAAATCTTCACCAGCCCCAATAAACTTCCAAACACAAACAGTTAAAAGCCACAGCAAGGAAGGGAATTATGCCAAGGAGTCAGGGAAGGCGTGGCATGCGTATGTCAAGGGCAGGACACAGAGGTTGGCCGAGGGTAAGGCCACTTCCCAGCCCTGTCCTTCAGAAGCGAAGCCCCAAGATTGAGGCAAAGCCTAGCAAACCTTGCTGCTATAAAGGAGAACCTGTGGCCTAGGGGACCAATCTCTGAGCAGCGAAAAGCAAAATGGCTGGAAACAAGGCTCACGGAAGTAAGAACACTGTTCTTTCATCTTTTCCACCAGGAGGAGTCCCAGAGCATTTCTGGATTCAGAGATCCCATCACCCTCTTGTCCCCAGTGACACCATTGGGACTTTCAAAATTAATGGTGCCCACTTATGAAGGCCCGGGGCCTTGGTGAGGGCCTTCTATGGGTGAAATCTCAGTAGAACTAAACATTCTTTTTGACATAAAAGCTCTGTCCTTCTCGTTCAAGATTGAGTCCGAAAACAAAAAGCAGTACAAATTACTCAACATTACAAAGAAGCTCATGTATGAAATTCACCCCCCACCACAACTGAAATGTAGGTCACTGGCTTTTGCAAGCCTGGAAGTCCTGGCTCAAAGGAACTGTTTGTCCCCCTCTAGGGAATTGATGGATATGCAGCCTTCACTTCAATTCAAAGTGTTGATTTCTATCTATCATGTTGATAACCTTAATAACTGCTCCTTATGTAACACACTACGTGCCTGGCACTGTGCTAAACCTTTTGAATGCCTTATTTTGCCAAACATTTCAAGAATACTGTGAGACAGGTAAAATAAACCCTATTTTACAGACTAGGAAGCTGAATCTAGGAGGAAGAAAATGACTTGCCCAAGGTCAGACAAAAGACAAGTGGTGGAACTTATTTGAGAATTTCAACAGAATTTCCAGGAGTCAGGATGCAATGCCCAATGTGAGTAAATTGCATTAGTCTGTCTCATTCCTTGACAAGGCAGCTTTTAATGCTTAACAAGAGATTCTACTCCTGCCTCCCATCCCAACACCTCCCATCAGCTATAAGATAAACTCACCTGATGCTATAGTCATCCTCCAAGATATTCCTCAATGATCCTAGTATCGTGCCAGGCACCTCCTAGCATAGTCTTCTCCTACATTGAATCACCTACTCAGGAAGAATCAAGCCTCCACGTTGTGAGGACACTTGAGCAGCTCTGTGAGGAGGCCCATGTGGAGAAGAACGGAGACATTCAGCCAAGATCCAGCACCAATTTGCCAACCTTGTGTGTGAGCTACCTTGTAAGCAAATTCCTCCTCCCCAGTCAAGCATTTGGATGACTACAGCCCTTGCTGACATCGAATATCACTGCATGGGAAACCCTGAGTCAGAAGCACCCAACTGAGTCACGCCCAGATCATGGATACGAAACTATCAGAGATAACAAGCAGCATGATGTTTTAAGCCATTCAATTCTGGGATGCTTTGTCACACAGTAGTAGATACCTAACTAATACATCTTATCTTCCAGGCCTTTGTACCTTAGCCTCTGGCCATCTCTCCCCTCTCATCCTCTCTAATCCAGCTTGCATCATGAATTTCAGATACTTAAAGCTTCTGTAAGGATATAAAAAACACATGATTCTCATACCCTTACTGGCTTTTGCAGTGTCTTCTCTGTCTGGAATGCCCTTTTATTTTTATTGTTTGGTCCTTAAGCTCTTTCATATTCAAATATCCCCACTCAAGTGATGCCTTCTTTGGTTCCTTGATTCAGATGTAAGTCCTCTCTCCTCCTGAGTGTGATCCTTGTACCTTGTGCATGGAAATTCTAACACTTTCTTCAGAGACCCCAAATTGTTTCTTGCTCTGTCAGTCTTTTCTGTAAGGCTGTGAGGTCCCTGAGGACAAGACCATTGTTGACTCATCTCTGAGCCTCCAACGTCTCACTCAGTGCCTGGCTTGAAAAAGCACGGAGCAGAAGCTTGGCCAATGGGGCCAACAAATGCTGGAGGTACATGCCGGCTTCTCTACGGAGTGCCTGTTGGACATGAGTTAATTATGTGCTATGACTACCAGCTTATACCTTCCTGGCCTGAGAAGCAGGTGGACAGTTGCCAAGGATGGACACACTTCTCATTAGTGAGGGAACTGAGCAGCCATCTATGGTCAGGGGACCAATTAAGCCTTTGATGATATCACCAGTCTATGCACTTTCAGCTCTGATGGGAGAAGACCACCGTGTTAGGTTGAGAAAACGTCTCTTCACCATCTGTGCATTTTCACCCTAAGTTTTCCCAATGAAGAATAACTTTGGATTGGAACAAAATTATCTCCCAAATATAAGTTGTGATAGGAGGCTGGCAAACTGTCCTCAGGTTTGACAACAACAACAACAAAAGCCCTGATTTGCAGTGTGTGCCAACTGCTGTGGTGTCTCTACTCCCACCATGACCAATTTCTAGCTAACAGTGATTTAACAGCCAGGCGGTAAAAATTCCTGAATACTTAACAACCAGCTGTCTCTGGCTGGCAGGCTGCAGCCCACACTGCAGGGAAGACAGCTCAGCTAGAGAGCAGGAGCTCCCCTGCTGCCGGGGTGGGCACCCAGCTTGACCACGGAAGAACTCTGCAGCCCTGGACAGGTTACCTTAATGTCTAGGTATTGGTTTCTCATCAGTAAATTATAGAACCTGTCCTGGGATTGTCTTGGGCATTATAGGTGCTAATACACCAGAAGGGCTTAGCACAGTTTGGTACTTGGGAAATAGTCAACAGATGTTAGCTGCTATCATCGTAGAACAGAATGGGTAACCCATTTGGAGTAAAAATTTATGGATTCCAGTCTTGGTTTTGACCCCGATGCTCTGTGTGACCTTGGATCATTGACTTCAAGTCTCTGGAAATGAGGGGTCAGTAGCATGAGGCTGGTGACAAGCCCAGGTGACCTCTGTGGGTGTTTGCTATGTCCTGGGCACTACACCACATTCTCTATATCTATCACCTTTGCATTTTTTGCCACAAAACCTGTGCAGTAGATTCTAACATGATCCTCATGTTAAAAGTGGGAAACTGAGGCTTAGAGCAGTAATTGGCCCAAAGTCGTATATCCAGGAGGGGCTGTTTGAATCCTGGCTGCCTGACTCTGGAGGTTGTGCTCCCATCCAGCAAGCTGTAACACCCATTTCATTCCTCAGCAATAAGCCCTCAATGACATTGTGCAGCAGAAACATTTTGTAAACTGTAAGGCAAGAGCAAACAATGGGTATTCCTTGAATATTGAAAACATAATTGGAGTCTTTATTTCATGTCAGATGGTGAGCACACAGTGGGGGACATGGCAGGCCTCATCCCAGGCCTGGTGGGCCTGCCTTTGAGGAAAGAATGTTGACTACCTATAGCAAATAGCAGAATCATGTGATCCACAGCAATACAAACTGGAAAGGAGCTGGAATTCTTGTTGTCCAAACATTGTAAATGAAAAGCTAACAGGATCCACACCTCTGGCTGGCACAAGGGACCAAGTCTAAAACACTCCGCTCCGCTGTGTGTTCTCAGGGAGCAGAAATCCTGAAGGTGGGAAGGGAGATGATGTACACCCGGCACTGGGCCTGGCTTCTGGCTGCTGATCTCACCTTATCTTCTCCACATCCCTGTGCAGTGGGGATGGTTTTATATGTCTCTCTCTGGACACAAGGGAGGCTCAGAGAGAGAGCATCACCTGTGTGACATGGCACTGTAGATGCTGCTGCAGGTGTGTGCAGTGTGTGTCTTCCTCACTGAGTCAATGGATCCTTCCTCTCTCCTGCTTTTCCCAGCCCTGTGTCACATTGGCAAAGGGAACAGAGCTCTCTATCACCTTGGACGGACGGAAGCAAAGGACATTGCCAGAGAGGACATGCGATGCCCAAATTCACTGCCTCCTTCCTCATTACCAGCTGCTGGCTGCTGATGGTGCTCTGATTCTCAGAGACACTGCCTCTTTCCAGCACTTCTCCCAGCTCCCAAATTCTCTCTCAGAGCAACATGCCTGCCCGAGGCAAGGGAACAGTCCCATCCTGTTTGAAGACCTTTGTCCTTGTTATACTGCATGACAGATGCCACTTAGCTATTCAGCTTTTTAATAAAAAGACTTTTTAATGTAACTTGCTTTTTTTCTCTTCTGTTGTAAGTTTAAAATATTTGCAAGTTTAAAATCTCTTCTGAGAGATTTACCTTGAATGGACCTCCCAGTAGCTCAACCAGCCAGCTGGATGGTCGCACAGGCACCTGTACATCTATGAAACATTTCTTGGTTGCCAGACACTGTGTTGGGGGTCAGAGAGAACAGGAGAGACATGATTTGTCCTGTGGGGCTCATGGTCTGTGGCCCTAAGTCTCTAGACCCAAAAGCCAGAAGCCAGAACTGCAGTGGGCTGAAGTGATCGGAGCAGAGGCAGTGATGAGTGTCATTGTAGACTAGTCTTCCCAGCTTGCCTGGAAGAACAAGAGAGTACAGTAGCTAGGAGGCCAGGCAGGGTCATGGGAGAGTGGTTTTAAACTGGGAAAGACTTTAGCACATTGAGGTGTTGAAGGAGAAGGAGTCAGAGGCACTAGAGTGACTGGAGGGCCAGCGGAGGAAGGTCCAGAGTGGAGCTCAGGAGGAACGCCAAGGAACTGGGGATTCTGGTGAGGAAAGGGGGTGACCTCTATTTGCCTTCATGGGAGAAAGTGCAGACACAGAAGGGGTAAAAGAATTACGATTTTGATGTTCGTCAGCTTAGGTTCTGGATCCCAGGGATAAGTCCTTGGCTTTTAGCACCAGAATCCATGCTCACCCATAAGGTTAAGGATGAGACAATTATTGTCAAGTAAGGGCAAATTTAGGGCCACCTTCCGACGACCCATTTTCCTTTACATTGCCTTAGCTCATGCCTATTGCTAGATCTCTCTGGCTACACCTCCCTGAATGCCCCATTCTTTTTATTACCCCTGATAATACCATCCTTTTTTCTTCTTTAAGGTGATCATCAATCTAAATCTCCTCTAACAGTTATCCTCTGCACAGACAATTCAGTGTGTATTCTGGATGCACAACATTTTTCATAAATGACATTTCCTTGCTAATCCTTCAGAGAAGGCATCACAGAGGGCAGGTAAAGATGCTGAACAGCATATTCTATGACCAGATAAAGGCAGATGCAACTTCTTTGTCATGTTACTCTGAAAAGAAAAGAAAGTGACTATTTCCCTGTTCTTTTCTTTGTTTCGTGGAGAAACTAAAAATGTAATGACAAGTTCTCAGGTCAAAGAAAATGTGAAGAGAAGACACAATGTTCTATGTCTGAGATATTCTAGGAAATTTAATCTGCACACTCAGCCTTTGGGCCAGGCCTGGAGGTTCAGAGCAGGACAATCATGATGACTAATTTGTCTGTAAGGGGCTCAGGGATCACTGGCAAGGCAGGCAATTATGTTGGTGGCACAATAATATCCTGAGACAGTAGCCGGAGCTGCCTTCCGTCTCTTGCTCCTTCACCTCCTTGTACACATTCACTTCCACTGTCCAGGGAACATGGCCCTGTTGCTCAGGAGGAAATCATCTACAGCCAAGAAAAATAATTGGTAGAAGATTCCAAAACAAGCTCTCGACACCCAGAATGGAGTAAATTTCTTTAAAATTAAGGCTTATAATTGCAAGAGTCTGGAAATTTGAGACATACAATACTGCCTCCTCCTTCACTTCCTCCTCCTCTTTCTCCCTCTTTTCCTTCTTCTCCCTCTTCTTCTCCCTCTTCTCCTCCCCTTTCTCTCTGTCTTTCTTCTTCTTTCTTTCTTTCTCTTTTTCTTTTCTTCCTTTTTCTTTCTTTCCTCTACCTCTTCTCTTCTCCTCTTCCTCTTTCTTCTGTCATCGTCTTTTTCTTCTTCTTCTTCTTCTTCGTCGTCTTCTTCTTCTTCTTCTTCTTCTTCTTCTTCTTCTTCTTCTTCTTCTTCTTCTTCCTCCTTCTTCTTTTCTTCTTCTCTCCTTCTTCTTTGTTAAAACGTTTGACTGGATAAATCAAAAGCCATTGTACCGTCAATCATTTGTTTCATTAACACAGACTGGGAATGCACATGCCTTTCACCTCAGACTTGGCAAACAGCCTGTAGGGGAGGTGAGGCAGGGAAGTGGGAGGGGAGTGAAGAGAGTGAGGCATAGATGAGTTTCTAAGAGGACCCCAAGATAGGTCTCCCAGTCTGAGTCCCAGGAGGAGAACCACAGAAGCCTCAGAGGCATATTCAGACACCAAGATCAGCTAGACTCTCATCTGTCTCTCTGGGAGGAGACAGCCTTGCAAAGGCTCAGCACTAGCCTGGACATAAAGACCAATAGTTGCTGCAGGGAAGCTCTAGGTAGGTCAGAGACTCAAGACATGGCTTGTGGCCAGGGAAAGGGAGATGCAGAGAGCCCTGTGTGCCTCTGTCCTGAGAAAACTGAAGGGATTGTGGATGTTGATGTGGACTCCTGATAAGCAAATGTATCAGGAATAACTAAAACCAATAAATCAAGTACAGGTGAGTGCTCTACATGACAGTAGAAGCCCTCACAGAGCTGGAGATGGGTGCCTCTCCCCGGATGCCAGGGTGGCATATAAGACCTCCACATTTAGATCTTCCTCAGAAGAAGGAAAAGAAAAAAAGGAGAGTGAGAAATGTAAATGGATACAAATACGATGGTGAAAATTTGGAAGTGACTGAGTTTACCCTGAATTGGCAAAATTATGTTTTCTACTATCCAAAGGAAATAGGGACTCAAAGATAGAAGCTAAGTTTTGTCATAGAAAAATAAAGTCCCACTTTTGCCTGCCTGAGTTTGAAGGTAAAACTTTCAAGTTGAAAGAAACCAAAAGTATAGCATGATGAACATGAGAATTTAGGTGAAAGCAGGAGAAACAGCCAGATACACCTTCTTAAGCGGATATTAGAAGTTCTTCCAACTGTTCTCCAACTCGTCACAGTTATTAACTATGAAACAGAGCCAGAATATCATTAGAGAGGGTTGAATCCTGCTCCACTTACCTTTCAGTTGGAAAACCTGATTTTCAGGTGGGAAAGGATATGTTCAAGTTCATACAAACAGCCCAAGAAAAACAAGGTTGGAAGCTGGGTTTCCTGACAGCTGGGTGGGGGCTACTCCACTTTGCCATACTAATATCACACATTTTTGGGGTTTCTTCTTCTTCCTTTGATGGTTTTGGAGAGTGAGAAGATGCAGAGAAATCTCTCTTGATTTGAAGGGAAAATGAACAACGAGGTAAAAAGAGACCTGGATAATGCTTAGTAAGAACACATGACACCATTGGAATGTTCATCCGTGGTTTAAAAAAGTGACTCTAAAGTGTTATGAGATCATCTGTAAGAGCTGAGCTCAATACTTGTACTTTTAAGGGCACTATTTGCCCTAAGAAATGGTGGGAGTCTGGGAAGGACACATGTGCAGAGAGTCCCCGAATATCTTCCTAACTTGAATGGAAAAGATGATTGTGATGCAGGCATCAGGCAATCCATGGTGTTTGCCCAAATTGCTTAGACTTTGAAGTCAGAGGTTACTGTGGCTTTCAAAAGATGATATAATAGGCTTTGTGGTAGCCTTTCTTCTTTGAGCCCAAAGTGTTGCCATCATTAGGATAAATAATGGGAGATAAAGTTGCTATAACTTGTCAATGGATTGAATGTTGGAGACTGGGAAAAAAAGATAATCTAAGATTTAATACTCTTAGGGTTTTGACTTGAGTGAGCCACTGGACTGATAGTGCCATATATTGGGATGTGCAACTATTATTTGAGTAGGGATTTACAATCTGTTCTGCAACCTTCATATACAAAATCGTTCTCCATGCAGAATAGGCTGCTCGTTTCATAGAAAAGGAGTTAAAATCAGGCTCAGGAGATTGAAATATCTTTTCTAAGATCACACAGCATATATATGGCAGAGCTGAGATTTTAACCTAGACCTACCTGACTCCCACGCCAGCACTCTCTTCATTATATTTTAAGTGTCTGAAACATAGCGACCCAGAATAGTAGTTGACAGCTGTAGGGATTGGGTGACCTATTGGTCAAGCTGTGTCACTTTTGAAAGGGAAGGTGGAGAGGGATATTGATGATTAACCCAAATCAACAGGCAAAAACTGAGACTGTCCCTGGCAAACCCAAATCAAATGCATAGTCTCCCTACATAGGGGGCAACCACAGTCTCTCCAAGCCTTCTTTCTTGGTCTTACGAGGTAGTGTTAACCTGGATGGACTACTGGGCTGGCCCCATGAGTATGGTCACAGTGCCCAGAGCATTTCTTTTTCAAGCGTTGTATTACACAGAACTAGAGTAATCATTTTCATCGTTCTCCCCTCTAGGCTGTGGGCTGACTGGGGAAAGGGTGAATCCTAGTTTATTGCTGCCTTTCAGTGCAGCGCTGACCTTGAAACAGACTTGACACTCAGGCAGTTTGGTTGAATAAATGGCCCACAGTTTGGTGCTCTGGTTCAAAGGTGAACCTCATCTCTGTGTACTCTGGACCATATCTTTATTTCTCATGGTGGATGTTTAGTGGTTAAAAGAAAACAACCAAACTATTTTCCTGCACTATCCTCTCAACATGCATTATAGTGCATTTCTGGTCACCAAAATGTGTGTGGGTTTACCCCCACATGAAGCAGTTGATGTAAACTAGGTGTCTACTACAGTTTGGTTGGTTTTTTCCCTCCAGACCTCATGTTGAAATTTAATCCCCACTGTCGGATGGGGCCTAATGAAGGGTGTTTGGGCCATCAGGGTGAATCACTCATGAATGGCTTGGTGCTGAGTAATGAGTGAGTTCTCACTCTATTAGTTTAACAACATGAACGCTGGTTGTTAAAAAGAGCCTGGCACATCCCCTTGCTCTCTCTTGCTTCCTCTCTCACCATGTGACCTCTGCACATGCTGGCTCCCCTTCCCTTTCTGCCATAGGTAGAAGCAGCCTGAGGCCTTCGTCAGATGCCCAATCTTAAACTTTTCCAGACATTAGAACTGTGAGCCAAATAAACCTCTTTTATTTGTAAACTATCCAGCCTCAGGTGTTCCTTTATAGCAACACAAATGGACAGTGTCCTACAATTCAGTTCAATCCAATTCAGTTCAATTCAATTTAGTTCAGTTCAATTCAACTCTCAACTCAACTCAACTCAACTCAACTCAACTGAATTCATTTCAATTCAATTCAATTCAGTTCAGTTCAATTCAGTTCAGACTCTAACTGAAGTTAGCCCAGATCCCACAAGTTAAGAGCTTAGTCCTGTAAGGTCACCCCAACATCAGGCCCCAACCATAAGTCCTAGGTTATTTCCTGCACTTCTGAGTGACTATGATTTGAGGTTCCCATGACCCCCTCCTCGTGTTCAATTGTAGCAGGAGCGGCCGCAGGAAAGGATCTCTCGGACACCGAATGCCGGAGGAATGTATTACAGCTGGGAGCTTTCGCTGCATATGTGCCTAACAGCAAAACTCGTCCAACAAAGGGAGGTTCAGCCTTTATATAGGCTTATACTTTAGATGCTACACGTGGAAGAATCTTAAGTTCATAGTTTTAGGACTCACATGTGAAAAGGTTTTACAGTTTCAGGAATTACATATGAAAGGGTTTCAGTTTACAGTTTTAGGACTCACATGTGAAAAGTTTTCTTGTTTTAAGTAAAAATCGTGCCTTCTGAAGTTTCCCCAAGGCCTAGCCTGTTGTTTTCAGGAAGAAGATTCAGGAGGCACCAGCTGGCCTGCTCTCTCTTCTATTGAGATGCACAGTGGATGTGACAGAGGGGGAGGGAATCCTAAATGCCTGGGTCTCTCTCCTCACAATAATTTGCTAGGGTGACTCACAAAACTTAGGGAAACACATTTAATGGTTTTTTATTTGGTAAAGAATTCAGACGAACAGCCAGATGAAGAAGTACGAAAGGTAAGATCTGGGGAAAGGGGTGAGGAGCTCCGTGCCCTCTCTAGGTGTCCCACCCTCCCAGCACCTCCACATGTCCAGCCACCTGGAAGCTCTCTAAACTCCATTGTTCAGGGATTTTTCTGAAGACTTTGTCACGTAGGCATGATTGATTATGAACTCAATTCCCGGCTCCTCTCACCTCTTCGGAAGAGGGATTGGGGCTGAAAATTCCAAGCTTCCTGTCACGGCTTGGTCTTTCTGGTGACAGCCTTCAATCCAAGAGCCCACCAAGAGTCATCTTAGGAAAAAACTATGCTCCTATCACCCAGGAGAGGTTCCAGGGTATTTAGGAGCTCTGTGTCAGTCACTTCCATCACTCAGGAAACTAGAAAGGCTTTAGGAGCTCTGTGTCAGAAACTGGGGACAAAGATAAAAAAAATATACATTTTTTATATATCATAATATCATGGTGAGAAAGACAGCAACCTCTTGAAATATCACCAAATCTTGATTGTGGCCCTTACTTGGTAATAATACTTTCTTTACATCCTCTATGAAAAACGTACCTACCTCTCATTTCGGTAATTTTCTATTATTTTATTAATATTTTAAGTAACAAGATATTAATAACATACTATTATCTTAATCATAGTGACATTCATATAGTACATTTATATCTGTTATGGAATTTAACTCTTTCAATATCCTGTGATGAAAGAACCTGTAATAGGTATTTATTATTTTATCTGTTCAGTGCCTTTCACTTCTGGGACAAATATGCCCATCCTAGGGACTCATATCTCACCTCCTCCTCCTGCCAGCTTCTAACAGGTGGTCAGAAGATGAGCTGTGACCTTCCTCTAAGACCCTAAATCCCCAAGACATGACTAGGAGGGTTGATCTAAAAACAGGCATATTACCCACACTAGGTTCTTCCCAGGGAACTGAGGGCAGAGTCCTTTCCTCTCTGCCACTGAGAATGAGGAGAAGTGTCTAAGGGCTCTAGTCCTTCCCATTCCAGTTTATCAGAAAATATTAGTTCTAAGAGCAAAAAAGCCAAGATGTGCAGAGAAATACAGATTAGAGAAAGAAGGAGGGTTGTGATGATGCTTGAGTTCTTGGATCCGTTGACTCTGCCATGCTAGGAGTTTGAAAGGCCCAGTACATACCCACTTTTTCTTAAGCCACGTTGAGCTGGGTTTCTGTCATTTCAACCCCAAAAGACCTCAGTAACATAGATATCTTCATTTCACCGATGAGACAGTTGAAGGTCAGAGGATCTTGGTTCCCGGCTCAACATTCTAGAGGCTCTCAGTGTCAGGGTTAAGAACTAGAAATTAGAAATAACCTGTGTTCGTTAGATGTCAAGCTGTATCTCTTTCTCACTATGCAGTAAATCCTTCCTTCAAGGGCCTTTTCTATTTGTGGAATTTTCCCTTACCAACAAAAGAAATGTTTCCCTTCCCATTGACTTTCTCAAGGTTTATTTTATTTTATTTATTTTATTTTTGTGAGCTCTCTGCTTTCTGCCTTCTAGGATATCTTCATGGCCTCAGGCATTTGATAACATGGCGTTTTCCTACTTTATTTCTTCAGTTTGGTTAAGCTCCAACTCAGCTAATATTCAGTTACTTGAACAAAATCAAAATATTGTGTTATAATGTGAAAGCAAAATGGTTTCCTGCATGAAGAAGTCATAAGATCTCAGGGGAAACCCGAGTTCCAAAACGAATTTGGACTCAATCTTAGGCCAAGTAGGTGCCAAAAGAGACTTGACTATTTGGATCCAAAGTGAGTCCAGATGTTCTTGCCATCTGTGGGTGGTGGGACTCAGCCATATGGAGTTTTCACGATGTAATGGGCCAACTAAACCTGTGCCCTCATAATCTTGGCTCAGTCTCTCTTTTCCATAGTCGTCTGCTCCAGGCCATGACTTCTATCATGCTCAAATACAGGGCGTTGCATGCACAAGAAAGCAAGCCTCATGATAGTGATTTTTGTGAGTTGTTTGTCTCATTATTTGAGCCCTGCCAACTGGGAGATATCCAGAAAACCTGCTCTGAAATGAGATGCAACATTTGCAAAAATTCTCCAAAGAAAGTATTCTTGCTCTTCTTTTTTTTTTTTTTCTTCAGAAAGGCAAACAGGCTCAGGGAGGTGAATTAAATGCCAAAATTCTATACTTTCAGCCCAGAAAATGTTTTTGCTTTCTAGGTCCATACATACCTCTGGTTCTTGGACACAGTCATTATTAATCTATCTAGTACCACAAAGTCAACATTTCAAAGCTGAACTCATCACCCTTATCACCCAAACCTGTTCACTGTCTCAGCCGCTGGTCTGCCCATCCATCCATCCATCCATCCATCCATCCATCCATCCACGCACTCACGCACCCATTCACTCATCTGCCCATCCATGTATTCTCTAGCATCCACCTATCCATTCACCTACCCATCTACTTGCCTATTCATCCCTCCAGCCATCCATCTAGCCAGCTATTTATACATTCAGTTTTTATTCAGTCAGCTGTTCAAGTCAGAAAATTGAGTTAACAGCAACCGTGCTTTAGAGATGAATTCAGGCTTGAGTTTGAACTTTGTTCTGATATTAATGTGAGTTTTCCTACGTCTTGTATCCATTTTGATTTCAATTACTTCATTTGTACAAAGGAAATTATGATACTGAGTCAGACATCCGGCACTGAACAAAAGCACTTATATTGCATTACATTTTTGATAGAATAGAAAAAAATGTGTGTGCACATTATATAGCATAGTGTTTGGCACTTAAACATGTAATGAATGATGATTATCATTACTATTTGTATTAATATTATGACACCTACACTGTGCATCTGTGTAAACCCCAGAGCACTCTGTACATGTGGATATTTACATACATATACATGCTGTGTTCAGAAACTCACATATGCCAGTGTATCATAGACAGACAGGCAAATCGATTAAATAAGATTGGAAAAGGAATGAGTCATTTTCTACCCGAGGGGAGTCCCTGCAGCTTTACATTTGTGTAAGAGAATTTTAATAAATGTAAAATACGTAGGTTTAAGTCTTCAGAATAATTTTCTGCATCATGATCTTAACTAATTTTAACAATAGCTACTAGTTATTCAGTGTTTACCTTGTGCCTATACTGTACTCAGTGTTTTCTATATGCCAATTATTTAATCTTTGCAAAAACATTGGAGAATAAGATTTGGAGTCTTTGTGTTGTGGGTGAGAAGACCAATGCTTGGAGAGATTAAGATTTTTGCTCCAAGTCACACAGCCAGTCCATGCCAAGCTATGAGTCTATTTCTTTTTGTTTTGAGAGAGGTTTTCACTGTCACTCAGGCTGGAGTGCAGTGGCACAATCATGGCTCACTGTAGTTTCAACCTTCCTGGCTTCAGCAATTCTTCTGCCTCAGCCTCTGGGTAGCTAGGACTATGGGTATGCACCACCCTGTCTAACTACTTAAAGCAATATATATATATATTTTTTTTTTGTAGAGATGGGGTCTCACGATGTTGCCCAGGCTGGTTTTGAACTCCTGGGCTCAAGCAATCCTGCCTCCTCCACCTCCCAAATTTCTGGGATTCCAGGTGTGAGCCACTGTGCCTGGCTGGGATTCTATCTTGAGTCTAATTGCAGATCCTGGGCTCCTGCCCCCACGCTGTCCTCACACAACAGAGAGCAGATGGTTATTTACAGACACCTCTGCCTTCAGGGTCTTTTTCCAACTCTGTGTCCCCAAGGTCACAATAGCAGTCTCATGTCTCTTTCTGATCAGGGCCAGCTGTTACTAAGTGATGGATTTTCCCAGTCTCCAACTCAGCTCTGGAGGATGAACTTCATCCAAAATGGCATTTGAATAGCACTTTGCCTCCCAAAGGATCCCAAAGCCACTTATCAGGTTTGCCTCCACAGAGGTTGTCTTTCAGGCCTGACTACTGATGGTGAGCTAGGCTAAATACCCTGTTCTGGGGGTCCCAGAAAAAAACAAGATGGGAGATGCTGCTCTCTGCACCCTAGCATGAAAATAGGTAGGGAGAGGAGTTCACAAATGAGATAAGCTAAGTCCATGTGATCCCTTTCCAAGACACCCAACATGCACACAGCCTTGGTTCTCCATATGAAATGGGATGGAGAAAGCTGTGTTTACCAGAGCTTCTCTCAGGAGAGAAATGTTTTAAGTGGCATTCTCTAGCTACACTGCTTAGCAGAGCTGCTCTCTAAATTGGGTGGTTCCATTAATCTATTCATTTACTAATTGCATTCTAAGTGTATGGACAGAGAGTACTGTTGTAAAGGTCTTACATGACCAATCTCATTTCATCTTCTCTAAAACCCTATAGAGACACCATTATTATTTCCATTTTTACAGATGAGGAAATAGCTACAGAAAAGTGAAGTCATTAGTTTAAGACCATGTAGTCAGAGAGTGGATTTTGAACCTACACTCTTGACTCCAAAATCTGAGGTTCGCCCACTCTGCAAGATTGCCTTTGACATCAGCAAGATGAGATAAGATGCTGCGGTGTCTTGACAACTGAGAGTCCAGGGAAGATTTGGGAAGGTCATGCTCACTGGGGACCTGTGAATGTGCAAATGTTGTTTGAAATGTAATATGATTCTACCCTGGGATGGGTGAAATCTTGAGTTAAAAATCACAACAAAAACATCACTATGTTTGGTATGACAGTATCTTGGGGGAGCTAGTGATGCAGCTGGGTTTGTGCTGGAATTGGTAGTGGGTGATCCAGCCTGGGAGGACGAGGGAGTCAGCAGCCACCTGGGTGACAGGAACAGTGCCAAAGAGGGGTGAAAAGGGCACTGTTCAATCCCTTGTACTGCCTAACCCACCATTAAATCTCTTCATTAACGAGGGGCATGCACATATTTTGCTCGCTCAGAGAAGCCTTCTCTAACTAGTTTAAGCTCTGTGCAAAGCTCATGACATTTGGGATTTAAATTCCATTTAAGTGTTGCCAAGAGGAAGGTAAAAATCATACACACAGAGTACAGAACGGCCCTTCAACTCCTACAGCATCAAAGCACTTAAAAAAAATCTCTAAGAAAGACTCTGGGGCTTTTGCAAATTTCTCTAACAAAATAGCATTTTTGTCAGAAAGAAGAGAATCAGCAGTGCATGAATTAAAATCCTCTTGAAACCCAGATGGATTTTAAGATTGAGGATGAGGAATTGCTTCCCTAAAAGCCAAGGAAGCCAGACCATAGAGTCTTTTTTTTTTTTTTTAGTCCATTTCTGTAGGAAGTCAAAGTGCCCATTAGAAAAGTATTTAAAAACCAGGAAGTCATGAAATAACAGGCATTAGGAAGCCCTGTAAATCAATTTGAACTTTTCATTTAAATTGTCTTTTTTTTTTTTTCCCTGAAATCCTATGAGATTGCCTCACAGGTGACACCAAAGTTTTGCCAAGCCACTCCTCGTAGCTATAAGGCAAAATCTGCTCTCTCTGATCATTTTACAATGAAACCGTGCTGGACAAATGGCTGTTGACATTGTAAACAGGCTCTTCTGGTCTATTAATTTACCAGGGCATGTACTCACATAAAGGCCTGCCCATCTAGGGGATGGGATGCTACATAATTGGTGTCCTACATAGGTCTGAATAGTGCCCCAGGGGCTACTCTGGAATCAATCTCCTTTTACTCCAGCCTCATGGCTAAATAGACTGCCAGCAGGACTCCAGAGGCTGAGGGGATATACCTCAGAGGAGTTGCAAAAATGCGCCCCAAGTATTTTGTGATAAAGATTGTCCCTTTTCTTGCCACTCTTCCCCCAAGCACCAGTCATTAGGTGCTGCAGGACCCTGTTCCTGAAGTCTGCAGAGGGTTCCATGCAGCCATGACCCAATCAGTCACCTCTAACCATGTCAGTAGGCAGGGGAGGTTAGGTTTAGGAAAGAGGGATTCACTGAGCATTTATTGAACCCTGATTCAATTGCTTTTATTTATGCCATTTTATTGAATTCTCTTAGAAGCCCAGAGCAGTTTAATTATTCCCATTTTTAAGTTGAAGAAATTGAGGTTCGAGGAGAATAACAACGGATCCAACGCATTCCTCTACAACACATTCTCTTGGGATAAATGTTAGGGAGGATTATACAGATATAGCCCTTGAAGACAGAGACATACAGTTAACATCTCAGTGTATTTTCTGGACAAAGAAAGAATTTATTGAGTGCTTACTTTGAGCTGGGTACTATTCCACATGCTTCACATATGATAATTCATTTTATCCTCAGAAGAGCGCAATGATTTTATCTCCAATTTACAGACGGAGAAAAAGCAGGTACAGCCAGAGAACGAGTAACGTGTCTAAAGTCACAGAGCTAATCAGGAGTGGAGCTAGGATTCAAACCCAAGCAAGGGGGCTCTGAATTATTTCTCGCCCCTACATTCTGATAGGAAAAAATTCAAACATACAGAACATTTGAAAAAAAAAAAAAGAGAAAAAAGCTACAGTGGACACCTGTGTACCCACCTCCCAGATTCTGCACTTTTTTTTTTTTTTTTTTGAGATGGAGTTTTGCTCTTGTTACCCAGGCTGGAGTGCAAAGGCATGATCTCGGCTCACTGCAACCTCCGCCTCCTGGGTTCAGGCAATTCTCCTGTCTCAGCCTCCGGAGTAACTGGGATTACAGACACGCACCACCATGCCCAGCTAACTTTTTGTATTTTTAGTAGAGATGGGGTTTCACCCTGTTGACTAGGATGGTCTTGATCTCTTGACCTTGTGATCCACCCGCCTCGGCCTCCCAAAGTGCTGGGATTACAGGCTTGAGCCACCGCACCCGGCCAGATTCTGCACTTTTAAGCATTGTGATGTGTTTATTTTACCACATATCTGTCTACTCACCCATCAGCCCCTCTTATTTTTTGGTTCATTTCAAAGCAAGTTGCAGACATCAGTACACTCCACATCGAAACAGCCCAGCATGGATATCATTAATTAGAGTTCAACATTCATTTACAGTTCTTTTTTGAGATAAAATTTACATGGAAAGAAATGTACAAGTTTTGATTGTACCATTCAATGAAATTCAACAAAAGTATACACCTGTGAAATACAAAGCCTATCAAGGCATAGGATGTTTCCATCACCCCACAATGTTTCCTCACATTCTCAGGAAACCACTGTTCTGAGGTGGTTTTTTTGTTTGTTTGTTTTTTGATGGCGTTTTGCTCTGTCGTCCAGTCTGGAGTGCAGTGGTGTGATCTCAGCTCACTGCAACCTCTGCCTCCTGGTTCCAGTGATTCTCCTGCCTCAGCCTCGCAAGTAGCTGAGATTACAGGAACCTACTACTACACCCTGCTAATTTTTTGTGTTTTTAGTCGAGATGGGGTTTCACCATGTTGGCCAGGCTGATCTCGAACTCCTGACCTCAAGTGATCAGCCTGCCTCTGCCTCTGCCTCCCGAAGTTCCGGGATTACAAGTGTGAGCCACCACTCCCACCCTATTCTGACTTTTTAGAATTGTAAATATGGTTTTCCTCTTCCAGAACTTTATAGAAGTGGAACCATACAGTATGTACTCTTTTGTATCTGGCTCCTTGGGTGCAGTGTAATGTGTTTTAGAGTCATCCACCTTGTTCACGTGTCTGTAGTTAGTTCCTTTACATTGCTGAGAAGTTTCTCATAGCGTGAATATATCACAGTTGATTTATTCATTCTCTTGTTGATGGACAGCTGGGCTGTTTCTTCTCATCCCTGCGTTTGCTATTTTGAATAGGATTGCTATGAATAGTTGTGTACTACTTTTTCTATGGAAGTAGGCTTTTATTTCTTTTGGGTTTAAACTTAGGAGTAGAATTCTTGGGGGCAAAGGGAAGATTTATGTTGAGTTTTATAAGAAATTGCCAGACCACTTTCCAAAGTGGTTACATGCTTGTACATTTTCACCCAGCAGCCTGTAGGGGTTCCGGCGTGGATGCTAAGATTAAGCATTATACACTGCTTCCTCTCCAAGTAGGAGGCCAATAAATATTTGCAGTAGAATGAGCTCAATAAAGGTTAGAAAGAATGAAAGGTTTCAGCAGAGATAACCCCTGCCAGGCGGTGGGGGGAATCTGCTTTTAGCTCTTCAACTTAATTTTCTTAATGAAAATCACGGAGACTGCCCCAACAAGACTACAAAGTCAGTGTACATAGAAAACTTTCTGGACATGTGGTACCTTGGTGAGTAAACCCTTTATGTGTGTGTGTGTGTGTGTATGTGTATAAATAGATAAATAAGTGAGACAGACAGAGAGAGAGAGAGAGAGAGAGAGAGAGACTGTGTGTGTGTGTGTGTGTGTGTGTGTGTGTGTGTGTGTGTGTGTGTATATACTCCATAACCCTTCAGCCTTTGAGTTAGGAGCTATATTTAGGTCTATTTTATGGATGAAGAAACTGAGGCTCTGAGGGGTGAGTGACTCACCCATGGGAACTCACCAAAGGAAAAGCCAATATTTGATTTGATCCCAATTCTGTTTAACTTCCAAATCTAAGCATTTCTTACTGTATTTTAAAATCTGCTATGAAAAGGGATAGGTTGGGAGAACCTAAGGGGAGCTGAGAGATGGAGCTGAACACCCTGTGTGCTGTGGTGCCCTGATTCCTGGGACATCTATAACCATCAGAAGGTATCTAGGGCCATAGTGATGGGCACACGTCTCCTTGGTAACTTTGCTGCTGAAGACTTCATCCTTAAAGGGAACTTAGAGCAGTTGCAAATGCAGAGACATAAAATGCTCTACAATTAGCAACTCACTCTGCAGCAAGTGATTGCAACTCAGATACAAAGAAGTAACCATCTTGACATAGACAGTCATAGAGACAAATAAGAAAACAACCAGCATGGGACACAAGGCAGTGGGCAGTCATATCCTTAACAGCAAAAACTGGAAACTAAATACCCATAAACAAGGACTAGTTGAAGACAAAATGATGCTGCACCCATGCCATGGAGCTCTGTGATGCCAGTGAAAAAGAATGAGGACAATTTCTGTGAGCTCATATGAAACAATGACCAGTATATATTTTAAGTAAACACATATACAAATGCACACATATGCACGCATGAATTCAAATATTTTACATAGAATGTGAGGTTATTTGTGTTATGAAGAATTCTTTTCTGCTTATAAATATACCGCACATTTCTGAGAGGACGTACCAAGAATTCACAGTGGTTACTTCTGGAGGTTAAAAATGAGAGTTGAAAGAAAAAGGAGAGGTTTCCTTCTTTACACGATTCTGAAATATTTGCATTTTTTAAACACTGGCAACATGTAGAAATCATTATAAAAAAGGATTCCGAAACCAAAGGAAAGAAAAACAGAGGAAGAATTTTGTTTGTGTAGAACAGAAGCAATTATCTTTGTCCCATGTGGCAAACTGTTTTGCCAGTTTCTGGTAAAGAAGAATTGGAAATGAATTCTGGAAACACTTGGGCATTATTTACATCTCTGGATGGAGATATTTTTGCTTGTTGGACCTTATCGTCCGCTGCCTGAGGTTCTGACACTGCACCATGCCAACAAATCTTTTCTCATTTAATGTTCAGTAGGTCCCACATTAAGCAAGCCCTCTAGGTACCAGTGTGGTAGCTCATCTGCAATGGGTGATGGCTGTGAGTATTCATGCTCATGCTCAGTCCTCATTCTTTGAATGCAGGCTAGTTATATATCTTGCCTTTGGCCACTGGAAACTGCCACTGAGGAGCTTCCAGTAGTGAGTCTTAAGTAGCTTTGAAATTTCCATCTTGGTCCCTGGGAATACTTGCATCATGTGATAAATCTGACGATCTCAAGATTGCCAAAGTGTAAGGAAGTCCCCATGTTGGCCATGTGGAGAGGTACATGCAGAGAGAAGTCCCTGGGCAGTCATGGCAGTCCCAGTTGTCACAACAGAGGATCCAGTCCTGTGACTGAGCAAGCTTTGACACACAGCCCAGTTGAGCCTTCAGATGACCGCAGCCCCAGCACCATCATGACAGACCCTAAGCAAGAACCACCCAGCTGTGCCCAGTCAACCCACAGAACCATAATACACTTTGAAGTCTCTAAGTTTTAAGGTAGTTTGTATCCAGTCACAGATAACCAGAACAACTGTTTGCCAACTCTCAGTGATGCCTTTAGCCACAGGACACTGAGCACAAATGAAATATTGCACAATTGCCTAACAAAGAAAACATAAAAATAGGACTGATTAGGCTGGAGCAAAGCCCTGCTGGGTTTTCCTCCTAGTTCCCTCCGCTGCAAACCAGGAACTCTCTATAGAGTAAGGCAGAGTCCAGTTGGAGGATCACAGCCCAGGGCGTCAGTTTGCTGGAAATCTCTGCAGACAAATTTTATGTCCCAGAATAGCCAGAGGCTGTTGGAATAAGGATGAGGGAGACTCACTCCCTGCCTTCTAGCCCCACTTCCTAGGGTTTTCTCTTCTACATTAATTTCAAGATTGTGTGTGCAGGGGCCAAGGCGTTCTATGACTGTAAGGATACCATGCACATTCTAAGCTGTAGAAACAGCGCCACTGTTGCTGGGCTGTGATTGTCCATTGTGGCTGTCCTGGCTGTACGGTCTGGGGTTACCTGTGGGTCTCAGCTGTGCTGAAGCTAGCTAGGTGCTAGAAGTCCCCATCATCTGGGGCTTTGGCCTGGGGAGCTGGGAAGAGAAGCTCCCACCTGTCTGACCTGTTAACCTCTGCCATTCCTTTGGTGCCCAGGGAACTGGTTCAGTGACAGCCTCCTATCATACCTCCTCCTAGGGATCTAAAATGCAGAGCTAACCTCATCACTCTGCAGCCTGAAACCTCCTGTGGCTCCCCATTGCATATAGGAATGAGTAATGCTTATTCTGGCACATAAAAATGCTGATTCCTGGGCTTCATCCTCTGAGGTTTTAATTCTTTGGTGCTGGGAGTGGGAATCAGAAACTGCATTTTTTTTTTAAATTTTTTTTTTTTATTTTTGAGACAGAATCTTGCTCTGTTGCTCAGGCTGGACTGCAATGGACTCACCTCGGTTCACTGCAACCTCCACCTCCCAGTTCGAGCAATTCTCCTGCCTCAGCCTCCCAATTAACTAATCTTGGGCCACCACACCCAGCTAATTGCTACATTTTTAGTAGAGACGGGGTTTCACTATGTTGTCCGGGCTGGTCTCCAGTTCCTGGCCTCAAGTGGTCTGCCGCCTTGGCCTCCCAAAATGCTGGGATGACAGACATGAGCCACTGCGCCCAGCCAGACGCTGGCTTTTGAAGGAGTGCTGCAACTTCATTCTCTGCGTGTTTCTCAGACTACACATACTCTGGGAGATACTGACTCACAGGAAATGCCAAAATTTTTCCAAAAGATATTTGGGAACTTGTATGATCTTTAAGCCACTTTTCTTTCCACTCTTCTATGTTCACTCTACTCTCCAGTCACACGAACTCCCTCGCCTATGCTCAAACATACAGCCTTCTTCCCCACCTCCCTGCCTTGGCACAGGAAGAGCATGGCTACCCTCTGCCCAGGGCACCTTCCTTCCTCACTCGCTCTGCCTGGGAAGTCTGTGCTCACCTTCCGGGCCCCATCCACCCAGCCTTCTCTGGGATGCCTCCCTGCCTCTCTGGTGGGATAGCCATGAACTTGCCGGCTTCCCTCCGATCCCTTTAGTCCTTCTCCTGCTCCTGGAGTCATGTGCATCTGCAGACTTGCCCCGGGCTGTGAGGATCTCGAAGCGGGGACAGTACCTGCCAGGGCTCTGCATTTCCCGGGCTTGGATCCCCAGAAGTGTACATGAGACCCAGGCCGGCTAGTGCTCAGAAGTAAAGAGTAGAGGAGAAATGTTAGAGGAAGGAGGAGGGCGGTCAAGCATCAGCTTAAATGTCCTTTGAGTCCCCTGGGGATAGAGAAAATAGAGGCAAAGAGCAGGAAGACAAGTTCAGACCCTGACTTAGATCTCCAGGGACACAAAGGGAAACTTCTCTGGCCAGAATGCTGGCCACAGACCCGGGACCACAGTCATGGCCTTAGAGGCACACTGAGGTGGCTGGGTAGAGAATTCATTTTCAGGTCTCTGTAAGGAACTTCAGCGTGGACGTGGAATTGTCTTCTCAGTTCTTCAGCCCCCGAAGGATCCCTCCTTGTTTCCAGACTCCCACTCATTCAGATGCCCACAACCCGGGATGCATCCTTGGCTCTTGCCTGTCTTCCTCCCTGATGCTCCATGGAGCCCAAGTCCTGCACTCCTACATCATCATCTCCCCTGATGTTCCTCCATCACCTGACTTAGGCATTCCTCACCTGGAGTGCTCAGGAACCAGGGTTTGCAAAGAAACATTTACAAGCAGGCACTTCAACACGCCCCGGAGGATGACAGACCTCCCACTTGCAGAAATTTTATCAAACCTTTAAAGGTTACAGTCTTCTACCCTACAATCATCTCACTAAAGCTGTCAGGGACATCACTGAAAATGAAAACCTGCAGTGAGCAGAGTTCACACAAAGGAAGCCTGCCAATCTTCTCGGCGCATTGGGGTGCGGTGGGGGCTTCCGAGATTAGATTTTTTCAGCGAGCCAACTGTCCAGTGTGGCAGCTCTGTTACACTCTGGGATGGATTTCTCCCTCTTGACCTCCAAGGGGCACCCTGGGGGATTGAACAGACCTCGGGCTTTGGAAGGCAATTTTGCTTCGGGTGGGGAAAGCTGAAGTCACAATTTTGCTTCAAACTTCGGCTCTGCTGCTGCACGACTCTCCAGGTCATTCAACTTTTTGAACCTCAGTTTCTTCACGTCAGTAGCCTCATCGACTTCTTGTGAGGGTCATATGCGGACACAAAAGGTAAAGAGCCCAGCACGAGGCCTGCCGAGACGTCACTTTCGGCCTGATGTCTGTGTGCCTGTTCATCATATTTATCTTATTTTCTTTTTCTTTTCTTTTTTTTTTTTTTTTGAGATGGAGTATCACTCTTGTTGCCCAGGCTGGAATGCAATGGTGCGATCTCTTTTCACTACAACCTCTGCCTACTGGGTTCAAATGATTCTCCTACCTCAACCTCCCAAGTGGCTGGGATTACAGGCATGTGCCACTATGCCTGGATAATTTTGTATTTTTAGTAGAGACGGGATTTCTCCTTGTTGGTCAGGCTGTCTCAAACTCCTGACCTCAGGCCATCCACCCACTTCAGCCTCCCAAAATGATGGGATTACAGGCATAAGCCACTGCACCTGGCCCTGTTCATCATATTTTCAGTCAAGAGAGGCTCCCCTCACAGTGGACTAGGAACATACTCTTCACACCCATACCAACCACCTGAATTCAAATCCCAGCTCTGCCATTTCTAGCTGCGTTCTCTTGGGCAAGATTTCATCTCTCCATGTCTCTATTTCTTCATCTGCAAAATGGTGCTAAACAATAGCTTCTGACCCCTTAGGGTTATTGTTAAGGCTTGAATAGGCTGTGACATAGGTGCTTGGGACAGAGGCTGGCTCACAATGAACTCTCAATAAATGTCAGCCATAATTATACGCCCTCCTCCTATCAGCATATCGTAAGTGCTTACAGCTGGCCTGTTGGGGATTACATAGGAACCTGAAATTAAGCTGAAGAATTTGAGTATATGCCCCCCCTCCCAAACAGCCAGGTCTTAAATAACTACTTTCCAATGGTCCTAATTAGCCCACCTTAGCAAAACACGGGTGCATTCTCACGTTGTTAACAGACCCAGCATTAGTGGACTGCAGTAGGGTTAAGCAGGATAACCCGGGCTTTGCAGATAAATAGATCCAAATTCAGATCCTAAGCTATGTGACACTGGGCAAGTGGCCTCACCTCTCTGAGCCTTGGTTTTCTCATCCATAAGATAGGAATACTAATACCTACTTCTTGAGGCTCATAGCTTCTTTCTTGTCCCATTCACCGAGTCACACACAGTCTTTGGCTTTTCAAGAATTGTTAAAAAGCAGATTGCCTCGGAAGGAAGGCTGGCTAGTTCAGGTGGGATGCTACTTAAGAAAGTTGAGAAGAGCCATTCCTGAGTCACAGCTGTGGAAACTTCCTGGCACAGCTCCTCGGCCTTCCTCTGTCCTTAAATGTGCACTTCCTTCTCAATTCTGACTCACCAGCAGCTTCTATGGCGTTCTCATTCCCCACACAAATGGGAGGTGGTTTTGGCTCTAATTTCAGCATCTCATTATCCTGGGGCACATTCGCTCAGTCACACAGGACCAGACTCGAATCCATTCAGGCATCTCCCACCCTCACAAGCAGGACCGTCACCTGCAATGATCTGCACAGACTTTAAATAACAGCACATTGTATGGGGTTGGGAGGGCCAAGGTGGAGACAGAAGATGAGGGAGATACAGTCATTTTACAGTGCAACAGAAATGCCACACTCAGCCCTAGTTAATCCTCATGGCAAGCCAATGATGCAGGCAATATCATCGCTAGCTTACAGGCGTTGGGCCTGACACACAGAAAGATGACACGACTTTCTGTCACAGTAGAGCAGAAATTGGAACCCAGGTCTTTGTTTCTTTCAAAAAATACATACTTGATCATTATAGGATAAAGCTCCTCACTGTCCTGAGCCAGCTACGAAGCTGTGGTTCTGCAGATAGATGTTATCGGTGTGTCACTACCAGCTCCTCAAAATGCAGCTTAGCTGAAAGCACAACACGTGTGCATATGCACACAGAAACACACACACACACACACACACACACATACACACAGAGTCCGATTTTGAATGACAGAAAACTTTCTATATTATTAGCCTGATATCGCCACTGTTTTTGACTTGAATAATCACATTCAAAGAAGCTGCTGGACTGTAAAAAGAAAAAGAACGTATAGATAAACAAGTATAAAAACAAAACAAAGTATCTGAGACCTCTGCCTTGGGAGTGAGATGGAATAAAGACGCCTGTTCTCCACTTATCTGAGACCACACAGGGAAAATAAGTGAGATCCTGACTGTGAAGAGAGGAAGGAATGAAGGAAGGGAGGGAGGGAGGGAGGGAGGGAGGAAGGAAGCAGGAATGGATGGGTGCAAGGAGGGGAGTGGGTAAGGCAAAAAGGGGAATGAGGGTGACAGTAGGACAAGCCCCAGGACAGTGGTTGTTCTTTTTGGCCTTAATTACAAATTACACCTCAGTTTTCTTATCTGTGAAGTGGACACTGAATCCAGGCTTACCCTTCTTCACACAACAACTTCCTGGTTACTTCCTAAGACAATGCAAGTTCTGGGCATTTAAGAATGGGTGTATTGACTGGGCACAGTGGCTCACATGTGTAATCCCAGTTCTTGGGGAGGCCAAGGCTGGTGGATCACTTGAGCTCAGAAATTTAAGAACAGCCTGAGCAATATGGCAAAACCCCGTGTCTACAAAGAATTAGCTGGGCGTGGTGGTGTGTGCCTGCAGTTTCAGCTACTTGGGAGGCTAAGGCAGAAGGATCACTTAAGCCCAGGAGACAGAGGTTGCAGAGAGCTGAGGTCATGCCGCTGCACTCTGGCCTGCACAACAGAGTGAGAACCAGTCTCAAAAAAAGGGTGTGTTAGTCATTGTTTTACAGGTGAAGAAATTGAGGCTCAGCAACATTAAGTAATGGAACCAAAGGCACAAGATTACCAAACACCAGAGGCAGACTCAAGTGAGATGTGCTGCCTTCCAAGCCTAGATTCCTTCCATCACATCTGTCTTCTCTCTAATTGTTTTACTGATACATAATATTTGTACATACATGTGGGATACACATGATATTTTGTTACATGCGTAGCACGTGTAATGATCAAGTCAGGGTATTTGGGGTTTCCCTCCCCTCGAGAATTTACCGTTTCTCTGTGTTGGGATCAAGTCCTCTCTTCTACCTACTTTGAAATATACAACACGTTGTTATAGGGTTACTAACCACCCTGGTCTGTTATCGAACTTTTGCCACAAAGACGGTGCAGCTGTCAAAGTCCAGCCAAACTTTCTATCCTGAGGCAAAGAAATACTCTGAGTTGAGCATGAAGTTTCTTCAAATTCTTTTCACGTGGAGTAGCCAACTTGGTGAGCAAGAAAATAAAAGAACCAACCTGCTCACTAAAATGGGTCGAATTTGTTCTCCAAGACTTTGAATATTTCCAGAAAGGCATGGGGCTACAGACCTATTTTAAAAGCTAAATTGCGCGGGGTGTTGTGGCTCACGCCTCTAATCCCAGCTCTTAGGGAGGCAGAGGCGGGAAGATAGCTTGAGCCCAGGAGTTGGGGACCTGCCTGGGCAATATAGCAAGACCCCGTTCTCCACAAAAAGGAAAAACAAAAACAAAAACAAAAAGACATTAAATAAATAAATAAATAAATAAATAAATAAATAAATAAATAAAAAATAAAAGATAAATTGCCAATGGTTTTCTTCCTGCCCTTACGTTCTATCACTTTTCTGGCATGGTTACTTCTCCTGTATCTGGGGTGAGAAGAGAGCAAGTGGGACATTGAATGCTGTGCACACCGCTCCTGCCCTGCCGTCTTGGTCTGTGCCAGGTATGGGGCAAGAAAGCACACCACGTTTCCCAGGTCTCTGTCCATGGTGAATTTTGTGTGCTCAGTGAAGGCAACTTATCCGAAGCCCTCAGAAATACAGAAATCTAATTCCCCACCAAATCTGTACGGAAAAGAAGTATGACACTAGTAATTATCTTCTCTTTCTGCTTCATATATATAGAAAACGCGACGGCGTCAACTTTAAACGTAAAAGCACCTTAGCCTCATCCTTCTCACTGGGTATCATCAGTGCTTTTCTGAGGACACTTAACAGTTGTTGTTTTTTTTTTTTGTTTTTTTTTTTTAATGACTCATGAAAACTCTGCATGAATTGTCCTGTGGTTGATTTATCACTATAGGATCTGACTATTGTGTTTTTTCCCTCCCAAAGTTAGAAAAGGAAGAATTTGGGTTTAAACCTGAGGAATGAGCTTTCTTCTTCCAAGACATGTAAATGAGTCTGGGTCCCCCCCTCCTTCTCCAGCGCTACTTCAGGTGTGTGTATAAAGCCTCTTCTTTGTCTCCTGGGAAAATGTCTCGGAAAATCTACCCAGGTCATCAATGGGTCATGAGTTTGGCTCTGTCTGAGGAGACGTTACAGTGCTCAATTGTTGGACACTTGCAGGTCGTGTGTGGTGAGGGCGGAGGCTGGTTTTAGGGACCTGTTACCTTGGTTTCATATGAGTAAGCTATGTTGTCTAATGGAAACGTTTCCCACTCATTGAAGTCTGAGAATGTGGGATTATAGAGTTTGAAACTCAACATTTTTGTATTTTCGAGGGAACTTAGTGGTCATCTGGCTCAAGATGCTCCATTTTACAGGTGAATAAATTGAGACTGGCAGGATGAGGTGGCCTGCATTTGGCACCCAGTTTGTTAGCACGGAGGACTGAAACCCTAATCCCTTCCAGACCACCTACCTCCTTTTGTACAGCTCGGAACTAATCCATCACGTTAAAAACCCTATGGTGTAGCCAAAGTAATTTTCTAGAACGTAAATCCAAATAAAGAAGAGGAAAGAAGGAAGGAAGGAAGGAAAGAAGGAGAGGGAGGGAGGGAGACAGGGATGGAGGGAGGGAAAAGAAAAGTGTTCCTAGGCTGGCACTGGTCTCAGGAGAGAGCTCCATCTCCTTATGTAGAACAAACCTCTTTGCCTCTGGCCCTGCTACAGTACTCTTGGTTCTTGCTACGTCCTCTCTCAACGTTGTTTTCACCAACTGAATACAGTCTCCTGAAATCCCAGAGCTACTTCCAGCCTCTGTATCTTTGCCTGTGCCTGTTCACTTCCTTGGAAATCCCTTTCCTAGCTCCTTCTGGGAAGCCTGTCTAACCCCACCCCACTGCCCAGCTTTGAGCAGGGGCAGTTAATCACTCGCACCCAGACCTGCTTCTCTGCTGAGAACTTCTATTGTCAACCTTAGCAACTCAGTGGGAAGTTGCTTGCAGCAATGTTGATCCTCCTCTAGGCCATGAGCTCCTCCAAGTCGAGAAGCAGGTTCCCCATTCCGAGCTCCCCAGTGCTTGATACAGGACGGTCCCAGGGCGGTTGCTAATGAAGGATGGTTGGATGTATGAGTAGTCATCGAGTGAAATGGACATCTTCAAAACAAGGGCCTCTTGCCCTGATGATAAAATATTAAAAATTTACATCAAGTGACACAAATAAGTAAAGCTCTAAACTCTCCCATCCAATTCTATTTGTTAAACATAAATATTGCGTACTAACCCAGAGCAAAGGAACTCTTTCTCGAGCAGCAAACTTACCAAGCAGGGGCATACAAAACAACATTTTTCCTGGTGATGAATAATCATTGATTTGCATATTAAATGCCCATCTCCTAAGGAAGCATCAGATTACTCATCCACTTAATTAAAGTATCCTTAGTTCTAACAGGAGCCTAGCTAGGTGATAATTACTGCTGTCACTCCCTCATGTCTCTAAGATTGAGGAACTGCTGACACATTGCACAAATCCTTACTAAACACTGTTTCTAAAAGTAATATTGCAGAAAGCCAGACTGAACGTGTTAATTGACTAGTACTTGGATCTGAAAGGTGAATTCTCAAACTCAGGCTGAGCTTATAATATATACAGCCTAGAAAAAAATAATCAAAATGAGAAAAGTGAGTGTTTATAGAATACTTACTGCTTAACTACTTTTATTCTCTTTTCACAGTTGAAGAAACTGAGGCACAGAAAGATAAGTGGGGTATTAGAGCCTGAGATCTTGCTATATTTCGTTCTCAAAAAAGAACTAACACTGACTGATTGCCTATTATGTTCCCAGCATTTTTCTATGCATGATAAATTATCTCACAATAATCCTATATTGTAGTGTTAAGAAAGTCTTTGATGGTCGGGCGTGGTAGCTCACACTTGTAATCCCAGCATTTTGGGAGGCTGGGGTCAGGAGCTCGAGACCAGCCTGGCCAACATGGTGAAAACCCATCCGTATTAATAATACAAAAATTAGCCAGGCTTGGTGGCACATCCCTGTAATCCCAGCTACTTGGGAGGCTGAGGCTGGAGAATCTCTTGAATCCAGGAAGTGGAGGTTGCAGTGAGCTGAGATCATGCTGTTGCCTTCCAGCCTGGGCAACAAGAACAAAACTCCATCTCAAAAAAAGAAAAAATGGTCTTTGAAGTCAAAACCTTTTGCTTTGAAATAAGGGGGAAATAAAAGACAAAGTCTCCCAAAAGGAAGTTTTTTGCCTCATCTCTTCCTTCCTATTAGGTTGTTGGTTTGAGGACATGATGCCTGGGGTAGCAGCAGCCATCTTGTGACCATGAGGCAACAAGTCAGCATGTGGAGAATGGTGGAACAGAATAAATAAAATGCGTCTTAGTCACTAAGTTCCTTGATTAAACCGGGAGCCACTCACTTCTAGACTTTTTGTTAGATGAGATAATTAACTGACTTTATTTTTTAAGGAACCATCGGTCAATGATTCTACCAGCTCCAACTGAAAGCATTTCTGTTTGCTGTGAAAGCTTTGGAAGGCTGTGGTCAGTGTCATATCCAGAGTTTATAGATGAGGAAATGTGACTCACACTTGAGGCTGGTGGTTCAGTGTCACACAGCCTGCCGGACTTGAACCCACGCATGCCTGCCCGTGACCTTTGATGTAGGGCTGGCTTTTCAGGGCTTCCTCCTGTTCATGTTTCCCCAGGGTTCACTCTCTTAGTGCGATTCTGGATCACACATGTCTGACCACACTGGGTAGACGGGGGGTGCGGTTTGTAGGAGGAGGTCGCAAACAGCGGTATTATCAGTGCAGATAGACCGAACGTGTTAATGGACTAGTACTTGGATCTGAAAGGTGAGTTTCACCTCCAGAACACCGCTGGAGGACTCCTCCAGTGCCTGTGAGACTAGTCTAGGGGAGGAAAACACCAACAGGCCCTCCTCACTTGCTGCCTCCTGAGGAGAACCAGTGGCCCCAAGTCTTTCCTCCTTCCCCATGCCTCTCCCTAAACCTGACTCTTCCTCTACTCTAATGCTGTCCAGCCTCTTCCTGAATATTGAGAGCAGCCAACCTTTCTCCAATCCACCCAGGAGACATCCCGCTAGAAAGGCCCAGCTCCGTTGCCTTTTCCCAAGCCTCTCTCCTGACCTCACCGCAGCCTCAACCCATCCGGCCCCGCTCTGGCTGCTTTCCTCCTAGGTCCTGACAGCTGGGTTCTCCCTGACACTTGATTTCCTCTCTGATCCTGACCTTGGCCACTGTCCTCCAGTGTAACTCACACTCAGCCCCGGTGATCGCTGCTTTACGTCTGACTGTGGAACATCCCCTTCAGTACAAACTCTTATGTCCCGGGGTCTGTCGCTCTAAGCTGGCAGGGCTCCCACCTCTCCAGACTCAATGTCTTTCCTTATTATCCAGGTGTCACCCATCCCCCAACCCTGACCTCAACCCTCAGGCAACTGCAGAGGTGCCACAGAGATATCCTTTCTAACCCATCCAATGACTATGTCTTTCAAAAAAAAAAAAAAAAAAAAAAAAACAAAGCAGAAAGTTTCACCTTGAGAAATGGGCTGAATAGAGGCCTCCAGCCCCACAAATGTGTATGTTAAAGTCCTAACCCCTAGTTCCTTGGAAGGTAAATGTATATGGAGATTGGGTTTTTTTTTAAGAGGTAAAAAATGAGGTCATATCCAATGTGACTAGTGTTCTTATAAGGAGAGGACATTACGACACATGTACAGAGGGAAGGCCACGTGAAGACCCAGAGAGAAGGCAGCATCACAAGCCAAGGAGAGAGGCATCAGAAGAAACCAGCCCTGTGGACACCTTCATCTTGAACTCGTGGCCTCCAGGGCTGCAAGACAATAGATTTCTATTGTTTGAGTCCCTCTGTTTGCGGTATCCTGTTATGGCAGCCCCAGTAGATGAATACAAAGAGGTAAACCTGTTGGTGGCCTCTCTGTTATGTCTCTGAGAGAAAGACAGTCATGGGTGGGTGTGGTGGTTTACGCCTATAATCTCAGCACTTTGGGAGGCTGAGGTGGGTAGATCACCTCAGGTCAGGAGTTCAAGACCAGCCTGACCAACATGGTGAAGCCCTGTCACTACTAAAAAAATAAAATAAAATAAATAGCATGGCATGGTGGTGCATGCCTTTAATCCCAGCTACTCAGGAGGCTGAGGCAGAATAATAGCTTGAACCCAGGCGGCGGAGGTTGCAGTGAGCTGAGATCATGCCATCGCAGTCCAGCCTGGGCAACAGAGCCAGATTCCATCTAAAAAAAAAAAAGAGAGTGAAAAAGACAATTGCATCTATAGCACCGAACACCATAGGGAATGGTGGAGCCCTCCCGGAGCTGCGTAACGGGGCTTCCTACTTCTGACCCAGGTGCTCTGTTCTGTCCTGTGCAAGCAGAATGGAAAGCCTTGTCAGTGGTGCGCATGCAGAGAAGATGGCCTGTGTCTCATTCTAAGGGTGCTACGCCATCCACAGGGCATGCAAAGGCATTCTTTTTTTTCTTTTTCTTTCTTTTTTTTTTTTGAGACAGAGTCTTACTCTGTTGCCAGGCGCCAGACTGGAGTGCAGTGGCATAATCTCGGCTCACCGCAAACTCCGCCTCTTGGGTTCAGGCAATTCTCCTGCCTCAGCCTCCTGAGTAACTGGGACTACAAGCGCATGCCACCATGCCCAGCTAATTTTTGTATTTTTAGTAGAGACGGGGTTTCACCATGTTGGTCAGGATGGTCTCGATCTATTGACCTCATGATCCGCCCACCTCCGCCTCCCAAAGTGCTGGGATTACAGGCTTGAGCCACCGCGCCCGGCCAAAGGCATTCTTATCTAGCAGTTCTGCAGCAAGTTCCTCAGGGGTCAGGTCATGCTCCTCAAGTCCTGCCCTTGAGACCTGAGTGACATCAGGAAAATCAAGACAATGGCTTCTAGCCAACACTTTGGAGCCCATCAGAAAAATATTCTTTCCCTAGAGAAAGAAATGTATTTTGATGATCCTTAATGGGCACATCCACATATAAATAATGTTTTACACACACACACACACACACACACACACACACACACACACACACACACACACAATGATTCTAAGTTGAACAGACCCCAGGGATTTAGGAAAAAGCCCTGCTAGTTGGAGAACTTGAGTTCTATTTATTTTCCATCTCCAACCCTCCTCAGCGTTTCAATTGTTGAAGAGCACGATATTTTACTGATACCTATAATAAAATATTTGACCACATGTGAAAACAAAGTGAGAAAGAATATGCTTCAAAACTCAAGGTTGGCATCATTTTTGAGGTCAGGTTCTGACAGCTCTTCCTATCTCAGAGAAAATTTTAAAAGTTTAGAATGTATTTACTTAACTAAATAAATCTACATGGCTGTGCTTTCAAAATCGGGAGGAATGGTGAAGTTAATGATACCCAGAGTGTCACAGAGGTCTGTTTCCCCTGCCATATTTATTCAGATATCACTGTCTCAGAGAGGTTATGTGACTTACCTAGGCATGGCCAGCTAGAAACAGCAAAGCCTGTAGCTGAAGTCAGGTCTGTCTGATGCCAGGGTCCATGCTCTTAACCACTAAGCTTCCCTGTCTTGTGCAGCCCCATTGGAGGTGAGGGGAGGTTGAAACCAAAGGCAGCCATTGCTTCAGAGAATCACTGCCCTGTTTAGATGCTTGACATCAGCACCTGATCTACTGATCAGTTTCCAGACATTCACTGGGCTCTCCCTCCAGCCTGCAAGGATATGCCAGGGCAGGGTTTTTGGGATTAGTCGAGGTACTTGTGTGGCTTTTTGGGAATTAGGGTGACCCACTGCACGCTAGTAGACTAGGAAGTTCTGGCAGCATCCACATGGCTCAGGTTCTTATGGGGCACTTATTAGGTGCCTCGTATTTGAGACTTTCATGTACCTTCTGACATACATTAGTTTATTGCTCCTCATGTCCACTCAAGAGAGACTTACCAAAGAGGGAGATATAATTATCCTCATTATTGAAGACATGCATACCAAGGCTCAGAGAGGTTGAGTGCCTGCCTGATAACACACAGGTAGGAAGAATGGGAGAGAAGGTTGCAGATTGCTAAGGCTTCCAAACCCAAGTGATTTCCACACTCCCGTGATCAAGCTTCAAGCCTTTCCCAGCTTGTGATTAAAACAGCATCTAGTTATTTTATTTTATTATTTTTAACTCAACTTCTCAACATTTTTACTGACTTACTGACTTGGTGGGCAAGAACATTCAACGTTGTTCCACCAGCCTGAATTTTTGTTCGAAAGGCTGCTCTTCTCCCCTCCCCGGTACCCGGTGCCATTTGCAGCTCAGCAGTTACCTGCTCTGTGACACTTTCTGCCGTGGGTGACAAGTGTCATCCACACATCAGTCGCCCCTCCCTCCTGAGCAGTCAGCGGGCAAACAGTCGCACCTAAGCACAGCCCTGTCCTCCCACTCCCCATTGTATCTGAGCTCTGCTGCTTTCAGTAATGAAAACCCCTCAGTCATATATATTTAAAAACTTTTTATGCTAACAAAGGTGCTCCATCTCTTTCTGCTCTTCGTGGTGACTGACATTGTTTCAAAGCAAATTTAGAAATAGTCTTGATCCTGACATTTATGCTGCAAGTGGGTGTTGTTTATTGCTGAGCAATTAGAGCATAGATTAGCATAATATCACTCCTCAACTTGAAAATCGAGGAGAGCGCTCTGTGAACGGGTCCCGCAAAACTCACCCAGCTCTTTTCCTTTTGTCTTTTGCTTCTGCCTCCTCCACACCCATCCACTCACCTGCCTTGAAATATGCTATTTCAAATTTAGAATTCAAGAAAGTTTGTGTAATTAAAGTCATAAAAGGCAATGTCTTTCTTCCACCGCAGGAGCAGCCCACGGGACCTGTATTCTCAAGCAAAAATGCATTATTATTATTTTTTTTTTGGTCCTTGAAAACTTCTAAAAAAATGGTCTGGCCTCTTTTAGCTCTCAGAAGCAGAGGTCAGGAAGCAGGAACAAGCTGGTTAAGCATCTTCTTCTTTTTTTTTTTGAGATGGGAGTTTCGCCCTTGTTACCCAGGCTGGAGTGCAATGGCACGATCTCGGCTCACCGCAACCTCTGCTTCCTGGGTTCAGGCAATTCTCCTGCCTCAGCCTCCTGAGTAGCTGGGATTACAGGCACGTGCCACCATGCCCAGCTAATTATTTTTTTTTTTTTTTTTTTTTTTTTTTTTTTTTTTTAGTAGAGACGGGGTTTCACCATGTTGACCAGCATGGTCTCCATCTCTTGACCTCGTGATCCACCCGCCTCGGCCTCCCAAAGTGCTGGGATTACAGGCGTGAGCCACTGCGCCCAGCCAAGCATCTTCTGTAGTAGAAAGCCACAATCTTGGATTCAAGGGCACTTAAGTCTTGTAAGTTACACTTACCTTTTCAGTGAAGGAGATTCTTCCCTGGGCTGAACTCTGCAAATAAGTGCTAGATGAGAGGAAGAGATCCTTCAAAACTGCATTTGCAGGATGGGCCACGGACCCTCCTGGTAACTATAAGGGGTCTGTTACAAAGTCCCTGTCATACTACGGGACTAGTATAATAAAAGCTCACGAGTGAGGACAGCCCTCTGCTTAGCAGTCCTCGTTCTCACAGGCATTTCTGATGACTTCTGCCTGCCTGCAAGTTCTTGTATTTATAAATATGGGGTCCTATCTCTTCTCACCACCCCCACCTCCTGGTCTAAGCCCTCAGTAGCTTTTGCTTGGATTGTTGCAACAAACTCATTCCTGGTCTTCTTGGCTCTGCCCAGTTCCCCTCAACAAAGCAGCCAGAGGGATCTTTTTAAAGCATGGCAGATAAACCACTCCGGTTTCAGGATCCCCAAGACCGCCCTCAGGTTTAGTAATTCACTGGGAGGACTCACAGATTCTGCAGATTGTTGCAGTCACGACTGTGGTTTTTACAGCAAAGGATGCCAGACACAACCCACAAAGGGGAAGAGGTCCATGGGGCGAAGTCCACCGGAAAGCAGGCTCGAGCTGCCCAGGGGCTTCACCACGCGGAGTCACACAGGACATCCTTAATCCCGGCAGTAAGTTACAAAATACTGTCTTCCACCAGGGAAGCTTGTTAGAGACTCTGGTGCCCAGAGTTTTTTATATTTTTTTTTAACCAGGGGACTTGTCATGATAGAGCTCCCTTCCTGGCACGTGTACAAATTCCAGACTTAGACGGAAAACAAGTGTTCAGCTAAACCACATTGTTTGTAGAAAACAGTTTAAGCACAACAAGCCACTCCAGAGGATGGTGGGAGCTTTCCCCAAATCTGCTTTCCCAGATGCAATTAAGAGACCAACCCTGTGAGCAGGCCCTTCAAAGCATAGCAGGCAGGCCAAATACGCTCCCTTTTCTACCTTTCTCCTCTGCCTACAAAAACCCTGCAAGACACCTCATCTTACTCTGAATAAAAGCTGAAGTCTTGAACATGGCCCACAAACCCTGCAGGATCTAGTGCTCTAACCTCCTCTTCCCCTACTCGCTCTGTTCCCCACTCTGTCCTGGCCACACCAGCTCTCTGCTGTTGGACACACCACCCATGCTCACCCCTGAGAAATGTACTTGCCGCTGGCTTCTGCTTCCTGAAATATGTTTCACCAGCTACCTGCTTGGCTCTCTTTCGCTTTCGTCTCCCTGTCCCAGCTCATCTCCTGCCACGGCACTTTTTAATGTTCCTTTTCTCTTTTATTTCTCTCCGTATTGTTTTCTGACATTCTGCATGACTGATTACATTATTGTCAGTTTCCTTTTGTTTGTTCACTATGGTGTCTCTTTTTCTAACGCAGGTCTTCACGAAGCAGTGACAGTTTGCGGCCATGCCCATAGCCTAGAGCATAGGAAAGAGAGAGGGCTGTGATGTGAACTGGGTGTGTCTTCACTCCACCACTTGGTACTGGTGTTACATTAAGTATAGTCCATACACTCTGACCCTCAGTTTCTTCATCTGTTAAAAGGGTGCATGAATACTGTCTGGGTCACAGGAAGGTTGTGCCTGTGAAGGTAATGAATACAAACAGGGCCCTCTGGAACAGAATAGGCACTCTGGATATGTTAGCACTTCGTTGGTTTCTCTTCATTAAATCTTTATTATCTTGAAAACATTTTATTATGAAAGATCTCAAACATAAACAAAAGTAGAGCCATAATAGAATGAACTTCAGTGTATCTCCACCACTCGGCTTTAGTGATTGTCAGTTCAGAGCTAATTACTTCTATTACTATTATTTCTATCATCTGTTGCTTCCAAAGTCCTGCACCTCCATACCCTGATTATTTGGAAAAGCATTTTAGATAGCATATTGTTTTATTCGTAAATATAGCTCTAAAAAATAAGGACTCACTTTAAAAAAAATGCATAAAAATATAAAATCTTTAAAAATTAACACAAATTTCTTGATATTAACCAATATCTAGTGTTCACATTTCACTAGTTCCTTCTACTGTCTTATTTGGACAGCATCCAGAACAATTTCCTTATCTGGAAACTCTTTATCTAGTGCATTTATCTCTGCTCTTGAGAACTCTTTATAAATCACAGCTCTGGGGTTGTCACCACCTCCTACAAATCCTTTGACGTCTCTCTATTACCTGCAGGATGGAGCCTGACGTCCTTGAGCCTGCCCTTTAGAGTCTTTCTTAATCTGCTCAACCCCTCTTTCCTGAGCTACCTTTGCCTCTGACTCACTTTCAAAGGTCAGTCTGCTTTCAGGTCACTGGCTTTCCTCCCAGGCTCTGCCTGGGCTGTTCCTTCTGCCTGGATTTCCCTTTGCTTTCTTCTCCCCTGATAACCTTGTCTTTCACTCTTCTCTTAGGACAAGTCAGTCACCCTATCCGCAGGGTCCCCATGGTCTTTATGCCATTCATCACCTCACCCCGAATTACTTAAGATTTATATCACCCTGCAGTCTGGCTAAATGGCAGCAAAAAGTTAAACATCAGGCTATACAAGAGCTCTAGCCAATTGTTAGCACTTGGATAAATGATACAGAATGTCGAAAAGCACGAGAGTAATCGTTTGCTTTTCTGTTTTAATGTTTTAATATTTGTAGCTACTGCTTATTTTTCTGACATAACTTTCTTTGTGTTGAAATAGGATCTTACTGTGTTGCCCAGGCAAGAGTGCAGTGGCACAATCTCAACTTACAGCAGGCTTGAACTCCCAGGCTCAGGTGATGCTCCCACCTCAGCCTTATGAGTATTTGGAACTACAGACACATGCCACCATGCCTGGTTAATTTTTGGATCTTTTTTTTTTTTTTTTGTAGAGACAGGATTTCACCACATTGCCCAGGCTGGTCTTGAACTGCTGGGATCAAGCGATCCTCCCACATCAGCCTCCCGAAGTGCTGGGATGACAGGTGTGAACCACTGCGCCTGACCTTGAACTTTCCCATTGTGAGACAGTTTGGAAAGTACCGAACATGCTATTGAATGTATTTTCTGTAACTGCAAATAACAAGAATAATGTATTTTTTCATTTGTCTTGACATAATAAAAACTTTGGCATGTAATAATTTCATTTATTCCTCCTCTACCCTTTTGGATTTTAGTAGTTTTACTGAGGTATAATTGATATACAAAAACTTCACATATCTAGTGTCCATAATTTGGTGAGTTTGGACATCACCAAACACCTGTGACACCATCACCACAGTCAAGCAATAAGCATATCCATCACGTCAAAGTTTCCATGGGTCCCTTTGCTTTTATTTTATTTATTTTTATGGCAAGAATACTTAACATGAGATCTATCCTCATCAAATGTTTAACTGTACAATGCTGTACTGTTAGCTGTTTAACCGTAACTTTGTACTCATGATTAACAACTCTCCATGTCTCTGGCAGCCCTCCTTCTACTTTTTCTTCTCTATTTTGACTATTTCAGATGTTTCATATAAATGGAATCATCCAGTGTTTGTCATTCTGTGACTAACATATATTACTTAGCATAATATCTTCAGGATCCATCCTACAATGTTGTCTCAAATCGTAGGATTTCTTTCTTTTTAAGGGTGATTAATATTCCATTGTATGTATATATCACTGTTTTCTTTTTTTAGTAGAGACATCTTTCTGTGTTGCTAAGGCTGGTCTCGAACTCTTAGCCTCAAGTGATCCTCCCACCTGGCCTCCTAAAGTGCTGAGATTATAGGCATGAGCCACTGCACCTGGCTTTATATCACGTTTGCTTTATCCACTTGTCTGTTAATGGACATTTGGGTGGTGGAGAAATTGGAGCTCTTGTGCATAGTAGCAGAAGTGTAAAATGGTGCAAACATGAAGGAAAATGGTGTGGGTCCCTCAAAAAATTAAAAATAGAACTACTATATGATACAAAAATCTCAGTTTTGGCTTTATGTCTAAAAGAATTAAAATCAGTATCCTAAAGATACATATGCACTCCCATGTTCATTGAAGCTTTATTAATGATAGTCAAGACATGGTGCCATGATGCCACTCATTTTGATATATCATAACTGTTCCCTCTGTGGCTCCCTATACTGTGAGTTCCTCAAAGGCATGGGATGCATCTTATTCATCTGGTCTCCTTAGAGCCGGAGCAGGGCTGAAAAACATGATGAGTGCCCACATGTATTGAAAGGAATGGATGGATGGGTTAACAGATGGACAAATGGGCAAAACACTTAGAAAGAAGATTGTTTGAGTCCACAGCCTTGGATCTTTCTTTAGGTCCACAGTGCTCCTGTTTATGTTCAACATTTTACCAGACCATTTTCTAGCTGGTGCAGCGGGCTTGTCTTTCTGCTCCCGGCAGGTCAGAACTTTTTAATCCTGAATAATGCCTGCTCCCTGGCATGCTGCCTGCTCCCTGACATGAGTCAGACAGGCCCTGGCTCACAGCAATTAATTACCTGAGATGCTGGTTTTCTCTGAAATGATCCCAGGGCAGAAGGGCAGCCTGAGGAACGCCTAGGAGGCGTGAACCTCCAGCCATAACCTGGATGGACAATGGTTCCTGTGCTGGAAATACCGCATTTCAGCCGGACTGGCCACCATGCACCAAGAGGAACTGAGGCAGAGAGGAAAGAGAAATGGGAATGTCTCTTCTTCCTTCTATTTTCCTTGATGTTAAGAGAATCAGGAATTATTACATTGGGTCAAATGTAGCTCTTGTAGTTTGTTGATGCTAAGGACTACTTGCTCAGTGTCCCACTATACTGGGATCTTTACAGGTGTAATGCCATCTGTCCCTCCCAAGGGCCTGGCAGAGGAGTTATCATTTTCATTTTACAGATGCAGCAACTGAGGCTCTGAAAGAGCATGAAGTTGCAAAGGGAGTATGTGAACAAGTGGGATTCGACCTCAGGTCCACCGAGAGCCCCTTCCAGCAGAACAGGGCTTTCCATATTACAAGTTCAACCTATTCAAGGGGAATAAAATTAATGGATTAATTTTACTCAGGGCTAAAGTAATTAAAAGAAAATTAGACTGGAATAAAATTAGTAGATTAGAGAATAGAGTACATTCTGGGTAGCATGGATCAATAATATTTTATTAAACGTCACTTCCATTTATATCTAGCTATATCCATATCTATATCGATGTACATATATACAGACATACCTTGGAGATATTGTAGATATGATTCCAGACCACCACATCATCTAAATAAAGTGAATCACACAAAGCTTTTGGTTTCACAATGCATGTAAAAGTTGCATTTACAATATATTGTAGTCTATTAAGTCTACAATGGCATTATATATAAAAGGTACATATATTAAATAAAAATATGTACTGCTAAAAACTGTTAATGATCATTGGAGCCTTCAGTGACCCATAGTCTTTTTGTTGGTGGAGTATGGACTCTGTGTTGATGGTTGCTGACTGATTAGAGTGGTAGTTGCTGAAGTCTGGAGTAACTGTGGCAATTTCTTGAAACAATGTGTTTGCTACATAGATTGACTCTTCCTTTAATGAAGATTTCTCTGTAGCATGCAATGCTGCTGGATAACATTGTACTCACAAGTAGAACTTCTTTCACAATTGGAGTTAATCTTTCAAACCCTGCAGCTTCTTTGTCAACTAAGTTTACGCAGTATTCTAATCCTTGGTTGTCATTTCAGTGATGTTCGCAGTATCTTCACCAGCAAGAGATTTCATCTCAGGAAACCACTTCCTTTCCTCAACCATAAGAAAGAACTTCTCATTTGTTACAGTTTTCCTGTGAGATTGCAATAATTCAGTTACGTCTTCAGGCTCCACCTCTAATTCTAGTTATCTTGCTATTTCTACCACATTTGTAGTTATTTCTTCCACAAAGTCTCGAAACCCCCAAAGTCACCCATGAAAGTAGGAATCAATTTCTTTTAGTCTCCTGTTGATATTTTGACCTCCTCCCATGAATCGCAAATGTTCTTGATACCATGTAGACTGGTAAATTCTTTCCAGAAAGTTCTCAACTTACTTTGCCCAGATTCACTAGAGCAATCACTATCTATAGCAGCTATAGCCTTATAAAATGCCATTTAAGACTTAAAAGTTGAAATTACTACTTTGTTCATGAACTATAGAATGGGGGAATGTTGCATTAGTAGGCATGACAACAGTCTTTTTGTATACGTCCATTGGAATTCTTGGGCGACCAGGCCCATTGTCAATAAGCAATAAGATTTTGAAAGAAATCTTTTTCTGAGCAGTAGGTCTCAACAATGGGCTTAAAATATTCAGTAAGCTATGCTATAAACAGATATGTTATCAACCAGACTTTGTTGTTCCATTGACAGAGTACAGGCAGATTAAATTTAGTATATTTATTCAGGGCTCTGAGAATTTCAGAATGGTAAACTAGCATTGGCTTCAACTTAAAGTTACCAGCTGCATCAGTCCCTAACCAGAGAGCTAGCCTGTCCTTTGAAACTTTGAAGCCAGGTATTGACTTTTCCTATCTAGCTATTAAATACCTAGATGGCATCTTCTTTTAATAAAAGTTGTTTTGTCTATAGCCAAAATCAGTTGTTTGGTGTTACCACCTTCAGCAATGATCTTAACTAGATCTTCTGGATAATTTGCTGTGGTTTCTACATCAGCACTTGCAGCTTTTTCTTGTTATAGAGGTGGCTTCTTTCCTTAAACCCTATAAACCAACAACAGCAGTTGGTTCTGATTTTTTTTCCCAAAGTTCCTTCACCTCTCTCAGCCTTTACAGAATTTAAAAGAGTTAAGGCTTTGCTCTGGAGTAGAATTTGACTTAAGGGAATATTGTGGCTGGTTTGATCTTCTATCCAGACTGGTAAAACTTTCTCCATATTTGCAATAAAGCGGTTTCATTTTCTTTTTATTTGTGTGTTCACTGGCATAGCACTTTTAATTTCCTTCCAAAACTTGTTATTTGCATTCATAACTTAGCTAACTATTTGAATGCAAGAGGCAGGCCTAGCTTTTGGCTTCTCTCAGCTTTCAACATGCCTTCCTCGCTAAGCTTAATCATTTCTAGAAATTTGATTTAAAGTAAAAGATGTGAGACTCTTCATTCCACTTAAACACTGAAAGTCCATTTTAGGGTTATTAATTGCCCTAATTTCAATATTGTTATGTCCCAGGGAATAAAAAGGCCTGAAGAGAGGGAGATAAGTAAACAGCAGTTGGTGGATCAGTCAGAACACACACTCATTTATTGATAAAGCTTGCCATTGCTCTTTGTGGTGTTCCAAAACAATTATAATGGTAACATCAAAGATCAGTGATCACCATAACAGATATGGTAATAATGAGAAAGTTTGAAATATTGTGAGAATTACAAAATGTGACACACAGACACAAACAGAGCATGTGCTATTGGAAAAAATGGCAGAGACTTGCTCTACACAGGGTGGCCATAAGCGTCAACTTTTAAAAAATGCACTATCTGTGAAGCTCAACAAGGTAAAGCACAATAAAATGAAGTATGCCTGTACATATACATGTACATATTACTATTATATATATTACTGTGATATAAAATGTATTTCTTATTGTGCATAGTAGTCAACTTTTTTTTTTTTTTTTTTTTGAAACACACTCTACTAGGGCATATTCAGGTGATATAATTATCTTTTTCCCTTTCTTCAAGATTTTACTCCCATCAGTTGCTGATTGCTCATAGTTTAATCTTTGATATAGGTGTCTGCAAATCCAATACATTTTCTGTCATTATTTTCAGTTTGACTTGATTAGCTTTGATTCTATCCCCTCCCCTCCCCTCCCTTCCCCTCTCCTCCTCTCCCCTCCCCTCCCCTCCCATCCCCTCCCCTCCCTTCCCCTCCCCACCCTTTTCATTTCATTCATATGAAACATCCTCAATTTCATCCCACTTAGATTAGCAAAACTTGAGTGCCTATTGTAGGTTGCACATTTACTAGCCACGGTTTACAATCTCAAATTCCTTTCCTTTGTCCAAAACTCAAATTTATTTCCCTTGAGCTTCTAGAAGACAGTACATTTCATTATTCTGGCATGTGCTTTTCTGTGGACGTTTTTGTGATCTGGAGTTCAGCATGAAGTTGGAACACTGAATTGAGGGACAGACAGTTTGAAATCCAGAGCTGATGCCTGGAAAGTGCTGAGGGCAGTACCTGGCACAAAAGAAGCACTTACTCCATTGTAGCCAAACAACCACTTTACTCTTATTGTCTACAGTTAGCAGATTGAGTTGCAGTTGATGTCCAGAAAGATTTCAGTCTTGAGGGAGAATCATTCGTGGCTGTAGCAGGAAACTCTTGAGTAGGGTGATGTGGGGACACAGTGGTGTAAACCTACATCTGGAGAGGGGCATTTTGAGTGGTCACTGGGGGGGTCCTTTGTTCATAAAGATCTATTAGGCCTCTTGGGAGAAAAGAGAAAAGGACATTTTTTTTCCCTTTGGAGACGAAGTTTTGCTCTTGTTGCCCAAGCTGGAGTGCAATGGTGCTATCCCAGCTCACTGCAACTTTCACTTCCCAGGTTCAAGTGATTCTCCTGCCTCAGCCTCCCGAGGAACTGGGATTACAGGCATGCATCATCACACCCAGCTAATTTTGTATTTTTAGTAGATACAAGATTTCACCATGTTGGTCAGGCTGGTCTTGAACTCCCTACCTCAGGTGATCTACCCACCTTGGCCTCCCAAAGTGCTGGGATTACAGGCATGAGCCACCACACCCAGCTGGCAAAGGGCTTTAAGACTAAAAATCAAGGTCTGTTCTACGAAATTTTCTACTGCAATTAGGACTATTAACAAAAGGGTGGTAACTGTGGACATTCTTGAACCCAGAATAATATGCTACAGATAAGACGAGCTGGGTAGAATCACAGCATAAAGGATCCGTGTACAACTGGTTCATTGAAGGAAATCGTGTCAATCTTGGGGTTCAATATAGCATAGCTGGTAGGAGCATAAATGCTGTGGCTTCAAATTTGGGCTCCACTACTTACTACCTGTGAGAAATCAGGCAAGTTACTTGTCCTCTTTGGGCTTTAGTGCTTCCTACCTGTAAAAGACGGTTTTCAATTAGCACCTACTGTTGTCGGTGGGAAGTAATAAATTATTATTTATGTCTCTTAAAACACCACCTGGAATGTGATTAATGCTCACTAGAAAACAACTGCTGTTGTTATTAATACTATTTTTTAATCAGAATTCTTTTAGTGGCAACCTATGCAAATAGGTTTTAGCAAAAGAAAAAAAAAAGAGGAATTTACTGCCTCACATAACTAAAAGCTCTAGAATAGAGCTGGCATCATAAATCGGAAACATCACCAGAATTCTTCTCCAGAGTTCAGTCCTGTTCTCCTCTGTGGTGAGGGTATGTCTATGTAGCTTTCCCATGTGGTGGTAAAGATGGGAGCCAGCAGCTCCAAGCTTCCACACTCCCAGCTAAACCCCAATGGAAAGAGAAAGCTTATGTCCCAAGAGGTCCAGGAACTAGCTTGTGGGTAGCTAAAATTCTGTAATCAGTATTGGAGTCGTTCTGGTTTCCCACTTAAAATGCTGGGGTCTAGAGTCAGAGGTGCTTCTGGAACAAGCCACCTTCATTCATTCTGCATTTTCTTTTCTTTATTATACTTTAAGTTCTGTGGCACATGTGCAGGCCATGCAGGATTGTTACATAGGTACACACATGCCATGGTGGTTTGCTGCATCCATCCCCCCCGTCGCCTACATTAGGTGTTTCTCTTAATGTTATTCCTCCCCAATCCCCCGACGCCCTGCTATCCCTCCCCTATCCTCCCTGACCCCACAACAGGTCCAAGTGTGTGATGGTCCCCTCCTTGTGTCCATGTGCTCTCATTGTTCAACACCCACTTATGAGTGACAACATGTGGTGTTTGGTTTTCCGTTCTTGTGTCAGCTTGCTGAGAATGATGGCTTCCAGCTTCATCCATGTCCCTGCAAAGAACATGAACTCATCCTTTGTATGGCTGCATAGTATTCCATGGTGTGTATGTGCCACATTTTCTTTATCCAGTCTATCATTGATGGGCATCATTGAAGAGTATGGGTTGTGGAGCCCTGCTGACTGGGTTCCACCTGCCTCCATCACTCTACAGCTCTGCAAACTTGGGCAAATCATGCAACTTCTCGGTGTCTCAGTCTGCTCATCTATAAAATGAAGAAATGAATACTTCATCTTAAAGGTTTGTTGTTAAGAGTAAATGAATTAACCCATGTCAATTGCTTAGTATGGGGCCTGATGAATGGCATACACTCAGTAAACTGTACTTGTTATTATCAGGCTTCTATCATCAGTGATGTCTTGTGTTTTTCTTATCTTAGAATGTCTTTATGGATACCCCAGAAGTCAGTGGAGGCCTCTAGAGTTATGTAGATCTGGATGAAACACCCAGAAACCCTAAAGTGCCCCAGTGGACCTGCTCCAAGATTCTGGGAATTTGGGAGAGGGTGGTTTCATTCTCTTGTTCCCACCAATTTCCAGATCCTGGCCTTGCTAAGTTCAGTGTGGGGAGCCCCCACCCACCTCTGCATCCTGCTCAGTTAACCCATTTTATAGACCGTCAACCCAAAAAGAAAAGTCCTATCTTTTTAATAATTGTCACCAAAGACAGCTCACACGCATGCACTGACTTTCAGGGAAGGTTCAGAGCTACATATGTGAGCATGCTGGAGCACACTCACACAAGTTAAAACTCTGCCTGTATCCCTGATCCTGACGGCTTTCACTGATTTCTGCAAAGTCTGCTTCCAGCTTCTGGTAATGTTGATCCTCCTTCTTGGTCCTCCCACTCCTTCTTTCTCACATCCTGCCAGCCGCACCTCGGGTCACTTCTGATACTCGATTCTCTAATCACCTCTTTGCTACCTTGGTGACAAAGGTGACTGCTGACACCTATCTTCTGGACCTTGTCTTCCCCACAAGGCATTTTCCCAATGACAGTTCCTTCCCTGGGAGAGACTCCTGATGCAAGATGTCATGACAGCATCATTTTTATACTCCCACATCAGACATGTGAGGTGTTTGTCGGATTGTTCCATGCAAGACATGAAAGGACAGATGTAAACTGCCAAGGTGTGGACCTGCCTGGCCTGGTCTACTGATGGGCTGGAAGGGCAGAATGTGATGAGGACAGACATCATGGAATTAAGGGTGAAGGCTGCAAAGAACTGTACTCTTTTTTTTTTTTTTTTTTTTTTTTTGAGACAGAGTTTCACTCTTGTTAACCAGGCTGGCGTGCAATGGCGTGATCTCAGCTCACCGCAACCTCCGCCTCCTGGGTTCAGGCAATTCTTCTGCCTCAGCCTCCTGAGTAGCTGGGATTACAGGCACGCGCCACCACGCCCAGTTAATTTTTTTGTATTTTTAGTAGAGACGGGGTTTCACCATGTTGACCAGGATGGTCTTGATCTCTTGACCTCGTGATCCACCTGCCTCGGCCTCCCAAAGTGCTGAGATTACAGGCTTGAGCTACTGCACCCGGCCAGAACTGTACTCTTTGATAATATCCCTAGCTATTTGGATAGTGGGAAGTGGCAGAAGTTGTGATGGAATGTATTCAGTGGCAATGGGAACAGGAGTTTTCTCTTTCTTACATAAACTTACTCAGAATATCCATTCTGTAGTAAAAGCATGATACCTGTGGTTTGTCCGGGACATCAAAAAGTCAATAAAATCGAATATTCTATTGGTGAGGCTATTGTAACCTTCGTTTTGTTACCCTGTGATCTCCCAGAGGACACTGAAAAGGGGTCTGGAACTGGAATTACATCACAGAGGGACAGCAGCCCTGAGGCTGGTGCATAAACCAATCCTTGAATGAGCAGGTGCAACTCCCTTGTGGCTCTGATGACCTCAGCGGACCTATTTTCATAGCCAGCCTTTTCATCTTTCCAAAACAATATTATCCTTGAGAAACAGTTTAGTAAAATCATTAAAACTTCAGGATTTGGAGCAAATAGATCTGATTTCAAATCCCGACTTTCTTACTCATTGACTGTGGATTTGAGAAATGTACTTGACCTCTCTGGCTCTCAATTTCCCCATCTGCAAAACTGGAGTAATTAGACTTTAAGATGGTTATCACGGTTAAGCAAGATAAAGTGCACCAAGTGTTTGGCATGACGCAAGGCCCATAATGAGTATTCAATAAATGTCAGCCATTATTATTGGCACTAAGAAGAGAAACTCAAGATTTTTTTTTTTTGAGACTGTGTTTCACTCTTGTTACCCAGGTTGGAGTGCAATGGTGTGATCTCGGCTCACCGCAACTTCCACCTCCTGGGTTCAGGCAATTCTCCTGCCTCAGCCTCCTGAGTAGCTGGGATTACAGGCATGCGCCACCATGCCCAGCTAATTTTTTGTATTTTTAGTAGAGACGGGGTTTCACCATGTTCACCAGGATAATCCCAGCACTTTGGGAGGCCGAGGCGGGTGGATCATGAGGTCAAGAGATCGAAACTCAAGATTAATACAGAGCAGCAAGTACTTTCTCCCAGGATTCACTAACAACAAAACTCAGCCCCGTGGGAGAAAGATGTTCTTCAAAAGCTTCAGATATTCAGTGGCTTCCAGCTCAGTTTGAAATGAAGTCACCATCAAAATAGGTAAATAGACTTTTTTTCTTTGTTTTGAGTCTGTTCTCTTCCATCTAGGGGCGCGCCTGCCTCTGCGCATCTGTGCATCACGTGGCCTCTCGCACAGTGCCCCGGACGGTGTGGCTTTTCTGCTCTCTCTGTGCCAGAAACCAGTTTTCTGACTGAAACCCTCAAAATGCCTTTTTTTCACTTGGCCTCCAACTCCTTTTGACCTTGGCAATCCACCAGAGGTGGCATTTTCTAACACTTAGTGGCTTAACGCACCTATTGTTCCAAATCTCTTTTAAAAAATCATCTTGTTGCTTGACTCTTCCATAGTTTAATCTGTATTCTTTCTTAACCTGTTCAAGTGTGACATACTCTTTTTGAATTTGTTCAAATTATACATTCAATTAGCAAAGCACCATATTAAATTGATGACATCTCACTGAACACAGAGCATTCTTGGATTCTGTATCTTAGCAATTAATTGATGTCTAACCCACTGATAGAGTTCTCTAAATGAATAAACTTCTAAACATTTTTTCTCATCATTTAGATCCACCAAAAAAAAAAAATCTTTTATCTCTTGTTTTGTGTCAGTTTTGCAATTTTTACAGATGAGTTTTACAGAGCTTTGAAATGGAGATCAAAGAATCTGAAAATATCTGTCAGCATTTCTGGGCAAGTGAGGACATTTTGTGTTTAAATTATAGTATCTGGTACCTCTGCAGAGATTCCAGTTGGGTTTCTTTGGAACAAGTATTCAAGAAGAATAATGGCATCTGCTCTCAGGTCAGATGCCTTGTGTGTGGCCTGCAGGGCTTTCCAAGTTTTATTATTTTCTGTGTGTGTTGAGGGGATTGGCGACTATTTGTCAAGCATGAATTGTGTGCTGTGCATGTTTCTTGCATAACCTTCTTCAAACCAAACCCCATGATAGGGAAGCTCTGATTCTCCCCATTTTGCACTCACTAGGTATCTTATGCAAAGATATTCTAGGTTTCCATCAACTGCTCCTTGCACGCACCCAATGGTACAGGAGGCAAGAGGGTGGTGCCGTGGAGAGGGTGAGTGAGTGACTGACTTCATAATCCGGCACGGATACTCACAGATGTAAGACCTGAGGTGGCCACTTTGCTTTTCTATGCCTTGGTTTTTCCATCTATAAAATAGGGATATAATTGTGCCATTGACCCTCCTTATTTGTGAACCCTGTGGTTGCAAATTCACCTGCTTGCTGCAATGTATCTGTAGCCCCTAAACCAACACTCATGATTTCAAGCTCATTCATTCACGGACATGCACAGAACAGTGAAGTGTTTGTCGCTCAACCTGTGTGTTCCTAGCAGAGGTGGAATAAGGTGAAAATCTGCCTTTTTGTTTCTGTTTTACACTCTGAGTCAGTATCCTTTCTGCAGCATATTCAGTGCCACGTTTTTCTCATTCTTGTGCCTTTATTGGTGATTTCTCTGTTTCAAGGTCCCCTAACCTGGTGCTGAAGCTCTACCATGTGTTCCTAAGTGAAGCAAGGATGTAACATGCCTTGTGGAGAAAATACATGTTAGAGAGGCATCATTCCGGAATAAATGCTGGTGCTGTAGGCTGTGAATTCAGTGTTAGTGAATCGGCAGTATGTGTCATATAGGCTGTGTTTAAACAAAAACACGCATACAGTAAGTTTACATACACTGATCGACAAAAAGTCCATGTTTACGGAGTCTGTATAGACCATAACTACCACAAGTAATGAGAATCGACTGTATTAGCATGGCAGAGTGGTGAGATGTAAATAAGTTAGTGAATATTAGATGCTTAGAACTTGGCACAAGACAAGCATCAATAACTAGCTTCTATTATTAGTTACCTGAGAAGCTCATCTTTATCTCTATTACCTTCCCTGGCTTTCTAGGTGTTGTTCACTCTCTGTTACCTTGCTTGGTTTCTGCAGCTCTGGAAAGAGTGGCCCATGCTCCTCTGTGCGCTCACCTATCATTTATACAAAAAAGAACTGTAGAAACTCCTACCCTGGGTGACAGTCAGCCGAGTGTGAGTTGCTCTTGCTGACCTTGATTGGCTTCCTGGGTGCTATGCTAAATAATCGAGATGCCATTCTTGCTTTCTGTAATGCTCACAACACTACTTGAATACGAAGCTGTCAGCCCCCTGGAAACAGCGCTTCCTCCAGGACGGCATACGAAACTGCATCAGGCTGGGGGTAGTAGTTACGAGGGACTTTGGCTTTATTTGACTATTTTAGTTTTCTTACAAGGAAAATGTCTCTATGCAATTAGAAACTTTACATTATGTAATGAGCAACCTGCTCCCACTCTTTCAGTCTGTTCTCTACAGAGTCCTGAGTGCTTTTTAAAAACCTTTAATAAGAACGTGTCACTTTCTGGCTCACAGCTTCCCACAACACCTACAGTGAAGCCTAAACTCATCACCAGAGCCCTTGCTTGAGTTAAATAGGACATTGCCTGAGCTGACATATTGAAAAGCTCAGCTTTCCTGCGTATCTAACCTCCAGGGCTGTTTGACGCTTAAGAGCAAAGAGCATTGGCCCCCAGGGTTTCTAAGAAGACCTCTCTGGTGTACTGAGAGAGGACAGTTTTTGCAATCAGGCAGATCTAGGTTCAAGTCTGCTGACTCACTTACTGCCTGGGTGTCCCAAGCAAAGTCCCTCACCATCTTGACCTCATTGCCTTTGACTCTACTGCGTAGTGACTGAAAGCGTATATTTTGATCCCAGCTTTTCCATTTGACACATGCATGTCTCCAAATCTGTAAAATGGGGATGGTGATATACCTTAGCACTTGGGGTTCTATGAGGCTATGTCAGATAATGCATGTAAAATTCTTAGCACTGTGCCTGGCATATGACAGGGGCTTGATACACGTCAGCAACGATCACAATAACTTTGTCACTTTGATTATTGTTGGTGTTAACTATAAAGTGACTTTACTAAAACCATTTCAGGGGTCTCTGATAATTAAACAGGAATACCAGTAGAACTCCTAGCACATGCTGGATCTTCTGACTCTTTATTTTCTCTCCACCATTTCCTTTCTTCCTGCAAATATCTGAACGCATAAGGACTCATAAGCACAGTTTAAATGCACTGTATTTAGTCTACAGCTATACAACTATGGAACTTTTAAAACCCCGAAAGCAATTTTACCTGGTCGCTGGTCAGGAGAAGACTTGTTGTTATTTTAAATGTACATCTAAGATGGGTTGTAGGCTCTGCAATCTTTAAGAATGATAAAAAGGTATGCTTACAGTTGGGAAAAGCGCATTACATGGTGGTGCCCCCAGGAACACACTCATCTTCTAACAATCTAATATCTCACTGGGCATCCCTTTTTGTATGAAGCTGAAAAGCATGAATAAGAAAACAAGAATCTTCAAGATAGAGTCTGAAAGGCCTTCTTATTAAATATTCATTTTATGGGAGATGAAGATTACCCAGCCAATTAAACAAACAGCTCATCTGCACGGGCTGCCTGTTGCAGGAGGGTCCCCCAGCTCCGCCCCAGGGTTTGTCTGTCTTTTAGTTGCACCTGCAAAGAGAGCTGAGGGCAGACTGAGGAGACAAGACTCTGCTCGAAAAGCCCAAGGGATGTGATGTGCAGCTTTCTGCAAGAGCCTTCAAAACTGCACCTGGCGTGAGGACAGCTGAAGCAAAAGCATTGCTTTTACAGAGAGGACTGCCAAGGCTGCTCCTCGACCGCATGTTACATCTGTCTTCTTTGAAAAGGACTGAAAACCCTAAACAGTTCGGAGCCTAGATGCTGGGAAGCTTACTGTGATTAATGATGAGGGTGGTGGCTGCCACTTTTGAAGAGGCTGCTTTCAGTGTTTCCCCTGTTTTAATATAATCCTCCTGACACCTTTATATTTTCCAGAGGAGGAAATAGAACCTTTGAGATGTTATTCTGATGGTAAAGTCCTGATGGCAAGAACGTCACTTGGTGCTTTCCAATGTATTATTCTACATTATCCTCACAACAGCAAGTTTGGCTCTTAATTAATCCCCATTTAACAGATGTAGAGACTGAGACTGCAATTCCCTGACTGGAGATGTCTCCCAGCTAGTACAGGAAAGAATAAAAGCTTTGAACATAAGTTTCTGTACTTCCAATTCCATGTTCTTCCCACCACCTCTCAACGCCAGCATTTATGTGACTTTAGACGATAATATTTAAGAGAAGGATAATCAGATTGGTGCTTTTTATTGCAAAGGGCATGCAACTTCATTATCTTCCACCTATTGGTGACAGGTGAGACTCATTTAGCATCTTCCCTGGAACCACACTCTCTGTCAAAGAGGCGTTGATTTCAATACCTCCCCCTTTTCTTCTGAACTTACAAAAATCCCAATAAGGACATGGGATCACCATGGCCAGCTGGCAGAAAGCTCTCTGGAATCCATCCTTATGACTTCGGTGGCCGGAGGGCTGGATCTCTAAACTCCCCTGATTTCTGTTCTGTGATCTCCCCAGGTGGCATGTGTGTCCCTCGGAATTTTGTTCTAATTTGGATGAGAGATCGATCCTGAGTTCTTGAGCACTCATGCCATGTTGCTCTCACATGACATCCATGATATGCTATGGGCTCCACCACTTTTACTGCGAACTTCTCATCTGCCAAGACTTGTGTCTCCCCAGCAACACCCTGCGTGCCACAACACACACTAGATGTTCAAGAAATGCTTACTGACCGAATCAATCCACTCATCTCTGCCTTGTCCTCCCCAAGAGCAGCTGACAGCTACTGGCATCTAGGCAGTGGGCATTGCTGGGGTGCCCTTCCTGTGCCGATGGTAAGGCAGTGAGATTCCAGAAATAAAGTGGAGGTCATCTATTAGGAACCCACTCAGTGCCAGGCATCATGCTCAGCCCTTTGCATCCGTGATCTCATTTAACTTTTTCAACAATCCTGTATTTGAGTCTATCCACAGATGAGAAATTTGAAGGGCAGAAGCTAGATAGCTTGCCTTAGCTTAGACCCTGGGCTTATAGCAGAGCTTAGGTTCAAACCCCGTCAGCTTGGTGAAGATGCACAGTGTCCGGCACATAGTAGGTGTTCAATGAATGTCGGCTGTCATCGAGTCATCACTCTCATTAAAGGGAATAGGTTTTAAAGTCATCACTATTATTAAAGGGAATAGGTATTAAAGGCAATGCGTTAAATTCTGATTCTGCCAATTAGTAACTGTGTGATGTTGAGAGTCACGTGACCTCTCTGAGCCTCTGTTTCTACATTGCATGTGTTAAGAGTTGCGTTTGGCTGTGAGTACAAGACAAGCCCAAGTAGCAGTGGCTTAAGCCCATATAAAAGTGTATTTCTTTCTTACATAAAAATCTATAGGTAAGCAGGCTAGGTCTGGTTGGATGGTTTCATAATCTTTAGCGATCCTCCCAAAGGCCCCTTCTCTCTCGCTGGTCTGCCACCTTCAGCAGGAGGCTTTCACCTCGTGGCTCAACATGGTTGCAAGGCTCCAGTCACCATGTCCCTGTTGCAGCTACGGAAGGAGTAAAGAGCACAGTGGGGTTCTTTCCCTCTCTTTAAAAGACGCTTTCTGGAAGTCACACAAACTTGTGGCTTAGAGACCTTTGGACGGATTCTATCAAACGGCCTCACACACAACGAGAGATTCTGAGAAATGCAGTCTATTCCAGCAGCCATGTGCCCGGTTAAAACTCAGGCCTCATTGCTAAATAATAAAGAGGAGTATTGGGGAAAATAGGCCAGCTGTCCCCATTGCCCCATTTGACAGGTTCCGTGTGGATTACGTGGAGCACACAGAACACTCCTGGCAGAGTCCACGTTCAGTGACATAGGAGCTCAGTCAGGCACACTCCCATTTCTCCACTCTGAAAAACAGTCCTGTCTTCTGGCAAGGTCTTTTCCCCATTACATACAGGTGCTTCCAAATCCTGTGTCTAGTTTGCTCGGCCCAAGCCAGACCCCGAGATGAGCCAGCTCAGGGGTGGGATGTAGAATGCAGGGGTAAAGCGTCAAGGACAAAGCCAAAAAGGAGCCATTCTGAGCAGGAACGACCTGGGAAGGAACGACCCTGTCCACCCCGCCCTGGCCTTCTTTCCGACATCTCTTGGAGCCTTCTCAGAAGCATAGATTTTTGCTATTCCCCCAGAGCTTCCAGGTCCCAGACTGGTCCTTGGTCCACACCCTGAGCCATGTACTCCTCGCTGACCACTCAGGATGCTCTTGGTTGTCTGATAATCATCACCCTCCTCTACTCTGACCACACCCCTCCACTCCCCATATGCATCTGGAGCCATCGTGTCCTACATCTGCCACCCCGCCACCCCGCCACCACCATCTGCTTTATTCAACTGCTACAAAAGCATCCTCCCCTCTCCACTTAATTTCAGTCCTTCTGATAGCAAGAGCCATTTATCTTTCTTTGAGAGGAATGAACAAGGCCGATGATTCTTAGGAAAAATTCAACTGAAGGGGAAACCTGTCACTCATCTTTTATGAGTGTTTCAGCTCTCATTTCCCATTCCTGCCACCTACTGTATGCGTGACCTGGTGTAACTTACTTGACCCCATAAGCATCTGTTTCCCAACTGCAAATGAGATGAGAAAGTGCCCTTCTGCCCCATGGGATAATCTAGGTAAAACCCAAAAGAGGAGCTAACACAGGAATCAACGAGCTTTCTATGTAAAGGGTCAGCTAGAAAATAATTCAAGCATGTGGACACTAACGAAGCCACAGACAATACACAGATGAAGGGGCGTGGCTGTGTTACAGTACAACTTTATAGAAGTCTGCATTTCTTATACATCTTGTATGTCATAAAATATGCTTCTTTTGATTTTTAAAGTATTTAAAAATTTAGAAACTATTTTTAGTTCATAGACCCTACAAAAATCGGCAATAAGCTAGATTTGGCCTGCTGATTATGGTTTGCCTACTTCTGATCTAGCACATAGTAATTGCTCAATAAATGCTAGCCATGGATGAGCTAGAGTTTCTTTCCTAAGTGCCTGGCTCCTGATTAGAACCAATTTCGTGGCAGCTTCCTCCAAAGACCTGCAACCCTTATGCTATTCCCTGAGAACAGTCTGGAAAGCAAACTTTTGAAGGTCCTCAGTAGAAAAGCAAAGACATTTTATCCTCAACGACCTAGTTCAAGGGTGCATCAAGAGAAGGCGGATTGGTGGTCATTAGGGCTTGGAGCCCAGGGAACTAGCGAGTTCTCAACTGTGGGAGTTTAATGTGTTTGCTAGCTTTTATACCTGCTTTACTTAGAATGACACTGGAGACGACAACAACAACATTAAAGGTAGCTGGAAATTACTGAGCCAGGTACCATGGTTTACTTTTATACATTCGCTTAAATCTCATGATAAACTCAGGAATGCCATTATAATTCTCTTTTTACACACAAGAAAACGGAGGCACAGGCATGTTCAGTAATTGGCCCAAGTTCACATAGCTAGGCAGAAACAGAGTCAGAATTCAAACTTGGGCATTTCGAAACCCTTCATGATGCCTAGTTCATTCTTTTAAATATTGAGCTATACATTAGAGATTGCCTTATCCATCCTTCTAATATGTTAATGTTTTCCTATATTTATTAACCTATTCATCCATCAGTCATTTATTTCCACCTGCTGTGCTGCTGGTTTAGATGCTAGGGACACAGAAATGGACATATCATTCTGTGTCTCCAGAATTCTCAAAGATAAAGGCAGACGAATTCACACATCATGCAATATACCCAGTTGAAGTCTGAAAAAGGCAGGAGAGGGAGTTGTTGAGCCTAGAGGCTGGCAAAGTGTCGTGGTGAGGAATGGGGATAAGGATCAGAAAAAGCTTCACAGAAAACATCACCCTTGAGCTGAGCCTGTGAATCTCTTGGTTTGGCATTAAAGCCTCTTCAGGGTCTTGATCTAGTTTATTTTCCTGGCATCCAGCCTTGCCTCTTTGTTCATGGAAAGCATTGTCCCCATGATATTCTTCCCAGCAGCCAATCCTTGGACAAGAGCAGCTGATGGTAAAGCTTTCACCATCAATTGGCAAAAGAAAAAGAGCATCTACGAGTGACTCTTCCATAAACCTAAATGTGTTCAATGGAAGGACATGCCTTTCTTTTTTACTGTGTTCTGCTTAATTTGGTTTTTAATGTTGGGGTGGGGTGTCCCTCTATGTTGCTTGGGCTGGTCTTAAACTCCTGGGCTCCAATGATCCTCCTGTCTCAGTCTCCCTAGTAGCTGGGATTATAGGTGTGAACCACTGAACCTGGCTGTACCTAATTTGTTAATGTAAAAAACATCCTTTCTTGCTAGCAAAGATGTATAAGTCGATCTTTTTCATTCTGTTAATAATTTCATTTGGTATCCCCCATCCCAATAGTACCTATCTTCATTTTTTTGGCCTACTATAACAAAATACTGTAGACTGGGTGGTTTCTGAACAACATAAGCTTATTTCCCATGGTTCTGGAGTCTGGGAAGTCCCAGATCAAGACACCAGCAAATTTGGTGTCTGGTGAGATCCTGCTTTGTGGTTCATAGAGAGTACTTTCTTGATGGGTCTTCACATAGTGGAAGGGTCATGGGGCCCCCTCTCAGGCCTCTTTTATGAGAGCCCTAGTCCTATTCATGAGGGCTCCACCCTCATAGTCTATCTCCCAAAGGCCCCATGTCCTAATACCATCACCTTGGGGGTTAGGATTTCAACATATGAATTTGAGAGAGAGACACCAACTTTCAGACCATAGTAGTTGCCAGCCCTTATTATTATTTTTAAGGCATTGGTCCACGAAATTACAAAGCCTATGACCACGGTTTTTTCTGCTCTACCACACAAAACTATTAGCCCAATTTTTCCTCTGGGCTCCACCGGGTGTGATGACTTCTTACATTCATACTACTGGAGACCTGCTCCTCAGAAATCTCAGCAGTTCACAAGCCCACCCTCTTCCCCTGTGTGGCATAACCTCTTGAAACCCTACCCCAAATCTATTGCTTCCTCTTTCTACCTTCCTACACAGTCTGTGCTGAGCCCATGGTCTAGCTGTAAGATATTTGATTCCTCAGCCTCCTTGGAAGGAAAGGTGATGATGGGATTTAGTTCCAGCAAATGGTAGCTCTGATAGAGGATTCTGGGAAAGACTTTGCTGCCCAATAAAAAGCGAGCATTCATTCTTTTCCCAGCCCATCCTCCTAGGGGTGATTGAGGATGCAGTTGTGGTACTGGGGGCAGCCATGGCCACAGCTGATACCAGGAGAGTCACCAAGAAGCCAGCCCCAGGTTCTCACACCCCTGACTTGCTGAAACAACATGAGCATCCAGACTTGATATTGAATCTGATCAACAGGAAATTCTTGGTCTAATTCATATACACGGCTTAAAGAGGAAAAAGAGGCCAATCACCTCTTTTTAAAAAATATTTTTAGTCAAGTTTTTCTAATGTGAAGAATACAGAGACTAACATTTGTGTACTTACTACTCAGCTTTTTCAAATCTCAGTATCACCTAATTCCTTTCAGATTTTGTCTAAGTGTTTCTCAAATAACACATCACAGAGAGAGTTGACGTCCCTTAGCACCCCATTCATTTGCTTTCTACTCTTCCTCCGAGAGAATACTTCTAAACAGAAATGAGCAAATAACCTTCCCATGTGTGTTTCTGTACTTTTGTTCCTTTATTAGGAAGCCACAACTAATATATATTATTAAGAAAATAGTACCAAAGTCTAGGAATCATTTTATAATTTACTCTAATTCAACATCATGTTTTTGAAATGTATCTATGCACCTGTACACCCTTGATTTTAATATGTATTATATATTTCTTTTTCCAGTTGATGGACATTTAGGTCGTTTTTAATTAGGGGATACTGCAATCAGGCATAGGTTGAACCCTTACATATATCTTGTGCAAGGTGGGCTCCCTCTTAATAGTTTCTCTCATGTGTTTGACAATACCTGAGTAGGAAGAAACTGCAGGGCAAACAGGAAAAAGTAAAGCCAGCATCCCTGCAAAGAAGTATGGCTGGATTTTGACTGTGGAAGAAACTGTATCTCTCACTGGGAGAGCACAGAGATAACCTCGTCTTCAGAAATCAGATTCCAATTAATTTCCTTGAGATGCCTCACCTGAAGTCCTACCCATCTGGGCCAAACTGCTTGGTTCTGGGGCTGGAAGGCCTGCCTGATCTGCCCAAGCTGTTGCTGCCTGCAGAGATTTGCAAAGACTCTTTCCTATGGCTGTTAGTCATTTGCACAAAGTCCTCTGTGAGTTTCATAAGTCAGTCTAGAAGCCAAATAATTGAGGCAGTTTAATTTTAGCTTCTCATGCCTCCTTATAAAAGTTAGCTGTTTATGAGAAATCTAAAAATTCCCTTTTCCCCGGAAAAAATCTCTTTCAGGCCTGAAATAGTATCATGTGGTGGCATACTCATGGGGTATTACACGTGAGGTCGATCAAAGGACTTATCCCCAGTGTGATGTCCCTGAAATTAGGCCTGAAACTTCAGTGTGAGCATGAGGCTGGCTCGTCTCGGGAGCTCTCTGCATTTACTTCAGAAACTGAAGGATTCGGTCCCCACATCAGCTGTATATTCCTCACCTCACCTTTGCAGCAGGCAGCCATTTACACAAGCACTCTAGGTTTCCAGGAGTGGGAACTGAGGGTGGGTGTTTGGGTACCTACTTTTATTCCTCTAATGCTGTTCAAATCCCTAGTACTGCAGATCATAGCGTCAGCCCAAAACTGAGCCATATCTACGAGAGCAAGGCATTCTTTGATGTTCCCCAGGGAGCAGGGCAGGAATTCTGACAAAATCTATGTGTAGATTAAAGCAAAGCGTATCATATTCCTTTTCAAATGTATTCATGGTTCTCCATGGCCAGTGGTAGGAAGACGGAGCTCTTACCTTGACATTCAAAGCCCTGATCTGGCCCACTGACCTTCCTGGAGCTATTTCTTACTTACTTCCTCCTCCACTATTTTCTGTTTGCATGGATATAGCCTTTTCTCCAAATCCATACACTTCTTCACAGCCATGCACCTTTGCAGTGCTATTTACTTTGCCTGGAATATGCATCCCTCCAATTCCTACTCTTTTCAAGGACCAGGTCAAATGCCCCGTCTGTCTCCTCATTTATCTCCCAGCCACCTCATTTGTCTGCATTTTGTAATCTTATTGTATGAGTACATATGTCTGTATCTAACTAGACTGCAAGTTCTGTGAGGGTAAGGGCCATGTTGGACCCATCTTCCTAGGACCACATAAAGCCTTGTGGTTGGAAAGCTCTGGAATCCAGAAGGCTTGATTTGGTTCATGTCCCAGCTCCAGCGCATATTAGCTGTGGCCACCTCGAGCAGGTATTTATAACTGAGATTTACCTTCAGATTTTGCATTTATACAATGAGGATGCTTGAAGGAGGAACTTCATAAGGAGATGACAGAGGTGCAAGAAATGCACTTAAAGATCTTGGCATATAGCAAATGCTCAATAAATGTCAGCTATATTGATGGAATTGTTATTTACTCACAGCACCCAGCATGTTTCCTGATACATAGCAGGTGGTCAATTAACATTAGTTACATAAACATTCATTGCATAATATCGTCATAATTCAAATGAGTACCTGAAATATCCAAGTATTTTGGGTATTTTTAACAGTGTCCAAGTGCTCAGATAACTAAATCGCACTCATCCATGCACTGAGTTTTCTCTGTCAGCCAGAAACCAAGGGGCTTGCATACTATACGCATCCTGCACGAACCCCTTGCAGGAGTCCTAGTGGAACTCTGGCAGTCATGACTCCTGGGGCTCTGAAATCTCTTGCTTCCTTTTCTTCATCTGACTTTAGATTTTTGTGACTTTTTCACTGTATCCTAGGGAATTTTAAATACAAATTATCACATCACTGAAATATTTTGCTATGACAGCTGCTGCTTTGTGCAGCGATATTTCAGTTTCCAGAAAAAAATGATAAGCACACTTAGAGATACTGGTGATAGGCTTGGGGAGCGTGAAGGCAAAGACACTCTTTGAGAACTAAATGCACTTAAAAATAATAATAATGCTAATTTGTCTTAGAATTTGATCTGCGTCATTGGGTTCTACTATTTTACATGAATGTTAAAATGCACATATGAAGGGCTTTATGTTGATGGCATGCTGATGATAAAACTTTATCATACCTATAAAGTTTAATTTATAAATTAGGTACAGTAAGAGGTTAACAGCAATAACTAATAATAAAATACAGAAATTATAACAGTATACTGCAGGCAGGTTTTTGTATGGACATACGTTTCAAATCAGTTGGGTAAATACCTAGCTGGAGTATATGGAAAGACCACGGTCAGCTTTGTAAGAAACTGCCAAACTGTCTTTCAAAGTGGCTGTACCATTTTGCATGCCCACCAGCAATGAATAAGCATCCCTGTTGCTCCACGTCCTCAACAGAATTTGGTGGTATTCGCGTTAGGGGTTTTGCCCATTCTAACAGGTATGTAGTGATTTCTCATTACTGTTTTAATTTGCAATCCCCTATTGACTTAGCATTTGCATTTGGTTGTATGATTCATTTTGAGTTAATCATTTTGAAAAGTTTAAGATCTGTATCTATATTCACTTTTTTTTTTTTTTTTTTTGCATATGGACATTAAGTCATTCTGGTACCCTGTGGAATAGACTATCCTTTCTTTATTGAATTGCCTTTGCCCTTTGTTAAAGATCAGTGTTACTGTAGGCCTTTCCCTTGGCTCTCTCTTCACTTCCACTTACCCATGCATCTTTTCTTCTGCCAAAACCACAGACTTTATTACTGCAGCTTTAGAGCAGGTCTCCAACTTGGTCTCTCTTCTTTAGTATTGTATTGGCTATTTTCTGTCATTTGCCTTTATGTATAAACTTTAGAATCAGTTTGTCAATTTTATAAAATGTCAAAAATTCTTGCTGAAGGTTTGATTGAGATCATGTTGAATCTATAGAACAAGTTGGGAAGAACTGACATCTTAACAATATTGAGTCTTCCAATCCATGAATATGGAATATCTCTCCATTTATTTAGATCTGTTTTAATTTCAAGTATCAGAATTTATAGTTTTCAGTATGTAGATCTTGGACATATCTTGTTAGATCTGTATCTCTTCTTTTTTCTTTGGTGCTATTGCAAATGGCATTTTTTTATATTGCATTTTAGGTTTCGGGGTACATGTGAAGGACATGCAAGATTGTTGCATAGGTACACACGTGGCAGTGTGATTTGCTGCCTTCCTCCCCATCACCTATATCTGGCATTTCTCCGCATGCTATCTCTCCCCAAGTCCCCACCCCCCACTGTCCCTCCCCTATTTCCCCCTAACAGAACCCAGTGTGTAGTGCTCCCCTCCCTGTGTCCATGTGTTCTCATTGTTCAACACCCGCCTATGAGTGAGAACATGTGGTGTTTGATTTTCCGCTCTTGTGTCAGTTTGCTGAGAATGATGGTTTCCAGGTTCATCCATGTCCCTACAAAGGACACGAACTCATCGTTTTTGATGGCTGCATAATATTCCATGGTGTATATGTGCAACATTTTCCCTGTCCAGTTTATCATCGATGGGCATTTGGGTTGGTTCCAAGTCTTTGCTATTGTAAACTGTGCTGCAATGAACATTTGTGTGCATGTGTCCTTATAATAGAATGTAACTGGCATTTTTTTAAAGTTTCATTTTCATTTCTTTATTGCTGGTATACAGAAAACAACTGACTTTTGTATATTAACTCTTGTATCACATGAAATTACTAAAATCTTTTACAAGTTCCAAGTGACTTTTAATGATTTACTGGGATTTTCTACATAGACAATAATGTCATCTGCAAATAAAGACAGTTTTAGTTTTTCTTTTCCAATCTACATATCTTTGATTTTTCTTTTCTTATTGCACTAGGTAGAACTTTCAGTTCCATATTAAATAGGAGTGGTGAGAGAGAACATTTGTGTCTTATTCATAATCTTATTAAAAAAACAGTTTTTCATAATTAAATATATTTGCCATAGGTTTCTATAGGTGTGTTTTTACTAGGTTAAGGAAATTTCCTTCCATTTCTGCTTTGCTATGAGCTTTTTTTTTTTTTTCTTTCTTTGAGACGGAGTTTCACTCTTGTTACCCAGGCTGGAGTCCAATGGTGCGATCTCAGCTCACCGCAACCTCTGCCTCCTGGGTTCAAGCAATTCTTCTGCCTTAGCCTCCCGAGTAGCTGGGTCTACAGGCATGTGCCACCATGCCCAGCTAATTTTTGTATTTTTAGTAGAGACAGAGTTTCACCATGCTGACCTTGTGATCCACCCGCCTCGGTCTCCCAAAGTGCTGGGATTATAGGCTTGAGCCACTGCACCCGGCCTTGCTATGAGCTTTTATTACGAATGACTTGGATTTTGTAAAATGCTTTTTCTTTGTCATTTGGTGTGATGATATGATTTTCTTTCCTTAGCCTGTTGATATGGTGGATTATATTAATTGAGCTTTGAATGTTGAAGCAGTCTTGTATACCTGGAATAAACTCCACGTTTGTGGTGTGTAATTCCTTTTTGTTTTGAGACAGAGTACTTCGTGCACCCTGGAGTGCAGTGGTGCAATCTGCAACCTCTGACTCCCAGGTTCTGGCAATTCTCGTGTCTCAGCCTCCCGAGAAGCTGGAATGACAGGTGTGTGTCACCATGCCCAGCTAATTTTTGCATTTTTAGTAGAGATGGGGTCTCATTATGTTGGCCAGGTTGGCCTCAAACTCCTAACCTCAAGTGATCTGTGAGCTTAGCCTTCCAAAACGCTGGGATTACAGGCATGAGCCACCACACAGAGCCTGTAGCATGTAATTCTTTTTATACATTATTGAATCTCAGGCACTATGGTTTTTTGAGTATTTTTGCATCTATGTTTATGATAGATATTCTTCTGTTTGGTCCTTTCAGCTTTTGCCTCATATATTTTGATGTTCTGTTATTAGGTGCATACATATTTAGAATTATGATGTCTTTTTGGAGAACTGACCCCTTTGTCACTGTGTAATCCCCCTCTTTATCCCTAATAGTTTTCCGTGTTCAGAAGTTTGGTTTGTCTGAAATTAATATAGCTATATCAGCTTTCTTTTGATTAGTGTTAACATCATGTATCTTCATCCTTTTACTTTTAACATATATAAGTTTTATATTTAAAATAAAATTCTTATAGACAATATGGTTGGGTAATTTTTTTACCCACTCTGACAATCTCTGTCATTTAATTCATTTAACTGATGTTTTTAGTTTATTCACACTTAATTATTGATATATTATATTAATACATATCAGGCTTATAATTGCATCTATTCATTGCATTTGTTTCTTATTTCTTTTTCTGCCTTCTCTAGTCTTAATTTAGCATTTTATATAATACATTTTTATATTCTTTTTTATTATATCAATTAGATTATTTTAAACATTTTGTTAATGATTGTCTTAGAGTCTCCAGCATAATATTTTATTAGTTTATATGTAACAACTCTATTCTGCTTCACGGGTAATGAAGACATCTTATAACAGATTGCTTCCAATTCCTCCTTCTCATCTCTTGTGATGTTACTGCCACACATATTACTTATCAGTATGATATAATCACTCAATATATCATTACTATTATTTTAAGTTTATCTTTGCAGTTACATGGATGGAACTGGAGAGTATTATCCTAAGTGAATTGACACAGAAACAGAAAACCTAGTACTCCATGTTCTCACTTGTAAGCGGGAGCTAAACATTGAGTTTACATGGGCACCAAGAAGAAAACAATAGGCACCAGGCCTTCCTGAGGGTGAAGGGTGGGAGAAGGGTGAGAACTAAAAAAACCATCCGTCAGGCACTATGCTGATTACCTGGGTGAAAAAATTATCTGTATATCAACCCCCCAACACACAATTTACCCATGCAACAAACCTGCACATGTACCCCCGAACCAAAGCTAAAAGCTGGAAAAAGATTACCTTTTAGCTAAATTAAGAATAAGAGAAATAAAAAATATTTTATTTTACCTATATGTATTCTTTTCTCAGTACTCTTCAGTCCGTAGTCTAAGTTTCTGACTGTCATTTTCCTTCTCCCTGAAGAACTCGTATTCACATTCCTTGAAGGTCGAGCCTGCTACTGCTGAGTACCCACTATGTTTGTTTGTCTATGAAAGTATATATATATGTTTTGCTCTTGGAAGGATAATTTTACTGGTTAAGATTTCCAGATGGGTGTTTCTTTCTTTCTTTCTTTCTTTCTTTCTCTTTCTTTCTTTCTTTCTCTGGCTTTCTTTTTCTTTCTTTTTTTCTTTGTTTCCTTTTTTTCTTTGTTTCAACACTTTAAATTCTTCACTCTCTTCTTGCCTGGATATGTTCTCAAGAAAAGTCTGCTATAATCATTACATCAATAATATTGAGAGAGAAGTATTTAAAGGGTAGAGAGTTTCCCCTTCTTGCTTCTTTCAAGATTTTTCTCTGTTTTCAATTTTCTGCCACATAAATATTATATATTTAGATAGATATATATATATTTGTGTGTGTGTTTATGTATGTATATGTGAGACAGCAAGCAGTAGATATATATATTCTTAGTTATATACACATATGTATATACATGTGTATGTCTCCTATATACTAGAGAACTGTTCCAGTTATATATCTTTAGTTATATACATAGATACATACATATATGTCTCTCCAATATACTGAAGCAGCTCTCCAATATGATGGAGCAGCTCTCCAGCATATCGGAGAGACATTATATATATGTGTACATATATATATATATACACAATGAAAAGCAGGAATATACGTATAATATATTTATAATAAATATATTATATAAATATATTATAAATAAATATATTTATTATAAATATATTTATAATAAATATATTCATAAATAATATATTTATAATAAATATATTCATAAATAAATATATTTATAATAAATATATTTATAAATAATATATTTATAATAAATATATTTATAAATAAATGTATTTATAATAAATATATTATATAAATATCATATATATATATATATATATATATATATATATATTTCCTGCTTGCTGTTGTCTGAGCTTGCTTGATTTGTGGTTTGATATCTGTTATTAAGTTAAAAAATTCTCAGCCACTTCTGAAAATACTTCTGTCCTACTTTTTCTTTTCCCTCTGGTGTTCCAATTATGTACAGTCTACAGTATTTGAGACTGTCCCACAGTTCTTGGCTGTTCTGTTTTGCTCGTTTTCATTCTTTTTTTCCCGTTTGCATTTTAGTTTGGGAAATTTCCATTGACTTATCTTCAGGTAACTAATTCTTTCCTTGGTTGTGTCTTCTGCTGATGAGTACTTCAAAGGCCTTCTTCATTTCTATCAGAGTGCTTTTTTTATTTCTACCATTTCCTTTTGATTTTTCTTAGAGAGTCAGTTTCTCTGCTTTCATTGCCATCTATTGTTTCCTATTAGTTACTGTCTCCATTAGAGCCTTTACCATATTAATTATATTTATTTTAAATTTTCCGTATGGTGATTGTAACATCTGCGTCACTTCTGAGTCTGGTTCTGATGCTTGTTTTACCTCTTCAGAACTTTTTCCTTCCCTTCTAATTTTTTTCCTCTCTTCTAATTTTTGTTGCTGTTGTTGTTGAAATCCAGTCATGTGGAAATGGGTAATAGGAACTGAAGTAAATAGACCTTTAGTGTGAGAATTTATGCTCATCTGGTAAGAAGTTGTCCTGTGTTTAATGTTTCCTGTAGGTATAGGTGCCAGAGGCTTCCAACTCCTTTAGTTTTCATGTCATCTCCCTTGTTCTGTTTGTACTTTCCTGAGTACTCCTTCTCAGAAAGAGTCTGTACAAATGCACTCTTTCAAACGCACTCCTGCAGTTACCGCCTGCTGTGACTACACTGGAGCCCTGTGGGTGTGATGGTGAGGTGTGAAGAGAGGAAGCCTTCCACGGGTTTATAATTAAGTCCCAGCCTCTTAGTTGGTCCTTCCACAGTGCCGACTCAGTGGTAGAGCTTCCCCCGCCCTCCTTATATGAGAGAATAAGGCTAGTAAGATGCTGGAGTGCAGGGATTACCTTTTGGAAAGATGGGACAAAGCTCTGGTAATCATTTGTCCTGGACAGTGGGTCATTTTTATGGAGGAAGCTCTGGGTTTATTTCAAAAGGATTGATTTACCCGCTCTCTGCCAGAGCCACTCAGGGATATTTATTAGCTGTTCACCATAAGAACCTGGTAGGGTTCTTACAGGGAAAACCTAGGAAGGTATGTGGTTCTTCTGTGGCTCCCAAGAGCGTCTCCTCCCATTTGAGCGCTGCACTCAGTGTATTAGTTTGCTAAAACTGTCATAACAAAATGGCACAAATGAGGTGTTTTAAACACATGAATTTATTTTCTCATGATTCTGGAGGCAAGAAATGCAAGATCAAGGTGCCATCAGGGTCAGTTTCCCTGAGGGCTCTCTCTTTGGCTTGCAGATGCTTATCTTCTAGCTATTTCCTCACACATTTGCCCGCTCAACTTGTTTGTGCCCTAATTTTCTCTTCTTATAAGAATACATCATATTGGATAAAAGCCTACCCTAATGATCTAATTTAACCTGAATAATATTCTTAAAAGACTCTACTTCCAAATACAATCCCATTCTGAAGTACTGAGGATTAGGATGTCAACGTATAAATTTTAGTGGGCAAAATTCAGCCCATAGCACTCAGTTCCTAGTAATTCAATGAAGTTATAGTTCATGGCTCCAGTAGTTTCTGCTCCAGGTGTGCAGATCTTAGCTGCGACTGGCTCTGGATTAACTTGTCCCTTCAGACTTCAGGGTTACAGTTTGCTCTGCAACGTCTGTTCTCTGATGAGTCCAAGAAAATCTTCAAACGTCAGTTTTTTCAAACCTTTGCCATAAAAATGAGAGTGATGACTTCCAAGCCCTTCACCTGTCAGAGCTGAAACCAGATGTCTGGCAGAGTTCTTGAAGACCTTCACAAGTCCTCTCCCCTTTGGATCCCCGTTAAGGGAACCTTTATCCCCCCCAGCACCTATCACAATATGGCATTTTAGTATTTAATAACTTGCTTTGCGTTGGTGATTTGTGTGTCTCCACTCACTCTACCAGAGACTCCATCAGGGCACCAACCATGTCTCTTTGGTCCTCTGCTGAATCACCATTGTACAGTACATAGTGGATAACAAATAGTGGCTAAATGGATGAATGAAGCGAGTCATTAAAACAGAGCTGCATCTCACTTTAATGTCTTTTTCAATAGAAGAAAGTAAAAACGTATTTTCAATGTCATTATTATACAATTTGATTCTAAAATTTTCTCTTTGTACTGTTGAGCCATTAAAATGCTTTTCTTGGGTTTTTAAGAAAATGCCCTGCTCAGTTGCTGCTCTGACAAGGCCTCAGCTTTCGAGTCCAGAGCAGTGCAGCGTTAGGCATCTAAGGCTTAGGGGTGGTCCCAGAATGGGGCCTGCAGGATGAAGCCAAGCTCCCTAGCCCTTCAAGTTAGGGGCTTCTCTTATGTGTATCTCCTGCAACTTCCTCCCCTATACTCCGTGCATTTATCACATCAGAGTCCTCTCCCTTTGTTGAATTCACCATATTCTTTCATATCTCCAGATCTTTCCTTTCTTCCCTTTCCAGGCAGGAAAGTCCAAGCCACTGCTCAGCCTTCCAAAATCAGCTCAAATACCACTTTGTTGGTACAGCTTGCCTGAGCCTTCTGGCAAGCCCCGTCACCTCCTGCTGTGTGTTCCTTCGGTCTCCATGGGTAAGCACACACTCATCCCAGAACCAAACTGGAATCCTCTCTCACCTCTTCCGCATCACAACCACAAACCCTTTGAGAGTAGGTAGAGGCTGCTTAACTCATGTTGCCATCTGGAGGGTCTCTTGGATAGAAAATAAGAGTTGAATTCAGACCCTAAGAGTCTCTTTACCATTTCTCCTGGTTGCTTTCTTCTGCTTTTCACTAACTTTGGGCAGAAATAGCAAACTAAAACGATCCCTCTCCTGTCCTATTGCCAGGTCATCCTATAGTTGTTTTGCTCTGAAATTCAGTGTGAAAACCTGCCCCCTGCAAAGCTCTGTCTTTTTAGAGCTTCAGCATTACTGCCTTGACATATATTATTCAAACATTTCTGAAAACATGCTCCCATGCTTGTTCTTGTTCCCATCAACCAGACAACTGTGTTTATGGGGAGGAACTAAATTTAGTTTCCTCTGTAGAAGTTTAAGTGCCATTTAGAGCAGCTACACAACTAATTTGAGGTGGCAGTTCCAGCCTTGCGTAGAATGTGCCAGCACAGCAACGTGGAGTTTGAACATGTCAGCCCATTTCTTCTTCATCCCATGCAGGCTGTGGTCATCACTAGTTGCTTTGGTCTTTCATCTTCTGCAAAACACCTAGGATCATATTCTCTGCGGGGTGTGATGCAGAAAGAAGGAAAGAGTAATAGGTAGCAGAAATCTCAGTCCAAAACCCCAGATGTGTCAGAAATAGCACTTTCTTTTCCATAACGTAGTTGAGTTTTTGACTCTAAGTCTCCAATCTGACTGACTGTAAGAAAATTTAACTTTGGGCTTCCTTGTTATCTCCATCAAACACTTATGCAGTGTCAAGGAATCTTAGGGTCGGGAGCCTGGAGTGGATGAGGGGTGGGAGAGAGAGCCGCTTGCCTTCGGTTGGCAGTCTGTACAGGCTACTGCTGGGTGAGCCCTCATTCCTGTGCTCAGCTCCATTCAGGGCCTGTGGCCTCTTACAACTTTCCTTTGATGCCTGTATGCTCTCATTCATTCCTTTTGGTCATTTCTCTGTGGCCTTGCTGACTCCCTGCTGTGACGTTTGGGAAGCGGTGTTCAAATTACTGGGACACAACCCACAGAATTCTTTGTCTCTTCTTCCATGCTGGGGGGGCTCTCTTCCTATTCTGAGGTTTGGGAAGCTCCACATCCACAACTTTGGGTACGAGGCTCTGTCATGTCCCGTGTGCCCTCCCTTTTAGGTCTTCCACAAAATCTCCTACCTCTGTGAAGATCCTAGCTTTCGAATACAATAACCAGGGTGTCTTGTAGACTACTTCTGCTTTCTGCCCTGAAACACACTATCCCCAAGGTGGTGAGTCAGCATTCAGCTGATGACTTACCTGAATAAGGGAAACAAAAGCAAGAAATGTAGGAAGAAAAATAATACAGATTCAAATTTAAAAATATCACATGGGGCCAGGCGCAGTGGCTCACGCCTGTAATCCCAGCACTTTGGGAGGCCAAGGCGGGTGGATCACGAGGTCAAGAGATCGAGACCATCCTGGTGAACATGGTGAAACCCCATCTCTACTAAAAATACAAAATTAGCTGGGCATGGTGGCACGTGCCTGTAATCCCAGCTACTCAGGAGGCTGAGGCAGGAGAATTGCCTGAACCCAGGAGGCGGAGGTTGCAGTGAGCCAAGATCGCTCCATTGCACTCCAGCCTGGGTAACAAGAACGAAACTTTGTCTCCAATACGTATATTACATGGCCATAGTCGAAAGATAGGGGGTACTCAGGGGGGCAGAGAGACCGTTTCTCATCTCAATCTCCATAATATGCTGGACCAGAACTCTCCTGCCAGTGGACTTGTTCTCTTTGCTGTTTCAAACACAATGCAATACTTGGGTTAACTCTCATGGATGGTGACACTAAATTCCTTGTTAACCTTCTGTCATTTATGTAAGATGGTTACCATTCCAGAGGAGAAATGTGGGAGAGGGAGTGACAAGTCACAGGCTGTGCTTGTGATGTTCTGGTAAGCCTGCCGGTTCACTCTCTGATGAATGCTTTGATTACCTGTGCATGACAGACCACGTCTCCCACGCTCTCGTCGGAACTGGCTGTCATATCTGTAAGAGTGCTGCACCCGCGAGCTATTGAGGAGATGATGGTTCTCTGTGGGAAATGCAAGGGTCTCATAGCCATTTGCTCTGGAGAAGCCAGGTTGCCTCCCAGTGGAGAGCCAGGAAGAATGTGAGGTGGGGAAGGAATGTTGTTGGCTCCAAAGAAAGAGAGAGAGTGAAGCATGGCAGAACGTTAAATAGGATTAAAAAGAAAAAAATTTGCCCGGGGAGGTCTACCTCCAAACGTCATATCCATGACTTCAGTTGCATTGGGGAAATTTGCCTGATTGATGGATCCCTCTGAAAAGAATTGGGTTGTGGGGGTCTTTATTCTCTAGCATAGATGGCTTTCATTACTCAAAGCACAAAAAGGCCAACATCGCTGGTTCAGCCTCTGTCCTTTCAATAAGTAACAAATACAAACATAAATAAGTAAGATAAAGATAAAAACGTGATGCAGCTTTCAGATTAATGGGCTCTCAGAGAAGTTGGACATGAGAAGCATGTATGTATTCTATATTCACCTCTAGTTGCCAGGCTTGAGGAGAGTTTGGTGGTGTCCCTGGAACTCCTGAGGAAGATGTCCCAGGACACAGTGGCCTTCTTTCTGCATCAAAGAGACCTCGGTTTGCATCCTGATTCTCTGGGCTGTGCAGTGTGGGCACTAAACCTCTCTGAGTTCATTTTCTCATCCACCTTACGAAGTTGATCATGATTGGAAAAGACAATACATGTAAAGTGCATGTGCAGTGCCCAGACCAGAGCTGGACTATTTTCAGTCACTCCCTGTGTATTTAGCATGTGCCAGTCACCATGTTACATGCTTAGCATGCATAATCTCATTTAAGAGGAATTTGAACCTGCGAAAGTTGGGCATACATGTATGAAAGAAATTCAACCTCTAGGAATCTGTCTAAAGAAAGTAACAATGTGCACCCAAGGATCTTAATAAGAAATATTTCAATATTGTATGAGTGAAAAAAATCAGAAATAACCAGTGTCCCACAACAAGGAAATGATGAAGGAGGTGGTTGCATATCGATTAAAACGATGCTGCAAGAGAAGACTTAAGGACAAAGAGAGAAATCCACAGTAACGGTAGGTTTTAAAAATCACTTTAAAATCGTGTACAGAATGAATGACTTCTTCTTTAAATGTATAAATATATGTCCATAGAAGATGAATGGAATGACATATGTCAAGTGCTGACAGTGATTTCATCCAGATTTGGGTCAAACTGGTTATTTCTGACTTCAGCTTCCTACATAGTTGAATTTTCAGCTTCTTCCCAATGACCATCTGCTGTTAAGTAATAAAAACAAAACAACAACAAAAAAGTTATTCAGAACGTAAACAATTTAAGTGGTAGACACATTTGCATTCTTTTGCTGGTTTTCTCTAGTGCCTGGTGAAAGAATTTGGTAAACAAAGTCTCTACTTGATTTTAAACTTTTTAGTTGAGCTGGAAATAGCACACTGGGGAGGCCAGGTAGAGGCTGTTAACCCAATTTTAGAAAGGAGCGTCCTGAGAGAAGCAAAGAGCCTGGAATCTTGCTGATGATCAGCCAGTGGGAGGTCAGACCTGAGGTCTATTTCGCTGCCAGTGGCTTTTCAGAGGCTGTGAGGAAATTTACCGAGAAAGCACCACGTGGTTTTTAGGACAGTCAGCTCCTGGAGAATTTGGATACAAGTGGTCTGCATCTGACTTTCCCACCTTTCTCCCACCCACTGGAAGATCTGATTGTCACACTTCCCATCTTGTGGCAGAGCCTCAAAGGAGTGAGGAGGGGTGAGTAAGGCATATCCTGGAGAAACTTAAATATTTCCAGAAAAAATCGAGTCCCAGACTGAGTGAGAGGGATGGGTCTTTTTTTCCCTGGAAATACTGATAATTTTTATATGAAAACATGTATCTGTTTTTAAAAGTATGAAACATATCACATTTATATGAATAGAATTGTTTTACATATATATATATATGTATGTATGTGTCTGTGTGTGTGTGTGTGTGTGTGTGTGTACGCTATGCTTTAGTAATTCTTCATATTGATGCAAGTAGCTGTAATTCATTTATTTTTCACAGATGTGTACTATTCTAGGGTGCATCTAAACCACAATATATGTATGCATTTCCTTTTTTAAACAATTTTTTACGATTACATGCAATGCCATTATGAACTGGCACACAAGTACAATCTTCCTGAGACTACAGGTTGAGCATCCTTACTTGGAAAATCTGAAATCCAAAATGCTCCAAAATCAGAAAATTTTGAGTGCTGACATAACACCACAACTGGAAAATTTCATATTTGAGTACTTAACACTAACTTTCATGCACAAAAGTATTAAAAATAGTATATAAAATTACATCCAGACAATGTATATGAGGTGTATGTGAAATAAATGACTTCTGTGTTTAGACTTGGGTCTCAATGCCAAGACATTTTATTATGTATATGCAAATATTCTAAAATCCAGAAAAATTCTAAACCTGAAATTCTTCTGGTTCCATTAATTTTGGATAAGAGATACTCAACCTGTATATACCCAAGAATAAAATTCAAAGGGTTACTGTAGGGCAAAAAATTCTTCAAAATAACTAAGTAACACTAAATTGTTTTTCAAATGGTTTTATCAATTTACACCACCATAAGTCTTTTATGACAGTTTCTATGTTTCTTTGTTATTCTCATTGTTAACTTTAGTATATTCAGACTTTTTTCTTTTGTAATTTTTGCCAATATGGAGTGGACGCTTGTAATTTGTACTTTATTACTGCTAATGCGAATCATTATTTCACTTGTTAACAGATCATTTGCGTTTACTCTTTTGTGAAATACCTTTCAGACCTTTGTCTATTTTTTCTGCTGGGTTGTTTGTTATTTTCTTATTGGTTCATTAACAATCTCGATGCATTAGATTGAAGCACTTTATCAGTTATGTGTTTGGCTAACATCTTCTCCAAGTGAGTGGCTTTCCTTTTACTCTTTTGTAATGTTGTCTGACAAACAGTGATTCTTCATTTTAATGTAGTTAAATTTATAATTCCTTTTCTTTAAGATTTTGCATGTGTTTGTCTTATTTAGGATGTTATTTCCTGTTCTGTGATAAGAAGTATATTCTATACTGTGTTTTCAGTTTTTGTTCATTGACATCTAAAAGTTTAAAAGACTTATATTTCACGTGTAAGTCCTTTTTGATATCAAGGTTTTTCAGTAGTGGTATTAGTGCAGCTTTGGGCTCTGGAATTCTTTGTGCTGGGGGGATTCCTTGTGCATCATAGACCTTTCCAAACTAGATGTCAGTACCGCTACTCCCTCTCCTCACTTCCCAGTTATGACAGTGAAAATGGTCTCAAGACATTGCCGTTATACTCCCTGGAGATAGGCTTTCAGATTCCGCAAATAAAAACACGAGACACTGGGTCAAATTGGAATTCCATATAAACAACAAATACTTTTTAGTATAAGTAATGCAATATTTAAGATATAGTTAGATTAAAAATTATTTATTATTTAAATTCAAGTGTAACTGTATGTCCTGTTATCTGGTCATGATACTCAAGTGAGAGGTGGAGGATGTTTTAATTGCCTCCTCTTCACCCTGTTGGTGAAGGAGGGATTCAGGCTCTAGGACTGTGAGGATGACCAAATGTATCACACCTAATACTGGAGAGATGGGCTTGTTAGTCATGTATATTCATAGCCCAGGTGAGAAGAGCACTACATGCCACACAAGACCACACAGGGGTTGCAATCAGAAGCAGAGTGAACAGTCAGGGTCTTTGTAGTAACAAGTGGGTGGGGTGCCCCTTGGTTCTTATGGGAGGATGTATTTGGCTGGTAGGAATTGGAAACCTGTTACTCAGGGATAAGCAGAAACTGTGTCTGGTGCCTTTGATAAGGAAAGTTTTAGCTAGAATGGTGTGGGAAACTTGCAAGTAGGACATTCAAGAGCCTCCCAATTTTATCAAGACAGCGCCAAACATTGATCCTTAATTTTAGGCCTTCAGTCACAAAGTAGGGAGAAATTGTTCCTTTCCCCCACCCTATTTAGAACCATCAATCCAAATGGAAATTATTTTTGAGCATGATAATGTTGAAATCCAATTTTGTATTACATATACATAATGAATTCTCCCAGCACAATTTATTAAATTGTCTACTCCACCCTCAGTTTGCCATGCCATCTCTTTAATGTATCAAGTTTCCATAAATAAGTGAGTCTACAATAGGTCTTTCTATTCTCTGCCATTGGACTGTAGCTCCATCTCTAAGACTACAGCCCCAGTCTCAATTAGTGTAGCTTTACAAAGTTCTCAATAACTGGTCGGGCGTGTCCTTCACATTGCACTTTACTGGAAAATCAGACTTCTTCTTGTCCTTTTGATCATCCATATAAATTTAGTATAAAACTCTGAAGTGCTTTAAAAAGTTTCTGCTAGGTATTTACCAAATTAAAGTCTATGGATTAATTTGAGGATAACTGATATTTTAACACAATGTTTTTTCTTATTTTTAAATACGGTATGCATCCTTCTAGCCTTTTCAAACTTTAACATTTTTATTTAAGGTGTATCTCTGTGAATAAGATATAGTTGAGGGCTTTTGTGGTATGGTGAGCTGATCTTAGTTTTTAATTCAAATATTAGATTATTTACATTATTAAAAGTTCCTGATCTATTTGGATTTATTTCTATCATCCCACAGTTAGGTTTTAGTTGTTCAACTGTTATTTGCCCCTTTTGTTTCTTGATGTTTCACATCAATTGAAAAATTTGTTTCTATTGTCTCCCTTTACAACTTTGTTGAATACATCCTTTCCTTGATGGAGCTTTAATATTTATTCAGTTTATGTCTTTAAAATAAATTTCTCATTATATCTAACTTGTCAAATTTAGTGCCGTACACTTCACAGTCTTTTCTTATTGTTCTTTTCAATGTCTGCTCTGTGGACTCAGTAATGATGTTGCATCCTTCATTCCTGATATTGTTAGTTCATGTGCTCTCTCTTTTCTTTTTTGATCAGTATGACAAGTTTGACGATATCATTATATTTTTAAAAAAACAGCTTAGAGTTTCACCAATTTTCTGGGTTTGTTGTTGTTGTTGTTGATCGCTGATCTTATCTTTGTTAATTCATTTTAATGATTCTTTTGGATTAATTTTTTTTGTCTTTTTTTCCTCTAAGATATAAGCTTAGGTAATTGTTTTGAGAGCCTTTTCTTTTACTAATATAAGCATGTGATGCTATAAATTTCCCTCTAAGAACTATCTTAGCTGCATCTCACAAATTTTCATATGTTGTGTTTTTATTTTCATTTGGCTTGAATGTTTTCTAATTTTTCTTGTGATTTCTTTCTTGACCCACATATTATTTAGAATGTGTGATTTAATTTCTAAACATTTGAAAGCTTTCCAGCTAGCATTTTATTGCTTATTTCTAGTTTAACCCCATTGTGAGCAGAGAACATACTTTAGGTAAATTATTTTAGATTTATTGACATTTATTTTAAGGCTTAGTACATGATCTATTTTGGTGAATGACTCATGCGTACTTGAAAGAGTACATATTCTATTGCTGTTGGATGGAGTGTTTTATAAGTACTAATTAGGTCATGTGGGTTAAGGGTATTGTTTATATCTTCTATATCTTTGTTAATTTCCTATCTAGATATTTTATTAAGTACTGAGAGTTAATATCTCTAAGTATAATTGTGAAATTGGCTATGTCTCCTTTCAGTTCTATCATATTTTTATGTATATAGTTCAACTTTTCTTAGGTAAATAGAAATTTAGCAATGCTATGTGTGCTTAATGAATTGACTCCTTAATAATTATGAATATCATGATAGTATTTCCTGTTCTGAAGTCTAATTTGTTTTAGACATCAACCTCTAGCTTTCTTTTGATTAATGTTTTTATTGCATCACTTTTTCCAGCCTACTATTTTTATTCTCCCTTTATATTTAAAGTGGGTTTCTCATAGACAATATGAGTTTGTTTTTTATCCACATTGACAGTTTCTACCTTTCAACTGGACTACGTAATCTGCATTTAATATAGTTATTGATATGGTAGGATTTCAATCTACCCTCTTGCTATGTGTGTTTAATTTGTCCCATATTCTCTTTGATAATTCGGTTTCTTACCTTACTTCGAATTGAACAATTTTCATATTTCATTTGATTCCACAATTAGTTTATTAACAATAATTTTTATTTTAATTTTAGTGATTTCTCTGGGATATGTATTATACATCTTTAAAATATAATAATCTACCTTCAAGTAATATTATACCACTTTTAACATAGTGTTAGAACCTCATACAAGCATATTGCCATTACATTCACCTCTTTTTTTTGTAGTTCAATGTGTATATTGAACTGCAAATATATATAAGTACTAATTATATATATTATATATTTAACCACAAAAAAGGAGAATGAATCATTCGAAAGACATATATATTACAAATGGTTTTCACATTCTCTAGCTTACATAGTTGTTTTATTAATGGCTCATTCTGAAAAGCAGCTGTTCTCAATTTTTGATGGAGTCATTATTTTATAATGAATATCATTATATTTTTGATGAATATCACTATTTTATATTTAGAGCTTCTTAAACCCCCTAATAAACATTTGCTCATCCCATTACTGAGAAGATAGTCTCTTATATTTTATTCTGGAATTTGTATAAGCTTAGCTTTTAAATTTAGGTTTATAATCCATCTCAAATTAATTTTTATATATGATGTCTGGGTATAAGTCAGGATTCATTTTACCCCATATAGTATCTGGTTGCTCCATCATTATTTATTGAAAATGAATCTTTCCTCCCTCATAAGTCAAGTGGTCATCATGTAGGGCTATTTCTGGACTCTATATTGACATATATATCTATGCTTATGCCATATAAAGTCTTATTTAGTATAGCTTTATAGTAAACATTGAGGCACTGTAAGTCCTCTAATTTTATTCCCCCTTTTCAAGATTGTCTGGCTATTTTACATTCTCTAATTTCCGTTTAAAAAATGGATTCAGCTTGTTGCTTTCTAAAAAAAAAAAAAAAAGGAACAGGGGGCGGGGGGAAAAAGAATGGTCAAAAGGGGTAGGGAAAGCCTGTAGGCACTTGTAAGCATTTATCTCAGAAAAAATACACCTATGTTCACACAAAAACCTGTATGTGAGTGGTTCTTAGCAATTTTATTTATAATAACAAAAAACTGAAAACACCTTAGATGTCCTTTGATGGGTAATGGTCAAATAAATTGTAGTACATCCATCCCATCACATACTATGCAGTGAACAAAGAATGAACTACTTACCACCTAACTAGTTCAGTTGATCCCAAAGGCATGCTGAGTGGCAAACATCACTGTCAAAAGGTTATGTGCTATGTGATTTCTCTTATGTAACATCCTTAAAATGACAAATAATAGAAACGGAGAACAAATGAGTGATACCCAGGGGTGAAGGAGAGGGAAAAGGAGAGAAGTGGCTGTGGCTACAAAAGGGCTCCCCAAATGCTTCTTGAGTGAATGGACAGCAGAACAATTTAAATCAGCAGTTCCCAAATTTTCTATCTCCAGAAAGTCCTCCTTCCTTTCTGGACCAAACACCGTATGTTTTAGAACGGCATCACTAGAATTCAGTCTGTGTTTTGAAAGTTAGAAAGAGTGAAAGAATTTAATTTCCAGTTTTAGAAATAATTTAATCTTGAAATAATACCGAGCTCTGTCATTTGAGATTTTGAGTAGGTAGAGGTAGCCAGTATCTATCTAATCTTAGCTTTAAGAAAAATCCATTTACTCATTGGTGAGTGCAGACTTGATTTTAGAGACTTTGTGATTTCCATTAGGTTATTTGTAAAAATAAAAAAATGGCTGAAGATCCTCTTTACATTTCCAAATCTCAATATGCTTTAGATAATGAAGTCTCACAAACTTTCAGCCACCAAATATTTCTCGTTATCTGTTCCCCAGCTTAAAGCTGAGAAAGAATGCTTTTACGTTACTTGCAGGCAAGGCCTGGGTCACCTTCTGTTCTGTTAGTCACATGTTGTCTACTGTTCCATAGACTGCTTGGCAGGAAATCAGAAAACATCATGAAAGCACTGGGACCTTCACAGGATAGGAAGGCAGGATGGGCAGGTCCATTCAGAGGATGGGGGAATCAAACACTCTGAAGAATGGGTCAATCCATTCAGGGGATGTGGGACTCAATCCCTTTCACGGCTGGGTAGTTTCTAGAAATTTCTCAAGAATTAAACCCATATTTATTACTATCTTCCACAAAAGGTATCATTCTAGAAATAATTTAGCTCTTCAACGATGGAAATATATTACTAAATAGCAGTCCATGGCCTTGACTGACTTCTGGAGCATTAAAATTAGAGTCATGAGCAAAGTGTAGTTACTTGAAAAAATGCTTGATACACTATAGCATTAAAATATCAGTGGAAATAATGCAGTTACAGTGGCTATCAATTCACAATGACTAGCTTGGCTATGATCCTGCCAGTCTTCATCTCTAGCCATGGGTGAGTGACCATGCTGGTCCAAATTTGATGCTAAGCTGACCAATCAGATTCTCTCCTGCTGAAATTTGAGCACTGGAGTGAGGTGTTTGGAGATGGAAAGAAACAGGCTAAATCTGGGCAAGGCCCTATGCAGAGTTTCCTTGTCCCTGGCTGAGAGGTCTTTTGGAGTAGCTTCATGCCTGGCCCTTCCTGCTGCCAGGGAGACCAGCTCTTCCTCTGCAACCAGAAACAATGTTCTGAGTCGCAGGGGGCGAACCAGCCCATTTATTGATTGCCTACTGTATGCCAGCAATGTTTATATATTATCTGTCAGTCCTGACACCAGCTTTGGAATGGGTGTCATTGCTATTTTCTTTCTTTCTTTCTTTCTTTCTTTCTTTCTTTCTTTCTTTCTTTCTTTCTTTCTTTCTTTCTTTCTTTCTTTCCTTTCCCTCCCTCCCATCCTTTCTTCCTTCTTTCTCTTTCTTTTCTTTTATTTTCAAGACAGAGTTTTGCTCTTGTTGCCCAGTCTGGAATGCAATGGTGCCATCCCACCTCATTGCAACCTCTACCTCCTGGATTCAAGCGATTCTCCTGCCTCAGCCTCCCTAGTAGCTGGGATTAGAGGCGTGCACCACCATGCTCTGCTAATTTTGTATTTTTAGTAGAAATGAGGTTTCACCATGTTGGCCAGGCTCTTCTCAAACTCCTGACCTCAAGGGATCCACCCACCTCGGTCTCCCAAAGTGCTAAGATTACAGGCGTGAGCCACCACACCCGGCTTATCATTATTTTTCTGGATGAGAGAACTGAAGTTCAGAGAGGACAGCTGGTGATGAAATTTAATCTCTGATTTCGAATCCTGTGATTTTTCTACTTGCACTGGAAGATTGCAATAATGAAAGCAAAGAAAGGATGCATGCAGAGAGGGAGAATAGCTAGAAGGAAATAAATTGAAATGTTAGTATTGGTTATATTAGGGTGCTGGGACTGAGAATTGTTTCATTCTTTTCTGCATTTTCCTAATTGTATTTAATGTACACTGAGAGCAAAATAAGAACACAGTCAACTCCTGCGACTATTTTGGGAGTTGGAGGCTTCCCTGAGTGTCCACCGGGGTACCTGTGACTCTTCAACTGCACTAGCTGCTTTCCCCTTCTCTCTGGGAAATGATCTTTTCCATGAGTCACCTCACTCCGCAGGCAAAGCGGCTTCTTCCTTCCTTCAGAAGACACCGCGATTTAATCACAGATAATTGCCACTCAGAAAGATCGGCATTTTACATCCCTCTGATTTGCTGTCTCTCAAATCAAACAGCTCGGTGAGTCATTAAGCAAGTCAGTATAATAGAGATTTTACCCGCTTAAAAGCCCAACTCTCTCCCACGTGCTTCTTGAAGTTATTTTTCCTTGTATTGATTGATCGTGATGAAAATACTTCTCTCACCCTCTCATTATGCTACAGAGTGTGTTGATAAAGACTTAGGGAGTTCAATTCCTCTCCTAGTTAGAATGAAGAAACTAGTATTTACCAAGTACGTACTTACTGCCCTGAGTTAGTGTCTTAAATACACTATTTCATTCATTCATTCATTCATGACAAGGATGGGAGAGTGGTGTGGGCATTGTCATTTTTCCTGTAGGGAGACAGGCTGAGGGATAGAATAAAAGGCATAGCACAGGTGATGTGGCACAGTGGCTGCATTCTCAGCCCTGGAGTCTGGTAGTCAAGGTCCTGACATCTGCTCTGCTTCTGACCGTAACCTCAGGCAGGCTGCTCACTTTCCACAGCCTCTGGACCTTCACCTGTAAAATGAGGAAGAGTAACAACGGTACCACCATCATGGTGTGTGATCTTTAACATAATGGTGTGATAAGGATTAACATGATCTTTATTTAATGCCATTATCAAAATGACTTTTTTTTTGGTGGGGGGGGGACAGAGTCTTGTTCTGTCACCCAGGCTGGAGTACAGTGGCACGATCTCAGCTCACTGCAATCTCCACCTTCCAGGTTCAGGTGATTCTCCTGCTTCAGCCTCCTGAGTAGCTGGGATTACAGGCAAGTGCCACCACACCTGGCTAATTTTTTTTTTTTTTTTTTTTTTTTTTTTTAGTAGAGATGGGGTTTCACCAGGACTCTTGAACTCCTGACCTCAAGTGATCCACCCACCTCAACCTTCCAAAGTGCTAGAATTAGGGGAGTGAGCCACCGCACCTGGCCAACACAATGACATTTAAAATGTTCTTTTCCTAAGCCTTGGGCTTTTCCTGATAGATTTATTTCCAGAAATTTTAGATTTCTTTGTGAATTGGATCGTTTTTGCCGTTACATTTTTAATTGGTTATTTCTTGTCATTCGTTTAAATGTTAACTCTGTTTACAGGGGAATGTCAGCTTTATGAGGGGAGAAACTTTGTTATGTTCATTACCATGTTCTGAATTCTTAGAAAAGAATATATATAAATATGTCTGGCACATAGTAGGTGTTCTTTAAATATTTGTGGGATGGATGGATTTGGCTAACTTCCTGTCTCAGTTCGTTCAGGCTGCTATAGCAAGATACGATAAAATAGGTGGCTTATAAATAACAGAAACTTGCTTCTCATAGTTTTGGAGGCTGGGAAGTCCAAGACCAAGATGCGAGCAGATTCAGTGTCTGGTAAGGGTCCACTTCTGGGTCTAGAGGGCGTATCTTCTTGCTGTGTCTTAACATGGTTGATAGGGCTAGCTAACTCTCTAGGGGCTCTGTTATGAAGGCATGGGTCCCATTCATGAAGGCTCTGCACTTATGACCTACTATCTCCCAAAGGCTTCACTTCCTAATATCATCATATTGGGGGTTTTGATTTCAACATATGAAATTTGGGGAGACACAGCCATTTTGACCACTGAACTTACTGAATTCTCTTACTGAGTCTTGTAGTTTCTTCAGTTGATTCTTTTGAATTTTTAGCAGATAGCAAATCAAATTATCTGCAACTTGTGATAATCTTTGCTTTTCCCACATCTATACTTTTTTCCATGGAAGAGCCTTTGTAATAGCCTTGTATCAAAAAGGAATGATTCTAATGTTTCTATACTAACGATGTTCTGAGGGGTTTCTGGTAGCTGCCTTTCATCAGGTTGTAAAATTTTCACTTTATTCCAAGTTCCCTGAGGTTTGTTTTTACCTTACTTTTTAAATTAGGAATGAGTATTGGATTTCATTATGTATATATCTGGCATCTATTGAGATGGTCATGAATTTTTACCTTGACTTTGTTGATGCTATGTTATTAGCCATTAAAAGTGACAAGTATACAGACTAGATACGTGGAAATGTGCATCTGAACATTTTTTTTAAATTTACATTAAATAGTAGATACATGGATGGCAGTTGTGTAAATGTGTTCCCATTACTCTAGGAGAAGGCATTTCCTCATCTGCCTGCCCTTCTGGTCACACTTTCCCAGTGTCCATCCCTTAAGAGGAAGAGGTGGCTGATCTGCTCAGTTATTGCAAGATATTTATAAAGACAGTCTCTGTGCACTGGGTCTCTCCTGGCCCTGTTCCCTCTCAGTGGCTCCTGTCCTGCTCCACATCTCAGAGGTAGTGAACTGAGCTGGTGATCCTTTGGTCACTGGCATCTCCCTCTTCCACTTCTCTCTTCTATGAGGTTGTGAGAGCAGGTGGGGCTAGAAATGGCCCCTTGAGACAGAGCACTCATCTTCTGTCTTCTTCCTTCACGTGCCTTTAAGGCAGGCATCCCCAAACTTTTTACACAGGGGGCCAGTTCAGTGTCCCTCAGACCGTTGGAGGGCCGCCACATACTGTGCTCCTCTCGCTGACCACCAATGAGAGGTGCCCCTTCCTGAAGTGCGGCAGGGGGCCGGATAAATGGCCTCAGGGGTCCGCATGCGGCCCGCGGGCCGTAGTTTGGGGATGCCTGCTTTAGGGGATGGTAAGAGCCAAATGTCAAGCATTTCTCTGCAGCCCAGCTTCTTTAGAGGACCCTTTTTGGCTGGCAGAAAGCTGCATGCTGTGGTCCATTTGATTATTATTCTTTGTGTCTGTCTCTCTCAAGGATTCTGTGAGGAACAGTAATGGCTGAAAGGACAGGTTACGGCCACTCCCAGGCTCCTGACTATAGTACCAGGGATTTGAAGAGGTTTTCAAGGAGGTATCATAGTGAGAGTTTAATAATATCTTACAAAAGGATACACGCAGGTCCTAACCCCTAGCATCTGTAAATGTTACCTTACTTGGATACAGAATCTTTGCAGAGGTAATTTGTTAAGGATCTCGAGATGAAATTATCCCAGATGATGGGTCCTAAATTCAATAACTGGTACCATTTTAAGAAGAGGAGAGGATGCGCAGAGATGCACAGGCAGGGAGGATGGCACGTGAAGGCAGAAGCAGAGACTGGCGTGAAGCAGCCACAACCCAGGGACACTGGGGAGCCACCAGAACGTGGGTAGAGGAGAGGAAGAATTCTTCCTCAGAGCCTTCAGAGGGAGAGCAACAACTTGATTTCCAACTTCTAGCTTTCCGGGCTCTGAGAGAATACACTTGTGTTGTTTAAGCCAGGATTCCCCAACCCCTAGACCACCAACTGGTACAGTCCATGGTTTGTTAGAAGCCAGGTCACACAGCAGGAGGTGAGCAGCAGCAGGCAGGGAAGTGAAGCTTCATCTGTATTTACAGTGGCTGCCCCTTGCTCGCTTTACCACCTGAGCCCTGCCTCGTGTCAGATCAGCAGTAGCATTAGGTTCTCATAAAAGTGTGAACCCTACTGTGAAGTGCAGATGTGAGGGGTCTAGGTTGCGCACTCCTTATGAGAATCTAATGCCGATGATCTGTCACTGTCTCCCATCACCCCCAGCTGGGACTGTCTAGTTCCAGGATGACAAGCCCAGAGCTCCCACTGATTCTGCATTATGGTGAGCTGTACAATTACTTCACTATATATTACAATGTAATAAGAATAGAAATAAAGTGTACAATCAATGTAATATGCTTGAATCATTCAGAAACCAGCATCCCCCATCCCTTTGGTCTGTAGAAAAATTGTCTTCTACAAAACTAGTCAGTCCCTGGTGCTAAGAAGTTTGGGGACCACTGGTTTAAAACTTGCAGTTGTGGTTCTTTGTTATGGGAGCCCTGGGAAACTAACCCAGTTTACGAGGCATGGAGAGGTACATTAAGTTTAATGCTTAGCTTGGAGAACATTTCATGCTACTATAACATAAATGTCCACATTTAAAAAATTAAATGTGATGTGTGGTGGCTCACACCTGTAATCCCTGCAGTTCAAGAGGCTGAGGCAGGAAGATCCTTTGAGGCCAGGAGTTTGAGACCAGCCTGGGCAAGAGAGTGAGACTCTATCTCTACCAAAAAAAAAAAAATGCTGGCATGGTGGTGTATGCCTCTAGTCCTAGCTACTGGGGAGACTGAGGCAGGAGGATGACTTGAGCCCAGGAGACTGAAGCTGCAGCAAGCTGTGTTTGTACCACTATACTCCAGCCTGGGTGACAAGGCAAGACCCTGTCTCTAAAAAAAAAAGCAAAAATATAATGTAAAAACTTATTTCACAGTAGAAAAATTTTAGAAATTTATTTCATGTCTAGCTATAGGGAACTGGTTAAATAACCTCTGCAATATCACCCATTAAAATGCATTCTACAGCTATTGCAAAGTATAATTATAAATCTATCAAACAATATTTAAAAATATTTATGTTACAATGGTACATGATTAATAAATAATACAAGTTTCTCTTTGGGATATGTACAGTTATGTCTGCATATGAAGGAAGACTGAAAGAAAATGCAGAAAAATGGAGATGACTAGTGATAGAACAGTTGGATTGTGTCTCATTTTAAAATTTTTCTATATTGTTTGAAAGATGTTTTCATAAATTTAATGAAAATTCTATGACTCTCTTCTTAGGAGTAAAAAGCAGTTATAGAATGGTTGTGTAATAAAATATGTTCAGCATCCCACCAAGCGTTTTATGGCACTAATCAATACATCAGCAGGGAAAAATGATTTTGTACAGCAAAAATTTATTCAAAGATCAAACGCCCCAGGCTGGTCTTATTTTAAAAAGCACACAAAGAGACATACCCTACTGCCCTTCCCACCTGGGGCTCCCATGCAGCCCCCCTGACCTCACTCCCAACTCATATCCCCAGGCCTGCAAACACCTCTCTTCATGGTCTACCCCAGCTTTGGAAATTTGCACCATCATAGAGTCATCTGTCAGAGGAAAGCACTGTGTCTCTGTGGTTTACTCAGTCAGGGTGGATGCCATAGCTCCAGAGTAATCATTCTGCTTTTCTCATGTGGATTCACTTGATTAACAAAGCCCTCCCAGGTGGGAACAGGGTGCACAGAAGGAATGTAAGACGGTCCTTCCCACCTTGGTCTTACAGCCTGGAAGGCTTGCTGAATAACAGGTTGTCTTTTGGGAAAGCAGGGACCATGCTCCAAAGGGGTGCTGCTGTGAGAGCCAGGGGAGATTGATCTGGACCCCTGGGGCAACTTACTCAGCTTCTTCCAATGCTGAAGGGTAGAGAGAAGAGTTAGGGGGTTTTGGAAGAAAAGCCCACTTGATGATTTTACCCGAAAGCTCTGAAACCCAAGGTTAGTTCAACTATGCAGACATATTCTAACATCTCAAACTAAAAGATGATTCGTTCTCTTAAAAAGCCTCAAACTTAATCTTTTATACATACATATGTAAATATATTAAATGTATTTATACTCACTCCTCCACATTCTTCAACTATTTCAAATTTAAAAGGCTTTATTGCACTTTATTTTTTGTTTTTGGTTTTGGTTTTTTTTTTTTTTTTGAGACGGAGTTTCACTCTTGTTACCCAGGCTGGAGTGCAATGGCGACATCTCGGCTCACCACAACCTCCGCCTCCTGGGTTCAGGCGATTCTCCTGCCTCAGCCTCCTGAGTAGCTGGGATTACAGGTACGCGCCACCATGCCCAGCTACTTTTTTGTATTTTTAGTAGAGACGGGGTTTCACCATGTTCACCAGGATTGTCTTGATCTCTTGACCTCGTGATCCACCCGCCTCGGCCTCCCAAAGTGCTGGGATTACAGGCTTGAGCCACTGCGCCCGGCCTTACTGCACTTTAAAATGCTTATTCAGGATTCTATGATATATCGGTAATGCAAGGACATAAAAATTGGGGATGAGCATTTTTTACATATGTAAAAAACATTAGTTTAAGGATTTTAGGTGTTTCTGAATCAATTTCATTTAAAACTTTACTGAGCACTTACTATGTGCAGAAAAGGAATCTAGGGATGTGTGAAAGTTGAGTAGGGAGAATGAATGAATGTAGATTCTAATCCTCACAAATTTAGAATAGAATAATAATTTTTTTTTTAAAAAAAGGCAGATGCGAGTCCTTAGGTGGGACTGAGCCTGGTTCATGAGGCCATGGGGAAGGCCCGGTTCCTGGGATTAATCCTTACAGAGGGCATCAGGAAAAGTTCATTCAGGAAGGCAACTTTGCCTCATGGAAAAGGTAGAGAAAGGCATCCTGGGAAGAGGAAATGGCATGAACAGAGACGTAAGGGCCTCAGAGTGCTTGGCTGGAGCCCACAGGGGCAGGAAGTGCTTTTGCCATCTCTGTGCTCTGTACCTTACATCACAGCTGGCACAGAGAAAGAGTTTGCCATGACAAAGATCATGTATTATGGAGATCAAGATCCAGTGGGGGCTTGGTGCCAGATCGCCACCCTTAATGCTTTGCTGCCATTAGTATGGATTTGGGGGTCTCAAGATCCATTGTCTATAGAACCAAAAAGGTAATGAAAGTGAATGAAACCCACCCAGCATCAGACATTAGAGAGAATCGTGGGGCTGGAGCCAACCAAAGAGTGCTACCATTTTAAAATGGGGGCTCAGTGCTGCTGGGTCTCCTGATTTTTCGAGAGAAGTTTAAAAAAAAATTGTACAGGAAATCTTCAGATATTTGAAATGTCCAGGGACCAGAGAACATGCCCAAGATTCAGATCATAGCCCAGCAGTTTATTACCCAAGAGGAGAGTGTATGGTTGGAGATGCAGAGAAATCATCCTAGAATGGTAACTTGGGGCTACATTCAGCCGAGGGTTAGCTGTCTCCCTAAGGAGTTTGGAATCTCCAGCTGGTGATTGGGAGGCGATTGGGAGCCTCTCAGGGTTTTTCGGCAGAAACAGATTTGCAGCTGAAGTAGAGGAAATGTATAAGGGGGAAGAGAGAGACCAGAGGGTGGATAACCCAGAGGACGCTGAAATACCTAGGTGAGAGGTGGCAAGGGAGAGCCACTGGGGAGCGACCGTGGCATGGGGTGGACAACATGGGTGGGAGAGAAATTTAGAAGGCAGATGGGGAGGACGCCGTGAGCCATGGAGAGAGGGAGAAAGCAGCAGTAAGTCTGACTTGAGGTTTGGAGCCTAGGTAACAGAGTGAATGGGCACACCCCTTCCAGGAGGAGAGATTGGGTCGCCCATAACCTTCAAGCCATACCTCCCACAGTGCTGCTCCCTCTGCCTCCTTTCCAAACTGTCCACCCAGGAAAAGCGCTGCCTGCCTCCTCTCCCTCTTACTTCCTCTGACAGCATCACTCTTTTCAATGGCTCCTTTCCACCCCTCCCAAGACCCCTTTCTTTCTTTGCTTTTCCTCCCGTGTATGCTCCGTTCACTGCCCCATTTTTTTTTTTTTTTTTTTTTTTTTTTTTTTTTTTTTTTTTTTTTTTTTACAGAATTGTCGTTTTAACAAGCTCCTCTCTTCTGTGTGCCTTCCCTCCTACGGGCAGCCCACCCACCTGCCTCCTCCCTCAAATGAGGCTTTTAGAGCTAATTATCTAGGTTTTTTTTGATCAAGCACAGAAGCCGTGCACTTAAAGAAGTGAGACCAGGTGATTCTGACCTATTTTTGGTGGCTGTAATTTGTGGGCTGTGGCATTGACTGTCAGCAGCACCCCGAGGCCAGAGCTCAACCCCAGATCCACAGAGCCGAGGGATGTGTAAAATCTGCAGTGAGTTAATTAATAGAGGAGTTAATCTAGTGATAAAGTCAGATTCCATGGTACTTTGGAAGCCCATCCTTCCAGCCCTCCCTGGTGAGAAACAAGAAATAGGATAGGCATGTAAATAGGCAGAGAAGGAGAAAGGAAGAGTAGGAAGGCAAAGTGAAGCTCATTTGCAGACACAATGTGCTTCTTCCCACTTCTGTGCCCATAGCCGAGCTGTTCCACCCACTTAGCACACCTGGTGCCCATTCCTTTACCCTCCAGGTGATCACTTGGAGTCCAGGTGTTCCTTGGCTCTCAGGAGGAGTCAGGGCTAGAAGTAAGAAAGGAAGGAATTTCTCCATTCTAATGCAGATTCTCCTCTCAAGCCAGCTTCCTGCTTAGAGGTCAGGAGCCCAAATTCCTAAAACCAGGTGACCTGTAGCTACTGGGAAATAGAGGGTTTCCATCTCTCCTTAAGGAGAGCTAGAGGTCCGTCCATGCCATGGAATGCGCTTCAGAGATAGGAACAAATTTTTGATCCATGGAGTAACACAGACCACGCTCAAATGTCTGTGTAAAGTAAAAGAAGCTGGGCTTCTTTTCTAGATAATGGTGCTCAGCTTCCCTCCCAACACTATCTCTTCCTTTCTAGTAAATCTTATATGGTTTCTACCCATTCTTGTTCCGTGTGTTGCTGGCAGAGATCTTAGGATTCCAGCTGAGGGAGAAGAGAGTGGGTCTGGAGAAAGTGGTGGCTGCTGGCTATGTAGATGTGTTTTAGACATCATTTTAGAAGCTCCTGAGAGAACACTATCTTCAAAGTAGTGTTCATAGTAGGGCGGATGGAGGTAGGGTACAAAAGAGCACCAAAGACCCAGGCTGTGGATACCTCTAGCCCCCTGGATGCAAATATTCTTTGAGATTTGTACTGAAGCAACCCCCCCGCCGCCCCGCACGTTCACTATTTTCACCTTTCAATTCATGTTCCATGCTGCAGCATGGGAAATTTTTTTTTTTTTTTTTTTTTTTTTGAGACGGAGTTTCGCTCTTGTTACCCAGGCTGGAGTGCAAATGGCGCGATCTCGGCTCACCGCAACCTCCGCCTCCTGGGCTCAGGCAATTCTCCTGCCTCAGCCTCCTGAGTAGCTGGGATTACAGGCACGCGCCACCATGCCCAGCTAATTTTTTTGTATTTTTAGTAGAGACGGGGTTTCACCATGTTGACCAGGATGGTCTCGATCTCTCGACCTTGTGATCCACCCGCCTCGGCCTCCCAAAGTGCTGGGATTACAGGCTTGAGCCACCGCGCCCGGACGCATGGGAACATTTTTAAAAATCTGATCATTTTGTTAACTTCCCAAGCTATCACTACACAGTCTATTAATCAAGCAAAACGAAATCTATTTGAACTTACCATGGTGATGGAGAACACCACCTTGAGAAAGGTCTTAGAGAAAGAAATCAGTGTCTTAGAAGAGGGGTGTCAGAGTACATTTATGGAGCCTTGGGGTCAGCGTTTCGCTGGTTTAAGGTAGGCTTTTCAAGACGGGAAACTAATTGGCTGGGCAACATTTGTGAGGTGGCAAGGCAGGACTGGCAAACGTCGTGAGGCAAGGACTTGAAGTTTTAATAAGTCAACTGTTTTGTGATTACTGATCTGTTTGCCCAAGTTAGCAGACTGTTGTATCAGGTAGATTGGTCTGCAAAGATCTCCTAAAGCAGACAGTGGACTTACTTATTGACTTACGGTCTTACCTTTCCCAGGAAAAGTTTCCCTGGGAGAAATAGCTAAGTCATGTTGACACAGGTGGTCTCAATTCTTAGTCAGACTAGCTCTGGCATGTTTGCTGTAAGTGATCATAGTTCTCAATATCCTCAAGCTTCCACTCCACTCCCCTTGAAAAGCAAAACAAAACTTTTATAGCTTCCCATTGCCTTAATGATAAAGATGAAAATCTTTAAGCATCCTCAAACGCCTGCCCTATGCTGACCTCCCAGGTTATTTCTGCTTGCCTCCGCTCGCTGAGCTCCCTTGGCCTTCGTTTCATTCCCTGAATGTGCTGCATTCCCTCTAGTCACAGGGCATTTCCAGGCCTCCATGCCTGTAAATAAACGATATTGCATTTGATCCTTACACTCATAGGCACAATGCTTTATGAGCTAAAAACCATAATTATCCTCCCTTCAGTGATGACCAAAACGGAGGCACGCAGAGATTAAATACCTTGCCCTAGGTCCCATTTCTAACAAGAGGCTGCACTAGAGTGTAAACTCAGGCACTCTGGCTTCAGAGCAAGCACGCTTCACTATTACGCTAGCCTAAGTCCTGTGTGTCCCCATCTCCTTGGCTTATTTGTTATTTTCTCTCTGTGTTTCCTGGACTCAAGACTGCCATAGTTGAGGCTGGGGAGGGAGGGTGGCAAATGCAGGATGGGAGAAGCCGCTTAACTGTGAAGCTGAAGAACCTTAACCAGTGACTTATTAAAGGTCAGATGATGGGGCTTTGAGTTTCAGGTGCAGTCAATAGAAGGGTGTATTATCTGCAGAAAATTTAAAAACAATAATAAGGCTATTTAAAAATTGGTTTCCTTTTTCTTATCATCGTGCTCTGGCAAACATAAACAAAGTCAGTGTTAGAGTACTCCTTCCTGCTAGGGCAGACTGCTTGCACTGCCCCCACTCCTTGGTAAGACCACTGAGTGCAAGCCTCAGGACTTCCCATTTGCGTAGGCTCCTTCTAAGGCCTGGGAGGGACTGTAACAACGTGGTCTCAAGATCACATTTTTATATGCAATTTGAAAAAGTGAAACATCTGTATTACCATTCATTAAGACCACCATCAATTTTATACCAACTTCCTCTCTGTCACAGTTGCCTCCATGTAGAGTAGTTGGAGCAGTCAAGGGCATATCCAGGATTCAGTGAAGATAAAGTTGAGCTCAGGATACATTTAGGTGGTCTTAGTGGGGCGTATTTGTCTTCTGCAGTGACTTACACTCATTGTGCTCAGTAGCTGCCTTGGTATCGCAGTGGCTTCCACACTATTCGGGAAGCCATTTTTATGCTGAGCATTTTCTAATGTTGCTTAGCTACATTATGGCAGGTTTTATAGCACTATAAATATCCTGTGACACCTAGCCCTGGAATTGTGTGGCTAATAAAGTTTGAAATGTGCAAAGCCAGAATCTAGTTCATAGAAAATTCTTCCAAATTTTTTAAGTCACTTAAAAAAATTCAAGTGGTTTTCCCAAATTTAATAACAACCTTAAAAAATTATATCATATTATTAATAAAGAGATAAGAAGGTGAAAAAACATTTCTAAACAGCCAATAATTTAAAAAACCAACTTTGGTGAACCATAATAGAGGAAAAACTAAATTATCCTCTAGTCTCTCTATAAAAAGCATTTCAAATGGTTGTAATAAAAAGTTGTAGCAATAAAAAGCTTATACAGGTGTGTCAGGCAGTTAATATAGATATTATATTATTTCCTGGATTTGTGCTGCTCTTTGTATTTGTCAGTGTAGAATTATAAAAAAGCCTGGTCTTTGTCCCAGTTTCTGTTACAGAGACTCAAAAATCCTTGTAATTTCCTGATGATAGGAGTGTCTTTGTTAGGCTAAGGAAGTGACTTATAGTGAGCCATGAGGTAGCACCAGGATCAAGGACTGATCACCAGGAAGACTAAGCATATAATTAGAGAATTGAAATTTTTCAGCCAGCCAACCTCCAGGGAGAGGCAGAACGCTGTAAAATTACATGACCTGTGATTTAATCAGTCATGCCTGTAATAAGGTCCCAGTAAAAACTCTGGACAATGAAGCTCAGTAGAGTTTCCTGGTTGGTGAACCCATTAATATGCTGGGAGGGTGACCTGTCCTGGCTCCATGGGGAGAAGATGCAGAAGCTCTGTTTCCTCTAACACCTTGCTCTATGTGTACCCTTTATAATAAAACTGCACACAAGTATAGCATTTTCCAGAATTCTGTTAGCTGTACTAGTGAATTGGGCATGAATACGCAGGGGTTGTGGTAACCCCTGAGTTTATAGACAGTTATTTGGAAGTATGGGTGGCCTGAGGACCCTTCCTGTAGCTGGTGTCTCAAGTGGGGACAACCTTGTAGAAGGCGGGACCCTTAGCCTGTGGGATCTGACACTAATTCTGGGTGGTCAATGTCAGAATCGTTTTGCAGTACACCCAGCTGGTGTTGGAGCATTTGGGGTTTGGGGTAGTTAGTGTCAAGAACAACAGGAAATAGAATTTGCTAGAATAACCTTGATTCACTGAAACATCTGGTTTGGAAAGAAAAAGAATGAAAGGATGGGGGATAAGGACCCTTTTGTCCCTGAGTAGCCATGATATGACCCACTGTATGAGGCAGCAGCTGTCCTGTGATCATTTGTTAGAGATGAAAGTTATCAGTAGAATTTAGAGATGATTTATTATGCATCACTGGATGCATAAGAAATGCAAAATTATAAGAAAAAAATCAAAATACACAATCCCTTGCTTATTTATTTATAAGAGCTAAAACAAAAGTAAGAAATAGGTCACATTTAGATTCTTCCAGTCTGAACTGCAGCTTCTAGTCTCAGGGCACATATCAAGGGAAGATGTTGGGAAAGATCCTAATTCTTGCCAGTCCTGGATATAACAACTAGCCTCAGAGCTAATTCCAAAGGAAATGATCATGCTGAAACAATAAATGATTTTTTTAAAAAGGCTATGCTGATCCCCAAGAGAAGGTGATCTCTGTCTAGAGGGGAGAGTCTGGTGAAAATCTTTAAGTGGCTATTAAGAAAAGGAATGAATAAAACAAACATTGATAGTTTAGAAACGTATCTCTTAAGATTGCATGGACCGTTGAAACCCTCTGCCAGTCCCCAACATATTCCAGTATGGAAAAATATTAAAAACTGGAAAGCGAAGACTGCAATGAGAAACCTAACCTCAAGACAGTCTAATCCCAGCTCACGTTTCCTAGGAGTGGGAGAACAATCCAATGCTTGGTGAATTCTGCTTCACAATGATTGGAAGAGCTGACATCAAAGGATCAAAAAGCGACATCACTATGAACACTTGGCCTCCTCAAGCTAGTTATCCCTGTGGTAACTTTCCTGACACCTCCTGCTTAAAACCCAAAAGGTCAGAAGGATCGTGAGGCCCCGCTTTCGTGGTCTGCATTCACACTGAAAATCAAAATCAAGCGAGCTTTTGCCCTTCTGGCTGGAGCAGGGTCGCAGGCAGGCAATCAAGATGAGAATTGACAAAAGGAGAGGGTCCCTGGGCTCAACTCCCAAGTGGGAACCTAAAACTTTATGCACTCAGGAGGATTAAATGGACAGAGGGTGCAGAAGAGAAACTTCTGAGACTCCTTGACATGGGTGTCCCATGCACCAAAACACAATGGTGAAACTCTCAAAAGGGCTGCAATTAAATTGAGAATATAGAAATGTAAGAGCTGATAGAACATGAAAGTTTAAATGAAGACCTGAACGTTTAAACAAGCTTTGTATGAAGAGGTAGTGTCTACTTTACCTGAATGTTTTATGGGAATAGATATTGTGTATGACTAGGGAACACTTCCCTTACCTAACATTACGAAACCAGAACCTGTCAGCAAAGTCCCAACAGGGCTGCAGTTAGGAATGCAAGGGTTGATGGTGTTAACGTGAAAATTTGGACAAAATTCATTATATTCAAACAGGCTTTCTGTGAAGTGGCTACATCCCTTTCACCTGATGGTATTATGGGGTTGGATATTACGTCTGACTGGGAAGTGTTTTTGTGTTTCTCCTACCTACTGTTATAAAACAGAGCATGCAAATCTGCCTTTCAAGCAATATTAATTGGATACGCTAAATGAAAACCAACAAGAATGCCTGAGCACACCCAGGCTGTTGATAGCAAACAGTGTAGAACAGAAGCTGGAGTGCTGGCATGGATAAATTCCCTGATCAATAACCCTGTGTGGAGTGTAGACTAAAGTTTAGGTCAAAGCCTGCCAGCATCTCCCAGGGATGAGTACTGGAGATTGGGACCATTTGAGAGGCAATTAATAGCTCGATGTCTGACACGGATTGAAACTCTTCCTAAGATTAAACAACATAAATATCTTGAAACCTGAACACGCTACTGGGAAAATGCAGATACTCAGTATATTCAGAAAGAAGTAGACTCTTTTCCCTCAGGGACTGACTTTGGAACCACCTGAAGAGCTGCTGCATTCTGTCATCACTGAGACAGAGCTCCATACACACTTCTCAATGGACCAACAAAAAAACTGTTTGATGTGTGAATGGCAGTTCCAAGCTGAATAGGCAATATCCTGTCTGGAAGCCCACCACACGGACTGAAGAAGGTTAAACCAAATCAGCTTAATAGGCTGAATTGCATTCTGTGTGCCCTAATGTTTGGATTTCTGCCAACTCACGGGCAGTGACCAATGGCCTGCCCACATGGTCAGCAGAAGGGCGTTGGAAAACTGGCCGATTAACACATGTCTGTATGGGGCATGGCCCTGTGGACATCATTATGGCAATCTGGCAGGTACATTTGATTTAGGACATGTTGATGTCCATCAGAAGAACCCCATTTCAGATTTGGAAGCTAATTCAAATTGACAAGTAGACTCCCTGGGTGCTCATTTGAGGTGGCCACCAGGATCCATCAAATGAGTGGACGTGGTGGATAGAGGGCAGCCGTGCAGAGATGGGTCAAGTGCAGACAAATTCCTCTTGCGCCCTCTGAGGCACGAAACAGGAATGAGAACTGTTCTGTTTGCCAACAAGAGAGACAGAGACTGCAGATGGCTATGGGACGGATTCCCCGGGGAAAGCCTATACATACTTGGTAGGTGGATAACTTTGGACCAGTGCCGGTAGCCTCGGTGAGTGGGAGGAGGAACTAAAGGGTCTGGACAGAAACAGACACTCTAGACTGGGCTTTGTCTACCCAGTGGGAGACGCAAATGTTCAGAGCACTAAAAACGCACTGCCACAGAAGACACGGCACCAGTTTAGACCCCCAAGTTACGTTTTTTCAAAATAAGGGACATTCATCCTCAGAGTAATTGTTCGATAGGGAATTGGAATAGGCAATTTAAATATTAAATGTCTAAAACAGGGTTGGCTGGCAGGGAGAGGCAGAGATGAAGGCCTGGCTTACAGACCTCCGCAAATGTACGCTCACACTCCATGTGAGAAGGACAAGGAGATGTACGTTGTAGTGAGTTCTTTTAATGCTAAGTAAATATCGACTTTCCCACCTAAGGTTGTATTTTTAGCAGCCCTCACCCCCCTGCAAACCAGCATCCACCACCCTACTGGGTAGGTTTACTTTATATTTATCTTCAGTTTTTGCTAGTGATCTTAGAGGCATTGTCAGTAACTTTCTTTGTACAAAAACATCTCTGCATTAAGATTAATTATTATTATTTTAAAGATAAGGTCTCACTCTGTTGCCCAGGCTGCAGTGCAGTGGTGCAATCATAGCTCACTGCAGCCTTGAACTCCTGGGCTCAAGCAATCCTCCCACTTCAGCATCCTGAGTAACTAGGACTACAGCCACGCACCACTATGCCTGGTTATTTTATTTTATTTTTTCATTTGTTGTAGACACAGGATGTCTTTTGCCCAGGCTAGTTTCAATAACTCCTGGCCTCAAGGGATCCTCCCACTTCAGCATCCTGAGTTGCTGGGATAGTAGGATCACTCCTATATGCCACTGTGCTCAGCCTGTGCATTATTAAATTAATCTCATAGTAATTGACATTTATGAAAGTGAAAATGTGCCTGGTGTGTGAAATGCTTACATTATATCATGCAATCCTCACAGCAGCTCCAAGAGGAAGGACGTGTTGTCATTACCATTTTACAGCAGAGAAGACCGAGGCTTTCAGCAAATAAATAGATGGCTCTGTTCACCATAATAAGTGGCGGTCCACATGAATGTAGTCTAGCTCTAGAGTTCCTGTTTCTTAACTGCATCCTCCTGCCCTAGGGAAGGGATGATATATGAAGCACCTGCAACACCCTTGATATTATCTCATTTCATCCTAGCCCTCCTGGCAGGTGTCTATGTCTCCTTTACACAAAGGAGGCTGCTGAGACCCAGAAAGGGGACGTGACCTGGCCCAGGCCTGCAGTGCAGGAGAGGAACCAGCATTCAGGCGGTGTGCTTGCTCCAAGCAAGGTCCCCTTCTGCAGCAGGGTGCTGTTACTTCTGGATGTCATCTTGCACCCAGACTCTCTTTCCCGTCTTCCGCTGACGTCATTCTGCTCCTAGCCTCTTCCCAAACCTGTGTCTCCTGCAGGAAAGCAAACCTCTCAGATTCCAGGTCCCTGCAGACTTCCCACTCGGCCCATCTGTGAGTCGTGAGACACTACAAGAAATCTGTCAGGAATCCTGGACACCTGTCTTTTTTACATTTGTCCTTTAAAGAAATGACAATGTATTGCTGTCTTATGGCAAGAGGTTTTTAAATTTTTTAATTTACTTTAAATTTTTTTTTTAAGTGAAGCCTTTCTAATTTGGCTCGGTTCCCCTGGAGGCAATAAGGGGTTGTTTTGCTGGGCAATCCTTCCCCAGTTTGGCCAGACTCCCTGGAGTTGGATTTCAAAATTTAAAGGTAGGAAAGCAAACACTGCCTCATTAAAATGTGGGTGCCTGTTGGATTCATTAATCATCCTGCCCTAATGCTCCCTAATACGTCTGTTCACTGCTGTTCGTCACTGAGCTCGTGGGCGGAAACTGCCAGCTGTCGCAACTTTCCTCTTAACCCCTTGTCTGCCCACATGCAGATCCTGTAATAGAACATGGGCTATGAGGGTGAAGGTTTGCAAGAGAACGTGGGTGGTTTGTCCTGTGGGACTTGGGTGCTGAGCAGTTCTGTCCTGTGAAGGGCAGGAGACTTCTCACCAAGGAAACAGTGTGACGGTGCCCTGAGATTGAGTAGCTGCCTGAAGTCAGGTGCCTTCTCTAGTTTAACGAGCATGACATTACTTCCTGATGAGTACAGTGCTCCCCATTTTGCAGATGAGGAAAGCGAAGCTCCAAAGTCACATCTCTGATAGGTGCTGAGCTAGGATTGGAGGCCACGTGTGATGTAACCCAACAACTCTGAGCAGCTGAGGAAGCCACTGGCCGTCTGCCTCCCCTCGTTTTGACTGCAGCATGCTACTGAGTAGACTGGGATGAGTGTGGGCTTTCATGTCAGACAGACCCGAATTAAAATCTCAGGTCCGGACCGGGCGCGGTGGCTCATGCCTATAATCCCACCACTTTGGGAGGCTGAGGCTGGTGGATCACAAAGTTAGGAGATTGCCACCATCCTGTCTAACACAGTAAAACCCCGTCTCTACTAAAAATACAAAAAATTAGCTGGGCATGGTGGCGGGCACCTGTAATCCCAGCTACTTGGGAGGCTGAGGCAGGAGAATCGCTTGAACCCAGGAGGCAGAGGTTGTAGTGAGCCAAGATCGCACCACTGCACTCTATCCTGGGTGACTGAGCAAGATTTCATCTCAAAAAAAAAAGAAAAGTCCCAGGTTTGCTGCTTTCTAGGTGCCCTGCAAGCACTGGTCTGATCATTTATAGAAAGATGATGTTACGGGGTTGAATGGATGCCATAGGAAGTGCCTTGCATGCTGCCTGGCAAGTAGTAGGTGTTCCACAAGTGGCAGTTTTCTTCAGTAACCCCTCTTTCTACAGTGTAACATCCGTGTCTCTGCCTGAACAGTCAACACTGACCTCATGTTCACCCTCACCTGCTCCTACTCATTCTCCAGACCCATTTCAACTCTACACTACTGGAAAGTCCTTTCTGATCCCACAAAATGGAATTACTATACATCTTAGACTATGGAAATCAAAAAAGAAGCTGACCAATATGAAGCCTGCTAACACCAACAGTGGGACCAACCCATCTCCTTCTCTCACCCTCAGTGGCTTCTCTAACTAACTGCCCTGCAGGAATGTTTCTGCATTATCCTGATCAGTGGGGGCTAATGAGGTGTCAGGGAACTGGTCTACAAAAGGGACTGATTTGAAAATTTGTTCTTTTATTCTCCTAAGATCAAACCTTCCCCAGACTTTGGAAACACTTAACTGGTTTGTTTTAATCACTCACTAAGATTCATGGACTTTTCACCATCAATTGGCTCTGGGATTTGAATTTGAAAATACTCAGATTTCAGAAGATTCAAAACTTCCATTTATTAATCATGTACTTTACTGATCCATTTGTATATTTGACAGATAAGTAATATTCACCCTGTTTATGCTGACCTTGTAAAGCCAGAGTATGTGTGTGTAGCTCCTGTCCTCACAGCTGGGATGAATGAATGGATGAGTAGATGGATGGGCGAATGGATAGATGGATGGATGACGGTTGGTAGGATGGATGGATAAAATAGAGATTATATATATTACATATTACATCTATACACTTGTTTATCTATCTATCTATCCGTTTTTCTATTTTTTGTTTATAGCTAGAAAGACAGCAGAAAGGTAAGCCATGATTTTAAAATGCTTTCTTCTGGGAAGAAAGCGAATCAGGTGGAAGAACAGGGATACAAACTCAATTTCCTGATAGCCAATTACCTGATAACCCAGTGAGTGTAAACAACCCAATTACCTGATAACCTGATACGCTGCACACTTCACAGGTGCCAACTGCTTCATTTGTGCAGTGTATCCTCATGATGACACTCATGATCTCATGACACTCATGATCTCAGAGCCAGTGGGAAGGATATGGCAGGAGTGACATCACTTAAGTCTGTTGGAATTCTCTCTGTGTGGTTATGCCACCAACTGGACAACACTTTTTAGATTCATCATTTCATTTAACTTTGGGTTTCAGAAATTTATTTTAAATTTAATTTTGTCACATCATTATGTAATATATGTATGTGTTTCCTAAGTCACATCTACAAAGATATATAGTCAAAGAAACTGAGTTTGTATCCCTGTTCTTCCACCTGATTCACTTTCTTCCCAGAAGAAAGCATTTTAAAATCATAGCTTACCTTTCTGTTGTCTTTCTAGCTATAAACAAAAGACAGAAAGATGGATAGATAGATAGATATACATGTGTAGAGATGTAATACGTAATATATACAATCTCTATTTTATCCAGCCATCCTACCATCCATCATCCATCCATCTATCCATTCATCCATCCATCTACTCATCCATTCATTCATCACCCATCTACTCACTTATTCATCCATCATTCATTCAGCCAGCCACCCATCCATTCACTCATACATCCATCCATCCTTTCATCCATTGTCCATCCATCTATCCACCCAACCATCCACTCATCCATCCATCACCTCATCCATCCATTCATCATCCATCATTCATCCATCTACCCATCTACCCATCCACCCGTCCATCCATCCGCATGTTCACATGCTTCCTTCCTGAGGTGACTAATAGCATATCATACTTTGTCTACCTTGCACTCTCTTTTCAGCAGTGATCCTGCAGAGCCCTCCAAGAGCACACAGAAATCTCTCTCATTCTTTTTCACAGATGCCCTGGGCTTTATTGACGGTTGTGCCCCAGTTTTTCAGCCAGTCCTCCGTTGAGCAATTGCAGCATCTCCAGTCCTTTGCTATTATATACACATTATTTATTATTTATTTTCATTAGATGCGTCTCTTATAAAGAGTATTAGATTTGACTTTATTAATCAATATGGAAAAATTTTTTATTATACTTTAAGTTCTGGGGTACATGTGTAGAACGTGCAAGTTTGTTACATAGGTATACATGTGTCATGATGGTTTGCTGCATCCATCACCCCATCACCTACATTAGGTATTTCTCCTAATGCTGTCTCTCCCTTAGCCCCCAACTCCCCTACTATCTCTCCCCTAGACCACCCCTCCTGACAGGCCCCGGTGTGTGATATTCCCCTCCCTGTGTCTATGTGTTCTCATTGTTCAACACCCACTTATAAGTGAGAACATGTGGTGTTAGGTTTTCTGTTCTGATGTCAGTTTGCTGAGAATGATGGTTTCCAGCTTCACCCACGTCCCTGCAAAGGACATGAACTCTTCTCTTTTTTATGGCTGCATAGTATTCCACGGTGTACATATGCCACATTTTCTTTATCTAGTCTATAATTGAAGGGCATTTGGGCTGATTCCAAGTCTTTGCTATTGTGAACAGTGCCTCAATAAACATACATGTGCATGTGTCCTTATAATAGAATGACTTATAATCCTTTGGGTACATACCAGTAAAAAGAAACTATCATTAGAGTGAACCAGCAACCAAGAGAATGGGAAAAAGTTTTTGCAACCTACCCATCTGACAAAGGGCTAATACCCAGAATCTACAAGGAACTTAAACAAATTCACAAGAAAAAACAAACCACCCCATCAAAAAGTGGGCAAAATATATGAACAGACACTTTTCAAAAGAAGACATTTAACAAACATGTTTAAAACAAACATGTTTGAAAAAATGCCCATCATTGCTGGTCATTAGAGAAATGCAAATCAAAACCATATTGGAAAATATTTTTATTTTAGTAGATAAGTCCATTTGTATTTATTGATGGGATTAATATATTTCGTTTCAGTTTTGTCATATTTTATATCTATGTAAATTCATACATAATATATGTGTGTGTTATTTATATATATTTCCTTTTGATCTGTTTTATTTGTCATGTTCTCTCTCTCTCTCTCTCTCTCTCTTTCTCTTTCTCTCTTTCTCTCTCTCTCCCCCTGTCTTTTTCTCTCTTCAGGTATACATTTTGATATTTAGGTAACATTGTTTTAGATTTTTGTTATAACAAATATTATCTTTATAAGTGTATGTGCTCTTGTTAGTCCCTCCCTTCCTTCTTTCCATTTTTCTTTCTTTTCTGCTACTGTATGTTGGATCCTTACCATGAATAACCTTGAAATTTACTAGTGACTTTTTCCCTCCCTCTACTCCCTCTCCCCAACATACTTTAATTCCCAATTTATATAATTGACCCTTGAATGACATGGGTTGTGATTGGGTAGGCCTACTTATAGCAGGACTTTTTTTCAATAAATAAATTGGAATTTTTTTGATGATTTAAAAGAATTTGAATAAGCTTGCAAATGAGCCATATAGCCTAGAAATATCAAAAAGAATAAGAAATAGTTAAGTAGATTGTGAAAGCATAAACTTGATTTAGATACTATTCTGTCATTTACTCTCATAAACTATCCACAAATCTATTATAAAAAGTTAAAATTTATCAAAACATATGCATGCAAATGCAGACCACACATGGCACCATTTTCAATTAAATGTAAACAAAGGTTAAGATACAGTATTAAATCGTAATTGCATAAATTTTTAACTGTAGTACATACGGTACTGTAATAATTTCATAGTCACCTCTTCTTGCTATTGCCTTGAGTTCAAGTGTTGCTAGCGTCTGCTTAAGACCCCGTGTGGGTGCTGACCACCTCCAAGTGAGCAGTTCATCTCTCCACTAAACTGCATATCACAGTAATAACTGATCTCAAGTTTCTCACATAGTTTTTGTTGTGTTTAGTGCAATACCATAAACCTTAGATAACACCATGAAACCCATACAAAATGCCACTAGCAATGATGGAAGTGCTCCCAAGAAGCAGAGAAAAGTCATGACATTACAAGAAAAAGTTGAAGTGCTTGTTACGTACCAAAGTTTGAGGTCTGCAGTAGCAGGTGCCAATGTTTCAGACAGATGATATGTCTCATAAACAGGTAATGTAAACTTACGGCGTTGATAGACACAGTACTGTGCTATAAATGCATTTTCTCTTTTTATGATTTTCTTAATAATTCTTTCTTTTCTCTAGCTTACTTGATTGAAAGAATACAGTGTATAATACCTATAATGTGCAAAATATGTATGAATTGACCATTTATGTTACTGATAAGCCCTCTGGGTAACAGTAGGCTGTTAGCAGTTAAGTTTGTAGGCAAAGTTGTATGTGGATTTTCAACTGCACAGAGGCTTGGCACCCCTAATCCTTATGTCATTCAAGGGTCAGCTGTGCCTGTAAGGCAATAACTGAGCTTACTCTACTTTTCCTAGATCTTCTCCATTCTTCTCCCATTTCTTTGTCATTTTCTGTCTTTCAACCTTAATCTATTCTTTCAACCTTAATCTATTCTTAGCTTACAGGACATGAGCAAGTTACACCAAGAGTGAAAAAAAGAAGTATTTGTGTATGTGTTTGGGGTAGGAGGGCAGGTAGTGAGTGGTAAATACATACAGTCATCCCTTGGGGTATTTGTTCCAGGATCTCCTGCAGATACCAGAATCTGTGATGCTCAAGTTCCAGATATAAAATGGCATCGCATTTGCATATAACATATACACATCCTCCCATGTACTCTAAATTATCTTTAAGTTACTTATAATACCTAATACATTGTAAATCTTACATAAATAGTTGTTATGCTGTATTGTATAGGGAATAATGACAAGAAAAAAGTCTGCACTTGTTCAGTACAGACAAAACTTTTATTTCTGACTGTTTTTGCCCCATAGTTGGTGGAACCCATGGATGTAGAACCTATGGTTACAAAGAGCCAACTGTATATTGTTTTGACTGGTAGACACCGATTTAATGGTCATCACCAGCCCTGTGGCTGTAATTCTCTAGTTCTTTCAGTTGTCTGAAGCTTGTTCTGCAGTGTTCCTCGAGTTCTTGAGTGCCTGGGACAGTTCGTCTGCAGCCTTCATGTGAGAAAGTTTGTGTGGTTACTAATGAAGTTCTTGGTTACCCTTCTTTTGTCTTGAGGATCTTGAATATGTTAATTCCAAACTTCTGAAATAAAGAAATACTTCAGAAATTCTAACAAATATTTGGCTTGCTGTTTTCTGTTACGGCTCCATGAACTCTCCCTTTTCAGCTTGTACAGCCCCTAGGTGGGACGATGACACCAGGAAATGGACTTCCTTTTCAGCCAGTGGTACTCTTGCCAGAGACTAGCAGAGTTGAGCGGGGGTCCCAAGAGACTATCTCCTCAGGCCCTTGTGCACATGAGGAGCCCTACAAAGCATGTAAAATCCAGGTCCCAGAGCCCCACTCCTAGAGTCTGATAAGGTGGGTGTAAGGCGGGGCCTCAGATATAAGCATTCTTAACATCTAGTATTCATGGTCTCTGGACCACTTTGAGAACTACCCATATAGTGCAATTGTCTTATTTTGTAGATAAAGAAAATTGCTTAAGACCACATAGTGAGCTTGAATGAGAGTTGGATTCCCAGTCGGAGTTGAAAAATTTCTTGAATCTCAACTAAGGTTCTTACCAGGGTAGCACAGGGCTCTGAAGGACAAAAAATCCTGGGTTTTATGGCTTGGGGGAATTGATAAGTGTGAAGACTAAGATATTAAAAACAGCAAAGAAGCAAACAAATCATGCGTAGGAAATGTCAGCTGAGATATGAGAGGGACCCGCTGAGGCCAAGATCTTACTGAGGACTCTGTCTGCCTCATTCATTCTTCCTGGTGGTCCTGAGAGACTGCAATTACTATCCAGTTTTATGAAAAGGAAAGTGGGATCTCTATAGAGAGAAAATGACCAAGGATGCTGGGAAGTAAGTGGAAGAGTCAAAAAAGTTATGAGGATGATGATAGTGATGGAGATAAGGTGACTTGACAATGATGATGATGGAGATGATAGCCCTGATGTCATGATACTGAGGATGCTGCTGATGTGACAGTGACAACAATATTAGCAAGTTAAGGTAATAACTGTCAGTTCTGGAGCTTGCCTCTGGGTCAGCCTTTATGTTAAGAATATTGTATATATTACCTTACTGACCCCACATCAAGCTCTAAGGTGTTAAGCACCAGGCCTATCCTCTCCAAATTCAAGATTTTTAATATTATTTTAATATTTTACTAGCAATAAAATAGTAATCCTAATATTTTAATATCATTTTAATATTTTTAATAACATGTAGCACTCTCTTCTTGCCACAGGTAAGAAATCAAAGGGTCATTACTCTCTTGTTCTTTGTTCAAACTTTGGGAAGAAGAAACTACTGGAGTTGAAAACTTGAATTTTCGATGATCTTAAAGGCACCCAAGTGAACGAAGGAGCTGATACTGATGAAATCCACTTGCCAGGACTATATAAATAGCAACTTGTACCTACACTGCACCTTCATCTGCACACATCAAAGAGCACATTAGAAGAATTAAAATGTCAAGTGGGTTAAATATGAAATGCGACCTATCTTATTATCTTGTGAGGTGGGGAAGCTGTCAAGAACTCAAATCTTCCCAGTTGCTTTGAATATAGCTGGGGGCTGGCGGGCCTCTTCTGGGAGAATTGCCAACAACCGCTCTTAATGGAGCTGAAGTCAGGTCAGGCGGTGTCCATTTTCACAGTCAGGTATGGTCAGAAAGGTTTGGGAAATTATTGTGAAGCTACTTCTCTATGGTGTCTTTTCTAAAAATGTCCACGTTGTTTTTAGTAGTTTCTCTCCCAGTGCAGCGGTTGCAGCCTGGAACCTAGATCTTCCAACTCTTTGTAAACAAGCTTTTAAGCTTTTTTTCTGGTCGATGTTTTACCACTGGTTGCTTCGGAGAATTCTCTTGAGAGCTTGTAAATAATGATCTTAAGGCTCTAACAAGTCCAAATATCTTATACAACTCCACTAGCCATCTGCCCTGCTGTCTAGTGGTTACCCAGATTGCAAAACATTAAGGACCATGCACAGATTCAGCAGGGTCAAAACCTTTGGTAAGACTTGAAGGTGATTTCTAAATGGGAGAAATCATCTGAGAGAAGATGACCACACATATCTGACAGAAATAGACCTAAGGTGCATGGTGAAGTTTGTTAAGGGTCTGTCTATTGGACAACACTCTGAGAAGCAAGGAGAGGGAGATCGGGCATTGGAGATTTCTGGGACGTGCATCGGCCTCTTCCCTCGTGCAGGCTGTGGAAATACGATGAGCTATTAATTTACCTGATGGTCGGGTGGTGACATGAAAAGCCAGTGTCTGGCAAAGACCCACCCTGTCATGGTGGAAGGCCATCGCCCTGCTGCCTGCCCCAGGCACAGCCCTCCTCCTCTGGCTCCCACAGACAGAAGGCATTGAGGGGGCTCAGTTCTCCACTCAGTCCAAAAAGCCAGAATGCTGTATCTATTGCTGTCCATATTCATCCAGCATCTGCTTCAGCTGCTTTTGGCTAAGTAAATAGCAATTTAAAACTCAGTCTGACTTAAATAACAAAGGTGATGTTTTAAAATAGGGTTTAAAATACCCCAAAATAGGGATAGCATCCAGTGGGGCTTAACTCAAGGCTTGCCCCTAGGAGCCAACAGCAACAGGTATGGTGATGTGAGCTTAGAATGTTCACCAAGTGTTTTCCTCTTTGCCCAACACTTTTCAAAAACTGTTTATACTGAACTCATTTAATTATCAGAAAAGACAATGACATAGGCATTATCACATTTCTTTAAAGAAGAAAGAATAGAGGAACAGAGAGATTAAGGAATATGCCCAAGACTGTGCAGCTTGTAGAGCAGAGGAACTGAGCTCCAACGCTTGGCTGTCTTGCACCAGAGTGCTGACTCTTAGCTGTGGTACTGCGTCACCTATGCATTAGATGGAACTGTTCGTTACCCTTGAAGAAGCCATGTTTTAGCAGGAGAGGCAGAGAGAGGAGATAATAACAAAATAACGTGAGGCATGTGAAGCCATGTGAAGTAATACGGGGATGCACACAGCTCTGCAAATCTATCTGACAGCTCCATGCACACAGCAAACCGAATCCAAATTGCCTAAGACAAGCAGTCTTTCAACCTGTCTGGAGAAACCCTGGTGGTAATAGCTTCAGAAGTGCCCTCCCCAGCTCTCTAGCTAGGCTATTTTTTAACAGGCTACATTGCTCATAATTATTTGTATCTCCTTCAAGAGAGCAAAAGTCCCTTGCCACTGGGAGGTTTTGCATTAACCCTCAGACTAATTTCAGCAGCCTCCTCTTGACATGTTAGGAAACTGGGGTGTCACTCAAGGCCCTGCGATGCCAAAGGCATCAGAGCAAATGCAAGAGGAATATCCCATGATGTGCAAGTGATAGCAGCAAGGGCAGAGCCCTGAGTCAGCCCAACATGGGCTGGAATCCCAGCTGGCCACTCACAAGCTCGGTGACCTTGAGCAAGTTATGCCTTCTCTCTAAGCCTCCACTCTCACCTGTAAAATGGAGACAGTAATACCTACCTTTAACATCTCAGGATTAAATGTGGTAATATAATATATTCAGACTCATTTAGTATACTATGGGGTACATGTTAAAAATTCAATAAATGCTTGTTATTACTGAAATTTTCTTTCTTTCCTTCCCTCTCTCCTTCCCTCCCTCTCTCTTTCTCTCTTTCTCTCTCTCGTTCTTCTTTTATTTTTAATTTCCAAGATACACGTGCAGAATGTGCAGGTTTGTTACATAGGTTACGTGTGCCATGTGGTTTGCTGCACCGATTTCCCTCCCTTCTCCTGCCACCCCCACAACAGGCCCTGGTATGTGTGTTTCTCACCTCCCTGTGTCCACGTGTTCTCAATGTTCAACTCCCACTTATGAATGAGAACATGTAGTGTTTTTTTTTTTTTCTCTGTAATAGTTTGGTGAGGATGATGGCTTCCAGCTTCATCCATGTCCCTAAGCATTCCTTTTCATTAACAACAGACAAGTAGAAGATCAAATCATGAATGAACTCCTATTCACAGTAGCTACAAAGAGAAGAAAATACCTAGGAATACAGTTAACAAGGGATGTGAAGGACTTCTTAAAGGAGAACTACACACCACGGCTCAAGGAAATAAGAGAGGACACAAACAAGTGGAAAAACATTCCATCCTCATGGATAGGAAAAATCATTGTTGTGAAAATGGCCATAATGCCCAAAGTAATTTATAGATTCAATGCTATTCCCATCAAACTACCACTGAAATTATTCACAGAATTAGAAAAAAACTACTTCAAATTTCATAAGGTATCAAAGAAGACTCATTCAGCCAAGACAATCCTAAGCAACAAGAACAAAGCTGGAAGGATCATGCTGCCTGACTTCAGACTATACTGCAAGTCTACAGTAATCAAAACAGTATGGCACTAGCACCAAAACAGAATTACAGACCAATGGAACAAAACAGAGACCTCACAAATAATACCACATACCTACAATCATCTGATCTTCGACAAATCTAACAAAAACAAGCAATGGGGAAAGGATATCCTATTTAATAAATGGTGCTGATAAAACTGGCTAGCCATATGCAGAAAACTGAAACTGGACCACTTCCTTACACCTTATACAAAAATTAACTCAAGATGCACTAAAGACATCAAACGTTTTACATTTAAATGTAAAAACAAAAACCGTAAAGACCCTAGAAGAAAACCTAGGCAATACCATTCAGGACATAGGCATGGGCAAAGACTTCATGACAAACATACCGAAAGCAATTACGACAAAGGCCAAAGTTCACAAACGGGATCTAATTAAACCAAAGAGCTTCTGCACAGCAAAAGAAACTGTCATCAGAGTGAACAGAACGGGAGAAAATCTTTGCAATCTACCCATCTGACAGGAGTCTAATATCCAGAATCTACAAGGAATTTAAACACATTTACAAGAAAAAACAACCCCATCAAAAAGTAGGCAAAGGATATGAACAGACACTTCTCAAAAGAAGATATTTACGTGGCCAGCAAACATAGGAAATTTCCATTTGTCAGCTGACGCATTTAGTGACTTAGAAACACGGAAGATCCTTATCTTTCTTGCACATAACATTTGGGGTCACTTAGCATGGACGCTCAGTCCATTGCCCAGCAGTTGAAATCTTCTTCTATTTTTATGTTTTTAAATCATAGAATTAGGGGCCCAAGTGCAGCTGTGTCACATGGATATGTTGTATAGTGGTGAAGTCTGGGCTTTGACATTTTTACATGGTTTTATTATTTGCCAAGTACTATTGCAAATGTACGTCTCCTTCAAGAGAAGAGAACTATCTTGCCAATGGGAGCTTTTTTCATTTACCCTGAGAGTGATTTAATAAATTACAATACAGTAATTCCAATTTAGGGACTGGAAGATCAGTTAAAATTACTCATCTTATTGGGAAGACTGTATGTTTCAGTTACATTCAGAAGTCTATAATGGTCTCATGATTCATCCTGCATGGATGTCAGCAGCCTAAATAACCAATTAATTAAGCCCAATATAGGAAGAGGCTTAGTTTTCTGCTCTCTGCCCCTTCCTGTCTGTAGCTCTGTACCCAGCCACCCCAGGTCACTCATCACATCCTCACCTGGCAAAACCCTTCTCCACCATGACCCCTGACAAACTCCTACTTACCCCTCAAGACCTAGTTCAAAGTGCTCCCCCCTGCGAAACATTTGCAGACTCTTGAAGGTAGAGTAAAACCACTTCTTACTTTGCATTACCCTGGGAGTGTGTGCCTTCCTCAGCAGATGGCTTCTGTACTGTTCCGTTGCCCTTGCCGCAGGGACTGCAAATGGGTTATAGGAAACCTTAGCCCTGATATATGTATATGCTTGTGGTGGTGAGTGCTATCCGAACCAGGTAGCCTCTGGCAGTGAGCAAATAAATAGCAGGAGCAAGGTGGGGCAGGGTGGGAAGAATGAGGGAGCACTATGAGTCGGCCTGAGCCGCAGAGTCAGGTCATGAGTTTGTCTTTCTCTAGCAGGCCTGTCCCCCTGCAGGGCTGGGGCCTATCTCCTTCACCTCCGGTCTACAGAACTTGTGTAACACTTTTATGTGTTAATTTGACTGAGCCAAGGGATGCTCAGATAACTGGTGAAACGCGATTTCTGGGTGTATCTGTGACAATGTTGCTGAAAGAAACTAGCATTTGAATTGGTGGACTGAGTCAAGCTAATGGCCTTCCCAGTGTGCGTGGGCATCATGCCGTCTGTTGAGGGCCTGAATAGAACAAAACGGTGAAGAAAGGCTGAATCCTCCCTCTTCGTGGCTGAGCTGGAACATTGATCTTCTGCCCTCAGTGCTTCTGTCTCAGGCCCACAGACCTGGATTGGCTCTCGGGTCTTGGAATTATACCACTGGCTTTCCTGGGTCTCTAGCTTACAGACAGTAAGTCATGGGACCACATGGCTTCTACAATCAGGTGAGTCAATTCCTTATAAAGTGTGTGTGTGCGTGTGTGTGTGTGTGTGTTTCTGCTTCTCGGGAGAACCCTGGAGACGAGCACATGTTTGCTGGGCAATGAATGCCTCCACCACCTTCAAACGCTATCTTCCACAAACAGCTTCTTGATTCATATCTTTTTATGTTACCACCACCTCTCATCCACAGGAATGAATGGGAAGGTACACTGAAACTTCAGAGAGATCACTTGCCAAGTGTTAGATGTTGTGGGAGCTGCAGAGGTAGGAGACCCACAGTCCTTTCCCTCAACGATGGTCCCATCTCCCTGAAGAAAGAGGAATGAACAGAAGACATTAAGCCTATGGCCAGGCTCAGTGACACACACCTCTAGTCCCAGCATTTTGGGAGACAGAGACAGGTGGATCACCTAAGGTTAGGAGTTCGAAACCAGCCTGGCCAACATGGTGAAACCCCATCTCTACTGAAAATTGTTCAACTCCCGTTGAGATAAGTGGAGTTGCCATAGAGGGTCACGGATGAAGCCTGCTGGTGGTATTGAAGCAGGAGATCACCAGCCAGCTTCCTGTTCTCTCCCTACAGGATCAGCGAGTACGAACTGGGAGCGAGGACGCCCTCCATTCAAAATGTAGAGGTGACATTTTCTTTGTTGAGACTGTGGATGAGCCCAGTTTTCTCTCTCAACCTCAGTCTCCTCATCAGTGCAATGGGAATGGTGCTGTGATAAAGCCCCTCTTGAGGTGTGCAGTGGGTAGGATACAGTAAGAGCTGTAGGAAATGGTAGGTATTATAAAACAAGCCCAGTTCTTGCAAGACACAGTTTTCAGACCTGACTTTTTTTTTTTTTTTTGAGACGGAGTCTTTCTTGCTCTATCGCCAGGCTGGAGTGCAGTGGTGCAATCTTGGCTCACTGCAACCTCCGCCTCCTGGGTTAAGTGATTCTTCCGCCTCAGCCTCCCGAGTAGCTGGGACTACAGGCGCATGCCACCACACTCAACTAATTTTTGTATTTTTAGTAGAGACAGGGTTTCATCATGGCGAGGATGGTCTCGATCTCTTGACCTCGTGATCCGCCCGCCTTGGCATCCCAAAGTGCTGGGATTACAGGTTTGAGCCACTGCACCCTGCCCCAGACCTGGCCTCTTTAGCCTCATGGAAAAGGTGAGTGGGAGCTTGATCCACCTCATGTTTGAGATTAGGTAACTACATTAGTTTGCTAGGGCTGCCATAAAACAGTAATCTTGGCTGGGCAAGGTGGCTCACGCCTGTAATCCCAGCACTTTTGGGGGGCCGAGGCAGGTGATCACTTGAGGTCAGGAGCTCAAGACCAGCCTGAGCAACATGGTGAAACCCTGTCTCTACTAAAAATACAAATATTAGCCAGGCATGGTGGCGCACACATGTAATCCCAGCTGCTCTGGAGTCTGAGGCAGGAGAATCTCTTGAACCTGGGAGGCAGAGGGTGCAGTGAACTGAGATCATGCCACTGCACTCCAGCCTGGGCAACAAGAGTGAGACTGAGAGAGTCCATCTCAAAAAAAAAAAGAAAAAAAAGTACAACAGAAATTTGTTTTCTCACTGGTCTGGAGGCTGGATGTCTGAGATATGTTGATTTCTCCTGAGAGCTGTCTCCTTGACTTATAGATGGCTGTCTTCTCTCTGTCTTTACATGGTCTCCTCTACACACCTGTCTGTGTCTTAATCTTTTCATCTTATAAGAATACTAGACGTATTGGATTAGGACCCACCCTAATGACCCCACTACAAGCTAATATTTAAAGATTCTGTTTCCAAATGCAGTCACATTCTGAGGTACTGGGGGTTAGGACTCAGCATGTGAACTTGTAGGAAGGCATAATTCAGTGCATAACAATAACTTCCTTAGCAAGGGGCTACATGGGCTGCTCCAGTCCTCAGAGCAGAAACCGAATAAGGGGGCTGGGCTGGGAGAAGGTGAGCAAAAGATTCTTGGGCAGCTCCTGGGTCTACCGCCTCTGCTAGGGTCACAGGCCAGCAGTAGACAGACAGCCAACCCTACTGTCACACTCGGCTACCTTGCAATCATTTCCCTTGGAGATCTGAGTGGCTGCAAAATCTGCTGAATTCAAGGAGACGTCTTTCTCTCATGCCCTCAGAGAACTCACCAAGCAGATGTCTCTTGCTGCAATGAATGATAAATCAGAGCCCATAATGAAAGAGGCTGGCATCCTTGGCTCTGCCTATACTCGAAGGCTGTCAGTCCTCAGAAGGGCTGAAAGAAGCCAAATTATAGAGTTCACTTGGAGGATTCAAAAGCTGGAGATGAAACTATTTGAGGTTTTTTGTCTTTTGCTTCCTCCTACCACACACTCCATTACCGCTATAGGCAAAACTTACGGAGAGCAATTTTCATTTCAATAGAATTCCTTTTCTTTTAGAATAAAAAGTACAAAGTCCAATTTGCATAACACTTTTAGGGAACCTACTGCGTGCCAGATACTATGCTCGCGCTTTTGTTCCTATTATATCAGCTAAACCCCAAAATAGCCTTGAGAGATACATGCCATGATTCCAATTTTACAGCTGAAGGGAACTGAGGCTCCATGGGGGGAAGAAAGTTTCCAGAGATCCTCTTCTATGGGTTGACCAAGCCAGGACTGGAGCCCAGGTTTGCAGAGCTCGGAAACCCAAAGCATAAGGCACTTGGCCTTGCTGACTTTCTTAGTACCTTCGCAAGAACCCATGACGTGAGGTCAGCACAGCTGTGGCAGAGACCAAGAACAGAGACCTCACCTCACGTGCCAGCCTCCACTCGTGCCCTTTGGTGCCATTCCTATCCATCTGCTCTGAGCACCTTCCCACATTTCTTTCTTTCTTTCTTTGACCTCCTTAGGTTCTCTCTGAACTGCAACAGCTTGACAGCGTGGGCTCAAATGCATCTGCTTCCCTATGGCTCTACTCTAGTAAACAGATTTATTCTTCAAAAGTCTCCCACAAATCTGAGTGCTGGAATTTCTAATTCAGGTGTGCCACCAGCCCTCATCATAAAATCAGAGGTGTGTTCTGGAGAAGTGAAATGAACAAACCAGAAAATGGGCACCGTATTCCAGGATGCAGAAACCTTTGCGAAATCACCTTGGGCAGGGGAAGGAAGGAAGATTTAAGAAAGCGAGATTATTACTAGCAAAAATGAATTTGAAAATAGGGTGACCGTGCAACCAGATTTGCTCCGTGGAGTCATCATGACAGCCAGTGCCTACTGGTCACTTCCCTTGTGCCAGGCTCTGTTCTAAAACCACCATGTAAATTAACTCATTTACTCTTCACCATTGCTCCATAAAGGGGCACTATCACTAACCCCATTTTACGGAGAAAACTGAAACCCATAAAGATTGAATAGTTACTCTAGTTTATGCAGCTGAAAAATAGCAGAGGCAGACTTTGAACCCAAGCAATCTGGCATCAGAGCCCAGGCTCTCAAACACGCTGCCCCAGTGTAAAGGGAAGTGATGGCTGCATTCCCTTAACGAGAACGCTTTGGCTCCGAAGCACCCTTGAAAGTGATAATAGGTGGGACCACCACTTCTCCAAGTGTGTTCTTTCTAGAGGGGGCATGGGAAAAGTTCAAGAAATCTAGTAAGGGCCTGGAACAAGGTAAATGAATATGATTACTCCTTCCCTAAGAGTTTAACCATGTAAATCACATAAACCTCAGGGCTTATAATGGCTTTAAAATAGAGTGTGTTTCAAAGTCCAGAAAAGAGGAATAAAAATATTAACAGGCTCCAGGAAGGCTGGTCAGCTTTCAAACCTGGAAAATACAGAAGTCAGGATGCCTTCAACAGTGAGGTGTAGTGACCCCAAAGCAGCTGATCCCCTGTCTGGTTGTTGTGAGGATGAAAACACAACTTGAAGCTGAAAACTATTTAATCACTTAGTTAATTCCACTTCTTCTGGGCTAACCTTATCATAAGGGCAGATTCTGAGGATTGCTTCATTCAACCTCCTCTGACATGCCTTCCTGTATCACCGAGGCAGGGAAGCTACAAAGTATGTTTCCCAGACTTCCTTGTAGCTAAAGTTCTGTCTGCAACCTGGGTCCACCAAGAAAACCCACTCACGCAAGAGTTAGCAGGTGGAAGTGAGCATCTGGTGGCAGTCAGGCAGGGTAAATCTTGTGCCAAGCCTGTTGGTGGGGGAGTTTGGAGCTTTTTGGTCAAGTCTCATTGTGCCAGAAGAGCACCAGGCAAGGTGATGGGATTTCCTTTAGAATTGTCCTGTGGTGTGACTGGGTCTGTCTCTTAGCTGCACTTATGTCTGACTCTATAGTGTCTAAACATGCTTCCCCAACTCTTCCATAAATTCTAAGTTTCTATTAGGGTAATGCCGGCGGCTGTAACACAAACTCCCAAGTATCTCAATGGCCTAATGCAAGAGAAGCGTATTTTTCTCTTTCATAAAGTTCAAAATAGGGTTTCTGGTCAGTGGGTAGTTTTCTTTTCAGGCCTTTGCTTAGGAACCCAGGCTTCTTGCCTCCTCAACACATGGCTTCCGAGGTTACCATAGCTGTCTACACTGAGTTAGTTAAACTGAAGACCATGAGTGTCTGCACATGGGTGGCTGTTATGGGCCAGGCCTGGGAGTGGAGCACATTGTGACCTTTCATTTCCCATTGGCTAGAATCCAGTCACCTGGCCACATGTAACCACATGAGGGTTTTAAAAAGGTATCCTAGATATATGTTCCCCACCTAAAAAAAAAAAAAAAAAGATGAAACAGATACGTTGGGTAGCTGACTGAGTTCTATAGTGTTCTCTGCAAACCACTACTCTGTTATGAACTCTGTTCTGGTTCAGTAGCCTAGAGAAGAGTCTGTGGTCTGCAATAAGAACCCTAATACATCAGGGACTCTTACATGTTTCACTTGCCTCCTCTTACAACATGACTGTCAGAGGGGAGACAAGGATGCAACCCCTATTTCCCATGCTGACTCCATTTCTTATTGTAAATTAATATCCTGCCATTCCTGTTTATGTATCAGTCTCTTGTGAAATTGAATCACATGTGTACTTGTTTGCACACACTTACACTCATACATACCCCATATATACCCTAATTAGACATCTTTTCTATAGGCTTATCAGTACTCACAATCTTAAGAGAGATGACTTTCTCCCTAATAAAGTAAATTTCTCCATGTGTCCTGGGTGATCAAATAGTGAAAGATGCTGGGCAGGGTAACTTTCCAACCATAGCTCCTGAACGGCCTCCAGTATCCAAAGCCTGAAGAGTCACTTAATGAACGCCCTTGTTCTCCAGGAAGCCAATGAGTCTGGCAGACCAACCAGGACCAGTAATTTGCAGAGCCCAGTTCAACATGAAAAGGTAGGGCCCTTGTTCAAAAAGCAGGAAAATGCTATTGAAAATATCAAAACCAAAGCTTTTTCCTTCTTCATGGTCTCTTTCTTGACTTGTCATGGTGATTTTTATTTGCTATTTAATATCTAAGTAAATAAATGAAGAAAAGTTAAAATTATCAATTATTAGCAAGTATGTGATCATTCCTTTTGTATAGGGCAATGCCAATTTTAAATTCAAACCTAAGAGCATTTGACTCATATACAGAATTGCCAAAATTATACAATTCATATCTCAAGGATTGCATGTGCATATGTATTTCATTTTTATGGGAATGGTGGAAAAGCTGTGGAAAACTAACTCATCTGTTTTTATTTTGCTCTTTCAGATACGCATGTTCTTCCAGCACTCTCTATTTTGGGTTTAACGGTGAGTAAGGAAAGACGGAAAGGAAAAGAATTATGGGTCATCCTATCTTTCCCATTTCAGTACAAACAATCGGCTAATTCAGGAGAATAAGACCAGTAAGAAAAGATAAAATCAGCTTCCTTGGCCATTCTGATTTCTTCAACCAGCACTGCCTTCTTTTTGCACTCGAGACAGATTCTGGTTTGACAGGAAAGCACAGCCTCTCTGGGCACCTTACTTACTCAATCTTAGATGTTGTGACACCTGGGACAGCAATGCTGAGCATTTAGCAAGACTCAAGGTAAGTGCAAGGTAAGCGTGTCAGGAAAGCTGCGTAGCCAGTTTCTCAAAGCTGTATGCAAATGGCCTAGCAGGGCACTGTGGGCAGACGTACTGCGTCTCTCTCCTCTGCTCGTTTTCCTGCTGGACTTCACTTACAAAGAGTAAGTTCAAAGATAAAATTACTAAGATAAAATAACTAAGAATGTCAAGAAAGCGATAGCAGAGCATTAAGTCAAGCACAAGGGCCTTCTGAGAACAGCTGTACGGGTCACTCAGCCGTGAAACTGGCCCAGAAATTGTGTTCTAGGGAGTTTCAGGCATGAAGCTGAAAGGAGGGGGAAACCCTGGCAGGCAGGGCCTCTGCGCAGTTCTCGGTCAAGGACACTTCCTAGGTACCTCTGTCTTCTCGGTTTGCATCCTCATTCGACTGCAAGAGAGAGATTGGATTGGAAAGCTTGCCTTGCTCACCTTTCTTTCACCAGTAGCCCAGGGCACTGGCAGATTCGGGAGGCCGAGGCGGGTGGATCACAAGGTCAAGAGATCGAGACCATCCTGGTCAACAAGGTGAAACCCCGTCTCTACTAAAAACACAAAAATTAGCTGGGCATGGTGGCGCGTGCCTGCAGTCCCAGCTACTGGGGAGGCTGAGGCAGGAGAATTGCTTGAACCCAGGAGGCGGAGGTCGCGGTGAGCCGAGATCGCGCCATTGCACTCCAGCCTGGGTAACAACAGCGAAACTCTGTCTCAAAAAAAAAAAAAAAAAAAGAAACAATATGCCTGATATAAAACCCGATCATAAAGAGAGACAATTCTTCCCTTCCTCCTTCTGGGAGCCTATTAAAGAAGCCAAATAGCCAAAGGGGAAAAAGCAGAGATGGAGGGAGGTCGAATCTCCCCTCCAGCCCCCGACTCCGCCCACGGCAATAGAGGGCACAGCAAAGGTACTGTCAACATAGAACAACCTATCACTGTTCCTGTTGACAGCAATTAACTCCACAGGGGCTTCTTTATGCCAGTCTGGTTTAGGCTATGATTTTAAGAAACGGGGCTGTTCTATGGGGGATCAGTTAGAGTAGTGGGAAACCCTATAGAGAAAGGGCAAACCTTCTGAAAGGTCCGATGCTTTGGCAGAGCCCCGGGGGAAAACAGCTGAAGGCAGCTATTCTATAAGCCTGAGGCAGAAGGCAAGGAGTAGGTGCAAGTGAGTGTAGAGGAATTTATCTTAAACACTTTATCTTGTTTACTTATATTGACCAGGAACTGATCTCACTCCGGACATTCCCCCTAAAGGGGAACGATAAATATTAATTACCTACAAGTTGCGTTTTCCGCACTGTGTCTGCACTGAGTAAAAGCAAGCAGCTCAAGCTTCTCGGCGCTGGTCTCTGGCCACAAGAGCCAGGCAGTCCCCTCGCTGCTGTTACACTGCATACCCCTGTCTGAGTACTCATTTCATCTGCTGGCCAGGGTCTGTGGGACGGACCCGGCACTGTTCAAAGATACTCATCAAAATTCCTAGGGCCTATGTATGAATTTAAAATTACTCGACAGCTTGGAGATAACTTAACATTTTCATCTTCTTAACACCTGGCGACTGCTAATCTGTCCTCTCTTTCTGTAATTTTGCCATTTCAAGAATGCTATTGTATGAGTCGGGGCTCTCCACAGAAATATAACCAATAGGAGATATGTATGTATAAAAAGGTTTATCGGAAGAAATTAACTCATGCAATTATGGAGGCTAAGTCCCCAGATCTGCAACTGACAAGCTACAGAAAAAGGAGGCCTCGTGGCAAAGCTACAGCTTGAGTCCTAAGGCTGGAGAACCAGGAGAGCTGATGATGTCATTTTAATCTGAATGTCAGCGGACTCAAGACCCAGACAAAGCCAATGTTTTTAGCTCAAGTCTGAAGGCAGGAAAGAACTCGTGTCCCAGCTCCAGACAGTCAGGCAGGAGGAACTCCCTCCTACTAGATGGAGCATCAGCCCTTTTGCTCTATTTATGCCCTCAGCGGACTGGATGAGGCCCCCCCACCCCTGACAGTTGGGAAGGCAATCTGTTTGACTCAGGCTACCAATTCAAATGTTATCCATACCCAGGGGATACCCTCACAGACATATCCAGGGCAATGCTTGACCAAATTCTGGGAATGCTATGGTCCAGTCAAGTTGAGACACAAATGAACCACTGCAGTTTTATAATCACATGGCAGGTAACCCTCGGGAACTGGTGTTTTTCACTGAGCATAATTTTCTGGTGATTGACCTAAGCTGTGGCTTCAATGAACTATTGACATTAATAGTTCGTTCCAGCCGGGCGCGGTGGCTCAAGCTTGTAATCCCAGCACTTTGGGAGGCCGAGGCGGGTGGATCACGAGGTTGAGAGATCGAGACCATCCTGGTCAACATGGTGAAACCCCGTCTCTACTAAAAATACAAAAAATTAGCTGGGCATGGTGGCACGTGCCTGTAATCCCAGCTACTCAGGAGGCTGAGGCAGGAGAATTGCCTGAACCCAGGAGGCGGAGGTTGCGGTGAGCCAAGATCGCACCATTGCACTCCAGCCTGGGTAACAAGAGCGAAACTCCGTCTCAAAAAAAAAAAAAAAAAAAAAAAAAAAAAAAAAAAAAAAGTTCGTTCCTTCTCATTGCTAAGCAGTAATCTATGGTATGAATTCAACTTCATTAGCCATGAGGGAAATGCAAGTTAAAACTACAATGTGTGTGCCAGATTCTTATAATAAACCTTTGTACAGACATACATGAAATTGGTTCCATTTCTGTGGAGAGCCCAGATGAATACTATCATGGTGGCTGAAAGGAAGAATAGTGATGACACAAAATGATGGGAAAAAATGTCAAACAACTGGAACACTCATATGTCGCTGACAGGGGTAGAGCATGATACCACCATTCTGAGCAAAATTTTGCAGTTTCTTATAAAATTAAACATGCCATTACCATGCAACCCAGCAACTGCGTACTTGGGCATTTTCCCCAAGGAAATGGAAATTCATGTTCACACAAAAGCCTGTGCACAAATGTTCACAGCAGCTTGATTCCTAATAGGCAAAAACTGAAAACAACCTACGTGTCTTTCAATGGGTGAAAGACTGCGCCCATTTCATTGACGAGCAAGGTGAGGGTTAGAGAGGTCACATATGGTACCCAACATCCCACAGCTGGAAAGGAGCGGAATTGGATGAAACTCTGCTCTGTTTGATCCCAAAGGCCTTGCTCTTTCTACGGGGCAAGGTGTCTCCAATCATGATATTGGTCTTGATTGTTTATAAGAACATGCTGCGTCTTCTGAATCAAAGAATGGAAATGCTGTTAAGCATTTAAGCAAATAGCTTAAGCTATTAAGCAACATTTTCTTACCCTGAGATCACTGGTAACTATTAACCAGAGTATGAGATTAATTAAAACACACATTCTTAACTGGACAAAGTAAATTTTCTGTGTTTTCCTTTCTCCTGGAGTTATCTCTTTTATATCACCCTTCTGTATATTTAGAATTTTCCTATCTTCTTATGTCTGTTTTTGCTATTATTAGTCTGTGAACTACTTGGAGCTGGGGTTATTTCTTCCTCCTCATCATATGGTTTAGGCATAACATAGCATCTGGAGTCCGTAAGTGTGGACCGAAAGGATCAAAAGAAAGCACAGTGTTTTGTACCATACATTCTGAAATGATATAGTTACCCACAGAAGCTGAGGTCAATCACCAGAAATCACCTATGTCATTCATGTTGAGGCTACACTGCAGTGGAAGGCAATACAGCCTAAGTCAAGAAGGCCGGCTCCAGGGCTAGCCTGACTGTGGTCAAATTCTAGGTTGCTTGGCTCAGTCTGGTTTATGTCTTTTGTCCTGATTCAATTATTGACACACCCCTCTTCATTCCCTAATGACCTTTCCTAGTTGCTTTGCTCTCCGTGATCAGCTTCCCCACAGCAAAGTGACGTAATGAAAGAAGCTACTTTATAGGGTTATTAAAAAGATGTAAGGCACTCAGGCCAGTGCCTGAAAAAGAGTAATGTCAGCTGTTGGTGTTATTATACCAGAGGAGAGAAAGAAAAATGGGCGATGAGGTCAAGACAGGCACAGAGAAAGATGAGTTGCAGAGAAGTAGCTTGGGGGTTGCAATAAAGTGTGTTAATGAGATAAGATTCATAGGATAGTTTAGAAACTGCAGAGACACACAGGACTGATCTCAGAATTCCCTTGGGAGAGCACGCTGATGGCTGCCTCTCCAGTTTACAGCCAATGTCTCCAGCAGGCATTCTGGGCCATTCACTGGTCTGGGTGCTGAATAGAGAATGGTATGGGCTAGGGGATCATTATAATTCCAGTTAGCCAGAACAAATGGGGGAAAGAAGAAGGAAAGGGGCTGTTTGGTAAAGTAATGAAGATTCAGAGCATGAATACTTATTGTAGAAGGCTGATGTAGTGTCTTCTGCCAGTTTAAGAGCTGCTCTGAAAAGTTCAAATCCAGGGCTGGAATTATGCTATAATAATAGCAATGGAAATAGCAATAGTTGTCAGTAATGGAGTGGATTCAAAGCCTGTACTTTCATCTTCTTCACTATACTGAAATCATCCTGGAAGGGCAGAGAAGTGGGTGAGGGCTCTGGAGAAGCCGCTCCACCTTCCAGCATCTCCAGAAGGATGCTTAACGTTTCATCTCCAAATCTGTTCCTGAAATTGCTTGGCAGAAGGCACCCGGAGCACTGTCAGTGGGGACATGACAGTGGCATGAGGCCTGGGCTGTATAGCTGGGCCTCAGGCTGTCCCCCAAACCTAAAGCCGCTGGAGCTCATGAGAGCTGTAGAAGAGCAAACAGTAGCTGAATACAAGCATCAGGGTTTTTTTTTTTTTTTTTTTTGATAATTCAGAAGATAAACCTGTTTTCATTAAACTAACCATATTAAATTAGTCTTATTTATAAAAACATTGCACAAGCAAATATCATTTTGTTTTAGGCTGAGTTTACAGTTTAATAAATCTTATGTCAGATCCTGACACCTTAAACTATCCACTAGACAGAAATATAAAACCATATGACCAGAAACACAGGCAAAAATGTATGCTTACAATTCTGAAGGAATTTTTATTTCTATTTTACCAATATTTTTAAAACCTGCTTATTTATTAAAAGTTTGCTTAAATCATGTGAAGCAATAAGCATTTGGGTTAATTACTATATATTTTATAGAAGCACTCATTTACCTACATATACTCTCTTAACGGATTTCTGGCCAATTACACTAGATTTTACCATATAGATAAAACTTACGGTGTAATACATGTAGACATATATAAACACATCTAAATACAAGTATATCTACACATGCAAATAAAGATCTTATATTTTTCATTTTATAATTTTAATCATGAAATAGTAATACAAACTGTCCAGTTTATAAAAAACACTTGGATACAAAATGTATTTTTGAAAACTTTGAAACATATTCACATAACTAAACCTGGTTGGCTAATATGCCACCTAATAAAGGCCTATGGATAAAAATTTTGGGTAAAGTAGTTTTTAGACAGTTTATTGTTTGACAAAAGCTTTTAACCCCTTTTTTCAGTTTCAGATGAATTTAGGGTCACATTTTACATTTTAGCTAGAACTGGCTGAATTCTATAAGAAAAGCAAAACCGCCAAGCAGCTTTGAATTAGTAACAAATCTGTCCTTTGCTTGCCAGTCTGGTTTGCTTCATTGGAAAATATAAGTGGAGAAGAATTTTACGTGTTTCTTCTTTTTCTTTGGCTTTTTCTTCTTGACCTCCACATGACAGAGAAAACAAAATTTTTATGCTGGACGGAGATTCCTTATATTATTGCTGGGAGGTCAAGATTTTAACCTGTTTGATCAAAAATCCTAACTTTTATAAATTTATCTAGTTCTTTTTCAGATTATTAATTTTTAATTAAGTGTTTCTAATGATACGCAATTATTAGGCAAAACCAAATTTATATATCTAAAAGGCATCTAGGTTGCTGTTTATCATGCAGCTGTTTTAATTTGTAAAGCTATTAATTAGAAAGCTCTTTAATTTTTTTTAAATCCGGGTTTGAATGCCATAAGCAGTGAGTTTTGTCTCAACACTGGTAAAAAAGTCAACAGATTCAAAGTAGGAAGAAAAAATAGAAAGATAGAGAACATAGAAGATGCTACATGTTACCTTTACAGTTTCAGGTTTTTCAAATAATGACCACTTGGGCTCTGAAGGTTTTTTTGATATAATTTGTCCATCAGTTTAAAACTGGGCATAAGCGTCAGCCATAATATGTAGCTGGCTGGACTTCAGAAAACCTGGCATGCCTTAATGTTTGAGAACTCCATTTCATTTCTCATTAATCTCTCAAGAGCAAAGAAAATCCTGTAAATCCTGTCGGGAGATGTCAGGAATTTAGACCAGCGTTTGGATGGTAGTAACTTCCCTAATGGGTTTTGATTAGTCATTCTGCACCCATCATGTAGAATGGTTATTTTTGCTCTTGTAAGATCTTCAGTAACAAGCAAGGGAAAAGAGTCAAACCAAATCAAGAGAAGCTATGATAAGAGTGTTCACAAAAAACTATAACCTAGGCATGTGAATCAAGCAAAATATTAAACTAGGCCACAAATCAGAAAAGACATGCCTCACAGACGCAATGTAAACTCTATAGAAACCTAGAATGTTCAGAATGACACTTGTCTTTATACCAGAAAGGACTCATCAGAAAAGACAAAATGTCTTATATCATCCCAAGAGGGATGTACAGTTCTTTATCAAGGTCATCTTATTTAAATCAGATTCCAAGTAGAATCTAAAAGCCTCTACCAAACTCAGGGAGGCTCACCCAGAGAGAAGATTCATCAGGGCAGAAAAGACAAACCATGGAAATGGAGAGCTCAAAGGGCTTAAGTGAAGCCAGGCATGGTGGCTCACACTCGTAATCCCAGCACTTTGGGAGGCTGAGGCAGGCAGATCACCTGAGGTCAGGATTTTGAGACCAGCCTGGCCAACATAGTGAAACCCCATCTGTACTAAAAATACAAAAATTAGCCAGACGTGGTGGTAGGCACCTGTAATCCCAGCTACTCGGGAGGCTAAGGCAGGGAGAATTGCTTTAACCTGGGAGGTGGAGGTTGCAGTGAGCTGAGATCGTGCCACTGCACTCCAGCCTGGGCAACGGAGCAAGACTCCATCTCAAAAGAAAAAAAAAAGACTCAAGTGAATGCTGTGCACTGGCTTCAGGCATCACTGATTCCTTTTGATGATAATCTTTTTAAGATCCCCTTCTGATACCATGTATGTCAACCCAAATAACAGAAAGAGGCCCTCTAAGAGAAAATACCTTTATTTGGGAATAAGGCATTACAATAGAAATATGCTTGTCATAGTATAGTAGATTGTGTGCCTATTCAAGGAGGTAAAGGAAGACTACTTTTTGTTAGAGAAATAAGTGGAAAGGATTACATAATTGTTTTGAAATAATTATCCTTGGCTACAAAGATCAATAACAAGGGTGATACCAGTTTGATGTTAAGCAGGCAATGTCTCTAGGCAGATGTCCTGGAAGTATTTTTTGTGTAAGGTTGTGATGGTCTTTCTGCAAGGTTGTTAACTTTTGCAATCTTTTGGGAGTTTTTGTTATTAGCCATACAAGCATAAAAATACTCTCTTTATGGCCTTCCCTGGCTCTACTTGTCAGGATTTTCTTAATATTAGTGATTCCTTGTTGATTTCTGGCAACTTTCAAAAGATAAAGAGAGAGATACAGACAAAGAGACAGAGACAGAAAGAGAGACAGACAGACAAAGAGACATAGAGAGAAAGACAGAGGCAGAGAGAAAGCGAGACGGATGGAGGGACAGAGAGCGTGTAAGAGCTAACCCTGAATACATAAAGATACCCTTCCTCCATGCAGCTGTGCTGAACCCTGAAGCACCCAGTTAGGAGCCAATGAATTCCTTTTCATTGTTTACTTAATTTAAATTGAATTTCTTTTGCTTGCAACAGAGAAAATAAAACAGAAATATGAAAGGGAACCAATATCTCTCTGGTTCCTATCAAAAGCAAGCCCTAGTACCGAGTACTTTATACGATTTATGCTACTCAATCTTGGTGAAATTCATGGGGATCCTTAACCCCCTTGCATAATTGAAAAATCCAAAGTTTAGACATAATGACTTGCTCAAGGTCAAGTGTAGCTAGGAAGGGTCTCAGTGAGACATGTTGGTGGGTGAATGTGGAGCCCATGCCGTCTTATACCACATGGATCAATTGGTCCAGGAGGGGACACGCTGCTGCTCCTTTCGTCTCCCTCCTGCTCCTGGAGGTGGGAGTCTCTATCTCACTGCCCCAAACACACATGCCTACAGCCATCTTTTTATTTAATGATTTTCTTTTTCTTCCTAGGTAAAGCATACATGGCATTTATTCACAACTTTGATCCTCAGTTATCATGAGACACTACAAAAGCCTAACACTACGATTATGGTGAACTTTAAAATGGGTTGATGGAAAGGAAAAGGCTTGGTAAACTGCAAAATACAGCTCCCACCAGGTCCCTCCCCTGACATTAAGGATTACAACTCAACATGAGATTTGGGTGGGGACACAGAGCCAAACCATATAATTGGGATACACTGAAATCCAGGAAATGCTTCAGATCCATGGAAGGCTCATATGAAAGAGCTCCCTGACTAAAGAAAAAGTCTATCTACTGCAATTTTTCCCACTCTGTTTTACTTGCTGAATGATCTTGGGCAAGCCACTTTCTTCATTCATTTATTCATTCCCTCAGTAACTATTTATTGGAAACCCATGTGACTAAGCAACTGCTTCTTCAGTTTTCTCATTTATAAAATGGGATAACAGCATCACCTTACAGAATGACTATATAAATTGAATGAGGCTATGCTTGTATGGAACCCACAGTAGCAATGAAGATGATGGTGGTAATGATATATGTTACCTATGATTTCCACTCCCTAAAAAGTATCCATTTACCCCAACCAAGCTCTTACTTGCAAAAAAAAAAAAGTGCTCAATGCATATTCTTTTGGCATTGCCAATGGATCCTCTTAGAGTTCCTATGAGGCAGTGCTTGGCCATCTAGAAACTGTGGTGAGAGAAAGGGAAGAGTCTGGCCTCAAAAGCTCTGGTTTTCAAAATTGCATGGCTCACACGTTGTCACCCTGAGAGGGAGAAGAGAGCCTGCCCTTCTCTCAGCCCATCCTAACCAACTGTGAAAGATCCAGCCCAGAGTTCTGCTTGGATCACATCACATTATCTGTCCACTAAAATGAGATGGGACAGACCTGGAGAGGCAGTGGCCTCCACCCACCAACAAGCCATCACTTCATATGGACATCACTCAAGCATTTGGATTCTGAACCAAAGGACACTTAAAACAGAGACAGAGCCTGTGACTGTTCAGTAGAAAATTAATATGTAAGACAGCAATGATAGCACTAAAGCTGCCTTCCGTGGGTAAACATCCAGAGCCTAAATGTAATAGATTATTTAATTTTAAAGTAGGCATGAGGAGTTGGTGCCATAAGTCAGTAAGTGTCTGGTTTACTTATTTATGAAGCCCACCTGATAAACACTGAGAATGAATAGATGCGAGTCACTTTCCACTGACCAAGAGGGCAACCTTAGAGATCCATGAACTGAATTCTCCGCTCCTTCCAAGTTCCCACCAAAATTAACCAAGATTAACAAAGGAATACAGTAATGTGGGGAATTACATAATAATTTTAAAACCTATTATTCTTAGTTAAAGAGCATACTTTGACTCTTACTCAAATTGTATAGAGTTTAAAACAGTGGATCCCTTGATGAGCAGCTCAGCTGGGGTACATGGAATGAGACCTGACTGAAACAATGGGAGGTGACTTCTGGACTGCATTCCAGGGTGTAGGATCGGAACTAGTGCCAACCTGCTTGATATGCTACAGGATATTTAGGGACAGGTGGTATGGAGGAAATATTTCAAACCCACTGCACTGTTGGGAGGTTGGCAGTGGGCAACATCCATCCCTCTGCTCCTCCAGGAAAGTGCCGAAGGTTTAAGATACCTGGTAATGGGGATGCGGCTCCCAGTCCCAGTTTTCCCTTGGCACTTGCAGCAGGCAAAGACATTACGGTTTGAGAAGGGGGTTGGGAAGGAAGTAGATGTCACAACTACCACGGAGCAGCAAGAACTAAAGTGAAGGCACTCTTGCGCACGATTAAGCACCTCTCCTCCTCCTCACCAAAGGCCAATTCCTCTGCCTCACCCTAGGCTGAGTCCTCAGCTTGGCTAGCATTCATGAAAGCAAAGGAAAAGAGATACTCAGCAAAGCAAAAATTCAGAAAATATATTACCAACATACTCTTCCAGAAAAAGAAAAACACTTGTTAGAATATTGCTCATCCAGAAATAAATCAAGATATACAGCTCGATTATGAAAACAAGAAAGGAAATGGCAGGGGAAAAATGATACCAATAAATAACATATCTTCTCATATTGGCTTTTTTTGCACATGCAATGCTAACCTAATGGCATGAACAAAGTGTCATCGGGAGCCCGGAAGAGCATACAGCAACTCTGTGAGCTGAGATGCCATTTGAAATGGGTCTTGATGCAGGCACAGGGTCAGCTTGCTGCGTAACCAACAGAAGTTGGTATATTCCAGGTAGGTGAGCAGCAAAGAGACTTTTAAATACATAGTGTGTTCAGGGTATATGGAAAATGTCACTACAAGGACTTCTGATTAAACTGGAATTAAACTTATTTTTATTTTCACTTTGTCAGCGTTAAAAGTAAACAGACACATGACTTTAGATGTTTAAGATCATGAAAATGTGAGTGTGACTTAGAAACAGGTACAGTAAGTCCTCACCTAATGTTGCCAATAAGTTCTTGGAAACTGTGATTTTGAGCAAAATGACATATAATAAAACCAATTGTATTTTCTCATCAAGATTATAGCAAAATGATGTTGAACAAAGCAATGTTATTTAAAACCTGCTAGACATCCTTTCACTTAAAGTAGATGTGTCCGAGAACCTGTGGACAATGTAAAGTTAGGACTTACTGCCTACAAACTGGAATGCAATGTGGTGTCCATTGCTTTCTCTATATCAAGTACATCAATAAACAAAAACACATGTATTTAACTTACAGGGTTTCTTTGATGGGAAAATAACTTAAAATGATGAATAGTGCTGCAATCCCTGTGTTTTAGAAGGCCAAGGTTGGAGGATCACTTAAGACCAGAACTTTGAGACCAGCGTGAGCAACATAGCAAGCCCCCATCTCTATAAAAAACTTAAAACTTAGCTGAGCATAGTTGTTCACATCTGCAGTCCTAGCTATTCTGGAAATTGCTTGATCCCAGGAGTTTGATGTTATTGTGAGCTACAATCATACTACTCCACTCCAGCCTGCATGACAGAGCGAGATTATGTCTCTAAAAAGAACAACAAAAAAATTGTTTTCAAAAGTAATCTTGGCATGATTTTTATAAATAAATCATGTGAATGTAAATGGGATAATGTTTATAAAACTGTCCTTTAATTTAAAATGTTGAAGTTATATCAAATTTAATAATAGGTATTTGTAAAACGTGAGTCATTTCTAAGTAAGTTGAATACCAAAATTAATTGCTAAGCATAGATTCAAATTTACTTACTTTTGGCTTCTTAAATTTTATAGGGGGACAAAAATTATTTAGATATTCTAATAAAAATGTGCTGTTTCATGTAAAAATTATTCTATGAAAAAAATGTGTTTTTAAAGCCATACATTCCCCTCCTGAATGCACTGGCTTTTATATTTACATTACTTTTCTAGAATATGGGGTTTACTCATAATTTTGGATGTACAAAATCAGCCCAGGGTCTGATTGAATTCAAGCACCCTTTCAATGCATTTGATGTTGGAGTTATCTAAGCAACTTTTCCCATAAAGAGAAACAATTACACTATTGAAGGTTTCTCTTCATGTTTTAAAAATGTTGTCCTAAAACAAAAAGTACATACAAAGAGTCTGTATCATATCAAGATACTTTCTTATGTTGTGTGTTATCTTAGATTTTTTGTTGCGTGGCAAAATAGTCATCTCCAATAAAGGTCATTTTTTTTTCTCAGGTATGTAATTATTTGCATTTGTCTTCAAAGTATTTTAATTATCAGTCTGATTAAATAAATGACTATTTTTCTTAATGACATGTGATTCTATTTTAATTAAGTGTTTTAAGCCTTTCAACATATTTGGCTAACTTCCCCCAAATCTAATTTTAACTGAAGTCTTTTTGACCTAAAATTGACTTTAGGAATTTCTATAAGAGCTCTTGGAAAGCATCAAAAAGTATGGCTCTTATCGAAAAAAGAGGTCAAGCTATGACAATCCTGGCCTCAGCTGTGTCTGGAATCCCAGAATCCAGTCAAAATCTGGTTCACCGTCTCCAGGGAGTGTAATTCCCGTCTTCTCTAAGGATGAGAAAGTGTTACAGCTTTGGTAACAAGAGGTGTCCAAGTTCAACCCAGAAGTCAAGTTTAGCTTCACAAACTTTCCATCAAATCTTTCTCTTTAAGCCTACTCTGCACACCCTACTTTCAGACAAAGGCCTTCTGAGGTTCTTTGGTGTGACTTAGGCTGCTTTTAGATCTTCTCCACTATTACTTTACGCCTTAGATTTCTCTTCTACCAAGTCAGTAATCTCTTACCTTTTGGCCTTCACATTTCCAAAATGTACTGTACTCATCTCTTCTCATACTCCTTTGGTCCTTGTGAATTTTTGTGTTTTTAAATCCCTTCATGCATGTTCATGTGGCATTATAGGAGAAAGTGGAACCAATAAGATCCTTGATGCATCTGAATGTATTAAAAGAAGATGTAGGCTGGGCATGGTAGTTCATGCCTGTAATCTCAGCACTTTGGGAGGCCAAGGTAGGCAGATCACCTGAGGTCAGGAGTTCGAGACCAGCCTGGCCAACATGGGAAACTCAGTATCTACTAAAAAAAAAAAAAAAAAAAAAAAAAAAAGCCAGGTGTGGTAGTGTGTGCCTGTAATCCCAGCTACTAAGGAGGCTGAGGCAGGAGAACTGCTTGAACCCAGGAGGTGGAGGTTGCAGTGAGCCGAGACCACTCCATTGTGCTCCAGCCTGGATGGCAAGAGTGAAACTCCTTGTCAAAACAAAAACAAAAACAAAAACAACAAAAAAAGGTGATGTATACCTCTGTCAGAGAGTTTATAAACAAATTTATGATAGAAATTAAATGTATAAAAAAAGAGACTATTTCAGAGAAACCAAGCAGGTAAAGAAAAGAAAATATAATTATTCAGGGCTCCAGTGTGGATATTTATATGATCACAATGATGTGCACAGAATATTTACTGTAACTAAAAATTATGATATCATCTATTGGGAGATGGATGGAGAGGAAGCATACGTTGAAGTGGAGGGTGTATAGGAGAGCTAAAGCTTCATCATCTTTCACTGGAGCAAGTCCATGAGCAATATCTAAAACTTAAACTTTAAAAAAATAAGAGAAATTTGGCCGGGCACAGTGGCTCATCCCTGTAATTCCAGCACTCTGGGAGGCTGAGGTGGGTGCATCGTTTGAGGTCAAGAGTTCAAGACCAGCCTGGCCAATATGGTAAAACCCCATTTCTACTAAAAATACAAAAATCAGCTGGACAGAGGTGACGTGAACCTGTAATGGCACAAATCTGTAATCTCAGCTACTTGGGAGGCCAAGGTGGAAGAATCCCTTGAGCCTGGGAGGCAGAGGTTGTTGTGAGCTAAGATCACACCACTGCACTACAGCCTGGGTAACAGAGTAAGACCTTGTCTCAAAAAAAAAAAAAAAAAAAAAGTGAAATAAAAAAAAAACAATAGAAATGTATTTCTTAGGAACATGGAGACATGGAGTTAAGGGTCAGAAGAAAAAGGTCACATCATTGAAATATAGAGCAATGAAGTTAAATTATTTTCTCATTTTATGTTATTCTATTTTTTATACCATAAGCCTTGCGTTGCATTTGACCTTTTAAACAATGCACAATTACACTAATAAAAAGAAAAATTAATTTAAAAATAAGTGTGGTATGACTAGACTTAAGGTTGTGGCAAATGGAGGGCTAAGGCTCTGGAAACAAATGATGCTTTTGTTGTTGGTTTTGAAACTCTGATTCTGCCCATGGACTACCATGATTTCTTCAAGATTCCAGATAATTGAGTTGAAATGAATGGATCATCAACATAGGGTGCCTTCATTCAAAATAAATCCTTTCTGCTTTACTAAATTATAGACTCAGAGGATCGCTGTTGAAAAAAAAAATATTCAAATAATACAGAAACCAAAGCGAATGTGTCCTGGCTCGTGTCCCGGACGCCCCATCCTCCCTAGATGTGGCCGCAGTTAATTTTGTGTCTGTCCTTCCTCTTCTTTCCCTCCCCCGCGCCATTGGATGGATTTATTTGAAATTCAGTTTCTGTGCTTCTAATTATCCTAACTTTACAAAGCACAGTAATTAAGGATGTGGAGCTGGAAGGCAAAGGTGCTAAAACTGGGAGAGTGGGGTGAGATGTTTATGAAGCTTGCTCAGCCCTGACTTACCCCGAGTTACACTGGCCTCTCTTCCCACGACTGGGGCCAGCCAGCGGGCGGGCCTGCTTGAGGCAGCAAAACTCCGATTCTGTGTCAGCTGCAGAGGAAGCGGCCCTGGCGCTGCTCCTTACTCTTGGGGCTGGCGCGCAAAGCTGGAGAGCCGTTTCCACGGAGACCGGGACCCGGGCGATGCGCTTTGGAATTGCTGCTTGGGGCTCAGCAACGCATAGAAACATTAGCATGCAGAGGCCTAAATATAGCTGCATTCAGGGCGATTCATCCAGCCTGAGACTTGGCCAAGGCGTTAGAATGAATGCACTGAGCACGACTCAACGGGGTTTTCAATATTTTACGGTGTTTACACTGTAGTCAGAGGAAGTAACTCACGAAAAATGGCATTTCTGCAGAAGTGCGGGGGCCACTTGGGGGACTTGTCCTCCCGGATCAGTCACTGTCAGAGTCCTGCCTGCAGATGTCAGGACTCAACTGAAAGATACTCTTTTGTTGTTGTTGTTCAGAAAATCCCTTGACCATATAAATATCCTGTAAGAGAACCCAGTGGGCAAATTTCTCTCTGGTCGTAAAGGGAGACTCATGCCTGTAAATAGAAGAAAAATATGGGTACACCCCGTTCTCTTCCCTTACCCAAGATTCTTGGGGACTGTAAATTCTCGTCTGCATTATTATGCAGAAGAAATCTGCTGTGTCCCAGCTCCTATTTCCAAGTTGCCGCTGCAAACTTCATCCCAACATGTTGCCATCAACACGCAACACAGCTAGGTGCCCTCTGGCTACCAGGATGAACCTTCCTAAATTCATTCACCCAATAACTATTCACTGTGCCATTACTGCCTTCCAAACAGAATGCAGATAGATGCAAAAGAAATGAGACGGCAAAGGTCTCAGGAAGCTTCTGTTCTAGTGGAGGAGACAGACTTCAATCAATCAATAGGCAATTTCAGATCTTAATAAATATTACAACGAAAATAAGGCAATGCCAGAGTGAGAAGATGTGGGAGAGATGCCATCGAGGAGGTCAGCAAAAGACTCTTGGAAGACTTGACCTTGGAGATGAGACCTGAAGGACAAGATCTAGGGGAAGAGCTTGTCAGATAGAACGAACTGAGGGCACAAGGCCTCCAAGGCTGAGCCACACTTGGTGGCTGAAATCCTGAGTGAGGGAGCATAGTAGAAGACAGGTTCAAACAAACAGGCAAGGACTAGGTCACTAGGACCTTGCATGCTGTGCTAAGAAGTTTGATGGTCCTCCTCAGAAGGAAGGCAAGCAGTCACCTTCTGCTACTGGGTGGCAACAAGCCCTACAGACAACAACCCATCGATAATTCCATGAGTGGTTCACCCCTAAGCTCTCAACCTTTACTGTCACACACCGTGCCTCTTGTAAAAATAGAATTCTCTCTTCTTCTTGGCTGCCGGGTAGCTCTGAGCAGGATGTAGGATATTTGGGTACTTTTTTTTTTAACCATAATTCCATCTCTGGCCTGATTTTACCTTCTCTCTTATTTTTCTGTCATCTTAGATCCTTAACTTTCTCTGTTCTGCTGTACTCAGCAATTTTTGAAGCCCGTTTGTTACAGGCATTTAGGAATGAAGTGGGCACGGACAGGCAAGTGCAAGTCTGATATCGTGCCCACATGACTCTGTTTTCTTCTAGCCTGTGGTAATACTTCTACAAGGCATTTATTTTCAGAGTTCATAGAGGCAGGCTGCATTATGACTTTTATGAGTTCCAGCATGTTATGGCCCCAAGGCAGCAGGAACATCTTATTCAATTTTCTGCCTCATTCATGCCAATCTGAGGGTGTAGGGATTGCAGTTATTTCCATTTTACAGGTGTGAAAACTGAGGCTTGACTCAGCCCACTAAGCATCAGAGAAGGAGTGGATGTCTGTCAGTCACAGCCCAGCACCCATGCTCCTCTTCCCAATGCAATACTGTTCCTTATCCAATGCTGACTTGCCCTGGGCTTGTGGGAATAAATGGGGGCTCTTGCTTGTTAATCCAGTCTTCCTAGAGGAACAGTGTTCATACTTGTGTTCAGTGGACCACGAGCCTGATGAATGGCCCCCAACCCTGAGCTCTGCCTGCTCTTCTGGCTTGCCCAGCAACCAGGCACTGAACTTAAGTTTATAGGAGAAAGGCTTGATCAGCCATTAGCCCAGATGTCCAAGCCTGTGCCACTACCAAGCTGGTCTGTTATTTTCCCCATGGTTCCGGTGGTCTGAGAAAAAGCAAATTCAGGTGCACACTTCCAAAAGGAGAAAGTACATGCTTCTATCTGGTCTTAGGTGGTCTCTTGCTCCCGAGGATTAACCAAATTGCTTATTTGCAGGAAAAAAATGCAAGCAAAAAAATCTCAAATTACTAACTTCATTTTCAGAATGAGAACAAACAAGTTTGTGGAGATATTGCTTGCTCAAGGCAAAGTTAACCATGGAGATAGAACTTGAACACACATCTCCAAATGCTAAGGCTGTGGGCTCAGGCTGCTTTGAGCAGGTGGCACTCGGAAGCAAGAAGAGAATCCCAGGTTTCTAATTCTTTCGGGGTCCTCTGTGCTGCTGTGCAGCCTTCTGTGAAGTTTCACGTGTGGGATATTTACAAAGCACTCCTTGCAGGAGTTGCTATCGATGAAAAAGTTTGGAACCTGTAAAGTGGTGGTTTCCAGCCTGAGGGTGCCAGGAGGACCGCAGATTAATAGGTCATGGGCATCCCTAGATGCTTTTAGCACCACGCGCAGGCTCCAGCCTGAATGCAAGAAGTTTCGCATCTATGTTCTGTGTGAATGTACCCTATGTTTATAAATCACTCCACTGGAATTGTGTGAGGTATCAGGTTCAGCCCACAAAGCATACTCTTACATTTTTTATGTCTGACCCTGATTTCCTTTTTGAGTATTTATTTCAAAGGAATGTGGAAGTGTAATATCAGTTAGTATAGGGTGATCTCCTCTCCTTTCTCTGGAGTTACCCCTGTGTCTCAGGCAGTTTCCAGGATCCTGCCCCTCAGTTGGCAGAAGGGATGGTGTGGGGCGATGTGGTCCTCAGCATTGCTGACCTCCCATGCCTACCTCCACTGTGAAGATTTGGTTCCCACAGGGCCATCTTCAGTGATGAGCCCTTGCCAGTCACACCTGTGACTTTCTTTGTGACTTCAAGATCTCGTTATGTTCACTGGATCTGCCTGAGTCACTTCCATGGCCTTCTAAGGGGACCACAGGGGCCATTCTGTTGTGGCCCACACCACCCTAGTCATATGGAAGCCTGGGAGGAATCTCCTGCTGCCATGCAGCCACTTCTGCTCCAAAAATGTTGCCATTTCCATGAATTTTACTGAGGAAGTGGGAGATGACAGGACAGCAGAGGGGACATGCTCCTCTGTTCCAGGTTATTTGGGGATTTCTATTATCTTTCTTCCCTAGAATTCAGTTTGGAGCTAGGTAAAGCACTGGGCACAGGGTTGCTTCTCAAAGACCACCAACATCTATGTTCTCCTTGCTTTCCACCAATTTTTACGTGATTCCGTTTTATTTTTCCTCTTAGCATATCAGCTATTCTTCCTTTTAAAATTATTAGTGGTTGGCCTAAAATTTGCTATGTATATTTTAAATGAATCAAAGTCAACCACGTGGAGATAAGTGTAGCATGGGTACAATACAGCAGGGAACTCCTGATTTCTCCTTCCCATCCTTGTGGCATTACTGTTATTCATTTCACTCATTTATTTGCTATAATCACTCAATTACTTATAATTTTATATCAGGTAAAAATAAGAAAAATAAAATATTTTGCTTTGCCTCAATTTATTCCTCTTTTTACACTCTTCCTTTCTTTTTGTAGATCAGAATTTCTGGCCTATATAATTTTTTCCTCTCCTCAAAGAACTTCTTTTACCATACTTTAGAGGGCAGGTCTGCTGGCAAGACCTCAGTTTTTGTTTGAAAACGTCTTTACTTCTTCTTCTTTTTTGAAGGACAATTTCACTGACTATATAATCCCAGGTTGGTGAGTTTTTTCTTTAAACCTTTATTTCATTCAATTCTTTTCTTGCTTGCATGATTTCTGGTAAGAAATCCACTGTCATTCATATCACTGGGTTTCTATGGGTAAGTTGTCTTTTTCCTCTGTTTCTTTCAATGTTTTCTCTTGCCTTCAGGTTTTTTGAAGTTTGAATGTCATATGTCCAGGTGTAGATCTGTTGCTATCCTGCTTGCTGTTCCCTGAGCTTCCTGGATATGTGTGTTGGTGTCTGTCACTCATTTTGAAAACTTCTCAGCCATTATTACTTCCATTATTTTTTTTGCTCCATTTTTTCTTCTTCTGGTATTCCAATTGTGTGTCTGTTGCAATTGTCCCATGGTTCTTGGATATTCCAGTGTGTGATTGTCATTCATTTTTCTCTTTGCATTTCAGTATTTCTGTTGAAGTTTCTGTTGACCTCTCATTAAGCTCATTGATGCTTTCCTCAGCCGTGCCAAATCTACTGATGAGACATTGAAGACATTATTTATTTTTGTTACGGTGTTTCTGATTTCTAACATTTTCTTCTGATTCTTTCTCAGAGTTCCAATTTCTCTGCTTACCTCACCGGTCTGTTCATTCATGTTGTCTACCTTTTTCCGTTAGAATCTTTAGCATATTAATCATAATTATTTCAAATTCCTTGTCTGATAATTCCAAAATATTTGTTATATCTGAGCCTATTTTGTTGTTTGTTTCATTTCTTTACACTATTGTAGTGTTTATTGTAATGACTTATTATTTACTGGCATTTAAAAACAAGTCTATCATGAAAGATTTTCCTAAATACACACAAAAAAATTTCTCATTGCATCTATTCTCCACTAAAACAGCTACCATGTAAGAGTCTACAGTATTTACATATAATAAAGGAGTCCTTATATTTGGAACGGTTGAAAACCTCTGTTTAAAGTGCTTTGTACATTCTTACTTTGTTATAATTCCTTAAAACATAACAACAAGGTCACCTGTAAAGCTGCTTTAGGAAAGGACAATCTTTTCAACAGAAGAGAATTCCAAAACCGTTAGGACCGGAGTTGCCATATTTACCAAGTAAAAATACAGGCTCTGTATTAAACTTAAATTTTTGATATGAAACAATATTTAGTGTAAGTATTCGCCACGCAATGATTCGCAATATCCGTCAACCGTAGTTAGGCCCAAAGAGGGATTTTTGAGGGAGGATTAAAAGGCCCTGGTCATAGATATAGAGGGGATAAGTCTCAGGGGAGCTACACAAAAGTTTAAAGAGAGAAAATAAAGAGCTGAATGAGATGACATTTGTAAAGTTCATTTCTGAGAAATGTTGACCTATGATTAAGTCAGTGATTCCCAAACGTATCACACCCAAGGAACCTGTATTACAGTTTTCTCTATTCATAGCCTATGACCATCTAAACTTTAGCTCTTTCATCAGTACCTAGTTTTACAACTTCATCAATATCCAATTAGATTTTCTGATTGATATGAGTCAACTGCTAATGACAATGCCATTTATCATCAGACAGATTCATGTTAAATTGAAATGATTTCAGCCAGAAACAAATTAATGCAGCCTGTAGGTCTTCAGACAGTCCCCCCAGCCAGATGCTCTCTAACACTAAAGAAGTTCTAGGACCTTGAGTGTCACTTTTGATCATCCTGGATTTTACACAAGGTCATTAGAGTACTTACTATACTATAGATTATATTAACAAACTCCATGTGTTGCAATTATTTCCTCCCTACCTTCCAACAATACATTGATCAAGCCAAGCTTTGCTTCCAAGTAGTTTAAGAGAAATTGATCAATTCCTCTTTCTCTTTCTCCTCTCTGGGACATTCCATCAAAGCAGATGTGGTGGGCTCAGATGTGTGGGCATGGGGATAAACTGGTACTTAAAAAACAGAAATTAGAAAGTCGGCTAATTAAATAACAATCAGAACAAAGAAACAAGAATTAATTAGATAGAGGAAAATCTAATGTCAGCATAAATAGCTTCAAACTGCAAAATAATCTTACTCCCAATTTAATTGCTTGTGTAATTAGAGTTAATTGTAGAGTAGAGGTTTGTTTAACATAATAAAATGTTCTTTAAAAAAAATAGTGATTAGGTAGTTGGCCACAGCATTTGAAAGTGGAGATTTCCAGGAATGTTGCAGTGGTTTGACATGTGGACTTTGGTGGCTAACAGACATCACATGTTGTATAACCCTGAGCAAATCTTTAGCATCCCTGAGTCCCATTCTTTAAAGGAGCAAAATGGTAGTGAAAACACTTTCATTTGCAAAGTAGATTTTCTGGGAGTTAAATGAGGCTTGGAGGGTAAAGTGCCTACTTGATGTCTGCCACATAGGCAGGAGTCTAGTGGCAGCTGTGACGAAGGTCCTTTCTATGAAGCACTTGCATTACACTTCAAGTTTCCCTATTGACTTCCACACCAGTGGGGAGACCAGCGATACAGATGGCTGGAATCACCAGCATTGTGAATGGTCCTTTTTCTTCTCCTGTCCCTCACTCACTTCTTCCTCTGGGTGAGTAAGTCATCCTGCTGGTGGCTGTTTTTGCCATTGCTATGTTCGGTCAGCACCTTCATTTATTAGAAGTTTTCCTGTAGTAGCATTTAATTTGATTCTCCCAGGAGATGGCATTCACTGCAGCCACAAGACCGTGTAGGAACCTCAAGCAGGCAAGTCTGACAGAAGACCTAAGGAACTGAAAGAGGAAGCTGGGAATTGTCCATCACCCGAGGTTCAAGCAGAGGGTGACCAGTTGGCAGGAAGGATGAAAAGACTTCAGCATCAGTTGGGTCTGCCAGGTAACTGTTGATGGAGGTGATACTTATGCCTCTTCTCAAGTCTCCATAGATGGAAAGAAAAAGTATGGGAGAAACACACCTATATCTCTTCTTCCTTCCTCCCACTCCACCCCTGATTGGTGAGTTTTGGGTGTCAGAGTTACGAAGTCAGAGACCACTAGGAATACACCTGTAGTTAAACACTTTGTGTTTATTACTCATTAAGCAAGAGAGAATGTATACCATGGGGTGTCTCAGTGGGAGAGGATTAAGGAAGACTTATTAAAGGATCAGAGCTTGTGTAAGGCCATTTTGAGGAGCCTTTAAGGAAACCAGGCTTTACTCCAGGTTGGATGTTGTTGGGAAGTGGAGGTAAGTCTATGCTTGCTCATCTCAATAAATCTTATCTCTCAAGGAAGGCAGGTTAAAGTGAGCAGCTGTCAGTGGTCATGCCAGCGGGAAGAGGGAGATAACTGAGATTTTGTGGTTTAGACAATGTTCTTACTTTTGCCTGTGTTCAGACATGATTTCAAAGTGGTCTTATTTTTGTCTTGCTCAATCATGGTCACAGAGTGCCTTTGTCTGATGCTGATGTTGGAAGAAACTTTACATTGAACAGAACACCAAGGCACAGCTATGAGTGCCTGGCCATCTCCTGGATGTCAGTGGCTGTCTTTCTCAGAGAGGAGAGAATGGGTAAGCTCTGCTTTCTGTGTTTTGATTCTGTCTGCTCCCCAGAAATGGCCCATTCTTGTCTGCTCTCCACTGTGTGGTGAGCTTACGAGTTCGGAGCTCTGCCCCAGCAAGACTGAAGACCAACAATCTGGGTGATTACATTTCAATTCAGAGGCAACTTTTTAGAAAACCTATGAAGACCACCATCTAAAGCCTTATTTTGCAATCAGCTTTTTGAGTTACAAAGTGGGTAAATGTTCATCTCTGCCTCCTGCACTTTATTTCTCAATTGGTTCCAAACTTGAGAAGGAAAAGTGTTCTATATGGACTCCCTCTAAAACCGTGACTATGACCATTATGGGTATCCCTGATGGTAGTGTGTCCCCCACACCACAAGGACAGTCACCGGGCAGTGTCCATTGTCTAGAAGACGAGGCAGCTTTGATGTAGCCTGGTAGTGCTCAGTGCATGGCCCCTGGACCCAGCAACATTGGTATCCTTATAAGCTTGATAGAAAAGGAAATATCGTGGTTCTACTCTAAACCTACTAAATCAGAGATTCTGGAATGGGGCTCACCAATCCTTCCCTAACAAGCCTTCCAGATGATGCTAAGACATGCTCCAGTTTGAGAATTACTGATAAAGAGAAAAGAGCATTGGATTAGGAGCCAGAAAAAGGGTTCCAGCCCTGCTTCAGCCTTATTAGCTATGTGACCTAGGGATAGTCCTTTCTCTCAGAGAAGCTCTGTTAATCTGTTCTCACACTGCTAATAAAGACATACCCGAGACTGGGTAATTCATAAAGGAAAGAAGTTTAATTGACTCCCAGTTTCACATGGCTGGAGAGGCCCCACAATTACAGTGGAAAGTGAATCAGGAGCAAATTTATATCTTAATGGCAGCAGGAAAGAGAGCTTGTATATGGGAACTCCCTTTTCTGCAACCGTCAGATCTCGTGAGACTTATTCACTATCATGAGAACAGCATGGGAAAGATGAGATTTGGGTGAGGACACAGTCAGACCATATCAGAAGCCTTAGTATTTCCATCTATAAAATAGAGATAATTTCTAATGCCCAGACTTCTAGTGGAGGTAAGATGGGGAAAGTCAGAGAAACACGCTAGAAAGCAACGTAAATGATGATTATGTCAATGTTACGGTTTGCGTGCTTCGTGGCTCAGTCAGTCTATATTCTAAGAATAAAGCACAGCTACTTTCTCACTATTACACAACAGCTAAATAACAACTAATAGAAAGACATCTGTCTTTCTCTACGACTCAGCTCTCATGTTCCTCTGTAAGATCTCAGCCCATCTCCAGCATACACAGAATTTATTTATTCAACAATCCAGCACAGCTTGTTTTTCCAGTGAGTTCAGTGCGGCTGGACAGTACGGGAGGGGAGACGACAGAGGCTGTCGGGGAAGTGAGGTCAGATTGCAGAGTCTTACCTTCTGCACCCAAAGGTTTGGCAGGAACTGCCGAAAGGCAGAGCAGTGGCATGGCAATACCTGGGTGTGGGCACTGTGCAGTTTGCAGTAACAGCATATCTGGCGTGTAGGTTTGTGTTTTTTTTTAAAATTATGACACAATATACATAATGCAAAATTTGCCTTCTTAACCATTTTCAAGTGCATAGTTCAGTGGTGTTAAGTATCTTCACGTTGTTGTGCACCCACTCTCCAGAACTCTTTTTATCTTGCAAAACTAAAATCGTACCCATTAAGCAACACCTCCCATTCCCTACCCCCAAGTCCCTGGCAATCACCATTCTACTTTCTGTCTTTATAAATTGACTAGTCAAGTTACCTCATACATAAAAAAAAGAAATCACTTTTTTTTTTCTTTTTTGACACAGGCTGGAGGGCAGTGGTCTGATCTCGGCTTACTGCAGCCTTGACCTTTTGAGCTCAAGTGATTCTCCTGCCTCAGCTCCTTGAGTAGCTGGGACTGTAGGCATATGCCACCACACCCAGCTAATTAAAAAAAAAAACAATTGTAGAGACAGGGTTTTACCATGTTTCCCAGGATGGTTTGAACTCCTGGACTCAAGCAATCCACCTGCTGGCCTCCCAAAGTGCTGGAATTGCAGGTGGCCACCGCACATGGCCGAAATTTCCTTCCATTTTAAGGTGGACTCACATTCCGTCATAGGGATATGCCCATTTCACTTATTCATTCATCCATCAGTGGCTGCTTGGGTTGTTTCCACCTTTTGGCTATTGTGAAGAATGCTGATATGAGTATGGATATGTCAATATGTCTTCAAGACTCTGCTTTCAATTCTTTTGGGTCTACACCCAGAAGTAGAATTACTTCATCATATGATACTTCTATTTTTAATCACTTGTGGAACTACCATCTTGTTTTCCACAGTGGCTGCACTATTTCACTTCCCATCTGTAGTGCATGAAAGTTCCCATTTCTCTGCATTCTGGCGTTGAGATTTTTGAGTGCTCCACACACCCACAAGATGAGAGAGGGGTCTGAAAGCCCATTCCAGTCATTAATTTCTGAACAAAGTCAAATCTCTAAACTCCTGCTTACATGCGGCAAGCAGATCAAGTGGAATGGGTATCTTTGAAAGACGGGGTCACTGGACCCCTTCCTGACACTTCTGGACCCCTTCCTGACACCTTACACTAAAATTAACTCCAGATGGATTAAAGACTTAAACATAAGACCTAACACCATAAAAACCCTAGAAGAAAACCTAGGCAAAACCATTCAGGACACAGGCATAGGCAAAGACTTCAAACACCAAAAGCATTGGCAACAAAAGCCAAAATGGGACCTAACCAAACTCCAGAGCTTCTGCACAGCAAAAGAAACAATCATTAGAGTGAATCGGCAACCAACAGAATGGGAAAACAATTTTGCAATCTACCCATCTGACAAAGGGCTAACATCCGGAATCTACAAAGAACTAAAACAGATTTACAAGAGAAAAAACAAACAAGCTCATTCAAAAGTGGGCAAAGGATATGAACAGACACTTTACAAAAGAAGACATACATGAGGCCAACAAACATATGAAAAAATGCTCATCGTCACTGGTCATTAGAGAAATGCAAATCAAAACCACATTGAGATACCATCTCACACCAGTTAGAATGGCGATCAGTAAAAATCTGGAGACAACAGATGCTGGAGAGGATGTGGAGAAATAGGAACACTTTTACACTGTTGGTGGGAGTGTAAATTAGTTCAACCATTGTGGAAAACAGTGTGGTGGTTCCTCAAGGATCTAGAAATAGAAATTCCATTTCACCCAGCAATTCCATTACTGGGTATATACCCAAAGGACTATAAATCATTCTATTATATGCAGCATAGTTTACAACAGCAAGGGCTTGGAACCAACACAAATGCCCATCGATGATAGACTGGACAGGGGAAATGTGGCACATATACACCATGGAATACTATGCAGCCATAAAAACAATGAGTTTATGTCCTTTGTAGGGACATGGGTGAACCTGGAAACCATCATTCTCAGCAGGCTGACACAAGAACAGGAAATCAAACACCACATGTTCTCACTCACAGGTGGGTGTCGAACAATGAGAACACATGGACACAGGGAGGGGAGCATCACACACTGGGGTCTGTGGGGGGGAACTATGGGAGGGACAGTGGCGGGAGGGGGGAGTTGGGGAGGGATAAATAGGGGAGAAATGCCAGATGTAGGTGATGGGAAGGAAGGCAGCAAACCACATCGCCATGTATGTACCTATGCAACAATGCTGTATATCCTTCACATGTACCCCCAAACCTAAAACACAGTAAAATATGTATTTTTTAACAAAGAAGGGGTCATATTTTATTTATATTTGTATTTCCAGGGCAGGGCCCAGTACCTGGCTCTCAATGAATGTTGAATCACGGAATCGAATGAGGAAAACTGTGCATTAGGGAAAAGTGGGGGAAAAAAGTGTGGTCCATTTTCTCAGCTTACTTTGGAAGGGATACAGTTCTATAGGGCAGTTAGTCTTCAAGATGGGATCCTACTGCTTAATTCTATGAGGCTCATCCCAGTAACTACCAGAGGGCCAAGCAAATTGCAACTGATCCACAGATGAGTTACAAATACCTCCACGCTTCGACACCTTTTAAATGCAGGATTTCTGTGACTGTCACTGCAAAAACAGATGTCTCAGCCCCTGGGACCCAGCTTGCCTTTACCGCGTGGCCAGGTGAAGTGGGGAGGGAATTCCACTTGGCCACATGAGGTAGATGCTTCCTGAAAACACACACCTTCTCCATACTGCCTTTCTGTGCCCTGATTTTTTTCCAGATGTCTGGATATTTTCGATCCCAGCAGCCAGTGGTAGGGCAGGTGACACATCTGTCCCTATCCATGATGCATCCAGAGAAAAGCCTGGAAATGACTTCTCCCCTGCACCCCCTCCTGCCACCCTCCCGCCCGAGAGGTTCCTCCCTAGATTTGCACCAAGGCTCTGAGACTTCACAGAAGGCCTAACCTCAATTCTTCCCTGTCTGCCCATATGGTCTCTCATGTGGCATGCTCATGAGCTTCAGTGGCTTACAAATGACAGGAAATGTATTTATTGGGTGGAACACGGAAAGGAATGCATTGCAATGGCTGGAAGGGTCCAGGCCCTGCCCTGTGACAGCCCGCACCCTATGCACACTTCACTTTGCTCTGTTATGTGCTGTTCCTGTTACCAGAAATGCCTTCCCCATTACTTTTCTGCTTGGTGAAAAACTGAACACTCTGCAGTTCTCCTCCCTAACCCCTTTCTCACCTTGTGGAATTAATCTCTGTCTCCATCTCTCTCTGTCTCTCCTCTATGCTCTTATATTGTTTCTAATACTTTGTGATATCAGAGATTATTACTGGCATCACTGGTTGAACCCAGTCCTCCTTTGTACTACATTTGGCCTGTGCATACTGATTTTTTTTTTAATAGGCCTGGTAGCCTGGCATAGTGACTCACACCTATAATCTCAGCACTTTGGGAGACCAAGACAGGAGGATGACTTGAGGTCAGAAATTCAAGACCAGCCAGAGCAACAAAGCAAAACCCTGTCTCTGCAAAAAATTTAAAAGTCAGCTGGGCGTGGTGGTGTGCTCATGTTGTCTGAACTACTCAGGAGGCTGAGGCCTGGAGAACTGCCAAAGCCCAGGATTTCAAGGCTGTAGTGAGCTGTGATGGAACCACTGCATTCCAGCGTGGGCAACAGAGCGAGATCCCAATTCTAAAAATAACTTTTTAAATTAGTTGACAAAGTATCAGTATTCTGAAATTTTATACAGGCACAAAACCACATTTGGGTTGTTCTTTAAAAATTGGGAAATCCAGCCACCCTGGACTATTTTATTGCATGGCAACAGTCAGGCAGAGCTGAGCTTCTGGCTCCCTTTCCAGAGGGGCTCATGAACTCTGATGTGCAGATGGCCCCACTGGGTAGCTTTTGGCCACTCACACCAACTTGCCCAGTCCCTATGGGAGCTGGGTTAGCAACTCCTGAAATACACTGGCCTGTTGACATGTCTGTCTTCTATTCCACTAGGTGTCTAACCTCTTGATGGTGGAATTGTGTTTCATTCATGCTTCTATTCTTCTAACTCTATTCCAGTAAGTGTCACTTAGTAGATGCACACACACCCTTCAAAAGAAGCAAGGATAACCATCGTCTCCCTAGAGCACATGCTACAGAAGTGGGGCTTTTTCAGCCATTTTGGATCTGTCAACATAAAAGCCTGTGATGAAAGCACATTAGAGGGAGCCATGCAAAAGCCAAGGCAGGAAGCATTTAGACATTCCAAGGATATCCGGGCTTGAAGCTTATCTTAATGCTGGAATGTAGTTTTATCTCTTGGTGTGTCCATCTCTCATCTTTCGATCTTTCTCTCTGTTTATCTGTCATACACACATAGCTACCCACCTACCTACATGTGTGTGTGTTCACGTGCACACATACGGGACTCTCTCTGAAGTTCCTCAAATCCACATTGCCTGACTTTGTGTGTCCATGGCTATTTGCACAGTGGAGAAGGAAGGTGAAAGACAGTGTCTGAGCCCAGCTAGATTTTAATCTTTTTGGCACACACACACACACACACACACACCAGACAGAAAACTAAAAACAACCTTCACACGCCTAAACACAAAGTCTAGACTCTGTGGAGAAGTCATTTGGGACAGTAGGCAACTGGGTGACAGAGTCCAACACGCCGACTTGCCTGCCATGCTATTAATGTTGGAACTGCTTGGTCGTTATCCAAATTCACTTTAAATAACCTCAGAACTTTTTTTTTTTTAATTACTCACTTTTGCCTGTCTGGATTTGAAATAATGGAGAAAAAGGAAGCAGCAGCAGCATTTTTTTTTTTTTTTAATCTCAGAAAGTATTTTTATCTTTCTCCTGGAGCCACTTCCTCCCGGGTGTTGCATGAAGTGTTATATAATGAAATGATCATATGATGGCATTTTTTCCTTCCTTAGACTTCAGGGGATGCAAGATTTCACACACAAGATAGATTAAGTGTAACCTTTAATTGTCAAAATGGTGTGCTAAATAAGCCACAGTTCTGAAAAGAGAACAAATAATAACGGCTCGCAGGTTCCAAAGACACACTGTTTCCCCCATGTTTTCAGCATGGTAAAACACACATAACATTCACCATCATAACCATTTTAAGTGTACGGTTCACATTGTCGTGTGACCATCACCACCATCCATCTCCAGAACTCTTTTCATCTTGCCAAATGAACGCTCGGTACTCATTAAACACTGACTCCGCATCCCCTCCTCCCCTGGTAACCTCCATTCTAGCTTTCTGTCTGTGTGATTTTTTAACCATTTTAGGTACTGCCCGTAAGTGGAAACATAGTATTTGTCCTTTTGTGACTGGCTCATTTCACTTCGCAAATGTCCTCAAGACTCATTCATGTTGCCTCATGTGTCAGAATTCCCTTCCTTTTTAAGGCTGAATAACATTCATATGTATATCATCTTCATACATAGTCATGTGAATAATATTCATAGATACTGTTCCATATGTATGTGTCACCTTTTGTTTGCCCATTCATCTGTTGATAGGCACATCAACAGATGTGTTGCTTTCATCTTTTAGCTACTGTGAATAATGCTTCAGTGAAGATGGATACACAAATATCTCTTCAAGACCTTGCTTTTACTCCTTTTTGATTTTTACTGAGAGTGGATTTCCGGATCCTATGGTAATTCTGTTTTTTAGTTGTTTGAGGAACCACTGAATTGTTTTCCACGGTAGTTGTACAAGTTTACATTCCCACCACCAATGCACAAAAGTTCCGATTTCTCCACATCCTGGCCAACACCTGTTATTGTCTACTTCTTTGATAGTAGCTATACGAATGGGTGTGAGGTGGTATCTCATTGTGGTTTTGATTTGTATTTCTTTAATGATTAATGATGGGGACCATATTTCCCAGTGCTTCGTGGTTGTTTGTATATCTTCTTTGGCTTTTGCTAAAGCCATACCTTTTGAAATAAGCATGAAAAACATTCCGCATGTTAAGGTAGCAGGGTCAGAGGAAAAGAAGACTTGGGTGTACCGGGCACTGATTAGATACCAGGTCCTGTGCCAGGCATTGGTAGCCCACGATAAGCTTGTCTGCAGGGTGAAAGAGAAGCAAACTCCAGACAGGAAACACCCTTATTATGGGGCGCGGATAGCAATTCAGATGTTTCATGGAGGCCCAGTAAGAGACTGTGACAGATACTTGACAGTCTAATGAAGCTGGGGTCCTGTTAAGGAGAAGACAGATGGGACAGGATTGGCGGGGCAGTGGGGCAGGAGTTCAGGAAAGGGATAAACTCTGAGAAGGGCCAGCATTCAAGAGGGAGCTGTAGCAGTGGTTTCAAGAAAAGGCCATTGGACTTTGAGCAAGTTACTTAACCTTTGTTAGCCTAAGTTTCTTCATGTGTGAAACAGGAATAATAATGCCAACTGCAGAGGGTGGTTCAGATGATGTCTATAAAGTGCTTTGCAAAATCTCATGCTGATAGCAAGATGCCTTGGAAAATGTGGCTTTTCTTATTATTCAGAAACTGCGCCCTTAAGAATGGCAGATTCAGATTAGTTAGGCTCCAAATACTTTGCTGTTTCCACAATACTGCAATGAAAATTTACAATGTCCATGCCAGACAAGCAAATACAGCTGTTCAATAGAGGTTTAATGTTTCTCATGTAGTGTGGTTTTCCTACATTTTGCTGTTACCACAATGCAGCTCAGGGGATTCTTTGCCTAGGTGTGTCTGCCTCCAAGGAGATCATTTGAAGTAACCATTTCAGTAAAACTGAGTCATGGAACGTACTTAACTCTCAAGGCAGCTGCTCTGTGTCAGGCCCTGTGCCAGGTCCTATGTCAGGCCCCGTGCACGTGATCTCATTATGACTCAACCATGTATAGGGTAAGAAATTTTACATCCATTTTAGATGAGAAAACTTGCATTCATAGACATGAAGCAACTTACAGAAGGTCGATGGGAAGTAGATGGTGGCACCAGGATTTGAAGTTGAGTCTGCTTTGACCCTGGGTACAGATCTTCCCATGATTTTAGGTTGTATATTAGATAAATAATGTTTATGATTTACATTAGGCATTTTCAGGGATCTTGGCCTACTTGAGCACTTGGGGTCATGATTAGGCTATGAGGCTTACACTGCATTTGCATTCATATTTCTTCATTTCCTCCTCTTTAAATGTCTCTTTATCTCATTTAAAATTTCTTCCCTTCTTATAAGTCTGCGTCTTCTCCATCTCCCCGTTCAGCTAGGGGAACATCCAGGAGGGATTTCCCGTTTTGTCTTTGTACACATGGTCCCTGGAGGGCTATAACCTTGATCAGGGCTCTGCTGAGCTTGCCACAGGCACCAGAAAGGAGATGGCTTTGCCCGTTTTGAGCATCAGAAGCAGCACAAAGCTGGGAAGTGACAAGGGGCTTTCAGACTCTTGAAGTACATGGGGGACACTAGGAATGGGGAGGAGTTGAAAGGGGGCAAGCAAAGGAAGGATGTGGGAAGAAGCAGGAATCATACTCCACGGGGCAATATTATAGTCCTGAACTCTTCACCCTATTCTCTGAATGTATTCCACTTCCCTAGAGCTTCTAAAGGTTTACTGTGCTTGCTAATGAGCAATGGTCACAAACTCAAAAGTCTAGAGGAGTGGGTACTTTATTGAAATGAATGATGCAGGTCAAATATATCTACTAACTTTCACATGCCATTGCCTGTTTAATTAGCGCTCTAAAACAAACCTCAAAGTGATTTTACTTTTCAGTTCATTAAGCTCTTTGTCACACATCTTTGCCATAAATTGGTTATAGTTTTAACCATTTCTTGTTTTAATGGTGTTTTCAGTTGTTTTCTTTCAATGCAGACTCTCTGTATTTACATATGAAACACAGAAGAATATTTTTAACTTCTGCCAAAAAAAGTTCTCTCCAATTTTTCTTGAAACACCTGGCCCTTTTACTTAACAGTTTGTTTTCCTCTTTTGATAGAGGCATAGGAACAGAGAAATAGTCCTCTTCCCAAAGCAAAGCATCAGTGTAAGTGATGCACGGTCACTGTCAGTTGGTCACTTGGCCTCAGGGGCAGGGAGATAGACAGTAAGGAGTGGTGGGGACTGTGGAGAAACGCTCTGTCTGGAGGAAGCTTCACTACTGAGCTCAGCTGAAGACTGCTGGGTGTACGTGAGTTGGGGGGAGGCAGGGAGGCTATGGGAAATGCTGGCCCAGTGTTGGCTAGATACTTTGATTTTTCTAGAGAGACTAGAAATTCTGACTTTTAAGTAGAATCTCCAGATCAGTGAAGGATTGCTTATTTTAAAAAAATCATTGTATAGGCCCAATAAAACACTTCTGATGATCACATCTACCGCACAGATTATTGAAATACGACTTTTGCAAGCCATGGGATCAGCTTGCTTCAGCCTAAGATTAATTTTGCCCAATATGCTGAAACATCCCCCGGATCTAGCATCATTAGCATTTTCCCTACAGAGCCCCAAGAAACACTTAATGGCATTGCATACCTTGATTACTTTGTCCTTCTTGAAATTCTCTAGTCTATAATTCTCTTCCATTCTTCAAAGTTGTCATGAGAACATCTGTGCTTGCTATAGGCCAGTGCTTCCCAAATTTGGTCATTTAAGAAAACTTTTTTTCTTAGTTTTGTATATTTGTACTGTTGTTGATTTAACATTGCTCTCTAAATGTACTCATTTCCTTATTTAAATAAATTTACTTTGAGGAAAACTTATACCATTACCAAAATGGAAATGCAGCATCACTTCTTATATTTGTCAGGGTAAATAATATTAGCTGTTGTAACATATAATCCCCAAACCCAGTAGCTATACCCAATAAAGATTCTTTTTATATTTTATTTTTTCAAGCTTTTAAAAATTCAAGTCCAAAACAGATAGTTCTGGTTAGGTATTTCCCCTCTAAGTATTTCCCTCTCCTTCTTGTGAAACTACCATCTCAGCACTTGGAATCCAAGGTTTTCACCAATGGGCAAGAGAGTTTGTGATGAAAACACATCAGACATTTTGCCACCTGGACCAAACAAGGACATAGTTCATGTCTACTCATATATCGCTCTATCAGAACTAGCAGCATGCTCCTCTCCAGATTCAAGAGAGCAGGAAAGTATAGTCAATGGCTGGGTAGTCACTTCCCAGCAACAACCCTACACTGTGGAGGGGAAATAGAGATCTCAAGTGCTCAGTTAGCTGTTTCTGCCACACCTGCCATGAAAGGTAGTTGGAAAAGAAAACACAATAAAATATTAGGTCCTGGACATCCCATCTCTATCCCTGAAGCCTGTCTTCACACTGTTGGATCAGAGAGATGCTAAGAAGAATCTTCCCCTTAACTCTGCTTCCTTAAGGTTGCACCCTTCCACCAAGGCTCCCAGTTCTTTGCTTTGCATGAATGTAGAGGCGGTATTAGAAATGAGATCTCAGGCCATGACATAAACATAGCCAGGCTACACTGACCCTTATTGGCCCTCTGGGCATACCACCTAAAACCAGCTCACCAACACGAGGGACCCTATATCACTTGCTACAAAACACTCCTAGAAACTCAAGAACCACAAGGCTTGATCCTCAGCTCAACTCACTCAGTGATGCCCTGACATCCCCTTTCCATCCTAAGCTAGCTCTGTCTCCCAACAGGACCCCAAGGAGAGCTTGGGAGCATTTCACTTTGTGGGCCCCATCTCCATCTGGAAATTGTCACTTCTTTTGACTTCCTTGACACTGTACTCCCTATCCCTCCTTTTATGTCTATGATTGCATCATCTGTCTCTTATAAAAGAGATCTGTGTTACAAAGTTGGAAATCAATGATCTTGTCCACTTCCTTCTCTATAGGCAAACTGAGGGCAGAGGCGAAATTAAGGATGTAGTCTCTCCACCTGTTATGAACTTAGCTGTGGCCCCCAGAATTTATATATTGAATCCCTAACTCCCAAAGTGATTGTACAAGAAGATAGGACATTTAAAGAAGTAATTAAGATTAAATAGGGTCATAGAGCTAGGACCCTAATCCAATAGGACTGGTGTCCTCATAAGAAGAGAAAGGAATGCTAGGGACGTGCACACACAGAAGAAAGGCCATGTGAGGACAAACCATGTGGAGCAGGTGGCCACTAACAAGCCAAGGAGAGAAACCTCAGAAGACACTCACCTTGCAAACACCTTGATCTTAGACATCCGGCCTCTGGAATTGTTTGAAAATACATTTTTATTTTGTTTTGGTCATTCAAGTCACCCAGTCTGTTAATGGACATCCTAGTTGACTAATACACTACCCAAGCCTGAAGACCTCAGTAGCTGCTATTAAGTTGAAAGGGAAAAGAAGGAAGATGAAAAAACAATGAAATAAATTAGAATAGAGAATTATATACCTAGAAAAATATTTTGGATGTAGCTACCAGAAGATGGAACTGATTGGAAGTAAATGGATTGGAAGTCTACTATGTTGTTGAGGGAATTCTACTACTGAAGAGACCATGAGACTAAACAAAAAGCAAACTTTGGGCATTTGATCCTTAAAATCCTTGCTTGGACCCTCCTGTGTGCATATACAGGAAGTGGATTGGAAAGGTGCATGGTCTTCAAGAAATGCATTCTTACCACCTGTTTCAGATATGTCCAAGGAGGATAATGAGCAAGAAAGAAACTTCTAGAAGGCAGAGGAAGGGACCACAGAGAACAATGGACAATGGAATTATCTGCAGCCAGCAGATTCAGACTTTAAACAGGGAACTGCCACCACTGATGGAGCAGAGTGACCTCAAAACGTCTGATCAGCAGGATTTCATCACCATTATGGACCAGTGACAGCTGTGTCTGACTCTGTCCCTCCTCTGCTAATATTCATTAAGCGTAGAGGGAGGAGGAAGATAAATTCACTTATAAACCATAAGCCAATAGATCAAAAGGAGCCATACCTAGCCTGAGGGCAAAGGTTCCACAACACACCACATTGAAATCCTGGTATTCTTGTAAGAAAGGATGGTGTATTCTGTGTAAGAAGAAGGGTGAGCGTGAATGTTTGGTCATCAGAAGGGATGCTTTCAGCAGAAATAGTTAACTGTCCACCAAAGTTAGTTATGCCTGGGAAGTTGACTATCATGGTGCCTTGAAAGAAAGAAGGTGGGTATAACAGAGGCTCCATCAGCCTGAGCCCTAAACAACTGCACAGAGCAGACCTCCCATCACCAATTTCGTTTTAAGCCACTGAAATTTTGGCGTTCCCTTAACTAAATACACTTGGATGACTAGAACAGTGTCTTAGCTGTTCTCCTTGAATCACATTCAAGCCACCTTTCAATTCGTTTTATAGTCGTCGTCTTTTAAAATATACATCTGGCCACGCTGCAACTTGACTTAGTACCTTCCAGAAGGCACCTCAGTGTGCCTAGAAGAATATCCAGGCTCCCTGTCATGGTCCGTAAAAGCCTGTATGATCTGGTCTCATCTGGGCCTCGGAGTCGTCTCCCCATCACTGGTTCCTTTGTCTGGGATGCTCTTCCTCAGGCTCTGCTCATAGCAGGCTCCTTTTGCTTCCTTCAGACTTCAGTTCACACATCTCCTTGCAGAGCCTGGCCCTGACCCTCATCCAAAGTAGCCTCAGGTTGCCAATGCCTATGGATATAAATTCTCTAGTATAGCTCTCTGTTATTTGTTTTTATTCATAGCACATATAAGAATCTAAGATCATTGTGTATTTATTTTTGATTATTTTATGTCTCCCTCAATGAGAATGTGTATTGCATGAGAGCAGGAACTGTGCCTTTTTCTCTGTCGTATCTTTCAGCCTCTAGAGCGGTGCCTATAACACAGCTGGTGTCCTGAAAATGGTTGCAGAACAAAGGGGTGAATGAATGAACACACACGTGAATGAAGGGCACACTTGGGAGGATCTGGTGAGGGCAGCATTCACTGGAGGCAGCATAAGGGATGGAGATAAAGTCTTTTCTCATCCCTACACCTTTTAGCTAAAGGGCCCAGTGCTGACTTTCTTCATCCTTAGTGGACTCCGTTGTAGCACAGATATGTTATAAATGACACTGACATTTTTAAAAAGCACAAAAGTAAACGTAGTCAAATTACAGGGAAAGAGACTTTTTCATTAAGGATTGGTGGAATGACCAAGGTAGGTCAGTACAAAGACAAACAAACCAAGACAGCCAACAATGGATGCCACTGGTTCTTTCATCAGAAGTCTACCAGGTATCTAGACCTGCAGGACCTACCGGAGACCACTGTGGTAGATGGGCTGCGGTCCATCATCCCTCCCGCTATTCATATCCTCTCTGCCATGTGACTCTGCAGTCTCCCATCCAAGGGAAAGGTCCTTCCCATCCCTTTAACATTGGGCTTGGCCATATGGTACCAACTCTGGCCAATAGATTGTTAGTAGAAATGACACAATCAGGGCCATGAAGTATATTTATGCACTGGGGCATGTCCTCATGCATCTCTGCCCCTGACATGAGAAAGACATGCCTAGGTTACTCTGCTAGTCCCAGGAGGCTGAAAGACATTTGGAAGAGAGTCACCCCAGCCAAGCCCAGCCTAGATTAGCCCACCTCTAGCCCACCTCTAGCCCACCTCTAGCCCACCTACAGGCATGTGAGACAAAATAAATGATTATCGTATGAAGCCATTGCATTTGGGGTGTTTTTTCACACAGTGGTACTTGGCTGCTATAGTCACCTACCCTATGCCCTTTAAATGGGCCTCTGGAGCTCTCACTGGCCCACAGCACCCATCCTGCTCTGAGCAAGCCCATTTCACTCGGTGCTTCATTAGCTCTGCCCACCCTTTCTAGCAGGTAGTTGATGCCTGTTGGTGAGAAGTCTCCCTGCTTGTATCTGTTGCTTGTTCCCACATCTCTCCATCTATCCTCTAGCTGCCCTCTTCAACCACCACACTCATTCCTTCTTGTTTCTGTGGTGTTGCCAATTGCAGGGAAGCATACCACCCAGATCAGCCAAAGTCCCCTGTTTGAACTCTCTGGGAATAAGACAGCAGCTCATGCCTCTGTTCTTACAGACACAGAGTGATGCCTGCCATGGGAGCCCACAGGCAACTGGGCTGTCCCCATAAGTCACCCCATTACCGCTGGGCTGACATGCAGCTACCAAAACCAGCACATTAACCGTGTCCGACAAAACCTCTCTCTGCAAGAGGCAAAGTTTCATAGGAATATTTATAAAGATAAAAAGACCCAACGGCCTGGCTTTTAATTCTTTCTTCCCCCAAAAGTTTTCAGAACATAAAATAAAAATTCTGGTTAGAAATTAAATTCTCATGTGTGCCTCCCATTTCTCTTTTCTTCTCCACTGCTTCAAAGGGTTTCAGGCTTCCTTTGTGAGGTGGCCTATCACACACATCACGGGCAGAAGGTGCAGTGTTCAAGGGAAAAGCAAGATACAGACCCACATCATACCCCCTGAAATTTGCATTAGTCTCTGCTCTGGCCCCCACTCTCAGTATTAACAGGATGTTTTCAATCCTCAATCCCCCATTACTCATTGGCTTCCAGGCCCTTCTTCCTGCTCCAAATCTAAACAGTCAGCTAACTGCTCTTGTCTTTGAAGTTCTCCATATACTATCTTTCCAGTTCTGCCCTATTTAGAAAACCTCAAGGTCTCCCCTTTGCCTTCAGAGGAAAGTACAAACTTCCAGCTAGGCATTCAATGTCCTTCAGGGCCTTTTACCAATTTTCTTCCTGCCCCTCTGATCACCACCTGTCATGTACACTACACTATGGATATTTTTCCATCTTTATAGTGTTTCTTGGCCTCGCAGGGGTCCCTGAGCCCCCAGAGATATCTGGGATCATGACTGATGCATTTGCCTGTGTTCTTGTGTGGCTGGTACAGGTCATGCATGACATGAAGGAGAGCAGCTTATCAGAGGGGTCTGAACACAGGCTTTGGGGCCAGGCTGCTTGAGGTTCAAGGGCTGCCTCTGCTTCCCAATGCATATGTAACCTGGGACAATGATTTAAAGTTTCTTCATGTGCAAAATCTCAGTCCGATGCAGATCCAGCCATTCTCTTCCATGCGGTGACACAGGACCCCAGGCTGCATCTATCCCATGTCTCCTGCCATCCTGTGGCTTCAAGGCCTCCCTGATATCATCCAGCAGATGGGGTCTGAAAGATGGAGCTGAGGAACAAAAACATGTATACATGAGGTACCCACAAAAGAGGAATGTGGAGCCTGATTGCCCTGTATTTACTTTGGGTGGCACAAGAGAATAGGTTAGTTACAGTCCTCCTTCCTTGTACGAGGTAGGGGAGCTTATGCAAACTTCAAGTAAAGCAACTTACTAAAACCTAAAGTGTGGGGAATGCTCCCGTGTGAAGGCCCTTATAAATTGGGCTACACGATATGGTGGGCTTGAGCCCCAACACAGAGTCTCCAGTTGAGGGGAGTCGAGCTATGGGAAAGCAGAAACAGAAAGAGGATCTGAGCTAAAGATAAGCATTTACGAACAATCGCCAGATGGTCATGCGGTCATAAGACGCATTGTGTCTTTTAACTTAGTTCCTTCTCAGTAAACATGTGATTACTTTTACTAATCTCCTAAGAAAGTAATGACTAACTTCTTGTTAAGATATTGAGTTACCTGCTTAGTTTGATTGTCCAGTTGACCTTTTCATTGTATAAGATAATGAGACCCACCTACTCGGTTCCATTGTATATCTGATCTTTCCATTGTGCCCCTTTGATGATGTTGTAACTTGTTTTTCTACTTTAAGACTTTCCATTCCCCTTATCTCGTGAAACTATGCATTTAGCTGATTTAAGCAAGTACCCAAAAAAGTGTATATAAGTCGACCCTGAGCACAATAAACTTGCTGGTAAAGCATAGTCTTCCCAGTCCTCCAGATCCCATCTTTCTATCATTCTTTCCTTCCGCGCACCCCTCTATCCAGGTTGGAACCTTCTTGCTGGACAAGAGTTCTGAGCAGACATGCCCCCGAAACTAAAGAATCACTGAACTTGGTTTAAAGCTAAAATTTTGCAAGGATGCCTTTTTGTCACTCTCAGAGATGAATCTGCTGCTTACCATTTTGCCATCTATCAGTTGTGTGCCTTTGAGAAGGTCCTACAGCCTCTCTGAGCTTCTGTTATCTCATTTGTAATATGAGGACAATAGCCCCTGCTAACGGGATTGTTGTGAGGCTTATAAAAGATAACAAATGTGGAAGTGCTCAGGAGGCTACAAAGCAGATCATATATACATGTAGAATTTATCCTCCCACTTCAGCATGGCCTCAATTTCCATTATCTTAGCAGCAAGGCTTTGCCAGCCAAGTAGTCTGTGTGACTTCCCTTCCCTTAATTCAACCAATTTTCTTCAAAAATCTGTCTTTCCTTTTCAGGAGATAGAGGCAGGTGGCACGCTGTGTAAACCGTGAAAGAGATTATGAAAATATCTGCAAATTTGTGCAGCCTCCAAATATTCCACCATAAATATTTTCTGGAGGCTAGTCCAATTTCCTGGTCCAAGGTGAGCTTCAAGCTATGTGGGAACAAATCTCCCAGGAATCTGTCCCTTTGTGAGGGACTCAGTGAGTGCGATTCAGCCAGAAAGGGTTCAATTTAAAGTTCAATCTTCCCTTTGTGCAGTAAAAGTAAGGCATGGTTGAGTTAGGTGTCTTCTCCAGACAGTCATTACAGCCAAGTCATGTTTCCACAACTTTGCACATGCTGTTCTCTTTGCTGGTACTGCCCTCTCTCACCCTATCTAGTTGGTGATTCCTTATTCATCCTCTATGAAGGAAGAGACTAAAAGTATTCTCTAGAATGCCTTCCCTAACAGCTTCATCCTGAGATTTTTCTACTTTGCCCATCATCATCACCATCACCACCCTCATCATCATCACCATCACCATCATCACTACCATCACCAACCCCATCACCATCATTATCATCATCCTCATCACTATCATCATTACCAACACCATCACCACCACCATCATCATCATCACTATCATTATCACTACCACCATCATTATCATCACCACTATCATTATCATCACCACCATCATTATCACCACCACCATTATCATCACCACCATCATTTTCACCACCGTCAATTATCATCACCACCATCATTATCACCACCATAAATTACCATCACCACCATCATTATCACCACCACCATCATCACCACCATCATTATCACCACCACCATCACCACCATCATTATCACCACCACCATCATTATCACCATCACCATCATTATACTCATCACCACCATCATCATTACAATCACCATCATCACCACCACCATCATCATAACCACTACCACCACACTATCATCACCATCATCATCAGCATTTCTTACATTTACTGAGCGCTTAATATTGCTTAGGCATTGTTCAAACACATTGTGCTCAATTCTTACACCAACCCCATGAGGAAACTGGGGGTAGTGAGATGAGGTGACAGCCCAGGTCACAAGACACGTGACTACGTGTGGCAGAAGTGGGTAGGCAAGTCCAGGATAGTGTCTCTGAAGAGTGTGCTCTTGGCCATCACCCTATAGATTCCCTCCCACACTCATCTGCTCCCCTACCAGATCATGAGCTCCCCAAAAGCTGAGGTTGTGCCTTATTTGCCCTGTATTTCCAGTCTCCTCTATGGGCCCATTAAAGAGTAGACATAATAGAAAATTTCTCTAGACAAACACACAAATGAAAGGATAAATGAGAGTAAGCTCCTCTAAAGCAGCTCTGAATAAAGAGCTCAGGATATAGAAGTGGCGTCTTAAAAAATTATGGAAAGAATAAACAATGTAAAGATAAATAGGACCCTCTAAGTATGAGGCCCCTATCCCTCTTCACAGTTCATCCTGGCCCCCACTTCAGACCCAGGCCCATGTCAACATCTTTCCTGGCCATCCTCCCCCAAATACCATCTGGTATAATCCAAAGAAGAGAACAGTCCAGGGACTCAACTGCATACCAAGGGCATCCAACGTACCCTCCCTCCTTTTCAGCCAAGGAGCTACTGGTAAGTCTGGGACCTGGTGCATTCAAGGTGAACCCAGGATAACCCATCACCCCTGCTATTTCCAGAGTACTTGCTCTGATCACCATCACCAGTTTTTCTTGCATTTCAGTCCACAATCCTGCTATCTAAGTAGCTGCCAAAGACTGAGAGCCTTCTAACTGCCAGATTCCACTCTGGGGGCTTGCTTTTCATACATAGCCTCCAATCTTTATTATACCTTCTGTAGTCAGGCACATATCCCATTTCATAGCTGAGAAAACCAAGGCTCAGAGAGATGGCATGGCTTGTTTCATCTCATCCATCTGGTAAAGGGAGGAATCAAGACTCTGACCTGGGCCTTTCTGATTCCAAAACGCAAGGTCTTTATGATATCTCAGAGTCTCCTCTTCCCCTTCCTAGACTGTTGTCTGTGACTGTGATACTAGTTTAACTCTCAGCAGTCTCCCGGGGGTTGCCCAATGCTCCAGGACCACCAGTTATGTGTGGCCACATCTCCAGGCAGTGAACATCCCACCTGGCCAACATTGACGACAACTCACAGTCAGCTGCCCTGCTGGGTCTCTACTGCTAGGCCCTAAGCAGCATGGATGCTGGGTCTGCATTCAGCTCTGTGTGCTGTGCGCTGGAGCCCAGGCTCTTTTCTGCCCATGCATTCTTGCAGTCCCCAGAGCCAGGCCTGGCAGCTGTCCCAGCTCCCTTATTCTGCCATCTCCAGCCAGCCAGAGCAATGCCAAACTGTGCAGCCAAACCGACCCCTTTGGAGCTCACCCTCCTCCTCCCGCAGGGGCAGCCAGAGGAATCCCTGGCCCGGAACATGCCCTTCCCCAGCAGTTTGCAAGAAGGCCTTTTGCAGTATATATCTCCAGCACCTCTGAAGCAAATGGGAATGGATGGGCTCACTGAGCAGAAAATGCCAGAAGGCATTCCAGATCTCAGAACCCCAAACACAGGCCTTCTGTGAGGGGACTGAACAGACAGGCAATGCTGGGGGGAGTCTCTAGCCCCATGGCAAGCTACACAGCTCAAGAGCTATTTATAAATGCTCAGTGTTTCTTTTCCAGGCAGCTACCCAGTGTAAATCAGAATAGGGCCATGGTTCAAGAAGTCAGGCAGACACATCCTAATCAACATCATCTCACTTAACTGGCTGGCTCTGTGGCCTTCATTCAACATTTAGTAACTGCCATTGAGCACCTACTATGTGCTGGGCACAACACGAAGCATCAGGGATACAATAATGAATGGCACTGAAAAAAGCAAACCCAGTTCTCATGGGGCTTATGGTCTGGCAGTAGGAGAGATTGCTAATAACTAAGTTGGCAAAGAAACAAATGTACAATTATGAGTTAGAAAGACGTAACGGTGCTGGTGCAGAAAAGAATGAGAGTATAAGGTAAGTTAACAGGAAGGGATTTTCCTTGGGGAGGGTGGCAAAGAAATGTATCTTGGAAGAGGTTTGAAGGAAGACCTGGAAGATGTGGCGCCTGCTATGGGGAGTGGGCAGGGCACAGACCTAGAGGCAAGAACAAGTTGGCATGGCCAAGAAATGGAAACAGGTGCCTGGAGGAGAGTGCCAGGGAGGGGGATAGTCCGCTGGCACTAGATGAAGGTGGAAAGGCCAGTAGGACAAGGCAGGGCATGGGCTGGGTGTGCCGTGCAAGGACTTCGGACTTTTGTCTTAATAATTGAATTAGAGGGATTTTTAGGCAGAGGAATGATGTGATCCATTTTACTTTATTTTCTTGAAGATCTCTCTGGCTGCTGGTGGATTGGAGAGAAACAAGAGTGAAATCTGGGAGGCCACTCAGGAGGCTCCTGTGGTCCCCCAGTAGAGATGAATGGCAGTTTAGATGAAGTAGGGGTGGCAGTAAACAAGGAGAGATGTGAGTGTATTCAAGAGAGTTTTAGGAGGCAGAAGAGACGGGTCTCAGTGATGGATGAGCTCTGGGGGCTAAAAAGAGGAAGATACCTCAAATGACACAGGCTGGTGAATTTAATGCTATTTCCCATGAGGGAGAAGGCTAGAGGGAAAAACAGGTTGGAAAGATAGGAGCCTGGGAAGGAGTTTCATTTGGGACATCTATGTGGGAGGCATCCTGGTAGACACAGTCAGTGAGCCATCAGAAATGGCTCAGGGGAGAGGTTCAGATTGAAGATCCAACTTAGGGAATTATCAGTTTAACATGCTATTTTAAGCCTTAGAACTGAGTGAAATCTTCTAGGGCAATTATGTAGAAAGTTCAAAGAACTCAGTGCCAAGCCCCAGGAAAGTCCAACATTTACAAGTGAGGCAGGTGGCCTTGCCTCTTTGGAGCTCACAGTTCCCACCTGTAAAATGGACTGATAATCATGCATGCCTTGCAGAAGGATCACAAGTAGTAAAGCACCCAGTAATGCTGGCTGCACCTCCGACCCCAGGCCTTCCGCTAGTTGGGCACATTGGTTTAAGGACTTGGGTTTGAGGTTTTGGCCTGGTCTCTCACTTTGGTGAGATTTGAAGCTATAATATCTGTGTGTTATCACACACTTTTCCAGCTGTTTTCTGTTTCCCACTCCCTAACGCTCCACGAGCACACTTATCATGAACTCTTTCTTCTCCTGTTATCCTCCTACCTCCCTGGCTGCTCCTTCTCAGTCTCTTTGCCAGCTACTTCTCCCCTTCCAGTCCCTCAGAGACTATGTGGAGTGCCTCAGGGATCTCTTCTGGACCCCACCACTAAGGACATGCTGTTTCTAGTTATTTCATTCATCTCCATTCCTTTATTTATTTATTTTATTTATTTATTTATTTATTTATTTATTTATTTATTTATTTTTTGAGACAGAGTTTTGCTCTTGTCACCCAGGCTGGAGTGCAATGGCGCGATCTCGGCTCACCGCAACCTCCGCCTCCTGGGTTCAGGCAATTCTCCTGCCTCAGCCTCCTGAGTAGCTGGGATTACAGGCACGCGCCACCATGCCCAGCTAATTTTTTTGTATTTTTAGTAGAGACAGGGTCACGCCTGTAATCCCAGCACTTTGGGAGTCCGAGGTGAGTGAATCACGAGGTCAAGAGATCGAGACCATTCTGGTCAACATGGTGAAACTCCATACCTTTAAACACTGCCTGGTACTAAGGACTCAGAGATCTCTAGTTCCAGCTCTGGCCTCTCCACAGAGCTCCAGCCCACCTGCTGGTCATTACCATAATAATGTCCAGTGGAAAACTAAAATTTAACACGGTCTCAGACTGCCTTTCCCCCAGCCTTTCACCATTTACCTTTTAGGTCTCAACATATACCTAACTGCTCATGCCAAAAATCAAAGCGTTAATTGGATAAAGCAATATTCCACTGTGTATGTATTTACACATGGAATATTATGCAGCCATAAAAAGAAGGGAATCCTGTCATTTGCAGCAATACAGATGAGCCTGGAGGACATTTTGTTAAGTAAAATAGGCCAGGCACAGAAAGACAAATATTGCCATGTTCTCATTCATATTTGGGAGCTAAAAAAGTTGATCTCGTAGAGCTAGATAATGAAATAGTGGTTACTATTTCAGAGAAGGGTAAGGTGGGGGTGATGAAGAGACGTTTGTTTATGGGTGTGGAGAGACAAATAGGAGGAATAAGTTCCGGTGTTCTGTTGCACAGTGTGGTGACCAATAATTTACTGTATGTTTCAAAATAGCAAGAAGAGAAGATTTCAAATGCTCTCCACACAAAGGAAAAAATAAAATTTTGAGGTGATGGATATTTTGATTTGATCATTACATACTGTATGCATGTATTAATATATCACAGGTATCCCATAAATATGTATAATTATGTATCGATCAAAAAAACCTGTTCTGTCCAAAAAACAATCAAGGTGTTAACTTTTATTCCACTTTCTTCACTCTCCGTATGTAATCCATCAGCATGCCATCAATCCTGTCTGTAAAACACGCCCCTAAAGTATCCAGTCTCCTCCATGTTTTCTGCCACCCTGCTAGCCTGAACTTCATCTCTAAATTCCTTATTCTATGTCCAGCCCTGTGTCACCTGGCCTCTACCTGTCTCTTCCTCCAGCCATGACTGAGACCAGCTCTCCAGGGTTACCATGCTGGTCACACTGCCCTCCCTTTTGCTCCTCACACACTCTTGCATTGCTACTGCTGCATGATTTCTGCCCAGCTGGCCTTTCTGCCTGGTACAGCCTTGCTCCTGGTCTTTGCAGGGCTGGGTAGTTTATTTTTAAAAAAGGGTTGTTTCGCTTATAATTCTGATGGCTGGATAGTTGAAGATTGTGCATCTGCTTCTGATGAAAGGCCTCAGGCTGCTTCGACTCACAGCGGAAGGTGAACGAGAGCTGGAGTATGCAGAAATCACACGGCAAGAGCCAATGCCACAGAGAAGAAGGAAGTGCAAGGCTATTTTAACAACCAGCTCTCGTGGGAACTAATAGAGTGAGAACTCACTCATCCTGAGGGAGAGCACGAATCCATTCATGAGGGATCCACCCCTACTACCGAAACACTTCTCATCAGGCCCCACCTCCAACACTGGACATCACATTTCAATACGAGTTCGAAGGGGAGGAACATCTAAACCACAGCAAGTGCTTACCATGCGTTCACCATTTTACATGCATCATAGCATTTAATCCTTACAGTAATTCTAACATGCTCTCCAGTTGACAGATGAGGAAACTGAGGCACAAAGAGGTTAAATCTGAAGTCAGAGATCTAAATGAGTGGCGGACATGGAGCTCAAACCTAGGTTTTTCAGAGTCCAGAATCCATGTTCCTACCTTTTCAGATCTTCCACCTGAGCAGAATGGAGGTTATCCCTGAATTCAGCGGGCAGGATGGTAGTCATCTCTTCTTCTCTCCTGCCCTTCTTTCTTTCTTCTCTTCTTTTCTCCCATTTTCCTATTGCTATCATTAATAATAAAATCTTCAGCTTGTCAAGGGAGAAACCCAGATTGGAACAAAAAGACATAGTAAAGTAGTCCAGGCACAGTGGCTCACACCTGTAATCCCAGCACTTTGGGAGGCCAGGGCGAGAGGATCACTTGAAGTCAGGAGTTCGAGACAAGCCTGGCCAACGTGGTGAAACCCTGTCTCTACCAAAAGTATAAAAAATTAGCCGGTGTGGTGACACGTGCCTGTAATCCCAGCTACTAAGGAAGCTGAGGCAGAAGAATCACTTGAACTAGGAAGTCAGAGGTTGCAGTGAGCTGAGGTCACACCACTGCACTCCAGCCTCGGTGACAGAATGAGATTCTGTCTCAAAAAATAAAATAAAAATAAAGAATAAAAGCAAATGGCTTCAAAAGAACAATTCTCACCAAATTGATCAGCTGTCATTTGGTCTCGTCCTGGCTTATTTTCTTCATCTTCCGACGGGGAGATTTGTGGGCCCTAACTCACAGATCATTCATGTAAAAGCTCTTTGTGAAATGTGAAGTGCTGGACAAAGATGACCAGTCTCCTACTGATTCAACCAAAGCTTATTTATGGTTGTGCAAAAGTACACTAATATGCTGCTTTTCCTGAGCCTTGCAATGAGCTCACAATAAGAAGCTTGTCTCATAAACAATATTTTGGAGGCAACATTGAAAGTGTATTTATAAAATCCAAAGGTGTGGCGGGAGCATGTTTCAAAATATGACCTGGAAATCCTCTTCTCCTAGGCAGTAAGCCACGAGACCCCATCCTCCCATATTCCTACATAACTTGCTTGTATCACCTTCTCCTCTATATACCCACTGGCCCTTCCTTGATCTGACCTTCCCACTTTCCCCAAGACTGTCACTGTTCTTCCTGCCCACATCCCAGAGGGCCATGTCTAAAACACAGCATGTACATATAACTCTTTGCTTAAAACCTGCCAGTGGTTCCCCTGGCATCCGAAGCGCTGCCTCATATATCCTTTCAGTTTTATCTCCACCCCCTCTTCTCGGCCACACATAGAAATATACATGAGCAGGTTGTCACTCTGTATAGCGGTGAGATTAGATACGGTTTCCTCCATGCCTATGCTGAGGAGTCCTGGGCAGCAGGGGGTTTACTGGTTTCATTTTTCAGTCCCTCTGCAGTGTGCAACACAGGGGAATGCAAAGGAAATATGGGTAATAAGTTTTTGCAGGTATAACTTTTTTTTCTTTTTTTTGAGACAGTCTCACCCTTTTGCCCGGGCTGCAGTGCAATGGTATGATCTTGGCTCACTACAACCTCCACCTCCTGGGTTCAAGCGATTCTCCTGCCTCAGCCTCCCAAGTAACTGGGATTATAGGTGCACACCACCACACTCAGCTAATTTTTTTGTATCTTTAGTAGAGACGGGGTTTCACCATGTTGGTCAGGATGGTCTTGAACTCCTGATCTCGTGATCCACCTGCCTCGGGCTCCCAAAGTGTTGGGATTACAGGCGTGAGCCACCATGCCCAGCCAGGTATGACTTTTAATTTACAAATTTAGATGTACAGTGAAATCAATTTATTTTTAACTGAAGTTTGATCTGTGCATTTATTCTACCAGAAAGTAGAAACTAAAACTCAGTTAGTCAGATCGGTAAGGTCCACATGCCCATCTCTGGAGTTACATCTGTCCTGGGGCAGGGGATGCTGCTTCACAGTGCAAGGCAGCGTTGGAAGGGAAGTCTGGTCCTTGACACCTCCCTCTCCTCAAGTGTGTATCCACTGAGATGGTCACATTCCCACCTGGTTTTAGCACCAGGAACCATCACTGCTTTCCTCATCCTGACCATGAACCTCCCCAGGCCTCTGGCCAACTCATGTCTTATGCCATTCTAGGGCTACAGGAATCTTGGTGAATTTGTCCAATGAATACCCTCTCTCCATGCTACTGTAAGCCACAAGGAGAATCATTCAGCTGCTCCCCTCACCACACTGGGGTAAGCAGGAGTTCTCTGAGGCTGATTCAGACCAATTTCCCTAGATGTATTCCAAAGTCATTTCTAACATATAGTTCCTAGCCCCATGTAATGTTGACCAATTGAGAACTCTGCGGGGCATTCAGTGTCCCAGGCTTCACCCAAGAAATGAGACTCAATTTCCCTCTGCTGTTGGCTCTTTCACACTTTTAGTCTGTCGCCCCCATTCCTCCCATGGGCCACACGTGGGTTGTGAAGTGGAGTCAGCAGAACCCCTTCTCAGGAACATACTGATGTCAGGGTTTTCTTGTTTTCCCTTTGACCCTTCTTCCTTGAGTGGGATAATCCTTCAGGTCTGGTCAGGCACACAATTTTTCAAAATGATTGTTTATGACAGAAGTCAGCAAACTTTTTCTCTAAAGGGCCAGGTAGTGAATGTTTTCAGTTCCATGGGCCATCTGGTCTCCATTGTGGCTACTCAATTCTGCCAATATGGCATTAAAGAGTAGCCATAGAATACACATGAATAATGAATGTGGCTGTGTGTTAATAAAACAGGTTGTGGGCCAGATTTGGCCTGTGGATTTGGGTTCCTTTGGCTGACCCTTGTCTACATATAAGTGTAATTCCAGTTATTGAGTGTTTGGACTTTGAAAGCTTAAAAGACAGGTTCTTGCAACCCAACGTATCAAATAAAGGACCTTTTTGTCCTCCCATGTTAAGCTGCAATGGTCCTTACCTTAGGCGGGTAGCACAAGAGGCCCTAGTTTAGATGCACTCAGCTGCCTCAAGTGGCATTTGGACAAGGAGTAGGCGGAGACGTTGGGGTTGTCACAATGACAGGGATGGCGTATTGCTAGTGTATTAGTCTGCTTTCACCCTGCTGATAAAGACATACCCGAGACTAGGCGATTTACAAAAGAAAAAGATTTAATTGGTCTTATAGTTCCATGTGGCTGGGGAAGCCTCACAATCATGATGCAAGGCAAGGAGGAGCAACCCACATCTTACATGGATGGTAGCGGGCAAAGAGAGAGAGAGCTTGTGCAGGGGAACTCCTCTTTATAAAACCATCAGATCTCGTGAGACTTATTCACTATCACAAGAACATCATGGGAAAGACTTGCCCCTATGACTCAATTACCTCCCACTGGGTCCCTCCCACAACATGTGGGATTTCAGGATGAAATTTGGGTGGGGACACAGCCAAACCATTTTAGTTAGCTTTTAGTGACCAGAGGCCAGGGTGTTTAACATCTTGCAGTGTGTAGGACTGTCCCTCATACCAAAAACTTGTCATTCCTCAAAGGCCAATAGGGCCCCAGTGGGGAGCCCCACCCTAACACTGTCCAGAAAAAGAAGGGAGGGAAGATAACAGGCAACCAGAGTTAGGGCATGGGGCGCCCATTGGTAATGCAGTAAAGTACAAGCCCACAGCAGAATCAACCCCCAGGAGGTCTCCAGTGGCCTGCTGGTCTTCTCTTCTTGCCCTGGGTCACCAGTAAGAGTGTTTGGAGTCCCCAGAGCTTCTGAAGCATTTTCTCAGGATGATGGAGGGTATCCCCTCCAACTGACCCTCTGTCAAGTATGACCCCTGGCTGTCCTTTGTCCTATGCATCCACTTCTACCTGTCAGCTAGGGGCATTTTTCCCCTTGGTTGTACAGCAAGCTTAAGTCAAAATCCATTAGCTGTGTATGGCAGTGAGAAAATAAATCTTGTCTTTGTTCCAACCTATTGTTTTACTGGTGACTCATTCAGACTACAACATAATTTATTAGTAAAATTCTCTTGTGCCCTGGTCCAAGTGAAGCTGTCCAATGTCCCTTGGGAGCAGGAAAAGGAAGAAACCCAGAGAGCTCACCAGCCCCAGCCCTCTGCATCTGGGCAGAATGCGTACCTGCTAAAGCAATGCTTCCACCCCCTCTACAGCAAAGATGTCAACCTGGCCTAAGGCTTTCTTGCATGTGATTGTCCCACACATAGATCCATGTCCCAGGCTTTTCCTCAGACTCTCTCTGGGCTAGGGTCTTTGTTGAGCCCAAGTACACACAGGCAATTACATCAGTACCCCCATTCTGAAAAGCTTGTTGGCTAAGAAAGGCCAACAGATAAACGGTTAATCACAGCGTAACCAATACAATAAAAGAGAGAAAAAGAAAATTCTACAGGAGAGTCAGAGGAGAATTTGTCCAGCTTGGGATGGTCCAAAGGCTTTAAAGAAAAGTAGCTTTTCTGCTCCTGTGTTAGTTTGCTGAGGAGAATGACTTTCAGCTTCATCCATGTCCCTGAAAAGGATATGATCTTGTTCTTTTCATTGCTGCATAGCATTCTATGGTGTATACATACCATATTTTCTTTATCCAGTCTATCATTGATAGACCTATGTCATGTACATTCTGCACATGTACCCCAGAACTTAAAATAAAAGGAAAAGGAACTTTTGATTGTTATTGTGCAAATCAAAAAAGTACTTGCTCATTGTTAGAATAATGCAAAAAGGTTTATAATTTAAAAAAAAACAAAAGAAGTTATTCTTTTGTTAAATTTTGAGTATTACGTGGAAGTTAGCTGGGAAAAGATAGTGGAAAGAAGATTGCATTCCAGGAAGAAGGTACAGAGTGAGTAAAGGCATGCAGCAAGAAGGAGGATGTTTAGAGAAGGAGCAGTTGGGATGGATCGTCCTTGTTGCACTATGTGATGTCAAGGGGGAAGTGGTGTGTGTCAGGTGAGAGAGACTGGAGGGGGCGAGGTGGATTGCACAGGCCTTCTAAGCTGTGCTAAAGATCATAGACTGCATCCTGTGGACGATGGAGGACCGTGGAAAGGTTTAAGGCAGTGGTTCTCAACTGGGGACAATTCCCCTCCACCCCTGGGACATTTGGCAGTGTCTGGAGACAAATTTAGTTCTCACAAATAGGGTTGGGGTTTTGTTGATACCTATTAATAGTAGGTAGAAGCCAGGCATGTTGCAAAACTTCCTACAATGCAAAGGACACCCTCCCTATAGCAAATACATTTCCAGTTCAAAATGTCGATAGTGCTGAGTTTGAGAAACCCGGTTAGAGGTTTCTTGATGGCTGGTGGTAGAACTTCCTAATTCAACCTAAAGCCCCTTGACTCCTGCAGAGGGCAGCAGTATTACAAAACCTGTTTGTTAGAACTGGACTTTTTGACCACCTCTCACTGCCCAGCCCTTGGAACAGTGTGAAGAGGGGAGGAACCGCGGTATCTCGCAGACTGGGCTTAAGGTTTACCTCTGCTGCATCACAGTGGTCACCTTGAGAAGGATGTTTGCCACCTCTCTAAAGCACAGCATCCCATGTTTAAGAGAGGGCAGGAACATCTCTTCCACTGAGGACTCCTGGGCAATGTTATTTTGAAGATAGAAACACAAGGCCACATTGATTTCCCTTTTTGCTTTAGAAACCAAGAGGCTCAAAGTTCCGTTGGAATTGAATAATTGAAAGGCCCTGTGACTTGAATATCTGTGCATCCATTTTCTCCTTCACCTTGAAACTCTTGCTGTGGTTCAGAATATAATGAATGTAATTTACACTTATTTGCCAGAGATTTTAAAAAATTAACTTTACTAAGGTAGATTTGCACTAAATAAAACGCATGCCCTTAAAGTGTACAAATTGACAGATACATAGGCCCCATGTGTTCATCCCCATAATCAAGCTCTAGAGCATTTCCATCCCCTCAGAAAGTTCCCCATGCCCCTTTGCAGTTCAGCGCCCCTCCTGCTACAGCCCCAGGCAACCACTGATCTGCTCCATGTCAGCATGGATTATCTTGCACTGGAGACGTACAGCATGTGCTCCTTTGTGCTTGACTTCCTTTGCTCAGCACAGTGTTTCTGAGATTCAGCCATGTGGCTGTGTTTATCAATAGTTCATTGCTTTCCAGTGCTGAGTGGTATTGATTCCACTGCAGTTTGCTTATCTGATCACCTGTTGATGGACATTTGGCTTTTTTGCTTTTTTGTTGTTCTTTGTTAAGCTAAACTAAACTGCTACAAGCATTCATTAGTTGCTTAAAAGATTTCAATAGTTTCCCATTATAGTTGGAATCAAATTTAAGTTCCCTTCTGTGTCCCCTCAAGTCCCCTTTTTGATATAGATTCTGCCTACCTGTCTGGCTTCCTCTCCTCCACATTCCTCTTTGCTCACTGCCCTCCATCCATCCCAGCTTCTTTCTTTTTCTTAAATAAACCATAATTGTGGAAGAGACACCATCACCCTTCACCATAATCCTGCTGGCTCCAAACCAGCTGAGGGCAACTGGCTGCCTGCCTGGGATGTGCATTAACCTTCTGGAATCATTAAATCAAACTGATACTTGAATCCTAATCTCTAGTGAAGCATTTTATTTATTTTAATCCCCTAAGCACTTCAGCTTGACTTTTCCTCTGGGCCTGCCATTCTGAGAGAGCTCAGAATGCCCATCCTGATCCTTTCTGATTGAAATCCCCCAAAGGCCAAGGGGTTGGGGTGTTTCTAACGATTTGCTCAACCATGTGGCAAGTCATCTTTAAACCCCATAGTGATTGCTTCCAGCATTAACACTAGAAAAAAAAGAGTTCTCAGTCTTAGATTTCGGACTTAAACTTTTTGTGAGCAATGTCACTTCTCTCAGCAATTTCACCTGCTATCTAATTTAATCCTCAACGTAGTCCTGTAAGATACGAGGGCAGGGAGGTGGCATATCTGCACTACACGGTGTGCTGGGCCAGAAATTTCCATATGACAATCTGCTCTTGTTTTTCATTTTGAAATGTTTGTCTTAGAAATCCCAAATGTGCCTTCTGGTTTCCAGTAATGTCAAGCTAGATTATTTGAATCTCTCCTCCCACTGAAAACCATGAAAAATATTGCATAATGTCTAAAAAAAAAAAATACTTCCCTTAAAGTATTGATGAGCTGAAGAGGCAATGAGATTGTCTTTTCTTGCAGGCTAAGTGTAACAAGACAAGTAGGGGAATTTAAAAGTACCCAACTCATGTGTGTTTTCCACACACTTAAAATCCTATAAAGTGACTGGGAAGGGCAAGGATCAGAAACTAAGGACAAAAGTGAGAATACTTATAGGACAGCCACATTGAAATACATCCCCAAAAGACTATCCTCAGATAAGGAAAACCAGATCTAAACTCATAGCTCTTCACAGAGGTAGAACTCAGAGAAAACCACTTCAGCATGAACAAAGCAGGAGGAAAGGAAATAAAAGGGGAGAAATTCTGAGAAACTGTGATTATCAACCAGCTCTCTCCCTAGGATTTGTATCCTAGGAAGGCATAACCTGGGCGGGCCCAGGAATGATAAAGCTGTGAACTTAGCATGAGATGGCCCTTTCTGGTAGTACCTCAGGGACCTAGAAGAAGCAGCGAAGGCCAAAGACCTCTGGAGAGGGGTAAGTCCCTCCTACGTCATAGGAACTCCTTATAATTAATTGTTCAAGGCCAAGAGAACAACAAGCCATGAAAGATAAGACACAAAATCTATGGTTGAGAATTAAGAGACAGTGGAAACAAACCTGCATGGACTATATATATATATATATATATATATATATATATATATATATATATATTGTGTGTGTGTATTTTAAGATAGAATCTTGCTTTGTCACCCAGGCTGAAGTGTAGTGACATGATCTTAGCTCACTGCAACCTCAGCCTCCGAGGTTCAAGTGATTCTGCTGCCTCAGCCTCCTGAGTAGCTGGGACTACAGATAGGCACCACCATGCCCAGCTACTTTTTGTATTTTTAGTAGAGAAGGGGTTTCACCATATCGATCAGGCTGGTCTTGAACTCCCTACCTTGTGATCCACCTGCCTCAGCCTTCCAAAGTGCACATGACTGCCTGGAATGTGCATTAACCTTCCCAAAGTTCTGGGATTACAGGAGTGAGCCACTGCACCCAGCTACAGACTTTTTATTTTAAAGCAACTATGCTTACAGACTTTAATGAAATAAATGAGAAACTTGAATATAACTGAAGGGAACAAAAAGCAATAAAAATGACATAGCAGATGTAAATATATGTATAGCTTCTACAAGGACAAAATATAGTAACTGGAAATTAATACTGGGCATTTTGGCAGCAGATTGGACACAAGAAAAAAATAGTAAATTATCTGAAAATCAGTATAGAAAATAAAAATAGATAATACAGAAGAGGGGGTAATATATAAGGACAATATGAGAAGTTCTAGTATGCATTTATTCAGAGGTCCAGAAGAAGAGAAACAGAAACAATACATAAGGAAATAGTGGCTGGGAATAGCCAATAATTGATAAAATTCACCTGTGCACAGATTTGAGAAACCTAACAAATCCTAGGCAAAGTATATTAAAAGGAAGTCTACACCTGAACATTTTCCCAAGAGTCAAAATAGAAAAACTGAAGCAGCCAAATGATTTTTAAAGGAGACAGACATATACTTACAGATGATATCTCAGCAGCAAAAATAGAAACAAAAAAATCACATTTTAAATGGGCTGTAAGAAAATAATTGCCAGTCTGGAATTCTAAGTTCAGAAAAAATAAAAATACGGAGAAAAAGAGAGACAGAAACTAAGAACTGGTCACCATCAGAACCTCAGTGAAGAAAATTCCAAAGAGTTCACTCTTCAGGGAGAAATAGAGTGACCCCAAGACTTAGAAATAGAAAGTCTAAGACTAAAGAACAAGAAAAGTGTTATATATATGGGCAAATGGAAATTAACGACAATTATAAAAAAACAGTTGTAAAAATCTCTAAGGGCGTTAACATTTAAAAGTTAGAATTAAAATATCAAACTACAATAGCAGTTACATCAGGAGGTGGATAATTAGAGGTAATGCTAAGGTTTTCATATTAGTTAGGGAAAGAGTAAAGGTTTTGATTAATTTCTGCTTGGATAAGTTAATTATATATGTAGTATTTTTCAAGTAAACACCAAAGATTAAAAATAGTGTATTACTTCCAAACGTATAGAGAGACCCAAAAATAAAGTCGAAAAGGAAGACATACACAAAGAGAACAAGAGGAAAATAGAAATTCCAAAGTAAGAGCGTAGAAGACATCCATGGAGCTGTAATTCATAGACTCTAAGAGGAATTAATTCTAAGAAGCATTATTTTATCCATCTTTAATGGAGAACAAAGCACTAGCATTAAAACTGTTACAATGCTTTCTTAATGCTTGGAATTTTTATTCTACAATAATGAAGTCACTTTTTCAGATTTTTAAATATCATGCATCACTCCTGTGCAGACAGAAGAAGGACATCACAAGTAAAATCAGTGGGTTATGACATTTCTAAAACTTTCACTATGGAATCCACCTTTTCTAAATATTTTCCTTTTTCTGATTCAGAGTTGCGGATGTCTGTGTTTATCCACACAATAACAAACTCTGTGCCACTAAGAGCTTGCATGACACTGAACTTTGTAAAAGAGGGCTGTACTTTGTCACAGAGCGTTTCTTCAAAGTTTCTACCTACCACTCTATAAGATGTTCATATGCATGGTCAGGCAATGATGTTGTGAACCCCGAATATCTGAGCCAGGTTTCAGTTAATTTAGAAAGTTTATTTTGCTAAGGTTGAGGATGCACACCCATGACACAGCCTCAGGAGGTCCTGATGACATGTGCCCAAGGTGGTCAGGGCACAGTTTGGTTTTATACATTTTATATATTTTAGGGAGACATGAGACATCAATTGACATATGTAAGATGAACTTTGGTTCAGTCTGGAAAGGTGAGACAATTCAAAGCAAGGAGGGGGCTTCCAGGTCATATAGGTAGATAAGAGAGAAATGGTTGCATTCTTTTGAATTTCTGATTAGCCTCTCCAAAGGAGTCAATCAGATATGCATTTATCTCAGTGAGCAGAGGGGTGACTTTGAAAGAATGGGAACAAGTTTGCCTTAAGGAGCTGCCAGCTTGACTTTTTATCTTAGTGATTTGGGGGCCCTAAGATTTATTTTTCTTTCACAACAGCTACATCATAGCACCATTTGGCCAATAGTGAGTGCATGCTAACTTCAGAGGTGTCGAGAGGTCAAAGAGACGTGCTTCTCAAAACCAGTGAATTATGATAAAGCATTAATTCTATTAAAGGTAAATAGACTAACTCATTCAGACCAAAGACAGAAGATTGTTAATTTAAATACATACATATTTTTTAAAACCCACAAAATCTATCTCTGTATTATTTATGAGATACACAGAGTCAATTCTCATTATTCACAGTTATTGCGTACGAGAAAGTCACCATGAGCAATGAATTAGCAAATACTGAACCATTGCTTCCAGGGGAAATTATATCTATTTATATCATCTAACATAAATTATTATTTGAAATCTTCAAAATTCATCCTGATAGAACCTATTTTACTTTTTACAAAAGAGAAAATAAGGTCCAGAAATGTTAAGTGGCTTCCCTGAGGCTACCTCACTAACAGGTGTCAGAATTGGGATTAAAACCTAACCCAACTGGCCCCAGAGCCTGAACTTGCACTATTCTACTACAGCCCCTACCATCGCCATTTCTCCCTCCTCTGGTCACCTCTGTATGAAGCTGCTGAAATTAGGGCCTTACTGAACTTTAGCTAGGAGCATGCACATCAAGTGACTCAAATTTTTGGCTGCTTTGAACACGTCCACAAATGACCATGAAAGTGCCACAACTATTGATTTTGAGGTTACAAATAAGTTTTACCATGTAGGTTAATTTGCAAATATGGAATCTACATATAATAAGGGTCAACTGTACTTCTAAAACAAAGGATAGGAAGGTTGGAAGCAAACGGGTTTATAAACCATGTATATTAACCAAAGGAAAACAGCTGTAGGTTTTTATCATGAGATAAGTAGACTTTAAAGCAAAATGCATTACTAAAGAAGGAAGTCATTTAATACTGATCAAAGATTCATCGATTCATCAAGAAGATAATTTTAAAATTTATAAACAGATGGTAACACAGGCTTAAAATATATAAGGCAAATATTTGTAGACCTAAAAAGTAAAATAGACATATCTGCAACCACAGGGGGAGATTTTAACAGGCCTTAAAAAAAAAAAAAAAAGAAAAAAAAAAAGAAAAGAAAGAAAGAAAGAAAGAAAAAGATAGGGTCTCTCTGTTCCCCAGGCTGAAGCGCAGTAGCATTAGCATAGCTCACAGCAGGCTCAAACTCCCAGCCTCAAGTCATCCTCCCACCTCAGCCTCCCAAGTAGCTGTGACTATAGGCATGTGCTACCCACCATATCCAGCTAATTTAAAACAATTTTGTAGGGACAAAGTCTCACTATATTGCCCAGGCTCAGACCTCTTTATGTAATTAGACAACACACAAAAATATAGTAAGGTTACAGAAGATTTGAACAGCATATATAGTATTAGGACAATAAGATAAAGATGAAGAAAGAAGAAAATTTTCCTTGTGAACCAAAATGAATTTTAACCCATTGATTTTACTTATAATATGATTAAGGCAAAACCATGAAGCCTGCATGAGAGAATAATCACAATCATTCTCATGATCAAATCATGACAATAATTTGGTTTCTGTTTAAGAAATCTATCACAAACTGTGGCCGGGTGTGGTGGCTCAAGCCTGTAATCCCAGCACTTTGGGAGGCCGAGGCAGGTGAATCACGAGGTCAAGAGATCGAGACCATCCTGGTCAACATGGGGAAACGCCGTCTCTACTAAAAATACAAAAAAATTAGCTGGGCATGGTGGCGCGTGCCTGTAATCCCAGCTACTCGGGAGGCTGAGGCAGGAGAATTGCCTGAACCCAGGAGGCGGAGATTGCGGTGAGCCGAGATCGCGCCATTGCACTCCAGCCTGGGTAACAAGAGTGAAACTCCATCTCAGAAACGAACAAACAAAAAAAAGAAATCTATCACCAACTAATCATAAAGGGAAATAGAGAAACACATTCCATTAAGCTAAAGGCTCCTGATTATTTAAATTCACTATGTTTTCTTAAAAATAGTGAAAAGAAAAACAATAGTGTGATAGAAAATACATGCAATGCAGATGACTAGCAAAGAACAGGTAGCCTGAGCATATGAAGAACCATAAACGTCCATAAGAAAAAGCCAGAATGCCCAATCAAGGAAATAGGCAATCAAGGAAATTGAACAAGCTCTTTGCATAAGAGAAAATCCAAATGGCCAAAAATGTAGGCAAATGTGTTCAACCTCACCATTAATCAGAGAAATACAAATTAAATCTGAGGCTTCCATGAGATTTGCAAAATATAAACAGTTGGACAGCTATCTATTGGCAGTGTAAAGTTGAGACAATCACTTTGGAAAACGGTATGCATTATCTCATCAAGTTGAGAAAGCAGGAACCCTGGAACCCAGCAATTTCATTCCTAGATGTGTACCTTGAAGAAATGCAGGCTGCATACCCCAGGATAATACACAGGAATGTTCATAGCAGCATTATTTGTAATTGCATTGTATGTACACTTGAAACAACTCAAATGCCCATGAACAGTGGAATGGATAAGTCTATTGCAATGATAGATCGATGCACTGGAATCTATAGAACAACTTTGAAAAATGGCTACAGACACTCTCAACAACACACATGCATCCTACAAACATAGCTAAGAAAAGAAAGCAAGACACGAAAGAACACTTAGAGGATGATTCCGTTTACATAAAGTTTAAACTCAGGGAAATATGAACTGTTCAGATCTTGGTTGTTTGTAGAAGAGAAGGAGGAGATGGTGATTGGGAAGAAAACGCAAGGGCTCTGCCTTCTACTTTTTTTAATTTGGGTGTTCATTATGTGTTATTTAACAGGTTTCTTGCTTAATAACTACTTGTTCAGGGCACAGTTCAGTTTTATGCCCTTTCTCTGTGTTTTATATTTTTTCATTTAGAAAAACAAAGCTTCACATGTCTTTAGGTCTCCCAGCGATAACTTCCAGGCTACTCTCACTGATGCCACAAGGAAGAGGAAAAATGGCACCGTTTGCACTTCTGTTCTCTTTGTGGTAAGATCATCATCCTCCAGCCTGGCAGAAGGAGAAGGATGTCACATGCCCGTGAAATTAGGTGGTTATTTCCATCCTGGCCCTAAAACTGGGACACCGATTGCTCCAGGTCTCAGGTGCCCTGGGTCTGACCTTTGCAATGGGCTGCAAAAGCTGTTCACCCAAGCAGACCATGTCTGGGGCTTCTGCGATTTTATCCTGTACCAACCGTGCCTTTAGGCAAAAGAGACAGCAAAGGAATTCCCAGTGTCCACGTTGCATAACAGGCATCCATGATGCCTTGAGGAACTTCTACCAGAATGACTGCCCAGATCCTCCAGCTGTAAGTTATGCAATTGAGAAAATGATGCAATTGAGATTTAAATCCATGTTTGTCTAGTTTCTAATTTAGGTTCAAGCCAGGGCTGCCTCTGCCTCCTTCACTTTTTGTTCTAATTTGCATTGTGATGAGATTTTAAAGTTTAAAAAAAAAAGTGGTAGCTCTTTAAGATGTCAGAAGAGTGCTTATTTAAAATGAATAACTAAAAAAATTATTTGTTAGCATTATTTAACGTACTTCCAACTTTAGCTCCCAGCCAGCATTTTAGATCCACCAAATCAGATTTGCTAATATTTCTCTTGACTCTTTTTAAATTGTTTTTCTGAACTAAATAAAGGGACATTTTTGAAAACTTCAGTCACAGACTTTGCTCCATCTCCCACCATTCAGTTCATCTTTAAAACAGAGATGAAAATACCCACCTCAAAGGTCTAATTTTGGGGGCCAAATAAGAAAAACCATAACCCGTTATTAACTCTTTCATTGGAATCAACAAAAACAATAATTAATGCTAATTGGGGTAATTTGAAGTTTCTGCTTTATTCCAGTTCAAAAGTTTTGAAATTATGAAATTTCTCAATATATTATCTTCATTTGCAAATCAGCAAAAAGTTAGATGTGGGTTTGATTCCTAGGTTAGCAAATTGGGGTTGTTTTGCTGTCATCTGGAGTCTTATCTGGTTCAAATCTCTGTCTATAGCAGTTATTAGGGGAGCACATATCTTCAGTCCTCCCAAATTCTGGCATCTGGTATTTGACGAAACCCTGGGAAAGGGCACAGACCCAGGTATGGAAATGACATCTATATGACATCTAATAAGTTATTCCTAAATGCTGGGGGTAGGAGATAGATTCCCGTGTACTGCATTCCTTCCTTTGGGGACCCAGTCATCCCGTACATCAGACTCAGCATGCCCAGCCTCGCCTTGCAGACACGCACATGCATGTAAGTTAAGTGATACACATGAAAGTTTAAGGCTTCATTCAGCTGATGCACACCAAGGAATACCTGAAGATTAGGTTGTGCAAGTTGAAGTGTGGTTGGAATTTGACAGAATGAAAAAACAATTGAGGGGTACATGTCCTTGTCGCCCGGCTCAGATAGCAGTTTTCATCTTTAATCTGTAAAAACGTTGTGGTTGGGGGTTGTTCCTGTCTTGACACGTCTTGCTGAGGTTCGTAGGTGCAGCTCCATACCTATAACTGTCAGAACCGTATTTCCTGGAATTGTTTGTGCAAGCTGTTTGTCATCCAGTCAAGGTTCAGGGGCAGGGGAAGTAGAAAAAAAGTGGGGGAGGGAAGTAGGAAAGGATTTAATGCAAAGAGAAACCGGGAACCTCTGTCATGTCTGTTGGTCCTTCTCCATGGAAAACTAAAGTTTCTGGGAGGATGCACCCTGGATCAATCAGCAGAGACACAATGTCTCTATCTGAGAGTGCCATCTAGGAGGTGCCTGGGTCGCTGGGCCACCTTACATAGTGTGAAAGATACTGTCTAAGGATAAAGCTGGATTGCAGCAAATGGAGGAGCCGAATGGCAACTGTCCTGTCTTTGACCTCTGGATGCATTGGTGCCTGAAGCAAGGCATGCTTACATTTCCTCACTATCTGATCCATGAGCTCACCAACTTAAGCAGTTTGAATGGGATTTTTGTCAACTGAAATAGTCTTAATAATCGGCTAGACCTTACCCAATGTGTGCCCCACACCCTGACAATCAGACCTTTGAGTTGGATATACATTTTTAAATTGTACTTTAAGTTCTGGGGTACATATGCAGATCTTGAAGGTTTGTTGCATAGGTACACTCGTGCTATGGCTGGTTTGCCATAAATGGTGTTGGGAAAACTGGCTACCCATTTGCAGAAAGATGCAACTGGACCCCTTCCTTACACCTTACACTGAAATTAACTCCAGATGGATTAAAGATTTAAACATAAGACCTAATGCCATAAAAACCCTAGAGGAAAACCTAGGAAATACTATTCAGGGCTTAGGCACAGGCAAGGACTTCATGCCGAAAACACCAAAAGCAATGACAACAAAAGCCAAGATAGACCAATGGGATCTAATTAAACTTAAGAGCTTCTGCACGGCAAAAGAGGCGGATATTTTTATCCTCTTTTTAAAGATGAGAAAATTGGCCATCCAGTCAGTAATTGGTGGGTCCTCAGTCAAAACAAGATTCAACTTCAAATTATGTGTAAGGGCATGAGCTGTTTTCCAAGTCATTTTTAATTTCTCAGTTTAAAAACAGTAACTTATTTCAGGGTTCAATGGGAGACAGAAAAACCTGAATTCTAAGAAAGTGATTGGAACTCTCTTCTCTTAGTATAAGGATGTAACACGGTGGCAAGAATGAAGCCTAATTTCACAGCAGGACATGTAGACATCTTGGACAGAGACAGACCAGAAGTGGATGGGTGCCTGCCCCAAGCCCAGTCTGCTTCTAGGCTCAACCAATCAGAACGTGACTCAAGGGAACCCGAATTTGCATCTACCAAGAAAGGGAGGGCCTCAGGAGAGTTCATGCTGGCAGGCAATGGTGGAGATGGGCAGGACACAAAGGGCACCACGCAGAATCCCACCGAGGGCGCTGCAGACCCTGCCTGCACTCACAGGGCCTGGCAGATACGGAGAGGAGAACAGGGCACGTATACACAGAGAAGGTAATGTGCCGGGACGTGGAGGCTCAGGGCAGCCCAAGAGAGGACCCAAGAGATGATCAGGCCGCTTGTGTTGTGTCACCTTGTGCCAGTCTTCCGATTCCAGTTTCCCCTCGGGAAGTAATCCGGGTGGAGTCTGAATCTTTGAACACCACAGTGGGGAGTCATAGAGGAGATAAACAGACCAAGGCTCCTGCCTGTGTGTTCGGGCATTCTGAGTCCCCCAGGCCATCTTGCAAACCCAGGCTGAGCATCTGCCTCCAATGAAGAGAGAACAAGTAATCTCAGCTGATGAATCTCTGCTTTAGGCACCCCGTGGTCTGAATCAGGAGCACTTGTTTTCATGATTCTGTAAGAGGACGGGAATTATCCTGCCCCCTAAGGGTCACAGTGCCCTCCCTGACCCCAGCCTCTCACTAGGATGGACACCTGCTAATTTTGGCTGTGGCTCAGCTGCACTATAAACTCCTCTCTGTGGCCCACTCCCCCACAAGCAGTGAGCTACCTCAGCTGTGTGGCCCCTTCACACAGTCGAAGACCGGTATGAAGCTGGTGCAGCACACGTAAGAGTCAAGATTGCTTGGCCTTGTACTGGAACAGAGAATGAAGGAGAGAGACTCTGGCCTGAGCTCTGAGTCCCCTGATAGTCTGGACTCACTGTAACAAAAGTTAATAGTAACAACAATCTCAATTTGTTCTAACCCATACAGGGAAAGTGCCCTGAAAATTTTTAAGACCAAGAAGTAAGTATTCCAGGCACTTTGCAAAGTGTTTTCAAAATACCACCAACTTTGATCTTCACAGGAAACCTTGTGATATGGGGACTTTATCTTCATTTTGCAGGTACAAAAACAGCCTCAGAGAGGTGAAGTCATTTTGCCCAAATTCTCACAAGAAGTAGATGGGATGTAGAAAAACTGGCGATGATATACTATTTCCTGGTGAACACTCTTGCTATGTGTGTTCTGCATTCCATGTCCGTAAAAGTGCTCTGTATCTCATGCTACACAAATTCATACTGTCTAACAGATTTCAGTGAAACACAACGTCAGAAACATTGGCGGAATGTCCCTCGCCTTCTGAACTAGTAGTCATAATTCCACTCCTGACCACTCAGGAGACCTTCCAATATCCCTGCACACACTCTGGGTGACATACCAACTGACCTGAGAAATCCAGAAGATTAGACATAAGTTGGCCCTCTGTTCCATTGAATCCTGAAAATGGTCTTCATGCAATTGCTTCAGAAATTCAGGAGTCCACTGACTACGTAATTTACCAGTCTTCATTTCATGGACATTTGCATTCATTTGTTTAGCAATTCATCCAGTGTTCTTTGGGCCAAATTTTCTGCTGAGCTTTTTGAAAAGCCACAATGACTTTGTCATAGTCCCTGTCCTCAGGGAAGTAGTAGTATGGTGAGTAGGAAAGCCAGATTTGAGAAATAATTACAATCCGTGCTAAGAAAGGCTGTGCAGCAATTTAAAAGAATGAGACAGAACTACATAGCATAAGGGGAAGATATTTTGAGGGTGTAGTGTTGAGTGAAATGAATTTTTATCTATTTTGCTCACTCATACATTCTCATCTCCTAGGACAGGGCTCAGCAAGATAAGGCCCATAGGCCAAATCTGGTTCCAGCCCCCGCCCCAAAGTTCAAAATGGTTTTCATGTGTGTAGAGAGTTGTGTTAAAAACAAGGAAGTGTATGTCCTGAAGAACACATGTAGCCAGCAAATTCTAAAATATTTACTATTTTTCCCTTTATCGAAAGTTCACCAAGCCCTGTCTTAGAAATACACCTGGCATATTTTTATACTTTAAGTACTTTGTAAATATTATTTGAGTAAGTAAATAAATTATGTATCATATGAAAAATGCACAAAATTTATTCTTCTTCCATGTGTATGCCGACAGCAACTTCATAGAAAAAGACCTGGAAGGATACACTCCAAACTGTCAAGGTCTGTTTCTCTGAAGTGTGCAGAAGAAGAGGAAGATGAAGGTCATGATCATAAGAATGTAACCTGTCTGTAATGTGGAATTATGTTTTATAAGAAGAATAAGTATTCGTGCATTACCTACATTATTAAAAAGTGATACTTGAAAACTATTCTTCCATTTAAAAATAGGCTTATTTCAATAAAGAATGAGAACTGGCCATCTGCCCAAGTTACTTATCTGCTCTGATTCTCAGTTTTCTCCTTTATAAATTGACAATGAAATAGTACATCTTCCTGATGATTAAATGAGATGATATGTGGAAAGTGCACAGCATGTAATCACCACTCAATATTTATTCACTATGGTTACTGGCCTTAAAAGAGCATCCTAAGTTTCTTGCCTCAGTTAATGACAAGACCACCCATCTACAGAAGCCAGAGCCCGGGTAAACACCTGCCTCTTACTTACTACTCCAAATCTTGCAATTGATCAGCAAGTTCCAAACGTTCTCCCTTAGAAAAATGTGTCATCCAAAAAAATAAATAAATAAATAAATAAAATAAAAATAAATAAAAATTAAAAAAAAAAACAAAAACAGAAAAATGTGTCATCCAAACATGGCAATGACTTTCTTACTGGTGTCCCTGCTCTGCCATCTTCCCTTTCCAATCTATTCCTCCCAATGGACAGAGTGACCATCATATCCTGCTCACAGGCCCAGAGGGCCTCCACTCCTGCACTATAAGGGCCAAATGCTGAATGTAATACTCAAAAGTTATTTCATAATCCAGACCCCCCACACCAATAGCTCCCTAGACCTGCTCTTTCAGAAACATACTTCTAGGCTTCTACACAATGGTTTAGTCTGTCTGGCATACCTGTCTCCATTCTTCCTACTTCCCAAATATTGATCTATACTTGAAACACCATCTCCTCTAGAATCCATGTATTCACTCACCCACACACCCATTCATACATCTATTCATCGATTCAACCTTATATCCACTGACCTATCCATCCATTCATCTATATATCCATCCATCCATCCATTCATTCATCCATTCATCCATCCACTCAACTACCCATCCATTATTCACCCATTCATCCATCCATCTATTCATCTATATATCCACCCACCCACCTATCCATCCAATCACTCACAAACATTCACCGAAGACCTGATATGTCCTAGGAACTTCAAGAAATTAGAAATACGGGGGTCATCAACCTGAACACATGCCCTGCCCTCTGGTGCAGTAGACTAAAAAAAGAGGGGCATATACCCTCCCTGGGAATGTCCAGGGGAACATTTTAAAATTTTCATTTCTATTTAATTTTATCTTGTCTTTTTTCATTTCTACTTTGCATGTGTTTTAAAGTATAAAATACATTAGTACAGTGGTACAAGCATACAATGTGTAAAGTAAAAAACATATAATAAAGGAAATGCCTTTTTTAAAAAACTAATAGAGCTGCATGATCAAAAATATTCCACTAGTACTGGGAGAATACTCTCAGATTCCAGGAAACTGGTCACCCCAGAGCCACAGACCTGTGTATGTTTCCCTATTAAAGAATGTAATTCTACATTACATTCTTTAATAGAGAATTCTTTTATGATTACCTGAATACCATCATGCTGAAGAACGTGGACTCTGGAGCCCATATAGACAGACTGAGGTGGAATTCCAGCTTTGCCACTGACTATCTGGGTGACCAAGGAGCCTAGCCTTTTGGGTTTTAGTTACTTGGTATTTCTTTTCTTTTTTTTTTTCTTTTTTTTTTTTTTTTTTGAGACGGAGTTTCGCTCTTGTTACCCAGGCTGGAGTGCAATGGCACGATCTCGGCTCACCGCAACCTCCGCCTCCTGGGCTCAGGCAATTCTCCTGCCTCAGCCTCCTAAGTTGCTGGGATTACAGGCATGCACCACCACGCCCAGCTAGTTTTTTGTATTTTTAGTAGAGACGGGGTTTCACCATGTTGACCAGGATGGTCTCGATCTTTCGACCTCGTGATCCACCCGCCTCGGCCTCCCAAAGTGCTGGGATTACAGGCTTGAGCCACCGCGCCCGGCGTTACTTGGTATTTCATATATTAACAAGTTAATATAGGTAAAGCCCTTAGAAGGGCCTCTTAGTGTTGAGCCTCTAGGACTCAACACTGCTGTTTTCCCCATCAGACTGGCCAGGTTGAGACAACTGTCTTCCCAGGGATAGCCCAGTGCTCTGCACATAGCAGATAGGGACAAACTGTGTGATGATACAATCTCATAGTGGGAGTGAATTTAGGAGATTTTCCTCTCTATAAATACACTGAGTGCTTCATCAGCAAATGGAAGCCAGCCACATTCAGAAGCAGCTCCCTCAGCTTAAGCCCAGAGACACATATGGTGCAGGAATGCCGTTTCATCCCGTCTCAGGTGTTAATTACCAACTTCTCACTACCAAAGCTCTGAAACAACACCGAGGAGAAGAAATTGCACTATTTTTAGCAATATTTTGACAGCTATATTAATAAACAATAAGTTTCTTCCCATCTACCAGCTGATCTCCACTTGCCACCAAACAGATCAGCCTTCAGTTCTGCAGGGAAAAAGGTAGCAGAGATGGGAAACTGTTACATTTTTTTTTTTAAGTGAAAATTCCAAATAACAGGGTCACTGGCTGTGTCATGGCCTCAGCCATGCCGGCTGCTCATTGCTTTGTGTAAGACCTTCTACCTTTTCCATTTCAACCTGAAAATCACTCAAGGGGCACAGAAAGGTGAGATAGCCTGGGAACAAGCTGGACCCCAGCCCTCTCAGGTTCTTGCTCTAAAACAAAGCAACTGGACTGCAAACACAAACTTTAGAGACGTCAGGACCAGGTGGAATGTGAATAACATGGCCAGTTGTTCTCTCTCTAATTATTACTTATGGGGGCTGCAGTGTACGGATGTGCAGCTGCTAATCACAGGCTTCCAGATGAATGCAAGGCAGCCTTTTAACGTTAACAAATGAAGACATTCTTAATTTAATCACCCGTTTCTGGGTCAGGGAGCAGGCCTGTTTGGCATACCTTCCTGAGGGGCATCAACCCACCTCCACTCAATGAAATGAACCATCACTTTCCATTGTTTATGCATTATCATTTCATTACTGAGAATGAGAAAGAACTAGGAGAATGAAGAAAGAAAGAAACAAAGACAGAAAGAAGGAGGCAGAAAGGGAGGGAGGGGTGGAAGGAAAAGGGAAAAGGGAGGGGTGAAGGACAGTGGGACATCCTTTAGCAATGTATCATTTCCCAAGAACAGAAACGCAGTGTCCTTGATGTCTTTATAACCTGTAATCAATTTTAATCGATTAGTGCTAATGGCACTTCTAAGACAATTTTTCCAATCTATCAAAATAAAACATTTTCAAGATATATGTTCAGAGCAACCCAGTCCTGCAATCAAGAGTTCTGACTTGGCGGTCAGGGAGTTGGGTTTGCATCGTAGACTTACCACGGACCAGCTGTAACAAGTAAATTCACAGCTCTGCTATCTCTGAGATAACAGTCGTACTTAATTCACAGTGTTGTTTGAGGAGTGAGTAAAATTAATGCACTTTCTGGGCTTAGCACAGGGCCTGGCACATAATAGATGCATAATAGTTGCTTTAAATGGAAGATTGTCTATCAAAGGGACCCATTACTGACTGACTGGGACTTTGTGGATTGTGGAGCCGACAAGATTTTCAAGGGCAATCAGTTCTTTGGGGATGAAGGTTCACTGGGAGTTGCAGCCTCCTAAAAGGGCACAGCTGGGGTGGAAAGGGCATTATCAACAGCTTCTCCATCAAGACATATCTGCCTCCATATCATAAAAGCATCAGAAAGTCACACATCTACCTGTGGTACACACATACACACAAATGAAAGCTCCAGAGAAAACCACCGCTTAAACTTTTTGGAGCTGCCGAGAAGTTCACTGTATGCTCATCTCTCCAAATTAAGATGTACTTGGCAAATGACAGCTCTGGCTGTGATAAATTCACTTGTTCACCAGTTGAGGGCTGGGAAGCATTTTTTAGGAGGAGGCTCAAACTCAAACACTCCGTCACAATTTCTTTTTCCTTTGATGTGCTTCATGGTTGACACCATTTGTGTGCCGGAGAGATGACTGACTTCCCTCTGACAATTTTTATGTCTCAAATCAGGCAGTCTGGAAGTTGCAATATTTCTATTATGCAAACCATAGATTCAGAGCTGCTAACATGGGTCTGGTTTGAAGGTTTTCTCTCATTTTTCTGAATCCTTGGTAGTTTTTTAGACTTATTTTTAACTGACAAATATGAATTATATATATTTATTGTGTACAACAATAGATGTATACATTGTGAAGTGACTAAATCAGTCTATTTCACACATGCATGATCTCACATACTTTTTTTGTGGTGGGAACACTTAAAAATCTACTTTCTTAGCTATTTTCAGGCATCAGTATGTTGTTATTAACGACAGTCACCATTCTGCGTGATAGATCTCTTGGACTTACTCCTCCCCTCCTGGATAACTGATATTTTTGTTCTTTGACCAGTGCCTTCCCAGTCCCCACCCCCACCCCAGGCCCTGGTAACCACCATTCCACCCTCTGCTTCTCCATTCCACCCTCTGCTTCTGTGAGGTTTGCTTTTTTTTTTTTTTTTTTTTTTTTTTCCGATTTCTCATACAAATGAGATCATCCGGTATTTGTCTTTCTGTCTGGCTAATTTCTCTTAACACGATGTCCTTCAAGTTCATTCATGTTGTCACAAATGGCAGGATTTCCTTCATTTTTAATGCCGAATAGTATTCCATTGTATCTTTACACATGTTCTTATCCATCAACAGACGACGATGATTCCTTATCTTGGCTACTACGAGCATGGGCGTGTAGGTATCTCCTTGACATACTGACTTCATCTTTTGAATATATTATTTTCATTTGGGGAAATAAATCCCTAAATGCTTTAGGTTCTATACTTTGAGGCAGTTGAAAGTTCGTGTCTTCCTGTTAAAAGCCCCTTCCTCATCTTGCCCTGTTTTAGGCTGTCCCCGTTGGTGAGTTATTTGGAGCCAGCTCCGGGCAAGATGTTGCCTCTAGCCTGGGAAAACACAGTGGGAGGCAGTGGGCCTGTGAAAGAGAAACTTGAACACTTTGTTCCTAGGGCTTCCGGAAGACCTCAGATCTTACCTTCCTCTGGTCTGAGAATCAAAAGTGCCTCCCGAGCTCTGAGCAGCTTGCCCAGTGTGAGACAGCGTTAGGATCCAGCAGCTCTTCTCCCGCCTTCTTCCCCAGACAAGCCTGCCTGACTCTGCTCCTACTGTCCTCAGCCCCTTTCCTGTGTTCTCTGCCAGGAACCAAGTGTTCCTTGACAGGGACCAGCTCGCAAGCCACCTGCTGCTTTTCCTGTTTTGGCTGGGAAGGAGTTATGGTCCCCTCCTCTGGGCTCCTGCTGCAGTTTATGCATCCCTCCGTCTGCAGGGGTTCTCAGCAGGTGCAGCAATGCTCCCCACACCACCTACCCCATCACAGAGCTCTTTGTGGCTGTCACATGACTGGAATTCAGTGAGTGGGGGTCCAGTGTGCTGAGCCCACGTGTCCTTTTGAGCTTTCTGTCCTCTGTCTGGTTTGCTGGCTGGTTTACCACTCACTCTGCTTCTCTGGAACATGGTTTCTTAGGCTCACCTCTCTCTTTGTATGATCTTATTCATTTTTCTACCCCTAATGCACATGATTTGCTGCCACCAAAAACTCCAGAAAGTCACAGGCTAGTAGCGTCCTGAACTCTGATTCCTTCCCTCATTACCTTAAAGTACTCCGCTAGACCCTTCCCACTACTAAACAGTGAGAACTGTGTGGCCCAGTATGTTTCCCTCTTCTCCTTGGCTGCCGGGTAACTCAGAGCTATGTTTTATGTTCAACAGCTTTATTCAGTTCAACCTTCTGGATGAAATCTTTTCCATTCCCTTTATTTCTTAGTTCTTATCACTTATCTGAAAACTTTTGGTTTTGTGTGGCTGCTTCACTTATTCTTAGCTGACAAGATCTGGGGAAAAAAAAGTAGGGGCGGCGGGGGAATTCTCCAGTTTGGCTGAGGTCCTTTAAAATTCTATTCTCATCCTATACAACTTCTCCAGGAAAAAGGGAAAAGAAACTTTCAGTCCAAGCTTATATATTTACAGACATGGCCTCAGATTGCCCCAGCCCCCCATTTGAGCCTCATTGTACCATACTCCCAAATCCTTCGTGGCCTAAAAGGGCAACTTCAGCGTGTTCCCAGTCTCTTGAGGCCTGAAACTAGCTCCAAGCCCTGGTCACCGGTCTCCTCTCCCTTTCTCAGCTCACTGCCTCCTGAGGCCCTTCTGGCCTGGAAACTCTCATCCTGAGCCTCGCCCTGGGGACAGCCCGTACCTGGACAGGGTTTGATCTCCTGCATGAAGCCTTGACAAATCCACAGGCAGGAATCTCTCCTCCTCTGAGGCCCTGTGGCAGTTCCTATGGTTTTCCCGATTTTGGTGAGCTGTATTTTCGACTGAATAAGAAGAACTGACATTTACTGTGTCTCCTCTATTTAGAAGGGATTATGCTTTGCATTTTGAAATCATTTCCTTATTTAACCCATCTATAGAGAAGAAGCCATTTTATTTATCATTTTACAGATGAGAAAACTATGGTGCACATATTTTTTGTCTGTATCCAGGACGTGAATTCTAAGAGAGTGAGTAAAGATCCTTCGTGCTCCTCTCAGCATCTGTCACAGGGCCTGGCACACATCTTTAACATGTAATTTCTGATTCATTGATTAATTCATAAGCAGAATGAAACTCTCACCCCCAACCAAAGACAATCAAAACACCTCTCCAGTACAGCCAAACCCTGGCAGAGTTTAATGCCATCCCAGCCTGCAGGACTTGTATTCTCATGTGGCACTGGTCAGAGAGGTCCTTAGACTGAGGTCAGCCAAGGTACGGCCATGTCTCCGAGCTGGGCTGCACAGCTCTGTGGGCCCAGAGGCCAGAGGCATGCTGGGACCCAGCATCCCTCTACCATAGGCCTTATCATACTCTTGTGGTCTTGTCTTCTTCTCCTGTCTCTGTTCCCTCGAGGAGACTGTGAATGGTTTGGTGGATTATCACGGAATAGAAGTCAAGAGGAGAGGGAGGGAGGGAAGCAGGGAGGGCGGGAGGGAGAGGGAGGAAATAGGCAGTAAGTTGAATGAGTTTTAAGGTGGCACATGCAGGAGGCTCCAACACCTTGGTTTTAAAAAGCATCATCATTACTTGATGAGAAGAAGGAACAAGAATCTTAGAGCAAATGAACATACATAAGGAACCTTCCAGAAAGGAGACTTAATAGAGTTAAAGGCAGGCTGGGGGATGTCAGGGCTGCACAGGCCAACTTGTGGACCCCACTATTTCTCCGAGGGAAGCCTCAGGCAGGAACCTCAATTTTTCTCGTGCTCCAGAATTCACTCTTTGAGGAGAGACACGCACATTCCTCACATGGCTGCTTTACCCTCTTCTTGTATAGGGGGCTGATTTTCTCCAGCAAAAAATCACTGCCAACAGCTGAAAACTTCAAACAAAGGATCCGCACAAAAGAATCCTGTGCCCCCTTCCTTTCATTATTTTGGAACAATTTTGCACTCTGTAGTCCTGTATGGTTTCTGCATAAATTACCCTGCAAGACCATCCTGCTATAAGCGAGCTTGCCTGACTGCTTTTCCCGGGGATTCAGAGCTGCCAGCGAAGCTTTAAGCGTCTTGAAAACGTATTGTCTGGAATGAAACAACCAATTATGCTTTCAGGTTTTGTGGCATAATATCGCAGAAACCAGCAATTACAGAATCAGAGTGGCATCATGGGGTAGAAGGGAGTTAGCATGGATTATTCTTTAAATAGCAGTTACATGAACTCATAATAAATAGGTATTAAGTGTTAAATGTATGATAAGTAATTCTTGACAACGCAATTATCCAAACAGAAGAGGGAAAAGTGACAAAGTGGCATTGTCAACTTCTTTTGTGCACAGCATGCTCAGCGAGACTGGGATGTGGAGTGAATCTGTCTTTGTTTCAGCCTGCAGTGGAAGCGGGAGTACAGATGCGGGCACAGAAGGGAATTTGGCTGATTCCAAAGAGATGGCAAGTTTTCAAAAGAGCAAGGCCCTTGTCCACTGGGGCGAAATGTGGCTGCCCAGAAAATTCCATGCCAACGAGCTCTCCTGACACACAGCCAGTTGATCAAACTCATATTTAGAGTGTCCCTGCTATGAAATAATTTGCATGAATGTACCTAGCCTGGTGCTTGACAAATAATAGATGTATAAGAAATTTTTTTTTAAATGTACCTGGCACTTAGGACCGGGGCTGCTGTGAAAGGCCTCACAGGTTGTGCACTGCACAATTCCAGGAAGCAACATTTATATAGACCATATGTGAATCGCTTTTTTTTTTTTTTGAGTGTTGAGAGGTTATGAACCTGCTTAGAAGGTCCAGTAGAATTTACATCTCTGAGCTTAGTACTTCAGTTTGATTCTCACCACAGAGAATAGAATTTCATCTCAATGATTTTCAGCAATGTTTTTCAATGAGTAAAATCGAGGGCCAGACTGCTTGATGTCAAACTCAAGCTTCCTTTACAAGCTGTGTGTCTCTGGGAAACTTATTTAACCTCTCTGGGCCTGTTTTTCTTGTTATAAAATATGGATAAATAATAGTATCTTTTTCAAAGACTTATTGATAAAGATTAAATTATATAACATATTAATGAGTGTATGAAAAACCTTGTAATGCTTCTTCCCATTTTTTCCTGGACACTCAGCTAGACTATATTTCTCACTCCCTGACACTTAAGTGTGGCCATATGACTGAGTTCAGGCCAATAGAATGTGGGTAAGAATGAAGCATGACACTTCCCAGCTTGCCCCAGAAGACCCGGAATAGAATTCCAAAGCCTGAGGGGTGGCAGAGTGACAAGCTGAAAGCTTCGGTCCCTGAAACATCTGGTGGAGGAAAGCTCTGTTAGGCACATAGAGCAAGAAGTAACTTTCTATTGTATCAAGCCACAGAGATTGCAGTTGATTGGTGACAGCCGTGACCACTATCCTATCTAATGCACACATTCAGAGAACAGGGACGACGTGTGTGTTTTAACCCTATTACCTTGGGTGAGGTATGAAGAGGCCAAAGATCAAAGGAGAGAAACCAGAGAGAGTTTTACAGGCTCGTTATTCACAGTTCCCTAGGTGGGACACGTCTTACCACGCAGGGCTGCTGGGGAAAGCACCAGAGTCAGTCACGAGGCAGACAAAGAGAGGGGATCTGTGGGCAAGTACCTTAGCCTCAGAAAGGAATTCGTGAGGCAGAGTAGGTAGCCTCAGAATTGGCTGCCCCGAGTAATTTCCAGTGGACTTTGGGACACAGGGGCTGTGCTTGATTGTCCGGTACCTGGTCTAGGGCTGATTAGGGCAGGTGCACATTGCTCTAAAGCCTGTTACGGGAGGTGGTTGGGGTAGGGACATAGCCAGTTGTTTAAGAGGGGAAACTGATTGGCTTCTAGCCATGTCTTCAAAACTGGATCAAGATGCCATTGATAAAAACTTTATTATAGTGTGGTACATTGGGGTCCCGAAGTGAGCCGCAGAGCCAGAGGTGAGTGGTGGTGAGCAGTGAAGCTGAGCTCCACCTCCTGTCAGATCAGTGGCGGCATTACATTCTTAGAGGAGCGCAAACCCTACTGTGAACTGCACCTGCAAAGGGTCTAGGTTGTGCGCTACTTACGAGAATCTAATGGTAAATATCGGGTGCTTGAATCATCTCAAAACCGTCTTTCTCCCTTAAGTCCACGGAAAAATGATCTTCCACGAAGTTGGTTCCTAGTGCCAAAAAGGTTAGGGATGGCTGTAATACATGATGGGCACTTCTATGAGTCAGCTGCCACCCAGGGCAGGGAGAGTAGGGATGCTTTGTGCATGCCAATACTGGAGCTACATGTTGAGCTTGCTATGGTCAAACAGCCCTGGTCTGCCAGTCCAGACGAGCGGCAAACTACAAGGAAAGGTAGCTGGTGCTGCTGAGAGGCAAGTCCTCCAGACGGGAGGCACTGGCAACTGCTCAGTAATCTGCAGCCTTGTACCACCACGTAGCTATGCTGCTCAAGAGACCACACAGATAAGCCACGTGGAGGCATCAGACAGAGAGGTAGAGGCCCAGAGGAAGAAAGAAGCCCCGCTGAGTGGAGGCGTCCCGCCATTCCTGCCCAGGTGCCAGACCTATTACTCGCCCTGGGAAGCAAGCTGCCATATTGTGAATGGCCCATGTGGTGAGGACAGGAAGCCTCCTGTCAGCAGCCACGTGAGTGAGGCTGGGAGTGAATTCCCAGCACGGTGAAACTTTCAGAAGACTACAGCTCCGGCCGGCAGCTTCCCTGCAAACTCACAAGCTGGCTTCCCGCAGCTAAGCCCTCAGAAACTGTGAGATGATAAATGTTTGTTTTGTTTTGTTTTGTTTTGTTTTGTTTTGTTTTGTTTTGTTTGAAAAGAGTGTTGTTCCCGCCTTTGGCATGTTCACAGTTAGTTGGGAGTGAGAATGATGAGTGAGGCATGCAAAGAACATAGAGAAAGAAGCCTTTGCATAAGGAAGGCTCTTCCCCTGTGTGGGCAGAGTCTCAATCCAGGTGGCACTTGTGCCAGGCGTTGCATAAATAGGAGAGAACATCAAAGAGGAAGCCATGGAAGGGCACTCCAGACAGAGAGGACAGCCTTTGTGGTGGGGCAGAGGCATAGAGCGCATGGCACGTTGCAGAGGCAGCAGACAGCTCCTGTGGTTAGAGGACAGGGAACTTCAAAAAGAAGCATTTGCAAAAGGCTTGGTTGGGGAGGACCTTTTGGGTCTTTTGAAAAAGTTTGGTCTTTATTTCATGGGCAATGGAGGGTCTTTGAGGATCACAGGAAAATCTACTTGTGTAATTTTTTAAAAAAATATGAAACGCTTCATGAATTTGTGTGTCATCCTTGTGCAGGGGCCATGCTAATCTTCTCTGTATCATTCCAATTTTAGTGTATGTGCTGTCGAAGTGAGCACTACTTGTGGAATTTTTTTAAGCTTCTCTTTTTGTATTAATATAATGTTATTTTTCAAGAACATTTTCCATGTTACTTATAGTTACTTCTTGTAACAAGGGCCCCAGGTATCATAATCATAAAATCCTAAAACTGAGAAGGGGCCATCTAATTCAACTGTTTCCTGTTTTCCATTATATAGATGAGGAAACTGAGGCCCAGAAAAAGTGAAGAATTTGGCTTCATGATGTTCATGTTCCTCTGCTAGTCTTTACTCCACAAACACCTCTGCGTATTCCAATTTTACCCAGTCTTCAAGGTCTAAGTCAAAGTCTTATTTCTCCAGAAAATCTTCCCTGGTCTCCACTGGCCTCTTACCTATCAAATCCTACAGTGTAGCTAGCCTTCTTGTCTGTGTCTTGGCACTACTATCTCTTCACACCAGAGGTAGAGTTGCCTCATAAATCAGCATTCGACACTCCCCTGCTCACAAGTCTCCTATGGTGGATTGTTGCAGTAATGGCTCCCGATGTGCTCACTCTGCTCTGTATCTATGTCATTGGGCAGGGACCTACCCTTGGGTAGACTGACTCTCTGCTCTGCCAGCTGACTTGCTTTGATCAATGGTATCATAAAAACTGTGATGTATGAATGACTTGAAAAGTGCTTGTAACATGAGGACTCACCCTAGCTTGCTTCTCTTAGAAGCCTGAGCCTCCATGCAAGCAAGCCCTAGCAAGTTAGTTGATGAGAAATGTAGAATCTACTTACCCCTGTTGCACAAGTGACATCCAGCAAAACCCCAGAAGCAAAGCTGTCTGGCTCACTGCATATACATCAATTAGCCCAGTCAAACCTACAGAAGAATCAATCAGCTGAGCCCAGCCAAAGTTGTCAACTTGCACAGTCAGCTACATCAGTTGTTGCAGAATCAGTTGTTGGTTTGGTTACTAAGTTTTGGGGTGATGTGTTGTATGACAAAAGCTAATGAATATACCATCATTCCTGAAATAAAATCCAGAGCCTTTACCATGACCTGCAAGACTCTACATAATCTCCAAGAATGGAAACCATCTAGACACCCACAGCTTCCTGTCTACATTAATGTGACTTTTTCTACCTCTTAATCAACATAGCTTTGCTAATCCAAGAAACTCTAGCCTAGGAAGATAAAAATTTCCACTTTATTGTTCATTCTACAGACTTCCTGAGAAACCCATCAACTCATCAACAGAAAGCATCAAACAGTTTACATCTGAAAAACTCTTTGAACCCTTTTTCACTTCAAAATTCTCACTTTATAGTATCCACCAAACCTAAACTCTTACATCATGATTCTTATCCAGTTCTAACTAAGCTCCCTCATTGAAAGATTTGCCTTGAACTAGACTTCAAAAATCTCATGAATATCCCAATTTTGCCCTTCCCCATCTGAGATACTACTAAAACTCTATTGAGGTGGCATCCTTTCTTCTGTGGCTAAGAATAAACTAGGCTTTATCTTATCAACAGGTGGTCTTGGTGATCTTTTTAGGAAGCCAGCATTCATCATTATTTCCTACTACTCCCCTCCACCCCTTATTATTGCTCTCCAGCCATACCAGCCTCCTTGTTCTTCCCTGAACATGGCAAGCACTCATTGTCTTCAAGAGTTTATGCTTACTGTTTTCACTCTCTGGGATCCACCGTCTTTTGTATTTGCCTTTTTCATTGCTTCCTTTGTTGGGGTCTGAGTTTGAGTACCACCGCCAGCCCCAGAGTCCTTTTCTAAGGAATCTCTTATTTCTAGAGCATCAGCATTCTTTGCTCTCTATCTTCTTGCTTTATGTTTACTTTTCTTCATAGCACTTAGCTCAACTGAAATTACTATATGCACTCATAAACACACACACATTTGTTTGTTTATTTATTGTCTTCCCTCCTTATTGGAAGGTATGCTCCAAGAGGCAGGGCACACTGTATGCCTTTGGCACCACTATAAGCTCTGTGCTTAGAAGACACAGGTTTGACAAGTACTGGCTGAGAGAATATTGGTAAGTGAGGATGAGAGGCTGTTGTTGTTTTCTTAGTGTGTTCGTTGCTATTTTCATCATTCTAGTCTGTGCCATGCTTTTTCTTTCCAGAACCAAACTTCCACTGGTCTTCTGTTTCACAAATCCTTCTGAGATTCTCTTTTCAGAAATAAGCAGTTTTATACCTGCAGCCTCTTCACTGAATCTCTGCCTCACCTACCTCTGTAGGGGAGACGTGGCTGTCTCCCGAAGCCACCACTTTCCCAGCAGCCCTGTGAATGGAGACTGCAAGTGCTCCCGTATTCTCATGTCACATGCGGGGAACTGGGCTGGGCATTTTCTCAACCCCCTTCCTCTTCTGGATTATTACACTTCAACCTAACATGAAACTCCTGCTCCTTTGGCCTCACACAGCCCCTTATCCCTCCTCACTGCTGATCTTCAACTTATCTGCCCATCATTCTCTTCCCTCACTAAACACTCAGCTTCCTGGTTCTCCTTCTTCCTCTCCCTTCCTCTCCCCAAGTCCTGCTGGTATCAAGGTGACCCTACCATCCATGTGAGCACCCACCCAGCCAACACTCTGTTTACATCTCTGATGTCTTCTTTGCCCATGATATTTACCTTTTCTTCTCTTTATTTACTTCATTCATTTCCATGGTGACTCTCTGGGCTCTGCAAAACCTGCAGCCCTTTCATTGAGGAAATATTAAACCTAAGCATGGCACCTTCTTTTATTTTTTAAATGCATTGATATTCTCAGTTGACACATAATAATGATATGTATTTATGGGGTACATAGTGATGTTTTAATACATACAATGTGTAGTGATCACTTTTCAGGGTAATTGGCATAACTATCATTTCAAACGTTTATCATTTCTTGGGGCAGGCATGGTTCTTTCTGAATACAATCTCTTATCTTTCCAAGATTCTCAGTTGGTTTCTTTCACCACAGATGATCTTCAGAATCAAGGAGACCCCAAGTCCCACCACTTCTTCCTCCTCATTCCTCTCTCCTGGTTCGACTTCTATCTCCATCAACTTGGACCTTAAAATTTAAGACTTTTACACCCCTTTTACCAATAGCCTCAACTCTCTAAACCCACTGTTCCTCTGCCACATCTGCCAGCCATGTTCTAACCTCCCTTCAACCCTGATGTTTGGATTCCTCATGTTCACATCCTGGCCATTGAGACCTGGGGGAGAAAATCTCACCACCTTGCAGGTTGGAGCTACTACAAAGCCAAGGTCTTCAGCCTCACCTGGAGCCTCAGTGCTTTCAGAAACTACTCTGTTTCCTGAGTACTCTGTCTCCCACTCTCTGGAACATCTATTTCAAATTTCTCCACACTTCTCAAATCTCCTACTCCACCACCTCCCACTCACTGTAGGCAGATAACCTCATCTCCTACTGCACAGAAAAAAAAATAGAAAGCTTAGATAGGAACTCTTGCAAATATCTGATACCAGACCAGCCAAGTTAACACATCTGTATCCATCCTCCCTCCCTCCTGTAACAGTGAAGAAGTACCCCTCCTTTACCTGTGCTCCGGGTTTTTTCCTCTCCTGTAACTTTTAACTCACCCTCTCTTATTGATTCTGTAGTATCTAGTTTAAATCTTTAAAGACTCCCTGATGAAAAACAAAATTCTCCTTCAACTCTCTGAACTCCCATGAGCTGCAACCTGGCTTCCCTATGCAGTAAAATTCTTGAAAAAGGTGCTCACAATCACATCCTCATTCCCTCACCTCTGTCCTCCCTGGACCCACTGTGCCCAACATCTGTGCCCACGTACCTGCAAAGGCTCATCTCTCCACGGGGACCAAGAGCCCCATTCACAAAAGTTTAACTCCAAGATGCTTCTTTCTACTTCTGTCCTTGACCTTTCCAGCGTTGACAGTGAGGCCTCCAAAATCCTCCTCTCCTTGGCTTCCACGGCAATAAGCATCTAGAGTTTGTCACCCTCTTTCACCACTGCACCTCATTCTTCTTCACAAGGGCTAGCCCTCATGTGTTGAGGCTCCTCGGGATTCTGCCTGGCTATTCTTCAGGGTGCGCTTGATGTTTTCCTCTGCCCTATTTTACACATTCTTATGGCTTCAATATTTTCTCTAAGCTGTTGATTTCAAGGTTGGCATTTCATCCCAGCTGTCCCTGAGTTTCAGATTGTCTTTTCAAAAGCCTGCTGGGCATCTATCCAGCAGTCACCCAGACACATCAACTCATTCCAAACTGGTGACTATCTAGCTGTTTCTATCTCACCCACCCAAGGTGCTCAAGCAGCACACCTGGCATCTCCTTGGGTCATCTCTTCCCCGTCTCTATACCTATTATCCATCTAATCCAATCTACTCATGACATGTTTTGTAAATCCCCCCACCTTTCTTCAACCCCCCTGCTCATTCCCCATATCATTAACATGTCTCTTGTAGATGCCTGGCCTCCCTCCAATTCTTGCTACGGTCTGAGGAATTTTTCTAAAGTGAAAATCTGGCCATGTCAGTCCCCTGTGTAAGGCTCTTTCATGGTTTCTTATTGCTTTTAGGATAAGTTCAAGTCCTTACCAAGGATCCTAAAACCTACCTTGCCTGGCCCCAGGTTACCCTCCCCAGTCTAACTCATACCATTCCCAAACTCATATTCCACATTCTAACCATACAGCACTGTTTTCAAATCCTTGAAAAAGCCAAGGGTGACTTGCCTCTGGGGATTTTTGCTGCCATTCTTCTTCCTGGAACACATTCTCAGAATGCTGTTTCTCCACTCATTCCTATTTGTCTTTCGGATGCTAATCCACAGGTCCTCTCCTCCAGGAAGCCTTCCCTGTTCTCACAGGCTAGATGAAAGCCCCTCTTCTGTATCCTATATTTCTTGGGCACATGATAATTCTGTACATTTGAAGTTCATTCTACTCTTTTTACTTCCTCTGTCCCAGCACTTGGTACAGGAGATTGTAGCAACCTCTTTACTGGTCAGAGCAGTCTACAGGACCAGAAGCTTCATGAGGCCAGAACCCCAACTTCCAACACCAGGATCCACAATGCCCAACAGAGAGCTCAGCCAAACACTTAGCGTAGCATATAAATTAAATTACAAGGGGTCCATGATAATGGGGAGATTGGACATCATCAACTTATTCTACTGTTTGCCTTGAGCTCTGCTCACCATCACCAAGAAAGGCTGGAAACTGACAGGTTTACTCAAAATGTACTTTGGTTTTCACAGCACTGAAAGTCTAAAGTGGTTTGACCAATTATTTTATTAAATGGACAAAATGCTGGAGTCATTTTATGCACCCTAAACATTTGATGTATTTATTTTCTCATTTCATATGCATTCTATGCATAAAGTAAGCATTCGCCAAATACAGGGAAACAACAGCAAAATGAAATCACCCCACAGTGTCTCCGTACAATCATACCTGTCATTACATTTTTAATGTGCATTCTCTCAATAATTTTTTTTTTTGAGATGGAGTCTCACCCTGTCACCAGGCTGGAGTGCAGTGGCACCATCTCGGCTCACTGTGACCTCTGCCTCTCAGGGTCAAGAGATTCACCTGCCTCTGCCTCTGGAGTAGCTGGGACTACAGGCATATGCCACCACACCCAGATAATTTTTGTATTTTTAGTAGAGACAGGGTTTCACCATGTTGGCCAGGATGATCTCGATCTCTTGACCTCATGGTCTGCCTCCCTAGACCTCTCAAAGTGCTGGGATTACAGGTATGAGCCACCGTGCCCTGCCCTCTCCCAGTAATTTTTTCTATTCACTATCCACCTTTTTTTTCTTTGACAAAAATAGGACCTGTGGCACATGCTCTTCTGTAGGCTGTTTTTTTTTTTTTTTTTAAATAACTTAGCAGTGTGAGAATGAACATTTTTCAGAGTCAATATAGATTCTTCCCTTGGTGCATGGATTTAGTGAATGCCCTGTGTTTTATCACATGGATGTGTCTACTTCATTAAATTCTCAGCCAAAGGAAATAGAACTTTTGAGTTTCCTTGTCGTCCAACCCCTCCCCCTCCCTTCTTTTTTTTTTTTTTTTTTTGCTGGACAAACCTCTTTATATCTTCAACTTTGCAAACATCCATTTTGCTTTCGTTAGACTAAACAGTGGTCATTATTAAGGCTTTTGATACATATCCAGGAATTCTGAATCAAATAGCTCCCACTAGGTGGTATGGGTGGGCTTATAACGTTAAAAATGTATGCATATATTTGTGACTTAGCAAGCCAATTATTATTAAAATTTGTGTCTTTTATTATAGGGAGGTAGAACTTCTTAAAATATATTTATTGGGCACACAGTCACTCTGTATATTTGACTGCTACACTCACCTCAACCTAATTTTCACACTTAGAGGCATCTGAATTAGCAACACCCAAACCAACCTCCATCTGAGTAAGGCTCTCATGTGCAGATTTTCTGTACATTTCTTCATACAACATGGAAGCGTCGGCAGGGTGGCCCATGGATCCTTCTGGAATGAAACTCATGCAGCAGACGTTTAGGGAGGTCTACCATGCTCCAGTCCCCATTTGAGGCACTGGGGCCACAGCACTGAACAGAGAGCCAAGGTCCCTGCCCCCCAGCTGTCCACATTCCAGTAGGAAACACTATTTCAAAGTCAACAAATAAAGAAAATAGGATGATTTCAGCAGTGACAAATAAATGAAGAAACAAAACGTGGTATAAGAGAGAAGTCGTGGGTAAGTGTGGCGCACTCGGGTGAGGTCTTTCTGAGAAGGGGTCCTTTGGGCTAAGCCTCGAATGGCAGGAGGTATCAGATCTGGGAGAAGGAGGTTCCAGGAAAAGAGAATAAAAATTTCACAAATTTGGCACATTTAAGCATCGGAAAGGAGGCCAGGGTGTCTTAAACATAGAGAAGGTGGTGAAGAAAGAACTGTAGAAAATTATGTCTGAGATGTAGAAAGGGACTAGAAAAATTAGAGCTTTGGGGGCCATGGAGAAGAATTTTGAATATATAATATATACCAAGTACTTACAAAGTTCTAATTTCATGCTCTTCTCAAAATCCTGGGAGTATTGAATATGACCACTTTATGTAGTTCCTGGGACAGATTAGGCTCTCAGTCAATATTTGTCAAAAGGAAAAAAATGAAGAAATAAACAGATAAAAATTAAAAAAAAAAAAAAAAAAAAGAGTATACTGAAACACAAGACCAGAGCTCTTTCCTCTCCGAAACCCCACTGCTGGCTTTGAAGTTGATAAAGTAGTCACACAACTATTGAAAGACGTTTCAGGTTCACTGAAATTGCAAAAGTTTCTTCATTCAAATTCCTGTCCTGACAGCAACAACTGTGAGAGAAAGAGAAGTCACAAAGAAAGAGAAGATTTGATAGACTTTGAGTTAAATACAGCATAGTACCCTAAAGCATTCATTTGGTTAATTGTGAGTGGAACTATTTGAGCAAAATATTTTGCTCCTACTAGCAACTGCAGCGCAGGCGGAGAAGCTTGCACAAGTCTTTCACCAAATTTGGTCCTGAAAGTTCCCCAGAAGCTGGCACTGGTTCCCTTCCCTTGTTCCTTGTAATCTCTGCTTTGATGGCGGAAACATTATGACAGCTGTGATTTTTTTTTTTTTTTTTTTTTTGGCAAATGTATCTACTCAGGCGGATTTCCTATTTTCTTTCCTTCTCAACAGATACTAGGAAACTCAGCAGAACTGTCTCTGAGTTTAATATTTCAAGGATTTAATAGGTGAATCCTGGTTTATTCATCAGTTCAGAGACCAGAACTTCAAAAACCTCTATTGACTGTACTATTCATGCATTCAGTTTTTTAAAGCGTAATACACTGTGTTAGAGAGACAAGATAAATATAATCTTTGCTTTCATAGAACTTACAGCTGATTATATAGGCAGTAAGTAAGCACAAGTATGATAAAGACTGTGAATTAAAAATTCAGGATGCTGAGAAAAAATGTGAGGATCAGAGAAGTCTTCCTGGGGAAACTGATTTTGAACTGAATGTAACTATAAATAGAAAGGAGCTGTGTGTACCAGATTAGGGTACTAGGAGAAGGCAGGCATCCAAACAAAGGGACCTGTGGATCCTGGAGTGGGGAGAACATGCTAAGCTGGAGAAGTGAAAGAAGACCAGAGGTTGGAGCTTAGGAAACTGAGGAGAAGGTATAGGAGGTAAAGGTCAAGAAAAGGCAGATGTTCAGCCTAATGTAGGTCATGCTGGGGAATTAAAAGTTTCATCCAAGGAGCAACGGAATATTGGTTAGCTATTGCTGTATAACAAATCACCCCACATCTCAATGACTTAAAGCAGCAATCAGTTATAAATCATATGTTTATGGATCAGCTAGGAATGACTGATCTAAGTTGTGCCCACTTGGTCTCGGCTGTGCTCAGTTGAGTTTGTCTGTGCTCTGTTGAGTTTATCTGTGCTCAGTTGACCTTGGCTGTGCTTGGTTCATCTTGGCTATGTTCTCTCCTGTGCCTGCAGGTCAGCTAGAGCTCTGCTCTAGGCTGGGTCTGACTGCAGCATGTTGGCTGGGGAAGCTCTTGTCTGCAGATCTAACCATCTCAGGGCCTGCATATCCAAGGAAGTTCACTTTATGAAGACAGCAGAGGCACAAATGCCAGGCAGATGCATGCCAGGCTGCTGTCACTTCCATCTCATTTTAGTGGCCAAAGCAAGTCACATGGTCAAGCTTAGAGTCAAGGGGCAGGAAAATAGACAACCCCTTTAGTGAGAAGACTTGAGAAGTCACTTGGTGAAGGGTAAGGGTAAAGACAGAGAGATGAAGAATATATATAATATACTATACATGGGAAGTCAATGCGAATTTTTAGTATGGTGATTGACATGTCATCTAAGTAAATTTTCTGCAGCACCAAAAATTTTTTAGAGGGGCCTGAATATGGCTTTGTGATATGTCCTACACTTACCTATCATTCTAAGGTCTGTCCCGGATTCATAAAATCACAGAATCTTCTTAATTCCTCCATTTTATGGTTTTAGAACCATCCTCTCTCCTCCCTTACTGGTAGTGAATGGCAGTTTAGTTTCCAGTCCCATCATCTCCTCCCTGGATTATCAAAAGTATTCCAACTAATATCCCTTTAGTGTCTCCTCCTCCAGCCCACTTCCACATTACTCCAGAGTGGCCTTTGATCCTGTCTTTCCCATAAGATAGGGTTTCCCCTTCTTTTTTTTTTTTTTTTTTTTTTTTTGAGACGGAGTTTCGCTCTTGTTACCCAGGCTGGAGTGCAATGGCGCGATCTCGGCTCACCGCAGTCTCCGCCTCCTGGGTTCAGGCAATTCTCCTGCCTCAGCCTCCTGAGTAGCTGGGATTACAGGCACGCGCCACCATGCCCAGCTAATTTTTTGTATTTTTAGTAGAGACGGGGTTTCACCATGTTGACCAGAATGGTCTCGATCTCTGGACCTCGAGATCCACCCGCCTCGGCCTCCCAAAGTGCTGGGATTACAGGCTTGAGCCACCGCGCCCGGCCAGGGTTTCCCCTTCTTAGCTTGACATTCAGGTGCTTCTGACAACAGCCCCACGTTTCCTCTCCACGTGCTCTTTCTCACATGCCCTGTCATCCAGATGTAACGGAGCCACTCATCTTCCAGCTGTCCTCACTTGGGCATGTTTCTGTGCCCCTGCACACTTTCATTTCCTCCTGATTTTCTGTCTAGAATCTCTCTACCTCTAATTGTCCATCTGGAAAAGCTCTCATCCTTCAAGATCCAACTCAGTGGTTACCTTCTCTTTATTAGTCCCGCCCATCTTCCAGGGAGGAAGTATTACCCTCCTGTCTCTGCTGCTCTACTTAGCCCTAGTCGTTGTGTGTGCAATTGTTTGTATCCAGTCCTGTCTCCTCTTAAATGGTTGGGGATATACACACATTTGCCTGTGTAAGAGACAAATCATATATCTAGGAAGAAAGCATGAACATTTAATTTTATTTCCATGTATTCTTGCAAGTATGCTTTAAAAAATTATATTTCTTGTGCATGGTTTATAATATATTCATGAAGAAGCACAGGAATATAATTTATGAATAGTAAATAGAAATACTTCTTGAAGATACAAGCTCAAAACGTGTATAGATTGGTTTTTGGGAACCATTCTTTTTTTTAAATATATATTTTATTGCATTTTAGGTTTTGGGGTACATGTGAAGAACATGCAAGATTGTTGCATAGGTACACACGTGGCAGTGTGATTTGCTGCCTTCCTCCCCATCACCTATATCTGGCATTTCTCCCCATGCTCTCTCTCCCCAACTCCCCACCCCCCACTGTCCCTCCCCTATTTCCCCCGACAGACCCCAGTGTGTGATGCTCCCCTCCCTGTGTCCATGTGTTCTCATTGTTCGACATCCACCTATGAGTGAGAACATGCGGTGTTTGATTTTCTGTTCTTGTGTCAGTTTGCTGAGAATGATGGTCTCCAGGTTCATCCATGTCCCTACAAAGGACCTGAACTCATACTTTTTAATGGCTGAATAGTATTCCACAGTGTATATATGCCACATTTTCCCTGTCCAGTCTATCATCGATGGGCATTTGGTTTGGTTCCAGGTCTTTGCTATTGTAAACAGTGCTGCAATGAACGTTCGTGTGCATGTGTCTTTATAATCGAACCACCCTTATACTCTATGTTCTCATCAATAGTATGTTTCATCTTCACCAAGCCTATGGTTAGAATCTTTCCAAAAGCAGTGGCAGGGGAACTCCCACAAGGAAGTGTCTCAAACCAACCCAAGATAGCTCTGGTTGGGATTCCAAAGAAAGGAGCACTAAATGCCAGGATGATTAATCCAAAGCATTTATTAGGGGAATGTACAGAGTGGTCTGCTGGGTCCCCATGATGGACAGCAGGAGAAAGATGTTCTATGTTCTAGGTACGTCTGCAGTTAGGGCAGTTGGGGGTTGAGGTATGGAATTTAGATGAAGGTTTGAGGAATTTGACTCGGGCCGAGGCCAGTTTCTTTCGGTGTTTCACGCAACAGTCTGGACATCTTTAACAGTGCCTGGGAATGTTCATGACCAGGGATGGGATTCAAAGCTGCAGGAAAAGCATGCAGCTGGCCAGCTCACAAAGTGGTCAAGGCACCCTGTGCTTCTCCTTTAGGACACAGAAAGTGGAGGGAACTGGAGAACCCTACATGGGACCTCAATATCATAACCAAACTTGAACTCATTAAGTTTTAAATGGAAGCCAATAGCTTTAAAGTACAAGGAGATTTTTATTACAGTGGGGAGCAAAACTGTCAGCTAAGTAAGCCTTCCTCCTCCTGCCAAATCCCCTGCCATATACAAACAAAGAGCTATCGAGGAAAGATTTTATAAAATATTGTAGTTTTCCCGGACTCCTGAAAATAAATTAAATGCTGGTTCTAGGTGGGTGAGAAAGACATCTCTTTCAACTGTTGTGGGTGAATCAAGGGTTTGTATTCCCTAGAACCAACATAAATCATGCCTGGAGAACAAATCCCAGGGAAAGATTGACATACGTGCCTCTTCTCATGATCTATCTTAGAGCATTGGTTTATACAGAGAAAACCCATAGTCTCTACCTATCTGATATAAACATAGTTGGGTGGAAGAACATGGATTTAAGACATTAGCCATGCAAATAATCCTAATTTAAGAGACTTTCTGCTCATTTCCAGGCCAGTAGGTTGATGTCCTTTTATATGATTGCCGGAAACAGAAGTGCTCACTTAAGTGACTTTGTCACTAGAACACGATGACTCTTACTACATTTAATAGCAAGAGCTGACTGCCCTAGAAACATAGATTGTTTCTCACAACAATAATGGTTAAGCTTTTCTAAATATACACAGTGTCCTGGGCTCTCTCTTACTAGCACGATCACTCTTACGCTGCACAATACCCTGGCACAGATGCTTTCATGATTCCCACTTTACAGATCAGAAAACTCAAAGCTTGGATGGCTTGTCCCAGGCTATACAACTAGTCAGTGGCGCCCAAGTGTGTCTCAACCTACCATGAACATTTTTAACCATTTTGCTACTGTAGCTCCAAAAATAAATCAATTAATCTGCATGAAGGGGCTGATTAAGGATTTTAAGAATTTTAGTCAGTCACACTGTCTCCTGGAGGGAGAGAGGGACACGCTGGTCAGGGCAAGAAACTGAATAGAAAATCTGGAGATCCAAGTTAGCTCTGGCTCTGCACCTGCTCTTGCCTGGACAAGGGCTCTAAATCCTACTCCAGCCAATTCCTCCACACTTATGATGCCCATAACATGGCAGTGGACGCTGTGTCCTGAAACCCACATCACACCAAGGTCTTCATCATCACACTGCAGCTCCGGCTGGACAGTGAAGATCTGGGACCACACCATCAAGACCCTGATGTTCATCTATGACCTGAACTCAGTCAAGGGCGATGTGGCCTGGACACCACACTCTTCTACTATGTTTGCAGAAGTCACCACAGTTGGGAAGGCTCATGTGTTTGACTAGGCCATCAACAAGTATGAGGCCATCTGCAACCAACCTGTGATGACCAAAAAGAAGAACAAGATCACTCACATACAGCTCAGTCCCCTCCATGCCATCATCATTGTGGGTGATGACTGCAGGCACATCATCTGCCTCAAGCTCTCACCCAATTTACCCAAGATGCCAAAGGAAGGGAGGAGGCAGGACGTGGAGAAGGGTCCAGCTGTGGAGATGGTGAAATCAGACAAATGGCTGAACCTGGTGAGGGAAGTGAAAGCCAGGACCTGAGGGCTCGTCCTCAGTCTCTGTCCCATTGCTGGAATCCAGTACTCATAGTGCTTGACCCTGGTATCCAGCCCAGCCTTAGCACCCAGCAGGTGACCCCGCCCTTGATCAGGTCCCAGCATTTGCCCTTCTTATTCTGCTCCTTAAGGTCCCAGCACTTTACCCCAGGACTTGGCCTTCGACCATTACCCCTCTAACTTTGCACAGATAAAACTGTCTGGAAACCCCACCCCCCAAAAAAAGAATTTTTCCCAGCTGTAAAATTCTAAAATAATATGAAAACATGTGAAAGATTATGCAATATATTCTGAAATCAAAGAACAATGTCTCTGTGTGGTTGTCACTGTTTCAGGAGCCTCATGCCTCAGCCTCCCATGTAGGGAACCAGATACTCAAAGTAACCCATATAGATCACATGTCCCCAAGACAAACACTGCTGTGTCCCCACCATCAGACTGTTGGAAACCGTTTCAGAAAATAGAGTAATGACTTTGGTTACAATGAGGATCCAGGGCACATGTGACTTCCTGCTGTTTTCTCCTTGCCAGATGTGGAAACGAATGTCTTAATGTGGGGAAATTTTGGTAATTGCCGAAGATGACTATTGTAGCTTTTTTCAGAAACAAGGACTCATTTTTAGAAAAGAAAAAAATAAAAAAGATTGCATAATGGGCAAATGGAAATTCACAAGCAGGCAGGCAACACACATACTAGATGCTTCTCTCTGCTGTAGAAAATAATAAATTCCAGATTCAATACTAGTTTTATTATGTTCCCAGATAGCAAGACATCTTTATGGAGTTTAATTTTTTTTAACAAATTGTGTACTGAATAAACATTTCAAGGGAGTGTTTCATGAAACAGAACAAAGATAAGAAGTCTTGATAGAGTATTTAATGTAAAGGGAGTGGCATGAACAAAGGTTATTCATTAGCAGGAGGGAAATGGAAAAATAAGAACTGATGAAGGTCATGGGCATGAGAGTAGTTCCCCTCAACCTGCAGGATTCTGCCTTTGTCTTCACATGACCTTTTCTCTATGCTTACATGTCCTTGGTGTCTTTTCTTCTTATCAGGACAATAGTCCTATTAGATTGGGGCCCCAATCTACCTTAACCACTTCTTTAAAGACCTGGGTGGTAGAGGAAATGGGAAAGTGGTGGCCAGAGTCCAAGTTCTGGAGCTCTATCATCCCCATCGTGGCTATAACAATAATAAGGGTTAATAATGATACATTATATACTAGAAAATGGCTAAGACAGTAGATATGAAATCTTCTCATTGCACAAAAATAATAACTATGTGAAGTGATGAATATGTTAATTAGATTGATCTAATCATTTCACACTATATACATATATCAAAACATCACAGTGCATGCAGTAAATATATACTACTTTGATTTGTCAATTATCCCTTAAGGAAGCCTATGTCAAGGGGACCTTATCTCCTTATATTCTGAGATACTGAGGATTGGGGCTTCAGCATAAGGATTTTGGGAGAACACAATTCAGCCGGAACACGGCACCATCCTGTTTACTTGGAACTTCTCTTCTAAGCTCTGGCCTCATATTTTCTGTTACTCACTGAAAATGTTCATGTCACCTTATTTAACAAACTCATTCAGTTGTTCAACAAATGATATTTTGGGCAGTCTTTTTGTGGTTGCCATTGTTTTAGATGTTGGGGATGCAGTGGTGAAGGAAGCAGATGAAAACCCCTGCCTTCATGGAATTGAATTCTAACAGCAGGAGGCAGACAAAATAATAGATTAAATCAAATGCATAATTTTATAGATGGTAAAAAGTGCTTAGGAGGGAAGGAGGATAGGGAGGGCTGAGGCAAGAGTGGCAACCATAAAAATGATCGTCGGTGAAGGTCTCGCAGAGAGGGTGAAATGATGGCGGAATTAGAATCGAGACTAAAGAAGGTAAGTGAACAAGATTTAGAATTGGGGTTTGAGATCTTTGCAAAAAATGCAGGAGGGTTTTTTTTTTTTTTTTAAAGTGGGCAGTGTAATGCCTGATAGAAAGCTTAGCTGATAAGTTAATTTGGAGATACTGGTTCTCAAGTTCAAGATTTTACAGCCTCAAGTTCAACATGCCAAAACCTAAACTTGTCACCTGCTGAAACAACACAGTTGCTTTCATTCAATAATTCTTTGTGTGCCCAGGTTGGGCCCAGGCCAGGTACTCACCGCGTGCCTGTTGGATGAACAAATGAGCGCCTGCTCTGGGCTTTGGGAAAACAAGGACTAATAAGAAAGAGTTCCTCCCTAAAGAAGGAAACACCTTCAGGACAAAGACAGCATCTTAGACTGGATTCCCCAGACATAGTCTCTGAGATAAGGGTTTGTATCAAGTCACTAATTTAGGAAGTGAGGACAAGTACTGGTAGGGGTGTGAGGGGGTGAGATAGAAAAGATAGACAGCCAATTAAAAGGGGCGTTATTAAGCCAGCTAGTGTTGTGACCAACTGGAGCTTTATTAACCCAGAGAAACTCCAGGAGCTTCTCTCCTCTCCTCCCCTCCCCCTCCCCCTCCTCCCCACTTTCCTTCTCCCCCTTCTCCCCCCTCCCCTTCTCCCCCTCCTCCCCCCTTCCCCCTCCTCGACCCTCCCCTTCCCTTCCCTTCTGAGTCACAGCTCAAAATTACCCAGCCCAAGGGTGAGAGAGTGGAGGCATTTACACAACAACCCCACCAGGTTTGGTTGAGGCCTCATCCTGGAAGACATTGGTTTCTGGAGCTCCAGTAGCAAGAGAAAGTCCTCAGGCAGCAGAAGATGTGCACTGAGAGGATAACTGGAGAGTGGGACGGGGGTGTGGCACCTATGGTCTTGCACCCAAACACTGATCTATGGGACTGGACCTGGAGGAATCCAGTCTCAGACCTACGAATGGGTGAAAAAGCAAATACAATGTAATGTGACAAGTTGTTGGCAGAGCTCAGCTGTTATGGACCATATTCAGTTAGCCTTGGGACCTAACATGTGACTTGGCTCAGCCTATCTATAAGCAAACATTTGTTAAATAAATGGACAAAGTGCTGCAGGAAACACAAAGGAAAGAACAACTATTTCCCCAACACTTTCACCACAGACGCTGGCTAGTGCTTTCCTGTTCCCTTCTCTTCCTATTCAGACCACACAGCCTGGCCTTCTCCGCAGGTAGGTGGGGCCATGGGACTGAGTCCTGGTCAATGGGATGTGGTCAGAAGGGATGTCCCACTTCCAGGCCTGGCCCACTAAACCCTCCCAAGCACAATCCTCATGACTTCTCATCTTCTGGCTGAATGGAGCAATTTCTGAAGCCTAGAGGAAGACTCAGCCAGGAGATAGAAGGACAGCAGGTCCCCAAGCTTGTTACTTGAAGAACATTGTCATCAGGAATGTTTGTGTTGAGTGCTTGTTGAAAAAGAAGTCAACCTACTTGGTTAGACCACTGAACTTTAGGATCTGTTTGTTACAGCAACTAGCCTACCCTCATTCTGTGGGTGCCCTGTATATATGTTTGAATGAATGCTGATGGGAAGAGATTGTCCATTTCACTCTACTCAAAGTTGGCAGTGCTAGCAGAAATGTCTGAAGTTGGTGCATTCCTGGCAATAGCAGAAGGGAGAAGTGAAATGACATGAGTAACCAATTTCATTTCATTCCTAGGGTTGCCCAAGATCAGCCCTGCTATCAGCCCTATAAGCAGAGCCTGTCTTATTTAAATTTCTCTGGCATAAGTGTGTGCCTGTTGCCTTTTATCCCAATATAAATGGAAAAAATTTGGCCTCCTGCCTGCATAAAATTACCTCTCATGCACCTGACGGTTATGATTAAGTTACCTCCTTCACCTTTTCTCCCAAGTTCTCATTTTATTTCATAAGTCAATATGGAAACTAGTTTTGCAATTTCAGCTCCTTGGAAAATTGAGCAGCTTTGTATCGAATCAGCATTGTAGGAAAACCAGGAGCTGACGCTGAGCCATTAGGAAGTGTGAGGTTTCTTCAGGAATGAGCTAGCTGATCTTCATTGCCTCCCTCTGGAAGGAGGGAGGCTGAGGCAGGTCACAGCCCAGAGATATTTAAGAGGAAGACTAGAGCTTCAAGAGGGACGTATGGGCACTGACTTTGTGCCAGGCACTTTATACACTTCTCATCTTACTTAATTCTGGCAACTATTCTATGAGTAGGTATTATTATTGTCATTTAACAGACAAGAAAACTAAGAAACAAGCAGATGGAATCGCCTACAAAAGGCGCACTACTAATACGTTATGGGAGTCACAACTGGAACCCAGTGCTGCTTATTTTCGCTATGACATCGTCTTGCTGTCTTGAGCTAGTTGCATACTGTTATGGGTTGAATTGCGTCCCCACAAAAGATGCTAAAGTCCTAACTGAGTAAGTGTGAATATGAGTACTCTGGAAATAGAGTATCACAGATGATCAGGATGAGGTCATTAGGGTGGGCCTTAGTCCAAGGTAACTGGTGTCCTTATAAAAAGAAATTTGAGCCAGGTATGGTGGCTCAGGCCTATAATCCCAGCACTCTGGGAGGCCAAGGCAGGAGGAATGCTTGAGCCTAGGAGTTTGAGACTAGCCTGGGGAACGTAGAGAGACCCTGTGTGTACTTAAAAAAAAAAATAAAAAAATAAATAAATAAATAAATTAGCCATGCATGGTAGCACGTACCTGTGGTTTCAGCTACTCAGGAGGCTGAAGTGGAAGGATTGCTTGGGCCCTGGGATGTCAAGACTGCAGTGAGCTGACATCACAGCACTGCATGTCAGCCTAGGTGATAGCAAGGCCTTGTCTCAAAGAAAAAGAAAAGAAAAGGAAAGAAAAAACAAATGAAAGAATGAAAGAAGGGAGGGAGGGAGGAAGGGAAGAAAAGAAGGAAGAGAGGGAGAGAGGGAGGGAGGGAGGGAGGAAAGAAGGAAGGAAGGAAGGAAGGAAGGAAGGAAGGAAGGTTAGCTTGGACAAAGACACATGCAGCTAAAAGACGACGTGAAGATACAGGGAGAAGATGGTCATCTACAAACCGAGGAATGCCTGCAGCTACCAGAAGCTAAGAGAGAGGCCTGGAACACACCTGTGCTCACAGTTCGGAGAAGGAACCAACCCTGTCAGCAGCTTGATTTTGAATTTCTAACCTCCTGAACTATAAACCAGTAAACTTTTGTTGTTAAAGCCACCCAGGTTGCGGTACTTTGCTCTGGCAGATACAGGAAATGAATGCACTTACTACAGTGGAGTCTCAATTTTCTCATCTGTGTAGTGGGAAAAGGATCAGTATCTCTTTGGGAAGCTTTAAGGTCTGTTGAATGAGATAATACATGCACCACATCCAGAAGAGCTCAATAAATAAAAGAGGTTACTAGTAAATTATTCTGCAGGAAACACGCTCCCTCTAACACTGCAGAAAAAGGCACCACTAGTTTTGATTTCTTCTATCTTCGGGAGAACATTTTCTTACTCTCTGGGGCTGCCTAGTTTTCTATGGAATTTCTTTAACAATGTAGGATTAACCAACAAAATGAAAATAACATTATTTATCTGACGGGCTTAGGTAAGAAATAAAACAAAGCATATATGTTAAGATTTTTAGCAAAAGGTCACATTCTGTTCAGCTGTGAAGAAACATGATTACTGGACACCAGGGTTCTATGTTTTGCTGATGAAATGTTTATGACGTTGTGATCCCAGTGTCCAGCCTCAGAGCAGGGTCTTGTTCCAAGAGACACAGTCCATTCACCAAAAGGTATTTTCAGTATCACCCAAATTCTTTCCTTTGTTTCTCCAGTACAGGAAAATCCTTTTGTCCAGTCTTCCGAAGCCCTCCTTTCTGGTCCCACATTCTGCAGCCTGTTTCCTGGCTTCCAGCTCCCAGATTCTCCAAAACACACCACTTTTTGCCTTTTCTACTCTTCTTCCCTCTCTCTCTTGCCTCCTTTCCTCCCCATCCACATCTGTTTTCCTTTCCCTGTTCCTGTCATGTATAATAGAAGTTAAACAAGCCACCAGGCAAAGGTAGAAGAAGAAAGAACACCCCACCCTCTCTAGCAGTAGGAGGAAGAGGGAACACTGAGAACACTTGTCTGTTCATAATTTTTGTTTCATTACAAGGGATGGGAGCCTCTCAAGCTACAAGGTGGGGCAAGACTATTTTGATGAAAGGAACAATGTCAAAATCGCAGTCAGTATGATCTGAATTTCAATCACAAACCTGACAAACGCCTACTGGGCATGCATTTAACTTCTCGGAACCCCTGCAAAATGAGGATACAAAATGCACATTTCACAAGGTAGGCTGAGGATCAAATCACACAGCAAGTGTAAATCACTCACGTTATCTCACCATAGTGAACAAGAAAAGATTCAAAGGAGAGCCACAGAATGCAAATTTTTAGACCACACATGCATGCCCCAAACTGCCCACAAGGAAACAGGGAGTTTCCCCGACTCATTATTAAACAAAACAAGTAGGCTTCACTCTGATTGAATCAATTTGGGTCACTTGCCCACATCTGGAACAAACGGTGTTACTGGACAAAAGCTTTGCCCTGACTGGCTCTGGCTGGCTTCTACCATCTCTGGGCCATCATTAAGATAGTCATAGTTCAATGAGGGTCCAGCCCTGGGGTGGGGGTGTGCTAATAAAGAAGAGAAGGGCAGTAAATAGAATTCTCCCTATACTTCCCTCTGGTCAGTGAGGTGCCCCCACCCTCCTTATTTTGTTTTCATGTAGTATGAGTTGGAGCACAGTGTTAATTCCAGATCTGAAAGGCTGTTTAGAAAGCTGTATGTCTAATCAGCAGCGAGGCCAGCTATTTACAAGCTAACAACCCAAAGAAACTGTTTCTTTCCCATCTAATCTGATAAGTCTTCCAAAGGAAGCTTCTTTGGGTCCCTAGGTCTTTCTCCACAGCTCAACCCTGCTTGTGACAAGCAGAAAAGTCCCACCATGAGTGACAATAGGGACACATATTTATAAACTACTTCGCAATTTGCAAAAGGCTTTCACATCTGCTATCCCAGTTCATCAATGAGGGATGCTAGGGAGGTTGTTGGTTTGTGGATTTCTGAACCATATTGTACTAAGAATGGAAAGAAAGGACTCTGAGGATATGAGGTTCTGTGAGGCCAGGGTGGTTAAGACTTGCAAGGAGTGTGGGGTTTGGTAGTCAGTTATAAGGGATATTATAGTTTCTGTCTACCCACTAGCCATGTCTCCTTTTGAGAATAGACCCCATGTCTTCCTTTGAAGTATCCAGTATCCCTACAGAATGTAGCCTTGGGTCTTAGTAGAATTGTTAGCCAAGATATGCATTCCTGCTGGCCCTAAATGACCCCCGACCTATGAAAGTCCATCTAGGGTCTCATCCTTTCTGGAATATGAATTTTGGTTAGAAATACAGCCAGAAAAGGGCATTCCAAAAATCCCTGGCCATAGCTTTGAAGGAGCTAGCTTTCCCCATGAGCTTCCTGAGCTTCAGTCAGATTCCATGAGTATGTGCAGGACATGGCACATGTAGTGGACACTGAGCTAAACGGTCCCTGGCTGGAAAATATCAGCCAGACAGAGTTGCATATTCCCGTTAGTGACATGAATGGAAAACAACCAGAATAAATACCTTGATATATTAAATCAGTAGATATCTTGTTATATTAAATGACTTAACCACTATCACTCAGATGATACATGCAAGGCCAGAGCTCTCCTCCGACCAACATGACTTCCCTAGGCTCTTATTTTCTAACACTATCTCTAATACCTACATCCATCTTAAACATTTCCACTCTCCCTGGGGCTCACAGCCTTCCCCATCCTAAAGGTGGGGACCAGTGGTTTTTCATCCTCTACAGAGGGACATTAGTGTCAGACACACAGATGGAACTTGATCAACATTTCTCAAATGAATAAGCACATACCTGCAGGATCAGTTGACTAAATATGTGAAGGGAATTCTGTTAAAATATTTTAATTGATATTAACATATCATAAAAATCACCATTTGACAACAGATGCTGGAGAGGATGTGAAGAAATAGGAACACTTTTACACTGTTGGTAGGAGTGTAAATTAGTCCACCACTGTGGAAGACTGTGTGGTGATTCCTCAAGGACCTAGAAATAGAAATTCCATTTGATCCAGCAATCCCATTACTGGATGTATATCCAAAGGATTATAAATCATTCTATTACAAAGACACATGCACACGTATGTTCACTGTGGCACTGTTCACAATAGCAAAGACCTGGAACCAACCCAAATGCCCATCAATGATAGACTGGACAAGGAAAATGTGGCACATATACACCATGGAATACTATGCAGCCATAAAAACGATGAGTCCATGTCCTTTGTAGGGACACCATCATTCTCAGCAAACTGACACAAGAACAGAAAATCAAACACTGCATGTTCTCACTCATAAGCAGGTGTTGAACAATAAGAACACATGGACACAGGGAGGGGAACGTCACACACTGGAGTCTGTTGAGGGGAATAGGAGAGGGACAGTGAGGGGTGGGGAGGTTGGGGTGGGATAACAGGGGGAGAAATGCCAGATATTGGTGATGGGGGGATGGAGACAGCAAACCACATTGCCATGTAAGTACCTATGCAACAACCCTGCATGATCTGCACAGGTACCTAGGAACGTAAAGTACAATTTAAAAAAAAAGCCACCACTTCAAAACAGTTCAGTGTTTTTTAGTACATTTACAAGTTGGTGCAGCCATTACCACTCTCTAATTCCAGAACATTTTTATTACTGTTGAATTGTAAGGCTTCTTTGTACACTCTGGATGTTAAACTCTTATCATATACATACTCGCAAATAATTTTCCCATTCCGTGGGTTGTCTTTTCACTTTGTTGATAGCGTTCTTTGACACACACAAGTTTTTCATTTTGAGAAGGTCCATTCACCCATTTCTGCTGTCGTTGCATATGCTTTGGTGTTATAAGTATGAAAACATTGCCTAGTCCAAGGTCACAAGGATTTACATCTATGTTTTGGTCTAAGAGATTTATAAATTGTAGCTCTTACATTTAGGTCTTTGATCCATTTGAGTTAATTTTTATGTGGGGTGAAGTAAGAGTCCAGCTTCATTCTTTTACATGTGGAAATGAGAGTTGTCCCAGTGTCATATGTTGAAAGGCTATTCTTTTCTCCTTGAATGGTCTTGGCACTTTGGGTAAACATTAATTGGCCAGAGATGTATTGGCTTATTCTAGAGTCACAGTTCTATTAGGTTGATTTACATGCTTATCCTGTATCAGCTCCACACTGTTTGTAATACTCTAGCTTTGTATCATGTTTTGAAGTAAGAAAAAATTGCATTCTTTTTCAGTTTCTTGGCTCTTGTATTTCTACTTGAACATTATCTTGTTCATATCTTTAAAAAAAGCAGTTGGAATTTGACAGATTTGATCTTTGGGTCAATGTGTGGGAGTACTGCTATCTGAATAATATTAAGTCTTTCCATTCATGAGCATGGGTTATCTTTTCATTTATTTAGGTTTTCTTTATTTTTTTTCAATGATATTTAGTCATTCAGTATACAAATCTTGTACTTCATTTGTTAAATTTATTCCTAAGTACTTTTATGTTATTATAAATGAAATGGTTTTCTTAGTTTCATTATTGATTTTTCACTTCTAGTGTACAGAAATATAATTGATGTTATGCTGCTTTTATATCTTTCAAACTTGTCTATTAGCTCTAATAGTTTTTGTGGATTTTGTATAAATTGATGTAGTTTTGCTTCTTCCTTACCAGTCTAGATGTTTTTTATTGCTTTTTCTTGCCTGTTTTCCTGGTTAGAACTCACAGTAAAATGTTGAATAGAAGTGGTGAGAGCAGACATCCTTATTTTATTCCTGATCTTAGGAAGAACGCTTTTAGCCTTTCACAATTAAATATGTTATTAACTGGATTTTTCCACAGATGTCCTCAATCATTATCTAATTAAATAATCATGATGTTTTTGTCCTTTATTATGTTAATTTGTTGTATTACATTGATTGGTTTTCATATGTTGTACTAGCTTTAAACTTCTGGAATAAATCTCACTCAGGTTAGTTATGGCAGCTCACATCTGCAATTCTAGCACTTTTAGAGGTTGAGGCAGGAAGATTGCTTGAGACCAGGAGTTCAAGAGCAGCCTGAGCAACGTAGCGAGACCCCATCTTTACAAAAAATAAAAATAAAATCTCTGTTATAATAGTAATCCATTTTTGTATGACACAATCATTTTTATATGTTGCTGACTGCTGGCATTCAGTTTGCTATCATTTTATTCAAGATTTTGCGTTCATATTCATAAGGGAGATAGGTCTGTGGTTTCCTTTTTTGTGATGATTTTGTCCTCTATTGGTATCAGTGTAATATTGGTCTCATAGAATAAGTGAGGAAGTATTTCCTCCTCTTACACACTTTGGAAGGTTTGCTGTTAGTTCTCCTTTAAACATTTGGTGGAATTCACCAGTGAAGCCATCTGGTTCTGGACTTTCCTCTCTGGCAAGATTTTATAAAATTACTAACTCTGTCTCTTTGTTATTGTTCTTCTCAGATTTTCTGTTTTACCTTGAGTCAGTTTTAGCAGTTTCTATGTTTCTAGGAGTGTTTTTACTTCATCTTATTTGTCTAATTTGTTAGCATACCATTGTTTATAGTATTAATTTATAATCCTTTTTTCTGAGAACTGCTCTCACTATATACTATTTTTATATGCTGTTTTAATTTTCATTCTCCTGTAAGGGAAAATTTAATCCACTAAAGTTACTTACAAGCTTAGATAAATGACTGCATAATCCAAAAAGCCTAACTTTTCCTAAACCAGTATTTCTATAACCACTTCTTGAATAGCAGTTAAATAAAGTTTGGTACATTTACACTATAGAAGATAAGGTCATGATGTAAAAACATAAAAAAAATGTGTATGTATTGATTTGGAAAAGTTTCGATAATAAAATAAATGACAAAAGCAAGTTGTTCAACAGTTACGTAGAGTAAAACCTCACTGTGGTTTTTAAAGGCTGTGTTATATATATTCTTGTAAATTCACAGAAAATTTATAAAATAATATATTTAAAAATCTGTTAATGGTGCCTTTATTGGGAGTGAGAGTAGGCGATGAGAGATTGTACTTTAAAATAGAATCTCATAAGCAGATATTGTTTGTTTTTGTTATATTTTCTAACTAATTTAGCTGCACAAGTCAGATATAAAAATAGTTTTATTAAACAACAACCAAAAAAAAAACAAAAAACAAAAAAAAAACAGGCCAGGCCTGGTGGCTCATGCCTGGAATTCCAGCACTTTGGGATGCCAAGGAGGGCAGATCATCTGAGGTCAGGAGTTTGAGAACAGCCTGACCAACATGGAGAAACCCCATCTCTACTAAATATACAAAATTAGCTGGGTGTGGTGGCACATGCCTCTAACTCCAGCTAATCGGGAGGCTGAGGCAGAAGAATTGCTTGAACATGGCAGGCTGAGGCTGCAGTGAGCTGAGGTCACGCCATTGAACTCCAGCCTGGGCGACAGAGTGAAACTCTGTCTCAGGGGGAAAAAAAGAAAAAAAGCAAAGGAAGCAAAAAGTAAATTGCCCATATCAGTACTATCAGAGGTATAAACAGCCCAGCTAGGAGTGGTGTGAGTCCTTCCAGACACTTCAATAACTTCTGTAATAATGAAAAGAATTGATAAATAGTAAAGTTCTCTTCCCTGTGTTCCTTTGTTGAACTAGGTCACATAATTTCCAGTGTTCCATCCCTCCAGCTGCTTCATCACAATTTCAGTAGACATTTCTTCTCCTAGTAAGAGGAAAAAGGGTTTAACATATTTCTGGATAGAAACATGCTTGCGAATTTTTGCCCGTTTTTACAAGAGGATTTAAGAATGTTGCTCTCAGAGCCTTTTGATCTCCTTTTCTCACTACAAAAAAATTGAGAGACCCACTGGCTGATAGGCTCCATTAGACAGGGTGGAAGGGCCTGGACAAACATATCAGATTCCCTGTGAAGAAGCCTTTGAGTTTACACAGACTGATCTGCAAATTGGAGCATAAGACAGGCACCAAGTGACTGCCATTGAATGTTTACTGCCATGCCAGAAAGCCTTTTAATACGAACATGACTGAACACTCCATACCTACCAGGCACTGTTTTAAGTGCCGTACATGCATCAGCTTATTTCGTCTTTACAACAACCCCGTAAAGTGGGCACCATTGTTATCTTTGTTTTTACAGGTGAGGAAACTGAACTGACTTTGGTGATACATATTCTCCGAGACCCAACAGCTAATCAGTGAGAGAGCAGGTATTGAAACCTGGGTCTGTACAGCTCCAGGCTCCTTGCTCTTTCTTAGACATTACACTAACTACTTCTGGAGAGAATCAGAACATAGATACAGATGCCCAGATTTAGCAAATAAAAGTAGAGGAAGCCAAATTAAATTTGAATTTCAGATAAATAACAAAAAATTAGTATAAATATTTCTTATGCAATTGGGACATTCTTATACTAAAGAATACTAACTGTTTATCCAAAATTCAAATTTAATTGAGTGTTCCATATTTTTAAATCTCACAGAGAGAGTAGCTAAGATTCTAGGGGGTCCAGAATAACGTGGGATATTGAGTTACAAAGTGGATTTTGTTAGCTAATATCTACGACTTGCCGTATTCACAGCAGTTTTTTTTTTTTTTTTTTTTTTTTTGCAAAGAGAATAACACATGTAAAGAACCATAACAAAATAGAAAAAATATTATATTGTACATTGAAAGTGGAACAGGCATCCTATCTTCTCGGCATTTCCCTCTCCCTCCTCCCCCACTTTCCCTTTTTTCTTTAACAAAAAAAAAAAAAAAAAAAAAAAAAAATAAAGCAAAGCTTTCTGTTCTCTCAGAATTGGAGAACAAAGCTCAAGACTGAGGTTTAAAGGGCTCCTGCATTATTCCAGTTTCCAAGTCTTATGACCCTTAATAAGCCACTCTTGCAAGCAAGAGGAAAGTGGGCCTTAGGCAGGGTCAGAGGAAGAGGGCTGGCTGGGACTGAATGGGTTCTGAGCCCCTAACATACTTTTGCCCCACAAGAGAGATGCCAGCTGTCCCAGCCCCAAGAGGCAAGCCTTGCACAGGTGACTTTGACAGAGGGATGTAGAAAGTAAAATAGCTTTTCTGTTACTTGGTGACACTGATCCCTTCGCTGGTCAACCATATTCCTGTTGAGGTCTTGATATCTGACCAAACTGATCACTTTTTCTTTTGAATAGCTGGGATAAGAAAAGAAAGGTAAGTGGGTAGAATAGGGAAAGAATATTGGGTCTTAGGTAGAATAGGTGGCATTTCTCGCTGCAAAAGTCACCACTTCTCATCTGGTGATAAAGTTGATCTCTTAAAGCAGCAGCATTTTTACACTTTACAAAATTCCTTTGCTTTATCCTGTAAACTGGCTATTGATTTTTACTTAAAAGAAATTAGTCTCTAATGTGGCAACTTTCCCACCAACACTCTAAAATGCTTGCCTTCTGGAATTAGCATCCTGTTCAACTGACCATCTCTAAATATTTTCTATCTTCAAAAATTATAATTGAATACCATTGCCAGCCATAATTATTTAGACAGCACTTTGCACATTAATATCTACTCAATTATCATTGCCTGCGGCTGTAATCTTAACACAAAATGAAGCTTAAAAAGTTGTACTTTCTCTCTCTTTAAAATTGGTTCTTTTTGTTGTTGTTCTTTCCTTACTTTCACCTTTCTTTACTCCAAGTGAATTCTTTAAAGCCAAAAAGGAATTTGGCAAGACCTTCCCCTAGCCTTCATGGAACGGAGTGGTTCATTTCCAAAAGCATGCCCGAAATGGAGACTGCCATATCTATTAAAGACATACGCACATTGCAGCCTTGAGTAGAAAAAGAAGCACTTGTAGCTACAGGCCATTACCAGCATTTGGTACTGAAGGCTATTTCTTTTAACTTTTTCAATTCAATGGATATAAAGTAGCATATAATTGACATCTGAATGTGCATTTCTCTGATTACTGATGATATTCAGTGCCTTCTCATATACAAATGACGTGCTTGCTCTTCTCCTTCAATGAAATATCTGTTCATGTCTCTTACTTTTCTCTTTTTTTCTTTTTATTTATTTATTTTTTTATTGCATTTTAGGTTTTGGGGTACATGTGAAGAACATGCAAGATTGTCGCATAGGTACACACGTGGCAGTGTGATTTGCTGCCTTCCTCCACTTCACTTACATCTGACATTTCTCCCCATGCTATCTCTCCCCAACTCCCCACCCCCGCTGTCCCTCCCCTATTTCCCCGCTACAGACCCCAGTGTGTGATGCTCCCCTCCCTGTGTCCATGTGTTCTTATTGTACAACACCCACCTATCAGTGAGAACATGTGGTGTCTGATTTTCTGCTTTTGTGTCAGTTTGCTGAGAATGATGGTTTCCAGGTTCATCCATGTCTCTACAAAGGACACAAACTCATCATTTTTGATGGCTGCATAGTATTCCATGGTGTATATGTGCCACATTTTCCCTGTCCAGTCTATTATCAATGGGCATTTGGGTTGGTTCCAGGTCTTTACTATTGTAAACAGTGCTGCAATGAACATTTGTGTGCATGTGCCCTTGTAATAGAACAATTTATAATCCTTTGGATATATAACCAGTAATGGGATTGCTGGGTGAAATGGAATTTCTATTTCTAGATCCTTGAGGAATCACCACACTATTTTCCACAATGGTTGAACTAATTTACACTCCCACCAACAGTGCAAAAGTGTTCCTATTTCTCCACGTCCTCTCCAGCATCTGTTGTCTCCAGATTTTTTAATGATCGCCATTCTAACTGACTTGAAGTGGTATCTCAATGTAGTTTTGATTTGCATTTTTCTCATGACCAGTGATGATGAGCATTTTCTCATGTTTGTTGGCCTCATCTATGTTCTTTTGTAAAGTATCTGTTCATGTCCTTTGCCCACTTTGAATGGGCCTGTTTGTTTTTTTTTTTCTTGTAAATCTGTTTTAGTTCTTTGTAGATTCTGGATATCAGCTCTTTGTCAGATAGGTAGATTGCAAACATTTTTTCCCATTCTGTTGGTTGCTGATTCACTCTAATGACTGTTTCTTTTGCCGTGCAGAAGCTGTGGACTTTGATTAGTTCCCATTTGTCTATTTTGGCTTTTGTTGCCAATGCTTTTGGTGTTTTGGTCATGAAGTCCTTGCCTACGCCTATGTCCTGAATGGTTTTGCCTAGATTGTCTTCTAGGGTTTTGATGGTGTTAGGTCTTATGTTTAAGTCTTTAATCCATCTGGAGTTAATTCGAGTGTACGGTGTCAGGAAGGGGTCCAGTTTCTGCTTTCTGCACGTGGCTAGCCAGTTTTCCCAACACCATTTATTAAACAGGGAATCCTTTCCCCATTGCTTGTTTTTGTCAGGTTTGTCAAAAATCAGATGGTTGTAGATGTGTGGTGTTGCCTCCGAGGCCTCTGTTCTGTTCCATTGATCTATATCTCTGTTTTGGTACCAGTACCATGCTGTTTTGATTACTGTAGCCTTGTAGTATAGTTTGAAGTCCAGTAGTGTGATAGTGTGATGCCTCCTGCTTTGTTCTTTTTTTTTTTTTTTTTTTTTTGCTTAGAATTGTCTTGGCTATGTGGGCTCTCTTGGTAGCTTGATGGGGATAGCATTGAATCTGTAAATTACTTTGGGCAGTATGGCCATTTTTGTAATATTGATTCTTCCTAACCATGAGCATGGAATGTTTCTCCATCTGTTTGTGTCCTGTCTTATTTCATTGAGTAGTGGCTTGTAGTTCTCCTTGAAGAGGTCCTTTACGTTCTTTGTTAGTTGTATTCCTAGGTATTTTATTCTCTTTGTAGCAATTGTGAATGGCAGTTCATTCTTGATTTGGCTCTCTTTAAGTCTGTTACTGGTGTATAGGAATGCTTGTGATTTTTGCACATTGATTTTATATCCTGAGACTTTGCTGAAGTTGCTTATCAGTTTCAGGAAATTTTGGGCTGAGACGATGGGGTCTTCTAGAAATACAATCATGTCATCTGCAAATAGAGACAATTTGACTTCCTCCTTTCCTATTTAAATGCCCTTTATTTCTTTCCATGGGGCTCCTCTACCTGGGAATCTCCTGGTCTGTGGGCAATAAAAATCTTTCTGGAAATGCAGTGCCCACTCACCCTCCACGCTTTTGCTGGGAGCTGCAATCCTGAGCTGCTCATAGCCAGCCATTTTGGATCTCTCCTTTTGTTTTTTTTTTTAAGACTGAGTCTCACTCTGTCCCCAGAGTGCAGTGGTGTGATCTCAGCTCACTGCAACCTCCACCTCATGGATTCAGACAATTCTCCTGCCTTTGCACCCCAGACAGCTGAGACTACAGGTGTGCACCACCATGCCCAGCTAATTTTTGTATTTTTTAGTAGAGACAGGGTTTCACCATGTTAGCCAGGATGATCTTGATCTCTTGACTTCATGATTCACCCACCTCAGCCTCCCAAAATGTTGGGAATACAGGCGTGAGCTGCTGCGCCCAGCCTCTTACCTGTTTTTCAATTGGATGTATTGACTTTTCCTCATTGATTTGTCAGGTCCTTTCCACATAGTGCACATTAATTCTTTGTTATTTATATGTTTCTCTTCATTTATGGATTTCATTTTTACTTTATTCAAGTTTTTCTCTAGGGAAGATTTTGGTTTTATTACAATAGGATTTGTTGATCTTTTTTTTTTATAACTTATGCTTTCAGTATGCTACTTAACAATACTATTTTAATTCCAAGATGATAATATATTTTTTCTAATAGTCCAAGTTAAACAGTGATAAATATAAAAGCATATGGATAAGTAAAAGATAAAATGAAAAATTACCTACAGTCCAACTGACAGAAATAACCACTGGCATAATTTTTCTAAGTTCTAATCTCCCATTTAAAAAGATGATGTGGTAATGAAATAAGCCTCATGAAAAATAATCCATATTTAACATCACAGTCTTTCCAATCATCTCCTGCTAAAACTTCTAATCCCATAATAGAAATATTATCTATTAAATATTTTCTAAACTCACTTATGAAAATTAATCTTTCCTTTTGTTATTTGTTTTTCTTTTTCTCCAGTAGTAACTTGAATTTCCACTGCAAGTATGTCCTGTTCTTTAGATACAGAAGTGTTTGAGTTGAAGGTCAACCCAGTAGAGAGAGTCAAATGCTGAAGTGTGGCTTCAAGGCATCAGACGAGGAGAGTCATCTGGAAAGCACCATATGGAGACACAGGCCAGGCCTTCTGCCCAACTCCCACACAGTTATCCAAAAGTAAGCTTGACATCATCTTGTTTATAGCAAAAGGAAATATTTCTTTTCGCTGTTGAAGAAAATCTGTAAAGATCTTGACTACCCTAACTGGATTTTGTAAATGTAGTTTCACACTCTTAACTACTGAAAGGCAATCCTCTCAGTGAGGCCATAATTTAAAAAGCAGGTGTTGCAGTTACCTGTCGCTACATAATAAATTGCTCCACAATGTAGTGACTGAAAACCACAACTGTATTACTATCTCTAATAGTTTCTATGAGCCAGGAGTTCAGTTAGTGCTCAGTTCAACAGTCCAGCTCAAGGTCTCTCCTATAGTTACAGGCAGATGTGTGAACTGAAATAGTGGTGGCTGAGGCAGCTGAGAGCTACCGTGGGATCTCTCTTTCTTCACGTGTTCCTAGAGCTTCCCATGTGTGAGCTAGTTTGGGCATTTTCACAACGTGATGATCTCAGGGTGGTTGTACCACTGTTATATGGTAGTCTAAAGCTTCAAGAATGAGTGTTCCAGCAACCAAAAGGGAAGCTGTGTCCCTTTAATTCTTCAACACCAGAAGTCACACAGTTTCACTGCCATAGTTAAACAATTGCAGAAGCCTACCTGTTTTCAAGGGGAAAGGGCAGACTCTGCTCCTCAAAGAGTTGAGTATGAAAGAAATTGAGAATGTATTTTAAAACTACCAGAGTCTTCCCTCTAACCACAAATGATTTACATTCCTCCTACATGCAAAATGCACTTACCTCCTCACAAGTTCCCTCTCCCCAAGAAGTTTCATCCGTTGCAGCATCCGGCTTGGACTTTAAGTCTAGGATCTCATTATCTATATCAAGTCGGGGTGCAGAGGAAGACCCTTCAATTTGGTTCTTCTAAATTTAATTCTGCAGAGACAAGTTCTGCAGAGACAATTTCTGCAGAGACAAGTTATTCACTCATAACATGCCAACATATGATGGTGTGACAGGCATAGGATAACCACATTAAGCACTTCCATTCACAAATGGAGCAAAAATGTGCACAGGACCCAGCAACCACACCAGCATTCTGTCCAGTTCCTGGTGTGAGTGCTAGCACAGGTTACAGCCACCCCACCCCCACCAGTGCCACTTCCCAGAGGACGTGTGTGCACCCTGCTATGGCTTCTGGCATGCGTGAGTGAGCACAAATCCCACTGTCAGCACACTGACGAAGTGCTTCAGGTGGCAGTTCCTCATCAGAGTGTTGTGGCCAGAGGACTGGGAACACCACAGCTCTAGCACAGCAGATTCTTAACCTCATGGGGCCAGAGAACAAAACCAGGGACCTGGTACAAATGACCCAAAGTTAGAGCATGCAGCCCAGGGGTGCTTAGTTGAGTCCTGGCCTGCTAAAATCTTCCGGAAATGAAGCCAGTTGACTAAACTAACCTTATACTACAGTCAAACTCCCAAGGGCATCAGTGAAGATAAAAGAAAAAACTTCATCCAAAGAACAGCAACTTCAAAGACTGAAGGGGCATCATCCTTCAATCTGAAGGGTGAGAAAAAAACCTGTGCTAAAACACTGACAACTCAAAAAGCAGAGGTGTCTTCTCATCTCCAAACAACCACACTAGTTGCCCAGCGATTGTTCCGAACCGGGCTGAAATGACTGAAATGACGGATAAAGAACTCAGAATACAGATAAAACTAAAGACCACTGACATTTAGAAGAAAGTTGAAACCCAATCCAAGGAATTGAAGAAATAAAATAAAATAATACAAGACATAAATGACAAGGGCCGGGCGCAGTGGCTCACGCCTATAATCCCAGCACTTTGGGAGGCCGAGGTGGGTGGATCATGAGGTCAAGAGATCGAAACCATCCTGGTCAACAAGGTGAAACCCCGTCTCTACTAAAAATACAAAAATTAGCTGGGCATGGTGGCGTGTGCCTGTAATCCCAGCTACTCAGGAGGGCATTTGGGTTGGTTCCAAGTCTTTGCCACTGTGAACTGTGCTGCAATAAACATATACGTGCATGCGTCTTTATAGTAGGATGATTTACAATCCTTTGGGTATATACTGAGTAATGGGATTGCTGGGTCAAATGGAGATTTTCAGTGTTCTCACTGCAAAAACTAAAATGTAAGTATGTGAGGTAATGCCCATGTTAATTAGCTCTACTTAGCTATTCCATTGTGTATACATATTTCAAAACATAAATACAGTACGTGGTAAATATAATTTCTATTTGTCAGTCTTAAAAAGCAAAATAAATTCTTGGCTTTTGCATAAAAATAAATACTGAAATGTGAACACAACATTGGGCTACATTGTGATATTATTTGTAATTTAAAAAATGAAAACAACCTACATTTATTTTTCTTTCTTTCTTTTCTTTCTTTCTCTTTCTTTCTTTCTTTCTTTCTTTCTTCTACCTTTCTTTTTTTTTTTGTAAAGTAAAAGCAAGTTTATTAAGAAAGTAAATGAATTGATTACTCTATAGGTAGAGTAGCCACAACCTACATTTCTATTTGCAAGGAACTGGATAAATCAATTAAGATATATATGTCAATTCAGGTAAACATTTTGTAGCCATAGGGAGAAGGGCACAGGTGAGGTGGTTGGTATTAACTGATCATTAAAGGCTCCTAAAATCGATTAAACATTTTTAAGAGCATATCCCAGGATAATATGTACAGTATTGTCTCATTTCAGAGAAAAGAAAACTATACTGGCAAACAGCATAGCAAACGGCAGAAAGCAGAGGGCTTTCGGTTTAGACAGCTTGGTGCTGTTGAGCTCCCCAAATATCACTGGACAATCCAGTTACAAAGCAAAATTACATTTACTAGAACCCTATGCAGTAAAAGAGGATCTGTCTTGACAGAGTCTTTGTCATGTCTCAGAGCTCAGAGTCAGGCATACCATAATTACAGGACCCTAGGGGCTGGGCTCAAATGACCTAAGGCATTTTTCCAAGACAGGATTAACTTGGATTGGGCAAAGTTTGTGATCCAATCATTCAGGATTGGTGGGCACAGCAAGGCAAGAGTGGTAAAGTGAGGCTTGATGGGTGGACTGTTGTTTGGTGAACACTTTAATGTTGTCTTCAATACATCGATCCACAGAAATTTCCTGAAGCAAATAGTGAAGTTACTTTTTGGCTTACAGTCTTATCCCAGGGGAAAGTTGTTTAAAACAATGACCAGTCATGCTGACATAGGTGGTCCCTGTCTTCTCTCCCCTGCAAGCTCCAATGACACAGATGGTCTAGATTCTCTGTGCAAACCCCAGCTCCACCGTTTTCTAGCTGTGTGAATTTGGGCAATTTATTTAAGGTTTATTTCCATGTAAATTATGGTTGATGATAGTAGCAACCTTAGAAGGTTGTGGTGAAGATTCAATGATTCCAGTACCTAGGATATAGAAAGCTCTCAGGAGAGGTTAGCAACTTTGATCACATCTGGATATATACGCATGGGAAAAGGGCTCAAAAGGGGTTTCACCATCTTGGCACTATTGCCATTTAGGGTTACATAATGCTTTGTTATGGGGGCTGTCTTGTACATTGTAAGATGTTTTGTGGCATCCCTGTCCTCTACCCACCAGAAACCTGAATCACCACCTCATGTTGTGACAATTGAAAGTATCTCTGGGGCTAGCACACTGGCTCATACCCATAATCCCAGCACTTTGGGAAGGGGAGGTGAAAGGCCAGGAGTTCAAGACCAGCCTGGGCAACATAGTGAGACCCTGTCTCTACAAAAAAAAGAAAAAAGGAAAAGAAAAAAAAGCCAGGCACAGTGGCTCATGCCTGTAATCTCAGCACTTTGGGAGGCCAAGGCAGGCAGATCACGAGGTCAAGAGATTGAGACCATCTTGGCCAACATGGTGAAACCCTGTCTCTACTAAATCAGCCAGGAGTGGTAGTTCCAGCTACTGGGGAGGCTGAGGCAGGAGAACAGCTTGAACCTAGGAGGTGGAGGTTGCAGTGAGCTGACATTGCAACAGAGCTAGACTCTATCCTCCCCCGCCAGAAAAAAAAAAAAAGAAAAGAAAAAAAAAAAAGAAAAGTTATCTCTAGACACTATCATACATCTTCTCTTATAAGCCACTGGACAAAAAGACAATCATTGTATGAGAGGAAAGAGTGATTTTAGTGGGCATTAGTAACAGAATAAATGGCTTGTTACCCGCATTGCATTGCCTTTTATTGCTGGAGTGCTTGTCCTGTCTGCCCAGCTAAATTGTAGGCTACCCACTGGCAGACTCACCTTTGCATCTTATGTGGGCACTAATGATGTATAAAAATAAAGAGCCGGATAAACACTTGTTGTGATAGAATTTCAGTAGGTGCTTCCAGACAGGGAAAAAGGTGTGGCTACCAGACCCACGCGGGAGTCTAGGAAAAATAAAGGTTAAATCCATTCACTTCAGAGATGAGTTCAATCAGACATTAACATTTGAAGCTGTTTCTTAGCCAAAATGTCTGCTTTCAGGCCCCAGATGTGCTCCAGAAAACTCAGAATGACTGTAAATGACTAGAAAAGGCTGTGGGCCAAGGAAACCTGAGTTCCCAACATAAATCATCTAAAAGAGCTTCCATTTGGCAGTTTTGCATTGTTGCTCACCCAATTGTGGCTGTCGGTTTCTGTCGGGGCCTGGGAGTGATGTCAAGTGGCCAGTTTCCAAAGGTCCTAGTCACCTGGCACCTGCCCTCAGGCCTTCCAGCAAAGTAAGCCACACTCCAGGTCCTACTGTTGATTCTTGATGACTTTAAGTATTTAGAAATGGCACAGTTTTGCTTGAACTGCAGAAGGGAAGGAAAGCACTGGGCCCTTTAAAACTTGTATGCAGTGGGAGAACTTTTCCAGACACCAGCATCCACACACTGCAGCCAGAGAGACCTTCTTAAACCATGGTCTGATCTAACAAGGGAATCAACACAATTGTTTAATATGGCATCAAGAAAATAAACCCAGTCCCAGAATTGCTTACCATGGAGACAGGGGATTATGTTTATCCACTTACATCAGCTAACCTAGAATAAATTCACAGATGGAAAGGAGAAGGGTCATTGCCAGGGGTTAGGGGAGGGAGAGATGGGGCATTGCTGCTTAATGGGAACAGTTTCAGTTTGGGAAGATATAAAAGCTCTGGAACCGGGTGTTGGTTATGGTTGTACAACAGTGGGTACTTAATGCCACTGAACTGTACACTTAAGAATGATTAAAATGGTAAATTCTATATTATGTTTATCCTTACCACAATAAAAAGAAGAAAAAAAAAAGACAAAGAAATAGATACCTGCTTCTAGAAGACAGGACTGGAAACCCACTAAAATAACGTACTTATCAAAACCAGCAGCTCACTCATCTTGTGTAATCAACCTTGCTCAGCTTCATCCAGGGCTCTGCTTTGTGGGACCCATCTTAAAAATGCCCAGCGAAGACCTTAAAACTATGAATATCTTCCTTTCCTTTCCCCATTTTGAGATTCTACCAAGAACCTGTCCCAACAGTGTTCTTCCTCATTGCCGTAAGTCCAATAAATTTAACTTTGCTTCATCAGCAGGTTTCTTCCAGTGATTTTCTGGTGGAGATTGACCGTTAACAGACAGTGGATTTTTCTGCTTAAAATTCTTCTGAGGGAGCTTATCCCTCCAAATGCAGATCACCAATATCTGAGGTTGCAAATGGGCAGCGGATACAGCCTCCAGACATGTTTTCTTTGGCTTACAAAGTGTATTAAAAAAAAAAATTGAATTTGCTGCCAAATTTTACATGTGAATTTTAAGGATAAATTTCTCGCTTCCCTGGAAGTGTCAGAACCAAATTCAGTTTACATCTTTGTCTCAGATGTTTGGGTCAGGTGATTCAAGACCTTCTCCTGAGCAAAGGCGAACTGCTGTTGAACCTGTCTGGACTCCTGGTGTGCCTATCACACTGTCAGGCGTGGTCATGGGGACACATCCCTCAGAGGTACTTCTTCTAATAACAGAGGTCTTGAAGCCAAGGAAGAGGTGGAGGAAGTCGCTACTCTAGAGTCAGGTGGAGTCGGCTCAAGTCTTGCCTCCACCAGTTAGGTCCAACATGACCTTGGGCAGACCCCTCAGTCTCCGCGGGCCTTGATTTCTGGTGTATAATGGGAATAGCTGCAGCTAATGGAAAGATTTAGTGAACTACTGTATATCTCGACACACAGCAAGTGTGTGGCAGGTGGAAGCCGTCATGACTACAGTAATTATTTTCACGACTTACATCGAGGCTTTTATTTCTGTGAAATCTTCCTCTTTTTCCATCCATCTTTGAAAGTAAACAATTTCCGTTCCACATTCACATCACAAAGTGTGACTCTGAGCTTTGAGGAGCCTGTCTGTTACCATGGCAGCGTGTCTAACCAAAGGAAAAAGTGGGGAGCAAATGCCAGAGCTTGGGAAAAACCTTTACTTTGGGATTCTTTAAACTACTTCCAATACTGTCAAATTAATTGTTCCAGCATTCTTTATGGAGAGCATTTTTGGATGGGGTCTCTATTAAATGTATACACTGTTAAGCACTTGGGCACTAAAAAAAATGTGCACTCAATGGGGAATGGTGATTTAGGAGAGAAAATATTACACTTATGATTCTTTTAAAAAATATTTGTATCATAAATTTTTTAACAGAGAGAAAATTACAAAAAAAGATAATGTATATCCATGCACTCACCACCTGGTTTGAACACATCTTAACACTTAGTTGTGTTTGTTTCAGATCTTTTTGCTGTTTATGTTAGAAACAGCAACAACACTTTACAGATACAACTGAACGATCTTGTGCATCCTCCCTGATCTCGTGCCTACCCTCCTTCCCCAGAAGAAAACCCCATCCAGAAACTGGTGCATTTCATTTCCAGACTCGATTCTGTCCTTTGAAAATATACACATGCAGCCAGGCACGGTTGCTCTCGCCTGTAATCCCAGAACTTTGGGAGGTCAAGGGGGGTAGATCACGTGAGGTCAGGAGTTCAGGACCACACTGGCCAACATGGTGAAACCCCATCTCTACTAAAAATACAAAAATTAGCTGAGCATGATGGTGCATGCCTGTAATCCAGGCTACTCAGGAGGCTGAGGTACAAGAATGGTTTGAACCTGGGATGTGGAGGTTTCAGAGAGTCGAGATCATCGTGCCACTGCACTTCAGTGGGGGTGACAGAGTGAGACCCTCTCTCAAAAAAAAAAAAAAAAAAAAAAAAAAAAAAAAAGAAACAAACAAATGCATGTAGCCACAAACAACACGTTGTATTCTCTTCTGTGTGTTTAAATTTCTAATAAATGGTATCATGGTGTGTGCTTCCTTGCACTGTTTGCTTTTTATGTTTTATGCAGCTCTAGTTGAATTATCTTTAGTGCTCTACAGTAGCCCGGTGTTTTGGATTCTTAGTATCCACTACTTTTGACTCACAGACTGTATCAGTCTTCAGAAAAAAATGAGCACACACTTTCTCTTTCCAGGATTCCTCACCTTCTACAATACGAAATTCACATTAAGCTTGGCATTCAAGGACTTCCAAGATTCTGCCTGTTTCTCTCTCCACCAACCAGCTGCTGGCTGTTTCTCAGCCACGTCATTATTGGAGAATCTTGTCTCCCCAAATTACACCTATTCAGCCCTCGAGACCCAGCTGTAAAATCACTTTCTTGAGGAACAACCTCCATTAGACTAAGTAAGGTCACATTTCCTTGTGTCCTTATAGCGTTTTCCACAAACCTTGGCTATAATTCTTAACTCACAGACTGGTACCTGTCTGCCCCCTCACCCATGCACACTCCTCAGAGTTTCTTAACTGTGGCTTCTTAAACACATCATTGACCTTGGACATATATTATGGGAGGTGCTCAAAAAATGACTGTTGAAGAAAATAATTGTGCATAGCATTTGGGGGGAAAGAGTGGGTTCTGTAAGTGTCGGGGGAGAAAGGAGAATTGAACCTCCTTTTTAATAAGCTGCTTGGGTTGCCCTGGTCTCCTCACCTTCCCATTATCTGAAGGCTGAGGTTAACTCCAATGTCTGAGGTTTTTCCCTGCTGTGCTTCCAAAAACTCCAAGGATCCTCCTACTCTCATGAGCAAGATACTGTCTGTGATCAATAGCCCCATTTCAGTGCAAGGTTTGGAGATGGTCCTACCCACCCCTCTGGGTAGAAGGAAGAACTTGTAAAGGATGAAGTCCTTAGATCACAGGTTTCCAAACATTGTTCTCCATCAGAAGCACCTGGGGAGCTACAAAAGGTACTGATGCCCCATTCTCACTCCCAGAGATTCTGATGTCACTGTTCAGGGGCAGCATGGGCCACAGGGTCTTTTCAAAGCTTCCCAGGTGATGCTAACATGCAGTGTTACTCACATGGCATCAAGAGTCTGAGCACTTCACAGGTGTGCCATCAGATTCATCCCTGGGTGCAGCTGCAGGTCCCTTGTTCTCCCTCGTCCAGTCACTGATCACAGGCAGTGAGTTTCAATTAACTCATTGCCCTGAGCAAATATAATTACTTGTTCCATGTGCTCCATTTTGAAAGATTTGAGGTGCTCTTATTTAGATTCGAGGACAAGCCCGAAGCAGCCTAGAATTACATACAGAGCATGGGGCTTGATTTGAATCCAGCCTCTTTCCAGACCGCATGTTCCTGATCTGTAGGATATCCATGATCCAGAGATTGAACTCATGTTTTTTTCTTCATCATCTTCTCATCGAATCAGCCTTACAGCCAGCCTGCGAGGTCAGCGTGACGGGTCCCATCTTACAAATGAGGATGCTAACACCAAAGAGAAGGAGGGGGTCGCATCCCAGACAGAGGGCTACGTGTCAGGGATCAAGATCCTCTTTAAATCTAGGATTGTCTTCTCTGAAGCTCCATGAAGAAAGCACAGGTAGAAAGAGCTGAGGGGCCTAAGGGCATAGACTGCAGAAAGGTCTCAGGCGTGTTCCTGGAATTAGAGAATCCAAGGCCTGGGGATTCTTTGAGGCACCAGGCACCAGGTCGCTAGTTCAAATTCTGGGTTCAAGTCCCAGCACTTCTTCTTACTAGCTCTGCAACTTTAGTGAAGTGGCTGCACCATCCTGTGCCTCTCTTTCCTCATTTGTCAAGTGGAGAGACTATAAACAACCTCCTAAGTGTGATCATCACATGAGATCATAACATGGAGAGAACTTAGTACAGCGTCAGGCTTAGGTTTGGTTTGACTCGTTGTTTCTTAGCTGTGTGATCTTCAGCAAGAACAATTCACCTCTCGAACCTCAGTTTTCTCATCTGAAGGTGGGTATGATAATGCCCACCTTCAGGGCCATGTGAAAGCTGAATGAAGTTCCTTCTGTAGCGTGGTTAAGGCAATGCTGAGTAGACAGTGGGCGCTCGATAAGTGGTGGTCACTCTTACGATAATCAAGGAGCTAGGTGGCACACGTCAGCTCTGCCCTTTTGCCCTTTTTCCGGTGTGACCTAGAACTGTTCTCATCTGAAGGGGCATCTTCCAGGACTGAGCATGAGCCCCAGAAAGTATCACTGTGGGTAAAAGCAAGGCCACAGTCTTGGGCAGGTGTCTCTCACTGCTGAAGCTCAGTCTTCCCATCTGTAAAAGGGAGCTTTTTCGGTGGTACTGGTGAGCTCAGGGTCACTATGTCTGACCCATAATTTATTAGACATGGTACAGACATGCTCTGGGTTGGACGAGCTGGAGACCCAGATCCAGCGTGAGTTCCACGGTCATCATCAGAATGACCACTGTGTTAAACACCCTACCGACGTGATTTCATGCAGTTTTCACAGGACTCTGTGACGCAGGTGTTATTATATCCATTTGAAGTTTCAGAACAATGGAATCTTGCCAACGATCACATGGCTAGGGAGTGACAGCTCTGAAAATTAAACCTGAGCCTGTCTGTGCTGAACCCTGTGGCTTTGCCTTGTTCAGCCATTTCCTCCTCTCTCTGCTGATGTAGCAGCTTGGCAGGAGAACACCAGACAGTTCTTCCTCCTTACCCATGCATTCTTCCATCAATCTGTCCCTCCAGCCACCCAGAAGACACTCTGGAAAAAGGCAGAAGATGAAGACCTCTATTCATCTTTCTTCCCAACCTTTAGTTTCCCCATCCACTCCTGCCTTTATTGCTCGATCCATCTGAAGTCTGCTGACTTGAAATTCCCTACCAAATCAACACATACACTAACCTTCATTTAGCCCTATCCTTGACTCTCAACTAAATCTAAAACCTCTTAGTTACTGGAGAAGAGAGTTAAAATAATGAAGGGAGAATAAGAACGAATAATTTTAGAAATGTGATCTCAGTGTTTGAATTTTTAGAGATTTCCTAAACTCTTTCTCATCTAATATGTCATTTTAGCCTTATGATGGCCTTGTACGTTGGAACTTATAACCACCCTTAACTTATGAACAAGAAAAGCAAGCCAGGGAGAGAGAGAGAGGCTGTCCACCGTCACCCCCAGCACATCAGAGGCTACATTGTGATGGATTCTGGCTCCGAAGCCAGAGAAAACCTACACTCTGCCACCTGCATAAAGACTTGTCTGGGAAAGATAACTCCAAAGTTATCTTGAAGGGGTCAAGAAAGTGGGCCGTACATTTGAAGAGTGCTGTTTGATGTGCTTCTAATTTCATGTGTTGCATTCATTCCTATTCACTTAGTCATTTGTCTTTGTTTTATTCATTAAATAAATACCCCAAAACACATGCCCAATTCCTGTTGATGCATAGAAAACAAACAGAATTCGTAGGGCACATTCCAAGTAGGTGTTTGGTAATCTCCTCTCCTGACTCAGAATTCAACCTTAACACCAGCTCTATCCCCTCCCTTTCCTATCCCAAGCTCACTGCTGTCCCAAGTGAAGACTCACTATTTGAGCCAATCCTTGGCCAGTGTGGTGTCTTAGTGAGTCTGATCTTCTCCCCACCACCAGGTTGAGGAGTGGCTTTACATTGAATCTATGAGTTGAAGGATGAGTCAAAGCTTATGCATCAGAAACAAGGAGCAAAGAAGATGCAAGGAAGGAAGCTAGCATGTAATTTGCAAAGGCCTGAGCCACAGAGGACCTCACAGAAAGTTCAACAAGGCTGCAGTGTGGGATTCATGCAGGGGATGAGGCTGCAGCAGGGGCCGGTTCAGATGATGGAGACCCCAAGATTTTCCACGGCACATAAAATCAAACCACACTCCATTCCCTGCATGGGTTCCTAACTTCCTCTCCCACTGCTCTCTCCCCTGCTGCACGTCCACTTTGAGCTTGTCAGGCTCCTTTCATCTTTGGAGCATTTGTATATCCTTGGTTTAGACCCCTCCCACTCCCCATCTTACCTCACCTAGTTAATATATTCACCAGAAACATCAGATTCTTGAATGTGACATCAAAGGCCTGGATGCCTTCTTTCACAACCGGTATCCCAGGTTTCAATTATCTGTTTAGGTGTCTTATTACAGTTTAATGTCCTTCTCCCCCTGTTAGGATGTAAGCTCTTTCATGAAAGAGAAGTTTGGGTCCATCAGTTCACTGCTATATCCCTAATGCCTTGCACAGTGCTCAGTATCTAGTAGATGTGCAAATATTTGGTGGATAAGTGGATGGAAAAAATGGATGGATGGATGGATGGATGGATGGATGGACGGATGGAAGGGTGGATGGATAGATGGGTGGATGGATGGATGGCTGGATGGATAGATGAATGGATAGATGGATGAATGGATGGATGGATGGGTGGGTGGTTGGGTGAGTGGGTGTATGGATGGGTAGGTGGGTGGATGGATGGATGGGTGGGTGGATGGATGTATGGATGGGTGGGTGGATGGATAGATGGGTGGACGGGTGGATGGGTGGATGGATGGATGAATGGATAGATGGATGAATGGATGGACGGATGGGTGGGTGGGTGAGTGGGTGTATGGATGGGTGAGTGGGTGTATGGATGGGTGGGTGGATGGATAGATGGGTGGATGGATGGATGGGTGGGTGGGTGAGTGGGTTTATGGATGGGTGGGTGGATGGATGGGTGGGTGGATGGATGGATGGATGGATGGATGGATGGGTGGGTGGATGGATGAATGGATAGATGGATGAATGGATGGACGGATGGGTGGGTGGGTGAGTGGGTGTATGGATGGGTGAGTGGGTATATGGATGGGTGGGTGGATGGATAGATGGGTGGATGGATGGATGAATGGATGGGTGGGTGGGTGAGTGGGTTTATGGATGAGTGGGTGGATGGATGGGTGGGTGGATGGATGGATGTGTGGATGGATGGATGGATGGATGGATGGATGGGTGGGTGGATGAGTGGATGGGTGGATGGATGGATGAATGGATAGATGGATGAATGGATGGATGGATGGGTGGGTGGGTGAGTGGGTGTATGGATGGGTGAGTGGGAGTATGGATGGGTGGGTGGATGGATAGATGGGTGGATGGATGGATGGATGGATGGGTGGGTGGGTGAGTGGGTTTATGGATGGGTGGGTGGATGGATGGATGGGTGGATGGATGGATGGATAGATGGGTGGGTGGGTGAGTGGGTTTATGGATGTGTGGGTGGATGGATGGATGGATGGGTGGATGGATGGATGGGTGGGTGGATGGATGGACAGATGGAAGGGTGGATGGATGATGGATGGGTGGATGGATGGATGGGTGGGTGGATGGGTGGACAGGTGGAAAGGCAGACGGTGAAAATGCCAGACTTCTATCGAAGTATGAATTGCTAGTTGTAATATGGGGAAATACTTTCAAAGGGAAAAGTTTCTTTTGCCTCCTAACTTTAAAGCCACCAGAAACCAGGGAGATTCTTGCGCTTCCCTTTGTCTGCAGTTGGGTCTTTGGCTTTACAAACTCGCCACCTAGTGGCTAACGTGTGTATTGTGCAAGGGAAAAGATGAGCCACCTAGCGGGAGTGGTGGTGGGGAATCGAGGGACAGTGCTTTCAAGGAGTCCTTCTTGCTGCCCGAATCTCCCCCACCAAGTCTGCACCAAGGATCTTTAATCCTCGCAATTATTATATCTTGTTGGAAAACACTTATTAACATGGAAATATATTCCTTTAAAACAAGTGGAGTTTAGGAAATTATCATCCTCTAAATTACTCATGATTAACCTATAATAATTTGAGTGTTGACTTAAGCATTTTTGTACGTAGCATTTATTAGTACCCCAAGGGGTAATTCTAAGCATAAGAGCTAAGCGTGTCACCTTAGAGTCAAAACCACTGATAATTGGAATGTTCATTATTTTTTAAATATGCAAATATGTTACCTCTGCTTTATTTGCTAGATAACGAGCTGCACTCTGTGACCCTGGGGGCCCCGCCATGGCCATCTCCTTCCCTCTGTCTCACAGCCTCTCCTCTGTGCCGTCTGAGCTATGAGAAGATAGAGGGGAATGAGGCAGGCAGACAGAACAGAGGAGCTGGAGAACCACGCAGGATTTACAGTCAGGGAGGCTCAGGTGTGGATTCCGGCACCATCACTTCTTACCTGTCACCTTAGGCAGATCATTTAACTTTGCTGAGATTAATTTTCCTCATCTGTATAAAATGAGGACTGATAGCATCAGATTTAATGCTGTTGTCATCCCAATTTTACAGATGGGGAAATGACTCCAAGTAGGGAAGTCATTTCCATACCTGGGGTGGGATAGGTAGAAGGTACCAGAACCAGTGCTCACACTCTGGCCTCACCACTGTCCAAGGTTGAGAACTCTGTGCTCCGTGATGCTGCACGAATGAGTTTATCACATGAATAAATGGCTTGGGCCTCACTTTAGGGACAAAAAACACTTCTTACCTGTCTACATGTTAGCCCCAGCCCCCATCACTGGCTCCTGAAACCTCTTGGCCTCCTAGGCTAACCTGGAAGTTCAGGGTTGCTTTAATTTTATCCTATAATTAGCATCAGTTCAACAAGAAGTGAAAGAATCTCTCCCTTTTCCAATTAGACAAAAAAAAAAAAAAATCTACTAAGTCCTTTAAGATCTCCAGATGGAAGGACCTCTTGGAATATCACACACATTTCATTAGGAACCCATGCACGAATGTTGGATTCTTTGCCTTTTTAATTTGCTGGCCAAACAAAGCTAAAGTGAGCAGCTCTATTCTTTGATTTCTTATTCGTAAGACCCAGATATTTCGGATCCTATTTATCTTACCTCTGTGTCTTCATTCCGTTTTCTGCTATTTCTTGCATTTGCTCTGTCTGTTTCTTTGAAGTCACTCATGGTACATTTTAAATCATTTTAATCAGCAATGAAATGTGGGGGGTGCACAGTTTTCCAGCCCAGATGCCCTTTTTGGCAAACTTATTAGAATGAAACTAGAAATCATGTGCAAATTAATATTATCTGCTCTCCACACACAAGTTATAAACATGCTGTTTCTGGTATACATTCCAGATAACATGCTTTCTGCCTGCAGTGGCTCCTGGGCTTGCTCGCTCACCTGTGCACCCATCTATTCTTTCATTGATTTATCAAATACTTGTGAGGATCTCCTATGCACTTGGCTATGGAACAGATGCTAGGGACCTCTCGGTGAGTAAGACCAAGAACCAGCATGGGGCAGCATGACTTCAGAATCAGACAAATCCAGGTTTTTCACCTCAGCTTTAACATTTTCCATTTGTGTGACCTTAGCAAGTTGCTTAAGGTGTCTGAGGCTCAATTTTCTCATCCATAGAGTAGAGATTGGTTGCTGAAGCATTTACATGTAATCTGTGCCTGATGAATAACCTGGGCGATATAACTTCAGCACAGCCTCTGTCTTCAAGGAGCTCGGATATAGTGAGGATCACAGGCATGGACTGCATCTACATGCTTTTATGGGGTGGGCATGTACAAAGGACAAGACAACTAACTCCACTGGAGGGTCTAGGGAAGGGCTCAAGAGGAGAAGGTGCCATGAGAAAGATAAGCCCACCAGGAAGGGAAGAGAAGATGCCATTAAAAGAAGATGGGACAGCACTTCTAGGCAAAAGCACAGAATCATGAAGGCATGTGGCATTTCAGAAATAAGATGGGCATTATTGTTGTAATGTAGATGTGTGGGAGAAATGGTAGGGGGTGAGACTAGGTGAAAGATTAGAATCAAGTAATTAGCTGGGTGTGGTGGCGCGTGCCTGTAATCCCAGATACTCAGGAGGCTGAGGCACGAGAATCGCTTGAACCCAGGAGTTGGAGTTGGCAGTGAGCCAAGATCATGCCAGTGCACTCCAGCCTGGGCTAAGACCGAGGCTCTGTCTCAATATATATATATATATATATATATATATATATATATATATATATATACTCAAGTAAAAGGGCTTTAATATCATACAAAGGATGCTGCATTATGGATCAAGGAATGAAAAGTATCTGTGGCTCTCTCCTCTTGATCCTTACCCCACTTCCAAATTGGAATCCTAAAATAAATTACTTTCCCATCAAAGGAGAAAGTCTCTGCATAATTAAGTTGTAAGTTTGTTTCAATTCCAATCAAGAAATATTTTTCAAGTTTCCAATTTGTATCTTGCATATGTCTTCTCCTTTGATATATGTGTCCTTAATAGACTTTTTATATTATGTTTTTAATTATGTAATATTTCATATGTAGCAATAGCAGACAATAATATAATGAGCCTATACCTACCATCCAGTTTTATCAGATCTTAACATTGTGTCATATTTGCTTCAGATGTTTTTTTAAAGTTCGATTTAATTGTGATCCTCAATGGACCACATCTAATCCTGTACGCTTTCCTCCCTTCCAGGGTCAGTCACTACCAAGAATGGGGAGTTTATCCATTTTGGGGCGTGTATCCCAAGATGCACATTTACTACTTTGTGCATCAATAAACAATTTACAATATTGTTTTGCATATTTTACACTATAAAATTAAATAAATGTGTTCTTTTTCTCTGCTACCTTGCCAGAATCTGTTGGGGTTTTTTGGACATTTTTATAATAGCAATTATGACTGGTGTGAGACGGTATCTTAATGTGGTTTTGATTTGCATTTCTCTAATGATCAGTGATATTGAGCTTTTTCATATGCTTGTTGGCTGCACGTATGTCTTCTTTTGTAAAAGTGTCTGTTTATGTCAGGCATCCCCAAACTTTTTACACAGGGGGCCTGTTCACTGTCCCGCAGACTGTTGGAGGGCCGCCACATACTGTGCTCCTCTCACTGACCACCAGTGAAAGAGGTGCCCCTTCCTGAAGTGCGGTGGGGGCCGGATAAATGGCCTCAGGGGGCTGCATGCAGCCCGTGGGCCATAGTTTGGGAACGCCTGGTTTATGTCCTTTGCCCACTTTTTAATGTGGTTGTTTGGGTTTTTGTCTTGTAAATTTGTTTAAGTTTCTTATAAATGCTAGCTATCAGACCTTGTAAAGAATATTTGAATCACAGATATAAAGAGCAGCCAACAGCCCTGGGGCACAGGTAGAGCACCCAGGAAAGTATCACACCTGGAAGTGACCTGCCACCCACAGATAGGACCAGGCTTCACTGGAGAGATGACGAGCCCACTGAGGATGAATCCACCAGTGGGAAGATGCACAGAGAACACCCCATCCGGGATGCCAGGGAAGCTGCTCACAGGGGTGCCTCTAGAAGCACTTGCTGAAAAAGAGCCCTTCATTTTTTCAGTGCCCTTCCAGTGTCACCTGACAATGAAGCTTAATGTCATGCCAGCTGGCAAAGGAGGAAAATTCCAGTATCATAAGCAGGACATGGACGGGTGGATTTGGGAGCTGAGACGTAATAGACTGATACTAGCAAAACACTGTATCCGACTTGACCAGATACACACGCACACATACACACATGCACACACACACACACACGCACACATATACATGCACATGTGCACACATACACATACAACACACACATGCATGCACATGCACTCACATACACAAGTGCACACACATCCACACATGCACACACATGCATGCTCACACACATGCACACATACAACAGACACATCCACACATGCACATACACATGCATGCATGTACATACATACACATACACGCATATACACACACATACATGCATGCACACACATATGCACACATACACACATACATGTATGCACATGCACACACATGCATATATGCAAACACATGAACATGCGTACACACATTCACATACATGCATACACATGCACACACATGCACATATATGCACACACATACACATATGCACATGCACACATATACACATGCACACATGCACACGTGCACATATATTCACATACACACATGCACACACATGCACACATGCAAACACATGAACTCATGAACATGCATACACACATGCACATACATGCACACATATGCAGATGCACACATACACACATATGCACATACACACATGCACATGTGCACATACATTCACATACGCACATGCACACACATGCACACATGCACACATGCACACACATGCTCATATATACACATGCATATACACTTTATTTTTATGTGGATTTTTATTTTTACCTTTTTTAAACGCAATAAAACGATTTCTGATGTCAATCCTTGATTCGATTGCCAATATTGTCAGTGTTAACATTTGTCAACATTGTTCCTTCCACACCCTCTCTCTGTGTTCACTTCTCTTCTTGCTGAAGTGCATCATTTAATAATTCATTTAATGCAGGTCTGTAAGGGGCTAATTTTCTGTATGGTAGAAAGAGTCTTGCTTTGCCCTTCTTTCTGAATTTTAATGAAGTTTAATTTAAAAACAAAGGTTGAATTATTATTCCTCAAAGGTTTACAAATATCACTTTTACTTTTTCAAATACACTCTTGCCAATGAGAAGTCAGCCGTCAGAAAAATTGCTATTCTTCTATGAGTAATCTTTTTTCTTCAGCAACTAACTCTATACGTAGTTACTTTTTAGCCTTGATATTTTCTAGTTGCATTACAATGTGGTTGGATTTGGTTTTGGTTCTGCTTTTCAGGATACTGAATGCTCTTTTTTTCTTCTTTTTGTAGAGATGGAGTTTTCCCATGTTGCTCAGGCTGGTCTCGAACTCCTGAGCTCAAGTGATTCACCTGTCTCGGCCTCCCAAAGTGCTAGGATTACAGGTGGCCAGGGGCCACTGCACCAAGTCCCAGAGTGCTCTTTTGAACTATGGACTCATCTCTTCTTTTCTGGAAAGTTCCTGCTCTTGACTCAATTGTGTCTACAAAATTGTATCCCCTAAAAATCATATGCTGAAGTCCTAACGCCTATTGAGACTATATTTGAAGATAGGACTTTTAGGAGATAACTGAGGTCAAATGAAGTCACAAGGGCAGAATCCTAATTTAGTAAGTTTGGTGCAGTAATAAGAAGAGGAAGAGAGAGATCTCTGTCTCTCTACATTCACATCCAGAGGAAAGATTGTTTGAGCACACAGCAAGAAGGTGACAGAGTCTGCAAGCCAGGAAGAGCAGTCTCACCAGGAACTGACTCTGCCAGCACCTTGATCTTGGACTTCTCAGCCTCCAAAGTAAAATAAAGAAAATAAAATATCTGTCATTTGAGCCACTTAGTCTATGACATTTTGCCATGATAGCTTGAGCGCAGACAGTCCCCACTAATTGTTTCTCCAAACATCACCCGTCTTCACTGCCTCCCCTCTATCCACTCTTAGAAGATTAAGTCTGTGTCTCTCCACCCATCCTCCATGTCTTTTTACTGCTTGCTTCGAAATATTCTTTACATTCTCTGCTTTCAGTGCTGTGTCTTTTTGTGGTTTTCAGCACCAATTTCCAATTCAAAACACTCTTCGATTGAACGTTTCCTGCCTTATGTTTTATCCCAATGTTTTCCCCAAAATAATTGCTTTTTTTCATATTCAGATTATTGCTATTTCTTAATTTCTTGTACTTTTCACTCTCCGAATATTCTAGACATCCTTCTTTTAAAATATTGTTCAGAGTTTTAGGCAATCGCCATTTCCAGACGGAATTCTGATTACAATCGTCAGTTTTGGCAGTTGTCTTTCTGGGCGTTTGATCTCTTTATGAGCTTCAGATTAATGGGCTGTAGCCTCCTTCCCTGTCTTCTTTCTATTCTTACCTCTCCTTTCTTATGAGTTCATTGTTCCTTGGCTCTGGTAGTTTTGCATTTGTGTCCACGTGGCTCTCCAGGACTAATTTAGAACTTCAAAAGGCAGCTTAGAATTAGTCCCCACAATAATACTGATGGTGACTCAGATCTAGTCACAGAGCCTGGGGAACTGGGTCAGCCTCTAAACCTGTGACTGGTTCCACTGCTTCATGTGCTTCTCCCGCTGCCTCAAGCTCCCTGTGGATCCCACCCAGAGAGCAGTGGTGGGGTTTTCAACTCCTTTTCACAAGAGAATGGGGCGGCATCCAGGACCCTAGCAGTAAGCATTGGAACCTGGCTTTGTCTCATTCTGTGAACAATTCTAGTCACTCAAGCAGGCAGAAATCGAATTCTCAGCCATTTCTTCTCATGCATGGCCTGCATCCCTTCAGCATCACTTACTATTTAAAATTGATGTTCCATTTCTGGTCCATGGAGATCTTTTTTTAAACAGCTGAGCCTTCTAGGTTATATTGTTTTATTTAATCTTACCCATTGTTGTTATTTACATAATGCAGTATTTCTTAACTTAAGGTCTTAGACTTCCCTAAACCCCAAACATACATCCAGACCTTCAAGAAGTTTGCATACAAATAACGGATTGACTAGAACAAGATGCTGCAGATGGACATATAATTTGGCACGCTTTCTGACAGGCTACATGGACCTAGAGTCTAGAAAATCATCACATCCCTTTAGTCCTTTCTACTTCTGTAAACAGAGTCTAAAGAGATTGTCTCAGCTATGGAAAAAAGTCTGACTCAAGGATGTGCCTCAAAGCATTATTTTTAAATATGGGGGAGGGGAACAACCAAAAATAGGAGTAAACTCAGAGTGATAGAATAGAATATTATACAGCCATTAAAAACATTATTTGAAACAACTGTGTAATAACATGAGCAAGTGTTCATGATATGATGTTAAATTTAAAAAGCCAGGAACCGTAACTGTGTAATATATAACCAAATACATATAATAGTGTAAACATATACACATGTATGAAACACAAAGCCTAAATGTTTTTTTCTATGTCTTTGGGGTTCAGGGTCATTCCTGTTTTCTTTGTTATTTTTTTTTTTTTTTTAGTGTTTTACATGATTTCTACACCTGAGCTACTTAGGCTTTGCTAGGAGGAAAGCAAAAATAAGGTATTTAAAAAATGATCACAGTTCTAAAATATAAAACGCCTTAAAATTAAATTAGCTGAACTAGTGAAAATAATAATATAAATTTGAACCTAAAGAATGCTATTTATATTATACAATTTTTTAAATTGTACTTAAGGTTCTGGGCACATGTGCAGATCATGAAGGATTGTTGCATAGGTACATACATGGGAAGGTGTATTTGGTAGAAGTCACATATATTTAAGAGTATATTTACAGTGAAGTCTCAGTATACAAAATCAATGTGCAAAAATCACAAGCATTCCTATACACCAGTAACAGACTTAAAGAGAGCCAAATCAAGAACAAACTCCCTATTGCTACAAAGAGAATAAAATAACTAGGAATACAACTAACAAAGAACATAAAGGACCTCTTCAAGGAGAACTACAAACCACTGCTCAGCGAAATACGAGAGGACATAGACAGATGGAGAAACATTCCATGCTCATGTTTAGGAAGAATCAATATCATAAAAATGGCCATACTGCCCAAAGTTAATTTACAGATTCAACACTATCCCCATCAAGCTACCAATGACCTTCTTCACAGAACTGGAAAAAAAAAAAAAACACCTTAAACTTCATATGGAACCCAAAGAGAGCCTGCATAGCCAAGTCAATTCTAAGCAAAAAGAACAAAGCAGGAGGTATCACTCTACTAGATTTCAAACTATACTACAAGGCTACAGTAATCAAAACAGCATGATACTGGTACCAAAACAGAGATATAGACCAATGGAACAGAACAGAGGCCTCGGAGGCAACACCACACATCTACAACCATCTGATCTTTGACAAACCTGACAAAAACAAGCAATGGGGGAAGGATTCCCTGTTTAATAAATGCTGTTGGGAAAACTGGCTAGCCATGTGCAGAAAGCAGAAACTGGACCCCTTCCTGACACCTTACACTCGAATTAACTCCAGATGGATTAAAGACTTAAACATAAGACCTAACACCATCAAAACCCTAGAAGAAAATCTAGGCAAAACCATTCAGGACATAGGCATAGGAGAGGACTTCATGACCGAAACACCAAAAGCTTTGGCAACAAAAGCCAAAATAGACAAATGGGACCTAATCAAACTCCACAGCTTCTGCACGGCAAAGAAACAGTCGTTAGAGTGAATCGTCAACCAACAGAATGGGACAAAATTTTTGCAATCTACCCATCTGACAAAGGGCTAATATCTAGAATCTACAAAGAACTAAAACAGATTTACAAGAAAAAAACAAACAAGCCCATTCAAAAGTGGACGAAGGATGTGAACAGACACTTTACAAAAGAAGACATACATGAGGCCAACAAATGTATGAAAAAATGTTCATCATCACTCATCATTAGAGAAATGCAAATCAAAACTACATTGAGATACCATCTCACACCAGTTAGAATGGTGATCTGGAGACAACAGATGCTGGAGAGGATGTGGAGAAATAGGAACACATTTACACTGTTGGTGGGAGTGTAAATTAGTTCAACCATTGTGGAAGACAGTGTGGCAATTCCTCAAGGACCTAGACACAGAAATTCCATTTGACCCAGCAATCCCATTACTGGGTATATATTCAAAGGATCATAAATCATTCTATTATAAGGACACATGCACACGAATGTTCATTGCAGACAGTTTACAATAGCAAAGACTTGGAACCAACCCAAATGCCCATTGATGATAGACTGGACAGGGAAAATGTGGCACATATACACCATGGAATATTATGCAGCCATCAAAAACGATGAGTTTGTGTCCTTTGTAGGAACACGGATGAACCTGGAAACCATCATTCTCAGCAAACTGACACAAGAACAGAAAACCAAACACCACATGTTCTCACTCATAGATGGGTGTTGAACAATGAGAACACATGGACACAGAGAGGGGAGCATCACACACTGGGGTCTGTTGTGGGGAAATAGGGGAGGGACAGTGGGGGTGGGGGGTTGGGGAGAGAGAGCATGGGGAGAAATGCCAGATATAGGTGAAGGGGAGGAAGGCAGCAAATCACACTGCTACGTGTGTACCTATGCAACTATCTTGCATGTTCTTCACATGTACCCCCAAACCTAAAATGCAGTAAAAAATAAATAAATAAATTTGTTTTAATTAAAAAAAGAGTATATTTAAACGTCTATTACATACTTAGATTTGGGTTGTGGTACACTCTCAAATCATTAAAGAGAAAGCCATCAATTTAAATTCTTTGTGTGCTCAACAGCTTGAAGCTGCTTTATACAATATCAAATATTATGAAGAAAAAATGATCACAGTTACTATGTGGAGTCCTGACCAAAGCACTAAGAAGTGGGCTGGCTGGGGGCTGATCCCAGTCCCTGACCAAGCCTACAGCCTGATTGTTTGGGTCCCGCTGCTCCCAGAAAGATCTCGGGGGTCAGAACTGCTGCTGGCCCTGACTCCCTGGTGTTCTGGCACCTCTCAGATCCCCTTCTCAGTGCCGTCCCTCTGACCAAAGCCCTTGCTCCTGCCTGCTTGTTCGATCCTTCTCCTCTGTTTTCCCTTTAACTTGGGAAGGGCACGCCAGGTGCCAGACACTGAGCTCAAAGCTGCACAGACCTTTGCCATCCTCAGAACACCCTTATGAAGCATGTATTTGGTTTCACAAGTGGGGAAACTGAGGCTCAGAGAAATTAAAGCAACTTGCCTAAGGCCACAGAAGAAGAAATGACTGACCTCAGATCTCTTCAGTCCCCAGATCCATTTCCTTCCACCCAGCTCCATGGTTTTTAATGGCCACAGAACTGAGGCCACTGCATTCTCCAACCTTTTATTAGGCTGCCCAGCTGCCGCCGCCCTGTTTTACTCCTATCCTGAGTCCCTCCCCCATCTTCTCATATACCATACTCCAGACTCCTCCCATCCCCATCACCTCCTCTTTACTGAGGTCCCCAGGTGTCTTGCACCGCCAGTGAGGGCAGATGATGACTGTGGAGGTGCTTGAGGTATTGTCACTCTCAAGAGAAGCGAATACGAATGAGATAGGGAGACGTGACAAAGTGACAGTGTTCTACAAAGTTGTTTTAAAGCCCTGAAAAGGGACTCCCAAAATTGACACAACTTGATCCGAAGAGAACCAATTTCAGGTGATAAAAACGCTGTATTGCTATGACTTTAAAATTGTGTTCATAGTTTCAACCTCTTCATCAAAACAAAAAGTACTTTCATTGAAATCGGATCAGCACTGCCTGAAAACTCCAGAAGCTTGAGACAGCACACAGAACGCCCCATGGAAGCATCCCCTGGGAGTTGTGGCAGGGATTCTTGCCCAGCAGAGCTTGCCTGGGGACCACTGAGTGGGAGCAACGGGAGGAACTCAAACTTCCTGCACCGATTCAGGCAAAACGAAGCTTCCATCTGTTTGTTGGTATTGCACCACAAAGAAATACTTAATATACATGAAACGTGCAAATTTCATTTGACGGGCTCTGAAGAAAACCCCTGAAGAAGGAGAGTCCCAACAGAGGAGAGATTTTCACATGTGGAGCTGCATCCACTGCTGTGTCCAGCTGGCTCGTACCAGCTCACAGGAGCAAGCTGTGTGCATCACTTTCGAACCCTGTGTTCAGCAACTTCACGTTGGTAGCTTGAAATCACTCAGAGTGGAAACAGGCACACCATGGAAATTGGCAAAGGCAATAAACCAGGACTACTTTTAATCTCAAAGGCCCACATCCCCCAAGGTCCCCTCATCTGTCAACTTTGCCTTGTAAACATCTGTAGCTCCCCAGATGCTCACTAAGTTAATGACTCCCCAATGTCACCATCTCCAACATAAGTCTGTCTCCTGAGCTCTAGATACACCCTCGAACTGTGTTTTGGGTATCTCTTTTCTAAATAACAGCGCCTTTTTTTTTTTTAATGCCTATCTTAGTGAATGACACTATTTCCTTAATGCCAGATCCCTGGAGTGAACCTGGGCTCCTTTCACTGCCAGGAGGTCCTTCTGAGTCCACCTGCACAACACCTTTAGCCTCCAGCCCATTCTCCCATAACTGCCTTGATCCGGTTCCTCCTTGGGCCTTATCTGCCTTTTTTGGTTTTGGCTTTGTTTTTTGCTTGTTTATTTATTCGTTTGCTTGTTTGTTTTGAGACAACGTTTCACTCTTGTTGCCCAGGCGGGAGTACGATGGTATGATCTTGGCTCACCACAACCTCTGCCTCCTGGATTCAAGTGATTCTCCCGCCTCAGCCTCCCAAGTAGCTGGGATTACACATGCCACCACACCCAGCTAATTTTGTACGTTTAGTAGAGATGGGGTTTCTCCATGTTGGTCAGGCTGGCCTCGAACTCCCAACCCCAGGTGATCTGCCCTCCTCGGCTTCCCAAAGTGCTGGGCTTACAGGTGTGACCCACTGTGCCCTGTTATGTCTCATCTGCTAATTGTGAAAACCTCCTTCTCTCCATTTCCATCCCATTATATAAATGGTTTAGAGATAAATGGTTACTTTTCTACTCGAATCTCTCCAATAACTCATCATAGCTTTCAGAGCAATGGGCGAGCCATATAGTATTCAGAGTCCTCCATGATCTGTGCCCTGCCTGCTTCTCCAATGTCACCTCCTTTCAAGGACCACTTACCCATGGACAGTGACTCAATAGAAGAAAAATAATGCAGCTCCCTGATCCACACCTTTGCAGGCTTGCACAGGACTGTCATGCCCATCGTTCCTCCGGTGGCTTTATGCTCGCCATGTAAGATCCACCTCAGGCATCCCTTTCTTGGTGAGCTTTCTCTGAACCACCCTCAAGCCCTCAAGAAAATTCTACCATGGCTTTTCTTATGCTCCCATTGGGACTGTGCACCCACTATTTGGATGCTCAATTTGGAAGGATCAGACTATTTGGAAGGTCTGTCTGTGACTGCCACAGGCTCTTCAAAGGCTGGGCCCTGGTATGCATCCTGGCTTTCCTATTGCACAGCACAGGACCCAGCACCTGACCCTCGATAGATTCCCAAATGAGGATTGAGTGGATTTCCAAGATCATCCACCTAGTGATATCCCGATATCCCGTACTTAAAGCCTTGCCCAGGACTTTGTCCACTGAGTATCCTCACTTGTCATGGGGAAACGGGGAGGACCCATCCCGAGAACTGGTACATGACAGTCAGCTCCTGCAAGGCACGGTGATTCTGCTCCTTAAGAATACTAGCCAGGAAGCCAGGTGTGGTGGCTCATGCCTATCATCCCAGCACTTTGAGAGGCAGAGGTGGGTGGATCACTTGAGGTCAGGAGTTAGAGACCGGACTGGTCAACATGGTGAAACCCCATCTCTACTAAAAATATATAAAATAGCTGGGCATGATGGCGGCATGTGCCTGTAATCCCAGCTACTCGGGAGGCTGAGGCGGGAGAATCACCTGAACCAGGAAGCAGAGGTTGAGGTAAGCAGAGATCGAGCCACTGCACTCCAGCCCGGGTGACAAGAGAAAAACTCCATTTCAAAAAAAAAAAATTATTATTATTATTTTTAAAAGTAATACTATCCAGGAAAGAGTGGAAGAGAATTTAAGACGCCTGCAGATAAATACAAGAGAAAACCCTAAAGAAGCTGAAAGCCTTTGCTGCAGCAGATGCCTCACTTCTGACACTTCTCCCTTCCTCTCTAGTCATTGCCTTCAGCTGCTGCCCTATGTACAAGATATTCATCAAGATGCTTTTCATGAGCCCTCATCAATCCGAAACTGTGCAAGCATGAATATACATATAGATATATTTTCTGCAGTACTAATAAATTAAATCTGTTATTGAACATATACAATGTGTAAAAAATATGGCAAAAATGAAAGAAATAGAAATTAAAATTCTAATTGATTCTTTGCTCACTGGAATGGGTCATCTCATGCAGCCCCCGAGTTACAAGTGCCCATTTTGGAAGGCACTGGTCTATGATGCCAAAACTGCGAACACGCCCAGCTGCTCACAATTAGGAATGGGTGCCTTAACTATGTCCCCCAACAGCACCACCAGACGGGAAGCACATTGCACGGAGCACAGATGTGATTCAATCCTTGCTGCGTGTCCCTGGGCAAATGGCCTCCCTTCTCTGGGCCCCAGTTTTTCTATCTGTGAAGTCTCATAACAATCATTCCCTGGCACAGCCATCAGGAGAATCAGAATCTTCCCTTGCCCTATGTATAGTACAAACAATAATCCATACACAAAAGATGCAAAAAAAAATGTATCTAGTCCCAGAATATGATGGAGCCATTTAGAATGATTCATGTATTTATGAAAAGTCTGTAAGTGCATTAAGAAACGCTTAAGGAATGTTCACTTGAAGCACACCAGTTACCCAACGGCACAAAACCCATGACGGCAGCACACCTGTGCATGGCAGGAGGAACGAACAGCCCGTGAAATCTGTTTAAAGTAGGAGAATTGTTTATTAAAATCTTTCCTTTTTGCTGTTATATGGTTGTATTTTCTTTTTTAAAGAAACTTCAAAGAAAATGAAGACTAGCAGGGAAGGGAATAAAAATCGAGGGTGACCCGGGCTTTGAGAGCGAACGGTTGTGTTGCGGGCTTGTCCCCTTGGCCTGGGGATACAGAGGGGACAAGGACGGGCGAATGCTGTGTCTAAGGAACTGCCCTCCTGGTGCAGAGGGGTAGAAATGAACAAACAGCTTTCAAGCAGCGCTGAGAGCTGTAAGGGAAATGAACAGGCCACGGAGTGAAGAGTGCAGCAGGGTCAGCCGTGGCTGCATTGTCTCTGGGGAGGTGACATTTGGAGTAAGAGCTGAAGGAGGCAAAGGAGCCAACTGTGGAAAACCCAGTGTCAGAGAATTCCAGGCAGAAGAGCCCCAGATGCCAAAGCAACAGGCAGGAAGGAGCTGGGTGTGCTTGGAACCATCCCTGTGCACCTGCACCAGGCATCACACTGCAAGAGGGCTCTGCACACACTGGGCCATGCGGGCCACATGGACTGCAGGCCAAATTCTTCATGCATTGCCCTTGATCTCTTTAGGGACAAGAAGACAAGAGCCGTAGAAGCCATCATGGTGATGGCAGTGACCCCACTCTTAGCACTGGGTCCATCAGGCAAAGGGCCTTCCTCAATAGCTGAATTTCTTGTCAGCTGGCTGAGAACCCCCAGGCCAGAACCTATGTGAACATATCAGTGACTTGGTCACTAGTGGCCAAATTATACAACCGGGGTTAAAGACACTGTAGACTCAGACTTGGAATGCTCTGGAATGCCCCCGATGCTCAGCCTCTGACCTCACATAGGCCTCAGCTCCTGTGTGGCCTTGGCAGAGGTGCCCGCCCCCAGCCCTGCTACCTGGCTTTCCTTCCTAGCACTTCCCAGTGCCTGCTGTTTGCCATGCTTACCGGTGCTGGCTGCCTGTCACCTGCACCTGGATTGAGAACTCGATGGGGCAGGTATATAGTTTTTCCAGCTGTTTCCCCTACTCCTAGAAGAATGTCTGGCCCACCCATTGCAGAATAAATAAGTTTCCAGTTTGCAAAGACTTCGTAGCAGTTGCATGTCTCTATGTGATTGTTGAAAGAGAAAACAACAAAAGAAACTTCCATGTGAAGACAAAACAAAATGTGCATCTAATGAGCCACTTTTTTTTAAAAGGAAAAGGGGGTGGAGTTCCTGTCCTATGCCAGCCCCTTGCCTTGCAAAATTTCACCCTCAGAATGTCTCTGCAATGTGGCATTTCTATCTACATGTGTGCAATGATATTTCAAAGTGATCAGTTGATGTGCTTTCTCTGCACTCAATAAAATGTTCCCTCGTGCCCTGAGGGCTATGCTGCCCAACCCCCATCTGACGGCTCTGAAGGAGTACCCCCGCCTTGGGTGGTGGAGGTCACTGTGCAATCAGAGAACCAAAGTCCCACATTTCTGTCTTTTAAGCTCAAAGCCAGTGACAAGTATAAAGCAGAAAACATTTGATGCACACTTGGAAATCAAATTACTCAGCTGCCCAGACTACAGAAGATATTGCAGGGGCTGGAGACTGGAGGAAGAGGATAGAGCTGAGCCAGCTGCCAGGACTGGGACCCCATCTCAACGAGAGCATGACTCCTCACGGGAGCCATTCCAGGGGTGCACAGGGACCAGCCTCCACTGGAGGAAACCCACTCTGCCTATTGCTATTACTGAGTGCTCCCCCGTCTTCTCAGCCATGTCTGGGGAGGGCCTCCGGACAAAGGGTGGACCCTAAATTATGGGGAAAAAACCCAGGAGGGAGAATGCAGAATGAGGTCAACATCTCCTCTCGGTGGAATATTGTTCTTTTGTTTTGTATATTTTACAGATCAGAAAAACAAGACTCAGACATGTTAAATGACTTGTACAGGCCATACAGCAAGTGATGGAAAAAGAGAACTCAGGTATCTTTGACTCCAAGATTTCTGAGGTTTCAACCTCACTCAGCTGCCCGCATCAAGAGGTGGCACAGATCAAATCCATTTCCTACCAATAGAAAGGGGCAGTCACGGCCATCGGAGATGTTTCCGGGGATGCAGAAATGAAGTGTCACAGAGGGATGTGCCAGTAGTTTCCATATGACCAGTAGAGGGCACCAGCGCCACACTGACCCACCATCCTGTTCATCCAGGTGGGAAAGGGCTCCTCCCAACCAGGCTTCATGATGAGCTGAGAGATTGCTTTTTCCTCCCTTTATTTCTTTGTTGCAGTTCTAGTTAACTGCGCACCACACAGCAGATGTAAGAATAAGACCTGCTGGCAAAATTTCAAGTCTCCATGGACAGGACGCGCATTAGACTCAAATCTCTTCAAATTGGATCTGGACCCGCCTCCCTCAGCACTACCTAAGGAGACCCTGGCCATGCAGACTCCCAGGCCCCAGCCCCATGGAACCAAAAGTGGAACGAGACCTAGGAACCTGCATTTATACCAAGTGTGGAGGATTCTGAAACCAAACTTCGAGAACTGCTGCATTTCAGCACTCAAAGCACACGACACCTCAAGTCAGCCTTACCGAGATACTCTAAGGCCCCAGGAGAATGTTTGCCCAAAACTGCGCAACCATGTGTGGTGGGGACAGGATTCACCCCCAGGCCTGTGTGGCTCATGAAGCTGGTGGACCCAGCTGGATTCAGCCATTGGTAAACCAAAGAAGCCTGATGAATAACCCTTCCAAGTATAACTATAGAATTCTTCACAAAATTTTTATCTAATATATATATTACACATTTAATATACATGTATTATATAAAGTATATATAATATACTGTATGTATAATGTATACCTATATATACATATGTAATATATACATTACATATATATGAGTAATATGGGTGCTTTAATTTCAATCTCATCTCGGGATGGAAATTTACAATTAGATGTCAAAGGGCCAGATGAAAATTTCTAGAAGGGCATTATGGGGCAATGGATTGGGGTGTTATTGCAGCCCAAAATCTATCCTCAGATTTTCAAGTTTAAAAAAAAAAAAAGTTGTTTTTAATCATTTTACTCCAAGGAGATCTAATCAACAAAACCAATTCTACTAATGCTTGACTTATAACAAAATGCCACTTATAATTAAACGATTGATACCAGTTATTCTGACACATTTATCTATTCTCATCTTTATTTTTAAAATTTACTTTATTTTAATTTCCAGCTTTTACGTTCAGGAGTCCATGTCCAGGATGTGTACATGTACAGGTTTATTGCACAGGTAAATGTGTGTCATGGTGGTTTGCTGTGCCTATCAAACCAAACACCTAGGTATTAAGCTCAGCATTCACTAGCTATTCTTCCTGATGTTCTCCCTCCTCACATCCTCCACTGTCTGACAGGCCCCAGTGTGTGTTGTTCCCTTCCCATGTGTCCATGTGTTCTCATCATTCAGCTCTGATTTGTAAGTGAGAACATGTGGTATTTGGTTTCCTATTCCTGCATTAGTTTGCTGAGGATAATGGCTGCCAGCTCCATCCATGTCCCTGCAAAGAACACGATCTCATTCCTTTATATGGCTGCATAGTATTCCATGATGTATATGTACCACATTTTCTTCATCCAGCCTACCATTCATAAACATTTGGGTTGGTTCCATGTCTTTGCTATTGTGAACAGTGCTGCAATAGACATGGCATGCATGTGTCTTTATAATAGAATGATTTCTATTCCTTTGGATATATACTCAGTAATGGTATTGCTGGGTCAAATGGTATTTCTGCCCCTAGGTTTTTGAGAAATAACCATACTGTCTTCCACAATGGCTGAACTAATTTACACTTCTACCAACAATGTAAAAGCACTCCTTTTTCTCCACAACCTCACCAGCATGTATTTTTTGACTTTTTAATAATAGGCATTCTAATTGCTGTAAGGTGGGGTTTTTTTCTTTCTTTCTTTCTTTCTTTCTTTTTTTTTTTTTTTTTTTTTTTTTTTGAGACAACGTCTCACTCTGTCACACAGGCTGGAGTGCAGCGTCATGATCTCAGCTCACTGCAACCTCTGCCCCCCGTGTTCAAGAGATTCTCCTGTCTCAGCCTCCTGAGTAGCTGGGGTTACAGGTGAGCACCACTAAGCCCCGCTAATTTTTAGTAGAGACAGAGTTTCATCATGTTGGCCAGACTGGTCTCAAACTCCTGACCTCAGGTGATCTTGGCCTCCAAAAATGTTGGGATTACAGGCGTGAACCACTGTGCCTGGTCAAGAAGGCATTTCATTGTGGTTTTGATTTTCATTTCTCCAATGATCAGTGGTGTTGAGCTTCTTTCCATATGTTTGTTACTATGTAAAAGTCTTGGTCTAAGTGTCAGTCCATATCCTTTGCCCACTTTTTAATAGGGTTGTTTGTTTTTTTCCGGTAAATTTGTTTAAGTTCTTTGTAGATGTTGGATGTTAGACCTTTGTCAGATGTATAGTTTGCAAAAATTTTCTCTCATTCTGTAGGTTGTCTGTTTACTCTGATAATAGTTTCTTTGGCTGTGCAGAAGCACTTCCGTTTAATTAGATCCCATTTGTCAATCTGCTTTTGGTATGATTGCTTTTGGCATCTTGTTCATGAAACCTTTGCCCATGCCTATGTCCCTAATGGTATTATTGCCTAGGTCTTCTTCTAGGGTTTTTATAGTTTTGGGGTTTACATTTGTCTTTAATCTGTCTTGAGTTGATTTTTTTTTTATTTAGAAGGGGTCCAGTTTTAATTTTCTGCATATGGCTAGCCAGTTCTTCCAGCACCATTTACTAAGCAGGAAATCCTGTCCCCATTGCTTGTTTTTGTCAGGTTTGTCAAAGATCAGGTGGTTGTAGGTGTGCAGTCTTATTTCTGGGTTCTCTATTCTTTTCCACTAGTCTATGTGTCTGTTCTTGTACCAGTACCAAGCTGTCTAGATTACTGTAGCTTTGCAGTGTAGTTTGAAGTCAGGTAGCTTGATGCCTCCAACTTTATCCTTTTTGCTTAGAATTGTCTTGGCTATTTGGGTTCTTTTTTGGTTCCATATGAATTTTAAAATAGCTTTTCTAAATCTGTGATGAATGTCAATGGTAGTTTAGTGGAAATAGCATGAAATCTATAAATTTCTGGGGGGTATGGCCATTTTAATAATATCGATTCTTCCTGTCCATGAGTATGACATGCTTTTCTATTTACTTGTGTCATCTCTGATTTCTTTGAGCAGTGGTTTGTAATTCTCCTTGAAAATGTCCTTGACTTCCCTTGTTAGCTGTATTCCTAGGTATTTTGTTATTTTTGTGGCAATTGTGAATGGGAATTCATTCATGATTTGGCTCTCAGCTGCCTGTTGTTGATGTATAGCAATACTAGCAATTTTGGCACATTGATTTTGTATCCTGAGACTTTGCTGAAGTTGCTTATCAATTTAAGAAGCTTTTGAGTGAGACAATGGCATTCTCTAGATATAGCTTTATGTTATCTGCAGACAAAGACAGTTTGAATTTCTCTTTTCCTATGTTAATACATTTTATTTCTTTATCTTGCATGTGTTGTCCTGGCCAGAACAACAGGAATAGTGAGAGAGGGCACCTTTGTCTTGTGCTGGTGTTCAAGGGGAATGCTTCCAGTTTTTGCCCATTCAGTGTGATATTGGCTGTGAGTCTGTCATATATGGTTCTTATTTTGAGGTATGTTCCTTCAATACCTAGTTTATTGAGCGTTTTTAACGTGAAGGAATGTTGAATTTTATAGAAGGCCTTTTCTGCGTTTATTGAGAGAATCATGTGGTTGTCTGTAGTTCTGCTTATGTTCCACATTTATGGATTTGCATATGTTGAGCCAACCTTGCATCCCAGGAATAAAGCCGACTTGACTGTGATGGAATAACTTTTGGATGTGTTGCTGATTTTGGTTTGCTGGTATTTTGTTGAGCATTTTTCCATCAATGTTCATCAAGGATATTGCTCTGAAGTTTTCTTTTTTGGTTGTATCTCTGCCAAGTTTTAATATTAGGATGATGTTAGCCTCATAGAATGAGCTGGGGAGGAGTTCCTCCTGTTTAATTGTTTGAAACGGTTTCACTAGAAATGGTGCCAGCTCCTCGCTATACATCTGGTAGAATTCAGCTGTGAATCCATCTAGTCTTGAGCTTTTTTTTTTTTTTAGCAGATAGGCTATTTTTTACGGTCTCAATTTCAGAGTTCATTATTGGTCTACTCAGAATTCAATTTCTTCCTGGTTCAGTCTTGGGAGGCTGTATATGTCCAGAAATTTATTCATTTATTTTAGATTTTCTAGTTTATGTGCATAGAGGTATTAATAGTGTTCTCTGGTGGTTGCTTGTATTTCTGTGAGGTAAGTGGTGGTATCCCCATTATCATTTCTGATTGTGTTTATTTGAATCTTGTCTCTTTTCTTCTTTACTAGTCTAGCTAGCAGTCTGTTATAAAAATTTTTTCAAAAAAAAAAAAAAACAGCTCCTGGATTCATTTATTTTTGAAGATTTTTTCATGTCTTAACTCCTTCCGTTCAGCTCTGATCAAAAATTGGTTATTTCTTGTCTTTTGCTAGCTTTGAGATTTGTTTGCTGTTACTTCTCTAGTTCTTTCCATTGTGATGCTAGGGTGTTAACTTGAGAAATTTCTGGCTTTCCGATGTGGTATTTAGTGCAGTACATTTTTCTCTTAGCACTGCTTTAGCTGTGTCTCAGATATTCTGGTATATCTTTGTTCTCATTAGTTTCAAAGAACTTTTTGATGTCTGTGTTAATTTCATTATTTACTCAAGAGTCTTTGGGAGCATATTATTCAATTTCCATGTAGTCGTGTGGTTTTGAGTGAATCTCTTAACCTTGAGTTTCAATTTGATTGTGCTGTGGTCTGAGAGACTGTTTGTTACAATTTTAGTTCTTTTGCACTTGCTGAGGATTGTTTTACTTTTGGTTATGTGATCAGTTTTATGGTAAGCGCCATGTGGTGCTAAGAGGAATGTATATTCTGTTGTTTTAGGTGGAGAGTTCTGTAGGTATTTATCAAGTCCACTTGATCCAGAGCTGAGTTCAGGTCCTGAATATTTTTGTTAATTTTCTGTCTCGACGGTCTGTCTAATATTATCAGTTGAGTGTTAAAGTCTTTCACTATTACTCTGTGGGAGTCTAAGTCTCTTTGAAGGTGTCTACAAACTTACTTTATGAATCTGGGTCCTCTTGTATTGGGTGTATAGATATTAAAGATAGTTAACTCTTCTTTTTGAATTGAATCCTTTACCATTATGTAATGTTCTCCTTTGTCTTTTTTGATCTTTGTTTGTTTTAAGTCTTTTTGTCAGAAACGAGGACTGCAACCTTTGCTTTTTTCTTTTTTCCATTTGCTTGGTAAGCTTTCCTCCATCCCTTTATTTTGAGCCTATGTGCATCTTTGCATGTGACATGGGTCTCTTGAAGACAGGATATTAATGGGTCTTGCCATTATCGAGCCTGCCATTCTGTGTCTTTTAATTGGGGCATTTAGCCCATTTGTATTTAAGGTTAGTATTGTTTATGTGGATTTGATCCTGTCATCATGATGCTAGCTGGTCATTTTGCAGTCTTGTTTATGTAGTTGTTTCATGATGTCACTGGCCTGTGTAATTCAATGGGTTTTTATAGTGACTGGTAACAGTTTTTCCTTTCCATATTTAGTGCTTCCTTCAAGAGCTCTTGCAAGTCAATTCTAATTTGCTCCTCTGAAAAGGATCTGCTCCTCTGAAAAGGGTCTTATTTCCCCTTTGCTTATGAAACTTAGTTTGGCTAGATATGAAATTCTGGGTTGGAAATTCTTTTCTTTAAGAATGTTAAATATTGGCCCCCAATCTCTTCTGGCTTTTTAGGGTCTCCACTGATAGGTCCACTGTTAAGTCTTATGGCCTTCCCTTTGTAGGTGATCTGGCTGCACTTAATATTTTTTCTTTTGTTTCAGCTTTGGAGAATCTGATGATTATGTAGCTTGGGATGATCTTCTCGTGGGGTATCTTACTGAGGTTCTCTGGATTTCTTGAATTTGAATGTTGGCCTGTCTTACTAGGTTAGGAAGTTCTCATGAATGCTATCCTGAAGTATGTTTTCAACTTGGCTCCATTCTTCCTGTCTCTTTCAGGTAGATTCAATCTCTTTACATTATCCCATATTTCTCAGAGCTTTTGCTCATTCCTTTTCATTCTTTTCTTTCTATTCTTGTTCACCTGTCTTAATTCAGAAAGCCAGTATTTAAGCTCTGAGATTCTTTCCCCTGTTTGGTCTATCTGCTATTAATATTTGTGATTGCATTGTGAAGTTCTTGTAGTGTGTTTTCAGCTTTAATAAGTCAACTATGTTCCTCTCTAAACTAGTTATTTTGGCTTTCAGCTCTTGTATTGTTTTATTGTAATTCTTAGTTCCTTTGCATTGGCTTACAATATGTTCCTTTAGCTCAGAAAAATTCATTAATATCCACATTCTGAAGCCTCCTTCTGCCATTTCAGCCATCTCAGCCTCAGCCCAGTTCTGAATCTTTGCCGGAGAGGTGTTGCAGTCACTTGGAGGAAAAGGGGCATTCTGGATTTTTAAGTTTTCAGTCTTTTTGCATTGATTCCCATCTTTGTGGGCTTATCTACCTTTGTTCTTTGGGATTATTGACCTTTGGATGGTGATTTTGTGGATTTGTTCTTGTTGTTTTCTGTTTGTTCTTCTTTTAACAGTCTGGCCACTCTTCCTAGGGCTGCTGCAGTTTGCTGAGGGTATGATCCATACCCTGGTTGCCTCAGTTCTTCCTGTACCTGGAGGTATCACCAGTGAAGGCTGCAAAGCAGCAAAGATAGCAGCCTATCCCTTCCTCTGAAAGTTCCATCCCATGGTGTACTGACCTATTGCTGGCCTGAACGCATTTGTATGAGGTGGCTGGGGATCCTGGTTGTGAGGTCTCACTGAGTCAGGAGGAACGGGATCAGGGACCCACTTGATTAAGCAGTCTGGCTGCTTTTTGGCAGAGCAGCTGTACTGTATTGGGGATCCCTTCAGCCCCCAATTAGTTTGGGCCTCCTAATTCCCATAGGCTGTACTGGCTGAGAAACCTCCGCCAAGGTCGCTCCCTGCCCCGCCCCTCAGACACTTGTTCCAGGGAGAAATTGGAGCTCTAACAGCCCTTTAGAGCATGGGCAGGATGGCCGCAGACCCTGGCTGGGAGGACCCAGCGGGGAGGACGCGCCCCATGAGAAGAAGTAGGTCGGGGTCCTGCTTAAAGAAACAGTCTGGCCACGCCTCCACAAAACAGCAGCCTCTGTGCCTGCCGGCTTGGAATCTCTCAAACCCATAGTCCGGAACAGCTGAGTCGTCCAATCAACCCATATGGCGACTCTCCCCTCTCCCAACACTTCATCTCAGAGATAGAGCTGAGCTCTGTCCCTAGTAAGTATGGGCAGAAGTGGCTGGAGGTCCTGCCTGGGAGATCCCGCCCAGTGAGGAGAAATGGAACATTCTGTTAAAGAAGCAGTCTGGTCACCATCTGGCAAAGCCACTGTGCTGCACTGCTGGGGGGGCCCTTCCTTTTCCAGAGTTTGTGGACTCTCCAAAGCCCACAGGCTAGAACAGCCGAGTCAACCAAACAGTGGAAATGCTGTCTCCCGACCACCAGAGGAGCTCTGACCCATCTCAAGCAGGCTCCACCCTGTTGCCATTGGCTGGCTGGAATTCCAAGTCAGTGAGTCTTATCTTGTAAGGTGCCGTGGAAGGGAGACCCACAGAATGACATGGCTCAGCTTTCTGGATTCCACTCTCTTCCTAGGGGTATGTGCAGACCTCCCGCCCTGCCTGAGTTGCAGACACATTGATTGGGGATCCTGGGGCCAAAGTTTGTAAAGCTCCTGGGTCTCTGTGTGTGCCTGAGCAGCAGCTCTGCCAAGACTCTACACAGCTCTGCGTGTCGGCCCCGAGGTCGTGGTGGCATGGGCTCATGAGGGGATCTCCTGATCCACAGGTTGCAAAGATCCATGGGAGAAGCATGGTTTCCTGGGGTCACATATTCATTCACCACTTCCCTTGGCTGGGGGTGGGGGTTTCCTTGGCTCCATGTCACTCCTGGGTGGGCCATCACCCCACCCTGCTCTTCTTTGTTCTCCATGCATTGAGTTGTTTCCCTGATCAGTCCCAATGTGACTACCCGGATATTTCAGTTGACGATGCTGTATTCACTCATCCCTTTTCTTTCTCTCTGTGATTGTCATGGACTGCAGCTGCTTCTGAATTTTGTTGTTTAACTGACACATAACAAAGGTATGTATTTTCACCTCCATCAAATCTTTACCACTGGTCCCCTCCTTTAGTGTCCTTGGTTAGTTACTTCATTACCTACTCCTTGGAGACAAAGCATTTCCTTCTCTGAACCTCTGTTTCCTCATCTGTCAAATGGGCCTTGTAGCAGACCCTAGAGCAGATACCACCTCAGTGCCTGATGAAGCCCTGCTCTTACAAGGGTGCCCTCTCCTGACCACAGATGACTGGATGAGATGTGGCCACCTGATCTTTGATGATCCAATCAGACTCTCTGATAGTCTTGAAACTAGGAGACACAAAACCTCCAGTGAAATTAGTAAGCCTGCAACTGCCAGCCTGGGGTTTACGGTCTGTTTTTATACATGTGCAATCTGGAAAGTGGGCAGTGGAAACCCATTTTCAGAGACAGGCTGGAGGAGAGAACAGATTTGCAGGGAGGACATATAGCCCAGGGATGGAGAGAAAAAAGGTGTGGCCCAATGACTTTCACTTCACATGAGACAAAACCTAACTTCCTGCTTTTGTTTTCCATGACACTTCCTAGTAACCCACTGAGACATCGTCTTTCCTTAGCTAATTCAAGTAGGTTACTGTTCTTTGCAAAACAAATCAGTCTTGGCTGGTACAGAGAAAACAACTTATTGAGGTGTTTGCAAGAATATTATATCATAACATAAAAATATAATTATGAAATAAATTGGAGATAAAGATCTGTTATGGAAATACTGCATAATTAGTGACATTGTCTATGAAATGGATACTCTCTAGCACACACTGGGTCCACGTACTAGGCTCATCATTGTTTTTCCCAGTCTCCCCCATGCACAAATAAATACTCATTAGTGTTGTCACTTTACCTAGGATTCAATAGAAAGAGGGAGAAAGGAATTTACTTTGCCTGGCTCACAATTGCTAACTTCAAATTCTATCACACATTCCCTTCTAAAAAGAGCCATGCTGCTGCCAAAGAGCATTTTTCCCTTTGGCTGACCCTGAACACACCCCAGATTCCTGACCTTTTCTCTCCCTCCAGGATTTCCAGCTCTGCCCCAAACCTGCACTTCAAACCCATCCAGGTACTCATCAGAAAAAGGGCCCTTCTGTGGTATGGCTTGGTCCCTGAGACCCTAGCAATGGCTACTGGTGTTGAGCAGGCATTGTGCTGGCTTCTGTGAACCAGCATGTCTGCCAGAGGGTGAGGCTGGGTGCAGCTCTGCCACGAGGCCTGAGGGATGGGACAGCAACTTCCATCAAGGACCAGGGACTAACTCAATCTCTTCTCGACAGATGCTTTGTGATGCTGATGGGCCTGGCCTCTCTCACCTGTCCCCCCACATTGCCCTCTCTTTCACCTCCTTTGCCTGTCTTAAAGACCCTTGAAGATGTCACATCAGGCAAATGCCAAGTTGTCAGAGAAGGAGGTGCAGCCCTAGCGGAACATTAAGACTAGTCAACAAAAACTGACAAAAGGGATGAAGATCTGAGGCCTGTTTTGTAAGAGATGCATTCTGTCTCCAATAAAGGAAAGAAGTCTAGAAGGAAAGAGGGAGGGGAGAAGCAAAGAGAAATCCTTCTAATGTACCAGATGTGCCCTGACATGCCATGTGTCTAGCTCTTCACAAAGCTCCAAGACAAATTACATGTGCCTGAGGAACAGGAAGTGGGCATGGCTGTGAGTTTTGAAACTAGGGAAAGCTGTCAGTCTGCACCACAGTTAAACTAAAATGGTCCCTAAATGAATTTTGGTTGAACATGTTGGTTAACTTAATTTCATGCTCATAACCTACAATTTTAGAACACAGACTTCCAATTGATTATTTTATTGGCCCCAGGAACCAGGATGCGCATAAGCTTTTAATTTGCTCAATATCATTGCAGCCTGTCTTAAATAGATAAATCATTGGTATCCACTGATGACCTTAGATTTCATCATTACCCAAGTTTCAAGTTTGAAATTCTAAAAACACTTCCAAGCAGAAGACATTGGAAGGCTATTTGTTGCAATAGGAAATTTACAATAGAAGAAATGCAAATGGCCAGAAAACATAGAAAAATATGCTCATGAAAATTGATAGTTGAGTAAATACAAGTTGAAAAGTCAACAAAATACCATTTTAATTCTGAAAACATTTGATAATCCTTACTTTGGAAAAGATGTGAGGAAATTGAAACCCTCTTAAACTGTTGTTGTGATTCTAAGTTAATGCAACTGTTTTGGAACTACCTTGGTTCAGTCTATTCAAATTGTAAATGTAGGTATGTTTTGTTTTTTTGTTTTTGTTTTTTTTTTAATTTTTTCTGTTTTTATTTCTTTTTTTTTTTAATTTTTTTTTATTGCATTTTAGGTTTTGGGGTACATGTGATGAACATGCAAGATTGTTGCATAGGTACACACATGGCAGTGTGCTTTGCTGCCTTCCGTCCCCTCACCTGTATCTGTCATTTTTCCCCATGCTATCTCTTCCCACCTCCCCACTCCCCCGCCCCTCCCCCATTTCCCCCCAACGGACCCCAGTGTGTAGTGCTCCCCTCCCTGTGTCCATGTGTTCTCATTGTTCAACACCCGCCTATGAGCGAGAATATACGGTGTTTGATTTTCTGTTCTTGTGTCAGTTTGCTGAGAATGATGGTTTCCAGGTTCATCCATGTCCCTACAAAGGACGTGAACTCATCGTTTTTGATGGCTGCATAATATTCCATGGTGTATATGTACCACATTTTCCCTATCCAGTCTATCATCGTTGGGCATTTGGGTTGGTTCCAGGTCTTTGCTATTGTCAGGACATAGGTGTAGGCAAGGACTTCATGACCAAAACGCCAAAAGCAATGGCAACAAAAGCCAAAATAGACAAATGGGACCTAATCAAACTCCACAGCTTCTGCACGGCAAAAGAAACGGTCAGTAGAGTGAATCGGCAACCAACAGAATGGGAAAAAATTTTTGCAGCCTACCCATCTGTAGGTATGTTTTGATTCAAGCTTTGTACTGCCAGGAATTTTCCTGCTGCTGTACTTGCATATGTTTGAATTCAGTGGAGTGGTCAAAAATACATGAGCTGGATCTACATAGAGCAATATGAAATGACTTCAAAAATATAGTGTACATGAAAAAAGTTTTTAAAAAACAAATTTACAGCATAATTGAATTAATATAAATAAAAATTACTCTAAATGACATTATATGCTTGGAGATATACATATATGAAAAAGAAAAAAGATGGCTAGAAAGTAATTACATTATATATAAGAGAGTGGATGCCTGTGGTGAGAACAATAGTCATGAGAGGAGGGATAAGTAGAGAACAATAATACAATATTTTTTTGAGATGGAGTTTCATTCTTGTCACCCAGGCTGGAGAGCAATGGTGCAATCTTGGCTCACCACAACCTCTGCTTTCTGGGTCCAAGCAACTCTCCTGCCTCAGTCTTCCAAGTACCTGGGATTACAGGCATGTGCTACCACAGCCAGATAAATTTTGTATTTTAGGTAGAGATGGGGTTTCACCATGTTGGCCAGGCTGCTCTTGAACTCCTGACCTCAGGTGATCTGCTCACCTTGGCCTCTCAAAGTGTTGGGATTGCAGGCATGAGCCACTGAGCTTGGCCAATAATACAATTTTTTTTTTAAAAAAAGAGAAGAGGTGTTACAAGGATAATAACTATATGGCCTTAATAATTAAGGAGCAAGAATTGTCTAGAAGATCTCGGATCCAAGAAGGCCAAATAGGAACAGCTCTGGATTGCAGTTGCCAGTGAAAATGCAGAGGATGAGTGATCACCACATTTCCAAATGAATTTTTACTGTCCACAGTCCAAGAGATTCCCAGGCAGATAAGAGTCTCCAGTGCGGCTGTTTCAGCCGGTGCAGTGGGTATCCACACAAAAACGCATACAAATATGGGCACCATTTCAACTGGCGACTGGAATGCCTGAGAGAGAGAGTCACCCATTCAACTGAAAAAAAGGGGGTTGAAACAGAGATCCAGGTGATCTGCTACGCTGGTCCCACCCCCACAAAGATCAGCAATCTGAAACACTCTGGATTGAGAGTTTCACAGCAAGCACAGCTGAACCCGGGACAATCCAGCTCTGTTGGGGGGAAGGGCGTCTGCCATTACAAAGGCAGTCCACCACTACTGAGGCCGTCCACCATTACGGAGGCAGTCTGCCATTACTGAAGAAATCCGCCATTACCAAGGTACTCCGCCATTACCAAGGCACTAAACCACTAAAGAGAAAGTCCGTGATTACTGAGGCAGACCGCCATTACCTCAATAAACAAAATTGCATGAAAGTTCACACAGCAGCAGGGCAGAGCCTAGGGCAGAGCCCACGGCAGTTCAGCAACACCTCTGCTTGCAGACTGTGGCAAGGCTACCTCCTTGCTGGGCATGGCATCTCTGAAAAAAGGCAGGAACTTAAAAATAAAAATGACAGGAACTTAAAAATAAATCCCCACCTTCCCAGGACAGAGCACCTGGGAAAAAACGGCGGTTATGAGTTCCACTGCAGCAGACATAAACATAACTGCCCAGCAGCTCTGAACAGAACAATGGAGCTCACAGCTCAGCACTTGAGCTCTTAGAAGGGACAGACAGTCACCTCAAGCAGCTCCCTTACCCTGTGTAACAAAAGAGACACCTCACAAAGGAGAGCTCAGGCTAACATATGGCAGGTATCCTTCTGGGACAAAGATAACAGAAGAAGAAATTGGCAGCCACGTGTGTACCTATGCAACAATCTTGCATGTTCTTCGCATGTACCCCAAAACCTAAAATGCAATAAAAATATAAATAAATAAATAATAAATAATCCTTTTGCTTCCACTAATAATGAATGAATCCTTTCACCTTGTAAAATATTCTAATAATACAGAAATAAATGTATACAGAGTGAAATATCAAGTCCCTCTTAACTCTCACTCACTGCCCCAAGCAACCTCTGCCAATAGTTTGGTGTAGTCATCTGGCCTTGTGCACACATGTGCCTGCACATATACACATAAATAATGTCACATATAAATATAGTATTGTGCATTGAGCTCCAATTAGCCTGGGGGGGACACACTTATATCTCCTGCTTAGCTGTGCCCCTGCTGAACCCCTGTAATTCCTGTGCCCCTTTCCTCTAGGCCTTTACTCTCTAGAAAGGGCTGGGTTTGATTCCACAGGCTTCAAGCTGCCTTCCCACCTGCCTGCTTCCTCTTCTGAATTCCAAAGACAGTCATTCAGTGAAATACACATTTTTCACCAGATATATGTAAGGTCCTGCATGTGGTCAACATATGTGAGCTTCCTTGTAACCCCCATGCAGGGTCTAGAACAGACCTGGGCATGTTGCAGACAGTTCAGAAATAAATTGCAAGCATCGTACTGTTTACCACTCATAACTTTCATTGAGTACTTCTCATGTGTTATACACTGTGCTAAGAACTTTTACATAAGAGTCACGCAATTAGCAAGTGGGTGAGCCAGGATTCAGAGCCAGTCCTGTTGACTCAGAGGTGCACGCTTTTACCTACCATGTTGTATTGACTGTGGGTCTCTGCTGTGGGTGGATCCCACTCAAGCCAGATCGCACCTATGCCAGAGACCCCGGTGCTGCTGGTTTCCTCTGCTCCTCTCCAGAAGCAGACCCACTCTCCCCCAAAAAAGAGACCCAGACCCGGCTTCATTCCCAGTTTCAGCCTGGACTTTCCCCTGTGGGCTCATCATCTTCCTCCTGCATGGTCTTGATCCATGGCTTCCCAGCCTCAGCCTCTCAGTCACACATTAGACTCACACCTGGATTCTGCTCCCTCCGCTCTAGCTTTCTTCTTACCCCAGGCCTCAGCCTCATCATCCTGAGCCTTTGAAAGCTCAGGAAAAGCACAGCACCTGATTGTCTTTGTCATGAATAATCAGTTCAACCCAAGTCCTGCTGATGGGAGGAAAGGGAGATTTGACGTTGATGAGCAGATATGGGTACAGGTAGGGCATCTGCTCACAGCCATTAAGTCTGGTCCATCCACAGAAGTGAGCACTCTGGAAGCTCCATGCAGAAGAGGAAATGCAGCATGAGGCAGGCTGAACGTGACAGTCAGTGTGTATTTGTGATAAAAGAATCTCAATGCGTCCGGTCAAGAATGCTGTCATTCTCACCTCAGGTCCTGCTGACTCAAAGAACCCTAGGAGAGAACAGGGTTTGCTCAGCCTCGTCAGCCAAGTTACCTAGAAACAAATTAGCTTTATTAAGCCATGACATGATGATGATGTAAGTGTGGAGTACTGTAAGCAATTTTCCACTTTCTTTATTACAGACATTTTTTTCTGGCAAACTTATCAAAGTGAATCACCCTAATTAGCTTCTGTGGCTGACATGATTCACAAAGCCAAGCCAGCAAATCGAGGGTCAGACGACACAATGTTTTGTTAAAAGTGAATTATCAAAGGCTATAGGTTTTACGATTTTTTTTTTTTTGAGACGGAGTTTCACTCTTTTTGCCCACTCTTGTTGCCCAGGCTGGAGTGCAATGGCGCGATCTCAGTTCACCGCAACCTCCGCCTCCTGGGTTCAGGCAATTCTCCTGCCTCAGCCTCCTGAGTAGCTGGGATTACAGGCACGCACCACCACGCCCAGCTAATTTTTTGTATTTTTAGTAGAGACAGGGTTTCACCATGTTGACCAGGATGGTCTCTATCTCTTGACCTCGTGATCCACCCGCCTCGGCCTCCCAAAGTGCTGGGATTACAGGCTTGAGCCAATGCGCCCGGCAGGTTTTACGATTTTTAAAAATATTCTCGTGACATATGCACTTGGCACCTAGAATATGCAATGCTGCTCAAAAACAAATGTATGAAAACTCGCAGCACTGATATTCAATGAAATGCAACTAAGACATCAAATTACCATTTTATTTTATTAAATTCACCTTAAAGTTTTTTTGTTTTTTGAGACAGAGTCTCTCTCTGTCTCCCAGGCTGGAGCATAATGGCATGATCCTGGCTCACTACAGCCTCCACCTCTGGGATTCAATCGATTCTCCTGCCTCAGCCTCCTGAGTAGATGAGATTACATGAGCCCACCACTATGCCCGGCTAATTTTTGTATTTTTAGTAGAGATAGGGTTTCACCATGTTGGCCAGGCTGGTCTTGAACACCTGACTTTGAGATCCTTCCACCTCCGCCTCCCAAAGTGCTAGGATTACAGGTGTGAGCCACCATGCCCGGCCCACCCTGAAGTATTTTTTTTACTAAATGATGGCCAATCCTGGGGATGCTGAGGTGAACCTGATTTACTTATGCCTAGTGGAAGCCATAGTCAAGCTGCTGTACAAGACTTCTGGGGAATAATTTAACAGTACATATTCAGAATATACTATGTTTCTACCCTTTTGCTTGGTAATGAAAATTGGAAAGTTTTTACATGTTCTCACTTGTAAGTGGGAGCTGAACAGTGAGAACACGTGGATACAGGGAGGGGAACACGCTGGAGTCTGCTGCAGGGTCAGAAAGAGGGAGAACATCAGGGAAAACAGCTAATGCATGCTGGGCTTAATACCTGGGTGAGGGGTTCATAGGTACAGCAAACCACCGTGGCACACATTTACCTCTGTAACAAACCTGCACATCCTGTACCCTGGAACTTAAAATTTCTTTTAAATGGAGGGTTCTAACAAAAGAGGGAGAAGCTCCCAAAGACGATGCTAAAGATCTAAAGAGATTTATTACGGCATGATCTAAAAATGGGTAAACCCAAAAACAACATAAATGGTCAAGTATAGCCTCTTGGCTAATTAACACACAACGTAGCCATGGTCTGTAGTAAAGAAAAAATGGGAATTATAAATATTTAGCAACAACAAAGTATATTTACGATAAAATGTTAAATGAAAATAGAATACAACCCGAGTTCCTTATAATCCCACCTATGTGCCTGTTCAGCCAGGGACTCAGAAGGAATTCCCAGCAATGAAAAGAGTAGTGTCAGCATTTATGTAAGACTTGTTTTAAAATCAAAATTGCCTTTAATATGTTTATAACTATGTTTATAATATAAATTTTAAAATTGTTGAACTTGTACGCATTAACGCTAAGATGATTTAAAATTTTTTTTTTTTCCTTGTGGCAAAGTACATCTTTTGTGGCTGGAATAATCAGCCTTCTTCTCCCCCAGTAAGTAGTTAAGCTTTTCAGCCTGTATTATTTCTTTATCTACCTAAGTGCCCTGGGATAAAAGCCCCAAACTTTCATCACAGCACTTCGAGAGATGGGGCTTGTACCAGCGAATTTAGCAAAAGTCAGTGGCAAAATGACTCATCATTGCCTGAAATCAAAGTGGTTTTTCTAAAAGAGGGAGAGTTGTAAACCTAATCCCTGCCTTTTGATCCTAGTCAGGCTAGGGGCAGGAGAGATAAACTTGAAGAAATAAAATAAATGAGTTCAATAAGGATTATGTGCTTACTGTGCACTCCTGACTCTGCTCAACCATTTAGTGCAGGGAGCAAACACCTGTGCTCTGGAATCCGGGAGCCTGGACTTGACTCCAGGTCTGCCTTTTACCAGCCCTGCGGCCTTTGGTTTAAGTTGCTCAACCGCTCTCAGCCTTACCCTTCTCTCCATTCACCAGGTTTCGATTCCATGTCAGGTACTAGAATGAGCACCAGGAGAATGAAAACTTACAGCTAATCACTAGATGGATCGCATTCTTCCTAAGCAAACATGAAACTTTTATAAAATTACCATATTCTAAGCCAATTACCCTTTGGAGAAGGGTAATTGCTCCTAATCTCTTATAGTTACCTTTTCTCTGAACCCTTTGAGGATAATCTCAGTACTCAGCTACTTTCAAGGAGTCAGCAATATTGAACAGATCTGTAAAATAGGCAACTTCTAATGAGATGGATACCTGCCAGCCCTTTTAAGAAATGAGAACACTGTAAATCTCTGAAGAAATATCACTGAAGACTTAGCAGCAAAGACAGAAAACACCACATACCCAACAGAAGACTTTGCCCAAGCCCCTACTCTTCACACTTCCTTCCCAAATGCCAGAAGGAGAAGCAGGGGCTGGCAGGGGCTCTCCCTTGCCCATCTGCCATCAGCCCAGCAGACTCAGGGCTTCTCTGTCTTCATAATGTCTCCCTGCTCTGACACAGCCCCTCCCTGCCCACAAGCCCACACCCATTAGTGAAGGACACTATAGCTACTTTACTCTCCCTCCTTAAAATGCATGACCAGGAGGGGCTGCAACTATATAATATATATTTTATTTTCTTGTCCTGAATGCTCTGAAAGGCACTGCTTAATTGTCATGACCTGTGTTTGTCCAATGGCTCCTTATCTTTGTCTCACCTTTGTTCTTTGAGTCATTAGATCAGTAAAGTTGTGGCAATTTGTTTTTAGTTCTAAGCGAAGACAAAAGATATCTTTGTTATATGATGAGTACATTCAAGTGTGTGTGTGTGTGTGTGTGTGTGTGTGTGTGTGTGTGTAGCAGGATAGAGAGGGGGAATCTGTGATGATGAGGATGAAGGTGGAGTTTTTACTGAAATGGAAAAAGGCTTCTGGCTGAATGACTCCAAGTTATTATGATTTCATCTCATAAAAAAAGGGATAAGCAGTTTCTATTTAGAGTCTAAAATAAGCTTGAAAAAACACCAAGCAAACCTAATGCCTGTCATTCTTTCTTTGCTCCTACTCTCTGACAGTTACCTTTTCTCTGAACCCACTGAGGATAATCTCAGGGGCAAAGTTCTGAGTCATGAGCAATATCAGAAGGCTCAGTGGCCTGATGGGGAAATCCTCCTCTCTTAGGTGACCTCTGAAATTATACTCTAATCCTGGATGGAGAAGGCAAAGGAATCATTGTCAGTCTCGAGGTGCCCTGAAGCTACCCAAAAAACTGGGCAAAGAACTGCAATGAAAACAAGAGCTAGAAGACAAGGCCCAAGTATGGCGCCTCTGGGGCTATTCCCTACTGCATAGGTAAATTTAAGTCATTGGCTCAAAAGAGCATAATACGTCCAGATCCATCAAATTCCTCATGCTTCAGAACACCACAGGAGTCCATTGTTAAAGATTCAATCACTGGTCATTCAACTGCTATTGAGAACCTACTATGTATTCGGTGAACACCGAGGCACTAATACTCAACAACTAATATATGCCAGGCACTGTTCTGGGCTCTGGAAATTCAAAGGGAAAAGGTCGACAAAAATCTCAGACCCTAAGTGACTTACCTTCAAGTTGGAAGAATTTGAGCACTTAGCAATAAACTAATAGACATGTATTAACGTTTTCCTGGGATGGTCTCAGTTTGCCCATGTTATTCCAAAGAAATTATGAATAGCCTCCTCTTTCACTTTTAAAATTATTAGTTTGGAAGGATACATTACATGGTTACTCTACTAATAAGCCAAGAAAGATAAAAATTAGATTTATCAAAATAACAACTGTAACAACTGAAGTTTAAGTGGAATGCCTGGGGTGAAAATCTGACTGAAATTTTGGGCAAAAAAAAAGCAATGGGTACTGTGAGTGAAATCAATTCTTTTGAAGATTACGAATTTCATTTGCTCTAAAGGGAAGCAGAAAAGTCGAACAAAAACTGGTGTGCCTCCAGAGAGTTTATTTTTATTGTGAGAGAAATAGTAGCCTGTTTGTATGTTAATGGATTCATCTGCTTAGAAGGGAACCTTGATGATGAGTAAAGAGTGAAGGCGATTGCTAAAGAGCTATCCCTGAGGAGGAGAAAGGAGAGGAGAGCCAGTGTGAATACAGAGAGAATGCCATGAATAAGAGAGATTATGGATAGATGGATGGATGGATGGATGGATGGATGGATGGATGGATGAATGGATGGATAGACAAGTGGGTAAGTGGGTGGGTGGATAGATGGATGGGAAAATGGATGCAATGGATGGATGGGTGGACAGATAGATGGGTACCTAGGTGGGTGGGTGAATGAATGGAAAGGTGGATGAGTGAGTAGGTGAGTGACTGAGTGAGTGGGTGGATGGGTGGGTGGATAGATGAACATATGGATAATAGATGAATAAATGAGTGGCTAAAGCAGGTGTCCCCAAACTACGGCCTGCAGGCCGCATGCGGCCCCCTAAGGCCATTTATTTGGCCCCCCCGCCGCACTTCAGGAAGGGGCACCTCTTTCATTGGTGGTCACTGAGAGGAGTACAGTATGTGGTGGCCCTCCAACGGTCTGAGGGACAGTGAACTGGCCCCCTGTGTAAAAAGTTTGGGACGCCTGGGCTAGATGAATGGATAGATGATGAATGGATGGATGGATGGATGGATGGATGGATGATGGATGGATGGATCGATGGATGGATGGACGGATAGATGGATGGGTGGGTGAGTGGGTGAGTGGGCGCCTAGTTAAGTGAATTGGTGGATGAATGAATAGATGGACCAATGAGATGAGTTAGGCAGAAGCTTAGGTAAATGTGGTAATGTATGCTAGTAGAAATTCTCATTATATTGCCTCAATTTTCTTAGCTAAGTTAAGAATCTAGGCCTTCTTTGGTGGGGTAGAAGTGTTAAGGACTTGAGGAAGAGAGGAGAATTTGTGAGGTGGGTATATGGAAAACTGGGAGAGTGAATAGACTTGGGAAAGATGCAAAAATCATCTGGTATCCCACATGAATGGGTGAAGACCCAAGACCTTGAAGGTTATCATCAGAAACTTTGGAGGCTAGAAGGCAGTGGCTGATATATTCAAAATGAAAAACAAAACAAAGAACCTGTTAATCAAGACTCACATATCCAGCAAAACTTTCCTTCAAAAGTGAGAAAGAAATTAAGACAGTCCCAAAAGCTGAGAGAGCCAGGTACCACTACATATGCCTGCAAGAAATGCTAAAGGGGGTCCTGCAGATTGAAATAAAAGGATACTAGACAGTAACTCGAAGTCATATGAAGAAATAAAGATCTCAGTAAAGGTTAAAAAAAATGAGTATTATTATAATAATGGTTCATAAATCCACTTTTGTTTTCTACATGATTTAAGAGAGTAATACATTTTTTAAAAAAATTATCAGTCTAAAAGCTAGTACTATCATAACTTTGATTTGCAATGCTACATTTCTTCCTACATAATTTAAGACAACGATGCATTAAAACAATTAGATTTAAAAAAAAATAGTCTTCATATCCACAAATAATAAACAGAGGGCATAGTATCAAGGAAAATCACGTTTTAAATCATAACCAATTTTAAATACTTAGGAATATATTTAACAAAAAATTTGCAAAACCTATGTGCAAAAAAGAATTATTCCTGAAGTGTACAAGAAGCTTTACAATAAGGGAAGGCAAATCTATATGCAAAATACATGACTATTCCAGGAATAACAAAACATTGTTCTTTTCATGATAGAAGTTGTTCAGCGTAACCAGTCTTCCATAAGGTAATGGGCTGATCCCTCGAGGGATGGTGCCATATTAAAGGCTCAGTGTTGGTCTCTGTTATTAGCAAATTGTGCACTCAGCAGGGAGGATAGCCAGATCTGCCTTTGTAAATGGAAGTCCACATTGCTGAGCCCCAGACATAATCTCCAGCCCCTCTACCATGAGCACTTTGTTCATGAGCCCATTGGGCAATGATAAAAGTGGCTGGAAAGGAGGCTGGTCCACACAACAGGTCCTTATTAGAATTATCTCCCCTGGATTCATCCTTTAGTAGCACTCAATAGTTATATTTATATAGATATGGTTTGAATGTTTGTCCCCTCCAAATTTCATGTTGAAATGTGATCCCCAGCATTTGAGGTGGGTCCTGGTGGGAGGTGTTTGGGTCATGGAAGTGGGTCCCTCATGAATGGCTTGGTTTCCTTCTCATGGTAATAAGTGAGGTCTTGCTCTGTGATTCTCATTCTGTGAGTTCATGCGAGGGCTGGTTATTTAAAGAGCCTGGCACCTTCTTGCCCCTTGCTCCCTTTCTCGTCATGTAACGGCCTGTTCCTGCTTTGCCTTTTGCCATGAGCAAAAGCTCCCTGGGCTTCACCAGAAGCCAAGCAGACTCTGGTACCATGTTTCCTGTAAAGACTGCAAGGCCATAACCCAGAACTTAAACCTCTTTTCTTTATAAATTACCCAGTCTCAGGTATTCCTTGATAGCAATAAAAACTGGCTAACACAATATTGTTATACTCTGTGCCCATTAGGAGTCTATTTACCTACTTCTTTCGCAGACTTCTCTGTCACCAGACATGTTCTCCATTTCCTTGTAAGTCATTGATTATGTAACCAAAGTTTTAGCCACAGCCCATGATCAATATAGACCTGTGTCTCCTGCCATGTCTTCTTCCACGTGAAAGGAACAGTCAGAGGCATTGTTCAAAGTTCTACCCACTGGGAGGATTTCTCTTCACCAGTGCCCCTCGGATCCATCTCAGAGGGCAGCTGCAGCATTGCACCTGTCCAGTTTTGAATGATCCCTGTGTATCGTGTAAGCCATGTATAAGCCAAGCATAAGCTTTTTCTTTCTCAGTCAAATGGACACAGAGAGCTCACTCCGGAGCTGTAGGCGCAGGTTGGAGGGAGAAGACAATGTAACAGGAGTGGGGGTTGTGAGAGTCTGAGCCACTTCCTCGTGCAACTTCTTTGTAACTTCATGGCCTGCTTATGCTTGATGTCACATATGCCACTTCCGTTTGAGGTTGACATACTGCTTTGCACCTCCAACTTCATGGCTTGGTGGGTCAGACAATACCCTGTGATGGGCAGCTCAGATCACATGGTAACAAGGTAACATGGACAGTGTTTAGTCTCTGCTAAGGTCTTAGTAACAATCCAAAAGCTGCTTCCCAAAAGGAGAGTAGTTATCCACAGAAGGTAGCAGGTCTTCTCTGAAAAATACTAAGGATCTAGCATGCTCATGCCTGTAATCCCAGCAACTCTGGAGGCTAGATGGGAGAATTGCTTGATCCCAGGAGTTTGAGGCCAGCTTGGGAAGCACAGCAAGACCCAGTCTCTAGAAAAAAAAAAAAAATTTTTTTTCTAAGACTTTGCATCTTGATTTCCCTGCAGGGGCCTCCCAAAGGCTCCAAGTAGCTTCCCTATCTAACACTTTAGAACTGTGGGATATCCTCGGTTGTACGGTTCAAGTGACAGAGCTGGAGGGACAGCAGCCTGTACCTTGGGGAGAACCCTCTTTTGTTTGGGGCCCCATTCAAACCTGGCAGCTTTTCAGGTCACTCAGTAAATGCACCCAAGTGAAACATATGTTGCCTTCAACTCCCAAATGGTACACTAGGCATTGTCTTTTTCTTGTTAATAGGAGGGATCAGATGCAGCAACTTCTTCTTTACCAACAAGTCCCGGACCATTAAAACTCTCGACATTTCATCAAGGTGGCTAGACCCTGAAGTTTTCCACCCTATTATATGCAGGCATGTTGCTAATATGTCTAAAACAATTGCTACTTCATGCTCACCAGTTTCAATCAGCATAATAGCATCAGTGTAATGGACCAGTATCTTCTAGAAGAAAAAGACAATTAAGATCTCTGAAGACTATTAAAAGTTAGGAATAAAGAGCAGATATGCCCCTGAGGTAGGACAACGAAGATGTGTTGCTGGCTTTGCTAGCTGAAAGTATGTTGCCTTCGATGGTCTTTGCCAGTAGATACAGAGAAAAAAATGTCAATCAATAGCTGCATAGCAGATGCCCGATAATGCAATGATTTGCTTCAGCAACAAAACCACACCAGCTGCAATTACAATCACAACCTGATTAAATTTGAAATAAATATTATTCTCTAAGATCTGTCTTCTATACAGGTCAACTAGGTGAGTAGAATGGGAAATGTGGTCAGAATCACTGCCCTTCCATCCTTCAAGTCCTTGATGATGATGACACAAATCTCTGCAATTACTCTGGGAATACAGTTTGCTATTTTCATCAGTAGACATTGTCCTGGTGCTTTCCACTTGATCTTTACTAGCATAATAGAACCCACTCCTTGAGTCACGGAACCTAAGTAGGGGTTCTGCCAGTTGCTGCATGTGTACATTGCAACTATGCAAAGAGCTGGAAAATAACCAGAGGATGGCTTCTGGGTTGCACTGGGCACCCTGTGGGATAGATGTGAGCCAAAACTCCATTGATCACCTGACCTCCATAAGCCCCTACCTGACCCACTGGACCACAGTAATGTTTTGAGTCATCAGGAATTAGTGTCAATTCATAGCCATTGTCCAGTGATCCTGGTTGAGTCTTGTTATTTTCCCTTCCCCAATGTAAATAGCCATAGGTTCCATTGTGGAAGGCTGGGGAGGAAGATTCACAGTATACATTCTCAGCAATATAGCAGGGCCATTCTTCAAGGGGATCCAGCCTCTGCTTCATTCAAGGGATGAGAAGTCTGTAAATTAATTCAAGTCTGAGAATGAATTGAGGGGTCGTAATTCTGTGCTTTGATTCTTCAAGACAAGGCTCTGATCATTAAATCTAGAGCTTTTCTGCTTATACAGATCAAATAAGACTTCAGTAAGTTGACCATCTCTTTTAATTTTAGGGATGCCACGATCAACTGGCTGATGCCAAAAACCTCTGTAAGTCAGGCTGCTCTAATGACTGACTGACTTGGCTCCTCTGTCTATTACCCTAACCATATCCACCTTGTCTTGTGATTAAATGCCACCTCTTGGGCTTTCCCACCTTAAATCCCATTATCCCCACTGTGTTAGTCTCAGTTCGGTGGTAGAAGTTCCCAAGCTAACTTATGAAAGCCACCACAGAAAGCTTCAAGGTTGCCAGATTTTCCTCACTAGCTTGTTTCTCACAACCATGATGAGAAGCACGTCCTCTGGGCCTTCCCAGGGAGCGTGAACAAGTCATACATGATAAACTCACTGCAGCACTCCAATGTCCTGGAGTTTTGGGTAATTCCTCCCCAGTATGGCAAAGCAATTCCATCATTTTCACATTTATTTAGTCTGGCATCTCTCTGGGTCCGTATGTCACTTGACCCACCAAGTAAACTTTAGAGTCACTCCCGGCCCTTTGAGCTAAAACACTAAACTTACAGTGAGCTTAATGAACTCTGCTGTGGACTAAATGTGTCACCACCACCTCCTTCCTCAAATTCATATGTTGAATCCTAATCCCCAATGTAATGTATTAGGAGGTGTGGCATTGAGAGGTAATTAGGTCAAGAGGGTGGAGCCCTTTAAATGAATTTAATGCCCTAATGAAAAGGCACAAAGGAGCTTTTATTCTTTCTCTCTGCTCTCTTGCCACGTGAGGATACAATGAAAAGACGGTCATCTGCAAACCAGGAAGTAGACCCTCACCAGATACTGAACCTGCTGGCTGGCATCTTGGTCTTGGATTTCCCAGCCTCCAGAGCGACGAAAAAAAAATTTTGTTGTTTAAGCTCCCATTTGAAAGGGTATTTTTGTTACAGCAGCCCACACTAAGGCAGATGCAGAACAGTCAACTCAGTCTGATCTACCTTTACAGTTTTTCCACTTTGATCCCACACTCTTGAAATCCACATGTATTCCTCTGATTTCTATCTGTATAACTTGGGAAAATCTTGCCAATCTTTCAGTATGTATCATACTTCATCACAAAGTCATACTTTGCACCTCACCCTTTAGGGCTGGCCAGAACTTGACCCTAGTTACAGATCAAGAAGCAAGGAGAGGTGGTGGGGTTGATTCCAGGGAGGGCCAGCAGAGCCCTCTGAGGAAACTACACAGGTTGCCCAGGCCAAGGACAGGTGAGCTCCCCAGGCAGGGGTGGGAGAGCTGCTTCTATTGGAGAACAAAACTTGGTAGAACTTTGGGATCTAATGTCCCTGGCTTCGCTGGAATCTGTTCATCTTTCCCCAGAGTTTAACAGAAGAAACCCTGTAGGACTGAGAATTTAGCTTTCACTGTATTTCCGCCAACTGCAGGAATAAACCTCAGGTTTGGTTTACAGAAATCTTGGCTCTACAGATAAAAGATAAAAGGTTGATTTCACGACAGCCCGAGAAACTTTGTACTGAGACATTAGGCAGTGGTGCTAATGTCCATTCCACTCTTATTCCATGCCTAGGGTTCACTTAGCAATCCTGTCATGTGATATGGATGATTGGCAGGGCCAAGAGCTGGCATTCCTATTTCCTCAAAACCCCATTTACTTCTAACAAAAGTGTGATTTCATGGGCAATTCTCAGCATAAAGGCAAACAATTTATGAAAATAGTGAACCTGAAACCTATGGGTGGTGAGTCACAGGTGGCATCTCAGAGGAGTGATGGGGAGTGGCCGTGTGCTGCCCCTCACATGCTTGCAGCATTTGCTACTTTTGAATTTTCTCAACAATTATATTATTTGAATTACCCACAAAACTCCACTAAGATTGAGTTTCCCTGGGTTAAAAAAGTTGATGTGTAGGCATATTCAGTAACTTAAGATTATTCAAATACTAAATCCAGGTCCCCTATTTTCAAGTATATATCATGCTTTTAAGAAAAAGCTCTAATATGCAAGAAATGCAGCTTTTTTTTTATATGTGAGTTTAGCTTCTGCTATAGTTTAGATGTTTGTTCCCCAGAATCTGGTGAAACGTGATCCTCAGTGTTGGCATTGGGGCCTAATGGGAGGTGTTTGGGTCATGGGGGTGAATGCTTCATGAATAGATGAATGTCCTCCCTTGGGGGTGAGTGAGTTCTCACTCTGTTAGTTCCTGCAGAGGCCGGCACCTACCCACTCTCTTGCTTCTGCTCTATGTGATCTCTGCACCCAGCTCCCCTTCACCTTCTGCTATGAGAAGAAGCCCTCACCAGAGGCAGATGCCCAATTGTGACTTTCTAACCATCAGAATCATGAGCCAAATATGCCTTTTCCTGTACAAATTACCCAGCCTCATGTATTTCTGTATGGCAACATTAAGCAGACTAAGACAGCTTCTATCTCAAGCTTCTATTTGGCCTGATATTAGAAAATGTAATCCAGACACGTTCAGTCACCAAAAGTTTTTTCAGCCAGACGTAAACTCGGTCAGTTCAGAACTTCTGTCTCTGGCCCTTTCCCTCCTGCTTCCCTGGTCGTAGCGCTGGGGGGCTTCCCTGGCATGTGGGCTGAGGGAGCGTGAGGGAGGGGCTGATCCACAGCCACCCTTAGTCCATGCTGGTGTCCACTGCAATGTCCAGTCCTGCTCATTACTCATAGTGAGACCCTCTGAGTCGTCTGAGGCCCCATTAGGACTTAGCCTGCACAGGCCCCACTGCGATACCCTCCACTGTCCTTCGGGATGCTGGAGACTCTGCCATACCCACCATCTCTTCTTCCCACACCCGTCACACTCTTGGGTACATAACCACACATTTAGGACCATCCCAGCTTCCTCTCTTTGTCACAGCCCAAATAGCCTTCCTTACTTCAAGGGATTCAATAATGTGTTCTATATAATGGTGATATTAAAGTAAGCCTACAAATTCTTTAATATTCCTCCCATTAAAGACAGAGACTAATTATTTCCCCCTTTTATATAGGCCATTCTTAAGGACTCAATTCTGAATGAGCGGCAGAGGCAGATGTGACACTGCGTGCCCCCACAAGGCTGGGTCACTGAAGAGGGTGTGGCTCCCACTCAGCTCTTGGTCTGTCTGGATATGCTGCCTTGGAGCCGGGAGCCACTGTATGAAGAGTCCAGCTACTCGGGAGCCACCATGCTGGTAACGTCACTTGGAGGGAACCCAGGGAGAGAGAGAGGTTGAGGATACCCAGCTCTCCACCACCCGCTGTTGAGTCTTCCCAGCCTAGGCTTCAGACGTGTGAGAGAAGACACATCTGAGATGACCATGGCTCTACGCATCACATGAGAGCAAACTCATGTGAGGCTCCAAGCTAGATCCACCCAACTGAACTGCTCCCAAATTCCTGATCTACGAAACACAGATACTCTATAGAGTGATGGTTTTAAGCTACTACGTCTGCAATGCAAGTATAGATAATCCTTTCTGGGTCTACTGCTATAGGATTGTTTTGGTTTAGAGAATGCAGAGGGATTAGGAAACTAAGGTTGGGTAGCTCATGCGAGGTCATAAAGCTAATGGGATCTGAGCACGCTTGCTGGACCACATTACACATTACACTCCCTCTCTAGCCCATCTGACCATCAGCCTTGTCCAGAGCCACCATTCTCCTGAAAGATATGCCCATATATAAATTTTTAAAGTAAGCACATATTTTTCTCTGCAAAATTGAGTTTAAAAAGAAAATAAGCACATATCAATAGGAAATCCCAAGATAAGCTATTGAGGGTATCTATTAGAACACAGGATTAGTCAGAGCAAGTTAGATTTTTTGTTTTTCTGAGACGGAATCTCACTCTGTTGCCCAGGCTGGAGTGCAGTGGCATGATCTCGGCTCACTGCAATCTCTGCCTCCCGGGTTCAAGCGATTCTCTGTCTCAGCTTCTCGAATAGCTGGGATTACACATGCATGCCACCAACCCCAGCTAATTTTTGTATTTTTAGTAGAGATGTGGTTTCGCCATCTTGGCCAGACTGGTCTCGAACTCCTGACCTCAAGAGATCCACCCTCCTCAGCCTCCCAAAGTGCTGGGATTACAGATGTGAGCTACCGCGCCTGGCCTAAATATTTTTTAACATCCATAAATTCCCGAGAGATTTTACATTTAGAGAAAAAGCAAGAGAATGCAAATATCTTTGTCTTTATAAATAAAATATCTGTATGGTAAAGATTGCTGTGACTGAATATTCATGTCTAGAATCATTCTGTTATCTAAAGGTTTTGCTAACACTTATGAAGGGTTGACAATTCGGAGGTATCTCAGTGTTTCTGATGAGGTAATGATGATGCTTGTCACTAGACATTTTGGTGCTGAATAGGACCAAATGAGACTGAGGCAGGGAATCAGTGCTTTTAAAGATGGCTTTGTTTGATTCCCACAGAATTGATCAGGTGCTGAGTGAGAAGGCACCACTTGGCTCTCTTGAGAACATGAGATAAATATTCACCCAGAACGTTAGGTTTAGGGGTGGTGACCGTCTCTGCAGTGCACCCTGATCTGATGCCAGAAAGAACAACAAGATTCTTTTATGCCGTGGTGATCCGCATCTCCATTGAAGGCTCCATCCATTCGAAAGACAAAAAATGTGCAAATCATGGAAGTTTAAGCAGGAAAAAAATGAATTTAAACCCCAGGGCCCTACAATTATGAGGATAATGCCTTTCATTATGGTTATTCTACATTAATCTCCCTCCAGCACTGTGAGTAATAGCGTTTTCCTCCAGGGTCAGCAAGGCTGGGGTTTCCATGGGGACTTGATTGCTCTGTCTGTATGGAAACTCAGCTCCATCAGAGGAGGACAACGTTTTTGGCTTTGCCAGGATGAGCAGTAACACGCAAGGAGATGTAGGCTTTTAGAAGAAGAGAAGACCAGAGGGTCCAGTTACGGCTTTCTCCATCGCCGTGCTGTTGAATGTGGAGGTGCGTGGCTTCAACCTTTGTGTAGCATCTTGACGGCAAACCAAGCAACTGTTCGTCCTCCCTGAGGAGACAGCGGACATGTTCAGCTGGGGAAACAGACACTTTGTTTCAGGAGAGGTCAAATTAGTATCATTTATTTGACAGCGAATTTGCCAAACCGTAACCCAATTAAACATACGCATACAGTTTTGAATCCAGCTATTCCACTTTTAGGAATTTATTTTAGATGTTATACTCACACATGTAAACAATCACAGAGATATGCAAATATTTATTGTAGCCCTGATTGAAATATTAGAAGTCTGAAGCTAATTGTTCAACAGTAGGAGCTGGTTGTATAAAATCAATTCATCCACACTTTGGAATACTATGTAACTATATATAGTTTTTAATTGAGTTAGATCTCTGTGTATGAAATGGAATGAACTCCCAAGTACATTGTTTGTTAAAAGACAGTAACATTGTAATGTGTTCCACCATTTATACTTTTAAAATGTGGATATTTGCAGTTTTGTGTGTGTCTCTCTGTGTGTGTGTGTGTGTGTGTGTGTGTAGAGAAAGAGAGAAAGGCTGTTTTGTGTATGTGTGTGTATATATATGTGTGTGTATGCATTTGTGTGTGTGTGTGTAGAGAAAGACAGAAAGGCTGTTTTGTGTATGTGTGTGTGTCTGTATATATATGTGTGTATATATGCGTGTGTGTGTGCTCGTGTGTATATACATGCGTGTATGTGTTTGTGTGTGTGTAAAGAGAGAAAGGCTGTTTTGTGTATGTGTCTGTATATATATATGTGTGTATATATGTGCGTGTGTGTGTGTGCGTGTGTGTGTGTAGAGAGAGAGAGAGAGAAAGGGAGAGAGAATATCTCTAGCAGTGTGTACCACACAGATGGGCGAGAAGACGGAGAACCGGGGGCTCAGGAGAGGAAAAGAGGAGACGAGAGCCGGCAGATGTCGGAAAAGGATGAAAATTGGGAGATCAGTTCTCAGTCTTGGTTCTGCCCTGGGCAAATCACTTCATCTTGCTGGGCAACAGCATCTAGAAGACAAATGCATGTCTAGACCCAGAACTGTGCCTCTCAACCTTGGTTGTACATATGACTCAGAGGGTGATCTGGTTAAAATAGAGATTCTAGTTTAGTGGGTCTAGATGGGGTCTGAGATTCTGCGTATCTAACAAGCTCTCTGATGAGGCTGACGCTGCTGCTCACAGACACACTCTGAATGGAATTTAGATCAGAGGCTGGTGAACCTTTCTCTGTAGAGGGCTGGATAGTAAATATTTCAGCCTTTGCAAGCCACGCAGTCTTTGTCACAACTACTCCACTCTGCTGTTGTGGCACAAAAGTAGCCACAGATAATATATAAATAAGTTTGTAAAATAACACACATCATTTACAAAATAACACACGTGCATGGAGCCAGATTTGGCCCAGCCCATCGGTTACAGAACATCCACCACTGTTACAGGCGATATCTAATTTTCCTTCCAGTTTTGCTCTTCCTTAATTCATGTTCAAGTCCTTAACTGAGCACCTACTCCACATCGCAGCCTGCGTGTTATATGTTTTTTCACACAAGACTCTGCTACCCTACAGAACCACCTGTAAAACTCTACCCCACACCCATTTTACTAATGAGGGGACTTGTTCAAGATCTCAAAGCATGGAAGGGATCACTGTTGTGATTAGAACCCAGGTTTCCTGATTCCAGGCCTGGTACTTCTTTGCTCTTTTCAATAAATCAAATGAAGATTGTTTTTTAAACACTCTCTCTCTCTCTCTCTCTCTCTCTCTCTCTTTCTCTCTCTCTCTCTCTTTCTGGTGGAGTTTTGCGAAAGAAAGAGGATAAGCGATTGTTCACCAGCTTGTTGTGTTGGGCAAGATTATCTCTTTTAGCCACGTGTCCAAAGTAGGATTTTAACAATTCAAGAATTTTAAAGGGATAGTAGGTATAAAACAGACAGAAACTATCCTAGGCCATAGCAGGTCATTTCACAAGCACAAGAAAATGTGGCTCCATGATTACCTCCTTCTCTTTATATCCCAGTTCCCATCTGAGCTTTGGCAAGCTCAATCTCCAAATGCCACGGGAGTCACAACGTAAAGGAGGCAGCAGCCCCGTGACCGAGCGAAGGGAAGAGGCGTGAGCAATTGGGAGGGCTGGAGGGATGCAGGTCCCTAACTGTTGCCCCTTGCTCAAATGCCGCCTCTTTGTTCCTGTGAGAAGAAGAAGGTGCAGAGAGTGCTGGGCAGAGAGTCGGAAGAAGGCCTGGCTTAGGTGCACGATGCAATCACCCAGCCTCTCAGATGTTGCACACCAGTAGCCCCCAGGTGGAAACTCACTCGCACACAGGTGGATTTGCTTTGAGCTGCTTGCAGAGTGTTTTAAATCATTTCAACTAGATGTCAAATATAATCTTCCTGTCTTTCTTTTTATAGCTCTCCCGGGTGATGGATCCAGCAACAACCAGTGACACTTTGCACAGGACGACCGTGGGCCCCAGCAGAGTAGCAGCAGCCCTGATGCATGGTGAGGAATCCTGGTGTCTTGCTCAGGTAAAGCTCCCGCCTACTCCCAGGGGGCGTTTGAGTTTGCGATTTCTGCTCGACTGGCCTGTTTCCTCATCTGTAGAGCGTGGTGAGTAACCACCGCAACTACCTCATTAATTCAGTCAGCAAACGCGTGTCCACTGCCTGGCTCAGTGCTGCTCCACAGAGGGGTGGGGAGGAATCAGAGGGGCCCTGACAGTCCTGGCCTCGTGGGTTGGACTGCCCCACAGCGTCAGTCTGGTGAACAACTCAGGCATTCTGGCTGCTGCAAGAGGCCCATGTGTGGAGAATAGTGTAGACACAGACACGGATCAGGAGGAGAAGATTTACAGAGAGCAGGGATGCCCAGAAGAGGCCGTATCTTTTTTTTTTTTTTTTTTTTTTTTTTTTTGAGACGGAGTTTCGCTCTTGTTACCCAGGCTGGAGTGCAATGGCGCGATCTCGGCTCACCGCAACCTCCGCCTCCTGGGTTCAGGCAATTCTCCTGCCTTAGCCTCCTGAGTAGCTGGGATTACAGGCACGCACCACCATGCCCAGCTAATTTTTTGTATTTTTAGTAGAGACGGGGTTTCACCTTGTTGACCAAGATGGTCTCAATCTCTTGACCTTGTGATCCACCCGCCTCAGCCTCCCAAGGTGCTGGGATTACAGGCTTGAGCCACCGCGCTCGGTGAGGCTGTATCTTAAAGAGAGAGAGGCTCTCCTGGTTACAGAACCGCAGCGGGGGCAGAGTGGGAAGAGAGTGGGCAGGGAGTTCTCAGTCAAGGGATCACTGGGTTACAGAGACAGAGGCCAGGAAAGCAGCCCGATGTACTAGGGAAAGCACAAACAGTCCTGTGGCTAGTTGCAGGGTGTAAGTGAGACTACGGAGTGGAGGCAGAGAACGCAGGAGGCTGACGGGCAGCCCAGCAGGGGCTGAAGGTCCCAGTGAGAAGCATGACCTAGTCCCGAGGGCCATAGGGAGTTCTCAAAGGGTTTCCTACATGGGAGTGCGGAGATGGAGTTCAGGCTGTAGGACGATCTCTCTGTCACAGTGGAGGGTAGACAGATGAGGAGGAAAGACAGGGCAGGGAGACCAGTCAGGAGGCAACTGGATAAATGCAGGTGAGAAGGAAGCTAAGACTGTGACAATGGTGGAAATTCAGGGACAGGACTAGGATGAGATGAACGAGAAACACAGGATGCAAAATTTAAAGAGGTGCTGGCTCTCAGAGACAGGCAAGTGCAGAGGTGGGCACCTGAGGCTGAGCATCCCCTTAAATGTTGCTTTTAGGGGGTTCTTGCTTGCCTCATCCTAGGGCTGGCCCTGGATTAGTGGTGCGGAAGGACTAACGTAACTGCTGAAGTCCTATTTGCCAAAGGTAAGGACCTTCTGGGGTGTTCTGCTCAACGTGACTGACTTGTTTCTTTCACTCAAGTTCTTAAGGACTTGGGTTCAAATCCTGACTCTCAAACTCACGGTCTGTCAGAGTTTTTTGTTTGTTTGTTTGTTTGTTTGTTTTTTTCTCAGTTGCCCACATATGTAAAATGAACCCAGAGTTTTTGAGCCTCAGGGGTGCTCCAAGTTCAGAGGATGTGGAAACTCGGGGCCGCGGCCACAGCAGACAGCCCCTGGTGACCTCTGTCTTTGCCACCATGTATTTGTTTTGAAAGACCTCAAGGCCAATAGCTCCTCTTTCCTGATCCACTAAGCTATGATCGCAGAACCTGTAGCTCTTCTGTTCATTTTCTTCCCCAAGGGCTTGCCTCAGCTGTCTTATTAAATATGGAAAACATCTGTGCTTGAGTTTCTTTTTTTCTTTTAGCAAAAATCCCCGCATCTGGAAAACATTGGTCAAGAGTCTAATTAAGTATGTCAATGACAAATTGTTCTCACAGGAAGTATTTAGGGCTAGTGAATAATTGGGATTTAATGCCCTTGGCCTCTGTCCTTTGCCTGAGTGTTTACTTATCCTAGCAGACACCGGGGAGGCAAGGCCCCCACCCCCACCCAGCCCCAGTCCCGGGACTCCTCGGTCATACTGCCGCAGAAAAGCCAGACCCACAAATGCAAGGAGCTGCCCTCAAGTGAGGAAGCAAGGATGGAAGCTCCGTTTGACGCTCAGTCTCTTAAAGCTACGCAGCGCCACCTTCTTACTAGAATCTCGATCTCTTCCACTCAGGGCTAATATTTCCTGCCAGGCCTACCTGCTGTTTAAAGCTAAAGCTTGAAGGAGACTGTTTTCTTCCTTTTACTTGGACTTTTTTCTTTCACCCTTCGGAGGGCCCAACCCTCTGCGAAAATGGATTCTTTGCCCCTCCCCAACTCCCAGAGGGATATTCTCAACTTCATTAATGAAGTTTAATGGGCTTTCACACAAACACAAAGCTCTCTTCTTGCCATGGAAGGACATTTCTCATTAACGAAGGGCTTAAAGAAATGTTCTCATGCCTCTGAAGCTTCAGGAATGCCCTTCATCTCTTCATCCTTGACTCCCTTGGCCATCCCCACCCAGGGCTCCGGGGCTCTGACAGGAGAAACCACTGTGCACAGCAATTGAAGGCCTCACACCAGCTTCATCAGCCAGAAGTTAGATAGCAAACGACAGAACCGGGAAACATTACAAATGCATGTTGTGAAAGGCGAGTTCTGAGCTGGAGACACTGAAGATTATTCTTTCAGCACCCTCTCTTGTCCTTTCTTTCCCCATGTCTCCACTCCAATCACAGGACGCAGCTGCTCTGTTTCCGAAACGGTCTCCAAATGCATCCTCTTCCTCCCATTCCCATGCCCGCCACCCAGTCCAAGCCACCACTCTCTCTTGCATGGACAGTGGTCACGGCCTCCTCATGGTCTCCGAGATTCCCAGTATGTTCCCTTCAGTCCATTCTCCTCATCTAGCCAAGTGCTGTACAAACACGGGGACCAAACCGTGTTGCCTCGTCACCGTAATGGGTTTGTTGCCCAATGCACAGCAAGTCCACATAATGAGACACAGGGGCTGCAGCAGAGAAAAAGTTTAATAATTATAGGGCAGCCAAACAAGGAGTTAGGAAGAAACCTCAAATCTGACTTCCAAGGGCTTGGGGGTAGGAATTTTAAGGGGTTCAGAGTAGGCCGAGGTGTGGGGATCTTTGATTAGCTGAAGAGTGCCAGGTGAAGTCATGGGACAGGGAACCGAAGAAACTTCCTTCTCATGATGATTCAGTTCCTGTGTGGGGGTCTTTAAACTGGTTGTCATTACCTCTTCCACTGGAATTCAGAATCTGAAGAGCATCTTCAGTAATTCTTTTTTTTTTTTTTTTTTTTTTTTTTTTTGAGACGGAGTTTTGCTGTTGTTACCCAGGCTGGAGTGCAATGGCGCGATCTGGGCTCACTGCAACCTCCACCTCCTGGGTTCAGGCAGTTCTCCTGCCTCAGCCTCCTCAGTAGCTGGGATTACAGGCACGCGCCACCATGCCCAGCTAATTTTTTGTATTTTTAGTAGAGATGGGGTTTCACCACGTTGACCAGGATGGTCTCGATCTGTTGACCTCGTGATCCACCCGCCTCGGCCTCCCAAAGTGCTGGGATTACAGGAGCAATTCTTAAAGCAAAAGCCTTAACGATCTAACATCAGAAATCCTATCAACAGGAACAATGGGAGTGCGAATGATCAGGACCTGGTGCTGTGTGACTTTCAGTTACAAGGAAGTGGGCCAAAGGGCAACCCGATGAACACTTCATTGTAACTATATTTCTGCCCAGAGCCTGGCATATAATTCTTGTCAGCCCTGTGAGGACCGTTTCAAGGTCTCTGCCCTCTGGCAGCTCCCATCACACTGAGGATGCATCCCAGGCCCCCAGCAAGTTGTGGGGCCTGCCCCATCTGGCCGCTGCCCCACAGACATATGCCGCACCTTGCTGTCTTCCTTGTGTTCCTTACCATGATGTAAAGTCACTTTCATTAGTTATTTGAACGTTGTCTGAAAATTCCGTGAGATCATAAACTCCATGAGAGTAGCCTGTTGCTCTTGTTAGAATGAGTCAAGCAAGGTGCCTTGAGCACATTTCAGGAGGCACCCACTCACGGCAGATGCTCTATCACACAGCCCAGAGAGGGAGTACCTCCCCAAATGTTGTGCCCTGGGTGCCCCACTTGCCTTCCAGCCTTATTCCCAGGGCCGGTAAACATTTTGGGTATGAATGAACTCTGAAGTTGTCAAGGTCAAGGGTGCAGAATTCACCCAATTTCCCCAAGTCCTGTGCAATACACCCAGAGGATCCTCTAATCTTCAGCCCCACTGCCATTGACAGTCTCAGGCCATCATCTCTTCCCCTGGGTGGCTGAAACACTTCCTGCCCCCGATCCTCCCAGGCCTGACTGCTCCTCAGTCTGCCACATGCCACCCTGCCTGGCTCTCCATCCATCCTCAGCTGGTGCTCCCCCAGTGCCATGTTCCCTTTGCATCCTGTCTTCCAGGCTTTTGTCTAAGTGACCAAATCTGTCCAAAATGTAGATCTCATCCTGTCATGCCTCTGCACCTCCCACTGGATGTGCACAGAGTCCAAAATCCTTGGATCAGCACTGAAGGCTCTGCAGAATCTGAGTCCTGTTTGACTTCATCTCTCTTCCCATCTTGCCCTAAGTCTAAGCTTCAGCCTCTCCATATTTCTTCCAGCTCTGGGTCTCTGCATGACTGCCAGCTTACCTGGGATTCCGTCCCCTGGGGAATACCTAGCGATGCTTGAGGACCTCGCTGTGAAGTCTTCCTGCTTAACATCAGTTTTCTTTCTCTGGCCTCCCTCATTGTTTTAGTCCATTTGGGCTGCAATAATAAAATACCATAAACTGGGTACTTGTAAACAACAGAAATTTATTTCTTCCAGTTCCAGTGGCTGGGAATTCCAAAATCAAAGTGCAAGCAGACTCTATGTCTGGTGAGGGCCTGCTTTCAGCTTCATAGAGAGTGTCTTGTCACTGTTTCCTCACATGCTGGAAGAAACCAGGAGCTCTCTGGGGCCTCTTTTATAAAGGCTGTCATTCCAGTCATGGGGTCTTCTCCCTCATGACCTATTTATCTCTCAAAAGCCCCACCTCCTACACCACCACATTGGGGGTTAAGTTTCAACATGCAGATTTTGAGGGATACAGACATTTAGTCCCTAGCATTTGTAATAAGCAATTCTTTCTTTTTTTTTTTTTTTTTTTTTTTTTTTTTGAGACAGAGTCTCACTCTGTTGCCAGACACCAGGCTGGAGTGCAGTGGCACAATCTCAGCTCACTCCAACCTCTGCCTCCAGGGTTCAAGCAATTTTCCTGCCTCAGCCTTCTGAGTAGCTGGAACTACAGGCGCAGGCCACCACACCCGGCTAATTTTTTTTTGTATTTTTAGTAGAGATGGGGTTTCACCATGTTCACCAGGATGGTCTCGATCTCTTGACCTCGTGATCTGCCCTCCTCAGCCTCCCAAAGTGCTGGAATTACAGGCTTGAGCCACCGCGCCCAGCCTGTAATGAACAATCCTTTAGAGAATTCTTGGGTTTGAAGTACAGTCTTGGGGCATTTTACGTAAACAGTTTAGCTAACGATACCCTCCCAACTGAGTGGTTTGCAAAGCACTATGCCAACGTTTGCTTCCTTCAGTAACTTAGTTATTCCCTCCTCGCTGAGCCTGAAAGAGAGAAAGTAATTTACAAGCAGTAGTATAAGAAAGGTACACATTAGAACCCAAGGCCACTGCTGTTTTGCTCTTACAAGGGATATCCCGTCTTTTTCCTGCAGCAAAGTTTCCCAAAGTCCGGAGAGAGCAAGTGGCACATGATGACCGTGGACAGAGGTAGTCTTTTTAGTGACACTGACTTGGTTCAGGAGGGAAATTTCTACCTTCACCCTGCTTCTGATCATAGTGATGCCATCAGAGTCAACAGCCTGTTTGGCCCCATGCCTTGCCTCATTTTTTTTTTAACACAGAGAAGCCCTCAAGCTCAGCACTGTTTTGGGATAACGATGTCTGGCTTGAATTTAATCATCTTGCTTTGTTTTTATACTGTTTTTTTTCTTTTTTTCTCTCTCTCTGCTACCTTTAATTTGTAGCAGGTGATATAGCCTCTGTTTAGATAAGTAAATATATTTTAAAATACATTTTTTTTGAGATGGAGTTTCACTCTTGTCACCCAAGCTGGAATGTAATGGCGTGGTCTTGCCTTACGGCAGACTCCACCTCCCAGGTTCAAGCAATTCTCCTGCCTCAGCCTCCTGATTAGCTGGGATTACAGGCACCCGCCACTATGCCCAGCTAATTTTGTATTTTTAGTAGAGATGGGCTTTCACCATGTTGGCCAGTCTGGTCTTGAACTTCTGACCTCAGGTGATCCACCCACCTCAGCCTCCCATAGTGCTGGGATTACAGGCATGAGCTATTGCGTCTAGCTCTTAAAATATTATTGAAGAAAAAAATGAGCTAATTTAAAGAAATATTTTAAGTGCATAATAGTTCAGATGGTTCCCAGACACGATAAAAACTGGTAAGTGATAGATGGAGATGGCTAGCTTACCAACAATTTGTTCTCACGTCTTCTAATGTAGAACTGTTGCTGGGAGGCAACTTCCCAGCCAGGGACTACATTTCCCCACTCTTTGCAGATAGAAGGAGCTATAGGCATAGAATAAGGACACAGGTGACATACATCACTTCCAAACCTGGCCCATTGTCTTGCTGCTATAACAGAATACCACAGACTAGGTAGTTATAAACACAGAAATGTATTCTCTCAGTTCTGGAGGCTGGGCAGTCCAAGATCAAGGCAGTGGCCGATTTAGTGTCTGGTGAGGGCTTCATAGCTGGCACCTTATTGCTGAATCCTCACATGGCAGAAGTGGCAAGGGGGCTTGGCTTATATGAGCACTAATCCCATTTATGAGAATGGAGCCCCCATGGCTTAATTGCTTCCCAAAGACACTAACTCCAAATACTATTTCATTGGGTATTGGGTTCCAACATACAAATTTTGGGGGACATGAACATTTAGTTCATGGGACTCATGAATTCCCATTTGACCCCCAAGATCTCATCAAATGGATACAGCCAGAGTATCCCTGGGGACCCTTTGGAAAATAGTAGCACATTTGTTTGCCTGAGTCTGAGTGACCATGGCACCAAAGACTCCCCACTTCTACCCCAATAGCAATTAAGCTTTATATGATTGAAGAATAAACTTCAATTGTGCCAAGACACTGAGATTTCAGGGTTCCACTGCAAAGGAACTAAAATGATTGAATGACTGTTGCTTGAGAAATAGAGTTTTAGAGCAGGATTCAAGAAATTAACGTTTGATTTTTCAAACACCTGCCTCTTGTTGAGAGCGATACTGGCAAAATCAAATCAAATCCCCTCCACTTTCCTTTCCAAACAAACCATGAGTTTGAGAATTTTAACTCATCAAAGAGAAATCCAGAAACCATGGATTTTTTAAGCCTGTCTTCCTTTATTCCTTGGTTTCTTCCTCTTCTTTCTTTCTCCTCTTTCTTTCTTCTTTTATGTCTTTTATCTCCTCTCCTTTTTTTTTTTTTAGCAATGGAATAATTTAGTTGGGTAAAAGTATACATGCATCCCCAATATTTGCTGCCCACCAGTGGGAAATGCAGATGTGTTATTTGTCCCAAGTTGAGATCTCAAATTTAGACTTTTGCAATTACCACCCGAGATGTTCACACATAGAGCCTTAGTATGCATGTGTATTAAAAACTTCAATTTGTTAAATGTAAACTATGAAAATATACTAGAACTTTTGTGTAATGTTCCACATTTAGAATGCATAGGAACACTCTGGACCATATAGTAACACGGAGCAAGGAAGCTATCAGAAAGATGCACGTAAATTTTGTTCTGATGCTCTTCAATTCATTTCCACAAGCAGATTTGGATGCTATTTCAGCTCTGTGAAATCTTACAGATGGCCTCGTAGAATGCTAAATTCCTGCAGGAAAATTTGTCAGCAAACTTTCCTCTTTCCTCTAAGGGATCTTCACCCCTCCTATGCCACTCTTTCTGCAACATTTTGGTGCTAGTGGTGGCCTCTAGCGGCCAATCAGCCGCAGCAGTCCTTGATTACTCACAATTGGCTGGAGTTCAGAAGTCTTCCCTTCCTTCCTGTTTTGCAGCTGGCTCCTGGCACATCTCATAAAAGGATGACACTGTCTCACTGTCTTTACAGTTAATGATTTCTCAACAAGACCCCCATGGTCCTTTTTGGATGGTGCCAGTGATTTTCACCAAGCTGTCATTTCCCAAATGTTGCTCCACACTTCTGTCAGGTGGTCACAGTGATAAAGAACCTCCCCCACCAACAACAATCTCCAGTGGCACAAGGCCCCTCTAATAACCTTATCTAAGGGCCACCATATGCCACCAATTTGTCAGCTCTTTATCTACATGGTTGACTCATCGCAGCATCAGGATATTATCATGCCCAAGGTAACAGAGAGTCAAGGAGGTTAAACAACCCTCTCAAGGTTGCACAATGAGAAAAATGATGGCAAAATTGTTCAACCCCAGCTGCCTTCCTAGATTTTTCTTCCCAAGCATTCCAGGATGATTTGTTACGGTAAAGGGAAGGTAAACAAGAAATACTGAGCTTGGCTGGGCACAGCATGGTATAGAAACTTCCACATACACTACTTGTTCCATTAATTCCTCATAACCCACCACCTACATAGGTATCATCAATCTTCCTATTCATCCATCCATCCATTCACTTTTTCAACACATATCTGTTTTACATTTGCAAAATTACAAGGATTGTGTTAGGCACTAGGTATGCTGTATCAGTTCCTTCTCACATTGCTTTGAAGAAAAACTTGAGACTGGGTAATTTATAAAGAAGAGAAGTCTAATTAACTCACAGTTCCATATGGCTGGGGAGGTCTCAAGAAACATAATCATAGTAGAAGGCACCTCTTCACAAGGCAGAAGAGAGACAATGAGTGCCAACCAAAGGCTAATTCACTATCATGAGAACAGCATGGTGGAAATCACTTCCATAATTCAGTTACCTCCACCTGGTCCTGCCCTTGACACATGGGGATTATTACAATTCAAGGTGAGATTTGGGTGGGGACAAAGAGCCAAACCATATGATTCCATCCCTAGCCCCTCCCAAATCTCATGTCCTCACATTTCAAAACACAATCATGCCCTTCAAACAGTCCCCCAAAGTCTTAACTCATTCCAGCATTAACCCAAAAGTCCAAGTTTAAAGTTTCACCTGAGACAAGGCAAGTCTCTTCTGCCTATGAGCCTGTAAAATCAAAGCAAGTTAGTTACTTCCTAGATACAATGGGGGTACAGGCATTGGGTAAATACACTCATTCCAAATGGAAGAAACTGGCCAAAACAAAGGAGCTACAAACCCCATGCAAGTCTGAAATCCAGCAGGACCATTATTAAACCTTAAATTTCCAAAATGATCTCCTTTGACTCCATGTCTCACATCCAGGTCACACTGAAGCAAGAAGTAGGTTCCTATGGCCTTCAGCAGCTCCACTTCTGTGGTTTTGCAGGGTACAGCCCCCTTCTTGGCTGCTTTCATGGGCTGGCATTAAGTGTTTGTGGTTTTTCCAGGCACATGGTGCAAGCTTTCAGTGGATCTGCCATTCTGAAGTCTGGAGAACTGTGACCCTCTTCTCACAGCTCTACTAGGCAATATAACACTGGCGACTCTGTGTGGGGGCTCCAAACTCACACTTGCTTTTTGCATTGTGCTAGCCCAGATTCTCCATGAGGGCTCCAACCCTGCAGCAAACTTCTGCCTGGACATCCAAGTGTTTCTATACATCCTCTGAAATCTAGGTAGAGGTTCTCAAACCTTAATTTTTGACTTCTGTGCACCCAAAGGCCCAACAATTTGTGTAAGCTGCCAAGGCTTGGGGCTTGTCCCCTCTGAAGTAACAACCTGAGCTCTATGTTGGCCTCTTTTAGCCACAGCTAGGATGCATGGCACCAAGTTTTGAGATCACAAAGTAGCAAGGCCCTGGGCCCTGCCCACAAAACCATTTTTTTTTTCTCCTAGGCCTCCAGGCTTGTGATGAGAGGGACTGCCATGAAGACCTCTGACATGCTCTGGAGACATTTTCCCCCAATGTCTTGGCAACTAACATTTGGCTCCTCTTTACTTATGCAAATTTCTGTAGCTGGCTTGAATTTCTCCGCAGAAAATGGATTTTTCTTTTCTATTGTATCATCAGGCTGTAAATTCTCTGAACTTTTGTGCTCTTCTTTCTTTTTAAACATAAGTTCCAATTCCAAGCCATGTTTTTGTGAATACATAAAACTGAATGCTTTTAAGTGTACCTAAGTCACCCTTGAACACTTTGCTATTTAGAAACTTCTTCTGCCAGATACCCTAAATCATCTCTTTCAAGTTCAAAAATCCCACAGATCTCTAGAACAGGAGCAAAATGCCTCCAGTGTCTTTGCTAAAGCATAGCAAGAATTACCTTCATTCCAGTTCCCAACAAGTTTCTCACCTTCATCTGAGACCACCTTAGCCTTGACTTCATTCTCTACCTCTCTATCAGCATTTTGGTCAAAGCCATTCAACAAGTTTCTAGGAAGTTTCAAACTTTCTCATGTCTTCCTATGTTCTTCTGAACCCTCCAAACTGTTCCAATCTCTGCCTGTTATTCAGTTCCAAAGTTGCTTTAACATTTTTGGGTATCCTTATAACACCACCTTACTCTCTACAGTACCAATTTACTGTATTAGTTTGTTCTCACATTGCTTTGAAGAAATACCCAAGACTGGATAATTTATAAAGAAAAGAGGTTTAGGCTGGGCATGGTGGCCCATGCCTGTAATCCCAGCACATTGGGAGGCCAAGATGGGAGGATCACTTGAGGTCAGGAGTTTGAGAGCAGCCTGGTCAACATGACAAAACTCTGTCTCTACTAAAAATAAAAATAAAAATAAAATAAAATAAAATAAAATAAAATAAAATAAAATAAAATTAGCTGGGTGTGATGGCAGGCACCCACAATCCCAGTTACTTGGGAGGCCGAGGCAGAATTGTTTGAACCCAGGAGGCAGAGGTTGCATTGAGCCAAGAACATGCCATTGCACTCTAGCCTGGACAACAAGAGCGAAATTGCATCTCAAATAAAAGAAAAGAAGTTTAATGGACTTACTGTTCTGCATGGCTAGGGAGGCCTCAGGAAACTCATAGACAAGGTGGAAGGCATCTCTTTGCAGGGCAGAAGGAGAAAGAATGAGTGCTGAGTGACAGGGGAGGCCCCTTATAAAACCATCAGATCTCATGTGAGCTAACTCACTATCATAAGAAGAACATGGTGGAAATCACCCAATGATTAAATTACATCCATCTGGTCCTGCCCTTGACATATGGAGACTATTATAATTCAAGGTGAGATTTGGGTGGGGACACAGACCCAAACCATATCATGTGTTATAAGAAGTACACTTTGGTAAAATCCTAGTTTCTGGTCTTAAGGCTCTTATAGTACCAGGCAAGAGACAGACAAACTGTACACTCGCATAGATGTGAGGTGCTGCCTTGGGGTGAGGCCCTGATCCCTGCACAGTAGAAGTAGGGCTTCTAAATCAGAACTGGTGAGGCAGGGAGAAGGGAGCAAGGTAATTAATACCCTAAGGTAGTCGGTAAGCTGGCAATACTTAGAAGTAGTACTTCTTGAGTATATTTGCCAAGCAGGATATCATGTGCATTGGGCTATTTAATCCTCACAACCCTCCTATTGTGGGTACTGTTGTGTCTATAACCTCCCTACTTTAAGAGAATACAATTATGATCTCCCGTTTCATAAGCTAGAAGCTTCATGATTGCTTAGGTTAGGTGTCCCCAAACTTTTTACACAGGGGGCCAGTTCACTGTCCCTCAGACCATTGGAGGGCCACCACATACTGTGCTCCTCTCACTGACCACCAGTGAAAGAGGTGCCCCTTCCTGAAGTGAGGCTGGGGGCCGGATATATGGCCTCAGGGGGCCATGTGCGGCCTGCGGGCTGTAGTTTGGGGATGCCTGGCTTAGGTTAAATAACAATTCCCAGGAGCATATGGCTTTTTTGTTTTGTTTTGTTTTTTTGTGGTGAAGGCAAAATTTGAATTAAATTCTCACAGGCTGCAGAGCCAGGGTTTTAACCTCTGAGTTATGGACAGAGCCAAGAAGGGTGGTAAAGGGAGGTGGTCAGGGGAGCCTTGAGTTCTGTAAAAAATTTAGCCTTGATGTGAATATCTTTGCAGAGTTATTGAAGGATTTGGAGTAAGGGAATGCTATCAGACTTGATTTTATGAAGATTTGTTGGAGAATCCTGAATGAAGGATTCATGTTGTTTCCAGTCCAACTAACAGTCAAAAGAACAGCAAAAGAGGCCACACCAGCACGTGCTGTGTTGGAAAAACTAATGAGATGCTGAAGTGGGTAGATCAGGCAAGCCACTAGATGTGTGGTCCATGCAGAAAAGAGGTGAGGTTGGTCACAGACGTGAGAGTTGTCAGAATATAAACACAAGCTAAGATTGTGGGTAAGATGATTCCAAGGAAACCAAGATGAGAGCTGGGCAGGACAGAGCAGGTCGAAAAGGGACTTGCACAGGATACCAAGAAACAACCAGCCAAGATGTAAGATATTGTAGAGCCAAGAAAATAGAGTTTCCACAAGAAGGAAAGGAGGAGCAAATGACTCGGAGGGTCACAACACTTGGGGACAGTTGTGTCCATGCTATTCTCTAACCCCAAGTCTAAGATTGAGAGGAGATCAGGATTCAGGGAAGTTGTAATTGGTTTCCAGCAACTCACCCACCATGAATTTCAAAATCTGTCTCCATCTGGAGCACAGAAAATGATTTGTAGTCCTCAGATGGTTACAAGGGCATCGGTTTTTGCCAAGTCACATTATTTGACAGAAATGGGCCGTGAAATGCCTGCTAATTGCTACAAGATTTAACAGGGAGAGAAGGGCCTGAAAACAGGAGGTGGGGAAGTATGCTGTCAGTCTTTCATGCAGAGAGCTGGGGAGCTGGGGATAACAAGACATAATGAGCCTTCTTCTCTGAGCTCCAAATTACCAGGATCATTTTATCCTTTTGAAAGAAGAATGAAGCTTTTTAAAATGGGCAATTATGACATATTTTTTTCATTGTTGTTGAGAAAGCTAAACCCCAAAGATCCCAGCTATTTTGGAGGGGTTTTCAAAAGGCACTCATGCCATTGTTGAGCTCATCATCTCCCCAGGCTCCAGAGAGAGGTTTATTTGCCATAGTAATCCTGCTTGATCCCCTCTCTCCATACCTGACAAGTCTTTACAGTGTTCTTCTCACATGTTCTAGTCCTGCCTTGGAATCAGACCATGGGGCCCTTGAACCAACTGAAGGCAACTGTTATCAAACAAACAGCAATGCCCTTGCTGAGCCTTTAAAGCTTAAAGGAAGTGTCTGTAGTCTTACTTTATGTCCCCTTGTCTGATCTTGGGGAAGTATCCCTTAAATCGTGTCACCACCCCCACAACAATCTAACACCTTCACTAACTACCTGTGTCCATCAAGTCTGGTCCAAAGGCTACTGCCTCTAGAATTGGACTCCCAACTTCTTGTCCATTCTCATCTTTTCTCCCCTCAGTCATTTATTTGTGCATTCATTCATTCATTCGTTCACTTAACACACACAGGATGAGCAAGTTATATGTTCTGGACATTCTAACAGGTGCTAGAGAGGTCTGCCAGGGAGGAAAGATAGTCAAGAAGGTGGGAGGTCATAGTACAGTATGAGGCTTTGTTGAGTGAAGATGAAGGGCTTTGGGATATAGAAAGCTTAGACAGCTTGAACCCCTGAACTAAGTATTGAAGGAACAAGACTAATACAGAGACATACTGAGACAACAGAAGCTATAGGACTTAAAATCCTGGTGGGCTATGGGGATGAGTGTCATGCTCAGGTTTCAAGCTTAGGCAGTCAGGTGGAAGGTGGTTCCATTAGTGCTCTGGTTTAAATGTGTACCCCATATTTTATGTGTTGGAAACTCAGTCTCCAAATTTATATGTTGATTAGAGATGGGGACTTTGGGAGATACTTAGGATCAGACAAGGTCATCAGGATCGGAGTTCCATGATGATATTGGTGTCTTTTAAAAAGCAGGAAAAGAAACCTGATCACACATGTAGCCTCTTACCCTCTCTCCACGTGATGCCTTCTGACATGTTATGACATATCAAGAAGGTCCTCACAAGATGCAGCCTCTGGACCTTAGACTTCTCAGCCTCCAGAAACATGAGCCAAACAACCTCTTCTTCTATGAAATGTCCAGTCTGTGATATCCTGTTACAGCTACAGAAAACCAGAGTAAGACAATACTAACAGAAGAATCATGGAGAAGAAATTGGTTTGACAGGTAGAGGAATGATCTTCTTCAGGGACTTGCTGACCAACAGGAACGTGTGAAGAGCCAGGAGCATGTGCCCTGTGGGAGGCTGCTTATGGAAATTTGCAGCACAGGTGAAAGTTTCAGGGTGGAGAGAGAGACAAGGGAGTGACTGACTAAAAGATGGACACTGGAGCTCTGGGTATGAACAAGACAAAGTGAGAAGATGGGTCCCTGATGAAGAGCCCTGGGAAATACCAGCAGTTAAGGGGTCATAGGAAAAAAGACAAGACTGCAGAGGAAAAACAAACTCATGAACTCTTGTATGGGGCCTGGGCACTGAAAATTCAATCTATGCTTTCTCCAGTGGGAACTAGCAAATAGCAGTGCTGAGAAGGGAACAGTCAGCTTCATAAAAGCAGAGATGAGATTTGAGATGAAAATGGCACTGACCCTCAACATGCTCCTTCCTCTTTATTGTGTAACAAAGAATTTGACTGGCTTCTGTCACCAGTTCCTGGGAGGTGGCCTCTAAATCTTCGGAATTTCCCAAGTGATAGGAGTGTCTATGTTATTTGTGGTAGATCTCTCACACCACACCTGATACGCTAATGAGGTGACTTAGAACAGAGACTGAGCATGTCAGAAGAACCAGCCATGTGATTAGAGAATGGAAGCCTTGAGCCACATGATATCAGCCCAACCTCCAGCCCATCCTAATAGAGGGTGCTTAGAGTTTGAGTCTCATAGGCAATGTCTCCATCAGTCATGCTTACATAATGAAGTTCTAATAAAATCTCTGGACATTGCAGGTTGGGTGAGTTTCGTTGGCTAACAGTACTCTGTATTGTCACACACTGATATGCTAATGAGTCCTGACTCCACAGGGAGAAAAAGCAGAAGCTTCATGTTTGGAACCCTCCCGGAGCTCACCCTATGTCTCTCTCCCTATGGCCGATTCTGATTTGTATGCTTTATAATAAAACTGCAATCACACTCCTGCATTCCGTCAATCATTCTAGTGAATTGAGGGAGTAGTAAGAACCCCCAAATTTGTAACTGGTTGGTTAGAAGTCCTGGTGGCCTTGGGATCCCTGAAGTTGTGATTGATGTCCAAAGTGAGAACAGTTTTGTGGAAAACTGAGCCTTAACTTGTGAGGTTTGGCTCAACTCTGGGTATCTGGTGTCAGAAGTTCTCAAAAGCTATTGTGTTCCAAGGATAGGCACTAATAGTGATGACTCCTTCCTTTGGGGTAAGCACTTCACATACAGTTTCTCACGTCATCCTCGATGTAAAGCTGTGGGGAAAGTGCTAAGTATTATCATCTACATGTTACAGACAAAAAAACAAACAAACAAACAAAAAAGTTCTCGAAGTTAAGGATCCTGGCCAAGATTATGCGTCTAGGAAGTAAGGGAGCCAGGACTGAGCCCAAGCAACCAAAACGCGTGCTCTTAACCACTCTACTAAACTTCTTCCCAAAAAGATACTCATCTTCATACTTGATCTGGGATGTCTAGCAGAGTAGTTAAAATGAGGTTGTTTATTAATTTATTCAGCCATATTACTGAACACCATCTACGTATCATCCATGAATAAAACAATGATCTCTGATTTCATAGAGCTTATATTCTAGCTAGCAGAATGAAGAGCATGGACTTCAGCTTTTACTCTTAATGAGATGCAGAACTGGAAGGCTGTTGCGTGGTTTTAAGCAGAGGAGAGTGGCGTGATCTAATTTATATTGTGAAAGAATCACTCTGGCTGCTACATTGAGTATAGTCTTATGTGGGCAAGAGTGGAGTCAAGGAACCCTGTTAGAAAGACCCTAAAGCCACTAAGCCAGAAATAATGGTGGCTTGGGCAAGACTGGGAACACTAGAAGTGATCAGACTATAATAATAATAATAATAATTAGTAATAATGTTCATGACAGAACTAGCAAGATTAACTGATGACTTTAACCAGGATGTGACAGAAAGAGAGGAATGAAGAATGACTCCAAGATTTGGGATTAAGAAACTGGGAGGATGAAGTTGCTGTCAGCTAAGACAGGCTGGCTTCTGTGAGAAGCATTTGGGGGCTAGAAGTGGAAGAGAAAAGGTATCATGTTTGGCTTAGATGGTTAAGTTTGAGATGACTCTCAGGAATCCAAAAGATGTCACTTACACAATTTTCCATTCTATATTCATTTGTTAATTTACTTGAGAGTGTAGACTTTGGTATCAAACCATGTGGAGAAAATTCCATATTCAGTCCCAACCAGATATGTCATCTTAGGGAAGTCAGTGTACCCCTCTGGCCTTTAATTTCCTCATCTGCAGATTGTGTTAATAATTAATACTTCATGTTATTGTTATGAAGACTCAGTGAAATAAATCACTGAAGCACTCAGGACAGCCCCTAGAATCACATGTAATCACTCAATCAGTGTAAGCCATTTTGTTGCTCTTTGCAAAGTCTCCACTAGTGGACTTTAAACTCCATGGGAGAGAGATCTTACCTGACTTGTAAGCACTCAATAGTTGCTGCATGAATAAGTTGTTGCACAAAATTGGGCTGACTCAAACCAGTTCCAAAACATTGAAGGAGGTTTTTACTATTCCCTCTGGTTTGACAATTCATTGGAATAATTGACAGAACTCAGGAAAGGACTATCTTTGTGATTACAGTTTTATTATAAAGCATACAAATCTGAACCAGCCATAGGAAGGGCGACATAGGATTAGCTCTGAGAGGGTCCCAAGCATGAAGCTTCCACGTCTTCTCCCTGTGAAGTCAGGACTCTTCGGCATATCAGTGTGTGGCAATACGCAGAGTATTGCCAGCCAAGGAAACTCACTCAAGCTGCAATGTTCAAAGTTTTTATTGGAGCTTCATTATGTAAGCATGATTGATCGAATCATTGGCCATGAACCTCAAACTCTAGATGCCTTTTTACAGGCTGGTCTAGAGGTCAAGCTGATATCATGTGGCTCAAGGCCCTCATTCTCTAATCACATGGCTGGTCTTTCTGACATGCTCAGTCTCCATGCTAAGTCATCTCATTAGCATAAGCTCAGGTGTGGTCTGAGGAACCCACCACAAATGACAAAGACACTTCTATCACTTGGGAAATTCCAAAGTTTCAGAGGCCACCTCCCCGGAACTGGGGACAGAAGCCAGCTAAATTCTTTATAACACAATAAATTTGCAGTGCACACAAACAGGCTTTCAATTTTCTCCAACTGTTCCTGTTTTGATTCATGGCCTACTGTTCTGGCAGCCACCTCCGCCCTCTTGGGAGAGTCAGGACTATTGCACTCAGTCATGAATCAACAATGTGACATTTGATACCGGATAGCATTTCCATGAAGCATCAAGCCTCTTACATCTTATTTTGAGTGTCATTATCCATGATACTATAATGGCAAAACAATAGCTGTAGAAAATTCAGCCAAGCTCATTTTGGAAAAAAAAAAAAAAAAAAAAAAAAAAGCCGCTGGAATCAGTGATTTACATCTGATTTGGAGTCTTTGTTAGATTAGCTTTTCTCTAGAAACAGCAGTCAGATCTAGTCATTTGGACTCAATGGACTCAGAACTTTGTAGCTGCAAATATAAGGTGTCATCTGGCAGTAATGTCTTGTTTTACAGATGAAACCAATGTCTAGAAAGCGGAAGCAAATTTCCAACATCATACCACGAGTTGAGGAAGCACCAGAACCCTTCATAGGCTCAGAAACTCAAGGGAAAATAAAATGAAATCAGATGGCCCAGCAAGTATTAATAAAAGATTTGCCTCTGCTTCTCATTGACAGGAGCAGAAAGGAGGTGCTCCCACACCCGTGTTTTCCATTAATTTTAAAGTCAACAAGTAATACGTGAATATTCTCCTAAATATTTTTATACCACAGATAATGCTGATGTCTTCTCTGACCATCATACTTAAACTCACTCTTCTTTGTGTCTCCCCATGAGTATTCACTGTCATCAATTTAGCGTGTCTCCTTCCCAAAGTTTCCCTGTATCATTACAAACGTATGGGTGAGTACTCCTAACAATATGTTAGTATTGTTTAGTGTAACTTAATTACATAAATAGTACCATATTCTTTGTATTATTTCGTAAGTTGTATTTTCACCCTCAGCTCTATGACTTCAGAGTTCTTTCTGTGTAAGTACATGTAGATCTATCTTATTCTTTTTAACTGGTATATCATATGAGTCTATCATGACTGACATATGTATATGCTCCTCTGTTGAAGAACCTTTAGGTAACTCCAAATTTCTTCTATTACCAACAATACTGTTTTAAAAATTTTCCCATTTACTTTCTGGTGAGCATGTGAGACAGCTTCTCTGAGGAAGACATGAAGGAGACTGCTGGTCATAGGATGTGCACATTTTAGATGCTGTGAAATTGTTGTCTAGAAAATTGTTGGATATGACACTCCCACCCGTGGTTTAACCCATTTCCCCACACCCTCATCCACATTGAACAGTATAAAACTTCCATTTGTAGGAAAAAGTGCTGCCTTGATTTATATTTTCCCAGCTGCTCCAGGGAGTCTGAGCATTTTTTACAATGCCCAAATGTGTCCCCTTTTATGTAAATTGCTTGTGAATATCCTTTGCACATTTTCTCACTGGGTTATTTGACTTTTCTCCCCACACTATTTTAAAAGAAATTAAAGCACTTAAGCCCTGCTGAAATTTGAAGTGAATCATAGCTCAAAAATCTCATGCTGCATGAAATAATGATTTGAAATGTTATTTTTAAAGGGTGGGGTGCTGAGGTTTGATGGAGAAATGTGGATGACAGACAGATCCAAAATGAAAGAGGCCTCATGGAAACTGGATGCAGGAAGTGGAGGGTGTGGGAGCCTTGAGTAAAACTTGTAAATCCCTCCTCTGATAACTGCAAGCTGGTGCTAAGGTACACAGAACAAGGGCATGCATGGCTGGTAGAGACCCCTGTCCACAAAACAATGGAGAATATTCCATTAATAACTGTTATATTGATTACACGTTGAAATGGTAACCTGCTGGATGTATTAGGTTAAATAAAATATATGACTAAAATTAATTAATTTTACCTGTTTCATTTTACCTTTTTTTTTTTTTTTTTTTGAGATGAAGATTCACTCTTGTTGCCCAGGCTGGAGGGCAGTGCCATGATCTCAGGTCACTGCAACTTCCGCCTCCTGGGTTCAAGTGATTCTCCTGCTTCAGTCTCCTGAGAGGCTGAGATTGCAAGCGCCCACCACCACGCCCAGCTAATTTTTTGTATTTTTAGTAGAGACGGGGTTTTGCCATGTTGGCCAGGCTGGTCTTGAACTCCTGACCTCAAATGATCCACCCACCTCGGCCTCCCAAAGTGCAGAGATTATAGGGATGAGCCACCACACCCAGCCTCCTTTTACCTTTTTAATGTGGCTGCCAAAAAATCTGAAATTATCTATGTGGTTTGTGTTATGCTTCTGTTGCAGGGTAGTGGTCTAGGAGACAGGGACAACTAAGCTCCCCATCCCAGCACTTCAATAAGAAATACCATGTGTGCTCAGGGTGGCATTCAGAGTAATCAAGCTCATACATTTTGTTAATGTGGAAACTCAAGTATTAATAAGGATGACAACCCAGGACCTCACTCCGCCTGTCACACCTCATGGAGAGTTGAGATGTCAGCTCTTCCCAAGTTCATCAAAAAGTGGTTAATATTAGACCTGGAGACAAGATGTTTACATCCAGACCTCCTGCATTCCCAGGACATTTATTTGTCTGACTTCAAGTACAGAAGAGCTGGAGCTTCACCTTCCACCTCACGTGGAGCCCTGCAGACTCCTCATGATTAGTCTTGCTGTTACACTTTAATCACCCAGATCATTGGGTTTTATTTGTCAAACACAATTGCTTTAGACTCCACCAGTTTACCAATGAGGATTCCTGCAAAGGTGGAGGGAAAAACTCAAAATGGCTTAAATTTTGTTTGTTTGTTTTTGAGACAGTCTTGCTTTGTTGCCAAGCACCAGGCTGGAGTTCAGTGGTGCGATCTTGGCTCACTGCAACCTCAGCCTCCCAAGTTCAAGTAATTCTCCTGCCTCAGCCTCCCGAGTAGCTGGGACTACAGGCATGCACCACCACACCCAGTTAATCCTTGTATTTTTTTAGTAGAGACAGGCTTTCACCATGTTGTGCAGGATGGTCTCGATCTCTTGACCTCGTGATCTGCCCGCCTCAGCCTCCCAAAGTGCAGGGATTACAGGCATTAAATTTTTTACATAGATTGGGGGAGGAAGGAGCGTTATTGGCTCCGAGATTAGTCTTCTAGAGCTGCCATAAAAATTTATCCTCTCATTTTTCCAAAGGCCAGAAGTCCAAAATCCAGGTAGCAGCAGAGTCATGCTTCCTCCAAAGGCTCTGAAAAAGTGTCCATTCAGTGCCTCTTCCAGCGCCTGGTGGACTCAGGCGCTCCTTGGCTTGGGAGGGCGTCACTCCAGCCTCTGCCTCCATGGTCTTCTCTGTCTCTGTGTGCCCTTCTCTGTCTCCTATTAGAGACAGAGACAGAGTGCTGGCCTGCCTATCCTCTCACTGGATTTAGAGCCCACCTCTTCCAGTGTGATCTCATCTTGATCCTTACCTTAATTATGTCTACAATAAAAAACAAAAACAAAAAACAAAATCTATTTCCAAATCAGATCAGATTCTGAGGCTCCAGGTAAACATGAATTTTTTGGAGGAGGTCACTCTTAACCCACTACATTTCTGTTTTCTGAAAAGTCCAGGGGTAAACCACGCAGGAACCAGGCCTCGCCTTCTTAATACCTGTGTGCTCAGCTCTGCTTCTCTCCAGGAATCACTGTCACTCGCAGGCTCCACACAATGGCAAGAAGGTGACAGCAGCCCCAGACTTACATCTCCCCTGGTTCAAGTTCAGCAAGAAAGAGAACCTTCTTAAAAGATGAAAAGCGAAGCACGGGGGAGGGAGTGATTCACAAAAGCCACAGGAATGCCATGTGCTGATTGTCTCTGCTTCGGCCTGAGCAGGAGCTGCCCCCAGAGCATTGTGTTCCCAGACAGAAAGAGAGGGCACCCCTCCAGACACCAGGAGCCATAGTTATCTGATGTGAGAATGCCTTCTGAGAATGCAGACCTTCAATATCCAACACAACCAGGTTGAGTAGAGAATCTCCACTGAGTCCTTCTTTTTGTCTTTCTTTTCATATGGTAGGAGAATTTACTAAGGACCAGGTACTTGGTAGGCTGCAAAACTAAATGTGACTGAGGTGTCCTGCAGTCCAGTGGCAGTCAGGCTTGTTAACAATCTCAGCACAGCATCATGAGTACCAAGGCAAAAGAAAAAAAGGCGGGTGTGGAAGGGAAGAAGAGAAAGTGTTCGGGAGCTTGAAAGACTTCCCAAGAAAGGTGGTGTCTGGGCTGAGTCCAGAGAATGGAAAACCAAATGAAGGAAAAAGCATGAAGGCTGTGACTGCCCAGGGAACCGCGGCAGCCCTGTGTGGCTGCAATCCAGGGCACAGTGAGGGGCAGTCAGGCTGGTGGGGAAAAAGGGACAAGGGTGTTAGGCAGGGGCATGACAACCCTGGTGCTTAGAAAAACCTCTCTGGAAGGGTCTATGGGAGGATCTATGGGGGAGTCAGGGAGATCAGCAAGGAGGTGGTTAGAGACAAATGTGATAATGCCTTAACCGAGGCAGGAGTGGCAGCCATGGGTAAGATAAAGCAGATTTAAGGTTATTACTGGAGTCAAAATGGCAAGACTTTGTGATCGATTAGATGAGAGGGAGGGGTGAAGGACAGGAAAGGATTTCAAATCGGGACAGTTTTCAGTCTGGGACACTAAGTGTCCTAGCTAGGGAACATGGCTAAGGGTCTTAGCATGAGCACACTGGCTTTGGAGTGAAGACTGAAAAGTTCGTTTTGAGCATACAGAGTTCAAGACACCCATGCAGCATGCAGGTGGAGTGTTTCCAGGCAGTGAGAAAGGTCAGTGTGGGCAGGACACAGAGAACTGGAGGTGTTGGATGTTAGCTGGGGCTGTGATCTGAGAGTAGGGAAGACAGAAGAGAATAGATGAGGCACACCCTGCAGAATCCCATGCATCTCAGGGCAAGAGAGTCAGCAAACTCCCAGGACCACGACACTGCAGTGAGCGTGGGGAGAGTCAGTGTCACAGTCATTGCTCTTAGGATGAGAAGGGGCCTTCCAAAGTGCAGGTTCTGAGACTCCAGCTGGGAGGGCAATCATGGATATTTTGCTACTTGGCCCATTCCTTTCAATCAGATCAAGAAAAGAGGGTAGCCAACACAATCACCCCAAAGCGATGAAAGATAAAACACTCCAGGTGGGGCTGCCCAGCAGTGATCTCTTAGCTCCTGCAGCTTCTGGGAGCAGTGAGGAGAGGGAGAGTGCTCTCCACTTAGAAACCAAGAAGGGCTGTCTGCGCTAAGGTGCACACACACAGAAAAAGGTGGGGTTTTGGCCCAGCAGGGCTGATGGATCCGGCCCATCTATCAGCACTTGAGGCCACAGCGGCCCCCTAATGTTACTTGGCAAGCCTGACGGCACCTCTCATCTCCTCATCTGGGCTGCCAAGGCTCCCTCTCTAGAGGGAGAAGCTCCCCTCCACTCACAAGCTCTGAGGGGCTCTGGCCTGACTCAGGCCCAGCAGGCCATCTCTGCTTCTGCTCTCTACTCCATGGCCTTTGGTAGGCCCCTGTGGCTCTGCTGTGCCCTGTGGGCTCCAGACCCCAGCCCTTAAAGGACCACCAGCCCCTCATCACCTCCCTAACTGGTGTTTAGGCCCAAGTATACCATTTTTTTCTGATTAAAAATTACTATGCATACAATAAAATTATACTTGTACCTGGTAAATGTATACAAATAAAAGACTAGCCTGGGCAACATGATGAGATCCTGTCTCTACAAGGAAATAAAACTTTAGCCAGGCATGGTGGTGCATACCAGCAGTCCTAGCTACTTGAAGGCTGAAGCGGAAGGATCACTTGAGCTCAGGAGTTTGAGGCTATAGTGAGCTTCCAGCCTGGGCAGCAGAGCAAGACCCTGTCTCTGTAAATATATATATATAAATAAAAATAAAGGTAATGCTACGATAATTGCAGAATATTTAAAAATATAAATAGTAAAAAAAGTTTGTCTTTAATTTACAAACATCCCCAAGAAATGACTAGTCATAAAGAACAGAGACATAGGCTACTTTCAAAATAAGGGAGTTTCACTGAAAGGCCATGAATCAGAAAATTTGTCAGGAACCAAGAGCGCTCTTAGTTCCGGTTCCTCTTTTGAGATCTGCTTCTGACTATTCGGAGCTAATTCTCTCTGAACCCTCCAGTCCAAAGCTGCATTTAGCTAAGTACCTTTACCCTTTTAAGCCCTCTCACAGGTCTAAACTGATTTTTCTGGCTTTGCCCCAAAGCCACTCTGCCTCCCATGTTCCCAGGCTCAGCCTGGGGACAGTAATCTTTTTTATCTCTGACTCCATTTGTGATCCCTTGGCTGCAAACTGAATGTCGTGCCCTTCTAAAATGTCTGTGTTGAAGTCCTAATCGCCCAATGGACAGTATTTGGGAGGTTAGGCCTTTGGGAGATGATTACATCAGGAAGATGAAGCCCTCAGGCATGGAATTAGTGCCCTTATTTTAAAAAGACAAGAGAGAGATAATCTCTCTCTTCACCACATGAGGATAAAGCAAAAATTCCTCCATCTGCAAACCAGAAAGGATGCCCTCACCGAAAACCGAATCACATGTTATCTTGATTTTTGACTTCTTAGCCTCTAGAACTGCGAGAAATAAATGCATGTTGTGTAATCTACCCAGTCTCTGGTATTTATATTACAGTAGCCTGGACAGACTAAAATACCCTCTGAACACAGGGTATTTTAGAAAGGCAGGGAAGTTTCTGCAGCATGAGACAATATGTACCATACACAATTATGGTCAAAACTGGAATCCCAAAAAATATGTTTTTTATTCAAAAATATTTATTGGGCACCTGTAACATGTCAGGCATCATAGTATGGGAGATAAAGAATTAAATACAATTACTCCTATTCAGCATGGTTCTGAAAGTTTTAGCCAGAACATTCAGGAAAGAGAAAGAAATAAATAGAAAAAAAAAAAAAAAGAAGTCAAACTATCTGTCTTCATGGATGATATGATTCTCTATAAGTAAAAACTCCTAAAGACTTCACCGAAAGGTTCCTGGAACTCATAAATGACTTCAGTAAAGTTTCTGGATATAAAGTAAATGTACAAAAATCAGTAGCATTTCTGTACATCAATAATGTTCAAACCGAGAACCAAATCAAGAACACAATCCCATTTACAATAGCCACAAAAAGATAAGATATCTAGGAATACATCTAACCAAGGAAGTGAAAGATCTTTACAAGGAAGACTACAAAACTCCGCTACAGGAAATCATAGATGACACAAATGGGAAAACATTTTATGTTCATGGATTGGAAGAATCAGTATTGTTAAAATGGCCATATTGCCCAAAGCAATCTACAGATTCAATGCTATTTCTATCAAGCTACCAAGGTAATCTTTCACATCATTTTAGAAAAAACTTTTCTAAAATTTATATGGAACCGAAAAAAAAAAAGAAGGAAACAAAAGAGACCAAATAGCCAAAGCAATCCAAAGCAAAAAGAACAAAGCTGGAGGCATCACACTACCCAACTTCAAACTATGCTATAAGGCTGCAGTGACCAAAACAGCATTGTGCTGGTACAAAAACAGATATATAGACCATGGAACAGAATAGAAGACCCAGACACAAAGCTGCATACCTACAGCAATCTGATCTTCAACAAAGTTGACAAACATAAGCAATGGGGGAAAGAAAACCCTTATTCAATAAATTGCGTTGTGATAGCTGGCTAGCCATTTGGAGAAGAATGAAACTCCACCTTACACCATATGCAAAATTTCACCATGTGTAAAAATTAACTCAAGATTAATTAAATAGTTAAGTGTAAGACCACAAACCATAACAGTCCTGGAAGACAAACTAGGAAACACCATTCTAGACATTGGCCTTAGGAAATAATTCATGAGTAAGTCCTCAATAGCAATTGCAACAAAAACAAAAATTGACAAGCAGGACCTAATTAAACTAAAGAGCTTCTGCAGAGCAAAAGAAACTATCAACAGGGTAAACTGACAACCTACAGAATGGTAAAAATATTTACAAATTATGAGTCCAACAAGGTACTAATATCCAGAATCTATAAGGAATTTAATCAATTGAACAAGCTAAAAACAACCCCATTTCAAAAAAATGGGCAAAAGACATGGATACTTCTCAAATGAAGACAATCAAGCTGCCAACAAACATATGAAAGAAATGTCCCACATTGCTAATATCAAAGAAAGATAATTCAAAACCACAATGAGATCATCTCACACCCATCAGAATGGCTATTATTGAAAAGTCAAAAATCAATATTTGTTGGTGAGGCTGTGGAGAAAAGGGAACACTTATACACTGTTGACAGGAATGTAATTTAGTTTAACCACCATGGAAGCAGTTTGGAGATCAAAGAACTTAAAATAGAACTACCATTGGACCCAGAAATCTCACTGCTAAGTATATATGCAAAAGAAAACAAGTTGTTCTTCCAAAAAGACATATGCACTCATGTTGATTCCAGCACTATTCACAATAGCAAAGACATGGAATTGACCCACGTGCCCATCTATGGTGAATGGGATAAAGAAAATGTGGTACAAACATACCATGGAATACTCTGCAGCCGTAAAAGAAAACAAAATCATGTCCTTTACAGCAACATGGATGCAGCTGGAGGCCATTATCCTAATTAAATTAATGAAGGAACAGAAAACCAAATACCACATGTTCTCACTTATAAGTACGAGCTAAACCCTGGGTCCTCATGGACATGAAGATGGCAACAATAGATACTGGGGGCTATTAGAGAAGAGAGGGAGAAGTGTTGAAAAACTGTTGGGTACTATGCTGAGTACCTGGGTGATGAGATTATTTGTACCCTAAACCTCAGCATCAGGCAATATAGTCATGTAACAAGCCTGGGCATGTACCCCTAAACCCCAAATAAAAAAGTTGGAAGCCAGATGTCTAAAGCAGCTGATGGCACTACAGATGCATCAGAAGCCAGGGAGAACACTCATCTGAGGGAAGGCGGCTGCCACAAGGAGGGCAGCAATGAGCTGCCAAAGGCTACAAAGGCAGAAAAAGCTTATGTGGTTTACATGCTTCTCAAACCCATGCGTGGATTTTTAAATCAAGATCAGTGACCAAATCAGTTCTGAGAGTTCAGAGGTTGAAAAGGTATTGCAGGCCGTACACCTTCAGCAGATTCTTAATAGCACATTTGATAAACTCAGCAGAGTTTCAGTGACATACTGAGAATCCTAGAACCATACATGGTGCATATGAACGTGCCAGGCCACAAGTCAGGTGGGAAAACCAGAATTTTCTTTACTTTTCTGGAATTGAACTAGAGCTTGCTCTTAAAATTCTGATTGGAAGCTTAAGCAAGTCACCACTGGGAAAATTCAAGCAAATTCTGGCTAAAAAGCAGCCAAATAACTGACTAAGAAAGAAAGAAAAGAGCAAACAGAGGCAAGGTCACATGTTCGTTTCTTATTGCTGCCATGATGAATTTCCACACTCTTGTTCCTAAACACAGCACCGGTTTATTCATTTCCAGCTCTGGACATCAGAAATACAAAACAAGTCTCACTGAGCTAAAATCCAGGGGCGGGTAGCTGCGTTTCCTCTGGAGGCTCTAGGGGAGACACTGTTCCCTTACTTTTTCTGCTTCTAGAGGCCACCTGTATTTCTTGGCACATGGTCCCTTCCTTCATCTTCAAAGCCAGCAATATCACATCTCTTCGACCTTTCTTTCTTTTCTTTTCTTTTTTTTTTTTTTTTTTGAGACCGAGTCTTACTCAGTCATCCAGGCTGGAGTGCAATGGCTCAATCTTGGCTCACTGCAACCTTCACCTCCCGAGTTCAAACAATTCTCTTACCTCAGCGTCTTACGTAGCTAGGACTACAGGCTCACACCTCCATGCCCGGCTAATTTTTTGTTGTATTTTAGTAGAGACAGGGTTTCATCATGTTGCCCAGGCTGGTCGTGAACTCCTCAGCTCAGACAATCTGCCCACCTCGGCCTCCCAAAGTGCTGAGATTACAGGCAGGAGCCACCACCTTTCTTATGTGGCAATAAATCTCTCTGACGAGTCCCAGCTATCTTTACTTTTAAGGGCACATATGATTAGATTTGGCCTTCCAGAAAATCCAGGATAATCTCCCCAATTTCGGTGTCCATAACCTCTATCACATCTGCAAAGTGGCTATGCCATGTAATGTAACATACAGGTTTTGAGGAGAATGGGGTAGACATCTTAGAAGGGAGCATTATTCTGCTTATCACAGGAAGTGATAAAAGAAGTAATTCAAGAATTTTTTTACAAGACTGGAATTTATCAAAAGAACTTTAAACCCATCCATTCACTGAACGCAGACTTAGCATTCACCTTGTGCCAGGCCTACCTCACATCCGGGGCTACGGCAGTGAAGGTGGCAGCTAGCACCTGCCTTCTGGAAGCTTACATTGCAGAGAGGAGAAAGACCACACACAGGAGAACAAATAGAAATACCAAGCAATAGTGGGCAGGAATGAGGGTTAGAAAGGAAATGTTGAAGGGTGCATGGAGTGCTTTGAGTAGAGAAGGCAGAAAGGCCTCTCAGAGGCAATGGCAGGAAGGATGGGAAAGGAGCAGCTATTTGAGGGAAGAACACCCTGGTCAGAAGAAAAAACAAGTGCAAAAGCCCCAAGGTAGGATTAAATTTAAGATTTTCAAGGAACCAAACAAAAGAGCAGTATGATTGGTAATATAATGAGCCAAGGGGGAGACATGATAAAGGGGGTAAGAACGGTGGACAGAGGCCAGTTTTGCAAGGCCTGGCTGGCCATGAGAATTTTGTTACTGGAATACTGGGGGATTTTGTGAGTGACATGATCTGATTTACCATGTGAAGAAGTCACTTTGTCCATCGATTGTTGAGCAGATAAACAATATGTGGCATGTCCATGAAATAAACTATCATCCAGCCATAACAAGGAATGAAGTATCAATTGTGAGAGTCCGCAGGATCAAACGGTATTGCAAATCCTTCACCTTCAGTAGATTTCTAATAGCACATTTGGTAAACTAAGCAGAGCTTGTCAGTATCTGTCAGTAACTGCACTTCCAGCAGCCCTTGAGGTTCACTTTCTCCAGACGTCCAATCAAAGGGACTTAGGAGCTGGGCCGCCGGGCACAGGTGTGAGTAGAAGGATTATACTCAACATAAGAGGATTAGGTGAGAAGTCCACATGCTCCATGATGATGCCACCTCCACCCCCTTAAACTCACATCCCCCCCTCAGCTGTGAGAAAGGCCCACAGCCAGCTTCATCCCTACACACCCACTCACACCTACCTGAGGCAGGAGATTATAGAACTCCCGTCTGGAACTCTGCGTGAATAAGGCTTCCATTGCCGTAAGTCTGGGTAATAACCCCAACTCTCACTGGCTCACAATCACGAGTATTTATTTTTTGTTATTGTGAACCTGCAGGTTGGCTGGGGTTCAGCTCAGCTCATCTGGGCTTATGGAGATTCCAGACTGAAGGCTGCATTAAGGTCATCATGAATCTCCTCATTTGGGGCCAGTGGCTACTTGTCTCATGTTCTTATGCTGGATAACAGAGGACAAACGAGCAAACTAAAGGACACCCATAAAAACATTTAAATCCTCTGCTCCACATTCCAAAAGCCAAAGGAAGTCACGTGGCTAAGCACAGCTCCAAACGGCAGGGAAGTGCATCTCTCCCAGATTCATGGCAAAGGTAGGGAGAAAATAAAATTATGTGGACAAATAATGCAATGCACCACATAGCCAAGGAAAAGACCTACGGACACAGGCAATTGAGCCCCTCCAGTGAAACCCTAGTCACATCACCCTGCAGGAAACGTCTGGCCTCTAGGCCTCTTAATATTTTTTATTTTTTATTTTTATTTTATTTGTTTATTTGTGATGGAGTTTACCTCTTGGTGCCCAGGCTGGAGTGCAGTGGTGTGATCTTGGCTCACTGCAACCTCCACCACCTGGGTTCAAATGATTCACCTGCCTCAATTTCCCGGGTAGCTAGGATTACAGGCTTGTGCTACCATGCCTAAGTTATTGTATTTTTGTGGTAGAGACGAGACTTCACCATGTTGATCAGACTGGTCTCAAACTCCTGGCCTCAAGTGATCCACCCACTTCGACCTCCCAAGGTGCTGGGATTCCAATTCACTAAAATAATTGACATAACTCAGGAAGCACTATCTTTGTGATTACAGTTTTCCCATAAAGCACACAAATCAGAACCAGCTATAGGGAGAGAGACATAGGATGAGCTAGTAGTATAACAGAGTAGTCAGAGGACCAGCAGTGTAACAGACATAGCCTTGGTGACCTCTTCCTTGGAGGTTGAAGGGAGGGGAGGATAATTTGCCCTGCATCCACTATACAGTTTTGGTGGGAATGGTGGTCGGGGAGCTTCTGAAAGGACTGGTTTTTGTCTTGCACAAAAGCAATGACAGGATCTGACATTCTCTAGAACCCTGGGAATTGTTGAGGAAAAGAAGCCGAAAGACTAAAAAGAGACCCAGAGAAACTGCAATACCACAAACAGATGCCAGGGAAAGCAAAATATTATGAGTGCTAAAAAAAGAAAACAGCTAATCCCTCTAATTGGGAATTCATAAGCACAAGTCCAAAGAAGATGTCACCACAGATGTTAGAGACACTTCAGAATGTCACATCAGACTGCTTGGTGAAGACCTTTCTCTTTACAAAGCCAGTTACTAAAGACTGATAGATATGTCTGTTTTTTCAAATGCATAAATCTCAATACAAAGTTACAAGGTATACAAAGAAACAGAAGCATGGCCCAAAGAAAACAAAAAGTAAATCTTTAGAAACTGACGCTAAGGAAAAAGAGATACGTGGCTTGGCATGGTAGCTCACGCCTGTAATCCCAGCACTTTGGGAGGCCTAGGGAGGCAGATCACCTGAAGCCAGGAGTTTGAGACCAGCCTGGCCAACATGGAGAAATCCCCTCTTTACCAAAAACACAAAAATTACCTGGGCATGGTGTCACACACCTATAATCCCAGCTACTTGGGGGCTGAGACAGGAGAATTGCTTGAACCCAGGAGGTGGAGGTTGCAGTGAGCTGAGGTCATCCCAGTTAATTCCAGCCTGGGTGACAGAGTGAGAGTTCATCTAAAAAAAGAAAGAAAAAAAAAAGAGAGAGAGAGAGAGAGATGCAAGTTACCTAAAAAATAATTCAAAATAACCATCACAATGATGCTCAGTGAGCTCAGGAAAATGATGCATGAACAAAATAGAAAATCAAGAAAGAGAAAATATAAAAAAGAATTACACATTTTCGAACTGAATAACAAAATAACTGAACTGAACAATTCACTAGAGGATTCAATGTCAGAATTAATCATGCAAAAGAAAGAATAAGCAAACTCAAAGACAGGGCATTTGAAATCCAGTCAGAGGTACAAAAAGAAAAAAAAATGAAGAATGCCTAAGAAAATTATGGAACACCACCAAAAATATATACATTATGAAATTTCCAGAACAAGAATAATAAAGAGAGAAAGAAAGAGGCAGAAAGCTTATCCTAAGCAATAATGACTGAACACTTCCTAAATCTGGGGAAGTAAATGAACATCAGATTTAAGAAATCCAATGGATTCCAAATGATGAATCCAAAAAAATCTATCACTGAAACACATTATAACTAAATGTTCAAAAGTCAGAGACAAAGAGAAAATTATGAAAGCAGCAAAAGAGAAGTGACATGGCACATAAAAGAGAGTGCATAAGACTCTCAGCAAATTTCTCAGCAGAAACCTTGTAATTCAGAAGTGCATGGGATGATACAGTGAAAGGGACAAAAGGAAAAAAAAAAATCCTGTCCACCATGAATATTGTATCCAGCAAAACTTTTATTCAAAAATGAAAGAGAAATACTTTTCCAGGTAAACAAAAGCTGAAAGAGTTTCTCACCATTACACCTGCCTTACAAGAAACAGTAAAGAAAATCCATCAAGTTGAAATTCAGGGATACTAGACAGCAACATGCTAGAATGGCCAATTATCAAAAACAAAAACAGAACAGAAAATAACAAATGTTGGTTAGAATATGGAGAAATTTGAATTCTTGTGCACTGTTGTTGGGAATGTAAAATGGTGCAGCCACTGTGGAAAACAGTAGGGAATTTCTTCCAAAAATTAAAAATAGAACTACCATATAATCACATCAGTCCCAATTCTGGACATATATACAACATAACTGAAAACAGGGCCTCAAAGAGATGTTTGTATTTCCATGTTCTTTGTAGCATTATTTACAGTACCCAAGTGGTGTAAATAACCTAAATGTTCGTTAATGGATCTGTGTGTGTGTGCATGCACACAATGAGATAAGATTCACCGTTAGGAAAGAAATTCTGTCATGTGCTACAAGATGAATGAAACTTAAGGCCATCGTGCTTAATGAAATACATTCATCACAGTAGGATAAATGCTGACTGATTCCACCTTTATGACATAATTTAATGTAGTCAAACTCATAGAAACAGAGTAGAATCGTGGTTGCCAGGGGTTGGGAAAGGGGGAAATAGGAATTGCTATTTAATAGATATCATTTCAGTCACTCAAGATGAAAAATTCCTAGAGATCTGCTATACAGGAAAGTACATATGATTGGCAATATTATACCATACACTTAAAAATTTGTTGAAAATAGATTTCATATTATGTGTTTTTACCTCAATTTTTTAAGTTCACAGATTTATATCTTAATCTAATCTAAAGCACCATCACAGAAACATTCACAATAATCTTTTACTAAATACCTGAGCACCCTGTGTGAATTTGACACATAAAATTATCCATCATATCCACCATTGCTTTTGTGTAATCAATACAACTTTCAACCCACTGCAAAGGAAAAATAATGTCTCAATATTATTTTGAAAATAGTTTTGACACCATGGACCCCTGAAAGGATCCCAGTGACTCTCAGGGCTTCACAGACCACACTTTGAGAACAGCTGCCCTATAGTGGAACCTGCCACTTGACTCACAAACACAAATCTTCATTCAGCTTCTTAGTACAATCTCCTCTATAGAAATGCCAAGCATGTCCAGACACTTGATGAAAACCTATGCTGTGAAGGAAATTAAAACAAAAACTAGAAGGAAAAGAAGGAGGAGGAGGATAAAAGAAAGAAAATAAGAAAGAGAAGAAAGGGGGAAAAAAAGAAGAAAAAAAGGGGAGACAAAGAAACAACAAACAGATGCAATGCAAGAAATACAAAAGACATTAAAAATATGAATGATAAATTTAATGTTCTAGGAAATATGCAAAGATGACAATGTAGGAATAGAAAATTAAGAAAAAAATAACCTTTAAAATTAAAAATGTAATAGAAGAAATTTTAAAAATTTACTAGAGGATTGAAGGATAAATTTGAAGAAATACCTTGGAAGATAGAATGAAAAGACAAGCAGGTCAAAAATTGGAAATAAAGTAAATGAAAATTAGATAATTCATCTAGGAAATCCAACATCCAAATAACTGTAACTAGAGAAAAGAGGAGCAAAGAAAATGGAGGGAGGATAATTCTAAAGGGATCACTCAAATTTCCCATGATTAAAGGAAATCTGAGTGATCTCTTTAACAATATCTATACAAGAGTCTGTGTTCCATATTAAAGGTCCCACCAAGGTCTAGAAAAAGAACATTTCAAAAAGCACTGCTTCTAATAGCACCCAGAGTTGGGAACTTGGGGGAAGGAAATAGATTTCACTAAAATAATCAGATCTGAAAACAGCATTAGCTTGCTTACCACCAACATTGGAAACTGGTGAATGAATGGGAGTCTTCAAATTTTGAGGGAAAAGAGTATTTTCTTTCAAAAATGATCTAAACTGTTTAAGATATGTCACAAGGCGTAAAGAAGAATACAATGGAAAACTGAGTATATTTCAACTCAAAAAATAAAATGCTACCAAGATAGTTAAAACCCTCTGAATATATTTCCATTTCCTATTCATCTCCCCACCTCCCTGAAGCAAATATTGTACTCATTGTCATTATTAATTGTATCTGATGCCACAAATTTCCTTATACTTTGCTATATATCCATCTATTTCTAAGCAATATTATTTTTGCACTTTAAAATATAGAAAAAAGATACATATATAATGTATATGAAATTGTTATAATACATATATAGAATTGTCCTCTTAGAATTTTGTTTGTAAGACAAAATTCCATGTTAGCAGGTATTGCCCTGGTTCATTATCACAGTTGTATGGTGCTTCATGAATTTAGCATAATTGGATGGTTGGTTTGCATGGATGTAGCATCACTTATTTATCTAGTCTCTTACTTATGGATATAAAGTTGTTTATAATCTTTTGATATCAAAAAATAAAAATAAGATGTCAACTTGGATATTTCTGTTGAGGCACCAGGGAATGATAACCTCCAGATAACAAAGCAAGAGCCACATGCAGGCTTTACGATGGAAGGACCAGCTTTCTGACTCTTGAGCCCTTCACCCGCTTTGAGACCACAGAGGCAATGAAAGCACCTAATTTCCTATGGAACTGCATCCTGTATGGGACATTTTACTTACTGCTCACTCTGCATCTTTTATAGTGCTATTTTCTAAACTTATTTCTGGGTGTAGTCTCAGCTAAACTTGTATAATAATAACATCATGAGCACTCCCTATTTAAGCAACAACTAAAATCTATCCTACCATCCACTTGATTAAATTATAAAGTGTTAAAGGAAATATTTTACATGAGCAATCATTTCTCAAGTTTATTAGGGCATAATTTCTAAAATCAATAATAAAAGAAATTAGGGATAGATTGACATAAGTATTTGTCATATCTGAGGTTCAAACCTGCAATGAAAGTGGTCTGAAGACTTAATGTGTTTATTTAAATGTGGTCTCTTTGTGTCAAATGTGAAAACATAGACATTTTCCTGTGGAAGTTGAAGGAAGAAAGAGGTTTTTTGGAGGAGATTTTGTTTGAGGACCAGTGTTGTGATAATGTCAGTGTCACCATCCCCTTAAAGGGAAAAAAGGGATGTCGGTCTTTCACCTCAAGCTTTACGAGAGAGCTCAAAAGAGTCCTTTGTGATCTCTGCAGTTGAGAACTACTGTCTGCCTCTGGCTCAAGAAATGCTGGAGCAGACAAGACAGATGGGTAGAAGAATGGATGGATGTTAGGTGGCTGGCTGAATGGGTGGGTGGTGGATGAATGGGTAGGTGAATAAATAGATGGGTAGGTGAGTGGATGGGTATATGGGTGAGTGGCTGAGTGGGTGGATGGATGGATGGATACGTGGATGAGTAAGGAGAGTGATGACTGCACTGGATCAGCCTGACCTCTTCTGCATAGGGGCAGAGGATGTAGGAATGTTTCTCATCTTCCCATGAATCAAAGGTGGCTCTTGAGAAAAAGAGGTGGTCTGCAGTCATTTTGAATTTTGCCCAAGAAGACCCTTGGAAGACATGACAGCTGAAGAAACAAAATGTACCCTCTCCTACCCCTAATCCCTTCCCTCCCCCAGACCATCACCAAATGCAGGGTTGGCCTGGAGGATGGAGAAGTATTATGTTTGAGTGAAGGTTGGAAAATTGCTCATGAACTGGACTAAACATTGTAATTTCTGCACTATGACTCTCTTCGCTGATTTAGAGTAACAGTAATATTCTCTAGCCTCTAAGAATAATCAGAAAAGTCATGAGCTTGTCCAAGCTTTTACCCAGGGCCAATAAATTTTAAAGAAATAATGTTAGACAAAATAAAAAGTGCTTTATACTTGCATCCATGAGTCATTGACTGCCTTGCTTACACAGTAAGTTATGCATACTTTTATACAAGTGTTCTCATGTACATGTATGCTTGGGAGTGTAAGTGCTGGATAAAAGAAAATGCTCTTTTTAATCTTGCTACACAATGCCAAACTATTTTTTTTTAAGGAAAGTAATTTTTCACTTGAGATTTCATATGCAGTCAGATTGTCTATTGAGTATAAAGATACGGTAAAGATAAAGAAACATCTCAAAAAGTTATCTTTCCTTGTACCCTTTAGCAAGTAAACACCATAAAAAATGTATTATAGACTGACTTATGTCCTCACCAAATTCATGTTGAAGCTTAACCCCCAGTGTGACTGGATTTGAAGACAGGGCCTTAAAGAAGGTAATTAAGACCAAATGAGGACACACAGGTAGATTCCTAGTCTAATAGAACTGGTGTCCTTACAAAAATAGGAAGAGACACCAGAGCTCTGTATTCTTCTCACTCACCTAAAGAAGAGTCCATGTGAGGACACTGAAAGAAGGCACGATCGCCAAGCTAAGGAGAGTGGTCTCACCATAAGCCAATTCTGCTGGCACCTTGATCCTGGACTTCCAGCCTCTGGAATTGTGAAATAAAATAAATGTATGTCGTTTAAGTCAAACAGTTTGTGTTTGACGGTTTGACAACCTGAGCAACTAACACACAAGGGAATGAACTAAAAAGAGACCAAGATCTAAGATCCAGCAAACGGCTAATACAGCAAAGGAGAGAGGCGTGAAAGGAATTCTGTGGATAATGACAATGACAGGCCTGCCTCATCCTGAAGAGCAGAACTCAGAGTCCACGGGCTTTTCTCCAGGGAGTGCCACGGAGAGCTGGTAGTTCAAGAGACATGTTTGCCCAGGTGGAAATATGAGCTATTAAAAGATACAGAGAGACGCGGAGACACTAAAAAAAGTAAGAAATTAAAATGGCAATAATAAAGCAAGCAATAACTCTACAAAAGTTGTATAAAAATAGGAATAGAGTTATATTCCCAATTAGTCTTAGCAGTAGATGATGTATACTATAGTCACAATCATATAAACATTGAAGGTGAATTTAACCAAACATTGTGATAGATCTATTTTAGGACGCTGAAGGAAGTGGGAGTATATAAGAGCTAAAATCTTAACACATAACAATAGCAAATGAAGAAAAAATCGTTAAAATTGGAGAATCAAGAGGGAGCTGGATAAGCCTGTTTTGTAAAATGTTTTCAAAATGAGAAGAAATGGCTTGTAAAGATGAAAGTAATTGCCTCTGAGAAAAAGATTCATGTGGAGCAAGACTGCTGATTAATACTGTCTTTTAGCAATATTTCTCTTTTAAAAGACAATAATAGTTGCATATAATTATTTGAAAAAAACATTAAAATTTAACTTTTAAAAAAATCTAGATTTGCCTCCCATTAGAATATGTGTCCTCGTGCACACGAATGTTCATCGCAGCACTGTTTACAATAGCAAAGACCTGGAACCAACCCAAATGCCCATCGATGATAGACTGGACAGAGAAAATGTGGCACATATACACCACGGAATATGATGCAGCCATCAAAAACGATGAGTTCGTGTCCTTTGTAGGGACATGGATGAACCTGGAAACCATCATTCTCAGCAAACTGACACAAGAGCAGAAAATCAAACACCGCATGTTCTCACTCATAGGCGGGTGTTGAACAATGAGAACACATGGACACAGGGAGGGGAGCATCACACACTGGGGTCTGTTGGGGGGAAATAGAGGAGGGACAGTGGGGGTGGGGAGGTGGGAAGAGGTAGCATGGGGAGAAATGTCAGATATAGGTGAAGGGGAGGAAGGCAGCAAATCACACTGCCACATGTGTACCTATGCAACAATCTTGCATGTTCTTCACATGTACCCCAAACCTAAAATGCAATAAAATAAACTTTTTTCAAAAAGGAATATTATGTGTCCTGTTTAATAAACTTGGCTTTTATCAAATCTAGGGTGGGATCTGAGGTTGGAAGAGTTACAGGAAGAGAGAGGATGTTTCTTTCTTTCTTTCTTTCTTTCTTTCTTTCTTTCTTTCTTTTTACTTTAGGTTCTGGGGTACATGTGCAGGTCATGCAGGATTGTTGCATAGGTGCATACTATATCTGGCATTTCTCCCCATGCTATCTGTCCCCATTCTTCCCACACCCCGCTGTCCCTCCCCTAGCCACCCCCAACTGCCCCCAGTGTGTGATGCTCCTCTCCCTGAGTCCCCGTGTAGGAGAGGATGTTTCAAATGACTTGTGTGAGATTCAGAAAATAATGTTGCAGAAGAAATGACCAGCACGCTGGGTGGGCAGAACATGAAAAGCCAGGGAGGTCATGAGGACTAGCCTTGTCCTGGGTGGAACATGCAGCTGGCATCAGCTCAGACTGGCATTGACAGCCACATGGGGGAACTGCCCCTTTATCCTGGAGGTGACAGGCCCATCCAGGGATCTTTAAACAGGAGAGCAAGGTGGAAAAATATACAAAAATCATATTGGAGTGGTAAAGGTTCTAGAGTCAGAGAGCATGGCTTTACACATCAGCTTCACTACCTACTTGCTGTGTGATTTTCGAAGTGTAATGCAACCTCTCTGAGCCTATTTTCTCATCTTCAAAATGAGGAAAGAGAAAGCATCTCTTGCACATGATAGCTATGAGCATTGAACATAACTGTGTACGTAATGTGAGTGTTACAGTACCTGGTACAAAATAAGTGATGAACGTTCATTGTGATGGACATGATGAAGACAGGGATGGTGATGTTTGAGGAAAACCCTTTGGTAGCCGTCCTGTAGCCCATACTTCTGCAAACACGGAGACTAGTATGAAAACTCCAACTGTGTAGAGAGACCTGGAGCTGAAACCCAGCCCTGGGAACCAGAGAAGCAGGAGTTATCGCTAGACATTTGGATGACCAGCTTGAGGAAGACAGAAGACCACTTGGGCTTCCTCAGGCTATTCCTTACTGTGCACTAAACTGAAAGCCAGCAGCGTAGAAAACCAAATTCCCCAAGTAGGGAGGCCTTGAGGAAGAAAAGCAAAGAACTGAACAGTCAAAGAGGGTGACAGGAACAGAGGTATCTCTCCTTAGTTCTTTTGTACCTTGAGAGATTTCTTAAACCAAAGAACTGAAAACCCAAAAATGGGTCCTTGCTCCCATGTTGATCAAGTTAATTTAAAAAAAAAGAAAAAAAAAAAAAAACTTTCTTGCTGGGGTGGTATGAGTGGGGTGAAAGAAGAGTGGATAAAGGCCATGGTCCTCTTAAGTCATCCCAAGTAGCAATTGCCTGTTGAGACTGCACCTACGGCCAACCTGAGCCTCTCCATCACTTGGTAAATGGGATGACATCTGTTTAAGAAACTACTATTATGTAACTAAGCTTCCTGTGAATGAATCATCTAAGAAAGTAGAGAGAGTCAGCCCTGAAACTGAATAGCCAGCTTGGGCAGCAACAGCCAATCAGAGCGCTAGAGCCTGACTTTTTCTTTCAAAATTGACAACCTCATCCATATTCCTAAAAACGGAAAAACAAACCAATAAACAAAAACACTCAACATGGCCACTGAAACTAACAATGAAGGGCACATTTGCTGTCAGGGCAGCCTCCCTCCTCCAAACACCTAACAAGACCAGGGAGGGGAGATTCTGATGTGGGCATTTGTCTGACTGCAATTTGGCAAGAACAGAACTAATTAATTGCAGAGGCAATTAAATGAGTGTTTTCATACGAAGAACACAACTTGCTTTTAACTTTTTCTGAGTCCTCTGGGACACCTCAGGAGAGGGATTTGAGGTTTCCTGGTCATGTTACTTATGCTTTGTTAGAAGTAACTTTGTTAGAAGCTATTCCCTCTTGTCACATGAAATCTGAACACATCAAACAAAGTGGACTGGCCCACAGGTTCAGATCTGTCTCTTATTTGTTCTCAGAAGACAGCATTGCAAAATTTCCCTGTAACTACTGGGGTGTATATTTCTCTTTGGAATATGGTTTTTCACAGCCGATTACATAAAAGACACTGCTTTTCAAAATGCATGAGGGCTAGGAACTATCTGAGAACTCTCTAGAAGGAAGTGATATTTATTGCCTATTACTCAAGAATGCCTGTCACTAGCCAGACATCTCTGCCTGATGGGGGTTAACTAAACTGGCTCTCCTGGCTTTCATAGGATTGCTTGATTTTTCCAACAATGTCAAGAAAAGTTAGTTTCATATAGTCCTTGATTATATGTTCAGCCACTTCCAAAAAGAATGCTAGAGTAAATTTTTTTCATTGATTTAAATTTGTCTTTTGTTAAGACCATAAATATGATAATCACAATAATGACAATAATCATCGTTACCATTTATTCAGTGCTTATAATGTGCCAGCTACATAGACTGTCTTGAGCTGCAAAATAACCTGGCAATATGGGTGCTATTACCTGCCATGTTACACGCAAGGAAACAGAGACTCGTACGGGAGGCCTGGCTGGCCCAGTGTCATATAGCTAAGAAGCAGTGAGCATGGGATTTAGACCCACACCCTGAAAACCCATTCATCCCGCTAGGGCAATGGGGTGGTATCCCCGCTTAACCGTGGTTTTGCTTTCAGTAGTTTTGTGCCCTACAGTTTCAGGTATTTATCAGTGAAAATAGATGAGTACAGTTTGATGAGATAGTGTAAGAGGAAAGAGACCACATTCACATACTTTTATGACAGTACATTGTTATAATTATTATTATTGTTAATCTCTTACTTGATTTATAAATTAAACTTTATTATAGGTACATATGTATAAGAAATATATATTATATGCAGAAGTATACAGAGAAATCTATATGTAGTACTGTATATGTAAGGTTTGTTACTGCTGTGATTTGAATATTTCCACTAAATTTATGTCAAAATATAATTACCATGACTGGGCATGGTGGCTCACAGCTCCAATCTCAGGGCTTTAGGAGGCTGAGGCAGGAGAATTGCTCGAGGCCAGGAGTTCATGGCCAGCCTGAGCAATATGGTAAGACCCCCCTCTACAAAAAAAAAAAAAATGTAAAAATTAGGCAGGCATGGTGGCACATTCCTGTAGCCCTAGTCACTCAGGAGACTGAGTCAAGAGGGAGGCTCACTTGAGCCCCAGGAGTTTGAGACTGCAGTGAGCTATAATCACACCCCTGCATTCCAGCCTGGGGGGAAGAGCAAAGCCCTATCTCTAAAAAATATTAAAATTAAAATTAAATTAGAAAATAATAAATAAAATAAAATAATTTTTAAAAATTGTATTTGCCATCATAGCAGTAATAAAAGGAGGGGTCTTAAAGATGTGATTAGGAAAAAAAAAACAGTTGGAAAGAAGCCAGGTGTGGTGGCTTATGCCTATAATCCCAACACTTAGGGAGGCAGAGGTGAGAGGCCAGCTTGAGCCTGGAAGTTGGAGGCTTGCCTGGGCAACAAAGCAAGATCCTGTTCTCCACAAAAAGGGAAAGAATGAGAAGTGATTATATCAGGACAAGGGATCCCTCATAAATAGATTGCCATTATCTCAGGAGTAGGTTAGTTCCCAAAGGAGTTCAGCCCCTTGTCTCAGTCTCGTGCACTCATGTGCCATATGATGCTTCCTGCTATGAGGTGATCCTTGCCAGATGCCTGCACCATGCTTTTGGACTTTCCAGCAACCGAAAGCATGAGCCAAATAAACTTCTGTTCTTCATGAATTCCCCAGCCTATGGTATTCGAGTAACAGCAAATGAGCCAAGACTGGCACCATCCAAAGTTCCAAGCATCCATTAGGGGTTTTGGAATGTGTCCACTGTGGATAAGGGAGAACTACTGTATCTCCAGTTATCTCTTCCCAGCTAGACACATGCTGAAAGTTTAATGGAATTCCTGACTTCAATCCAAGCTCACCATGGACTTGGGTATGGTCCTTTTGTCTCTGGGCTTCAGAGCCTGGGTTTTTACACAGGTCATCAAGTTAAGATGAGGTCATTAGGATGGGTCCTAATCCAATGTGATTGGTGTTCTTTATAGGAAGACAGCGCAGCCAAGGGAAGACACAGACACAGGAGGGAGGATGTCATGAGGGCAGACACTGGAATTATATAACTGCAGGCCAAAGAACACCAAAAGTTGCCAACAAACCATCAGAAGCTAAAAGAGGCAAGTAAAGGTTACCCTACAGATTCCAGAGGGTGTGTGGCCATAGCAACATCTTGGTTTCAGACTTCTGGCCTCCAGAACTCTGAGACAATTAGTTTCCGTTGTTCAAGCTGCCCAGTTTATGGTACTTTGTTCCAGTGCCCTGGGAAACTAAGACACCGGCCAGCTTTGTTTTCTAATGTTTTTTAATCACGCCATACCTTCTGCATTTTTACAGCTAAAGTATAACAATGAGCTATTGTGTTTAAAACCACACACAGATGATTATTTAAAAATCTGAATAATACATATGTTAATCAGGGCTTTCTAGAGCAGTAAAATCAATAGGATGGGTGGATCGATAAACAGATGATAGATATGAGGTGATTTATTATGGGAATTGGCTCTTGTGATTACAGAGGCCAAGAAATCACACGTATTAGTCCGTTCTCACGCTGCTATAAAGAACTGCCCAAGACTGGGTAATTTATAAAGGAAAGAGGTTTAATTGACTCATAGTTCTACATGAGTAGGAGGCTTCAGGAAACTTACAGCCATGGAGGAAGGGGAAGCAAACATGTCCTTTTTCTCACGGCAGCAGGAGAAGGAAGTGCTGAGCCAAAGGAGGAAAAAGCTCTTTATAAAACCATCAGATCGGCTGGGCATGATGGCTCACACCTGTAATCCCAGCACTTTGGGAGGCTAAGGTGGACAGATCACAAAGTCAAGAGACCGAGAGCATCCTGGCCAACATGGTGAAACCCCGTCTTTACTAAAAGTACAAGAATTAGCTGGGTGTGGTGGTGTGCACCTGTAGACCTAGACACTTGGGAAGCTGAAGCATGAGAATCACTTGAGCCTCTGAGGCAGAGGTTGCAGCAAACCAAGATAGTGCCGCTGCACTCCAGCCTGGCGACACAGCGAGACTCGAATCTCAAAACAAACAAACAAACAAACAAACAAACAAACAACCCCATCAGCTCTCATGAGAATTCACTCGCTATCACAAGAACAGCATGAGGGAACCACTCCCATGATTAAATTACCTCCCACTGGGTCCCTCCCATGATATGTGGGGATTATGGTGGGTCAAGGTGACATTTGGCTGGGGGCATAGAGCGAAACCTATCATCCCACAAAATGCCATTTGTATGCTGGAGAACCGTGAAAACTGGTGGTGTAATTTAGTCTATTTCCAAAGGCCTGGGCACCAGAAAAGCCAGTAGTGTAACTCCCAGTCCAATGCCAAAGGCCTGAGAACACAAGAGCGGAAATAGGGGGGCTGGTGTAAGTCTGGGAGTCCAAAGGCTGAGAACCAACATCTCCAGTGTCCAAGGGCAGGAGAAGATGGATATCCCAGCTCAAGGACGGAGAGTGAATTTGCCCTTCCTCTGCCTTTTTGTTCTATTTGGGCCATCACTGAATTGGGCAATGCCCTTCTATATGGGCAAGGGCAGATCTTCTTTACCTGGTCTACTGATTCCAGTGCTAATTTCTTCCAGAAACATCTTCGCAAACACACCCAAAAGTCGTGTTTCACCAGCTCATTGGAAGTCCCTCAGCCCACTCAAATTAACACATACAATTAACCATCACAATACAGAAGCGTATAAAATAAAAATTAATGCCTCCCATAATCTAGCCCCGTGGCAATAACTTGTATCTTAAATAAATATTTATTAATTACCTAATTTCTTTCAAACTAAGCATTGTGGGCACATTGGTCCACAAAACAGACTTTTTCTTCTGTGCACATGTAAAACTCCTGTAGTTTTGTGTTCTTAAAAATGCATGGGTTGGCTGGGTGTGGTGGCTCACGCCTGTAAACTCAGCAGTTTGGGAGGCCAAGGTGGGAGTGTCACTTAAGCCCAGGAATTCGAGACAAGCCTGAGCAACAGAGTGAGACCTTGTCTCTACAAAAAAAAAAAAAAAAATTGAAAATGAGGTAGGAGGATCACTTGAACCTGGGAGGTCAAAGCTACAATAAGCTGTGATTGTGCCATTGCACTCTTGCCTGAGTGACAGAGGGAGACCCTGCCTCAATAAATAAAATAAACAAATAAAATAAAATTTTAAAAAATGCCTGCATTGTTTCTATGAACATTCATGACTTACAATTTTTAAAAAGGCAGAAAATAAACAAATAAAATTTTGGATGGGAGGAACAGGGAAGAAGCCTTAAGGAGACATACCTGTTGCTCTTCCTCCTCCTTGGCTCAGGAGAGAAGGGAAGCCTAGCATTTCTCTTAAATGAGCGGCCTTGTAGTTTGCAGATTTATCCAGCCAGAACTGCAGGTACCTTTAAGGATACAGCGACTCTAGGAGCGTGACCTCCTGCAACAAGCAGGCTTCAGGTTGAGTCCCAGCTCTACCCTCTCTTTCCCACACTAACTGTTTCATGAAAGGATGTTGTATCCAAATGACCCCCAAACTCCAAAGGGGCCAAGAAACCAAAGAAAGGCAGACAAATCCAGTTTGTTGGCTTGGGGTGATTTATTAAGGGGAGCTTACAAGTAGAGGTATGGTCTTGGGCAGCCGAAGGACAGGTAGATCTCTGCACTGCTACCCCGCAGACCCAGGGCCTATATTTTGGGGCAAAAGTATATGTGCTCTGGAAGGAATGTGTAGGTGACTGAGAGAATGCTGCAGGCATCACGGCCTATGGTTTCTGCAAGAGCACCAAGGTTGTTTTGGGAAACCTACAATGAATAGGTGGCCCACATAAAAAGTAATACATCAACTAGACATTTTGGAGGCATTCCCAGAGTCAGGGTTCGTCAGGCAAACGAACATTTAAAATAAAGTCACTCTTAACCCTACACTTAGCTCTGTGGCTGACCTGTTTTTTCTTTAATTGCCTCCATTTCCTCATCTGTGCAATGAACCTACCAGCACCTACCAGCCCTAGTCTGTCTCCAAGAGCTCCTGACTCCTACTCCCATCCCTTCATGAGTGAAATGAAGAGGAAATTTAACATTCCTGGCCTTTGAGGACCAAAGCATTTCACAATCAAAGCCCTATTTCTTCTACACGATTTTCTGAACTCCTGTTATTTCCCTCAATAGTGAGTTTTACTTGTGCTTAAATCATCCAAGTGATGGTTGAGATGGTTCTCCCTACCTTTGAAGGCAACAAAGTCTTCAGAAAGGCTCTTTCATTTGCACCCCCAGGCATCACAACATGGTACCATATGTGCCTGGAATGGAAAGATAGAAGAGGTGATTTTTAAAAGTTGACTTCCTGTGAGGACTTTCGCTAGGTGCTGTAGACACGAGGATGAATTTCACAGGATAGTGGAGAGAAGCGGCTTTGCATAAAATAAAAAGACTATAGCACAGAGTGGCAAGATTCCAACAGGTGCAGTGTGAGTTCCTGGTACAGCGAGTGATGGGAGAGGCACAGGGACTGAGTAACGTCTCCAGAGAGGAGCATTGAAAAGCTGGGCCTTGAGGAATCGGTAATAATAGCTAACGCTTATGTGAAACCTGCTATAAGCCAAGCCTGGGCTGTCACTGAGCAAATGCTATTTCATCTCATACAGCAGTGCTCTGAGCTAGGCACCATCTGCATCTTCACAAAAGTCTTTCTTATTCCACTTACCAGGCACGTAATCTCAGGAGTTTGTAAATTTGGGACCAGACTGAAATGCTTAGGGGTATTAGTTATGTGAGCTGCACAACAAATGACCACTCACTTAGCAGCCTAACACAGCACACATTCACTATCTCCCAGTTTCTATGGGCAGGAATCGGCACAGCTCCTCAGTCCTCCAACTCAGGGTGTCTTACTCAGCTGCAATCAACGTGTCAGCTACACGCTGGGGTTGTCTCAAGGCTCAACTGGCGTGGACTCACTTTCAGGCTTTTAAGCAGCTATTAGGCTGCAGGACCTATTAGTGTATGGCCAGGCAGGCCCCTCCACAAGACAGCTGGTTTTATCAGAGCACACAATCAAGAGGGCAGGAGACAGTCCCAGTGTGAGACAGAAAGCAGGGTCTTTTATAACCTAATCTTGGAAATGACATCATCGTTTTCGCTGCATTCTACTGGTTAGAAACAAGTCACTTGGTTCAGCCCACACTCAAGGGAAGGGGATTACAGAGTATAAATACCCATAAGTAGGGACCAGTATAGGAGACGGCCTGCCACTGCCACACCTGGGACAATTAAGAAGAAACTGAGCTCAGCCAATAGGCAATCACTCTGCCCCATCTTCAGTTCACCATTTGTGTGTACATATATATAGTATATGTAGTGTGTGTATACAAATATATACGTGGTATGTATACACACATACAGTATATACATTGTGTGTGTAGACACATATACAGTAAATGTGGTGTGCATGTGTGCATATGTAGTATATGTGGTATGTGTGTGTATATATATATATGTGGTGTGTGTGTATACATGTATATGGGATGTGTGTGTATATAGTATTTATGGTGTGTGTATACACATATATAGTGTATAGGTATGCATGTATGCATATATAGCATATACAGTGTGTGTATATGGGCACATATAGTATATATAGTGTGTGTGGTATGTGTATGCATATACAGTGTGTGTGGTGTGTATACATATATGTAGTATATGCAGTGTGTGTGTACACATACAAAGTATATGTGGCGTGTGTATACACATATGAGTATATGTCAGTGTGTGTATATACATATATATGGTATATGTGGTGTGTGTATGTAACTTTTTTTGAATCATGTAGTTTGAATAAATAACAAATTATTAGCCTGGATCCCAATAGAATGATTATCAGCAGAAACAAGAGATGGTCAGAAGCATGTTTTAGGATATCATACTACGCATATTGATTGGAACAGATTGCTTTTCTAGGTCAGTTTCCAAAAGGGCAACAGCACCAAGGGCTGAGTGTAAGCGGGTGAAAGCTGAGATGTGAGCGAAACGGGGGCTTGAGGGACTGGGGGTAGGGAGAAAAGGCCGAGCAAGCCGGAGCTGGAAATTCCTTCCAGACTTAATCATCCCGGGCATCATTAGTAACCAAAGCAAGACTTCAGAACATATGTTTTGTGTTGACAGCAGACCCTTAATTAAAACAGCCCCAGTGAAGAATAGCCTGATTAAAGAAAAGTGTTGCTTAAAGAACAATTTGACTGCCGACTGCTATCGGTTGGCAGAGGGTGGGCGATTCCCTCTCTGGTTCTCCTGTGCTCCCAGAGCAGGGGGAGTGCTCCTGGCATGTCAGGCAATGTGTGACGCCACTTCCCAGTCTTCGTCTCATTTACACCTCAAAACCCATTTCATTTCCATTTTAGAGATGAGAGAACTAAGCCCGACAGGGGAGGTGATGTGCTGAAGGCCCCCAGCCCACTAGCCTGGTCACAGCCCTAAGCTAAGGGGTCTTGTTTTGTGTAGCTTTCCCTCGCACACAATTTCAGTGGTTCTAATGAATCAGAATGTCTTGTCAGTTATAAAAACCATATGCCTCCTCGACATAGTCCCCCTTGGAAACCCAGTGATTTCAGGCGCTGGGTGTTGCTCAAGGGCACAGCCAGTCTAATATCCACATTTCCTTTATGGTCTGGAAAATCCTGGGACGGGATTGCAATGCCCTGTGCAGTTGTCTGTCTGCATTTCCAGGAAGTGACAGAGATGTAAACGTCGGGGCGAAGAACAAGGAACAACTATTCCGTCGGACAGCTGAAATCATTTTCGGTTCGGATGAAATGAACCACTTCCTGGGAAAATTAGACCTCTTCGGAGGAAATTAGGTCGTCTCAGGAAACAAATGCACTTTAATGTCAGTGTGGGGTGGAGGCTTTAGAGGATGGGCAGAGAATCTGATCCGGCGGTGGGCACCGCCGGGGCTTCCCTTTTGTGGTCTGCTCCCCAGAGAAGCACACACGGTAAGAAGACCTGTACCCCAACTAGACACCCAACTCTCACCGGCTGTCACTGAGGCTGGCCTCGCTGCAAACTTCCACCCCCAGGAAACTCGGGAGAAAGGATATGCTTGTGAATGGCTTTTCATGAATGCCTTCTGAAGGATTCTCTTTGTTTATAGTAACAACAGCCGGCATGGATTGAGTGCTTACTGTGTGCTGGGCACTTTTCCTGTATTACGGCGTTTAATCCTCACAAGAGTTCTCGGAGGTGATACTATTATATACTTAAATACCCCACTTAACCACTTCCCTTTACTGTACCTTTTAATGAGAAAGACAGTTTTTAACTTCAGTGAAACAGGAATTTTTTTAAATGGTAAACTTTCATAGGTAAAGTAAAAACTAGGGTTAGAATTTAATTGACTGGGCCGAGCGCTGTGGCTCACGCCTGTAATCCCAGCACTTTGGGTGGCAGAGGTGGGCGGATCACCTGAGGTCAGGAGTTTGAGACCAGCCTGGCCAAAATGGTGAAACCCTGTCTCTACTAAAAATACAAAAAAATAGCCAGGCGTGGAGGTGTGCACCTGTAGTCCCAGCTACTCGGGAGGCTGAGGCAGGAGAATCGCTTGAACCTGAGAGGCAGAGATGTCAATGAGCTGAGATCACCCCACTGTACTACAGCCTGGGAGATAGAGCATGACTCCATCTCAAAAAAAAAAAAAAAAAAAAAGGTTTAATTGACTGAGTCATCTGGCTGTTATTTGCTTCAATGAATAGGTGAGACTGTCTGCTGTTCTAGAAACTTCCTCTCTCCCATGGCTACTTTCCCCCAGTCTAGTCATAGCTGGTGGATCCCACGTGGTCATCTAACCCAGCTGTGCCAGTAGGTCCCTTCCCTGTGGTTTGGTTTTGAGATCAAACAACATGCAAGCCAGTTACACTCTGGTGGCTGAAAAGATGGCATTAAAAATCTCAGACCATGTCACCATGTACCCTACCTCAGAAGAGGCGGTCTATAGTAAGAGAAAATAAAACTGCTTATAGAGGAAAGCCAAGAACTAAGGCAGAAACGGTTTCAGAACATCCTGTGTCCCGCTTCTGGTTGTTCCTGAGCCCAGCTGAGCAGCTATCCTTCCTGAGGACTAGTTCCTCACTCCTTCCTTGGATTTATGTACCAGTAAAGTTCTCTTTTTACTTAAGAGTTTGAGTTTCTTCTTTCTTTCTTTAAGTTCTGGGATACATGTGCAGAACGTGCAGGTTTGTTACATAGGTACACATGTGCCCGTGGTGGTTTGTTCCACCTATTAATGCGTTATCTAGGTGTTTTGTTTTGTTTTGTTTTGTTCTGTTTTGAGACGGAATTTCGCTCTCTTGTTGCCCAGGCTGGAGTGCAATGGTGTGATCTCAACTCACCTCAACTTCTGCCTCCTTGGTTCAAGTGATTCTCCTGCCTTAGCCTCCAGAGTAGCAGGGATTACAGGCATGCGCCACCATGCCCTGCTAATTTTGTATTTTTAGGAGAAATGAGAGTTTCTCCATGTTGGTCAGGCTGGTCTCGAACTCTCGGCCTCAGGTAATCCTCCCGCCTCAGCCTCCCAAAGTGCTGGGATTACAGGTGTAACCCACCTCACCCGGCCTCGCCATCTAGGATTTAAGCCCCGCATGTGTTATGTATTTGTTGTAATGCTTTCTCTCCCCTCGCCCCCGACCCCCTGACAAGCCCCAGAGCGTGATGTTCCCCTCCCTGTGTCCATGTGTTCTTACTGTTCAACTCCCACTTCTGAGTGAGAGCATGCGGTGTTTGGTTTTCTGTTCCTGTGTTAGTTTGCTGAGAATGATGGTTTCTAGCTTCATCTGAGTTTGAGTTGAGTTTCTAATACTTGCAACCAAGAGTCCCAACTAATAAATTTATGAGGGCATTCCCCTGGGGGCCAGATCCAGTCCACTGAAAGATTGGGTGCAACATAAGATAAGAGAGGCTTCAATGGCACCTCCATTCCTGTGAGTCCATGCAGGGTCAACTCAAGGTTTAGAACAAAGAGCCAGGGCCACCAGCCTGAGCTGACTTCATTATCAGGCACTGCTGTGGTCAGAAAGACAATTGCTATATGCTTGTCAATTCAAGCGGGGTTCCAAAACCAAAGCCCACAAAAAAAGGTCAGTCTCTCCGTGAAGACGCTGAGAAATGCAATGAGAAAATTAACCCATTTTTACCTCCAGACTCCTTTATGAAGCTGGATGAACTAATCAATTTGGTTATCAAGGGAGATCCAGCCAAGCCGTGGGGTACCACATTAGCTGGAAATACAGGCTTGGGGCAGACAGCCTGCAGCTGAATCCTGGAACCATCCCAGGTTGCTGGGGAGCCTGAGCCTGACTCTCCATCTATGAAGTCAGGGTAATAATGGCCCCTGTTTGACACTTACCATAAGGAGTACCTGGGATGCCCCATGTAGACAGGGCTGCACTGCGTGGGGAGCATTGTACAGACCCTCAGAGATAGCCATGGAATGACCCTAATGGATATTTCTGGAAATGAGAGTGTCCACCTGAATCAAGAAAAGATGCAAAATACTGCACACCTTGGCCCCCTGGAAATTTACGAGCATATTAATGTATTAAAGGCTCTGAAAAGTTCCACAGCAGAAACCTTTGTATTTTTTATTAAAACAGTGTTTCTCAAATTTAGCCACAGAATCAAGTTTGTTTTCTTTTTGCCCCTACACAACACTTTAATGCTGGCCTAAATATCTAATATTCCCAACTTGAGTTAATTTTTCCCCAGGGCAAAAACAAATAACTTCACCAGCAAATCTGCCGTGAAAATCCTATATATCCCATCCAACTGTTAGATGTTACCAGCGTGGTTTATTCCTTCTGGGTTGGTGTGACTTACTTGATGTTCATATATACAAAACAATGGACAAATTCTGTATCTGTCTTGATTTACTAGGAGAGAATAAGCAAGTTACCTTGGTTTGGGGAAATTTCTAAATGAGGCCACCATCCTGGGAATATAAACAAACAATCGAACCAAAAGTGTGTCTTTTATCTGTACTGGTTACTAAGGAGCTGAATGTTTAGGGAAAAAGTAACTGTAAGAGAATCTGCATATCGCCACATCCATATGACAAACTCACAGCTCAGGACCAGTAGAAATCCACGAGGTGTGATGATGGAACCAGGGACAAGGTTATGAGTCTCAGCTCAGATTTTTGCTGACTGTGACTTTGGACCAGCCATGCCACCCTTCTTTGCCTTAGTGAGCTCTTCTGATCCTTGAGAAAAATGCCACTACTTCCCTTCTGCAGTCTATTCGATAATCAGGCGAGGGTATCGCTGTGAAGAAATTTAGTCAGCAGGAAAGTCTGTAAGCTACTGCCCAGATGATACAAAATTCATTGCGTGTCATATCAAAAGAGCATAAGACAATTGAAGTTTTGTGGACAGTGTTTGCATATAATAGCAGTGGGCAAACTTTTTCAGTAAAGGGCTAGACGGTAAATGTTCTAGGCTCTGTCACAAATCTGCAACAGCGGAATGAAAGCGGCCACAGTGAGAATGTAAATGGATGAATGAGGTTGTGTGCTAATAAAGCTTTATTCATAAAAATAGGCGGTCAATCAGATTGGGCCCATGAGCTGTAGTTTAGCGATTATAGACCCCTGATCTTGAAGACTCACAAGAAATCTGCAAAAAATAAAGGCTGCAGTTTGCAAGGATGGTGAGATTTTGTGGTACTTAAACAAAATTAATTTTTGGCCAGGCGCGGTGGCTCACACCTGTAATCCTAGCACTTTGGGAGGCCGAGGTGGGTAGATCACCTGAGGTCAGGAGTTCAAGACCAGCCTGGCCATCATGGTGAAACCCCATCTTTAAAAAAAGAAAAAAGAAAATAAAAAATAAATAAAATAAAAATAAATTAATAAATAATTTTCATTTAATATTATAATGACTCCTTTATGGTGAGTAAAATCCGCATCTTTTACTAAACTAACCATGTTCTAATAAGATTCCAAGGACTGTCCTGGGATTCCTACAGGCAGCAGAACTGGATCCTGGGAACAGCTTTCAATTCCCCCTTCCTTTGCTCCAAATTCCAGCTCAGTAGGGGTCCTTGGGACCTTTCCCACACCTTAGCCCGGCCTGTTTTTGTGGGAGGAGGGGCCTGCATACCACTCCAGAACCGCTGTCTTCGAATGATGCTAGCCGGACGCTTCGTTTTGTTGGCTGTAACTAGACGGGCTCACACACAAAAAAACCACACGCTATATTAGCGGTTCTCAGTCGGGGCAATGCTGCCCCCAGGAGACCATCTGTCGCGGTCTGGAGACATTTGGTGTTATCACAACCGCGGGGTCAGCGGGGCGGGCGGCGTGGGGTGGCGGGGAGGGGGCAGGTAGGGGCGGCAGCGCTACTGACATACGGTGGGTGGAGGCCAGAAATGCAAGTATCCTACTGTGCACACACCAACCCCCACCACAGCAGAGAATTATCTAGTCCAAAATGTCGATAATGTCAACGTGGAGAAACCCTGCTCTATACGGATAAACTTTATGCTCAGATTAAATGACCGTTTGTTTACTTATTTACACTTCCGTGCCCCGCTGTGTGATAACAAGTTATATTTTCCCCAGATGCTTTAGTGAAGTCCCTGGTATTGACGTGAGGCCAGCCTCTTTTACATCCACACCACTGGGAAACGACAGAAAGAGCGTAGTAACTATTGATTTGTTTTATATGTGATGAGCTTAAATGTGAATTCTATGGCCTTAGGCACCCTCGATTCCTCCTGGGTCTGGGTTAGGTTAGAGGAGAAACAAGTGCGGGAGCAGCTGAAGATAATTTATTTGTGGACATGTGCGTTAATATCCTTTTCCTTCTCTGCCTCGTCCTTTTACAGAGACATGAAGTTTAACATTAGTAAGAAAGGGATGGAGAAACGGAAGGGAGAGTGTGTTCTGGAATCTTTTAAACGTCCTACAGAGGCCGCTGGTGATTATAATAATAATACAAATTAATCAGGAACACGTTTTGAGCGTGCTCTGTGCTCCCGACCCTGTGTGCGGCACCGACGGCTCTGACTGTGTCTCACTGAGGCTGGCAGCATCCCGGGGAGGTCCACACTGCCGTCCTTTAGAAGTTTAACGACTCGCCCAAAGACATCCAGGTCCCTAGAAGTGGCCACGGGAGTAACTTAGACAGTCTGGCTCCAATCGTTAACTCTTAACCCCATGTTTGTATTTATCTGTCTCCACGTGCCCCCGTCCCCCGCCCCACGAGTCTAAAAGTTCTTGTTTATAGTCCCTGCAGGGCCCAGGACCAAGCTTCCCTCTCAGCCCCCTGAACTTAAGCGAATTGAATCAAAACCAGATTTCACCTCCGCGGAGAGTGAGCTTCCCGCAGGCGGCCGCGCGGGGGCGCGCTGGTGCCAGCCACGTGCGCTTCGCGGTGGAGGTGCTCAGGCTGGAGCCCCGAACCAGCCCCGGCCGGCGGGAAGGGGCGAGAAGGGAAACCCTCCTGGGGTAGGGGTTTGGGGAAGGTTTCTGCGAGGAGGAGCCGCCCTGCTTCCACACATTAGCGCATGTTTTCTGCGTTGCAAACACAGATATGATTCCATCAGGGAGTGGCTATAGCCACTTAATGAGCTAAGTCCCTATTGTTGAAACACGGTGATGAATTCAGCAACTGCCCGTTTACATGGCGTGGAAATACGTGTTCTCCAGGCCAGACACTGGCCTGTTCACAAGCATGTGACCCTTTGCTATCCCTGGGCACCGGGACAGTCGCCGAGGGCTGATCTTCATTTGGAAAAGAGAATTTGTTCTGCAGGCCTGTCCATTTCCTTCCAGAGAGTTCTTTCCCCTTTGTAAGCCCCTGCTCACAGGCCCTAATACTCCAGGTGGCATCTCAAGAGTGACCACCACTCTGACGTCCCAACTCAGACACTCTGGAGAGTGAGAGAGGGACCCTTTGATAACTAGGTCAGAACAACAGCCATGAACTTCTGTCTCCCTTCATCCAACAAAGGCCCCTAAAAGCTACCCTGGTCTCATTTCGTTGCTGGGGCGCCACCCACTCAGCAGGTGCAAGGCTGAACTAACCTCTTTCAGCTGTTAAACTGCTTCTCCTCCCTAACCCTCCACTTCGAACCAGTTCACAGGATGGCGGTTCCTTAAATGGTTCGTCAGCTGAATGGCTGATGGTTAGTACATGAAGAGTTTATCCTTGACTACACAACGTTCTAATGCAGTTCTAAAGCAGCTCTCATAAAGATACTTTTTTCTGAACATGAATATATCACAGACCTTTTCTACTTCCCTATTTAAAATGAAAACCCCCTCACTTCTATTCATCTTCCTTGCTTTATTTTACTCCAAGGCATTTGTCATTACCTTAGGCACGGTATGTTTTACTTAGTTCTGTTAGTTCGTGTCTTTGTCTCCAGCCCCTGGAACAACTCTGTAAATTGCTCTCAGTCTCAGCTCCCTGAGCTCAGCTTAAGTATATAGATCTCTCTGCTGGCAAGATTGTGGAGAAAAAGGAATGCTTACACACTGTTGGTGGGAGTATAAATTAATTCAACCACTGTGGAAGACAGTGTGGTGATTCCTCAAAGATTGAAAAACAGAAATATCATTGATCCCAGCAATCCTGTTACTAGGTATATACCCAAAGGAATATAAATCATTCTACTGTAAAGACTCATGCACATGTATGTTCACTGCAGCACTAGTCACAAGAGCAAAGATATGGAATCAATCTAAATGCCCAACAATAGTAGTCTGGATAAAGAAAATGTGGTACATATACACCATGGAATACTGTGCAGCCATAAAAAAAGAACAAAGTCATGTCCTTTGCAGGAACATGTATGAAGCTGGAGGTCATTATCCTTAGCAAACTAAGGCAGGAACAGAAAAGCAAATACCACATGTTCTCATTTATAAGTGAAAGCTAAATGATGAGAACACATGGACGCATGCAGGGTACCAACAGACACTGGGTCCTGACAGAGTGTGGAGGGTAGAAGAGGGGAGAGGATCAAGAAAAATAGCTGATGGGCACTAGGCTGAACACCTGGTGTCCAAATAATCTGTACGACAAACCCCATGACACAAGCTGACCTATATAACAAACCTGCACATGGACCCCTGAACTTGAAATAAAAGTTAAATAAATAAATAATTTTTTAAAAATGTATATGGCACCTATCGGGTACTATTCTAATTACCTTCATGACAAAATAGTCTGTACACCAAACCCTCACAACATGCAACTTACCTATGTTACAAACCTCCGCGCGTACCCCTAAACCTTAAATAAAAGTCATTAAAAAAAAAAAAAATCAGTGTGGGCCATTCACTAAAACACAAGTACTCAGGTCAGCCTGGGCAGTGCTGATTCTGCAGGGCTGGAGAGGGTGAGGTGTCAACTTTAACAAGCATCCCTGCTCCTGTCAGTCTTAGAGCCTGGAAAACCCTGCCCTTTGGCAATAGAGCTCTGTGCCCAGGCCACCCCACCCCACCCCACCTTACTCTGTAACGTGCTTCTAGGTCCCACTCTCCAGCTCAGGCCTCTAGTCCTCCTCCACTTGAGATGCCAAAATAATCTTTTGTAAACCAGAAATCTGTCGCTGTGACTTCCCCACTGAAGGCGTTCAGCAGCTCCTCCTTGGCTGGCCAAAGGAAGCTGTGAGAATAATGTCCGTGGCATGGCTGCTAAGCCCTGGGGCCTTAGGGGAAGCAAGTTAGACTGTAAATCTCAGTACACTGTGCACAGGAGCAGCTCCTCAGGGTTATCACCAGGCTTCTCAACCCGGGAACTACTGACATTTTGGACAGGACAGCTGTTCATTGTGGGGGCTGTTTTGTGCATTGCGGGGTTTCAGCAGCATGCCTGGCCTGCACCCACTAGATGCCAATAGCAGCCCCACCCCCAGCATGACAACCAAAAATGTTTCCAGACATTGCCAAATATTCCCTGGGGGTCAAACCTCCTTCCTCCTCCCCCCGGTTGAGAATCACTGGATTATTATAAGGACTAAATTAAAAAGATTCATGGAAAGCATTTAGCCCAGTGCCTAGAATATAGAAATGGCTCTTCAATATTTACCCCAACCCGTCACTCCAGGCTTCCCTTCCCGCCAGTTTGCCATCTTTACTTCATCCATCTATCTTATCTCTTCCTGCAGTTAGGTTTCCTCCTTTTTTTTTTAGATGGAGTTTTACTCTTGTGCCCAGTTTGGATGGAGTGCAATGGCGAGATCTCGGCTCACCGCAACCTCTGTCTCCTGGGTTCAAATGATTCTCCTGCCTCAGCCTCCCGAGTAGTGGGATCCCAGGCCCCCACCACCACGCTTGGCTACTTTTTGTATTTTTAGTAGAGATGGGGTTTCAACATGTTGGCTAGGCTGGTCTTGAATTCCTGACCTCAAGTGATTCACCTGCCTTGGCCCCCCAAAGTGCCGGAATTATAGGTGTGAGCCACCGCGCCCGCCAGGTTTTCTCCTCTCTTAACATTTATCCCACTGTGTTATAACTGTCATTTTTTGTTGTTGCCTCCCTACCAAGGCTGTGGGCAACTCAAGGGTACAGGTGGGGTTTCATTCTTGTATGTGTCCATGGTACCAATGACACAGTTAATAATTGTCAGCCAGGCATGGTAGCTCACACCTGTAATCCCAGAACTTTGGGAGGCAAAAGCGGGCAGATCACAAGGTCAGGAGTTCACAACCAATATGGCCAATATGGTGAAACCTTGTCTCTACTATAAATATAAAAATTGGCTGGGCGTGGTGGTGCGTGCCTGTAGTCCCAGCTACTTGAGAGGCAGGAAAATCACCTGAACATGGGAGGCGAAGGTTGCAGTGAGCCGAGATCACGCCACTGCACTCCAGCCTGGGCAACATAGTGAGACTCCGTCTCAAAAATAAATAAATAAAAATAATTGCCATGGCCATTGCACTAGTATGATGCCTTACCAGGTCCTGATTCTGTTCCAGGCACTGTACTCTCTTCCTTAATCCTCCTGACAGCCCTTGGAGACTCATGCCATCCTCAATTCCTCCTGTACAGACGAGGACAGTGAGGCCCAGTGAGGTAAGTCACTCACCCAAGGCACAGCTAGGCAGCACTCAAACCTAGGTCAGTCTGGCTCCAGGCCCCATGCTCTAAATCAGAGCTCAGCAAACTTTTTCTGCAAAGAGCCTAGTAGTAAATATTTTAGGCTTTGCCTGCCAGTCTCTACCTCAACTGCTCCAACTCTGCTGTCGTAGCATAAAAGTGGCTATCGGTATTGTGAAAATGGGGGAGCCCAGCTGGATATCAGTAAAACTTTATATGGAAACTAAAGTGACAATTTTATACCAATTTTTGGTATTAGGAAAAATTTTATTTTTGATTTTTTTTGATTTTTTTTTTCCAACAGTTTAAAAATGTAAGCCCCGTTCTTGGCTCGTGGACCAGACAAAAGCTGGTGGTAGGTCCTATTAGGCCCACGAGAGTAGTTTCCCAAGCCCTATGCTTAGCCGATGCACTCAGACAGAAATGACTGTGAGCCAGGAAGACCACGGACACTAGAAATCCGGTTTCTGTTTTCATGGCACCAGAGAGTCGGCGCTGCCTTGGTGTTGCTCTTGACCTTTCTTGAGGGCAGCCATAATTACAAGTCGTGGAGAGTTATAGATGAAGTTGGGTAGCAGTTAAGTAGTGCAAATCCAGAGAGGTCCAGTAAACACCCACTGTGTGTAGATTCTGGAAAGGCTTGCTGACAACGCTCAACACAGAGTTCTCAACTCAACAACACGTGACGTCCTCATTCGGAGGCACTCCATCACAGGCGTTTCTTCAGTACCATCCTCTGCTGCCCAGAGGTACTTGTGCAACTCACAAAGAGAAACAAGAATTGTATGACCTAGCAAAAACTGCAGTGTGGGATGGTTATGGCAGAACAATATGACCTTAAACACTGAACCTTGGAGAAATTTCAGGCAGGGAAGTCTTGATAGTTTCCTGAGGCTCCTGATGAAGGGAAGCTGCTTTGGACGGCATGGTTGCATCCCTGCTGCAAATTCACGTGTTGAAATCCCAACCCCCAACCCCCAACATATTAAAAAATCGGACCCTAACAAGGGCGAAACCCTCATAAATGCCTGCTATGGTTTAAAACTTCCCCCAAAGTTGATGTGTTGAAAACTTCATCTTCGATGTAACTTTGAGAGGTGGAACATTTTAGAGGTGATTATACAATGAGGGCTCTGTCCTCATGAATGTATTAACGCTGTCATCTCAGGAGTGAGTGCCTAATGAAAGGATGAATGTGAGCCCTTCTGTTCTCTCATGTGTGAGTATTCTCTGGCCCTTCTGCTTTCTGCTATGGGGTGACACTACAAGAAAGCACTCACCAGAGGCAGCTCCTCACTCTTGGATTTTCCAGCACCAGAATGGTTAGAAATAAATCTTGGTTCATTATAAATTACCCAGTCTGTGGTTTCTGTCATAGCAGCACAAAATGATCTAAGATAGTGCTCTTATAAGATGAGCTGTGAGGGGCCGAGCTCAGTAGCTTACGCCTGTAATCCCAGCTCTTTGGGATGCCAAGGCAGGCAGGTCACCTGAGATCAGGAGTTCAAGACCAGCCTGGCCAACATGGTGAAACCCTGTCTCTACAAAAAATACAAGAATTATCCAGGTGTGGTGGCACACACCTGTAATCCGAGCTATTTAGGAGGCTGAGGCAGGAGAATCACTTGAACCTGGGAGGCAGAGGTTGCAGTGAGCCACGATTACCTGTTGCACTTCAGCCTAGGCAACAAGAGCGAAACTCCGTCTCCAAAATAAAGAAAGAAAGAAAAAGAAGAAGAAGAGATTGAGAACTTGTTCTCCCTCTCTGCTCTCCACCAAGTGAGAATACAAAGAGAAGTTGACCATCCGTAAATCAGGAAGAGGGCTGTCATGAGACACCAGATCTGCTGGTGCCTTAATCTTGGACTTCCAATCTGTAGGACTGTTAGAAATGTTTCTGTTGTTTAAGCCACCCAGTCTATGATATTTCTTCATAGCAGCCCAAAATCACTAAGAAAGAAGTCAAGAAGGCCGGGAGCAGTGGCTCACTCCTGTAATCCCAGCACTTTGGGAGGCCAAGACAGGCAGATCACAAGGTCAGGAGTTCAAGACCAGCTGGTGGCACATATCTGTAGTCTCAGCTACTTGGGAGGCTGAGATGGGAGAATTACTTGAACCTGGGAGGTAAAAGTTGCAGTGAGCCAAGATCCCACCATTTTACTCCAGCCTGGGTGACAGAAGGAGACTCCATATTAAAAAAAAAAAGAAAAAGAAAATCAAGAAGCCATAATAGTAGTAGATGGTCGGGCAACGATAAACTAAAATAATAATCACAAATAACATTTATGAAGTGCATACTATGTGCTAGGCCTTTCAAGTATATTTAATCCTCATTTAATCCTGGGATGCATGTACAACCATCATCTTTATTTTATACATATAGAAAAAATTGAGGCTTAACATTGTTCAGTAAGTTGCCCAAGATTACTTATTAATATAATGTGGAATGAGGATTTTAAAATGAGATACTCCTAAGAGTACCCCAGCACTGGCACTTCAGTCATCACTTCAAACTGTCTTGGCAAACATGGTCTTTTTTATTTTGGAAATCATTGTCCACTTGGAAAATACTATTACTCCTTGGCCTTTGTCTACCTCCCTTACCCCGGTAAAACTATGTCTTCTTTCTCTGGGCTTCCAAAGAACATTGTTTATCTAAGAACTAAGGAACTTATCACCTTGTAGCCTTGTAGCTATTTTTTAATGTGTCTGTCTCCATCTCTAGTCTATAAGCAACCTGAGGACAGGCACCATCCCTTATCTATGGTTACCATAACCCTTAGCTAGTGGCCAAACGACTACAACATTGTAAAGGTGAACTTAGGTGGTTCAAACTGCCTTGCTGAGTGTTGGAAAAGGATGCATCAACACATACACATGCACACACACACACACACACACACACACACACACACATGCCCTATAAACAAATATTAGATTTTTTTAGTTTTGGACATTTAAAGAAATCTCTATTGAATCATTAGCTGACGATTAACACTAAGTTAAAGAAACAGAGACCTCAGGGGCCACACACAACAAAGACTACAGAATTTAAAAAATTAAATCAGAAAATTCACTAAACAAACAACTCCAATAAGCAGTAAGAAGAAGCCCTAAGGAAAAGGGATTCTTGTTGCTGATTTCCAGAGTTGCCACATTAAAGTATTCAAAATGTCAAGTTTTCAACCAAAAGTTACAAAGGATGCAAAGAAACAAGAAAGTACAGCCTAGGCAAAAAAAAAAAAAAAAAAAAAGGAAACTGATAGAAACTGCCCCCTAGGAAGTGCAGAGAGTGGACTTACCTAGACAAGAACTTCAAGGCAATTCTTTTAAATATGCTCAAATTAAGTACAAAGAACTACAGGAAACCATGATAATGATGTCTCATCAGACAGATCATATTAATAATGATATACAAATTATAAAAAAGAACCAAATAGAAATTCTTGAGTTGAAAAGGACACATACTCAAATGATAAATTCACTTTGAGGAATTCAACAGCAGATTTGAGTAGGCAGAAGAAAGAATCAGCAAATTTGACGATAGGTTAATTGAGATTAGCCAGTTGGAGGAGCAAAGAAAAAACAGTACTGAAGAAAAATGAACAGTGTTTTGGATACCTGTGGGAAAATCATAGCAATGTATATACAACAGGAATCCCAGAACAAAAGAAAAAAGATAAAGGGAAAGAAAGAATATTTAAAGAAATAATGGCCAAAACTACATCCAGGAAGCTCAAAGAATCCCAAGAAGTATAAACTCAAAGATATCACTGAGACATGTTCTAATCAAACTATTGAAGCCAAAAGCAAACAGAAAATTCTCAATGCAGCAAGGGAGAAGTGATTCATCATAATGTACAGGGAGCCTTGATAAGATTAGCAGCTAATTTTTAAATCAGAAACTATGAAAGCCAGAAGACAGAGGAATGACATATTTAAAGTGCTTCAAGAAGAAACAAACAAACTTCCCCCCAACACACACAACAATAAAAGTCTTATCAAATAAAAATTTTATAACTGGCAAAATTATTCTCCAAAAATGGTAAGAACATGAAGAAATCAGGACCCTTGTTCATTACTGGTAGGACTTTTATTTGCCATAGCTGCTTAACATTGTATGCAAATGTTCATAGCAGCCTTATCATAATAGCCAAAATGTGGAAACAACTCAAATGTCCATCAACTGATGAACAGATAGGCAAAATGTGGCCTATCCACACAACGGAATATTATTCAGCCATAGAAAAGGAATGAAGTACTGACACATGCTACAGCGTAGCTGATCCTCTAAAAGATTATGCTAAATGAAAGAAGCCAGCCACTAAAGGCCACATTTGTTTTTTTAGTTGGGGTCTTGCTCTGTCACCCAGGCTGCAGTGCAATGGCATAATCATAGCTCACCTCACTCCCATTCTCGCAGGCTCAAGTGATACTCCTACCTCAGCCTCCTGAGTAAATGGACTGCAGGCACATGCCACTGTGCCCAGCTAATTTTTTTGGTTTTTGCTAAAGATAAGGTCTCTCTGTGTTGCCCAGTCTGATCTCTAATTCCTGAGCTCAAGAGATTCTCCCATCTTGGTCTCCCAAAGTGCTAGGATTACAGGCACAAGCCACTGCACCCAACCAAGGCCATGTTTTATATGTTTTCATTGTATGAAATGTCCAGAATAGACAAGTCCATAGATACAGAGAGGAGATTAGTGGTTGCCAAGGAAAGCAGGAAATAAGAAGTGACTGCTCCTTGGGTATAAGGTTTCATTTTAGGTTGAAAAAAAAATGTGCTATAATTAGATAGTGATGATAGTTGCACAACTTTGTGAATGTACTAAAAACCACTGAATAGTATGTTTTAAAATTGTTAAAGTCATGAATTTTATATTATGTAAAATTTACTTCAATTTTTGAAAAAAGTTATATGTGTTCATTGTGAATTAAAAAAAAAATAGTTATAGGGCTGGGCGCGGTGGCTCACGCCTGTAATTCCAGCACTTTGGGAGGCCGAGGTGGGCAGATCACCTGAGGTTTGGAGTTTGAGACTAACCTGACCAATATGGTGAAACCCTATCTCTATTAAAATATATATATATATATACAGTTATATAAATTAAAAGCAAACATTCCTGTCTTCTTCCATTACTCAGAAATAATCATAATAATTTTTTGCTGAGTGTCTTTCTAGACATTTCTGTCATTCAAATACACAATGATTAGATTCGAGGTTTTGTAAAATGGGATAACAATGATAATCTATCTGTAATCTTCATTTAATGTGAGCACCTTTCCTCATCAGCACAGATAACAAATGCTTTGCATTCTGTTTTTAACAATTATTTTTCTGTAGAATAAAGAAATTACCATTTTTATAACTACTGTCCTAGAGATACATGTTTAGAATGGATAGAAGTTTTCGATATTATTAACAATGCTGCAACTAACATCTTTGTGCATATATCTTTGCATACTCGAAGAGGTGATCCTACAGAATGGACTTGATTATATTTGAATTGCATTCATATGTGTTGCATGTTCTGTCAAGAAGTCACCTGGGGGTCTGGAAGAATCAGCTCGTGTCTTTCCTCGACATCCCAGTGGCACAATGGGCAGTTCGGGCAAGGAAAGCACCTTGAGGGCTTTTGCCATCAGAGGAATAGGGCTATGTAGGAGACAGAACTCTGGAGTTCCTACTTTCCAGAACTGTGACCCCAGCATTTCTCAGAGCTTCCATTTTCCAATTTAGAAAAATGAGGCTAGGCATGGTGGCTCATGCCTTAATCCCAGGACTTTGGAGGTGAGGCAAAGGTAGGCAAATCATTTGAGGTTAGGAGTTCTAGACCAGTCTGGCCAACATGGTAAAATCCTGTCTCTACTAAAAAGGCAAAAAATTAAAATAATAAATAAATAAATAAATAAATAAATAAATAAGTTGGTGTGATAGTATGCACCTGTAATCTCAGCTATTGGGGGAGGCTGAGGCAGGAGAACTGCTTGAACCCGGGAGACGGAGGTTGCAGTGAGCTGAGATCCTGCCACTGTACTCCAGCCTGGGCAACAAAGCGAGACTCTGTCTCAAAAAACAAACCAACAAGTAGCCAGAACATGAAAACCATGCAAAAAGTTGGCTGTCTAATGAGCTCATTCAATTATTTAATATAATGATAACAAAAAATCAATTCTCTAGCGGATGCACGTTTGTTGATTTGCTGTTTACTATTTACTAAGGCTCAAGCTCTGTGAAGTTGCAGATTAACCTGTAGACTTCTGAGTTGTAGATATGCATGATGCTGCCTGGGTTCTCCAGGATTCTGACTCTGAAATGGAGGTGCACCTGCATGCGGCTGTTCTCGGGGTCACCATGTGTATAAAGGAAGAGAAAGAAGAAAGATCGAACAGAAGTTGAGCTCAGATGCTGGGCAACATGTAAGTGTCTACCACAATGCAAATGCAAATGATTTTTATCTGAAATAGAAAAGATAACTGCAAAAGTTAGGATGTTATTGCCCTGCACGACATGAAACGGTTATGTCTCTAGCTTCGAAATTTTATTTCAGCATTCCTTTCCCAATGGGCCATATACATCTCAGTTCCTCAAGCATTCTTTGAACCAACTCTATCATCCTGCTGCTTTCCTTGTTAATGAGTTAAATAAATCTTTGGTGTGTTCTTACTATGTATGTGAATGAGTCCTATTTTCAGCTATTTTTAAATTATTCATTGATAGTTACTCCCTGCTTCAAATGCCCATGGCTTTCCAGTGCTCCTAGAATGAAATCCAAACTTCTTATTGAGGCCTGTGAGGCCTCGAACATTCTGCGTTCTAGTCTTGCCTGACTCCATGACATCTCTCCCTGGCCTGCTGCATTCTAGGAACACAGGCTTTATATTGTTGATTATGCCCTTCTAGCCCATCTCAAGGCTTCCAAAGACATTGGTACCTCTACTGGGAATACTTAGTTTATCCCAGAATCCCACCTTCTCGTCACTCAAGTATCAGCTTACAAGTCATCTTCCCTGGTTGCTAGAACTATACTTCGTATACCATGCTCCCCACCCCATTCCCCGTCACTCTCTATCATCACCCCCTTCTTCAGCATTGAACTGAATCATTTCTGATAAAATCTTGTTCATTTATTTGCCTACTTAAATATCATTTATCTCCCTGTCAACCATGGGAGCCCCAAACGACTACCAGAAAAACCTGTTTATCAAGCAAAACTAGGTGTACTAGAAGTTCTACAAAAAGGACAGGACAAACTTAACAGAGTCTCAGTAGTGTACTGAAAGTGGAAATTAAAAAAAAAAAAGATATTTGTGGCTGGGCACAGTGGCTCATGCCTGTAATCCCAGCAGTTTGGCAGACCAAGGCAGGGGGATCACCTGAGGTTAGTAGTTCAAGACCAGCCTGGGCACCATGGTGAAATCTTGTCTCTACTAAAAATATAAAAATTAGCTGGGTGTGCTGATGGGCTCCAGGAGGCAGAGGTCGCACCACTGCACCCCAGGCTGGGTGACAGAACAGATTCTATCTCAAAAAAAAAAGTATACATATATATATATATATATATATATATGGATTTAAATAGCACTTACTGTTTCAAAGTATGTCATATTGATCACATATTAATATATAAAAAGCTAGACCACAAAGTATCACCAGTAATTATCATTGGTCAGTGAAATTATAAATTATTTCTGGCCAGGCGAGGTAGCACACACCTGTAATCCCAGCTACTCAGGAGGCTGGGGGAGGAGGATCACCTGAACCCAGGAGACAAAGGTTGCAGTGAGTCGAGATTGCGCCATTGCATGCCAGCCTGGGTGACAAGAGTGAAACTCCATCTTAAAAATATGTTTTAAGAATTTTAGGTCCTGAGACAGACGATTTTAAGGCAGATTTTGCAAGGTAGAGAACTGGCTGAAATTGGGCAGAGTTGATCACATACTATCTTGGATTGGTGTGCAAAGAAAGGCAGGGGTCTTAAAGAAACTCGTGATACGAAAACTGTTAGTTCTGAAAAGCACACTGTTTAGTCCACAGTCCTGCCTTAGAATCAAGTATTTTGTGTAGCATGCAGCTAAGTTAGTTTTTGCTGGGTCCCTGCATTGTTTAACACAGAAACAAGGAGCTATGCCAGTTCAATTCTCTTCCCATGCTCCCTGAGAGCAGAAACCTTATTCATTTTCTTTTTTTTTTTTTTTTTTTTTTTTTTTTTCTTTGGAGATGGAGTTTTGCGTTTTGCTCTTGTTACCCATGCTGGAGTGCAATGGCACGATCTCGGCTCACCACAACCTCCGCCTCCTGGGTTCAAGCAATTCTCCTGCCTCAGCCTCCTGAGTAGCTGGGATTACAGGCACACACCACCATGCCCAGCTAATTTTTTGTATTTTTAGTAGAGACGGGGTTTCACCTTGTTGACCAGGATGGTCTCGATCTCTCGACCTCGTGATCCACCCGCCTCGGCCTCCCAAAGTGCTGGGATTACAGGCTTGAGCCACCGCGCCCGGCCCCTATTCATTTTCTTATTCCTGCTTCTTGTCATATGCCAAAAGCCTAGCCCAGGGTCTCCTGTATATGTTAAATAAGTGTCTGTTTATTATATGAACAAATTATTACTTTGTCATTAAAAGTGGTTGGGACCCTGGTCAAAACACTTAACCTCTGCAAAATAAAGATAGATAAAGATAAATATATTGAGTTTCTGCCATTGGCCAGTTACCCTCTTAAATGCCATGAATTCCATTATAAACCAAGCTAGGTTTTCATTTTCATGGGGCTGAGGCTCCAGAGCAGAAGGGCAGGCAATGCAGAAGCTAACAAATGAAGCAATAAAGTCATAGCAGACTGAAAAGCCCACATTTATGTGTAGTTTGGGTAGTAAGCCAGAAGCATTTTTGAGAAGGAACCTAGAGAAAAGTTACCCTCCAGTGAAACTCATGGCAAAGACGGGTTTCTTAAATTCCATTTCATTATTGTTTTTAGTACAAAGGCAACATGTGCTTTTTGTAACAAATGAAGTAACTTTCTGAAGTATACGAAGAAAAAGTTAATAAATCTACCACCAATGTCACCAAGCATCTGGCTGGTAGAGACCCTTACAAGTATTTTCCCCAGTTTATACAAATATCTAAAGATATATAGAAAGCTCTTGTCTTATTCTATTTTTTAAAAATAGACACACTTTATACATGGCACTGCAAATCAGTCTTTGTACCTAACAACGCATCATGAATGTTCCCTCCAGGTAATAGGTAAAGATCTTACTCAATCTTTTCAATAGCCGTGTAATAACTGAAAGAGTAAAAGCTGCCTCCCAGGTTTAATCAGTCTCTACCAATGACCATTCCTTGATGTTACAGATATGGGATTAATGTTCCAGCTGAGCAAAACCTGACTCAATCAATCATAGCATTTTTGTATGTTTTGAGACAGAACAAGATAAACATTCTTTGGTGATCACACTCAAACAGACAGTACCAGCAACAAGCTCTCAGACATAAAAAGTTAGCCCAAAGGCTAACATTTGATCAGAGTTCTTTATCATTTAAATTCTATTTTTCTTTTAGATTCTAGTTTAAAACGAGCACAGCATTAAAGTGCTGTGATTCTATTTACGTTAATGGTAGTGATATTAATATGTGTCTGACACTTCTTTGGGGAATCTCTCTGTTCTAAACATTTTTAAGAGATGTACCTTTTGAATTGAACAGTGAATTATGGCAATACTTTCCAACGGATGAAAATAAAGAGAATTTTTGTGGTAGTATTTGAAACTTAGATGGTAGTGTGTACTTAATCACATTGCAAAAGAAAATTGTTCTATTTAAGAAAATGCTGAGCAAATGTTCCTTTTTTCTCTGCTTGTACTGCTGTGTAAGTATCGCATGCTGACTGATTGCACCACTGGAGTTCTGCAAATGTTTTTTGTTTTTTTTTTTTGTTTGTTTGTTTGTTTGTTTGTTTTTTCTCAATGATTTGTAAGATTTGCTTTTTGGTTGGAAACTTTTAAAAATCCTCCCAAGGGGACTTAATGGTTGGTCTCTCTGTCTGAGAGCTTTCAAAAGGTTCCTCGACTCCTTCAGGCTTCAAAGTGCTCTTTGGTCCAGGGTTTCCAGGACGAGGAGAGGGCAACCTTGGGGCACTGAAATTATCTTTTCAAACTCGTGGTTGATGCCCATTTGCGGCAAACAATACAGAATAAGAGGGAAACGCTTCACTTCCAAAGACAGAAGGTCCAGCCTCAACTCCTGACCCTGTTCCTCCTAGATGAGACCTTGGACAAAGCCCTTAGCTCTTTTGAACCTTAGTTTCCTTGGGGTAAAATGAGAGGAAATGGACAGTTGCTGTGTTGAGAATTTGCAATGACGTATCTGGGGCTCCTGACCTAGCCCCTAAATCATAGCTGTCATTATGATGAATAAAAATCTCTGATCTCTAGAGCTTACCCTCGATAGGGGACAGAGATGTGTCACCAATAAGTAACGGAGATGAGAGCAAAGCTACAGGGGTTCCCAAGGCCCGTGGGAACTCTGCAGCGGTGTGTGGAGGGCTGCCATTGCAGCGACTTTGAGAACTATAGGTAAGAATTTGCAGAACAGAGAAGGTGGAAGCAGGAAGACCTGACAACCTGGCAGTGGGATCTGATTATGTGAAAACATGGTGTGAAATAAAATAGGTCAGGTTAGGAACGCTGTTACTGAGATAGGTGAGGAAGGGTATGGCAGGAGGTGGTGAAGGGTAAGAAAACCCTGCTTCCATGGGAAGACCTGGATGTGGCCTCTGTTATCCATGACTGTAGAACTGTCCAGTCATTCAGCCATGGTGACACTGTAGCTGTCCCGTGGTCCTGGATCCCTGGAGAAGCGCATACGGTCACTGTGAAGCCCCCATCCGGGCTTTCAAGCCCATTCCCAAGAGAGAGGGTGCTGTGCCTGCCTCGCCTCTCCTGTGTTTGCTACAATCTTAAAACTCTTCTGACACTGAAGAAAAGCTGTTTCCACTTACAACTCTTAAGAGGGAATCAGGCCTTTCTGCGCGGAGGCCCAGGGTGAAACATAACCGTGATTTACACACTGTAAACTTTTGTGAGTTTTATTCACCTCAGTGGGCTGATATTACACAGGCGCATGGGGAGCCTCAGTGACCGGCGGCTTTCTGTGCAGCCCGGAACTGGGTCGGAGAAAGACAAAACAGGAGGGGCAAAAGCAGAGCACACCCTGGTCTTCAGATGCCTGGTTGTGCCCCGTCAGCATCAGAGGCTGCCAATTTCTGGCCTAGAGGCCAAAATCCAGCTCACTACAGTTCTGCTCGGCCGACACAATAAGGACCTGAGCCTTCTCGAAAAGGAAAGTTTGTCTTCTATAATGCAAAAGAGCAAAGTGGATGGAAGAGTCGTTGATGGGGTTCTATATCCAACTTAGTTGCCCCGGCCGGGAGGTCCCATGAGAACAGGAGTTCCTATCTGGGTGGTGTCCTCAGATCAGTTCCTGGCACCGAGCAGGAAGCTGAGTTGATCTTTCCTGCTCCTCAGACACCCTGTATCCCTTCACACCCCTTCCCGAGTTCCACGACCTGTAAAAGTACAAATTCGTCCCCTGGTTTCCAGGTGTTCTCTGCCTCCAGCTCCTAGGTCCCCATTGCTGCCCTTGAGCAATCATCCAACAGCACACAAAGGGTTGCTTCTTGGGGACCCACGAACTCTTCATTGAGCACAAGTTCTACTGAGTTAGGCAGCCTTCCCAAACCTTCCTCCAACTCTGCACCTGCCTTCTCTCCTCCCCATTCATTCCTGGTCCTCCCCCTTTCTCCTGAATCATCAGGGAAGCTCCAAATGTTCATCAGTTATGGAGCAGTCAGAGAGCAGTCACAAAACACCGTTGGTGAGACGCTGCAATTCTCCACAGCCCGCTCATCTCCTCAGAGCTCTTTGAGTGTCCTCAGAGCATGGCTGCTGACTTCCTCCAGAGCAAGTGATCCAAGCCATCAGTGTGGAATTGATAAGGCCTTTCACAATCTAGTTTCATGAATCACACACCATCACTTCCACCATATTCTGTTGGGTGCATGTGCAGACCAGATCTGATTTCATGTTAGGCAGAGACTGCAAAGCGTCAGGAATGGCAGAGGGCAAGGACACCCGTGGGCAGGTGGCATCTTGGAAACTACAAAGACTGCCACAACCAGCTCCTAATTTATCTATGTGTTCTTCTAATGCCTGTCCTTTTCCCCCATCAACTCCTGTCATCAATTCCATCTCTAAGGGTTGGCACTTTGGTCCATTAGCTCTCATGGCTCTTTCACTTCCCTGATTTAGGGTTCATCTCCTCCTTCCTCTGACAGTTAAAAATAAATCATACACTTGGTAATCATAAAATAGAGATTTCACACCCACACCATACAACTGTTGTGTAATAAATGCGCATAACTTGCTTCCTGCAGCACCTGGCTCGAATTAGGTAAACAATAAATGCCAATGGCTCTTATTATTTCTATTACCATTATTAATAACTTGATCACTGTCAATACAATAAATGCCAATGGCTCTTATTATTTCTATTACCGTTATAAATAATTTGATTGCTATCAATACAATAAATGCCAATGGCTCTTATTATTTCTATTACCATTATTAATAATCTGATTGCTATCAATACAATTATGCCCTTATGAATTGCCTTGTGAAAAGTCTAGCCTGGAAACATACTCCTGTAATGGGTAAGGGAATGAATGGTAGAGACCATGAAAAGCTGCATTTCCCCTTTCCCCATCTTCGTACCCTTCAACACACAGTAGCGTTCAAAAGAAACCCTTATCAGTCTCCTAGCACCTTGGAAAATAACCCAGTTTCCACTGAAGTCTTTTGAAAAGGAAACAAGAAAGGATGAGGGTTTCACCTAGAAGCCTAGAGCCACATCTGAATTCCTCTCCAGCCCTCCCTCCTCTCCCGGCCTCCACACCAGCAGTTGCTTCCCTAAGCCCGTGCCCTGCTGCTCTCCGCCAAAGCTGCAGCCTATCTCCGGCATCTTCTTCTGCCTCATCTTCCAGTCTTTCCGATCTCCTTTTTTCTTCTTGAAGAAGATTCAAAAGAGAAATTAAAAGGAGTGTTTACCCTTAACATTGTGCCACATCCCAGCACTTCCTTGAAATCACTTCACAATCACTTTATCCTAGAAATCCATGGTTATTGTGTCTTATAGACACATTAGTCCATGAGAGATTAAGTGAAATAACAAAAACAAAAACAAGCTGATCCTTTACCAAAAACAATTTTGAGTGAGTCTGAGTTCCCGAGAAACACCTGAGCTGTGTGTCCAAAATTCCACTTCTCTGCTGCTTCTGGGATCTTCCTGCAACCCTTGACCTGTGCCTCCCCAGGGAGGGGCAGGCAGCCAGACCCCAGCTCCATCCCTACCAGCTGTGTGGCTCTTCCAAAGCTGCTCTTTCCCGTTCTCTTTTTCCTTTGCCTCACAGAGTTATCTGAAGATACTCAGATAAAGATGTTGCTCACCAAGTAGGAAACACAGTGTCTGGCACTGAGAAAGTGCTCACTACATAGTAGCTATTTGATCCCTGGTAATATTAGTCATGGGACAGCAGAGCTAGTCACTTTCTCCGCAAGTGGCTTCAGTTCCTGAGGCAGAAGGAGAGGAGCTGTCTCATTTACAAATAGGGCCCAGAGAAGGGAAGAAGTTTGCCTACATCACTCAACAACAGAACAGAACTTGTACACAGAACTCCTGACGGGCAAGCTTTTTGTTAACCAGTGGATAGAAGACACTAAGTGGGGAACCGCTAGAACTCACAAAAGCACCGTGTTCCAAGAGTACTCGGTGATTTGGGAAGCTGGAGAGTAAGGATTCAAGTCTGACACCACCACCACGAGCTGGCACATCAACTTTTAGCCCTGCAGTTTTTTAATCTGTAGAAGGGTAAAAATAATAATTTCATGGAGTGGTGAAGGAATTCAGTTGGAAAATATAGGTAAGGAACTTGCTAAGTAACGGAGTATTGGGGTAACTCCTTATGCTTATTGGATTAGGCTGCACTTTTAGAAACATATAAAAAGATAGATTCCCCTCCCTCTGAATTCCCATAGCACCCTACTGCTATGAGTTCACTAAGTCCCCTGGGATGGGCTTACAGAGAGAGGCATAGGCCATTGTACATGAAACATTGAACGTGGAAATATTCACTAATGAACTGGCCATTTAACAAACTGAGTCCTGCTTAGATATGGCTTCCCATGTAAACCTTGCTTTCTCGGTGCCCAGAGGTGGGTCAATGCCCTTGTCATGTCTGCTGACTGTCCTGTGCTATCACCCAGCGGTACAACCTAGGAAAAATACAGGATTGTATGAAGTCAAGAGAGTCATGTTAGCTAACAGCTCCAATCACTCAGCAAAGCTTTGACAAGTGGGGATATGGTGGAGTTAGAACAGCTTACAATTGATGAAAAGATCTTTATAAATAATGGCACCTCAAAGAGAGTCGGTTTAAATAGCAACATTTGAAATGAGGCTTAGGAAAACAGGCAAAACCCTCAAATATTTTCATAAAACCGATCCTCTTCCTGATGCGCCGTGGAAGTCAGATGTGAGCTGAAGGGTGCGTACATGGCATGCTGAAGCCCAAACCATTGTTTAAGATTTTGCCGGCCGGGCGCGGTGGCTCAAGCCTGTAATCCCAGCACTTTGGGAGGCCGAGGTGGGTGGATCACGAGGTCAAGAGATCGAGACCATCCTGGTCAACATGGTGAAACCCCGTCTCTACTAAAAATACAAAAAATTAGTTGGGCGTGGTGGCGCGTGCCTGTAATCCCAGCTACTCAGGAGGCTGAGGCAGGAGAATTGCCTGAACCCAGGAGGCGGAGGTTGCGGTGAGCCGAGATCGTGCCATTGCACTCCAGCCTGGGTAACAAGAGCGAAACTCCGTCTAAAAAAAAAAAAAAAAAAAAATTTTGCACACAACTACATTTATAATGTATATTTTGTTGAACATAAGATAAAAACATTCACTGTGACTTCTTCATTTTTCAAGATAAAATCTGTCACACTTTTTATTTCACTGTATTTGCTAGGAAATTCTAGTTTCATATTTTAAAGCATCTACTTAAGTGATCTTTTACTGCTACCACTTGTCCTGGAGAAAGGAAAATCTCTTTCTCCTTATCCTGGCTTCTGACTTGCTCTTCCCTCTACCTGGGATGCTTCCCTCGCAAACACCCATGTAGTTACTGCCTCATTTCTTTAGATTTTTGTCAAATATCTATCTTTTCCTTCCTTCCTTCCTTCCTTCCTTCCTCCCTCTCTCTTTCTCTTTCTTTGCAACAGTTTCACTTTTGTCACCCATGCTGGTATGCAGTGGCACAATATCATCTCGCTGCAATCTCTGCCTCCAGGTTCAATTGATTCTCCTGACTCAGCCTCCCAAGTAGCTGGGATTACAGGCACCTGCAACCACACTCAGCTTTTTTTTTCTTTTTTCTTTGAGACAGAGTCTCATCCTGTCGCCCAGGCTGGGGTGCAGTGGCGCTACCTTAGCTCACTGCAACCTCCACCTCCCAGGATCAAGCGATACTCCTGCCTCAGCCTTCTGAGTAGCTGAGATTACAGGCACACACCATCACACCCAACTGGGTTTTTTTTTTTTTTTTTTTTTTTTTTTTTGTATCTTTAGTAGAGATGGGGTTTCATCATGTTGGCATGGTGTCACATGGCGTGTTGTGGATCAGGATCACGAGCTCCTGACCTCATGATCTGCCTGTCTTGGCTTCCCAAATTACTGAGTGCTGAGATTACAGGCATGAGCCACCACACTTGGCTAATTTTTGTATTTTTAGTAGAGTATTTTTACCATGTTAGCCAGGCTGGTCTCAAACTCCAGACCCCAAGTGGTCATGCTGGGAGTACAGGCGTGAGCCACCACACCTGGCCAAATGTCTCCTTTTCAGGACACAGGCAGGAATCAGATGGAGAGCCTGCAGGAGGGCGTGTGAGGCAACTGTGACAGGTCAGTTTGGAGCACAACATCCCCAGTGTTGGGTTCCCTCGTCACACGCCGGGGCCTGTTGGGGTGTGGGGGCCTGGGGAGGGATAACATTAGGAGAGATACCTAATGTAGATGATGGGGAGATGGATGCAGCAAACCATCATGGCACGTGTATACCTATGTAACAATCCTTCTCGATCTGCACAGGTACCCAGAACTTAAAGTATAATAAAAGAAAGACACTGGGTTCCACTCCAGATTTATTAAAAATACCAATCTAACATACAGCTGAGGAACTGAGTCTCAAAAAGTTGAAGGGTCTCTCCAAGGGCCACGTGCCGGTAAGTCGTGGCGTCAAGACTCCAATCCAGGTTTGATGTATCCCAGGTTTAAAATGATCTCTTTTAAACCCAAAATGAAAGTAGAAGAGAGTCATTTTGTGGCTTTAGAAACGGCCTGAAAAAAGATACCGTCATCCCTCTTCTGTGTCAGGAGATGGTATGGGGTAGGGGACATCACGGGGCTCTGGAGACTGGGACCACAGAGAATGCCCACTTGCTCCTGATTCATGCTAACCTGGGGGTTTAACCTTTCTGTGACTTGAGTTTCCTCATCTGTACCACAAGAGCACTAACAGAGCAAACCTGTCTTGTGGTTTTGAAGATTGAATAACATGATCCCTGGCACAGAATAAGCTCTCAACTGGGCGTGGTCACTCACGCCTGTAACCCCAGCACTCTGGGAGGTCAAGGTGGGAGGATTGCTTGAGGCCAGAAGTTAAAACCAGCGTGGGCAACATGGTGAAACCCTGTCTCTACAAAAAAAAAAAAAAAAAAAAAAAAAAAAAAAAAATTAGCTGGAGGAACACACCTATGGTTCCAACTACTCGGGAGGCTGAGGCAGGAGAATTATTTGTGCCCAGGAGGTTGAGGCTGTAGTGAGCTGCGATGCGCTCCGGCCAGGGTGACAGAGCATGACCCTATCTCAAAAATAAATACATCAAAAAGCTCTCAACTATGTATTTGCAATAATTACTGCAAATAAGTGTTACTTATTACTATTCTCTGAGTGTTCAAGAGAGATGCAAGGAAATAGAACTGATGTGAAGAGAGTGAAATGGCACACGTCCCCAGGGTCTGGACCAAGACGTCCCCTCTGTCCCTCAGTCTCTGAACAATGTCATGTTTTACTGTTTTATCTGACTCCACTTGGGTGTCCCTGAAGCACTTTTGTGCAAATGTTCATGACAACGCTTAACCTCTCTTCAGTTTCTCTGCCCCTGTGCCCAGCCACCTGCCCCTTCCCCCACACAGGGAATAGACGGCAATCACGGGACTCTGAGTCTTTGCCAAACTGTACTAAGCCCGTTTTCTGAACCATCGCAACTGATCATCACAGCTACCTGAGGAGGGCTATTATTATCCCCACTTGAGGGCAGGAATCTAAGACCCAGAGACGCTAAGTGGCCTGCCCCTTCCGTAGGTGGCACTGATGAAATTGGAGCCTAAGTCAAGGGATCAATCACTCCAGAAAAAAAAGAAAGAAGACAGAGAGGAAAGGAGCTCAGAGAGGGAGGGAGGATGGGGCAGGAAAACCACTTTGGACAAGTTTACAGAACCAGGAAAAGGCTGTAAATGAGCAGAGACTCACACCCCACTCAGAAAGAAATTGAAATCTATGTGTGTCTGTGTGTGTGTCTGTGTGTGTCTGTGTGTCTGTCTGTGTGTGTCTGTGTGTGTGTGTCTGTGTGTGTCTGTGTGTCTGTGTGTGTCTGTGTCTGTGTGTCTGTGTGTGTGTTTGTGTATGTCTGTGTGTGTGTCTGTGTGCGTGTGTCTGTGTGCGTGTCTGTGTGTGTGTGTTTGTGTCTGTGTGTGTCTGTGTGTCTGTCTGTGTGTGTCTGTGTGTGTGTGTCTGTGTGTGTCTGTGTCTGTGTGTGTGCGTGTGTCTGTGTGCGTGTCTGTGTGTGTCTGTGTGTGTCTGTGTGTCTGTCTGTGTGTGTCTGTGTGCGTGTGTCTGTGTGCGTGTCTGTGTGTGTGTCTGTTTGTGTCTGTGTGTGTCTGTGTGTCTGTGTGTGTCTGTGTGTGTGTCTGTGTGTGTCTGTGTGTCTGTGTGTGTCTGTGTCTGTGTGTCTGTGTGTGTGTGTATGTCTGTGTGTGTGTCTGTGTGTGTGTGTGTCTGTTTGTGTCTGTGTGTGTATGTGTCTGTGTGTCTGTGTGTGTGTCTGTGTGTGTGTGTCTGTGTGTGTCTGTGTGTGTCTGTATGTGTCTGTGTGTGTCTGTGTGTGTCTGTATGTGTCTGTCTGTGTGTGTCTGTGTGTGTATGTCTGTGTGTGTCTGTGTGTCTGTGTGTGTCTGTGTGTCTGTGTGTGTGTGTCTGTGTGTGTGTGTCTGTGTGTGTCTGTGTGTGTGTCTGTGTGTGTCTGTGTGTGTGTCTGTGTGTGTGTGTCTGTGTGTGTGTCTGTGTGTGTGTCTGTGTGTGTCTGTGTGTGTGTGTCTGTGTGTGTGTGTCTGTGTGTGTCTGTGTGTCTGTGTGTGTGTCTGTGTGTGTGTCTGTGTGTGTCTGTGTGTGTGTGTCTGTGTGTGTCTGTGTCTGTGTGTGTGTCTGTGTGTGTGTGTCTGTGTGTGTCTGTGTGTCTGTGTGTGTGTCTGTGTGTGTGTGTGCGTGCTTTCCTTCTATCCCTTCTACACTTCATTAGTCCAAGGAAGCCCCTCTAGGATCCAAATATAAATTCAAAAGAAGTGTCACACATCCTACCTGTTCATTTCATCTGTGTTCCCTATCTTCTGTACTTCGTATTAGACAACGGAATAACTAGAGCTATGTCCCAGGAATCCAGTGTCCTTCCAGAAATAGGGGGCTTTAAGGGGATACATGCATACACACATACGTATTTATGTAACTACGTTTGTCCACAGCTTTTTTGAAAAGATTCCTTTTAGGCATTAACAGGCATCTGTGGTCTTCTTGGTAAAGAAGGCACAAGAATCTAAGCTGCCCCTCCCTTGGCCAGTGTAGCCAGGAGACACTGAAGGGCATGGGTAACTGTTGACCCCATTAGCCCCTCCCCTGTTCTTGAACCTCTCCAAGTGAAGGAATGACGGCCTTAATGAAAACATCTCCTTCCCCTCCCTCTGAAGACAGGGATAAAGATTATAACTACCATTGGGATGAAACTTTACAGTTCACGAAGAACTTTCAGATTCCTTATTTGATCCAATTGTCTAGCAGCCCTGGGAGATAGGAATTGAGTGCCCACTATTCAGATGGGAAATCCAAGACTCTGAGACAGAATGGGTGGCCATGGTCTGCATTTGGAGGAGCCCACAAGGGGCCCCAGGCCTATCTGATTCCTGAGTCCTTGGGTGGGTGTCCAGGGGTGAACACCACCGGTGACCCCACATCAGGACCTTGGCCCAGCCACAGGCTTGAGGCCACTGGGAAGAGCTGTGTCGCTGAAACTGTTAAGTCAGAGGCCGCTCAGTTCCTTCACCACCTGTCATGGCCAGCAGCTTCCTGGCAACTGGAAATTCACAGCCTGGCTCTGGGTGGGTCGGTCTGCATGGTGGACGGCACGGCCATGGGTTCTCACCTAGCCCCCACTCTGTGTGGGGTTCCTGCTCTCCCCAGCACCACCCTCGGTAGGAACAGCAAGGGGCTAACCCTGCCCCGTCCCACCTTGCTGTCCTTCTGCCCCCTTCTGGGTTCTTCCCTTTTGTACCAGAGATCCCAGAGCAAAAACCTATGCTTTTCAATGCATAAAATAAAATACAACAGATTACAAAGGAAAGTTAGGAAACTAAATACAGTTGTAAGAATATGTTTTACAATATGTAACAAACTCGGCTGACACCTATCCTATGGTGGAACTTACAGTATTGGAAACGATCACCAGTGGTTCATTTTAGTTTTAGAGAAACATTTTTAGGCCGGGAGCAGTGGCTCACACCTGTAATCCCAGTGCTTTGGGAGGCTGAGGCAGACGGATCACCTGAGGTCAGGAGTTCGAGACCAGCCTGGTCAACATGGTGAAACCCTGTCTCTACTAAAAATACAAAAATTAACCAGAGGTGGTGGTGCACACCTGTAATCCCAGCTACTTGGGAGGCTGAGGTAAGAGAATAGCTTGAACCCGGGAGGTGGAGGTTGCAGTGAGCTGAGATCTTACCACTGTACTCTAGCCTGGGTGACAGAGCAAGACTGTCTCAAAAAAAAAAAAAAAAAAAAAAAAAAAAGAAAAAGAAAAGAAAAGAAAAATATTCTTAGTTCTAGAACAAAACGAAAATAGGCAACTTTGGAAGCTACTCAGAGAAGCACATTTGTCCTTTGAGATGTATTTACAGAGTTCGTTTAAAATTAGAAATCAAAAATGTTTTAATTTTTTAAAACTTTACAGGAAACTTGTATATGTGCTTTTAGTTGCTGTCACTGAAACAGAGTCTCACTCTGTTATCAGGCTGGAGGGAATTGGTGCAATCTCGGCTCACTGCAACCTCTGCCTCCCCGGCTCAAGCGATTCTCCTGCCTCAGCCTCCTGAGTAGCTGGGAGTCCAGGTGCCCACCACCATGCTCAGCTAATTTTTGTATTTTTAGCAGTGATGTTGTTGCGTCATGTTGGCCAGGCTGGTCTTGAACTCCTGCCCTCAAGTGTTCTGCCCTCCTCAGTCTCCCAAAGTGCTGGAATTGCAGGCATGAGCCACCGTGCCCAGGCTGCTTTCTTTCTTCTACATTAAATAACAAGATCTACTTGCTTGATTTAGCCATTCCACAGTGCAGATGTATTTCAAAACTTTATGTCATATGCTATACATATATACAGTTTTGTCAATTAAAATAAATTAATATAAGAAAAGATCTATCAGAACAGCAGATACTCAAAAAAAAAAAAGATCGAAATAGCAAGATTTAATATCTAACATAATTTAAAGTGGTAATGAGCATAGGTGATATAAAATATCTGCAAATGTAAAGTGATATACGTATCAGTTATCAAAGTTACAGATTTGTAGCCTACATTCACAATATTTTCAAAAAGTCAAAATTTCAGTTGGAGGTTAGTGAAAATACAGAATTTGTTCTTTCCTCATCTCAGTTGGCACATCTCTGGTGGGGAAGGGTCTATAGATCCTAACAGCCTGGCATCATTTAATCCCCTGCTGATAAGCAGATTCGAGGGAGTAGTGTCTAGAAGTTCTAGCCCTACAGAAAGACAGCATGAGTCCAAATCCCCACTCTGTGCCTCAGTAGCTGTGTGATCCAGGCAAATTACTTAACCTCTCTGTTGAGTAAACAAGTGATAATAATTCTCACCTCATGAGACTGCTGCTTCCACTAGTACCCATACACAATAAGTATTCTAAGTAACTTTAGTTTACATCGTTTCCTTTTCTTTTGGCCTTTTAAGAAAGCCCTGAGAGGTAATTATTATATCCATTGTTTCCACCAGAAGAAACTGAGGCTCAGAAAGGGAAAGTCGTAAGCCAGGCAGCACACAGGGTTCAGAGGCGAACTCCGTGAATCAGAGGAAGGCTCCAGAAAGGAAACCTGCGCGAAACACAAGGCTTGTCTAGATGTGGAGGCTCGTTCCTGTAACGCCAGCACTTTGGAAAGCTGAGTTGGGAGGATCACTTGAAGCCAGGAGCTTGAGACCAGCATGGGCAACATAGCGATGCCTCATCCCTGTTTAAAAAAAAAAAAATCTTTCTAGGAAAAGAAACACAAGTCTGGACAGTGAGGGCACTGGAGGGGAAATGTAAAAATATCCCATCATTTGCCAACTAGGTGATTTGTTTCCAAATTCAAAAACGCGCTTTCTTTTCCCCTCAGTAGTCAAAAACCACACTATTGCTGCATATGCCTATCTGTGCCAGTCACCATAAGCAAAGCTAGGTTTTTTTTTGTTTTTGTTTTTTGTTTTTAAGATGGGGTTTCACCATCATGGCCAGGCTGGTCTTGAACTCCTGACCTCGGGTGATCCACCCACCTCAGCCTCCCAAAGTGCTAGGATTACAGGCGTGAGCCACCGTGCCCGGCCTCAAAGCTAGGTTTCTGTACAATAGTGCCCCCCCCGCATCCACAGGGGATATGTTTCAAGACCCCCAGTGGGGTCCACAGATAGTACCAAATCCTATATATGCTATGTTTTTTCCTATTTATGTACTCCTATGATAAAGTCAAATTTACAAGTTAGGCACAGTAAACAATCGATAACAATAACGAATAATAAAACAGAACAAACGTAACAATATGCCGGCATCACTACTCTTGCACTGTGGAGCCATTATGAAGTAAAACAAGAGTAATTTGAACCCAAGCACTTGATACTGTCCATCTGGTCACCAAGATGGCTATTAAGTGACTAACAGGCAGGCAGTGAATCCAACGAATACAGTGTGGATGTGCCAGACAAAGGGAGGATTCTCATCCCCAGCGGGATGGAGCAGGCAGCTACAGATTTCATCAGGCTCCTCAGAATGGCATGCAATTCAAAGCTTATGAACTGTTTACTTTTGGAATTTTCCACTTAATATTTTCAGACCACAGCTAACCATGGGTAACTGAAACCACAGAGAGCGAAGCCACAGATACAGGAGGGCTACTCTATTCTCTAAGGTTGCAGTCTGCAAACTGGAGGAGGTGTGTGCTTTGGCACCACAGCCATCCCCCTTCAGGAAGCCACCCCTCTGTCCCCTCCAGGACAGGAGGTTCTGGTAGGGCAGCCCTCCTACCATGACCCAGACCAGTGACAGTTCAAGAATCAGCACGAGATCCACCCCAGAAGAAAGAGGGTTACATGTATGACTTTAGTTGGAGAATTAGGAAAAGGGTCTTTTCTTTCCCTGGGGCTTCCGAGTTGGTAGGCTGGAAACCCGGAGCCAACATTAGTTCCAGGTTTTATCACCACATGGGGACAGCCTGCCTGACCAAGAGTACAAAGCAAAGGAAATCGGGGCCAATAACTGAATAAATAATGTCCAATCAAGCCAGGCCTGAAGGCAGTGCTTTACCCTAAACTTTTCATTTCTGTCTAATCCATTTGCTTTTTTGTTTAAACTATTGTAGGTTGGGTTTCTGCCACTTGCAAACAAAATTATCTTAACTAATAAACTCCCTCCTTCATGTTCTTGCCTCTAACTTCCCGAGCTCGGCTCAGTGGGGTCTAGGGTACCACTGACACTCGTAGGTCAGTCTGCTGCAGTTCCTGAGCCCGTCATCTTTCTGATGAAAGGAGAATGTCTTAAACCCCTCAACACTCACCACCATCACCCAATAAAACCATTTGGAGGATCAGGGTTCCAGAGAAGCCCTTGAGACTGTGTTGCTGGCTGTGGGGTTCGGGTCTGAGGTTCAGCTCTGGTTCCTTGCCGTGCTCCTCTGGCAGAATGTCAGGCCTTGAACCCAGTTCTGCACCCATGTTTGTAGTTCCTGGTGCCAAGACTTCCGTTCTGTTAGTGTGCAAGCATGCCATGCACAGGCTACCCCCAAAACAATCACTTTCCTCCCTGCTGTTTATTTCAAGGCATACCACCAACATATCAGTATCTCGGCTCAGTCAAAACCTGACTCATATCAAATTTTTGACACTGTTTCTAGATCTGGCAAGGAAATAACTTGGAAAGTCTGACCTTGAGTAGACCATTAAACTGAAAATAAATTCCTTATGGAGATCATTTAAACCTAAGCCATTACAAATCCCAGCTATAAGAAGAACGAGGGCTAAGA